>NW_027423752.1:0-1317500 GCF_013202065.1 Cotesia typhae
ACAGAGTAGCTTATTTTACAAAAACATTATTGTATGTTCATTCGTCGTCGATTGTGACCTAATTTTCGCTTCAACTAGCTTCTCTCTTCCTGCGATCGATGTGTCTAGAATAAGTAAACTTAGCTTCTTTAACCGCAGAACAAAAATAAGTGATGCATACCATTCCAGACAGAAATGGCGAGAGTTTCGTTTTTAATCATCATTTTCTTTATTTTATTATTTTTATTTATTTTTTGACTTGCCAATTTTCTTCGGGAATTTTTTATCTTACCACAGGACCTTTTCCAACCATCTTTTTTATTAAGCTGGGCCGGGCTGGGTGTAAATATTGATTATATCCTGAAGCATTGTCAATCCATAAAAAGGCAAAAATTTATTAAGTGTGTGTTCAGTCACCCGGCGTACATTGTTGGCGTCAAACAATCAACTCAATTTCTAATTCTTTTTTCCTCCACTTACTTTTTATAATTTTTTAATTAACTGCCGATGGCAAAGTTATTTTTATTTTTTTAGTTTTGATTCGTGAACATGTAAACAGGTTAAAACAAAAATTTGTAAATCGATACCAGACAAGTGCTCCAAAAACTTGTAGCGTTTTTTTATTTGTATTGTATGCGCTGACTATTAAATCAGACAATTAAAAGCTTAAAAATAAATTAAAAGGAATTAATTAAAAACAATAATAAAAATATAAGTAATTTTTTGCATATTGTTTAGAAATAGAATCTATTTCTGGCCATAAAAAAATTCTCAATAAATTTTTTAAAAATTTTAATTCATTTTTTTTTTATTAATTAAAGTTAATTATAAAAAAACATAATTTGGAAAAAATTTCTTAAAATCTCAATTTTTGACATTAAAAAGAGTACTTTAAACTTGTTTTCAAATTGTTTACGGTGAAATGCATAAAAAAATTATTTGAAAAAAATTTTGGAAACCAATTTTTGTAAAAATTTAATTTTTTATTTAAAGCTGAAAATTAAAAAATTTTTAATTAAAATTTTTATTTCGAGATTACAAAAGAATATACTCCAGATATCACTCCAGTATAATCTGGATTCATACCGGATTACTATCTAAAATTTTTTTTTTTTGCAACAGATATCACTGAGTATAATCTGGGATAACTTATTCGAGTGTCATCTTGTTCTTTTCGAGTACTTAGTTTAAAAAAGAAATTAAACTGGATAATATGAATAATATCAATTTTAATTTTTCAAATAAATTATAATTTATAATGCTATATAATTAATGAAGAAATTTAAATAGAGTCACTTCAATCCATTGTAATTAATTTTAATAACTAAAAGTGGAACAATAACATAAAAAAGTTGAAAGGAGGTAAAATCGAAGTCATATGTATATATATTCGCTATTGACCTTGAGTGTGTATATCATACATATATGTATTGCTGTACAGTTAGCTTAATCATCGTAACATAGTCGTGGCGCGATATGAGTATTTGTTGTTTACTATGATAAATGTTATTTTATTTTCAGTCAAGACCGAGATTGTTACATTCCTGTAATATTTGTAAATATCTTTACAATATTTGTGAATATATGCAATAGTAAAGTGTAACTTGAAAAATGTACGATTATTCTATGCGAAAAAACAAAGTATTGATCTTTGAAGCTGGTCAAAAATAGTTTAGAACGAAAATGAGGCCGACGCTGCAGTCTAATGCATTCTGCAGTGCGGCTAATGTCGTTTGAGCTTCAATAAAATCATGTATTGTTCTTCAATGTAATTTAAAGATTCGAACAAAAAGAAATTTTTTTCTGCAAAATTTATCATAGGAAAAAAATTTATTTTATACAAATTTATCATAATAATAAATCAAAAGATTGCCTGGTTGAGTTGTAATTTTGAATTGTATGTAACTCTATAAATATAAAAAGTCAATTTTATAGTCAACTTAGTATGGCATAGTAAAGTATGTAAAGTAATAGAGCTTCTTGCGACGGTATAGTAAGATCATATTATCATATGTACAGTAAAAAAGTTGGCTTACAAGATCATGCATCGTTAGATATAACTATGTATACAAGATTTTTTTTATAAACTTATAACAGCGTAAAATTACAATTGATGAACTGAAAATCTTTAATTTTGAATAACTTACTTCAATAATTATTATTTGTAGTCGCAATTTATTTAAAAGTATTTTTGCAATTTGTTCCTACATAACACTTCAAACCGAAGTTGTCAAGTCGAATGGTCTAATTTTATCAAAATATTTATTTTTACTATTAAAATGTCGATAACTGAGTTTTGATTCGATTTTAATTGAGCTATACACTTTAAAAAAATTATATTGATAGTTTTCACCAAAAATAAACTCACAATTTTTTTATTATATTTGTCTAAATCATCAAAAAAATTTATTTTTATAAATAAAAATAAATATAAGGGAATGATCGAGAGATATTGCGCAGGCTCTTGACCTATTCGCGCGAGAAAATAAATTTAAATTTAAGCCTCTAGAGTCGCTCTGGAGTCGAAGTATAATTCATAGTTCAATATAATATGTTATCGATAATCTATTATCTTCGACGAATCGTACAGTATATAATTGACTAACCAACTAAGCTGTAAAGTTTATTGAGAGAATTTAATTCATTGCAGTGACATATATAAAATAAAAATTTGACGCGTAAGCAATTTGATATTGATTAATTTTTTATTAAACATTTTTTTCGTAGCCAAATTTTATATTGTACGTACGAGTTTCATTTAAAAATTAAATATCTGACCACAAAATTATTTAAACATCAATATTGAGTATAATGAAAGTTAGTTATGCCGATTTTCCAATTAATCAATTGTAATTTATATTATTAAGAGAATAAGAAAAATTTTGTCTCAGGATAGTCATATTGTGTCTTTTCAAGGTTTCATATTACTCTCACCGATAGTCAATTTATGATGATAAATATTCAGGCTGCATTCGAAAATACTCGATCTCTAGATACATAATTAAGAAATGACCTTGTATATCTTGTGAACTATTGACATTTTTAAAGATATAAGCTCACCCTGACATTACACTCATCAGAGACCTTTTATTTGAGTACCCACATCAATTTTTCATATATTTATATATATATATATATATATATATATATATATATATATATATATATATATATATATATATATATGCTATGCTATATATATATGTATATATGAAAAATATATCAAAATGCATGTGGGTACTCAAATGAAACTCTTGATGAGTGTAACATCGGGTTGGGCTTATATCTTTAAAAACGTCAATAATTAAGAAAGTACAGTGCAATTTAACAAAATTCATTACTTAACGAAGCAAAATTTTAGTTATTTACAGTTCACAAGTTACGGCAGTCACATAGTGTTTGCACGGTTGCTAGCTTTTATTTACTTACGTAATTACTGTGAAAATACTTTTAAGTTCATTCAGAATTCACAATTACATTTACAAATATATAGTCTACGCTTCTGGAAATTTTCGTATGTTATTTTCTCTTTACAAGTCTACAAATAAATAAATGAGACTTTAATCTAAAAGTTTGAACATTAAAGTAGATATTTATCTTTATTTTTAAGTTTTGCTCTGCTTACTGCTTGTTTCGTTTCAATCTCTCCTTCGTCATACTTTTTCTTGTTTTACTGATTTATTATCTTTACGGCTGAACTGACGTACTTCGTTCTCCTGCATTTGGAAAAGTAATTCGTATAAGTTACTTTTTCGCCTTATATTGATAAATATTAAAGTATAAAATACTAATAATTTTGTACAATAAATATGTGTATCAAGAAAGTTTGTTCAGAAAATTTTGTTTTCTCTTTATTTCGCTTTTGAAATTAAATTAAAAATCAACTTATATGAAAGAAAATAAATATGTGTAACTTTACGCGAGATTGAAGTAAAACTACGTTGACGTTTAGTTAAATTATTCTGACGTAAAGATAAACAAGTTCGATTAAAAATTTTAGCAGTATTAATTACATTCAATTGTCGTAAAGAGTAAAATCGAACTAGCTGCTGAGCTTTCGTTATTTTTTTATTACCCAAAGTGTCAAAAATTTTTTTTAGTTAAAAATTCTGCCTCTAATTTTCCCTACAATCAGCATTTAAAACCAAATCCATTCATAAACTTTTATAACAATGAATATTTGAATTTTATCCTTGTTTTTAAAAATTCACTAACATGTCGAAAAGAAGGAACTTCAAACTAAATTAGAATAAAAATTAAATTTCTGTAACTTAAAAATTATTTATATTGTATTTAGCAAATGAAAAAATAAAATTTCCCGTTCTAGTTCTGTAAGTTCTCTGTTTTAACTAGTACTTTCGTCGGCAGTATTTCAATTAATGTAAAATACTTAAGGGAATGGAAAAGCTCAGAAGAGAAAGAAAAAAAGAGAGAGAGAACAGCATTTTCCCAGGCTATATGAAAGAAAAGCGTTTTTCCTCAGTAGCACCAGCAATAGCATAAGTAGGTCACCCCATTTGTGTTGTAGCATGAGGGGTTGGCTTTAGTAATTGGGAAGAGGGTAACACAAAGACTGGTTGCACAAGAGGGGATGCCGTACGCGAATGGCGGCGTTATGGACTTGGGAGTAGGGTTGACGGGAATGAAAACGGGTGAAGAAAATCCCGACAGGGTAAGGGTAGTAAAAATCTCGCTACAGGTTTTCTCTTGTTTTGTTAGTTATGCCACGTAGCAAAGTCTGTCCCATTAAATATTGCCGCAAGCATCAACAAAGAATGTGCAGTATGTTATTGTATAATATAAATATACGCTAAAAATGTCATCGAATCAATAGTCAGACGAACGCAAGCTCGATCGCAGGCGTCACTAATTTGATTCATACATTTCACTCAACTATTATCCTTCATTCAGTATTTCCGCTAATTTTTTTATCCATTATATTTTAATTTATTAGTAATTTACGATGCAATTCTCATTACCATATATTTATGTATTATTCGCTGTAAATTTTTATTTCTTTGGTCCATTGGAACTAATTAGACTTTTCAATTGAGAAAAAAAATTTTTTAACATACAATAAGTGCCTGGATATAAATTATAGGCTAATTATTGGAAATTGTCAATCGTAGTATTTAGATATTGATGAAATACTAATTAAAAAATTGAAGAACATTTTTTAAATAAAAAAACAGCAATATCATTGAATGTAAATTTATTTTTTTTAATTATTTCAAATTAGATTTCTTAATCAGGATAATTAAACATGCTAAAACAGTTTGCATCGCTTGAAATTTAACAAAAATAAAATTAGTTGACATTTAAAAATTTTATAAATTTTTATTGAAGAAATTTCAATTAAACAATTAAAAAAAAAAATTCATGTGTAAAAAATTAAAAAAATTACAAGTGCAATTTTTTAGAAATATTTTTTTAGTTGTAATTTAATTTAAAAAAAAAACTTAAAAAATTTTAGACGTCTGCTAACTTCAGTGACATTTAAATTGATTAGAAATAATAATAATCTATTTTTAGTCTTAACGATACTTCATTAAAACCAAATGAAGAACTTCTCAGCACTTTCGCCATGTTTACTGATAGACGATTGACCTGATTATTTTTTTACCGTGAGCCTAAAATCTGCTAAATATTGAGTTAAATATTCTAGGATGTATTATAATAAATAATAATTTATAAATTTACAATCAGACCTTGAAAAATTTTGATAACTAATGCACTGTAAGTATAGTTCATGAAATAAAAACATTGAAAACTTCGGAGGGTTACAAAGTTTAAAAATGTATGTATAAAATATATTAAAATTTTCATACTGGTACTAGTACTAGTAGCAGTAGTAGTTAATATTCATAGTGGCTGATCGTGTCGTTGGTAAGTAAATAGTAAATGCAACGTCACTAATCGATACAAGTGACCTCAAGCAGAATAAACACAAGTCGTTAAGAACTGCTGCTACTGCGGCCTGCGGCACCGCCAGACATACGCAGCCACATCTAACCTCTAGGCGCACGCGATTCACTATCGACATTTTTTTGAATATCACAATATTTACTGTTATTTATTTTTATTTATAGAATCGAAAAATATATATTAAAAGCAGAAACTGACCTAGATATAACTTTTCCGACAATTTACTATATTTTTTAAATTTATGACCAAAAATAAATTTAGTAAGGGTTTTTTATAAATAAAAACTCACCTGTACAAACTAAAAACGGATTTATGGCGCTTAAAATGTTTTACTTTTATGAGTTTTACACTTTGCTTTGTTAACAGCGCGTGAGATGGAAAAAACTGTAAAATGTTTGACTTCATAGATCGTCGCTGTTTTCATTTATTTTCATAAAAACCTACTGCAAATTGCTGTTAAAACTTTCGGAATATATTATTTTTATTTTTGTGTTTTTGTACTTTTTAAGCTTTGAAACAATTTAACAGACATAAAACGTTTGAAAAATTATAACCAATTAACCAATTAAGCAAACAATTTTCCAATTTTCATTCGATGTTATTGTCAACATAAGTTAATTCGGAAACATTTCAATAACACGGTCTAAAGTTACACGTGTGTTGAAGCGTACTTGGCGCTAGACACTACCGCGTCTCTGAATATATTTCTGGAATAAATGATTTGTTTTTGCAATCACTTTTAAATTACTAGACCGATTGATTTAAAGACTAATCAATTCTGAAGCTTGATAAACTTCATTTGAATTGATCGAAACTCTGATTTGTTAGAAAATTATTCTTGACGTAAAAATTCAAAAAATTTGTCGAAAAAATCAGAATTATTAATAATCATTTATTTGACATATTCGTATAAGCCGCATAATATATTATTTTACATGCCTGAAAGATATGTTCAGTTATGTGGTATCACAAAAACGATATTAATTTCATTTAGATACACAAAGCATGTGCAGACATCCTACCAAAGGTAACAGAACGTAAGGCGTATCCGATAAACTTTATTATAAAAAAATTGTTGATTATTTTCTGTTTCTAGACGTACAATCTAATATAATTAATTTGATGATAAAAAAATTGACGATTGCTCTATTTTCACTGTTTTTATACTTTTTAATTTCCCGCTAAGAAAATTGAAAATTTTCAAAAATCGGAAAGTTATTGGTTAAACTCTGTTTTATTAAACTTCTATTAGATTTTTGAGCTTGGAAAGCTCAAAATGATACGCAATCTATATTTTTGAACTCAAATTAAATTTTGAGAGCTTAAGTATGGAATTAGCGGAAAGTTACAGGGATATGACCTTTAAGGTCAACCGTTTTCCTAATTTTTTCATTTACGTTAATGATGACTACATATTAATATATTATTCATATTAATTACAATTAGAATAATTAGAAGATGTATGTAAACAAAGTGAAAAAATATTTTGTAAAGAATTAGCATAATATCACCGAGATTTTTAGTTTTTCTTTTGCTTTGTATTCTATTTGAGTTCTCTCCACCACTCATTTGACTTATTCATTTTAAATTGCTTAGAGAACTTTTTCCCTCTTAAGTATCTCTCTCGCGTTCTCGCGGAGTCGTCAATGACGAAAGGAGACAAGAGGGTATCATTTCCTGAAGGGATAGAGAGTCTGTTTCTGGTCTAGACGGCGTTCTCTCTAGTATCATTACTTTACTGTAGTCTAATTTTTTTTACTCGTTGAATCTTCATTACTTCTCTCACATGCGTACAAATATATAGAAAATTTCAAATAGTACCGTATGTTTAAGTTTCCTTTCTTTTCAAACGAAAACATGGTAAAATATGCATAGAAAAATACAACACATTTTTTACTTTGTGTTTATTTTGTTTAAAACTTTTGTTTTTCGTTTTTTACTGTTACTTTGAACACATTTTTATTATCCACAAGCACCCAAACATTTATCAGACTTTCATAATAATAATTATTATGTCATGCGGAATTAAAGAAGAAACAAAGAAAAAAAACGTTGGTGTAAAAATAAATATCTATGAAACAATACATGTGTCTAGATTAAAGTTTTAATTTATGTTGTAGTTGAGTAATATTTTGTAAAGTACAGAGAACTTAAATTTTAAATTTGACAAATGACTTATTCTTTCCGCTATCTAGTAAATTTTTGCTGTCATTAAGGGCCATTTTTCAATCCAGAATAAAATTTTATCCAGTAATGAAATATTTATTTATTTATAATATAACAAAATGAAAAAAATTCAATTTGTTGAATCAATTTTTTTACAACTTTGATCCAAAAGAAAAAAGCTCTTGGAAAAATTATATGTATTTTATTTGGAAACAATTTAATGTTTAGTTAAATTTTAAAGGATACATTTTTTTTCAGGAATAGTTTTTTTTTACAATGAATTTTTGTTATTCTACTTTAGACAATGCTTGAATTACAAAACGTAAATTAGTGTTTCTGGTAAAAATAAATCTCCTGCTGAAAACCGCAGTAAATAATTAATCGACCGAAAGGTTACGATACCCCGGCCTTTTCTTCGCTCATCCGCTTATGACTTGAAATCCTATTCAAACTTGTATGAATGTATTGTAAGCTTCCTATCCATACCGCAACTCTCACTTATATTAGTAAGATTTTCAAAATCGAATTTTCTGAAAAATTATTGGACGCACAAAAAAAAAATTCTAAATGAGTTGCTATACTTCAAACAACGAGTAAGTTTTTTAATTCCTAAGCACATAATTGAATATTTTTAGTCATGGATATAATTTGTTGAAAGTTATTTGATTTTGATTGGCAACAAGGGCATTGCATAACTTTAACGTTTAGCTCAATCGATATAGATTAGTATATTTGAAACACGAGAGGAAAGCACGACATTTTGACTTACGTAGAACTACTTCTACCCTTTAGTATGCAATCTATTGTTCTCTAAATCATTGTTTAACCCTATCCTGTATTTAGGATAATGCTTGATAAGGAAATATTAGAGAAATTTGATAAAATGAATAGTTTTACACTCAAAAATTCAATTTCAACAAGGTATTAATTTTGATTCAAAAAAATCAAGGTAAGAAATTCTTAAAGTGCGATAAGTTATCTTTAAAATAAATTTCTTGGGTCAAGATAACTTCTTTTGAATCAATACAGTTTTTCATCCGTGTATATTTTCGAGTGCTTAAGTTAGAAAATAGAGTAGTGAAAAGTTTGAGGAACGGCCTGCCGGGTGAACGTTGTTCAGATTTTTTCCAGTGTAATGTACCTAAAATCGACTTGACCCTACTTTAGATGAGGATAGAAGGTTCCTTTCACTACCTGTACTGGTCGACCTGCATACACGGTTTACTACTACGACTACTATATTCTTATAAAGTTCTTCTGGCCGTAAATTTGCGCCAGCGCAATTTCACAAAACAAGGAACAGTTTTTCTCTTTCTTCCTTGCAAAACATATATATGTTGGTACAAGGGTGTTTATATATATAGAGAAACGACAGAGCCAGCTTACAGTGAAAAATCAATATAGGAAAACCAGGAACTAGTAGCAGCAGGGCGTGCAAGCTCCACCCTAGCGCCATCATGTTCTCTCACTTTCATCCCCTCTTCTACTTACTTTCACACTCTCATCTATATTCATGTATAGAAACTTAAAAATATGTATATATGATGTAGAAGTGCACTAGGAAAAATACATAGACATTAATTTTACCCTTTTCTAACTTTCAATCTACGTCTCAACGACTTCAGTACCTTGGAAGAAAAAAAAAAAAATCGTCTTTCGTTACAGGCGCTACTTCTGAATGCCTACCTAAAAAAAATAATATGCAAAAGTAATCACCCTTATGCATTTATGTGACGACGGAATTCGGCAAGTATGGCTGGAATTTTTTTGAGATAAAATTATAGAAACATTTGAAAAATTATTCTGTCTAAGGTAGCGCTTCATTATTAATGATGACGAAGATTTTGTAGTATAAAAATAAACAACCTGTATCAGTTGAAAAAAAAATCATCATTACTCAGATAAAATAAAGTATATACCATGTTTTTGTGATTTATCCATAATTATATAGAACTATGTGACCGCCGTGACTTGTGAACTATAAATAGATAAAATTTTGCGTTATTAAATAATGGCTTTTGTTAAATTGCACTGTACTTTCTTAAATATTGAAGTTTTTAAAAATATAAGCTCATCCCGATGTTACACTCATCAAGAGCTTTCATTTGAGTACCCGCATGCATTTTGATATATTTTTCATATATTCATATATATAAATATATAAAATATATGAAAAATTGATGTGGGTACTCAAATGAAAGGTCTCAATGACTGTAAAGTCGGGGTGAGCTTATATCTTTAAAAATGTTAATAGTTCACAAGATAAAAAGGTAATTTCTTAATTATCGACAGATCTTAATATATTCAGATATCTGAATCGATTGTCTGGTAATAAATATTATGACTCTGGTAGTTATGATATTTTGATTTATATAATCATTTTTAGTCTTAAATCAATTTGTGAGTAGTAGTGGTCATGTTCTGGTCGGACATAGAGTTAGCGTGTCAAATATATGTGGTGTAGTTATAACTTGGAATTTCCCTCAAATCTTTTTACTCGTAACTAAGCTGTTATTTTATGCTACGTACGTCTGTTTTTCTCAATCGGTCAACGTCAAAAGCTTTGTTAGGTTTCTCTAGACATTTTTCTCTCTTTTTTCTTCCACCCTTAAGGTATAGCCCTCATTTTCGAGGTTGTTGAACCTAAATAAATTTATATAGGAAATGGTCTGAGTTTTTGGTTGTTACATAAATTGCAGATTAATTTTTCTGTTAAAAGTTTTTTTAAACTAAAAAAATTAAAAAATTGTTTTCTGACGAATTAAGAAAGTTTAGTTAAATTGTTTGAATTTATTTCAGGATCGTATGACGGCGAACGGAAACTCACCACTGGATAATATGAGAACACTAGAGCATTATTTGAGTGACATAATGCGAGCAGGAGCGGCAGATACCCCAGAACATTTAAAAGGTGAGTCAGATTTAATTATTGTAAGTGTATTGACAGAATCCAGCGTTACTGTTTTTGACATAATTTATATAGGTAGCTGTTTGAGTTAAAAATTTACGAATTAATTTTAACAACAGCAATTACAAGTTCAGACAGTTTAAATTAATCCGAGAAAATTACATAATCTTCAAATATAAATATTTATGACTAATTTATATTTATATTAAATTCAAACATCACTTAAACTATGTTTTTTTTCAAATTGTTTTTTTGTATATGAAAAAAAAACTTAATTTTACAAAAAAGTGTGATTTCTTCAGCTGAAAAAAAAGAGTGAAACTAAAATTTCAAACAATTTAATTTTTCTAACAAGAAAGTTCTTTTTTTTCAAAATAGTAAAAATTAAAAAAATTTTTGAGCAGTTCTAATCAATGGAACTGTTCAAACAATATTTATTAACGAAGATTATGAGGATTGATTTTCTCAATCAGAAAAATGAACTATTCCTCTACATAATTATGTTGCACTTCCCATGTACAAAACCGAAATTTTGGTAGTAAGGGCTACAGTATCATTTGTCTTCCATAAATTTGCTGTGAGTAATCAATAATCCTTTAATCTCATTATTCTTGAAAATAAATGAGCAAATGGTCTTAAGAATATAAATTTAATAGTCAAAAAATGGTAAATCGTGTAGAAATTAAATTGTTGCTCGAATAATAAAAAAAAAAAAAATATTATTTTGCATTAACTTAACACAAAAATATTTAACGATAAGTTTTTTGAAGTTATGACGTAAAATTTTTTACTTTATAATAAATAATAAATTAATTCTTCAGTTGTAACCTTTAACCATCAAAAACCGAAATATGTGGTCAAGTTTGCAAATATAAGTATTTAGTATATTTTTATCTTTTTTTAATAAAACTAGAGCAGGAATGTTAAAGCAGACCTCAATTCCTTAGCCTCGTGGTAATAATCTATACGAAGGGTGGATAGTTTATTTCAATAAACTACCTTTATTTCTCTAAAACTTTATTTCAATCTTCTTTATATCTGAAAATTATTTCGCAATTTATACTTTAATAAGAAAGTGTGTGATTTTTGACAAACTTGTAGAAATTTTGTATTAGGTGTACTTGAAAAAAAATTCAAAGATTGTCATTGGCGAGGGTGAGATAGCACGTTACGCTTCAGTTGTTAGACTTCGCACGTTTTGTAGCGCTTTCGAAAGTGGCAAAGAAAAGTGGTTGAGATGACACCCTTGTCCTTGACTCAGCGCAAAAATGTCTGTCTGAAGAGTCATGCAGACGACTATAGTAGATAAAGCAGCTGCTCTTAGTAGTCCTTGTAATGCAAAAGAAACATCAAGAGAATGTGGCAATAAAAGAATAGGTATCAAAGATAGCACATGTACAGTTTTAACGATTTTCTTGTGATGACGATACAAAAATGGTAAAAGAATCAAGCCAATACAAAATTTCGTTTGATAGAAATGATGAAAGTAGTCTACATTCTTAAGAAAATAAGAAAAATTTTGTTTCTAGGATAGTCATTTGATAAAATCGGTTTTTTTAATTAAATTTAGTGTCATTACAAAGGTCTTGATTTGAATTTGTGCCTTTTCAAGATTTGATATTATTCTCACCGATAGTCAATTTATGACGATAAATATTCAGGTTGCATTCGAAAATTCTCCATCTCTAGATACATAATTAAAAAATGACCTTTCATCTTGTGAACTATTGACATTTTTAAAGATATAAGCTCAGCCCGACATTACACTCATCGAGACCTTTCATTTGAGTACTCACATAAATTTTTCACATATTTTATATATTTATATATATTATATATATATGTATATATGAAAAATATATCAAAAATGCATGTGGGTACTCAAACGAAAGCTCTTGATAAGTGTAACATCAAGATGAGTTTACATCTTTAAAAATGTCAATAATTAAGAAATGACATTGTATCTTGTCAACTAATGGTATTTTTAAAGATATAAGCTCAGCCCGACATTACACTCATCGAGACCTTTCATTTGAGTACCCACATCAATTTTTCATATATTTTATATATTTATATTATATATATAAATATATGAAAAATATATAAAAAAATCATATGGGTACTCAAATGAAAGCTCTTGATGAGTGTAACATCGGGATGAGTTTATATCTTTGAAAACGTCAATAGGTAACCAGTACGTTACGAATTTTTGAGCCAAACGATTTCTCAATTAATTAGTAGATAGACAATTCCTTAAAAAATAATAAAATTTAACAATGTATGCACAATAATATTTATAATTTCACCTTTGGTTTGTTTGTGTATCACTCCGAAAGAATGAAAAGTATGTAGGATTTTGTATTATGCACCATTAGTGGCGTATGTTCAGGTTGTCGGATGCGGACATCAGGACGACAAAGCTTTGCAAATATTCAAGGGACAAAAAACTTGTCTCAAACAGCAGTGAAGAGGGACGCGATGGGTGGGTGGTGAGTGCAAGGTTGGATAAAAAAAAAGACAGATGAGGGATCGGGTAAACTAGACTTACCGTGGACACATACTTTTATGTATACATCAAAATTTATAACTAGTGTGTGTTAGCATCGCTCTAGTATAGATCTCGTTGTAAATGTATCATAATTTTGATAATACACTAAGATGAAAATTTTTATAAAATTTTATTAATCTCTTTAATAATAATTTCAAAAAGTTATTTGGAATTAAAAATAAATTTTTTTTTTTTAAAAGTTGATCTATGGAAATTAACAAAATCTCTCTCAATTATAAACTTAAGAATTGAAAATTTCAAGATTTAACGAGAAAATATATTATGTTCTTGTAGTAAATCGTTTGAGTGAAGAGTTGATTCTAGATATTAATATTCTAGATACTGAGAGAGATATTTTATTATTTATTAATTGTCTGGAGTTGAAACGCAAACCGCAAAGATTTCTTTTCGTGGTTCGAGACGGTATTAACCAACGTGTAAAAATATCATTGTGGTATTGTTTACAAGTAGTACACGGAGCATCCAGTCGTTATAATGATTGTAGAAAAAAATTTTTTTATGTCAATTAATAAAGAAATCTTAGAAAATAAATATTGTTGGTGTAAATTATGTAATAATATAATGTAAAACAAGCATTTAAAATTTTTCAACAGATTGATTTCTTAAGTTAAGTATTACTCATAGATAAATCATAAACAGTAACTATTTCAATATTCAAAAACGAGTTTTGATCAAAAAAATTAATTTCGATTTAAGAACATTTTTTTTTTTTTTTTTTTTTTTTCCATAAAACAATTATCAAGTAATATCTTGTTAAAATTAAAAGAATGTGAAATAAGTAAAAAAAAAAATATACTTCACCTCATACTCGGTACATATTGTAAAACTTTTGACAACTGATAAAACACTAATTAACATTAAAAATAAATTATATCATAAATGAATTTATTTTACAAATATAGTCGAGTTATAGACTGTATTTAGGCATACAATTAAATGTTGATATTCATTGAAATGATGAATTACGTGGTTATCTTTACGAGGACAGACAGAAAAAAAAAAATCCTTTTGGTATATTGATTACATAATTTTTATATCTCGTATGCTCTCAGACAATTACGTAAAAATCAAGAATGATTACGTTTTTTTTAGCAATAAAAACACCTGAATAATTTTTTAAAATACTTATTATACCGGTAACATTATTTTCACGCAAACTATCCAATAAAAATTATCGTTAAGAAATAACACTTACATGTTAATGAAAAATAACTCTACAAATATACTTCTGTAAAGATACAAGTCTTTAGCCAGTTGTTTGTCAGGATTTAATAATAATTTTCTGAAAATTATTCATTTAATTTTAATAATAATTATATTGATGATAATAATAATAACATTGAGTATTTAGTCGAGTTCTGAATAGTTTATTCAATAATAGTATAGTCAAAATTAAAGAACTTTTTGTAGACAAGCGTAATAAATCGAAGCTATAAACTAGATAGCAATCTGCAATCTTAAATAACAACCATTACAACGTCCTTAGCTCCAGACTTTTTCTGGCCCGTAACAGTTTGTATCAGCATGTCCCCTCGTTTTGTAAGTTAAGGCCCATCTTCTTTTCTCGCCTTATGTTCCTATTCTACCTTTGCATCAACGCCCGTCATCACAACACTATACACTGTATAGTAACTGTTTCTAACAACGTTTTCGTCTAGTTAAAAATTTTTTTAATTATCTCCTTTTTTAGAATATCAAATGAAAATTTATCTAAATTAATCTAATTGTTTGTTTAGTGTATTGACTCCATATATAATGTTATTATTCTGTTTTATTGAGCAAAATATAATTTATTTTTCTGCTTTTGCAGTACACAGTAAAAAATTTAGCGTCAAAAAAATTTGTGTACAAAATTTAAAACTTTTTTGACGCATCCCACAAAATTTGCCATATTGATTTTTTTTATCATTATTTATTACAAATCGACAATTATTTATTACAGTTTACTTTTTTCCGTGTGATATTTTCACTCCCCATTGTAACACTCAACTGAGTTTTTCGGTATTTATAATTACATATTAACTAAATAAATGAATTTTTCATGTAATGCTCTTTGACTACCCAATTTTTGAGATCATATATCGTGATAATGATAACATTTGTTAAAGTTTACAACAAGATACCATTACTCCCTCATAAGTTCTCCTCAATAATTTACGAGTGCATGGAAGGAAGAAAATGAATTGAAAATTTCGAAAGCCCGGCTGTACGTTAAGAGTTCGTTGAACCCTAGAACCCCAACCACCCTTAATTTATTTTAGGAAAATGCTTGAAATCAGTTTTGGTAGATGGAAAATACCAAAAAATCAATAACAACTGCAATATGACAGGGTGGCGCGTGTTATTTTGAAATAAGGATCTATAATACTATTATTTATTGAGGGGTACTGTTAACAACGTATGTTTAATAGTAACGATAATTAATATTAGAATTGTTAGAATGGAAAAACGAAAGGGAAAGGGTTACTTTTGCTTTTATAAAAATATAATTTATTAAAATGTATTAAAAACTTGGAAAGAAAATATCACTGAAATATTTGAATTTCTAAAAATTTCGTCTATTATTACACTTATAAATTTTCAATAGATATTTGTAATATTTGTAATACATTGAGGTATGCTATATCACTCAATACACTGAGAAAAAAATTGATTTAAAAAAATGAGAAATTATAATTTTTAAAGAAATTACCTTGTATCTTGTGAAATATTGACATTTTTAACGATATAAGCTCATCCCGATGTTACACTCATCGATACCTTTTACTTGAGTACCCACATCAATTTTTCATATATTTTATATATTTATATATATGATATTAAATTATATATATGTTTTCAAATAAAACCTTATATGTGAATAAGAAATCTAGCTGTAAGCCATATATACTTTCCGAATAGAAAATGTAAAACGTTTTAGATGAAGGACTAAACGTTACACATTACGACATATAGAAAAATTAATAAGTGTGAGTGAAATGAAATAACCATCTAAAACGAAAAGCACTCCAATATATATTTCAGAAAGAGTTATACGCAAAGCCAAAGCTTGAGGTTTTTTGTCTCGGTTGTTGGCATTGGAATTAGGGTCAGGAAAGGTCTGGCTGGCAATAGTTTCACCGGGAAAGCATACTGTGGCATATATATTTAAGGATAGAAAGAAGGGATAAGGGTGAAAAGGAGGCTTCATCAATCACTCCTTCAGTCCAGATCCATTATCAACGTCGTTTCCGCATGTCCAGGGGTGGACGACCCTGTACTTGCGCCCCTTATTCCTATCGAGTTGTCTCTTTTCTGCTGACACTCGATACTATGATTATAAGAGACTGTTACGTCAATACATCATTTTAACAAAATATTGTTCTTTGATTTTAAGAAAAATTGTTTTTTTAAATAATAATAAAAATCAAAAACAGTAAATATGAATTTTGAGGGTACGGAAGAAATAAGGAGTTTCCTTGACAATAGAAAGATTACTTTTCAACTAGATAGACTTTATTTTTATGTCAATAACTAGCTACAATATTTAAAAATTGGATTGAATGAAATATCGAATTGTCGGCAAATAAAATTAAACTTCAAAAAATTTTTGATAAATTTTTTTTTCTTCATTCTGGGTGTACAGAACAAATTCATTTTTCTGAAGAAATAGTTTTCAACCTTTAGTTTCGGTTGTTTTTTTAAAGTTTGTCAGAGATAATCTTTTCAACAATTAAGGCCACCGACGTAATGCAGTCTCGGTTTTCTCTGAAGTGCGTGAAGTTGAATCTTTATTCAACTTTATTCATATGGGCCTTTGCCCATCATCTTTATTTATCCAATGTTATCAGGTGTTATATCTTTTAGTTTAGTAGCTGTGTATATACATATAATAAAACCATCTTTATTTAGGTTGAAATCTCTGTAAGGATTTACAACGTTGTTAATCTAAATTGAGGACTCAATTTTTGGACTTGTAAAGTAAAGAAAAATATTAGATAAAAAAAAAAACAACTTGTATTTTGTTGACTTTAAAGCCTATTTTTACTTATATTGTAACACACTTGGTAAACTTATTTATGGAATAAGTTATTATGCTAAAAATAAGTGGGTGAAGTTGTTACCTACTCTTTTTGTTGAAAAAATTATTTGTCTCTAGTGATTGTGATTATATTATGCTAAAACGTTGCTATAAAATATTTTTATCATATGGTAATAAAATAAATTAGATTTCTCTGATAATAAAAATGTAAATTTTCTTGTTTAAAAAATTCAAGGAGGATACAATCTCAAAATTATTCCCTCAACCAGTAAAGTTAAAAAAAAATTTTTTTCGATTCAAATTTATTAAAAATCTGTCTAATTTTCTGGTTGGAAATTTTTTATGAAAATTTTATTCACCATTAGATTTTCTGAGAAAGTAGGAATTTTTTTTTAATTTAATTTACTTATTAGATCGAACAATAAAAATTTATTTCCAATAGTTTTAAATTAAATTTGTAACGCAACCAGTCGACCAGTTTGAAACTTATAAAAAAATTTATTTCATGTCACTGAAGCTCAGCGTGAAAAAACTCAGTAGGAGGTTCTTTTCACTTTCTTCCATGAAGAACTTAACTTATTTAAAATGACCCATCCCTTCTTTTATGCTTTCAACCCAAACATCTTAATTATTAGTTTAAACATGTGAATATTTAGATTTATAATATAAAAAATACATGCTAATTCAATGAAATTTGGAATTTGTGCAAGTCAAAACAATATTCGAGCAAAATTTCAAGTTTAGATTTATATTCATATGTATAAATATTTAAAATATATGAAAAATTGATGTGGGTACTCAAATGAAAGGTCTCGATGAGTGTAATGTCGGGGTGAGCTTATATCTTTAAAAATGTCAATAGTTCTCAAGATACAAGGTAATTTTTTAATTATGTATTTAAAAATAGAGTATTTTCGAATGCAGCCTAAATACCTATCATTATAAATTGACTTTTGATGAGAATGATATGAAACCATGAAAAGGCACAACTCCAGGTCAAGAATTTTCTAATAGTACTAAATTTAATATAAAAATTAATTTTATCATATAAACCTAAGATTTGCAGAAAATAAAAATTTACTTCCAGTAAATTTATTCTACGATTTACTTTTTTTGTTTACCGTAATATTACTTTTTTTGCTATCGTTAGTGAAACTTTGCGTTTCATTTTTTTTTTATTTTGTTGGTTTTTATGCCTCTCTTTTTCTTTTTCCTTCTTCTTCTTTCGTTAGTTCACGATGGAATACACAATCTCGGCAAACAGGAAACGAATATAAGTGCTGTCGCACTACTTTTACTTTGTTTTACCTTGCGGGTGGCTGCACACTTCATACTTCAACTAGATTTTCAGAGTTTATTTTATTTAACTCAAGCCGGCGTTTTCTGTAATTATAAATAAATACAAATGAGTCATATATTTTACTAAAAAAATTAGTGCAAAGTACAAGTCCAAAATTTTTCGTCTTTCAGTTTCATTAAACCTCCTATGTTCATATATTATATAATATTTACTAAATTATGAATGTTTTATTTTGCACACTGAGCATTGGATGTTATTACATTATGTAACAAATTGTGCGTCACAGAAAACATTCTCACCAGTGGTGTACAAAACCTTTCTTGTACCCAGATCGCTGTGAAATATCACTTGTTACCTTTATACAATATATGTATATGTAGAGCATCGTAATGTCGTCAAGCGCGTTTGTAATTGCGTCAAACTGACCTTGGTATCTGATTATTTTCATAATACATTTTTAAAAATATGTAATATTATACAATAATACTTTGTAATGTGTTTTTAATTATCAAATAACTGATAAATAATTTTTTTATATGAAGTGTACAAAAAAAAAAAAAAAATACATTAAATGTTCAAGAGTAGGTAAATATTCAATGACATTAAAGTTAACAGTCACTAGATAATTTTTTGAGTAAACAAATTTGTTTTGAAAAATTATTTTTAAAAAATTGTATTTTCAATTTTTTTAAATTTTTACATTTCAATTTTCTTTTTTTGCCATAATTATTTGTTGAAAAATTTCTTAAAATTGTTGAGTATCTGCTGAATTAATTTTCATACTAAAAAAAGTCGCATTTTTTTCTAAAATTACAATCTTACCTATGATATTAAAATTACCTAACACCTGTCAATTTTTCAAATTTTCATAATAAATCAATTACAATAAAAAAAAATATTTTAATAATTTTCACTAATAATTTCTTTAAATTTTTATATGGGAAATTTCTTTATTAATTTTTTTTCATAATAATTTGTTGTAAAAATATAAAAAAATTCTAATGTCAGTTAACTTCAGTGTGTTTCTTATCTTAATAACTTTTAGTACTTGGATTTAAATTAATTGCATGATTACGCCTTTAAACTTTTTAAATAATGCATTAACTCTCGAGCACAGCGCAAATTTTTTAACTTCCTACTAAATGATGTATTTTTTTACTGATTAACATTATATTCAGAATTAAAATAAGTTTTATTGTATTAATAATCAGAGTGTATGGTAAAATTTAATCACGTTTCGCTGCAATCGACTTTTTGCGAAAGTACTCGGCCTTCTTCGTTTGCGTAAGCATGCTAACTAAACGAAGTGAGCTCAATACTATACAATAACTTAAAAATATAATATTTACTTTTAAGTATATTGGTTTAGCATTTATTTTAATTAACTAAAGATCTAAATAGTTCCTAAAATTAAATTTTCGGTTTACTCGAGAAATTTTGAATATTGGTCCTCGAAAACCGAATGTTTATAAAAGAATAATTAGTTAAAAATAGAAATTCTTATGTACTAAGATAAATACACGGCTAAAGTGGTTCATCACATCTTGCAATAAGTTTGAAGTTTCCATTTACTACTTGACGAGATTAACTACCGAGTCTTTCAAACCTAACTGATGTAAGTTTGTGTTTAATTAAATTGTATTTACCTGAAATAAAATTAAAAAAGGGTGACATTTAAATTAACTAGATACTCACTTCGTATCAATAGCATTAAATTTATTAAAGTTAAAGTAATTTTACCTTACCGCTTATCTTGATTGGGAATTAATCACTAGATGTATTTGATTTGTTAATTTGTTAGCGCCTTGTTTTTATTTTTATCTTTTAAAGTATTTTGACTGTAGTAAGTTTTCAACAAGTATTTCTAAAATTTCTACTACGATAAAAAATTTCTTTGCGGGAGAGTAAATATTCTTTATTCAAGAAATATTTTTAAAACTATTGATAGTTCTTGCAGTAATCAATAGAGTTTTTGGTTTATTTTTCTCTCGGTGAGTTTTTACACTCAGAAAGTAATTAAAAAAATTTTTAACAAAAATTAAAATTTACTTAATTAATTTTTTTCGAAAGCGATTATGTTACAAGCCGTTTGGCATATTCACATATGTTCATGCGTGTGCTCTGCTATATACATCCACTCGAACATCATTCCTTAAATAGACAGAAGATGAGCCTCTTATTAGGACATAGAAATATCGACGTATGTTTTGAAAATTTAATTTTTTAACTCTGAAAAAATCAAGACCTTTACCGGTGTAAAAAAATCATCTTAAAATTGTCGTTTGTTTAATATCTTAATCGTGATACAAATCAATACTTTTTTAAGACGCCAAAAATGAGATATATTGACATATTTTCATTAACTAGTCTTCATCTTTTGTCTCAACGTTTCTTAATATATTACTTCATAATTTAACATTTTTTATAACACTATTTTTCAATTTCTGTTTGTTTAAGAACACTTGTAAAACAAAGTTTCTATTTATTGTACAAGTGTAACAAAGATATTATCATTCGGTTCATTGAATAAGAAAATAAAAAAATTAAATAGCTCTTAAGCTACAATGCATAAAAATAATTTCTTTTCTAGAAAATTACATCAACAAATCAAATATCTTCATTTAAAAAATTTACTTCTATCGAGATATTTAATTTTTTGGAGCAAGAGGCTGAATTTTCTTAAAACAAGATTTTGTTGGAATAAGTGAAATTTTTTGTGTCAAAAAAAAATTTTTTTTTCGCTCAAAAAAATAATTAGGAAGAAAAATATTTTCTTGGCTGAAGTGAAATTTTTTTTTCTGTGAGTTAATTTTCTTGATAGAACTTCCCTCAATCAGGTATTGATTTTACAGATCTTTGGCAGGAAAATGTTTTTAAGGGATGTAAACTTTTCTAGTAAGGGTTTAAATAAGCCGGCAACCTTTGGTTATGCCGTCATCAAACACAAATGTCTGATAGGACGCTCCTCTATTTTACTCCTCAAAATATTATATAAGCTTACGTGGTGTCGTGACTGGGTCGAACCTCCTGCCAGTGTTGTAGCTCGAGGGGTTCCTAGTGCAGTGTAGTATAAATGCCGACCAGGGGGACATCTTTTTCTTTCTTTCTCTTTACATTAGTCTGCATTCTTTTCCCCTCTTTCTGTATATATATATATATATATATATATATATATATATTCCTGTCGTCGTAGAGACAAGAATATCCACACACGCGCTGACTAATGGGACGAGGAGAAATGAAATGAATCATTTTTTTCCTGAGTGCACGCGGCAAATAAAACTACGGCATTATTTGGGTATGGTAGTAGTTATTATACCATGATACTTACACATGTGTTGCACTCTTACAAGCATTTCGATAGCGGATTTTCGGATATTCAAGTCAAAATGAGGGCGACGTGTATAATAGCAAAGTAGGGGACTGTGATCGACAGGAAATGGAAAAGGCATTGAACTTTATCTTCTAAGCGTGGCCAAACTGAAACGTCCAAAATAGATACTCCCGAAAAATTTTTGTTCAACTGATGCATCATCCATATTTATGATTTTTTTTTCCCACATTAAATCCTCTTCTAATTTTAGATAATAAATTTTTATTATTCAACTTTTGTAAGACCCATGGGTATTTAGTCCTGGAAAATAAAACTTATTATTGTTATTTTTGTTTGTAAATCCTAGTCAAACTTATCTAAGCAATACAATTATACACAGAGATAAGATATTTTCCGCATAAATCCTATACTTCATAAACTCAAAAAAAAAAATAACATTGGGAAATCCCAGTGTAAAATATTTGTATTAAAAACATTTTAAAATGATAATAATTTTTCATATTGCAGACGTAAACTTGAATTTTTCATAAAAGAAATACAACTTATATTCAGTTGCATAAGGAAATAATTTGCTATGATATTAAATTTAACCGATATTTTTAATTAAAAAAATTTTTTTAATAAACTAGAACTAAAAATATTTTTAAAAATTACACTTATAGTTTTTCAAGTTTTTTTAAAAATGAACAATTTTTTTTTATTTTTTTGTAATAATTTTTTAATGAATGAAATTCTAAAAATTTTTAGGCATCAGCTATCTTAATTTTCATTAATTAACTCCGATCTTTTGATACACGTCAATTTTTTTACCACAATTTATTTGCTATAAAATTCAAAAATTATTAATCATATGCTAAATTAATTTTAATTTTCAATCCGTATAAGTAAATTTATTTGTTTACACCACTCCAGAAAAAAATAAATCTAGAACATTCTCTAAGCTTCGCGGTTTTAATCTTATCAATAAATAATGTGTCACCTCTTTCTAGTTCTGAAAATCTTGTATTTTCTGGTACTGTCTCATCGAACCGCGTTCATTGCATTATCATTATCATACCATGAAAATTTGTGATATTAAAATTAGCCGACGTTCAACAATTATCGATTTTTTTATTAATTAAATTAGAACTAAAAAATATTTTTACAAAATTGCATGTATAATTTTTAAAACTTTCTACATGTGAAATCTTATCAATTAATCGATATACTGCTTAATATCTGGATTATACCCATTGTAATCTGGATTATACTAGCTACTATCTGGATTATACTCATTGTAATCTGGATTATACTAGCTACTATCTGAAATTTTTTTTTACTCAGTGTAATCTGGGATTATATCCAGTGTCATCTTGTTCTTTCTGTGTAAACTTAAACAAATGTTTGATTTAAAAGTTATGTTTGTGTATTGCTTACAAAAGATGTACTTAGTTGTCAAAAAAACCATTTGATTAAAAAAAAACCATTTGAAGATATCTCTCAATTTCAATATCATAATAAATTATAAAAATTTTCAAATGCCGGCTAACTTTATTAACATTAAAAAATTTTGACATCTACACGTCTACATTGATGTGGATGTTTATAGATCTAACAAAATATATTGATGATATGGTCTACTTTTGTCATATTCACATCTGACGTGTGTACTGTGTACGTGCCTCGTATTGTCATAAGCACTTGTATCGTGATACGTATACGTAGATACGCATGATAAACAGCACATGCGTAGTAGGAGTTTACTGATATGATGGCAAGCTGAGTCGTACCTCAACTCACACTTACTTACATTATCTCTAACCCCTTTTAAACTTTAGGAAATAAGTACAATGTAAGGCTAAGGCACGTGCTTTCTCTCTTGCACTCTTGCGTCTGACATTTCATTTTCTTCGCAGACCAGTGTCGTATTAACCTAAAAATATTAAATAATCATCAATAAACTCAATCAATAATTAAAAGAAAAATAATCTTCCTAAAATACAAAATTAAAATTAATAATTAAAATAAAAACTAAAAATTTATAATTAAATTAAAAAACTAAAAATTATTTTTACAAAATTAACAAATAATGGCATAAAATAATTTGCAGTACGTTCCTGAAATAATTTATCCTTCCTTTTCAATCCCTGTGATTAAACGAGCAGCCATCTTTGTCTGACGAACATTAGCTCCATCTAGGGTAATTTTATCACTGCGTAAGCGGTCGCGAGTGTCGCTGATGTTCATACACTTCTCTACACACATATTTATTAGAGTTTTGTGCAGTAGTGTGGTCGTGATTGAAGTAGTATTGGTTTATACTGTGTTGCTCGAGTGAACACTTTTAGTACAGCGTACAGCTGAACGGGGAAGTAAAGAAAAAGGACGGCAGTACTATACACTACAGTATAGGATATAATATTTGAAATTCCCCACTCTTTTCTCAATTGACTCCCACGCACAACAACTCCAGACCATCGCGGAGCGGCCATTCCTTTACCAAGCTCCAAACAGTGCGCATTAAAAATACACTTTATTTTATTTTATTTTTTTACTCATATTTATATATCTATATATACAAATATCTATTTATAAATATATATATATATATATATATATATATATATATATATATATATATATATATATATATAGGTACCGATTGCAACCACCCCTCTACCAAATATAGATTTGTTTTTTTTTAAGTGTACATATATATTTAATTTAAAAAGTTTACCGCGACAAGTTATTTTATTGTTTTTTACTTTTATTTAATTTTATAAAATATGTATTGATGTGCAACATATTATATAATACATATATCGGAGTGGTAAATGGCCACGTGCGCATAGTCAGAAGAAAATTGAATTAAAGAACACGCAGATCTACAAAGAGGGAGTTAAAACACGTGTTTAAGAAGTGCGAATTTTTTAATATTTATTATTTTATTATTACAAAAATATTTTAACAAAACCGCAGTGATTATTCAAAGTGTTTTTTTTTTTATAACACTGAAGTTGGCTGACATTAAAAATTATTTAAAAATTTTATAATATTTCATTTACTAAAAAAAAAATTAAATAAAAAAATTCCACATGTAAAAATTAATAAAAATTTACATTAAAGTTAGCTGCCACTTAAATAATTTTTTAATTTAATTTAACAAATAAATATTTTCTAAAAAACTATTTTTAAAAAATTGCATTTAGAATTTTTAAAATTTCTAAATGTCAATTTTTTTCTCATTTATTGTTTGCCATAATTTATTTGTTAAAAATTCTAAAAATTAATAAATAGCTGCTAAATAATTTCTCATTAATAAAAATTACAAGTGAAAATTTTTAGAAGTATTTTTTTATTGTAATTGATTTTTATTAAAATTTTTAAAATTTACAGCTGACGGCTAACTTCAGTGTTATTTTTTTATCAATTTATTTTTATTACTATCATTACTTTTGCAATTACTAGTTTTCATGTAACCTGGTTTTGTTAAACGTCATTTAACAGTGACCTTGAGATCCGGCCTCAGGTAGTGCAATAAATTAGTGCGTTTTTTTGTGATAGGAAAAAAATTTAAAAAAAGGATACCTTTATATTTGAAGCGACAAAAATTAATAGTTGTTTTTTTTTTTTTTTTTTTTTAGTGCAATTTATATTAATGCAATTATAATTAAACCACTGGGAAGTTTGTAATACACTGATAAAATATTTAAAGAGGACAGATAATATATTTAATTTAAAAAATAAAATAAAACGACAGGAAATTCCGCAATAGTGATTCTTAAGTTACGCGATCACAAGGACCTGTAGTAGTATAGTGTTTCGTAATAGTTTCTTCTGTATAAGCGAAGGCCGTTTAGTTGTCTCGTAACGTCGTCATTTTATTATATCGTTTATTGTAAACATTATTATTATTTATATTTATATTATTATTAATATAAATATTAGTACGGCCGAAAAGAAAGAAAATATTTTAATGCATTACATTAACGTGACAAATAGTGAACAAAATAAACAATCGTCTTTAAAAAGTCCGAGCGAAAATCAAGAATTGTTTAAACTGACTGAAGATAAAATGTTTCGAGCTTTTGGAACCTCACCGGAAACTCCTGCCGATTATCTGTGGAAACCTCATTCGTTTGACAGAGGTGAATATGTTTGGAATTATTTACTTTTAGTTTTAGAAAAGAGATGGAAATTTTTGTTTATTAATTTATTTATTTAATTGTAAAGAAACTGCAATTTACAACAATATGATTACATTTTTATGTGTTGAATGTTTAGTAATAAGGATTTTATATAATAACATCTGCAAAGAGATGATATATTTAAGAAATTAAAAGAAAAAAAATTTTTTTTTATTTAAAAGAAAAAATTATAAAAAAATTATTTCTAAAACGAATGCAGAAGTAAAATTTTATTAAATACATATAAATTCAATTTATTAACCAATCAAAAAGAACAATACTAAAGTTAGCCGACGTTTTAAAATTTTTGATTTTTTTTCTTTTATTTAATAATAACAAAAAAACATTTTTAAAATTTTCTGCATGTAAAATTTTTTAGAATATTTCTCACTAAAAAACTTATTAAAAAAAAAATAAAAATGTAATTATTTACAAATATTTTTGGCTATATCTAAGTGAAAAATTAACATTTAAAATTTTTTTTTATTCTGTTTTGCCTTTAAAAGTTGGAAAAAATTTTGGCTCTCATGTTTTTGGATAACATTTCTATTTTAATTTTTTTTAAATATTTTTTTTTTAATATAATAAAAAAAAAATTTTTTTGAACATTTAAAGCTGATTTTTTAATTGAAGTATTTATTAGACAAAGAATTGAAAAAAAAAAAAAAAAAAACGATGATTCATCAATTCATCGATTTGTTATGGCCAAAAATAGAATTGACTCCACTTGTAAATGATTGCCAAAAAAAAATCTTACATGTAGAAAATTTGAAAAACTATAAATGTAATTTAAAAAAAAAATTTTTTTTAAATATCTGCTAATTTCAATACAATTTAAAAAAATTTACTTTTAGGCGTATAAAAAAACTAAAGGTAATTTTTTTTGTAGAAATTTATTTATTTATCGCTATATATTTATTTATTTAATATAAATCATTATAATTTACAAACAAATTCGATCGAATTTCGGAATCGCTTGTGTGTTATTCTGGAAATCACCATTATTAATTCAAAACACGTGCTACTTACGAACATAATGTATAGTTCTTATGACAGCTCAGCAAAATATGAATTGTTTTTTATTCACATTGTTTGAAAATTGCAACTTTATTTAGTGCAGAATAGCTTACGTTGTTCGGTTTCAACTGAAAACAAATTTTAATGTTCTTATCTAACGAAACAATCGCTATGTATTGGCGAAGGACATAACTCTATACTATTCTTACTTAAATATTCTGTTATGTAAATGAATTTTTAAGCTGTAAGAAAAATTGTTTGGAATAATTTTAGAGATACAAATTAATCAAATTAATTTTTTTCTGTAAAAATTTATTGATTATTTTTAGTTAAAAATAGCGATTTAATTTTTACAAAACTAAATCATTTATAATTGTTGAAAATTATATTAATTAACGTAAGGTTTAGATTAAAAATTTTATTTAAAAATCTCTTATCACCCTTGAATTTTAAATGAAAATTGAGTTAGCCGACATTTAAAAATTTTTAGAATTTTTTTAATAATTTTTTTCAATAAAAAAATTCTAGAAATTTTTGTATGTCGACTAACTTAATTTCCATTGAATTTTCTGACCTGAATAAATTAAAAAAAAATTTTTTTCACTTGTAAAAATTAAAAACTATAAATCTAAATTTTTCAAAATATTTTTTAGCGCTGATTTATTAACAAATAAATGGCCTAATTAAAATTTAAATTAAAAAATTACACAATAATAGGGTAATTAGTAATAAACTAAAATTATGCGTGTATAACTCACTAATTCATTCGTCTGCTCCATATTATTAAATACAATTACAAATGAATGCTAACTGAAATAATATTACGAAACTATACATTTTCCTTATAATGTATCTTATTCTCAGCTCCCTACCATTTTACTTTATTTGGACTGTTGATTTCTAAAGTATATAGCACGTTGAAGCTTCTATATAGCCCAAGAGCCAAGAGTAGAGTGCCTTGACCTGCCTTGACCTACGCAACTTCGCACCCTTCCAGTACCTGTTATCCCAGTACCGGTTACCCTATCGGTTGTCTTCAGCTCTGTTCCTGTCTTAATGATGGGCCTTACTATTTTTATTCAAAGAAATCTCTGAATAATCTCCAAATTTTCGTAACTGATCTCAAATAAAATACAAGTAAGAAAAATTAAATTCACACTTTGGAGTCTATTTGTAGAGGCTTATTTTAAATTTATTTATTCTTCAAACAATTAAGTCATTTATTATGTCAAAGTGAGTTATAGTTTAAATTTAAAATTTTGAAGGGAAAAATAAATGACTGAAAAGAAAAAGTTACCAAGTTCTTAGATATTTATTTTATTTGAACTACTTATAAAGCTTAGCGATCAATGAAAAAAATTTACCGTGCGGGCACCATCATCTTTGCTTGGAAAAACACTGATATTATTTTTTTCATCGAAAATTTTCTTCTTTTTTTTGTTTGTCTAAAAGTCATTTATATAAATAAATATTTGGATGTCTGTTATTTACTGAATGTACTCATTTCAAGTGGGTATCATCAAAATCTTTAATATGTGGCTTAACACCTATTTATTTTCCAATTCTTTTCAATAATCATTTATAATAGGATTAAGTATACTTACTTCAATGGAAATAACATTTTTTCTTCTTTTTCTTTCAATTTTTATTTTTTTTTTTTCGGCTAGAAAGGTCCCGAAATCGTTTGATCTTTTCGAAGTATATTATTTTGGAGTTCTTATCAGGTATATGGTTTTTGCACTAATTTCTATTTTTTATACTTATTTACTTATTGCAAAAGAACGTCGATCGGCAATATACGTTGTTAGTAACATTTATGGTAATAATAATATATTTTAAGTAAAGTTTAAATTTGACATAAAAAAAAAAAAAAAAAAAATTAACATTAAGAAAAAAAAACCAAGATTATCATTTTAAAGAACTTTGTTGTCTGAGGAAAAAAATTTTTGAAATTAAATTTACTTAAACCAAAGAAAATCTTTTGCTTCAAAGCTTTTTTTATTTGATTTAAGATGATCTGATTCTTTAAAATTATTCTTTTCTTGATACTTGATACTTGCATTAGTACACTGAAAAAAAGAAAATCCTTGACTTAAGGGTAAATTTTTTTGGTTCAAGAAAGTATTAAAGAAGATTGAAAATTTCTTGAATGAAGTCAAAGTTTCTTGAGTCAAGAAAATTTCTTCTTGCTCCAAAATAACTTTTTTTTTCTTTAAAATTTTATTGATACAAGAAATTTTTTTTTTCTGAGTATTATTGAAAAAATAAGGCGGCTCCTCAATAAAAAAAAAAAAAAATTTAATTTTCACTGTACACCGCAAATCAGAAACTAACCTAATAAGTTTGAATCTATTTAAAAACACGTTATCATTTTCACCTAAATTTAATTAACTGTTGTACTAACAAATTGATTGTTACAGAAGTTCCGCTGCTTTCATTAATTAATTTATTTTGTCGGTGACTATTAATAGAGGAAAAGGGGAACAGATGTTTGTAAATAAACTATAGAAAGAATTATTTTATCAAAATTGTTATAAAATGCGCGTTTAATTTTCTTATTTACAAAAAAATTGTTCTTATACAAATTGCGTAAAGAAACAATCTCTTCATTTTTTTTTTTTTTTTGTAGTCTATAATCGTTCCTTTCACTTCATTTGGCGATTAATTATCCCAAGTTATTGATTTTTCCCCTATATGAGCGGTTGTATGTGAAACTTTAATTAATAATTTGTCTCTATAGTATACCATAGTATATTGATGAGTCTCACTTTAAATCGAATGCAATTACAAATATATGTCAGTGTCAAGTTGTTTTACAATTGATGAATTATTAGCTTAGGTAACAATTACATATTAAACAATAATCTATAGTTAATTGATAATTAACCACAGTATAAATCATTAATTTTGTTTCCGTGCATTCATTCAATTTCTGTACCACATGCAACATTTATAAATCTGTTACAAATATTTTTTTTTTTTTTTTTTACTAATATTCAATCAATTTTTATGAGTAAAAAGTATCTTAGATAAATGATGTTAGTAAAAAAATGCGTCACTCATTGTAAATAAAGTAAATATAGTCATCGGCGTCTGCTAGATTACCAAAGATAAGGAAGATGACGTAGAAGAAGTTAAAAAGTATTCGTGATAAAAAAAATATTTTTATTATTGCACTAATTACCAGAAATTAATTTTTGTAGATCAATGTATACTCATTTGGTAATTGATTAAAAGTAGTGATGATAAAAATAACTAGTAACATTTATTTTATTTAGCTTAAGATAAATACTTATCGACAAGAATATTTCCAATAGTAGCTATTAGTTTTTAATAGTTTTAACTATAATTGAATAACTTACATTGATAAAAAAATTAAATTGATTCAAAAGAAAAAATTTTAAACTTAGTAAAAATAGCTTAGAAAAAATTTTTGTGTTTCAATACTTGAATTATTCAAAACTAGCAACCTTGCAGTCACTATGTGAACTATAAATAAATAAAATTTTGCTTTATTAAATAATGACTTTTGTTAAATTGCACTGTACTTTTTTAACTATTGACGTTTTTAAAAATATAAGCTCATCCCGATGTTACACTCATCAAGAGCTTTCATTTGAGTACCCACATGGTAGTTTGATATATTTTTCATATATACAAATATATAATATACATAAATATATAAAATATATGAAAAATTGGTGTGGGTACTCAAATGAAAGGTCTTGATGAGTGTAACATCAGGATGAGCTTATATCTTACTAATTTTAAACATACCAATTTTTAAGACTTGATATTTCTGAAGCGATTCGACTTTTTAAAATCTTTATTCTGATCTTTTTTTTAGACTTCTCAATTTCTTACTAAAACACGCTTTAACCATTCTTGTATTGTAATCCGTTGTAGAGTTATAAAATTCCAAAGTAAAAAAAAAAAATGGTTTTCTTGAAAAACTCTACTGTTATATTTCCAAAATATTAAAAAATTAATCGACTAATCCTTTAATTTTAATTTCTACGAAAACAGTTGAGTTTATTTATAACTTAACAAATCTTTTTACCTCAAAATCTTCCGTCACGATTTCTCTTGAACAAATTGAGCGATTTAGATCAACCTTGCGGAAGTTAATAGATTTAGTAGCTGATAGTTTACTTGAATCGAGTATTCCTCCGATATTCTCTTGTCACGAATTGGTACTTACTAGTTTTGTTGAATATTCAAACCAAGTTAGTGCCAACCAATACTTAAGAAAGATCCATTAAATTAAGATTCGTACAATGGTTGACGTTGGCAGTTTCTAGTTCAACAATGACGATAATTCATTGAATAAACATTCACTAGCACTAATCACCAGTGATAAAAAACTCATGAAAATAATTTTATGTTTCAAAAGTGATTGAATTGTTGAAGAATCCCTCTAATTTAATTTCTTATTAAAAATACTTTTTCTGTGTTTGTTAAATAGATTATAAAGTATGAAAATAAAGGTAAAAATCGATCTCAGTAGATATAATAAAAAATGGGTGCATAAATTGCATATATAGGTCATTCTAACTGAGGTTATCAGACGTTTTTGATATATTTGTATCTTTTTTATTTATTCAGATCAACTTTTACCAATAAATCGATTTTATTGCACCATTATTGCAGCTTTTATGTAGTTTTGTGGAATAAAAATCGAGCTTTTTACCATTTTGAGCTTGAATAAATTATCCAAAATCAATAATTTCGTAGTATTTTATAAACTTAATGTGATTATTCGTCTGATTTGTCGCGTGATACACCAAAAAAAAAATTATGTTATTTATTTATTAATTTTTTTATGTATCAAAAATGCTTATTTCCTTTTTTTTTTTTTTTTAATTTTATCCCTCAGTGTATAGCTGTTATTGTCATTGACTTTTCTTGGAGCATTGTAAAATAATTTTTAAAAATGTATAAATGATTATAATGAGTATAATGATAAAAATTTATCTTACTGCATGCGTTGAATTTTTTTAAGAAAAAAAAATTCTTGTCTGAAAGGTAAATTTTCTTGGCTCAAGAAAATATTAAGGATTGAAAATTTCTTGAATGAAGTCAAAGCTTCTTGAGGCAAAAAAATTTCTTCTCGCTCCAAAATAATTTTTGTCTTTCTTAAAATTTTCTTGGTGCAAGAATTTTTTTTCTGTGTGCTAAGTATCAATGAAAGTAAGAATAACGGTCAATAATATTTATTCAAACGTTTCTGAATATATTAAATGCCATTTGCATTCAATTATCTACGAAAGTCACTTGATAATTGCTTCTTCAATATACGAGAGTAAAGTAATTTAATTCACGCATTTGTGATATTATTTGAGCTCAGTTAATTTAGAGAATAAAAGAGAAAGCAAATAATAAAAAACAATATGAGTTAATCCAATAAATCTCGCAGAATTTGGCAGTTGTCTCTTAGAAGACGTAACTAAGAGACATGAAAAGTAATAGTATACCTTCAATCACGGTAATTGATGTTCTTAATTGAATCCATTCAATTTAATTAAAAAAATTTCATTTAATTTCGGTTCGTTATTATCTAAAGTTAATAAAAAACGCATTAAGCACAATCTTGAAACAAATTATCACGACAGGTGTCCAAGTTTATGATCATTCAAAGAAAGAACTCAAGCTATTGATTTTACTTGATTTAATGTTTGTATTGATCGTAAATCATTGATTTTTGATCGTTAATTTCATAGCTTATACAGAAAATAGTGCCGGACTTATGCGCGGAATGTCTTCTTGATGACAGTGTGCTGTTACTTGAAATTTGAGTGCCATCTGTGCCATCTGACTATCAATAGCTTCATGTATCAGTGTTCAATGGACAATTTACAGTTGAGAGAGCAAGGCGGAGTCAATCCTCGGCTCAATTCTCTTGAGGTGTGCAATACTGAAGAAGAGTGAAAAAAAATGAGAGAAAGCGAAAGGTAGATTAGAGTTTTGATGGAAGTGTGTGGTGTAGGAAAAGAGAGCAGGCAGGGGTTACGCATGTCAACTAGAGGACATTCACTTATCGATCAGTCTCGCTCGGTTTATGCCTCCTCTTTCACGCCCCCAATAATCTCAGTTTTTTTTTACTTAATTTACTGTTTAGTATTTTTAATAGTATTTTTAAACCTCGATTTTTTCTCGACAGTACTTTACATTTTATTTTTTTGATGGATATAAAGAAACAATTGCAAATATTTGGTGATAAATAGATACATTTACTATAAATTCAATTTTTTGATTCCGTAGATTTTTATATGACTAATTTCGAACTGAATTTTGTAAGGAAATTTTTAAATACTTCGTAATTTAATTATTTTTATAAATAATAAAACAAAAAAAAATGTTTTTGGGGTAAAGGGTTTTTTAAATCAAGAATATTAAAATTTAAAAACATTTTTTTTTTATATAAATATTTACGTTTAAATAAAGACAAGATTCATTATAATAAATTTGAATTTAAATCCCAAATTTCGTATCCAGTTGTGTCTTATAATATTTTAAAAAAGTTCATGAAAAATCACAGTTGTTTATAATTGACACGCTAATATTATTACTTTTAACATCGATATCAGCAAAAAAGCGGACGATAAGTACAAGAAGGATACATACAAGTATTGAATTTCCATGTTACTACTACTCTTTTTTATGACAAATGAAACAATGCTAAAAATGTTTTAGTGTAATTTGAGCATATGCAATCATTTAAATTTAATTAATTTTATTACGCTAACGTTGATTAATTATGAGAATTTGAGATGTATTTTTTCTGTAAGTTGTAATAATTAAAAATCGGATGCAGTTTTTTTAAGCTTTCTAAGAAATTAAAAAAATGTTGCAAAATAATTATGTAACTCATAAATTTTATGTGAAAAGAGTGTATTGACAATAAAATTAATTTTTTTTAAATGGTAGGAAAATTCTGTAAAGGCTTTAAATATTTGTGGACAAATTAAAAATTTAACTTGATCCAAGACAAAAAAAAGACTACGTTTTCAAGAAGCGTCCTTACGTTTGAAAGAGTCGGTTTGTACTAACTTAAAAACTAATCGGAAACATTTACAATGAAGTCTAAGCCTCTCCTTAAGAATCGTAAAATTACAAATGTTTTACTAAAATGTATGTACAACTCCAAAAAGTAAAAGAGTCCTTTATGTGACCCAAGTGTCCGGGGTCATAAAACAGAGGTAGGACTTACTTTTCCTTTCGAAAATATTTTTCAACTAAATATTAAGTTTCCTTAAACATAAAATCTAAGCATAGAGTAAAATACTAAAATAAAAAATAATTTGTAAAATAAGATTCAATTTTTGCTCAGAAAAATTCAACAGTATGATTAAGTTGCTAAGGAAGTCCTAATAAAAGGACAAATCGTTCGACTAGAATCAATACTGTGACCAATTTTAAGTTATTTAAATTTTCTGGACGTGATCAAGATTTTAAAGTAAATCAGAATAATTGTAGAAATGATCTATTGAGGTTTAATTAGTAAAAAATTTCGATAGAGTCACGAAGCACAGAGCACAGTCAACTCATTTGCAGAAGTGCAAAAACATAGAACATTGACATGAAAACATACTCAAGTAAATTTAAAGTAACTAGTTTATCCAATAAGATCTTTTTACGACTAATCCTTATATTATTTGAGTAAATGACGATATGCATCATGCAATCCCCAAGTCTTTTTTCTGTTTATTGAGCGTGAATGCATGTATGCGTTTAACGGGTGGAGGAGACTAGAATGAATAAGTATAGAAGAGCTGGATGACGGAATAAAATAGAAATGAGTGAACGGTGAAGATATATATCATATAACATGTGGAACTGAGAAACAACGAAATGGGGCAAGTGCCCCATTGTGAGATAATCCATCCTCGTAACGGTAGGACGCGCATGCGCGGTTCCTGCTTCCGGTTAGTCGCATTTGGCTTATGGCGACGTCAACCAATGTTGAAGTAATCTAGAAGTACTATTACTATGTTTTTACCACAAGCTAATTTATTTACTCCAAGTCACTCTTGTCGTTGAAATAACCAATCGTCAAACTCATTGATTTGTTGTCTTTGGAATAACAATTAAATAGCTCACTGATATTTTTAATTTCGATGCAACTGGCCAGACAAAATTATTGTTCTCATCATCTTGAAGATTTGTTTTTTAATTTGTCACCCAAATTTTAGTAATGAAGGCTATTATATTATTAGTTGCGTCGTAAAGTTTCCGGTAAGATCCTGATTAAAAATAATTATTTTCAACTTCCGTATGCTAGAGTCTTATTGATATGTAATAATTAAGAGCAAGTGTCTGAAGAGGTTTACTTTAAACTATCTTGATTCAAGAAAAATAATTTTTCTAATAAATTTATTTATTTTTCTTGTCTTATTTATTATTCTTGTCTTGGATCTTGTTATCTTGGCTCAAGAGGCATATCTTCGGTTGATAACTATTGTCACTTGGTTCAAGAATACAATCGATTGTCTTCGATCGATACAATCAAATTCTTTATCCAGCTATTTAAAAAAAAAAATTCCGCCAAATTTTCAATTTTTTTATAAAAACCTCTGCAAAAAATCAAATTTTCATTTTTTTTTTCTTCCGTTCAAGACCTAGTTTGAAGACTTAATTAAAAGCAGATATTTTTTTTTCACTTCAAATAATCGTGCTGGGAGTTCTACACAGAAAAAAAAAATTTCTTGACTCAAAAAAATTATCAGCAAGACTAAAGTTATTTTGGAGCAAGAAGAAATTTTCTTGGTTTAAAAAAATTTAATTTCATTCAAAAAATTTCAACTTCATACAAGAAATTTTCAGTCTTCCTTAAGATTTTCTTGATTTAAGAAAATTTATGCTTGACGCATCTTTTTCCCTAGGGCTCGTCGGAAATAACGTCACATTAGCAGAGTTTTTAATATTTTTTTTTTTTTTTTTAAATTTCAGTAATCCCTTATTAAACATTTATCTTCAAGTTTGAATAAAATATTTAATTTTTTCTATTAAAAAAAAATTGTTGAAAATAGACCATTCTTTCCCGGAGGAAACCCATATAATTAATCATCTGTCATAAGTTATTAATAAATCATAAAATTAATAACATGTAAATATCACAAGGTCTTGATAACAACCTTGAAATAACATGCCAAAGGTGTCAATTATCCTTTATCTCAAATAATTATTATGTCACCTATTAAATCAATGATTGCTGTTTTATAGTTAAATCTTGAACCGCTCTCGTATTGTTTTGTTGTTAGTTGTTATAATCAGCCTCGTCACGTTATGTTATTTACTCAATATTTCTCCTTCACGTCTACCGTTATCCAGATAATAAAGTAAAAAAATAGTACTTACACTGATATCGATAATATTCGCAAACTGTATTGGAAATTAATAAAAGTTAAAGCTAACTTTACTTAATAAATTTCAATCTGAAATCAAGCTAATAGCTTCTGTTGACTGGAAGTATCTACTAAACTTTAAATTGTTAATTAAGGTTCGATTTCCTTGTATCGAATTAAACCGATTACTCTCTCACTTGTTGATTTTATTTTTTTAATTATTGAGTTTTACGTTGTTGTAACAAAGCAATTAATTATCAATTAATGCTTGATTCAAATAAGAGATTTTAAACTTTAATAAATAAAAATATCCTTTCTTTAATGTTTCATCAATCAATTGCAATAAAATATTATTTAAAGAATTGTTTGATTAAACGATCAAATTTTTTTGTTACAGGATTTATCAATTGTAACGCCAATACACTACAGTCACTCGCTCAATTACACGGTGAGTTTTTTTTTTCGATTAAAATTTTTTACTGTGTACCATTGTAATTATTTCAGTTGCCTAGTGATTAATTATGTATTATAAATAATTTTAAACGTCGCAAAATTTTACAATAAGTTAATGTGTTAGATTTTTATCCAATTACTTGTTGACCATCTAATTTAACTATAAATATTTTTACAACACCACTCGAGCCACGTGGTTTCAACAAAAATAGTTTTTTTTTCTTGTTTTCTACGGACATTGTCATCCTTGATTTTACGAGATGCCCCGTCGTGCCTCGTAGTTTCCGTTATTCCTCAAACTTTTTCATATAGTAATTATTTCACTATATGCTAAAAATGTGTGACTAAAATACAAACTCTGCTGTCATGTCAACTTTAATTACTGAAGTTTTAAAAATTTAAATACAAACTTTTACTAAATAGTATTATGAAGTTCATGTTTTACATTTTGTATATTAAATTGTACAGTGTTTAATTATGAAGGGCAGTTTTTACTACCCTAAAATCTCGATAGTATTCGTATTTATCTACGTGTATTTTGTAGTAACTTGTGTCTATAAAGAATCTATACGGAAGAGGACGACGAGGCGCGAATGTGAACTCTGAGCAGACTACCTGTAATATTGATCGGAGCTAAAAACCCTTGCTCCTGGCTTTTTTTCATCCTCGATACGCCATTACTTTTATATTTTGTACAATATACCTTATTTACTCAATGTTTTTTTGGTAAAATCTACAGAAGATAGCTTTTTAAGTTTTTAGTAAAATTGATTTATATATTAGTACACGAAAAAAAAAAAAAAATGTGTATTTACCGAGTACATATTCTGTAAATTTTACAGACAAATTATGTATAATCTACAAGAGTATTATGTTATCGTTGTAGAGTAACTTCTTGAATTAAAACTAAGTTTATTCATTAATAAAAAATTTGAATAATGGTCCGTTAATAGTAAATTTCAAATTTTCATATGATAATGAATGATTTTTTTTACTGATGTAAAAAAATGACTTTGTATCTTGTGAACTATTGACATTTTTAAAGATATAAGCTCATTCCGATGTTACACTCATCAAGACCTTTCATTTGAGTACCCACATCAATTTTTCATATATTTATATATTTATATATTTATTAAATATATGTATATATGAAAAATATATGAAAAATGCATGTGGATACTTGAATGAAAGGTCTCAATCAGTGTAACATCGGGATGAGCTTATATCTTTAAAAAAACTCAATAGTAGCGCTTTTCAATTCACTACAATAAATTTTTAGTAATAATTACAAAAAAAAATTCTATCATAATTGTAGAATAAACTCCGTTATAATTACAGACTTAATATATAAAATTTACAAATTTAAAATCACAGAATTCACGATGTAAAAATAACATATCGAGTTCTGTAAATTTTTCACAGTAGTTTTTTCCGTGAAAATATAACTTTTTTAAAGTATAAATTAATGAAAATATTTTTTAAAAATAATGAACAAAAAATTACGTAGATATTTCTTCATTATTAATCGTACACTTCTAGCTATTTATTTGATTATTTGCTAATTTGTTTTAATTGTATTAGGTGACTCTGTAATTGGATTAACGGAAGCTTATTTAATCTTCTCGAGCAAAAGAATACAAGTATCATGGTTTCTACTGTAAAACCATTGAATTAAAAGCAATTAATTCTTAAGCTTAATTAATACGGAAAGGTTTTTTTTATGATAATTTATTATAATTAGTTTATAAATAGATTTATATTATCGTTAAATTTTCGCTTAATATATCAAGTAAATTTTTTTAAATTGAGTTTTTTTAACATAAAAAAAATTATTTAGTTTTTTTTTAATTTTTTTACTTAAATCAAGACGATAAAATTCTTTAAAATTATTTTCTTACAATTCAATTTTTTTTTTTTTTACAGTTTAGTAAATATTAATTTCTACTAATTATCAGTATTAGATTAAGCAATGTCGATTTCATTGACCAAACGTTGAATACCATATCATGTGCATCGCGCGTAAATATCTTTATCTAAACATCCATTAAAAAAATAAATATAAAAAATCAAATGTTTAAAAAACGGAGAAAGTGTTTCAATTTTCATGATTAAGCAAACATTTTATTCTTACTTTAATTGTTATGATTTTATCGTACTCTAGTTGTCTGCGTTATTTATTTATGTATAGAGCCTGTATCTAAGGATTTTTTCTGCTTGATGAAGAGCAATTCGTGGTAGTGTTGTAGGAAAAATCAATCAATATATAATAAAAATAGCAAAGTGGATTTGTATTTATTATTATTTTTATAATAATTAAATTACTTAATTAATTAAATAGAAAATTATACTAATAAAGTTAGCCGACGTTTTTAATTTTTCCTTAATACTTAAATTGGAAAAAAAAATTATTTTTTAAAAATTGCGCTTACAATTTTTCAAGTTTTTTATGAATTAAATATTTTTTTTAATTTTTTTGTAATAATTTTTTCAATAAAAAAAAATTCTAAAAATTTTCAAATGTCGGCTAATTAAATTTTCATTAAAAAATTTCTTATTTAGTTAAAAAAATTTATTTTTTATTCAAAATAATAGTAAATATTAAAAAAAAAAATTATTATTAAAAATATGAATAAAAATTTTTTTTTAAATTAATATAAGTAAATTTATTAATTGTAAATTTAAATATAATTAAACATCTAAAAAAAAAGATTTAAATATAAGTGAAGAAACAAGTCACCTTCTGTTAGACTAAAACAATTTGTCATTTAATTTACTCTAAAAATCGAAGAATTGCAACTTATAGTATTTTTAAGAATTTGTTTGTTGTACTCGTAGAGTTAAACATTTATTTATTTTTTGCGTTGATAATTCGGTGAATTACGAATTCTCCAAACTCCCGTTCGACACGTCACTTAAAATTAATACATCACAACGTAAAACGGAGTGAATATGAAGATGTAATACAATATTGGTTAACGCACGCCTTTTCCCCACTCTAGTCGCAAAACTCCACACGCAACGTTACTCGTCAAGACGTCAACGTGTGTTTGCCCGTCCCTGTTTCACGTAACGTAACACTCGTTTGCCTACTGATTGTCTTTCAAGTCACTTTTTTATTTATTACTATTACCACAACCTAAAAACCGAGTCATATTTATCTTAATTACATAAAAAACAGTCAAAAAATATTTTTTTATCAATTAAACAGCAAATCAGTGAAAAATAAATAAATTATTTTAAGCAAATCACAGTTTTTTGACAATCTATTTACCGTCATGTTTAATTATGGAAGAGTATTTACAATTTACACCCGAGGTATGAAAATTTAATTTCTTTTATTGTTCAATTAAATAAAAAAAAATTTTTTTTTTTTATAATTTTTATTAAAAATTTCAAGTATGATTTTTTGCAGACGTTCAAAATTATTTTTTTTTAATAAATAAATTTCTTATTTTATAAATTATAAAAAAAAAAAATTAGTGATGAAATTTTTAAAAATGCTATTTAATTTTTTACATTTATTTTTTAATTATTAAGTTTATAATTATTTGAAAAATTTTTAAAATTAGTTATTTAATACTCATAAAAATATTCATAAAAAATTTAGTTTTTTCTTCTTTTTTTTTTAACAACAATTGCCTATTCGATGCTCCTTTCTTCATCTGGTTGTACGCGATGTTTTCTACGTTTTTTGTTCCCCCTAACGACCAGTTTAATAATAATCGCGACTTGATGATAGTCGCATTTTTTATACTCATTTTTAACGGTAAAAAATTGAATATGAAATTTATAAAAACTGATTAATAAACGCTTTATACTATGACGACTTTTACAAAAAAAGCAAGATTTTCGATTAAACGTTATTTTGGTGAGTTTTTTTTTTACTGACTGGTTTTTTAATCATACCCGAAAAGTCATAAAAAATAGTTGATCTTCAACACTTTTAAACTGAAAATGTCAGACATTTAATCATTTTCACGATTTTGTCACCTATTTAATTTAATTATTTATAAAATTACTTCAAATTTTTTTTAAACTTTATTTTAAAAAAATATTTTGGAATTTTTATGATTTTTTAATAAATTATTATAAAAAAAAAAAAATTACCTCGCGTAAACATTTTTTTAATTATTTTTTTACGATAATTTACTTGATTATAAAATCTTCAAAATTTTTTAAATAAGTTATTGTAAAAAAAATTCCACAGGTGTAAATTGAAAAAAAAAAAAAAAAATAAATGTGATTTTTAAAAATATTTTCTTCAGTTCTAATTTATTTTTCAAATGAAATAAAAAAATTTTCAAAAATCTGTCCATTTAAATTCTGTTGAAATTAACAGACAAATGATAATTTTTTAGAATTTTCTTTGACAAATTTTGATGAAAAAAAATTCTACGTGTTGAAATTATGAAAAACTAGCAGCCTTGCAGTCACTGCTGTGACTGCTGTGACTTGTGAGCTATAAATAAATAAAATTTTGCTTTATTAAATAATAAATTTTGTTAAATTGCATTGTATTTTCTTAAATGTTGACATTTTTAAAAATATAAGCTCATCCTGATGTTACACTTATCAAGAGCTTTCATTTGAGTACCCACATGCCTTTTTGATATATTTTTCATATACCCATATATATGATATATATATATAATATATATAAATATATGAAAAATTGATGTGGGTACTCAAATGAAAGGTCTCGATGAGTGTAATCTCGGGGTGAGCTTGTATCTTTAAAAATGTCAATAATTCACAAGATACAAGGTCATTTCTTAATTAAGTATCTAGAAATAGAGAATTTTCAAATGCAGCCTACTGACTTCAATATTATAATATTTTTAAATGTTTTTATAATGTAAATCATAAATAATAAAAAAAAAATTAATTTATTTGTTAACAGGTAAGTCTCCATTTTTTCCCGGTCTTGAAGATCAAACTGGAACTTTATTAGAAGATTCAACCGCAGGGCAGCTAGATGGTGTAGGCGTTGGAGTTGGTGTCGGCGTGAGCATGAATCCGCCACAAGCAGCACCACTATCATCGCCAAGTCGCAGCAGCCCTCACAGCCAAAGCAGCGAAACTGGTGAACGTTTCTCAAGGAAAGTCTTCGTTGGTGGTTTGCCACCTGACATTGATGAAGGTTCGTTGATGGTTTTAAAACTTGCTTAATTATTTAACATGCTTCAACTAATTTTAACTTTCGAAAAAAAAAAAAATTAATAAATAAATTCTATTAAATCAATTATACTGTTAAGTTACAGTACCCAAAAAAAAAAAAAAAAAAAAACAGGCATAATAATTTACTTAAATGGAAATTTTCAGATGAAATCACTGCGAGTTTCCGTCGATTTGGACAACTAGTTGTCGACTGGCCGCACAAAGCAGAAAGCAAGTCATACTTTCCTCCAAAAGGTTACGCTTTCCTTCTATTTCAGGTAAACCATAATAACTATCTTAAATCGTAATAGTAAGTCTAACCAAGTTAATTGTATTACAAAAAACCGTGAAAAAAATCTAGGCTATCATCGGACAGGTGAACTCTGTTATTAACATTCATTTTTAAAATTTTATTTAATTCTACTTTTTATTTAATAAAATAGATTAATTTGACTGAGTTAATTTTAAAATTTTTAAATATTTTAATTAATACTAGCAACTTGCCGAGATTTATGAATTATTAATAAGATCACTTGGGGTTAATTATTTTTTGATATTTCTAATCTCACTAGACTTAGGGCCAGTTCTTCAATCCAGGATAAAATTTTATCCAATAATGAAATATATCTATATATTTCATATAAATAAATATACCGGCAATAATAATTTTATCATGGATAAAATTTAATCTCGGTTTGAAAAACTGGTTCAGAGTTTAAGTACTTTTTAAATAAATTCTAAAAATAATAGTGCTATGATAAGATCAATTACAAATTATTTAATAGACGAATATGACGGAGCAAATTTATAGAACCAACGAACTAAATTTTAATATATCATTTAATATTCATTGAATAATTATGACTAGAAATCTGCAGTTATTATGTAACTGCCAAGAGTTACGAATGATTAATAAGATCACTTTGGCTTGATGATTTTTTGATATTTAAAATCACACTATACTTAGTTTAGATATAGATTAAATAAATTTCCGTAACTTGTGAACTATAAATAAAATTTTGCTTTATTAAATAATGATTTTAGTTAAATTGCACTTTACTTTCTTAAATATTGACGTTTTTAAAAATATAAGCTCATCCCGATATTACACTCATCAAGAGCTTTCATTTGAGTACCCACATGCCTTTTTGATATATTATATTATATATACATATATATAATATATATAAATATATGAAATATATGAAAAATTGATGTGGGTACTCAAATGAAAGGTCTCGATGAGTGTAATGTCGGGATGCGCTTATATCTTAAAAAATGTTAATATTTCAGAAGATATAAGGTAATTTCTCAATTATTGACATTTTTTAAGATGTAAGCTAATTTCGATGTTACACTCATCAAGAGCTTTCATTTGAGTACCCACATGCCTTTTTGATATATTTTTCATATACCCATATATATGATATATATAAAATATTGATGTGGGTACTCAAATGAAAGGTCTCGATGAGTGTAACATCAGGATGAAGCTTATATCTTAAAAAATGTCAATTATATAGATTAATTAATTATTCTTAATTATGTAGATTAATAATTTTAATTAATAATTAAAACTCTCGACTAGTTATTTTAAGTTAATAATAATTTAATTAATCAAAACTTTAAATTATCTTCTTCAATTATTAATTTAACAAAGAAATTAATTTTAACATAATTATTACATTACATAGCTTTTATTTATTAAATATTTTAATATAATTTATTTTTCTGACTTGGCTTTAAAAGTTAAATAATTTTTTTTTTTTTTTTAGGACGAAAGCTCAGTGCAGCAATTAATTGACGCTTGTATTCAGGACGATGACAAATTGTATCTTTGTGTCAGTTCACCAACAATTAAAGACAAACCTGTGCAAATACGCCCTTGGCGTTTGAGCGACGCAGATTTTGTCCTCGATGCTTCAATGACACTTGACCCACGGAAGACTGTTTTTGTCGGTGGTGTACCAAGACCTTTGAAAGCCGTTGAACTGGCAATGATAATGGATCGGCTCTATGGCGGCGTTTGCTATGCAGGAATTGATACCGATCCCGAGCTTAAGTATCCTAAAGGTGCTGGACGAGTTGCTTTCAGTAATCAGCAAAGCTATATTAGTGCTATTTCAGCTCGATTTGTTCAATTACAACACGGTGATATCGATAAAAGAGTATGTATAATTATTCAATAGCTTTAACATTTTTTATAAATAATTTAAATTTTACTTTATTATTAATTATAATTTTATTTTTAGGTTGAAGTAAAGCCCTATGTTCTGGATGATCAGATGTGTGACGAATGTCAAGGCCAACGATGTGGTGGTAAATTTGCGCCATTCTTCTGTGCCAACGTCACCTGTCTTCAGGTACAATTCATTTTATTTTTTTTTTTTTTTTATTTTCCTTGCGGTTAATTATCTCCTGGGAAGTAAAGTGAACTAACTTTCATAGACTTAAAAATTTTATTACTTATTTCTTGCTATTATTTTATTGATACAATTAATTGGTAATTTGGAAGGAGGGGCTATATTAACTTTCGTTTTATATTCGACCTATAAAAATAAATAATAAAAAAAAATTTTTTTTAATTATTTTATTTTTCCTAAATTTTAAGAAAAAAGTCAATTAATTACGTTAATTTTATTATTAAAAATAAAGTAATCCTCACTTTAAAGCAATTACCAATTAATTGTTTATAGTAGATACTATTGTAAATTTTTTTAAGCATGATCTAACTGTTGAATACTATCAATTTTATTTCTTACTACACTACAGAATATCTAGGTGGTAATTCAAAGGTATTAACTCAATACTTTTGATTCGATGATAACTTTTAAGGCTTCTTACAGTAGTCTACTCACTAAATATAAATTTACCTTGAATAGTAATCTATATGAATCCAGTAAAAATCACTCGAAATCCACCAATCTAATTTTTTCCATTTAAATAAAATAAATAAAAAATAAAATTCGTTAACATATAAATAAATATATAGATAGATAAAAATTTTTATTTGACTCTGGAACCTAAGCTCTCCTAGAGCCATCATTATTTAAGATGCATTGGTTTACATCGGTTTGCATTTGTATTAAACTCATACAAGATTATATTACTTAATTAATTAAAGGTCTACAATTAAATTTAATTTTAAATTTTAATGAAAAACAGATAGATTATTTAATACAAAGAAATAATTTAGAAATAACGTTAGTTCACTTTATCTATCAGTTGCTCAAATAAATTAATATTAGTTGGAAAAAAAAAAAAAAAAAAAACTATAATGATATATATTTATTTAATGATTTTAGTACTATTGTGAACATTGTTGGGCAACGATTCATTCAAGACCAGGACGTGAATTTCACAAACCTCTTGTTAAAGAAGGCGCAGATAGACCACGTGCAGTGCCGTTCCGCTGGTGTTAACCCCCAGCTGGGTTTTATAACAATATCGCGGTCTTAGCTAATTAACTATTATTTTTACAATCCTCTTATATCTTTATCAACTTCTACTATTACTTTATTACTCTAATACTTCTATTCTTAATACTATTACAACAACTATTGATAATATATTAATCGTCACGACTTATTGTTAATCCACATCGTTTATCAGAATTTAATGATCATCAATTATTGATGATCTGTTAATTAAACTATTGATCACTTTTTAATACACAATCAGCTGAATTTGCTAAATTTAAGTTAAGTTCAGCTTGTTATCAACTATTTTATATCGATCTCAATGGACTTAAGCGTACGAAGGATAATTATAATATTATTTATTGGATAATCTAATCAAAAGAACGTTAAATCTAACTAAAAAAAATTTTATTATCAATTGAATTTAAACGATCTTTTACGCAGTGTGGATCTTTCATAATATAGATGCTTTAATGCTGTATATTATAGACAATTCATCGTTAGGCAAGACCGAATTCAACTGCAGTAAAAAAAAAAAATTGATAAAATATTTTTGGTCTCCAATCGAGGGAAGTAAATTTTTTTTTTTTTTAATTCTCTAAGCTGTGTAGAGAAAAACTATTTTTTTGTGGTAAATGAAGTGGAAAAAATTCACACGTCCAAATCTTTCCGGTGGATCCTGTAGTAATTATTATATTAAAAGTATTTAAATACCATCTTGAGAAAAAAAATTTTTTTCGAATTTAAGATCAAGATTTGAATTTATACTAGTGATTATACACGGAAATAACAAGATGACACTGAATATCATCCCAGATTATACTCAGTGATATCTGGATTATATTAACTAGTATCTGAAATTTTTTTTATAATTTGGAATGACATGCAGTGTTATTTTGTTTTTTCCGTGTACCCTGATAAAAAAAAATACAACACATAATAATCATACATTTAAAGAGTAAAATAAATTAAAATTCAATACTTAGCGAAAAAATCTTTACAGCTATATATAAATATATATATAAATAAATATCGTTTGTATATATGTTCTCGATATCGTAAATTGCTACGCAAGTAAAATCCTTGCGACCCACGAGTTGACGAGATATTAATAAATTAATCTTCTATCTCTATTTAGGCTGCATTAAAGGGGGGGAAAAAAAAAAAAAGAAAAAAAAAATAAAACATTTTATTTGCAGCTCGTATTTATAAGTAGTCAAAAATAAAAATGTTTGTCAAGAATTTTTTAATGCAAACGTGATAATTGTCTACGAAAAAAAAAAAAAAACGTTCTTTTAATCAAATAATACATAAATTTATTATTACTTATATACGATAATTAGTCGTATTTTAACAATAAACAATAACTAAGTTTATTAAATTGAAATAACTTCAAAAGACATTGATCGATTCGATTTTAAGAAAAAAAACCAACAATAATTTTTTTATGTAATTAGATAAATTTATATTAATTGAATATTTCCAATAAATTATTAATTTTTTATTTTTATTATTACAAATAAAGAAATTATTAATGAAACGTATGTGAATAATTAATATGAGCGTTAGGTAGAGCAATTTTACTACAAGTCTTTGGGTCACTTTTTCCATTGACAATTTTTAGATAATTATGAACCAAAAAAAAAAAATAAATAAAATATGTAATAATAATAATGACGGTTCTTAAACAAAATTATTAGGATATTAATGTGTTCTACGATTAGAACATTCGCATGGATAAATCGTACAGATGTACATAGTGTGTTAAGCGCATAAATTTATCCGCGAAAAATTAAATAAATATAAATTAAATAATTTGATATAAATTTAAGTAATTACACTTAAAAAAAAAAAAAAAAGGAACGTTTGAATATTCTCATTAACTGAAACTTCATATTTTTGGCCATGTAGTTTTAGCAATAAATATAATCTGGCAGTCAATCTTTTTACGTGTTATATATCGTGACTATATAAAAAAAAAAATAAGATTAAGTTTAATAAAAAAATATCTAAATAATAAAATTACGCCAGCCGTTTGCCATCTTCTAATTCTAGAAAAATCACTATAAAAAAATAAATTTTATTATTATTATTATTATTATTATTATTATTATTATTATTATTATTATTAAGATTAAGATTATTAAGATTATTATTAACTAAAAGCATTTATATATAACTAATTTTAAAAAGCTAGAGCTAAATTTGTCCTCTATGTCGACAATCTTAAATTTTTTAAACATAAAAACTGCAAACGTCTGGCAAATTGATTTTTATATTATCGAATCCTATTTATTTACTATTTTTTTTTAAAGAAAACTTATTTTGTTATTAATTTGTTAAAAAAAGAAAATAAATATATACAGAAAATTTTTGTAGTAAATCAAAAATAAATTTGATAAAAACCAACAAACATTCGCTTGGTTAAACACCGAATATCATGCTTTGAATCATCAAGATAGATAATAAATGATTTACATATTCCAGATCATAAATAGAATATATTTGTACTGTAATAGTTTGGTAATTGATAACTTCATGGACATAAATACAGTTACGGAGAAAATTTTAGGAGAATAATTATGACAAGGAGCTAAATAATCGCTAAATAAGGAAAAGCCCCAATTATTGACACTGTAAGAGACAAAGTTATGATTTCTTTTTTTTTAAGCAATCAAATATCAATATTGTTGAATTTTGTTTGTGGTAATGTCTCAAGTAATGTTTTTACAAATTAATTTCTTTTTTTATAAAGATGATTGATCGATTAGTAAATTTTTATTACTATTGTACTGAAGATTAAGATTAATTATTACTTGATATGATAATTTATTTAAAAAATTGGTAACAATTCGCGTTACTGATGCTATAAGGGCGTATAATAAAAATCCTATTTTTTTTTTTAAGTCCAAAAAAATTTTTAGCTTGAAGAAAAATTTTTTTTTGCATTTTTTCACGTTTCATACAAAAAAAAAAAAATTGATTCCCGAAAAAAAATTTTTTTATCCGCCCGTATAGCATCCGAGGTGGGTTTCGGGAACCAAAAGGGCGTATAAAATTTTTTTTTTGCATTTCTGCACATTTCGGACAAAAATACTCCGATTCTTGAAAAAAATTTTTTTCTACGCCCTTAAACGATGATGGTAGTCTTCAAAAAAAGAATAAGAATAATATTTAACAATAGATTTGTATTTTTCAGTGTTGGAAAAAAATTTTTTATACTGCTGTTGTATTCTTATCTAAATATCTTAGTTTTGAGTGCAAGTAATAATAATAATAATAATAATAATAATATTGGTAAAATTATATTTATTATAAATCATAATAGTTAATGTTGCGAATGTGAGTAAATATAAATAATTAAAAATTAGATTAATACACGGGAAAAACAAGATGACACTGGATATCATCCCAGATTATAATGAGTATAATCTAAGATTATAATGAGTATAATCTAAGATTATAATGAGTATAATCTAAGATTATAATGAGTATAATCCAGATTATAATGAGTATAATCCAGATATTACTCAGTATAATCTGGAATTTTTTTTTAGTTATCTGAAATTTTTTTTTTCACCACAGATATCACTGAGTATAATCTGGGATGATATCCAATGTCATCTTGTTTTTTCCGTGTACTTAAAATAACAATGAGTGATAATGTAAGTTTATAGACATCGTCGATACGCAAAAATTAAATACGATCGCTGAAACATTTTTTTATTGAAGTTATATTAGTATTTTCAATTTTTAAGCACACGATATTATTATTAATATTCATAATTATTAATTAAAACTTAGATCATGAATAAAAGAAGTAATGAAACTCCGCGTGAATCACTATTAACAATAATTGAAATTAAAAAAAAAATTTTTTTTTGTTGTTAAATTTATTAAAAAAAATTAATCTACAACCAATTTGAAGTTTCAAACTAATGAGTTATTAAATAATCCCAAAATTAAAGGTTTAAAATTACTCTTAATAATTTTTAGACTTATTACTTTTTAAAAATGGCATCTAAAAAATATTTACTTGTAATTAATATATTAATGAAGTAATCATACATCATTGAAGTACAAAATCAAATAAAAGAATTTGGATGTCGTATATAAAAAACTCGACTAATTAAATGTATTTAAAAAAAAATTAAAACATAAAATTCTTCTACGTGAAGACGCAAGAATTTTGATCGTGAGTTTTAAATTAACGTGTGTTACTGTAAGTGTAAGCGTAACTGTCGGGATATAAAATCTATACTTTTCATAATTTTTGCTTTAAAAAAAATATAAAAAAGATTTAAATATTTTGAAAAAAAAAAAAAAAAAAAAAAAAAAATTTAATCAGGTCGAACAATGAAAGTTTGAAAATTATGATTTTTATTTGATAATTTAGTCATCTGAAACTTCAGTGCAATAATTATACTCGAAAAAATTTCTGCAAAGCTTAAAACTGTTAGTCACGCAAGATTTTATCTCAAGCTAATTGATAAATTCTTGTAATAAATAAAAGTTTTAATGATATATAGATTAGAATTTGATAAGAGACTTTAGTTTTTTGTACTCTATAAATTTTTCAAGTGGCATTTTAATTAATACATTGTCATTTCATCAGTTACACCTCATAAATGTATATATATCAAGTATATATTGGGGTACGTTGAAATGGAGTATTGTTAAACAGTTGATAAAAGTTTTTTTTTTTTTTTTTTTTTAAATCCTTAAGGTCCAGTTTTTCAATCCAGGATAAAAGTATTATTATTATTGCCAGTATATTTATTAGGGTGCATCAAAATTAAATCTCCAAGAGCGACCTTTTAAAATTGAAATTTCAAGTTTGGCTTTTAACAGGAGCTGTGTTTGAGCATTTCCTGAGATATTTTGAAGTGTCACAATTTATTTGATATTCACAGAATTTTTTATAAATGCAATGCATGGATAGAAAATTTTTAAGAAGCATTTATGCAAAATTTTTTTGACAATTTGGGGTTGAAAATTTTTTGGTAAATATTTTCAAGTAGGGTCACACCATTTAAACAATTTTTTTTTTCAACGAAATTTCTTTTTGATTTTATTGATATATTTTTTTTTGAAAAATACATAAACAAAATAAACAATTAAAAATAAAATTAATTATCAAAATTTTAACAAATTTTAAAAAAAATTTACAATTTAAATAATAAAAAAGTTAAATATCACAATTTTCAAAAAAATGATATCATCCCAGATTATACTCAGTGATATCTGTAGTGAAAAAAATTTCAGATAGTAGCTAGTATAATCCAGATTATACTGAGTGATATCTGGATTATACTGAGTGATATCTGGATTACACTCATTATAATCAAGATTATACTCATTATAATCTTATATTATAGTCATTATACTCTTAGATTATACTCATTGTAATCTGGGATGATATCTCAGGAAATTTCCAAACACAGCTTCTATTAAAAGCGGAACTAAAAATTCCAATGTAAAAAAATTGCTTTCGGGGATTTAATTTTGACACATTTAATATTTAAATATATGAAATAAATATATATATATATATATATATATATATATATATATATATATATATATATATATATATATATATATATATATATATATATATATATATAGATCATTAGATAAAATTTTATCCTGGATTGAAAAACTAGCCTTGTTTAATATTTTTGACGCAAGTAAAGCACAAAAATTTTTTTCTATCAAAGCAATATTGCAAAGCCCGATAATTTTTTTTTTTAATTAAAACTCCAATTATTTTTATAATAAAAATTAATTTAAAAATAACTTTAAAAAAATCTTTTAATTTTTATCAATTTTACAAGTACTCCATTTTTCTCCGTCCACCTTGCAATATAAAATAAGTAATACATATATATATATATATATATATATATATATATATATATATATATATAGAAAATATAGACATTATTTTACATAATACACAGACATCCTCACATCGTGCTCATTCTTTAATCTATAATTGTTTAATTTGTCCGTATATGTTTAAAAAAAAAAAAAAAAAAAAAAAAATCAACAAGAAAAAACAAACAGATAAAGTTTTATTTTTTGAGACAGTTATTGTATCATAAAGATTTATAGTTATAGATAAATTTTCTTAGTAATTATAGACAATTTTCCTATTTATTTTTTTTCCTTAATGCATAATTAAATATATCGGATTAGTAATGATTAATAATTAACCGAAAAACAAAATAATTTGAAATTAAACATATTGAATAATCAATTGTAACTTAAATATAAATTTCTAGTGTTCATATATATATGTATATACATATATATAAATATAATATATATTGTAATTTTTGTGATTTTTCATATAGGTGTATGGGTAACAACACTTATGTCTTTTAGTGATTAAATACGACAACACTGAACAATTTGATGAAAAAATATTTTATATAAATTTTGTAAAGATTTTTTTTATTATTGTAATAACTATAATGACTTTTAAAATATAATTTTTTTTTATATTTAATAAGTCATTGTTATAAATTAACTATATTATTATCATCACTATAACATAGTTAAGATCTCCACATACCAAAGACACACAAAACATTAACATAACACTCATACTTAGTCATGTTCAGATGCGATTAAGAAGAACGTTAATGCAATAAGTAGTTGCTTTAATTACCATTTTCATTTTTTTTGTATTATTAATACACTGATATTTAATCTATCTTGATTAAAGAAAAATTATTTCTTTAAGAAAATTATTGAGGAATATGTGGGTAACTTGGTTCAAGAATTTTGCCTCTTAGGCTCAAGAGATCATTACTTTTAATCGATACAATTAAATTCTTCATTCAAGACAAAATTTTTAAAAAGAATTATTTTTAATTTATTAAATTAAAAATTTAATTGCAATAAATCCTTTTAAAAAAAAATAAATTTTTAATCTGTTAGAAGGTTTTAATTTCTTGAATCAAAAAAAACTAGCAAATTGACTAGCTAATTAAATAATGACTATTGTTAAATTGCACTGTACTTTTTTAACTATTGACGTTTTTAAAGATATAAGCTCATTCGGATGTTACACTCATCAAGAGCTTTTATTTGAGTACCCACATGCATTTTTGATATATTTTTCATATATAAATATATATAATATATATAAATATATGAAATATATGAAAAATTGATGTGGGTACTCAAATGAAAGCTCGCGATGAGTGTAATGTTGGGATGTGCTTATATCTTTAAAAATGTCAATATTTCACAAGATATAAGGTAATTTCTCAATTAATGACATTTTTTAAGATGTAAACTAATTTCGATGTTACACTCATCAAGAGCTTTCATTTGAGTACCCACATGCCTTTTTGATATATTTTTCATATATACATATATGTAATATATATAAATATATGAAATTATGAAAATTGATGTGGGCATTCAAATGAAAGCTCTAACATTGTACATAAGCTCTAACATTTTTATTATGTACATAATTTTAATTCAGGATTAAAATTATGTACATATTAATTCGATAAGTGTAATGTCAAGATGAGCTTATATCTTAAAAAATGTCAATAGTTCACAAGATACAATGTCATTTCTTAAATACTTTGAACTAAAAATTTTGAAGAAAAAATTTTTCTAAATCAAGTAATTTTATAATTCAGTGTAAAATAAATTTTCAGGCATTATTGCTTGCGTTTCTTATTATCAAAAAATAAAAAAAAATATAAAAAAAACCATAATTTTCTACATAAATGATAAAGTATTTTATAATGACCTGACTAATCCGCGCATTAAATTAACACTTGATAAATGAAACTACTATTGCTACCACTAATAAAAAAAAATAAATAATAAATAATAATAATAATAATAATAAATATAGTGTAATTGAAAATTATAGTAAATTAGAAAAGTATAGAAGATGTATAGATGGTAAAAGAAAAAACTCATCTAAACGTAAATACATCACAGTACTTCGCGTCCCGTCTTTTATATCTATCCAATTAGAAAATAAAAATATGGATTAGAGCTAAGACTTCATACGAAGCAGCTGGGAGTAGTGCAATGAAAATTAAGAGATCGATTTTTTTTCTATAACAAAAATCTGTTAAGGAGGAAATTAAATATATATTATAAGAATTATTCGAAACGGCTAAAACATTAAGATAAACATATTGTAATAAGATAAATCAATTTGATTAATTAAATCTTTTAAACTAAGTATTCTTTAAAAATCACCAGTCAAACTCTTCACTAGAGTTATATATATTTTTTTAATTCGATAATAATAATAATTATAATAATAATAATAATTATACCGTTTCAATCATATATTCTTTAGTGTAAAGTTTTTCTGTTGATCGAATTTTCTATGACCTTATTCAATATAAATTAACAGCTATATCACAGAATTATTAATTATAGTCATAAGAATGGAGGAAAAGCAAGTGTAATGATTAAAAAAAAATAATTAATCATTACTACTCTACTAGAGTATAATTTATAGGAAAATGGGACATTGCAACAATCTAAATTATTAATCCGACCATTTTTGATTAAACTGAAAAATCTCTGTCTATGTTTTTAATATTTATAAGAATTAATTTTATAAGCTCTTTAATTTTGAAAGAAATTTAAAAATTGGTAAGGAAGATAGCCACTGTGAAGATCGAAAAAATAGGAATTTTTTTGATTAGGATAATAAAGGAATTTGGAGATTGGATTTTTTTGTTGTATAGAGTATACATTGAAGATCATTCTCCTAAATTTTTATTAAAAAATATCATGTTGTTAAGAAGTTATAAGCATTTTTGTGGAGCGCCAAAAAAATTTCTCCCACCACGGCAGGATCTCTAATTCAAAAACAAATTATTTAAAACAAAAAAACCAAACTGCGTTGTAATCTGCATGTATGTGGTTATCAAAACCAGACAAATGATAGTTTAAATTGAAGGTAATTAAATGAAGTTGAAGATAAATTTAATAAATTTTATCTATCTGTTCCACCTGGAAAATTATTTTCATAAAAGTACGAAATTCAAAATTTTTTTAAATGAAAAAAATTTTCAAACACCACAACTTGTAAACTAACCGGCCGATTTTGTTCATCTTCGAACTTGATCTTGGTATTGATCCACAGAATGAGCCCACAAAATTTCTTATAGATCGGTTGAGAACTGTGGGCGCAATTCTGTTAACATGGCGCGTTTTTGCAATAATTATTTGACACGCTGTCACAAAAATGACTATAACTCGAAAAATATTCAGAATTTTCACATAAAACTCTAGATACATATTTTTGAATGTACAACCATTTAATAAATTAAAAAAAAAAATTTTTTTTTTTTGAAATTTCACGGTGACCATTTTACCCCAATTTATTTTTTTTTTTTTACATTTTTGATATTTTTTTGTAATGCAAATATTTATTCTGCTTTTCTGTCAAAAATTATGCAAAGATAAAAAAAAATTTTTTTTTTAATTAAAAAAAAAAAAATTATTATAAAAATTTAAATTTAAAAAAAAAGCTTATAAAAATAATTCTATTGATAAAACCTAATAATAAAAAATCAAAAATGGTCATGTCATACCTAATGATTAAAAAACTAGGTACCCTGTTTACATATACTAGGCTACTGATATCGATTATTAATAATAAAAATGAAAGAATGTGTATCGTATAATTAATGTTAGAATATTTTATATTAGTTAATAGCAACGTGTGTTTTCTAGTGAATGCAATAAGTTTTTGATTGTTTTATTTGTATTGATCAATTGAATTAGTTAATTTGTTGATTTGTTTATTTTTATTTTTGTAAACACTTGTTCTTTGCTTATTAGTTAATTTTTATGTTTAATAATTATTATTATGTATTCAATAGACGCAATTTGAATTTATTTAATCAATTTATAAAAGGGATTTTTATTCATAAAAATATTTTTATCTTATAAAATGTAATCAATTTTATCATTTTTAAACAATATAAATTAAACATAATAAAGACATTTATTTTTTAATAAGACCGTAATACATATTCGAAAAACTTAAAATATTTTTTATTTATTTATTTCTTCACTGTATTACTATTATTATCTTTTTTTTTTTTGTCATCAAATGTATTGAGGCAAAAGAAAGTGAAGGAAGTGAAACTATTTTTAAAACTAAAACATAAGCTAAAAAAAAATTTTTCATAATTAAATTTAAAAATTGATAATATTAATTGTTGAATAAAAAATAATATTGACGCGATAGCAGAGTTCGAACCTAATTTTCGATAATTATTTTTAGTAATATAGCATAATCGAAAAATAGAGTAATTCATAAGAATTTGAATGAAAAAATTAAATAAAAAAAAAAAAAAAAAAAAAAAAAACGTTGACTACTTGCGTGAAAAATTGCTATACGATTTGCAATTTTATGTAGTCATATAGCCAATTTACTCCACTGTTTTTTATACAGTTCTTTTTTCTAAAATATATTAATGTTTATTTAATACATACAATCGTGGTAATTTATTTAAGTATGTTTTTAATATTACTGGAAAATAGCCGTTTGTAAAATAGAATTTTTATTAACTCTAAATTTTGAAATTAGTTGATATTTTAATTTGTAAAATTAGCCGCAAATAAAAAATGATATTAATTAAATTAGCGAAATGGAAAATTTCACCAAATATAAATTCAGTCATTTAAAAAATAGCGAAAAATAAAAATTTGTGACGATGTAAATTTAGCCAATTTCAAATTGACAATAGTTTTATTTATAATAATTTTTTTTTTTTTTTTTTTTTTTTAATATATATATTTAAGAAAAATATGACATTTACAAACAAATTATTTTGTCATAATTTACTGAATAATTTTTTTAAAAAATTTTTAAAAAATACTGAACAATATTTTTTAAAAATTTTTTTTGTTATAAAGGAACATTTTTCGACGACTTATTTAAAGACCTTTCAAATACAATTTACAGAAATTCGATAAATTATCCTATTCAAAAGTTATTAAAGTACAAAAATGAAGAAATATAAATTTTTATGATTTAAAAATTTTTTTCAAATTAAAAATTTTTTTGGACTTAGAAAAAAAAACAGAATTTTTATTATACGCCCTTATGGTATCTGTAACGCGATATGTATTTTCTGACTCAGCTCGTCGAGAATAAAATTCTGATTGAAATTCAAATTTTGACACAAATATGAATTAATTTTGAGATCAATCTTAATTTAAAATACTTTTAATAAACTAAAGAATATTTTAAATATCTAAGACTTAAAAACATATAAGACTAAAGAATATTTTAAATATAAAATATCCTAAATATTCTTAAGCCTTTATTAAAATTCTGAAGCAGGATCAAAAGTTCTCTAAGAATGCTAATTTCTATCTAGAAATCTATTTAAAATTTTGATTGATCTTAAAACTAATTCATATTTGTGTCAACAAATGAATTTCAATCTTAAATTAATTTTGAATCAGAATTTTTAGTCACAAAAGATTTAGTAGAGCACTTCCGGCCAAAATTTGAGATTTCAGCGGAAATGCCCAAACTAAATTCCTGTTAAAAAATTCTATGAAAATCAAATAAATCGTCTCACCCCAAAATATCTTGGGAAATGCTTAAACACAGCTTCTGCTGAAAGCGGAACTCAAAATTCTAATTTTAAAAGGTTCTTCATGAAAATTGAATTTTGGCACACCCTAATGGATTAATATAGCAAAATTTTTCAAAAGTTTCGTCTTGAGGGCCATTGCAATAGATTTCTATGAAATTTACTAAAAGCGGCAAATTTTAAAATTCTAAAGTTTAAAATCGGTTAATTTTATAAAATTCTTCAGTAAAAATTTGGTAAATTCCCACAAATTTTTGTTTTTCGCTATTTTATAAATGACTGAATTTTATATTTGATAAAATTTCAATTTCGCTAATTTCATAAATATTACTTTTTATTTGCGACTAATTTTACAAATTAAAATATCAACTAATTTTCAAATTTAAATTTAATAAAAATTTTATTGTACAAACGGCTATTTTCCAGTAAATTTAATGACATACTTAAATTAATTACCTCAATTGTAAAAATATATACACATATAAATATATGTATATATTTATACACATATATAAACGAAAAAATACGCTTAGATAAAAATTTTTGTATACTTCGATAATGACACGCGCGTAATTTACACGTTCGCAGTTTATACATTCAGTTGTAATTTTTTAATATTTTTAGATAATAATATTGGTTGAATCGATTATTGGATTGATAATAATAATAATAATAATAATAATAATAATAATAATAATAATAATAATAATACTAATACTAATAATTAATAATTAATACTAATAATAAAATTTAACGATCACACATTAATTCTAGATCGTTGTGTATAATACATATTCAATTATCAATTACTATTATTTTTTTGTAACATTTTTTTTTTTTTAATTAGTGTTTTAAATTCAATTTTTGACATTAGTCAATAATTTAAATAAAATAAAACTAAAGAAAAATCGGTATACTTTATACTCGATAATACCATAAAAATATATATAAATAAATATATATATATAATACAAAATAGAATTATAGAATTTCGTAAATAAATGGAAAGTAGCGATAAAAAATAAAAAAATAAAATAAAATAAAATATATATTACGAGTCATATAAAAATCAATAGATCAATCTTTTTCTACCTAATGTTTTTAAGTGTTTTAACTTTTATCCTGCGTTTAAAAAACCCTAGCTAGGCATATTTAAATGTAATTAGATTTTTTTTGTAATGATATTATATAAACTTTTGTAAAATGGAAAGAAGTCGGATTGTATTTGTCGTGATGAAAGTGCCTCGAGCGACTGAAAAATTTTGTGAAAGATGGTGAAAATTTCTTTCCCACCTTTTTTTATATATAAAGAAACTAATCTATTTGTTACAACAATTATTTATAAATGATTAAATAGTATCAAATAAAATCAAGTCCATAATTAATTATTGATTTTTTATTTTTTATTCTTTTTAAATTTATTAATTATTAATTATTTTTTCCAATTTTTATTGTTACATAAATTTGAATAAAATTTCAGATAAAAATATCTCATGCATATTTTTAAATCTTATAGAAAATTATATGGAACTTTCTGCAAGTTCTTTGAAAGTTAGCCGACGTTTTTAATTTTTTTAATTATTAAATTAGAACTAAAAATTGCACTTGCAGTTTATCAATTTTTTACTAGTGAAACTTTTTTTTATTTTTTTGGATAAAAAAAAATTATAAAAATTTTTAGATGCGCCGGCTATCTTAATTTTAATTCTTGGAACGAGTTGAAGACGAGACGGAAGTAGTGGATGACGATACGAAAAATCTTGGATATTTTTGGAAAAAGTATGAAACAGAGATATTTTTAGGTGAAACAAAAAAAAAACGTGTACACGGAAAGAACAAGATGACACTGGATATCATCCCAGATTATACTCAGTGATATCTGGGATGAAAAAAAAAAAATTTGAGATAATAACTAAAAAAAAAAAAATTCCAGATTATACTGAGTAATATCTGGATTATACTCATTATAATCTTAGATTATACTCATTATAATTTTAGATTATACTCATTATAATCTTGGATTATACTCATTATAATCTAAGATTATACTAATTGTAATCTGGGATGATATCCAGTGTCATCTTGTTCTTTCCATGTAGAGAGCTTTAATTAATTTTTTTTGTACTTAAATAAATGAATTATCATATAAAATTGTAAAAATAAAATTGACTTTTAATTTTCACTTTCAAGCATCTAATCTTATATAAGATTGTAAAGCACTTCTCAGCTCGTCACGCTTGAGCCGTGCAAAATCAGAATTAATGTGTGTCATACATAGAAAGGCAACGTTTATAATAATAAATAATTTTAAAACATTAAAATAATAATTAATAACATATGATATATATGACAGTGATACTCGTTTGTTGAACATTAAGGGCATAGTGATTTTTCATTTTTAAGTTATTAATAAATCGTGAGAAAAAAGTACAATCAAGTACATGAGGTGAAAATTTTTTACCTTTTTCTAAAAAATATATATAACAAAATACAAACAAAAAATCGTATTAATCTTAGTTAATATTAGATTTAAATAAATTTATCAATCGAGCGTAAAATTGTTCGTAGTTAATTTTTCTATGTACCGAAAAAATATTTCCCGATAAAAAGGATGTAAGGGTAAAAGAGTAAGAATATCTTTTTAAAATAATTATTAAAATTATAATTGTGTGATTATTAAGTTAGAAAATTTTATGTTTTATGTTTGCTGGATTTTATATTGCCCTCCATAATTAGCTTCTTCAATGAACCTGATTAAATAAATGTGTAAATTAAATTAAAATACAAAATTTGATATATCAAATTAAATACAAGGTTTTTTAATTATTGAAATTTGTATTTAACCGAATTTTAATAATTATTAAATTAGTAGATGGTAATTACAGTAACCTCGATATTATTTCACTTAATATACAGTATTATCCGTGTACTGGAATGTCTAAAGTTTGTATTTTTTATTGTATGTAAATATTTGTATATATTTATAAAGAGTAAACGTAGAATCGCGACCGCTTTGATAACGTGATTTTTATAATTTTAAGTGTCTAAAAAAATTTTTAATCGGTAATTTTTATAATATAAAATTTAATGAAAGAAAAAAAGATAATTTTTGATTTGCCAAAATTGAAGAAACTTTATAAAGAAGAAATAAAATTCAAAAAATCACAATGTTATTTAGCAGCCGCGATTTTATATAAGTTTACCCTTATAAATAAAAATTTTTCTTTATAATTGATTTTTAAAAATAAATTGAATTTTAAAAATACTCTTCCTTACTGCGCCTGTACATGTACATCTGACGAACGAAAACATTAATAAAGTTACATAAAAATCGCTGTTAAAAATAAAATGACTTTCATAAAATAAAATTTTTTTTAAGCTGCATAAATTGCCGTTAATAAGTGATGTATGTTTAATGAAATTATACTAGCTACATAAAAGTACTAACTGTTGTTAGAAGTTTAGTAAATGAAAATTAAATTAGCCGATATTTGATCACTTAAAAAATTTTTGCAACAAATAAATTAAGGCGAAACAAAATTTAGAAAAAAAAATTGATTTAAAAATTTTTAAAAGTTAAAAATGCAATTTTTTGAAAATAATTTTTCCGAACAAATTTATTTGTTAAAAAAAATTTTTAAATGGTCAAGTGACAGCTTAATTTAATTTCATCATTTTGCTGTAGGTCAGGAATAGAATTTTATAAAAAATTATAATTAAACTGAAATTGATAAACATCTAACAATTTTTAAGATTTTTACAACAATTAAATTATTACAAAAAAAGGTAAGAAATTCTTCATACAGAAATTTAAAAAGTTTTAAGTAAAAATTATTTAAATTATTTTTTTTTTAATTTTTAAAAATTGTCAGATGTCTTCAAATTTCAGTGTCATAAAATTATACGTCATTTATTAGAAGTGTTCATACTTATTTTTCATAAATAAATAAATATTAAATCTGAAATGAGAATAAATGGAAAAGATTATTAGATTTCTTAATTTAAGTGTTTAATTAAAAAAAATATAGTCAACAAAATTTGAGATACAGAAACACCTTAAAACATATCATCATGACCTAGGTCAGGTATGTATGATAAACCTCTCTCTTTCAACGCTTTATTCATTAAACGTTCTTGATCTTGTTTTAATTCTTGTTCTTTTCTCTGTGCATCCAAAATGTCGTCAACCGATACTTCAGACAGTGGCAAAACTCTTTCTTTATCCCTGTCCTGATAAATAAACAAAAAAAAATTTATGTTTATATTAATAATTAATTAATTTATTACTGCAAGTAAATTAAATAAAATAAATTGTTTATACATACGATTTCGCCTAAAAGAACAACATTTTCTCCACGGACAATAAATACTCCACGAGGAATGTCTCCATATTCTTTGCCGACGTGAATTCTTTCAATAGTTCGATGTAAAACGAGATTTGCAAATTGATCGACACTTCGCAAGTACCCAATCAATGTTCTTCCATCTCGTAATAATACCATGAGTTTTTCTGTTTAAATAAATGGAAAAATTTACAATTCTTACGAATATAACTGAAATCAGCTGATATTAAAAAAATTGACAATTTTTTTTTCTTATTAAATTATTACTAAAAAAATATTTTTTTAAATTGCACTCGTAGTTTTTGAATCTTAAAAAAAAAAAAAAAAAAAAAAAACGTACTATCAAGTTCATCTAGAAGTGACGCTGTTCCAGGTACGATATCCATTGTTATCAATTATTGTTCTTCACTTGTTTAATCTAAACAAAAATTAATTAAGAGATATTTATATTTTTTTGTGCAATAACAATAATGAATAGAGAAAAATAAACAACAGTTAAGGTTATGTTTTTTATAATAAAGTAATAATTCAATACCTAGTTTATTGATTGTAGAAAATTATTTCTGCTTTCAATTAGTGTTTAATAAATTCTTTTTAATATTTAATTTTTATATTGCCGTGAAAAACTTGTGATAATTATTATTTAGTGTTTTGTTGAGCACTCGTCTCAATACTTTTTTAAAATAAAACAATGATGTAAGTAGTGCCCTCTGGTGTAAAATTAAAAAAATAAACTTTACGCGGGAATAATTTAAATTTTAAAAATTTGAATAGAGTAAAATTTATTACTTGACAACTATGATTGTTAAAAATGTAATTGTTATAATTGCAAAGTCTTATTTTTATTAAATGCAAAGTGTTTTTTTTTATGACACTGAAGTTAGCAAACGTCTAAAAATTTTTGATTTTTTTTTATTAATCAAATTACAACTAAAAAGATATTTTAAAAAATTGCACTTATAGTTTTTCAAGTTTTTTTTACACGTGACAATTTTTTTTAATTGTTTAATTGAAATTTTTTCAATAAAAAATTTCTAAAAATTCTGAAATGTCGGTTAACTTTAATGACATTTTTTTTTTTGGCATAAAAATTGTTATTTTCAAATCTTTTTTTGTTCAAATTATTCTATTTCACAAAATAACAATAAAAAGTTATAAAATTAAATTTTTCAAGTAATTTTAAAGTTTTTAATGTTAATAAAAGTATTATTAAACGAAAATCGTCGTTAAAATTTGTCTATTTGTCTAGTTACATAAAAATAAAAAAAAAAAATTGCAAATTTAGAAGACTTTAAAAATTGTAAGTACAATATTTTATAAATATTTTTTTAGTGCTAATTAAATTAAGAAACTTTTAAATTCCTGCTGATTTCAAGATAATTTTTTATTGTATAGATCTAGAATAATTATAAATTGTTAAGGACTTCAATAATTCAAACATAAAAAAAAATAAAATAAATTTATTTCTATTATTTTACTCATAAAAAAAAAAAAAAAAATACCTTTGAATTAAAATTTTTCTCTTTAAATTTTGGGCCTGAAATAAATTTCTGAAAAATTCCTTCTTGAGAAATACCTTAATTTCTTCAGATAAGGAGCTGACACGGTTCTTATCAGCAAAATGCCTTACTAAAGAACGCTTCTATTCACCTATAAGGATGATACCTCAGGACAAATTCTAGTCAGTTATTAATGATGTTGAAATATTACAGAAATTATTTCATCAAACACAATTCCATTATTCAAACTAATGATTTTCAAATAATAAATATTAATTAAAATATTTTGATATCCTATTGTATTATTTAAAAACTATTGCATATTTATATTTAAATACAACAGTATCACTTTGACTGAAGAAACATTATAATTTTAATCTGGAATCTTTTATGGAAACAATTATAATCTATTGAGAATAAACTGAAGAGAAGGAGAAAAGGTTATTGCAGAGGTGGAACTAAAACATAATACAGCATCTTGTAACAAAGTCACTTTCACTCGACTCTTCGTACTATTGAAAGTATAATTGCTCTTGTCTTATTTTATGAATCATTTGGTACCGTAAATTTACTTTAAATAATCAAAATGACAGTTTTATTTGCTGCTTATATATTTTACAGTATTTTTATTTTTGTAATTGGCGAAAAATCCCTTGTAAGTATTTATTTTTTCATAATTATATTTTTTTTTTTTTTTTATAAATTAAATGAAGAAATAAATTATTGTATGCAATTTTCTTCGAGTAGAATCAATTTGTATTTATTATTATAAGACTAAAATAATTTTTTATGCTTTCATAAAATTTTTAATAATATTACAAAATTAATTTATTCCATTTTCATTATTAATATTTATATTTCTCTTTTAATTTAAATTTAAACTTCACTTAAAATTTATTATTGTTACCGTAAATGTATTTTGCCGATCGGCTTTCTTTTGCAACAAATAAATAAATAAACTTATAATATTTTACTTAAAAAGAATATTTTAAATGAAGAAATTACTTCTTGAAATAAAAATATTTAAAAATTAATCTTGTTTAAAAAATTTAATTATATCGATTAAAAATATATTTTCATAAATAAACGATTGAAGATATATAAAAATCTTATTTCAAAAATTTATAAACTAAAAAAATTAAATAATTGATGCAAAAAAATTTTTTTTTTTTAATATAAAAATTTTTGATTTTAGAATTATTTTTACTTGTCAAGTTTTTTTTTTTTTATCAGTAAATTGAACTTGAAAAATTATAATTTTTTTTTTTTTTTTTTTTATACGGTTCACTTCCAGTTTGATAAATAATAATATAATTAAATTCAAAAATATTTTGTTAATTGTTATATTATTTTTCCAGAGCTTGATAAATTTTTAAGACTAAAGACAAAAAGTTGCAAATTGATTATAATTCTTCTTTTTAATTTTTTCAAGGAAGTAAAGTATCATTACACTTCACCATATTTATAAAAAAAATTTTTTTTTATGTAATTAAGCATAATTAATGAATAATTATATATTTAGTCAAAAATACAATTTTTCAAATTCAATCAATATTTATTTTTACAAAATAATTTTTAAATTTAGTTTTTTAATTTGTACTTTATAATAAAAAAACAATTTTTTTGACAAATAATTAAAAAAACTCGATAAATTAAAATAAAAATAATTTTACAGAATTCAATTCCGCAACAATCATCAAATTTTAGTTGTAAAAGTCGTGAGACTGGATTTTACGCCGATATTGAATCAAATTGCCGGATTTATTACACTTGCGACGATCACGGGAACAAATTTTCATATAATTGCCCGCAGGATACAGTTTTCAATCAAGAAACGCTCGTTTGTGATCACACGTATCGAGTTGATTGTCAAAAGTCTGCAAAATTTATTTTACAAGATATTAAAACGCAAAAAATTCAAGAAAAAGATGTTGAATTTGATAATACACAAAATGCAAATAAATTCTCGAGGTCTTTCCGAATAACACCTCAACCATCGATTTATTTCTTAGCTCCTAATAATAATAATAATAATAAATCATCAGTTCAAAAAGATCAATCAAATTCCGGCAGTAATCAAGATTTCTTCAAAAGTTCAAGAAACTCGCAATTTAACAGAGGAAATTTATTTTCTTCCGTAATAAAATCATCATCTCAACCAACATTAACTTCAAGTACAACAACTACAACAACGCGACCTCATCTAAGAAGAGACGAGACCAAAAACATTTCTTCTAAAATTGAGAAACAAAATATTTTTATAAGTTCTCAAAGAAGTACTAAAATAAATGATATTGAGCTTCAACAACCCAGAACAACGACAAAATCTTTAATTACTATTGATCCTTATTCAGGAACTTTGAGATCAATACAAAATAATAATAAAATTTCCAACAGCAGTACTAAAAATCAAAATAAAAAAGAACAATTTATAGTTACAACTGTTCCGACAACAACGACCGCAGGAACGGATTTTCCAATTCCTAATTTTGAAGAATCATTATTTTCTGGATTGAATAATTTAAATGATGATCCATATTACCCACGTTATACGACGAGCACAGAAGGATACACATTAGAAACAATTGAGCAAACTCCATTCTCCTTTACAACACAGAGAATTAGAACAACTAATTTTAAATTAAATCTTGTGGATCTTCTGCCGGATTTGAATTCTGTTGAAGATTTAGTCGATCGTCGGAAGCATCTTTTTATTCCTAAAACTAAAAATATTTAGCTTGATTTTATGTTTTTGTTGTAAAGAAATGTAGGTGTGAATTGATGGCTTTATAATAAAAGAATTTTAATTATATTCTAAAAATTGTCTCATTGCTTATTGAAATTTTTTCATTCTAATGGAAAGAGAAATAATAATTAAGCTTCAATTATTTGGAAATTAATTTTTAAGCTCATCCTGATGTTACGCTCATCGAGACCTTTCATTTGAGTACCCACATGACTTTTTTCATATATTTTATATATTTCATAAATATGAGAAATATCATATATATAAAATATATGAAAAAAATCATGTGGGTACTTAAATGAAAGGTCTTGATGAGCGTAATATCAGGATGAGCATATATCTGGAAAAATGTCAATAATTAAGGAATTTTCAAGAGCCAAATAAAAAAAGTTATATATGATGTAGAATTTTTATTTAATAATTACAATAACATAAATATTACAATAATTGAATGATAATGATAAATTATAGATGAAAAATTAATATGTGAAACTAACCGATGATAATAACAATAACTATTAACTATGATATATAATAACTATAAATACGCGGGCAGAAAACAAAAAGCGTAGATCAACAGAAGCATGACTTATCAACTCTATTTTGTTACTTCTTGATCAAGCATAAAATAACAGCTAACAAAATTGTCGACTAGAGATCACCTGAACCTTAAGATTTATGATGTATTAATTATGCATTCATTTTATTTCTTCCATGTAATCACAGAAAAACTCAGTAATAATCAAAAACACATGAAAAATCATCAGGATAAAAAAAAATGTATATGCGGATATATTGTATACATTGATTCGAGTTATAAATCGACTTTTACTCTAATGATAATTATTGTTGTGAATTACTATTGATGTTCGCATTGATTTACTCAAAAGAATCGGAATAATATAATTTTAAAAAATCGTACAAGTTTCACGGTGACTGTTGCAAAACAATACAATAATGTGATGGAGCAGTAGTGTATAATCCCACATTGAAGTACCCGAAGTACATTAAATCCTTTAGTATGCAAATTACGGTATCGGTTTAAAAAGATTTTTCGCTTGCGTGGTAGGACGTACCATTTCTGGACGTCACTTGGACATACCAAGCAGCGCCAGCAGCATTGTCCTGAAAAAAAAGATATTTTTTTTTATTAGTAAGTATTGAATTGTATAAAATATTGTTGAATAAAATTTCGCTTTTTAATTTTTTATTAAAAATTTTATGTCAAGTTTTAATTGTTGTCGCTTTTCATTGCTATGATGACCACCTTAGCAACGGTTACCATGGCAACAGTTACCATAGCAACGGTTACTATGGAAATAGTTACCATGGCAACGGTTAAATATTAATGAGTAAAATTTATAAAAATATTGATTTATTAAATTATCAATAATAAACATTTTGAAAGAAGCGCGTTCAATTTTCTAGTTGATATAAAATAAAATGAACAGATATCTGAGAATTTTTTGATTTTTTTATTAAAAAAAAAATAAAATAAAAAGAAAAATTACACATGTAGAAAATTTGAAAAACTATAAGTGCAATTTTTTAATAATATTTTTTTAATAAATAAATAGCAAAGTTTTACATGAGTTAAAGTCGGTTAAATTTCAGAACACAGTAACTGTTAATGTTAAGATTGAAAAAAATTTTTTTTATTAAAAAAAAGTTTGTGCGCCAAATTTATAAAAAGTTTGATTTATGAATAGAAAATACTTGAATATAAATATTTTTAAGAAAAATTACTTAAAATTAAGGTCTCAAAGTTTTAAAAAAATGCAGCAATGCTAAAAAAAATCAGGTATTAAAATTTTGCAGATACTGTGTTTTAAAATTGGGCAGCCGTAAAATATGTAAGTAAAAATTATTTACCTTGTAGATGATATCGAAAACAAAATTTTCTTGACACCCTCTTCAAGATTGCTGGTCACGCGTTAAGCTTGTTGAGAAAATACAGCCACCGTTTTAAAAACATGATACCGCATTGAAAAATACTTGTTATTTTTCTTCATCTCCAACGAAAATAGATAATCTATCAAAACACATAAGCATTTGATTAGAAATTAACAACTATTTTTATTTCTTCGATTGATATGTGCAAACTCATAGAAAGATGTTTTGATATACTAGCTACATAGATCTATTTAAATTAATTTAACATGTTATTGATAATCATCACTACCATTGTACCAAGCACAAAATTATAGTATAATTTATAAGTTTAAATTAATTTTTTAATTTTAGAGATACTCAGGCATTTTACAATTTGACCTTTAAAGTTAAGATTTAAGACATTAGTCCAATTAAAATTAGTTGAGAAGAAATATCTATTTGTTTTTATTCAAACTACTAGTATGATATTTTTAAGGTGGTCCGAAAAAAAATTTTTTTTAAAGAGAATAACGCTTTTTAATTTTTTATCTGTTTTTTTCATCAATTTATTCTTATTTATTATTTATTTATATAATAAATTTTTTTATATTAATAAAGTTAGTCGACATTTTTTGATTTTGCTTTATTTAGTAAATTAAAACTAAAAAATATTAAAAAAAAATTGCAATTTTATTTTTAAAAATTTTTTTTTAATTTTTTTGATAAAAAAAAATTTTTTTTAATTTTTTTAATAAAAAAAAATTATAAAAATTTGTAAATGTCGGCTAATTTCATTTTTATAATTTTTTCTTCTTTCATTAAAACTTAAAAAGAAAAAAAAATTTTTTTAGACCACCATAAAGCGCATGAAAAGTTTTTTCTACAGAAAAATGAAGTATGATAAATATATTTCTTTTTGTACTGTTCATTAAAATCATGAATGCTGCATTTTTCTTTTTAATTTCATAATTTTTATTAGTTTATCTAATCAATATTACTTTACAAAAAAAAAAAAAAAAAAAAAAAAAAGAAAAAAAAAAAAAAAAAAACCAAAAGTACTACTATATTAAAATTTATTCCCAGTGAAAATTAAATTGCAACACATCATGACCTTTTATATATTCATAATACTAAAAGTTATTTATAAATTTCAGCAGTAATTTTTTCGAAGACATGCGATCTGTTTTTGACCGTGACAATTTATCAAACTGACCTTAGGCCAGTTGAAAGCTAGCCAAACGAGACAAACATTGTATCTGATAATCCATTTAATTGGCGCAAGATAAAATAATATTTTTCATTAATATCACATTTCCTTTCACTTATAGTACACATTATAATTGTTTGAATCACCTCTGCTTTAAAAGTTCCGTTAGGCAGTCAATAAGTGTTCCATTATTACATATTTAAATATGTCTCTGTGTTTATCTTCTGATTAGTTCTGTTATGTAAATCATTTGGTCACATTTTTAATTTTAAAATATTTAAGATGTTTAAAAAATATAAAGTTTTATTTGTACATTGTCGATCATTAAATTTAAGTTCACGCGAAATATTTTTTCTAAATGCTTAACTCTTGATAGAGCACGAGTCTATCAAAATTGACGAGTGACTTAACGCTGTTTCTGGTATGACTACCCGCGTTCCAGACTCTCATTGCCCAACCATCGTACTCATTATGTTTTAATTTTTTTGTTCCATCTCTAACCTTCTCGTCAGCTTCATTTTTGCTAACTCTTTCATAATCAAAAGTTCCTGGATTTTCATCGGGGTATAGCACAATGTAATTCATTCCATTTTGTTCTCTTTCGTCATTTACTTTCTGCATTTTATATTTATTATTCTGTGGTGTATGTTCCGAGATTACTAATGGACTCTCTGATACATCCTGCAAGAAAATTTTATATTTAATTAGTATTTAAGAATAGCTTTTCATTAAATTTCATAGCAGATAGACAAAAAAAAATTGTTACAAGACATAATTAAGAAATGACCTTGTATCTTGTGAACCATTGACTTTTTTAAAAATATAAGCTCACCCTAACATTACACTCATCGAGACCTTTCATTTGAGTACCCACATTAATTTTTCATATATTTCATATATTTATATATATTATATATATATGTATATATGAAAAATATATCAAAATGCCATGTGGGTACTCAAATGAAAGCTCTTGATGAGTGTAACATCGGGATGAACTTATATCTTTACAAATGTCAATTTTAAAAAAATATTATTGTATAATAAAATTTAATTTCAAAATTAATTAAGAAAGTTCTTAAAAAAATAATTTTGATTTTTTTGTCCATCTGCTATAAATTTTCAAAAAAAAAATTACATATGTAAAACCACTCACCATTTTATTACAACCATTATAATTAATGAATTCAATCTGAGAAACTCTATTAGTATTATTTTCATTATCTGTTATTTCCATAAGTTCATCAAATTTCTTAATTTCATTCCCTGAACTGTTACAATTTCCAAAATCCGTTTTCTTCCCAAGCCTATCAGTTCCATCAACTTCATCACATGTATTATTTTTACGCTTCTCAAGTTTAGCGATTCTTTCCACCAATTGTTGATTACATAAATTTTTTTCCTTCAATTCCTGGTGAGCTTTTTCCAGCTGAGCTTTTTTGGCTTCAAACCTTGACCAGGTCATATCAACTTGCTTAACCGTTTTCGAAACTTCTTTCGTGACCGTTGATTCGGTCATCGTAGAAGAATCTTTAAAATCAATTTTTGTCATCGTCCCAACATTAATTTTCTTAATATTTTTAAACTCCCGTGAAATTTTGATCTCATTTTCCATCCAATAAATTCTAGTAGAAAGTCTTCTGTTTTCATTAATTAAATCTTCTTCTTTCTGTTTGGCAGCGAAATTTTCATTTAAAATTTTCTTTTGATTTTCTTGATACTCAGCAAGTTGTTCCTGGAGTTCACGGACTTTTTCTTTATAAGAATTCAATCGTTCTTCAGTAATTTCAAGAATTTCCGTAGAAATTGGTACTTTGGCCGCTTTTTCTTGAATTCTTTCCCGTAAAACTTGTAATCTTTGTACTTCTTGTAACAATTCACCAGCCGGTGTTTCTGTTTGTGTACCACAACTAGTTACTTCAATGTCAATATTTTCATTATCGTCTTCATCCTCAAAAATTCCGCTTTCTTGTAAAGACAGCGAAGATTTCTGCACTGAATTCAAAAGCAAAGAAGACTGACTGTTGCACGAGCTGTAAGGTATAACAGTGGCAATGGCACGATCCTTTTGTTTATTGGACGCAGTACTTTGAACTTTGAATAATTGAATAGGCTCGGGTGATCCAACTCCACTATCAACAGCATCACGACTTTCACGTGGCCCAATTTCTTCCAATTCTATCACACGAAACTCCAACAATTCATTTTGTTCTTTAAGTTCTGACAATTCGGCAATCAAATCGGCTTCACGTTCTTCAGCTTCGCGCAACTTGTTACTCAGTATAATTCGATTATTTTGACCACTGTGTGTCTCTTGTAGTAATGCCTTTTCCAATTCACGGACAAGATTTTTAGCTTGCTCTAATTCCTGTTGTTCTTCACTGTACTTCGTATGTAATTCATCATTTTCAAATAACAAATCTTCATAAGCTTCACGCGTTACAGTATTTGGTTTCCATATAATAGTATTGGCTTGCAGTGATACCGATGAAGTTTCACTTGATAAAGCACTATCACCATCTTCATGTTCCTCTTCATCATCTACCTCAGCAACTGGCTCCAATTCCTTCCATCCCCTGTGTGGTACCTCTTTCTTCTTTTTTCTATTCCATAATAACTGGTCAAGCTTCCGTTCTCGTTCCTTCAACAGCTGACGTAAATATTCTATAACTTCCTGTTGTTCCAATGCAAGCTCACGGAGTCGTTCGATCTCTCCCTCACAATTGTCTTTGTAGAGGTTCATCTGAGAAATAAATGTTCGCATTAATAACAATTTAATTTTTTTTAAAGAAGAAAAAAAATTAATTTCAGAAAATTTATGCTTAATAATAATAATAATAATAATAATAATAATAATAATAATAATAATAATAATAATAATAATAATAATAATAATAATAATAATAATAATTTTTAATTGATACACGGAAAGAACAAGATGACACTGGATATTATTCCAGATTATACTCAGTGATATCTGTGGTGAAAAAAAATTTCAGATAGTAGCTAGTATAATCTAGATTATACTGGGTGATATCTGGATTATACTCATTATAATCTGAATTATAATCATTATAATCTGGATTATATTCATTATAATCTTGATTATATTCATTATAATCTTGATTATACTCATTATAATTTGAGGTGGAAAGTTTTGTTTTAAAATACCAAGTATACAATGATTTCTTGCATTTCTAATATGAGAAAAGTGATATGACAAAATTTATTGAAATTGATGACGGAATTCAAAGTAACACCTAAATGAACTACACTTGTTTTTACTCCTTGATTAAATTATCTGATTAAATTTTATTAGTAAGATGATAATGCTGACTAGAATACATAAGTTTTATCTTTAGGATTCCATCAGAATATTTAATGAGAATTTAGTTTCAAATTCTTAAATCTACAACTTCCACAAATTTTACATGGTTTGTTGATTTCATCTTTATTTATTATAATTCTGACTTAATAAACAACGTATTAAAATTAATTTTGTTGGTATTTGATGATTTAAAAAAATTTTTTTAATAAATAAATTGCGTCAAAAATTCAGATGTAGAAATTTTAATAGTTTAACTTCTAATAGTTTAAATGATGGATTTTTTTTAATTTTGTAAATTTTTTAAGTATAATTTCTTTTTTAACGGAAGAAAAATAAAGAATTTTGCGTCAAAAAATTTTGTGTTAAATATTTAACACTTTTATTAGTAAATTTAACAATTTTCGGTGTTAATTATTTTAAATCAACTCAAAAAAAGTGTTAAATGTTGAAGACAAATTTTTAAACACAATTTTTTACTGTAAAAGCTTATAACTTACTAAGAAAAATAAAATGATTGATTTTTGTGGGAAGAAACATTTTTATAAAAATTTTTATTTCTTAATTTAGTGAAAAAAAAAAAAAAAAAAATTACATACATTTGTAATTAAAATTATGAGAAGAAAATCATTAAGGGACATTTGAAAATTTGTTTTCTGCAAAAATGATCATCGTTTTAAATTTTGTTATACGATTTATTAAAATTCATAACTATAATTCTTTATCAATTACATAATTTGGTAAAAAAAAAAGAAGTTGAAATAAATGAAAATAAAGTAAAACTTTTAGTAAAATACGTACAATTTTCTAAAATCCCCAAATAAAAAAAAATAATCCATTGATAATAAGTTAAGTATTTAAAAAATGATCACATCAAATAAACGTCATCGGTTCACAGCGCACAAGTGTAAATTGATAATAAAGAAGAAAAAAATCAACTCTCACATGATCGGTATCAGGATAATTAAAAACATAATAATACAAGCTTTCGGACTATGATTGATTACAGTAACGAGTTACGAATGAAAGGAGTAATGAACATGAGACGATTTATTAATAAATAATACTCGTAAATGACGATAAAGACTGAATGATGAACGAAATGACCTGGCTAAAAGAGGCTGGAGACTAAAACCGTTACTTTGGCCCCGTGACACACAGCTGACTCGTCTTGTACGTCTTGTCACAATTTCTTTCTCTCTTATTTTTTTCAAGTAACCCTCCTGAGAAGAGCAACCTGAACCGTACAGGTCAGGTGTACAACCAACCAGTCAATCTTTCATTGAATTATCAATATTAAATTATTGCCATCGGTATTTTATATTGATGCTTATTATTTTCTCCACTATCTTATTTTCTTATTATATTCTGTAGAAAGTCGAAACAAATCCTTTCTACAATTTTGATTTCATCTAAATAATAGAGGACTCAAAAAAACTTGACACAAATCATTTTCATAAGTAAGAAAATAGAACAAATTTTATCTCAGGATATCTAGGCAATAAAATGAATATTTGTAGTTTAATTTGTAAAAAAATCGTCTTAAAATTGTCGTTTGTTTAAGATCTTAAACGTGACACAAACCAAGACTATTTTAAGATTTTTTTAAGACGACAAAACAAAATTCTGAGAGCAGATTTTTTAAATTTGGTTCTCGAATTTTTTATGAAAATTAATTTTTGACGATTTTACGATTTTCTAACCGCTACATTTTTGAGTACGCTATTTTTAAATTGTTGAAAATTTATTATCGGACAATTTTAAGACTTTTTTAAGACTCTCCGTTTTAATGTTCCGGAGCTCTGTCGCTGTTAGCTCATCTCAAAATATTCACGAAAAATTTTTTTAAAACTATTTAAAAATTTTTTAGGATTTTTTTGAAACTATTTCAAGATTTTTTCAAGACGATTTTTAGATTATTTTAAGACTCTCTCTAAAATAATTTTCCGGAGCTGTCGCTGTGATATCGTCTTTACAACAAATTCGAGAACCAAATTTCAAAAATCTTAAACAAACGACAATTTTAAGATAATTTTAAGACGATTTTTTTACACAGGTCTTTAGTTCGGTTTTCTATAAAAAGCGTGTTTTATAGTTTTTTTAAACTATCAATTTTTATTAAGCTTGAATTTTGAATTCCCAGTACACGGAAAGAAAATTGTAGGAAAAATTACAATGGTAACATCACAATCCAAGACCAGACTTTCAATACAGTCCCTTTAAAAATTTTTTATTAAAAAATTTACGATGTTATGGTAATTTTCTCTACAATCTTTTTTTTCCGTGCAATCAAATAATGACTGAAAGTTACAAGTGATTTTAAATTGTTTTCTAATTCTCTGCTTACACTTCACTTGATCTTCGAAAGTGATGCATGCAAATAAATTTCTTTTCGCATAGAATAACACATTTGATTTCTCTCAATGGAAATGAATCCGATTTTCTCTAATTCATTAAACATATCGTAATTTTTAAATCTTTTTTTGACATGACATCTTTTGAAAAGTGAATTCTCACGTGTCATTGCTCAAGTATAATTATAATTACCATTAACTTTTTTCTTAACATTTAAACTTCATTAACTTTATTTATATTGCCGGTATAAAATGTAAAAGCTGTAAGTTATCGCTAATAAACATGTAAGTTAAATGGATGATTAGACTGATAAGTATCAAATAAATAGTGGTTTTATTATTTTGGTTATCGGTTAGATGAAATTAAATAGCTTTTAGATTATATCACGAGAAAGTGTTTATGGCTAGAAGTTATGATCTTTTTATTATTGGAAGAGTGGGATGATGGTGTTGATGATATTCGAAAGAAAATTGTACCAATGACTTATCAGGCATATTTAGTTCTCGTGCAATCGATCTTCGCAACAGGTGAGCAGAACACGCAGCATTACCGTTATCCTCACCTCGACTCTCTCTCTCTCTCTCTCTTGTATGTATTATTTGTGCTCTCTATAGTGTACATGTAATCCCTATTTGTGATGATAATTTTCAACTAATTTCAGATTTGGAGAATTAAAAATCTTTGAATTTTTTTATAAAGTTAATTTTTTGACTTATTCTTCTTTAAATGATTTTTTTTTATATTTTGCATGAAGAAATTTTATATTGAAAGAAAAATATGGTAAATATTTACAAGTGTTTTTTTTTTTTTTTTTTTTTTTTTTTTATCAAATAGATCATTTTTTCTTTAATGTTCGTTTTTTTATTTAATTTAAAAAAAAAAATATATATATATATATATATATATATATATATATATATATATATATATATATATATGTATATATATATATATATATATCAAAAACATCAAAAAAAAAAAATAATAAAATGGAAATTTTATCCAAAAACATGAAACCTAAAATTTTTCCAACTTTTAAAGACAAAAAAGCTATCAAAATTTTTTTTTCCTTTCACGACATTTTTTATCATAAATAATTTTTATAATAAATTTTTATCATTTTTAATTTTTACCTACTTACTAGTTATGGCCCAAATTTTTTTGCTATTTTGCATGAAGAAACTTGTTAATTAAACGAAGAATATAAAGTCCTAAAAAAAAGTAAATTATTGTAAATTTTCAAGAATTTTTTTAAGGATCGGTTTCTTGAGCCAAGACAAAAAATTTTAATTAAGACAAAAAATTCTTAAAAATTATTTTCTTCACAATTTTTTTCTGTTATATGTACACAGTAAAAAATTTAAAAATTATTCGTGTTAATTCTTTCTAAATCAATACAAAAAATTTTTAAATATTTAACATAAAATTTTTTTGACGCAAAATTTTTTACACAAATTTTAAAAGTAAAAAAATTACTTACATTCTAAATTTAAATTAAATTACACTAGAATTTAAAACCGACTTGCCAAGTTAAAAAAATTCAATTAAATATAATGGGACCACTTTAGGGTAGGTGGCTATTCTTCAGCATTGCAATTGTAAGATTAAAAAATCATTCATAAAATTTTCAATGAACAATTGACTATTATTGACAACCCAACAATAAAATTATATAACTTTAGAATACCTGATAAATTAAAACTATTAGAACTAGGAGGTCCTCATAAGGTTCGGTCAGGTGAGACAAATTTTACAATCCTTTTTATCCTGCATTCTTGCAGAGTATTCAGTTAATTATTGTATAGAAAAATGTTCTATTGTAAATATTTAATAAAAAAATTTTTCGCAATATTAGAAATCTTATATTATGTTACCGCCTATTGAAAGGACACCTTGCCCACTGCTTATTCGTCGGAAGCTATACTTGGCATAATGATTAAATGATGATTAAACGAATAGAAAAGGATGACATTGTTTAATTATAATTATAAATATAATTTTGGATAGCGCTATTGTAATAAAATTAAGGATCGTTAAATATCGTGATTGAGGCCACCATTTCCGAGAGCGATAAAGGAATCAGAGTCAATTCCGTCGCGTGCCACGTCCCATTCGAATTGAATATATTGATGACCTTATCGTCGGTATGTGGAATAATGAAATATTCGTTTGGTTGCTGTTCTTATAAGGATAAAGTATAATGAGGAGTTTATCTATAGTGAAAGAATATTTAACAACAGTTTTGTAAAATCGTGACTCTGTTTCATCTCTCAATCTCTTGTTTTATTTTTCCTCTTTCTACAAAACCTCACTCCGTAACAGCACTGTGTCAGCGGAGTCTCACTTGTTCCACTTTTTGTTGCGTCTTATTCCAACATACCATTATACACTTGTATTATATACCTCCTTTTAATATCATCAACACATACTCATATACTTTAGTTGTAGTTGGAAAATAGAAATCGCGGTTTAATAGATGCATCATTCAAGTGTATAACACTTTTACATTACAATCTCTACTTAATAATTTTTTTTCCTCAATTATAAATTTATTATTATGTTCCGTGTTGAGGAATTCTTTCGGAACTATCCAATCAAAATTTTAGACTCAAAAAAATTGCTTATTTACGTAGAAAAAATTTTGTGTTGAGGATTATAATTTATTTTAAGTTTTTGGGAACTTTTAAGAATTTTTGTGGCTTTTAAACCAATAGAAAAATTATTTAGTAATTTACAAGAGGGTTCAACCTCATTTTGAGCAATAACTAGGTGAAAAATTAACATTTTCAATTTTTTTTTATTCTGCTTGTTTTACGGCGCATTTATGATAAAATATGTCGTGAAAGGAAAGAAAAAAATTACACTGCACATCCTCCTACATTATACTCAATGAAAAAAAAATTTCAGATTATACTAAATTATTTTTGTATTATATTCCGTGTAATCTCCGATTTGACCAAGTAATTTTTGCTGGTTATACTGCGTAAGATTACACTGGATGTAATCCAAAAAAATATCCCGTATAAATTGAATTATACTCAGTAGAATCTTGGATTAATATAATTTTATCTAAAATTGTAATATTAAAATTTTTTCTTATTTAATTTATAAATTTTTTTTAAATTTGTTAAAATTTAGATAATTATTTTTTTTTTTTTTAATTGTTCATTTTTTTATGTATTTTTTGAAGCTGCAATGCATGGATAGAAAATATTTAAACACAATTTTTCCGATAATTTGGGATTGAAAAATTTTTGGTAAATATTTTTAAGTGGGATCACCATTTTAATTTTTATTTTTTTGAACGAAATTTCTATTTGATTTGATTGATATATTTTTTTTTGAAAAATACATAAAAAAATGAACAATCCAAAAAAAAATTGATTATCACGCTAAATTGCTAATTACTTAAAATTGTCATGTAGATTAATTTAAAAAATAAAATGAATTTGTAAAAAATTTTTTAAAAAATATGTTTAGTAAAGCGCTACATTAGAATAAAAATCTTCCAGCGAATTTTTTGTTCCTCCGAGAGAATTAATTTATCAATTAGCCAATTAATTCCCTGAGAAAACATAATATATTCTTAAATTTTGAAAGAAATATTTTCCTTCAATTGAAATTAACATAATTCTATGTAATTTTAAAAGTTTTTAACAAAAAAATAATAACTACGTCGGTTGTAAATTCTCAATCTTACCAGAGTGTCGCAAACAACTCAAGAAACTAAAAAACATCTTGTCATACGGTGAGAACAAATTTAACAGAAATGAGAGCGACCTCGTACAAGTTATTCATTAAATTATGCAGTCTACTACATAATTCTTTTTGTTATACAGTTTTGACATTATTAAATGCATAATATTGCGTTATTGCGCGAAGAATAGGGAAAATGAATTAAAAAAAAAGAGAAACCGCGAGGCATTTGGAAAAAAAATTAATCAAAAACATTTAACTGAAAATCGAACTAACGATTGCTCAATAAATGCATTCTACACAGTTCATGGCTTTCTGCATAGTATGAAGTTCCGCTTTTAATCGCACTATACGACATTAAATAAAAGTGTAGCTGTTTGCTACAATGGAATATTCTGGGATGAATGAAGTAAATATTTCAACACAATATTTCATTTTCTGTGTTACCGGATAGGAGGACAGTAGCATCGATTCTTCTAAATTTACATTCAGTAATGCTTGAGTAACTTGTAACGCCATTTATACTGCAAGTGTTGTCATTAAATCTTTATGTAATTATTTTATTTATAATTTAAATTCTATGCGAAAAAAAGTTAATCAAAACGGCTCATGATCACGTTACATTATAAATAACATACATAATTACTTAAACTATATACTTTTTTATCATGTAATGTCCTCCGGCTAAGCATCTCGAGGCAAAACTTACAGTGAAAGGAGTATATATTAGTATGATACTCAACAACACACAGTCCATTGTCTTTAGAAATATTTTTATGTCTAACTTAAGTATTGTATGAATTTTATTTTTTGATTTATTCATGTAGGTTTTACTCCGACTATAATGGACATTTTTTATAAAATATTTTTTAAAATAATTATTTACAAGTAGTGTTGATAATAAATCAAAATTAATCATGTTCTATGAGGTTTTTTTTACTTAAAAATTTTTACTTTTAATATTTCACTTAAATAAATGTTTTATTGAAGATTTTTTTTCTAAGTCAAAGCAGAAAAAGATTTAAAAATTAAAGCTCATTTAAAGTAAATATTTGGTAATTATTTACAAGGAGTGTCTACACGGAAAAAAACAAGATGACACTGGATATCATCCCAGATTATACTCAGTGATATCTGTGGAAAAAAAAATTTCAGATAGTAGCTAGTATAATCCAGATTATACTGGATGATATCTGGATTATATTCATTATAATCTTAGATTATACTCACTATAATCTTAGATTATACTCATTATAATCTAGATTATACTCATTGCAATCTAGATTATACTCATTGCAATCTGGATTATACTAGCTACTATCTGAAATTTTTTTTCACTCAGTGTAATCCGGGATGATATCCACTAGTTAATAATTACCAAGTATTTTACTTCAAAATGATTTTTTTAAGTCAAGAAGTTTTTTTCTTAAATCAAGTTTATTTTTTTTTTTCAGTATGTGAACGCCCAAGAAATTGTAGTAAAAAAAAAAAAAAACTGATAAAAATCATATTATCCATGAAATTAATTAAATTAAATGAAATTAATTTCTATGATTCATTGAGAATATAATGAAATTTATTTTAAATTAATATTCATCGTTAATAAAGGCCAGCAACTGATTACAATAGTATAATTGAAAATTTAATTAGGTATCAAATTAGTAACTGACATTTATCTGTTTTATGCACCGGTTTTATCTTTGTTATGTGCATAAGTTTATTTTTTATAATTCTTATTATATTACGATATATGTTATTGTAAAGTGACACTTTCTCATGGCTGCAAATTACTTACACAAGCGAATAAGCAAAACAGTTTGATAAAATAGAACTTTCTGAGTACTTCTAATTATTATACATAATAATTTAACAATAAATGCATAAAATAATAAACTGTTTAATAAAAATCTTTAAAACTTAAATTCTCGAAAGTGTCATTAGTCATTATTATATTTATTTTCGATTCTACACTTATTTATTCCTGCAAAGAATTACACTTTAATAAAAAAATTTGCTCTTATAATTTTACATTCAAAAATTCCTCTACATGGCATGCAGTTATAATTATTGATATTTTTTTTATCAGCTAGTTTAAAGAATGTAAGGTTGTGAAATTCAATTGACATCTAGCTACATGCGTATTGCAGAATAGACTTGTTAGATCTTGGAATTTGGGTAGATCGCTAAGAAAATATTTTCTGTTGATTCTTACTTATTTCAAAGGTTTTGAATGTTTCTAAATTTTTCCGAGGAAAATACCTCAAAATAGTTTGTATTTTTGTATGTGATCTCATGATATTTGGATGCTGATTAAATATTTTTATTATTACTCATACTCATAAGCATTTTAAGCTATTTTCAAGAGCTCTGTCTGTTACCGGGCACTTTTTAAGAATATTTAAAAAAAAATTAATTTTCTCAGTTTATTTTAAATTATTATAAGTGATTTTCAAAAAAGCAGGTAGGCATTTTATGTTTAATTTAAAAAATTCTAGTTAAAAAAAAATTACGTATTTTTATATTTAAATAGAAAGAATAGAGGAAGATGATAAAACAAATCAATATTTGTAAATAGTTTTCAAGTGCTTTCAGTTGCGGTGATGGATCACATAATACAGTTGTTTCCAAACTAAGACCTTGCACCTATACGTAATGCGTCGGAAAGATCTTGTGATGTGATCATCTCGGTTTGTGTTTATGTTTATATATAAATATACATGTTAGATGTGTATACGTAAGAATGCATGAGAATAAAGTTTGTGGTCAGTCATACATAATATACGACACGTGGGAGCAAGTCTTGTACATGATGCTCACGCGTATATACGTGATCATTGGTATGCTCTTTCATTCCTACGGTAACATTGTACTGCGATGACTTGAAATTAAACTTTTCATTTTCAACATATTTTGTTCTGCTCAGAAAATTTAATAATTTTAGTCCGGTTTTTTTTTTTTTTTAATTTATCAGATCTCAGATCTCAATTTTTTGGAATCCTAAGAAGCTACTTTGATTGTTATTCTAAGCATGTGTTTGAAAGTGTGAGTGTCCCGAGTCGAAATTTAAATCGTTGATTTAACGTATTGAACGTTCAAATCGGAGGTTGAGTGTATTAAACTCGGAATAGTTTCAAAAATTAAGTAAAATTTTTTTAAATATCATTCATACGATTTTATACCAAAAATGGCCTCATAAATCTGTATATAAAATGATAACTTTTTATACAATTTTATATAATTTTGTACCACTGAATTTTTACAAAAAAAAATTAAAAAGACATCAAAAAAAAATTTCCGAAAACAGATTTTTGAAATTTTGTTCTCGAATTTGTTATGAAAATAAATTTTTAAACGATTTTACGACTTTCTAACCGCTAAATTTTTGAGTACACTCTTTTTAAATTAAATTTGAAATTGTTAAAAACTTATTACAATAAACAATAAACTCACAATTACGAGCGAAGTATTAATTGAGTTATCTATGAGAACTAGATTGAAATCGAATTTTACTTCAATGTTTGATCATTTTCGAGATTGCATTATTGATTAAGACCAGTCGATTTTCTAGAAAGTTTCATTAAAAAAAAAAAGTAAGTTTTTTTCAACTGCAATTTATTGAAAAAATCAAATTATTCTGTTTTTTGTCGCGAGCTATCAAGTTAAGCGACAAAAATGATCAATTAAAAACAACTTTCGGTTGACTTGAATTCTATTATTTATATAAACGTGTTACACTTCTACAGTTACTGCAAAAAGCGTAAAAATTAAATTATTTTTTATACGAACTTTAAAATACGGATGTACGGACATTTAGTTAAAAATAAATCAAATCAATTTAACAGAGTTAATAAATTTTATATTACGATCAATCAGCTCCCAATTGACTAAAATAATTGAAATGTTGTTATCAACTGGGTGCAAGAAGTTTTTTTTTTTCTGTGTAGTTATTTAATTTATACTTCATAAAAAGAAACAGATTTTTTGTCAAATAATTACAAAACTCGATAAATTTAAACCTAAAATAATAATTAAAAATAATTTAACAGAATAAAATTCCGCAACAATTATAAAATTTTAACAATTCTTTTAAGCTATACAAATCTCAGTTATCTTATTATTTTAAAAACGTTTATTTCCGAAATTTTTTGACATATATGTGCTTAGCTTGATATTTACATTGAGAGACTTCAAATGTGCCGAATTTAGTAAAAATTATCTTGTATAAATATTGATAAGGATCAAATTGTCAATTAACTACAAAATTTATAAATTATTACTATTATTATAATAATAATAATAATAATAATAATAATAATAATATTATTATTATTATTATTATTATTATTATTATTATTATTATTATTATTATTATTATTATTATTATTATTATTATTATTATTATTATTATTATTATTATTATTATTATTATTATTATTATTATTATTATTATTATTATTATTATTATTATTATTATTATTATTATTATTATTATTATTATTATTATTAATAATGCACGTAATTAGGCCATTGCGTAGTTGAGTTTAGTTTACGAGAGAATTTTCCCACGACTAGCAGTCTGACCGTGGTCAGTGAGAGTCAGATATGAAAACAAATCAAGAAAGTATACTTTTAGTTCTACTGTATACGTACAGTAGGGCTAAGAACACTGCAAGTCTTACGGTATATAGCATATAAAACTCAACTTGGAGTCTGAGATGTGTGTATTGTATGTATATATAAAATAGTCACGTGTTTAACCATTTACCGGCGGCAAAACACTTAAATACAATAAACATTTAATCACTGCTATGATGTTTATTATTATACCTTTAAATTTATTTATTATATGTGTATAAACTAGAATATATGCATTTGACCTAGTTTGATATTTCATTGCATTATGTACCGTACGCCTATTATATGTTATGGTCAAAGTCACCGACACATGGAAAATTGCAAACATGTATTTAACAATTTACTTGTATGGGATATAATTGTTATGGTATATCAATGATTAAATCTCCAAAGCTCTAATTTAATACTTTATGTTAAAATCTACAAATCTATTTTTTTTTTTTTTGATATTTTCATAGTATAACTATATAAAAATATTTCCCTAAAATAATTTTTCGGAATTTGAATTATTATCGGAGTTGCGGCTAAATTTAGTTTAGTAAATTGTCCTCAAACTTTAAGCGCGTTTTTTTTTAAATTACTTTTTTAAAAACGGAGTGCATGATTTCTCAAATTCTACTCAACCGATTCACTTGAAAATTTACACAGAGTTTCTCCATACATTAAACTATCGCACTGCGAAGCGTTTTTACGAAAAAACATTTTCTATACTTTTAAAAAATTCCGAACGGCTGAAAAACAAGGAAAAAAAAATATTTTTTTTTAAGTGTGATAAATACATCCTTCATTTTTTAGGATTATTATTTTTTTTTTTTTTAAGGTCACTGGAAGAATTGATATCCTGCACACCAGGATGTGCCATTTTTTCATCAGTCTCCACTTTGCCGGTCTGCAGCTTTTGGAAATTTGATTTTTTTTTTCAATTTTATTAATGTTTTCTACTCGGCTGCTCAATTTTAAAACACAGTATCTGCAAAATTTTAATACCTGATTTTTTTTAGCATTGCTGCATTTTTTTAAAACTTTGAGACCTTAATTCCAAGTATTTTTTCTTTAAAATATTTAGATTTAAGTATTTTCTATTCATAAATAAAATTTTTTATTAATTTGAAGCGCAAACTTTTTTTTAATTAAAAAATAACTGTTTTTAAAAAAAAAAACATAAAAAAATGTATAGTACAAATATTTGTTGTTTTTTTTCTAAAACGATTCTAAACGAGAATACTCCCTTAAAATTTATTTTCTCAAATTCTCATCATTCAATTTTTTATAATAATGTAACATAAAAAATAAAAAATTTCTTAAATTTTTTTATATCTTCATAACATTAAAAAAATAAAAATACATTTTTTTTAATAACAAATTTTAAGCCTTAAAATTTTTTATTAACGAAAAAAAATTATCAAAAATTACCTTCTTAAGCGTAAATCCCATCAGATTGTTATTAACTCTAACTAACATTGAAAATAAAAAAAAAAGTTTATAATTAACCACAATTTTAATAAAATAAATTTATTTTTTGCAATGAAATTTTTATTTTAATTCATGTTCTCACTATTATATACTTTGTAATAGATTTAAAAGTTTGAGTTTATGTGATATGAGAGAAAGTTGTAAAGAGAAGCACAAGTGCGTGTACACTCAGCTAACGTCTAGACAAGACTGAAATCAGACGTTTACCTGTGCTTCATACAAGCCTCTCGGGAGCACATCCTTTCTTTACCGGACTTATGACTTCTTTATACACACGAACACTATTCGTAGCGTAGTATTCAAACGAAACTTGTTCCTTTAATTCTTTTGTAAAACTCCGATCAATTGGTCCGGAAAAACGGTTTCACGGATTTACTTTAACCTCGAGACACCGGTCGCCTCATCAATATTTATTATAAATAAGAGATTTACTAAAAAAATGTTTTTTTACACCTGTTTCTAATCAAAGCTGCAGGTGAAAAACATTTTTTTCCCAAAAAAATTACAGAATAATCTCAAGAGAAATTTTTTCAAGGTTTTGAAATATTGATGAGTAAAAACCAATGGATCCATTTTTATTTAAAGTCGAATGGTTTAACAGAAAGTTACACAAATTTTTTTTAGTCGGTGGAAATACGACAGTAAGCTGAAAATATTTATTTTTTACTTTTATTTATAAATAAAAATTTCTTTTTGTGACTAAAAAATTTTTACAAAGTATAAAATTTTGAAGATAAATTTAAATTAAATTAATATTATTGTTAAATTATTTTTTGCAGTGGTTCAAATTTTAATAAAAACATTAAAGATTTTTTTTTTCAATTCTGAATTGATCGATTTGAGTTTACTTAGCAGCTAATAGTTATCCTGATGTTTCACTCATCGAGAGCTTTTATTTGAGTACCCACACGATTTTTTTCATATATTTTATATATATGATATTTCTTATATTTGTGAAATATATAAAATATATGAAAAAAATCATGTGGGTACTCAAATGAAAGCTCTCGATGAGTTTAATATTGGGATGAGCTTATATCGTTAGAAATATCATCAGTAAACAAAATACATAGTCATTCCTTAATTATTGACATTTTTACAGATATAAGCCCATCCCGATGTTACACTCATTGAGACCTTTCATTTGAGTGCCCACATGACTTTTTTCATATATTTTATATATATATTTCTCATATTTGTGAAATATATAAGATATATGAAAAAAATCGTGTGGGTACTCAAATGAAAGCTCTCGACGAGTGTAACATCGGGATGAGCTTATATGTTTAAGAACGTCAATAATTAAGAAAGTACTTTGCAATTTAACAAAAGTCATTATTTAATAAAGCAAAATTTTATTTATTTCTAGTTCACAAGTCACGGTAGTCACATAGTGACTACAAGATTGCTATTAGTAACAAATAAATATTTTACAAACCTTCATAGTTATAAATGATAATCACCAAAAAACTACGGAGCAGTATTTAACTAAACAAAAATTTGTTTAAATAGTCTAAACCTTTTGTAACTAAAAAAAGTTAAATTAATAAAAAAAAATCTTTTTAGAAATCGTAAAATATTTATCCAAGATTTATTCCAAAACTAACAAGTGGAAATAATGTATGTCAATAAAAATTTTTCCTAATGTATAAAATATGATTGAAGAACTCAACATGAAAATATCTTTAACTGAGTGATTAACTTACTTTTGTTGATAATTATTGTTATACAGGTCATATAAGACACGCACATCAACTCATAGAAATCTCTTATTAATATAAATGCTATTGCAATACATACAAAGGTAAGCGAGGATGTATATGTATATATATATATCTACTCTTTAAAGTTTTCTAACGGTTTGAAACCGGTACGCGGATTCATTGTATTTCAATTCTCGTCGTGACATCACATTACCAATTACATTAATTTAATAAATGGCACAATAAAATATCAACATGAACGAAATAAATAACAATGATAGAAATGAAGAAGAAAATTAGTTTCGCGCCGCTATTCAATAAAAAGAAAGTCAGAAAGTCAAAAAAAGCACACCCCCGGTGGTTACAATTGCTTAGCACGAAAATAAAAAAATTTTAACAAATATCGGCTTAAAAAGTCACCGACGATTATTCAGTGGTGGACCTCACAAATAAAACAAGTAATGTATAAACTTCTGGGTGTCCGGTATTAAAGACCTCCCGTCATTTCTCTCATCCCATCCGGAATCGAAGAAAAATGTATTATATCGGCTGTTATGTGAACGATGAGGTGCGAGTGTAGTGTCGCCGCGTGAGCCTTCCTCAACACAAAAATAACAAAAATAAGCCGACGACGACGACAACGACGACGATTTTACCTTGAGTATTTTATCTAAGTGTCCAGCGGCGTTGAATATAAATAAAATGGTCAAAGTAGTGGCGGCGGAACAAAGAAAATTAAGAGAAATAGGGACAGATTTGATATTTGAATATTTCTACGTACTTAGATTATCATTGTCATTATATTCTTGAGGCCACACATAAGCCGATTAAAGTTTTAGGTCATCAGAATTAAACTGATAAATTTTTTTTTTAATTTTCTGTATTTTTTATTATTAAAACTTCGACTGTGTCAATCGTTTTTCCGTGACATTGTTACTTATTCTATATTCTATGAATTAAAACGTATCGAAGATTAAATCTATGTAGCAAACAAACAAAAATTTTAACGACAATGCTTATTAAAGAAACTAATTGACCGATAATAATAAAACTTATTACTACACGCTGTAAAAAATTATTACCCTCCGGGATTATATGCCGTGAATGATTTGGTGTGAAAATTATACTAAACAAAGCGTTTTATTGATATGTATAAAAATGAATTATAAAATAAATTGTAGATAATTAATTATTTTGTTTTACGATAAAATACTTCAGTCTATTAAAATGTTATTTAAATTTTTTTTTTAACAATCACTGATTTTTTTTTAAAGTTCATTAAAAATAGAATGATTAAATAAAAATATTTCATTTTTTTTTTCATTAGTAAAATAAAAATTTGTTTTTAAATTTCGTTTTCTAAATTTTTTTTTTTTTTTTTTTTTTTACAGGTAGAATATGAAATAAATACTGAAAATTGCAAGACCACAAAAAGAACAAGATGATACTGGATATCTTCCCAGATTATACTCAGTGATATCTGCGGTGGAAAAAAATTTCAGATAGTAGCTAAAAAAAATCCAGATTATACTGTGTGATATCTGGATTATACTCATTATAATATGGATTATACTCATTATAATCTGGATTATACTAGCTACTATCTGAAATTTTTTTTTACTCAGTATAATCTGGGATGTTATCCAGTGTCATCTTGTTCATTCCGTGTAGCTGAGCAAAAAATTTTTTTAATATTAAAAGCTTTAAAATTAATTATAAAATTTGTCAAATAAATGTTTTAAAATGTTAATTTTTTATGCCAAAAACATCAATGCGATCAAATTTTGAAAATACAATTATCTGAAGTTTGAAAATTTTTCTTATACTTTTTAAGAGTAGCATATTGTCCACAAAGTAGTTTGAATCTTAATGAAAAATCATTCAACAAAAATATAATATAAAATACGTAATTCTCCAAAAAAATTAAAATATAAAACAAAATTTTTATTAGAATAAAAAAATATTTCCTCTAATCGCTTCTATAAAAAATAATGTTATATTAATATCAAAATTATGTAAAAAAACTAGTAGAATATTGGATAAGAAATTCCGTAAATAATACATTCCATTAAGTTTACTGCTTGGTTATAAATAATTAATTTTCACTCGGCACTTGCCTAAAGAAAGTTTGATTTGACCCATGTTTCATAAAGTTATAAGCTATAAATATTTAATATAGGAAACCATCAAATTTATAAAAAAATCAATATCTTTTAAATAAATTAAATAAATAGCGTATTGTGTAAAAAAATGAAATAAGCTTTCAGCCACTTAGTTTTTACAACTAATAATATGTAATAAGAAAGTTTATGTGTTTATTTATAAAAAATTAATTAATGTTTAATTGAAAACATTCTAGACATCTGACACGAAATAGAAATTAATTCTTAGCTCAATCGTAATGAAATTTGATATTATGAAGAATGAAATGTACGTAATCTGTAAGTAGAATAATCGCATCGATGGTTGCAATATTTTTTCTGTGTTGTACTCTCCTTTGTAAGTAATATATATCTTCTGTATCGTGAATTATAAAAAAATTTTCCCCGAAGATTTTTTTTTTGTGCATAAAATCTCGACAAAATAAAAAACCAGAAATTTTAAGTGATCGATTTGGCATGGAATATCTTTTACACCACCGGCTTCCAGCTTTCACCTGATACTTTGAATAATTCATCAATTTATGATGACAATGCGTAAGAGAAAGGCTCACTGTGTTCATCTTCTTTCTCCACGTACTAAATGTAACAAGATCCTATAATTGATCATTATCACTTATTCATTAACAAACATTTGATATAAATAAACTCTCAACATTTCCTTGTCTTTGTTTTCTTAATCACCTATCGTCGAATAATTAATCTACTTTTGTTAAAAGTAAAATTTATGAGATTTTTACATCGATAAAAAATTATCTTGATTCAAGCGAAGTAATCTTGATCCAATGAATTTATTTTAAAGACAAGAAATCATCTTGCTTCGATATTTTCTTGTCTTGAAACTCGTAATCTTGACTCAAGAAACTTAACTCTTCGATTGGTAACTATTGTCACTTAATCCAAAAAAATATGTCTTCAAAAAAAAAAAAAAAAAAAAAACTTAAATCAAGAGAAAAGTTCTTGAACACAGAAAAAATAAAAATCAAAAAATTTCATTATATAATATAAACGTGGCTCGTTGTAAAGAAAATTGTAAAAATAATTTAATATTATATTTTTTATTTCTGAGTTGAGAATTTGCAGAGAATCCTCTAAGAAGTTAATAACAGAGCAGTGTTCGTTGACTAGGCTATAATGTAGTTTTTCAATTTTTCTTTTTTCCGTAAACCAAGAAAATAATTTTTAAGAGTTTTATTGTCCTTAATCGACAGGAAAAATTCTTGAATTAAGTGAAATTTACTTAAACCTAAATGAATTTCTTGATTTAAAAATTTTTCTACTTGAATCAAGAAGATAAAATTTATCAAAATTATCTAGTTGATTCAAGTAAATTTTTTTTTGTGTACGTAAATTTGTATAGAATATTTGACACTTATGGTATCTGTGGCACTATCGTAAATCAAGTAGTTTTTTTTTTTTTTTTTCAATGGTATTAACAAAATATCAAAGTTTCCCCAGAAATAAAATCAATTCCGTTCAAGTATCAATATATGTCATGACATGAAAAAATAATCGAGATATCTTTAATTGAACTCATATAATAGCTGCTTTTTAACATAATTAATGCTATTTTTTTAAAAGTAATTTAAAAATTTAACTTAACCGGCTTTTAATGTATTATTTCTCTCAAATTTAACTTTCTCAAGAGTACTTGTAAAAAATGAAGTAATCAACATGTAGAGAAAGCAGTATCTCCGACAATCGTAAATTTTCAATATTGTCTTTCAAATTTATGCTACATTCACAAGACACGCATGCAGTAAATCATAAGCTCATACTTTCATATCATGATTATTAAATTTAAATATGATAATGATAACTCTAAACAGGAGACCTTAAATAGGTTTTAAAAATTAAAAAACTTGTGATAAAAACTGGATTTCACATCTATAAGATTAATCGAGTGAAACTGCCAAGCCGGACAATGTTGACAGTCGTCGTTTTTTCGTTATATAAAATTATCTAGTCAAGTTTTTACCCAGAAAAATTTATAAAACTCTCGAGCTCCCAATACCAATGAAGAATGTCAAATCCTTTATACTTTAAACAGTTGTAGAAAAATTAAAAATTAAAAAATAAATGACGTTGTCCTGTATATCCGGAGGATGTAACTACGCTCTTAACGCATGCACGCGATACCGGCTTTTAAATACGGAAAAAGATTCTTTAAGCATCCGGTTTCACAATAATATTCCAAACGTCATGTCTCGAAACACGGGTTATGTGTTTGAAACGTAACGATTAAAACGACTTTACTTTTTATTCATAAGTATTTTACTCGGTAAAAAACTTAGCATTCAATTCTAGATCTTAATAGGCATTACAATTACAATAACAATAAGAAAAATTCTCCGATATAGATCATTTCATTCATTATAATTTTTTTTATGCGATTAATAAAATAATAATAAGATCAATTTATTAATAAAAGACAAATGCAAATATGATAAAATCACTAATCGACTAGCCTTGGATTAACAATATCCTTTCTCTTTTAAATTCTTCAAAACATGTTCTTGTATTATTATATATCCTATGAGCCAGAATCAATTTAACTATCAGCAAAGTCAGATAGCTAATAATTATTTTGAGTTTTATGATGACCAACAAGTTTATCAATTCTTAGTTGGATCATAAATAAATAAATAAATAAATTTGAATGATTTACATTTTATCATCTTGACATTCTGCATATAATAAATATACTAATATTTATAAGTCATTGTCATTTTAATGTATGTCATTGCCACTAAAAATTTTTTTACTCGACTCAGTTCAATTCAAATTTTCCTACCGTATACACTTTAAAGATAATTTATGTGTTTAACAATTTAAAAAAAAAAAATTCTTCGCGTTAATTATTTAATAAAAATTTTTTAAACTCAGTAAAAATAATTGTCGAAAAATATCTTCAATTTCTAATTTTTTTTTTACTAATATCAGACTTTTGAAAAATATAAATTTTAATATAAAAAATTTTTGAATCATTTGTATTAATTTGTAATAAACTTAAAACTTACGATTGAACATTATTCTGTGGTAAATATATTTCTATCTCCTTTTTTCTCACGGTTTACTTTCTCTCTCTAACAAATGTTGACAATAACGTTAGTGTGACGGTCGTGTACTTTACATTAACTTAAATCACTTCAAATAACAGTAATAGCAATCATAATAGTTACAATCTTAAAAAACACAAGATAGAATATCTATCATATATTCATTATAATGATTCATAAATACGTGTTAATGTTAATTAATAATTTATGTTTTAAATGACACATTAAAGGTGATGATGAACTCATTTTAATGATGACTATCATTTTTCAAAATAAATTAGTAAACTATGGGTATAAAATAAGACAAATTTTTGTAAGCCTGAAATTGCACTGTACTTTTTTAACTATTGACGTTTTTAATAATATAAGCTCATCCCGATGTTACATTCATCAAGAGCTTTCATTTGAGTACCCACATGCATTTTTGATATATTTTTTATATATACATATATATAATATATATAAATATATGAAAAATTGATGTGGGTGCTCAAATGAAAGGTCTCGATGAGTGTAACCTCAGGATGAGCTTATATCTTTTAAAATATCAATAATTCACGAGATACAAGGGCATTTCTTAATTATGTATCTAAAAATAGAGCATTTTCGAATGCAGCCTAAAAACTTAAAGAATTTTGAAAATTTTTCCAATAATCAAAATTAAATAGATAATTTTCGTTGATAATTTAAACAAAATATAAAAATGTAAATTTCTCGATAATCGATAACTTCTTTCTTGTCATTACATGAATGGGCGTCTACATTTAAATTTACCAACTTTCTTTTTTTCGCACTGCATATGTCGCAAAAAAGTGAACAGAAAAAAGCATAAGAGTGGAAAGTTTTTGTAAGAAAGCGAAAGATGTACAAGAAAAAAGATGTAAAAAAAATAAATAAAGAAACATCCTATACAGGGTGTGAATTCCCCGACAAACTCAAAAGCGGTTGACTTTAATAGAATTTTACACGACTAATGTCTGATCACGATAAAATACTCGATTCTAAATTTAAGATTTCTTTATCCAAATAAAAATTTTCTTACCTGTAAATTTTGTTCAAGTTCCTTATTCACCATTTGTGAATTTCGAATCTCGCATTCAATCGTACGTAGTTCAGCCTCATTCGAATATTTTCGTTTTCTTTTCGTACAATCATCAGAGTCTGATGAATCTGAATTGAGATTTTCAATCGTTTGATTAAGCTCCGCACGACGTTTTCGTGCAACTAATATTTCACATCTCTGATTATCATCTTTTGATTGTTCGCTTTTTAAACTAGTAGAATTATCCAATGAAACTTGAAAGGGATTTTTAGTTAATCTGTAAGAAATATAAAAATCAATCGTAGTTTTCTTAGGATTGTTTTAAAAAATTGAGAATCATTAGTTGAAAAAATAACAATTATTTTTTAACAAAAATAACATAAACGAGCGGTATTGATTTTTTATAAAAAATGTTTGATGTTAGTGACTTTTGATATTTTACGTGAATGAAAAAAAATTACCTTGCTCTTAAATCGGCTATAATAATTTGATATTTTTTAGCTTCTTGATTACGAGCTTTCTTAACAGCTCTTTCAATATCTCTTCTTGCCATTTTAGCAGACTTTTTTTCTTCATGAAGCTCAGCTCTGGCATCAGCAAGATCTTCCCTTAATTTTCTCGCACCTTCTTCGAGCCACTGAATTGTTTTTCTAAGCCTAGTAGAATCATCTCGACGATTAACACTTATTAATCGTTTGTGAGGTATATCTGGATGTATGGGCGGCTTATTTTTAACAATTATCGAATCTCTACTGTCTTTTTGTAAATTTTCTTCATCATCAACAGTAGTAATCGCTGATGAAGAAATCTCTCGATTATTTATAGCGCAGTGCGAGTCTGTCAGCTTATCGGTAGATGATGTACCAGTCAACTCTTTTAAAGACACTGAGTTAGACGACACAGTACATTCATCATCTTTCGAGTCTCTTCGAGGTGCTTTCGGAATTTTAGATAATGGCAGCTCGTCCATTCGCCGCTTTCTTGCCACGGGGTTCGATTCTACCCGCGGTGAAACGTTTTTAGTTGAACGGCTTCCTTTTACTTCCATCGTTGTGACGGTGCCTCTCGAAACAATATTCATCTTCCTTCTGTTATCTAAAGATACCAAAAAATTCAAATTTTTTTTATTTTGTTTATTTTTACGGCGCATTTACGATAAAAAATGTAGTGAAAGAAAAAAATTAAGATTTCGATAGCTTTTTTGCTTTCAAAAATTGTAAAAAAAATTTGTTTTATATTTTTTTTTTAATTATATAAAAAAACGTACAATTGAAAAAAAAAAAAAAAAAAAAAAAAATTAAATATCACAATTTTTTATAAAAAATTTATAAATTTTTTTTTGAAAATTTTTAGAATTTGTTAAAATTGTGATAATCAACTTTTGTTTTTTTTTTATTATTCATTTTTTATTTATTTTTCAAAAAAAATAAATATATCAATAAAATCAAATAGAAATTTCGTTTAAAAAAATGAAAATTAAAATGATTGAATATTTCCTTATAAATTCAATTATCAAATATATTTTTTGGAAAGATAAATTTACAAAAAATAATTTAGTTTTAGTTACTAATTTATCTAGAATTTTTCAGGTTTTCTTATGGTTAATATCTTTTCAATTAAAAATACAAAACAAGAATGAAGATTGAAAAAAAAATCTCGACACTCGGCACATTGTGAGAGAATTGCAACGACACTAAAAACGGTACTTCTGTGAGACAGTACTGTAGAACAACAAACAGCAAATTCCGCGCGATGGAAAACTCTATTCGAAAACTATTTATAAGTTAATTACTATCTCACATGGTTTCTTTAAAATAACAGAGTGTCACGTAACAATTTTAAGAATGTTCGTACGCTTCCTTATCAGGCCATGCTGTGTATTTGATGGCGCTTTTGCACTTAATGACTTGCTTAATTGTTTCATTATTATATTATTTTCCAATAATTTAAAATTGATGCTTAGTTGTAAAGTTAATTTTGTACCAATTCTTCTATTTCTTACTAGTATATTAAATTTTAAAAACTTTCAATAAGAAAATTCCTATAATCACAATGACAAAAAAATTAACTAGATTTTAGAGGAAAATTCTTCAATCAAAAAATCGTTTTAAAGAGTTTGATCATCTTGAATCAAGTGAAAAAATTATTGAACTAAACAGAAAAAAAAACTTCTGGCACCAAGAAAATTTTAAGGAAGATAAAAGTTATTTTGGAGCAAGAAAAAATTTTCTTGAGCCAAGAAAATTTACTCTCCACACGGAAAGAACAAGATGATACTGGATATCATCCCAGATTATACTCAGTGATATCTATGATGACAAAAAATTTCAGATAGTAGCTAATATAATTCAGATTATACTCAGTGATATCTGGATTATACTAATTGTAATCCAGATTATACTGAGTGATATCTGGATTATACTCATTATAATCTAGATTATACTGAGTGATATCTGGATTATACTCATTATAATCCAGATTATACTGTGTGATATCTAGATTATACTCATTATAATCTGGATTATACTAGCTACTATCTGAAATTTTTTTTCACTCAGTATAATCTAGAACGATATCTAGTATAATCTTGTTCTTACCGTGCAGTCAAGAATTTGTTTTTTCAGTGTAAGTTTTTCTTGATTTAAGTAAATTTTACTCAATTTAAAGATTTTTCTATTTAATTCAAGATAATCAAACTTTTAAAAATTGAATTCTTAGTTCAAAAATTTGTCTCTTAATTTAATTTAATAAATTTAACAGCAAAATTATTTATCAATATATGTAGATTAGAATCCAATGGAATATTTTTCCCAGACATCCCACACATCAAAAAATTATATCAAGAATAAAATAATCCTAAAAAAAGACTCAAGCAAAGAAATTTAATGACCCAAAATCTCGATTTCCGACGATTCTGCTTGTCCAAATCAAATAACGAAAACAACTAATAATAAAAATAAACATTGAATGTACGCGGATAAATCACATGGATGTTAATTGATACACGAAGCTACACGGCAAAAATACTCAGGCGCTCGGTTTGAGTGGGCACATCAAACAATTATTTACAGCATTAAAACTATCACTTTCTTCCTCTTTCTATTTAACTCTATCACTCTCGTACAATTTGATATTATACGTTTCCCTTTTCCTCTTATACAGTTAATGTTGAACTGCAACTTAACATCACAAAGCTATTCATAGCTGTGGCCAATTAGCCGCACCCTCCGGCGGTGCCCAACTTATGTTATTAAATTCAAATAAATCGGGAAAAAATTATCAACTACTCGCTTAAAAATGCTTAACGATTACAAAAAATTATTTTATTATTTTTAAGATGTATTTCACTAAGTACTTATTTCATTACAGATAATTGAGTCAGTCGTTATGCCATATTACAGTAATGAAACCATGAGATAATGAAAACATTTAATTGCATTGCAGTTGATTTTTATTTATAAAATAAATTATCGTAAAAAATTTTTTAAATTTAAATTTATGCTGTGAGACTACAAAGAAAATATTTTTGAATATTTTAAGTAAATTTTATGAAGAAAAAGCAAATATCAAACGGACATTGAACCTTTTATACTATAAATATAATTACGAACGATAGAAAAAAAAAACATAAAAACGTCTAACTAAAAATAGAGTTAAATTACGTGTTCCTGTACACAAAGACTTGACGTAATGTAACTAGTAATTGCTTAATTGTGTATTTTTTGCTCATATTGAGTTAACATTACTTAAAATGTGATAATCTTACCAATGAGATTAAGTGACTCTACAAATTATAAATTCGTGAAATCACTATGCTTTTATTTTGCGTATAATCTCAGCAGAACCAAATATACACTCAAAAATTTAGCAGCTACCGCAATGCGAGAGACACCGTCACTGAATAAACTATAACTAAAACTAAGCGATGAACTCGAAACGGCGAGTCTGTTGTTACTAATAGCGCTGCTGATGACGATCATCACGATGAAAATTAAGAAGAGATGATATAGCATGCTTGTGCTATATCACGCTTATAAAAACTAGCATCTCTTTATTTCAATTATCAATTTATCTCATTGTACGCTTTTGTAAACTTATTTTTTGTGTATAAAAATTTTATAATAAAATATGCGTTTGGTTTAATTGAGTTTAATGTAAATTATTTAATAAAATAAAAATCTAGATCTATTTTTTCACTCTTTATGAGATCTCTCGTGTAAGATATAAAGATTTGAAATTTCAATAAAATATTCCTTTTGGTATTGGTATTTAAAGATAAGCTAACAAAAGATTATGAAATTTTTTTAAATTACTGATTTTTTAAAATCAGTACAAGGTATTATCCAAAAAAAAATTGAGCCAAAATTTTAATGTCGATTTGACGATTTTCAAAAATTTTAATTTGACAAATTTGGCATTTTTCAAAAATATTTTTTTTTTCAATAGCCCTAAGTGTCCCCTTTTAAACAAACGAAAAGCCATCCGTATATCTGTAATAGTGTTTGAGATATTACAAAAATAAAATTGAAAAACTGGAAAAATTGGGAAATTTTGAATTTGCATATCTTTTGAAAAAAAAATTTTTTTTCCTTTGACAGAACTTCGTTATATGGTAAAAAAAATTTTCTGACCTAAACTTGTCCAAATCAAAAGGGGTCGATTCCAACTATTGATCGATTTGAAATAGAATGACTCAACCATTAATCAGCGAATAAATTTATTTTTATTTTTTTTTTAGAGCTGTTTGGTAAACAAACTGAATTTTAAGTCTAGAGAAGTGGATGAGAATCAGTGAGTTATTTATACAAAAATTTTTGCACTCTTCAAATTTTTTTAACAAAAAATCAAAGATTTTTTTTGAATACCTTGATGCCTTTCTTTTAATCTAATTTGTCATTCGTATTAAATTTTAAAACTCTAAACCCTAAAAAATATGCTAAAATTCTTGAAAAGCAGTTCGAATATTTCATTCATTCCAATTCCAGAATCTAAATCCCTTAAAAGCAAATCGCTCTTTTTTTATTTACATTCTCAGACTTCCAATCTTAGATCATCCGTTTATTTTTCTGACACTAAGTCTGGAGTTTAAAAATAACTTCAAGTTGCGACAGTCTCTACTGACTCGACAATTTTTTGTTTTTATTAGTGAAATGTATGAACTACTTTAGTCAATTTATAGAAGGATAATGATTATATGAAATTTAATGAAGTGTGTTTATTGCTATAGCTTATTACCTGTTTGACAATTTAATAACATATTAAGCAACAAATGATATGTAGGATAAAAGTATTCGAGTTTGATATTTTTATTTTATTTTTCAGATGTATCTTGTTATTTTTTTTTCTGTGTATAAATTGATAATTATTCAAAAATCCAAAAAACCAAAATAACAAAAAAATCTTTAAGTAATCTTTAAGTTCAATGTCTATCCCTTTTAATAAGTTACTATCGTACACTCAAACACGATTACCAACCAGAAGTGGGTTCGAACCCCAATCCGGGCTGAATAGAATTTTTCTCTACAAAGTGTGATCCATTAGCTTCTGATAAAATCGGCTTTGGAAGAAGAAAAATAGTGATTATAATCGCAATGAAGAAAATAGGGAAGGTCAATGAGAAAAGTATTGAAAAATTCAGAAATTTCACTTTACATTAGCGTTAATGACCGTAAACTTTTGAACAATTGTAATTTAAAAAGTAAACTCTCTTTGCATTTTTACGGTTCAATTTTTCCTGATCAGAAAGGTGAAAATTCCGTAAATAAAGATTAAGAAAAATAGGAATCTAATCAGAATCTAAGATAAAGTATGCCTTACGATCTAAATTATTTTTCCCGGGTAGTATCTCGAGTAATGTACCCTTAGTCCTCCCTCGCCCCTATTGATCGACGCCTGTGCAGTGACGACTTTCCCCACAGCAGCCTCATACCGGAAATAATCGCCATTCATTCACTATTCTGAATACGGAGACATATTCGTGTTCCATATACTTCTACCATATCAAGCCTCAAGTTTCTCGGCCATTGCACCCAATAAGGTATTATATCTATTGCTTCTTACTAAATTTCATCTCACTAGTTTTCCTAATTCCTTTCAGCCGCAAAAACTTCACCAATACTTTAATAGGTCACATTATTTTCCAAAAACACGAAAATTCATTCTTTTTTCATAGCTTTAAAAAATCTATAATTTAGCATGCATGTGTCATCAATAAGTGATCTCTTATTTCAAATAATTAAAAAAAACATATCCGTTGATTAGGCTACTATTTATCATAATAATCTAGTGCATTGGTGCGGCATGCTTTTCGCAAATGACGTCAACACACACAAGTGACCGAATTCTGTTGTCTTTGCATTACAATTGTAATTCATAAAATTAACTTGAATTTTAGTTATTAAAGTTCGTAGTTTTTTTTTTAAATCATGTAAAAGGTGTTAATTGTTTGTTATGCGCAGCTACGAAGTATATATTGACTTGTATTATAGGATATTCAGTGAATTTAATTGAAGCAATACAACATATTGCGCTTTAACCACCTTTTTTGTTCTAAAACAGAAAAACTACACAGAAAAAAGAAAAATAGAAAAATTACAGTTTCAGATTGTAAGTATTACAGATTTTATAAGAATTACATTGTAAAATATAGGATTTACATTGAAAACTTTGAAAATTAACATTAAAAGTTTGAACTTAGAAGAATGTTATTTCGAACTGTAATTTTTCTAGTTTTGAATTCGACGGGACACTTATTACGCAGAAAAAAGGTTCACTTGAGTCGAGAAAATATTTTTCTTCCTAATTATTTTCTTGAGCGGAAAAAAGAATTTTTTTTGACACAAGAAATTTCATTTATTCCAACAAAATTAATTCTCTTGCTTTAAAAAATACGTATCTTGCTCCAAAAAATTAAATATCTTGATAATAAATTTTCATGAATATTTTTATTGACTAACATGTCAAATGGGAAGATCAATTAATATTGAATCATTTTTTTTCATTCAATATGTATAATTGCACACTAAAATAATATAAAATAGGTATCAAATATTCAAGAAAAAAATTTTTTCAAGGTGAAAAAATTTTTTTCTTAGCTGAAGTAGGTGGCGTTGCTTCCCTAAAGTATCTAAAAATCTTGATTAAATATAAAAATTTATGGTATCAAGTATTTATGATAATTTGAATCAAGAAAAAATTACTTCCACCAAGAATAGAATTTCAAGAAAAATTTTTACTTTGGCCAACACAACTTCGGTCTTCCTTCAGGCACCCGAAAATTTTTTTGAGCCAAGAATTTTGTTCTCCAGTCAAGAAATTTTTTTTTCTGTGTAATTTTTCGAGTTTTCTTTTTCCCGTGTCCATTTTAACATTGATAATTTATAAAGTAACAGATTACTTTGTGTTAGTAATTTAAAAAAGTTATGTGAATAATATATAATAACCGGCCAAAGAGTAACTTTCCTGACATATTGACATAATGTTCATATAAATAAATACATACTTCAATAATACCGGTATTCAATATACTTTGTGTCATAATTGAATAAGCTTTATTCAAAAACGTAAAATCACATACGCTACATGAGAAATTTATTATTTAAAATTATAGATCTATGTACTTTCACAGAATAATAATAGCAGGACCTTGAAGTTTGATTGAATAAAATAAAGAATCAAAATAAAAAGTTACGTAATTATTGTTACGGATTCACAGTTGTTTTGACTGCAATAAATTGTTTAAGGCTTGTTTGCTTTAAAATAATTCAAAAATTTTTGCATGAATGATCGTAAAGTTTGTAGTAAGAATTTTTTATAACTTCCGTTTAGATAATCGTGAAGCGCGTAGTTCTGGTTATAGTACATTAAAATAGTCTTTAAAAGCACGCAATGTTATGTCTTACTTCCGTTGAAAGGTTGTTTGTTAGCTTCTTGAATTTCATGAACTTCTTTATGGACTCTTCTGATTATCAAATTTTTAATTTCAACAAAAAACGATATTTTGAAGTTCTAAACACGTAATAATGTCTATTTCAGGTTTTCTACGCGTACGCACGTGTCTAAGGTGCGTTTCTTTTAAATCTGTCGGTTCAGTCGGTCCAAAAATTTAAATTAAGCCCTTATCGGTCTTCTTTCAATCGCTATGAACCATGAATATTTTAATCAGTCCATTAGTTAGATACTAAGATTAAAATTCAACAATAACTTTTTACTTCTGTGCTTAGTGTCAATAACCGAGTATCTAATAAGTTAGTAACAGGTGATAACAAAACATTTTCTTCTATTCGTTTATTTAAAAATGCTCGATTATGTCTGTAAGTAACTGTGTGGTATTTGGATGATTCACTAAATTTTTTTGTTAATGACATTAAAGTTAGCAGTCATTCGAAAATTTTTAAATTTTATTTAACAAAAAAATCAGTTCCAAAAAATAATTTTTAAAAAATTGGATTTTTAATTTTTTTAAATTTCTAAAAGTCAATTTTTTTTGCGATAATTTATTTGTTAAAAAAAAATTCTAAAAATTATTAAATTAATTTTCATTTTTTTTTAATTAATTACAAAACTTATTTAAATTAAAAATCTGATGGAAAAAAAATTTTTTTTTAAAAATGGGGCTAAATCAAATAATTTTTTGAATTTTTGGAAATTCAAAAATAGTGAATTTAAAAAAATAATAATTTTATGATAAAAATCTCGAATTTCTTAATTTTACCTTGAAATTATTACAAAATTAAAAGTAATTTAAAATTCTATTTTTAATTCATCTTCAGTCAATATTTATGACGAGTTTTTTTCACACTTTTACTCAGTCACTCTCTATTTCATTCACTCATCACTTATTTCTATCACAATACCTTTCTCAATACGTATTCAATATTTATATATAGCTTTCATAATTTATAGCTCACTTTTATTTTAAACTCTACTGAAAGAAAAGTCAACCAACGCTTTTCATCACCAATCAATCAATCACTAATTATTAGATATTTATCAAACATTTCTATAAATCAATTATTAATTTTTCAGCTATAATTTCTAAAGATTTGAAATTTTTTTTTAAATATTTTACACGGAAAGAACAAGATGACAGTGGATATTTTTTAGTTAATTCTTTTTTTATTTCAGAACTAATTCAATGATACCAAAAACGACTAAAAAATTGGATCCAAACTACAGAGATTGATATGATCAGATGAAAAAAAATAAAAAAATTTGATTATTCAATTAAGTATTCCATGCTGAAATAAATTTTTTGATTCATCAGCAGTACTATCAAATTTTTACAACCATTGAACCATAAAAAGTGAATTTATTCTTCTCTAACTGTTTAACAAAAACAGTAAATCAAAGTAAAAATACCAAAACAAATTGCATGATAAGCATTTGATGAGTACGATGACGTGAAACAAGTCTGAATAAAGTGGAACAATCTCCAATAATTAATTAAAAAAAAAAAAATCAAGCAAATTAAAATGTCTGAGATCGAACATCTGTCTGTATCACCAGTTCCATCTCAACCAGTGGGAACTTTAGTTATCCAACCATCAAGTTATCGTATTCTACGTTCGCCAAGTCACGAGAGTGTCACAACAGATTTATCACTATTTAGCGTTTCGTCATTAGCAAGCAATGCTAAAAGTAGTAATCGGTTGACTACTTTCAAATCTTACAGTGATGCACATCTTTCGGGACGTGGATCATCACCAAATCCTGATGCTCGCGATAGTCAAGGAAACCGGTAAGATCATTGATAAATATCAAAAAATATAATACCCCATAAAATAATCTATATTATTAAGGGAATAAGAAACGACGTTGTATTTTGATTACTGATGATATTTTTAATGATATAAGCTCATCCTGGTGTTACACTCATCAAGACCTTTCATTTGAGTACCCACATCAATTTTTCATATATTTCATATATTTATATATATTATATATATGTATATATGAAAAATATATCAAAATGCATGTGGGTACTCAAATTAAAGCTCTTGATGAGTGTAACATTGAAATTAGTTTATATTTAAAAAAATCACGGCAGTCACATAGTGACTGCAAGGTTGCTAGTCAATTATTAACTAAAAAACGGATATTTTGTAGGCCAGCAGACATACCTGAAATTTTGTGGTTTGAAGAGGAAACAGAATTAATCCGTAGTTGCGCTGCGCTTTCATCGGCCCTTGGCCTACAAAAAAGTTTCAGTGCAAGCGACGTATCACAGTTACCCAGTCCTGAAGCATCCTGTCCTCAGGCACTACGCTCTGCAGTTTCGGCGTTGGCTTTAGATTCAGCACATCGTGATGGATTTTTATTGGAACAGGCTCATCTAGATCATGCATCCAGATCTTGCAGCACTTGGGTAGCAGTTGGTGACATTGCCAGTACATCACAATTACCGAGTCCCCATGGAGGTGTTTCTCAACAAATTTCATCGTCATTGCATCCGCAGCCTATACCATTCACAGCTGCTGATCTTGTCAAGTCTGTTAATAAAAAAATTCGCCAAAATTATATACGCAGAAGGTAATTTAATTTTTATACAATTTATATAATTTTAATATTTTATTAAAAATGATAAATTTTTTATTGTAGATTATTGACGACCTACCGAGCTCTTGAAAGACTCTCTCAAAGTGAATTTAATTTAGACCGACTGGAAGCAGCTGCTTCCGCTGCTCAAACATCAGGAGTTACTCTTATAGTGCCTGGTACTATTCCAAGCATAACTGGATCGGCGATTGTTAATCGCAAGACCAATGATCATCCGCTCACTGTTAATGATGTTGAACGTGAACGTGGTAAACAATTAACAAAGTATGAAAGAAATATGATGATCTTCAACTGGTTACACAATCTAGATGATGATCCTGACGACAGCCTTCCAACAGAGAGTGGAGTAAAAGTGCTAAAAAATGAATAGTTTTGTTTGTTACTGGTGTACAATATTTAAATAATGTGTTAATTTTTGTGATTGATACACATTTTGTTTATAAATATATATTTAATTGATAAATTTACATTTTAATAGTATTTTGTTCTAAATCTTTAAAAAATATATAGAGGAGGGGAAATAAATATTTTTTAGATACATATCACGTTTAAGGATTTATAAAACCACTTTGAAAATATTTAATTAGTATTATTAAAATCAGCCGACAAAAAAACAGTTTTTGAATCATTTTTTTAACAATAATTTACTAGTTTAACAATAAATAAAATTTTTGTTTCAAGTTATGCATACAATTTGATTTACACGTGTGGAATAATTTATCTTAATGTATTTTAATCGCTAATTATCATTAAATTTGAGAATTATTTAGTTATTTTTTAATTTAATTATTTTTAAGAGTTCTTTAACAGATAAATTATACCAAAAAAAAAATTTGCATGTAGGAATTTTAAAAAACTATAAATATTAATTGGTTCCAATATTTTTTGAAACTAAGTTAGCCGACATCTAAAAATTTTTAGAATTTTTTTTATTAAAAAATTATTACAAAAAAATTTTTTTTAAAATTCATTTAAAAAAATTTAAAAAATTACAAGTGCAATTTTTAAAAAATATTTAGTTTTAATTTAATAATTAAAAAAAAACTCAAAAAATTAACAATGTCAACTAGTATTATTAAAACTGAAGCTAGCTAGCTGACAATTATCAATTTTTGAAAATTCTTAAAACAAATAAATTACAATGATAAACATGCTTTTAAAAATTTTCACAAATAATTTTTTTAAATTTTCACATTTGGAATTTTTTATTAAATTTTTTTCACAATATTTTTATTGCTATAAAATTCTAAAAAAATTTCTAATGTTTGTTAACTTTAGTGTCATCAATATTTTTTTAGTACTATTTAATTTGTTGGAAAAATTCATAAAAACGGTCAAATATCTGCTGATTTTAATCAATCAAATTCATTATTATATAATAATTATAAAAAAAAGTTTACTTTATGAAAGTCCAATTTATACCAAACAATTTTTTTTTTTATATTAATTTAACTAAATAAAATTTGTATATTCAGTAAAAAATATGATAAAATTAAAAATAATCAACTTAAATTTTTAATTTGTATTTTTTGTACGTATTAAAAAAGATTAATTAATACTTTTTATCAGTATATTTTTAGCCTTTACTCTCCATCAATTTACGAATTACGATAAAGCATTAGATCGTCAAAATTTACAACTTTTAAAGATTTTAAGATTAAATTGATTGAAAGTTATTTTTTTTTTTGCTTCTAGTTTAAATTAAAAATTAAATTTCTTTTTTATTTACATTTTAAACGGCTTACTTTCTCGTAATGACTGCGCTACTTCTTTTTCTCTCCTGAACTGCAGAAACTTCTACATACAACGCCTCTATTGAAGATAAAATTTTAGAAGAAGATATTAGCGCTTTGATTTAATACACTGAAGCAAATATAACTATTGCCGGGATTTCTCAATTGAATTCAAACGTTTTTTAAACATTTGTCATTAGTTGTTTTATCAAATTCAAGTAATACGTCTATTCTATCCTGTATTATAAAATTTACAATTGAACTGAAGTTAGTTTAGTATCGATAATCTCGAAAATCTCGAAAGAATGGTTGCTGATTCCTTATTGGTTAAGATTAAAGCGCGCGCGCATGCGCGCAATTTGAATTCCTAATTAAAATTTATTTTATCAATTGGATACAATTTAATAAGTATTTTCTACAATATAAAATAATTTTTTTATAACAAAAAAATTGTTTATAAATTATTAAAAAATTATCTAATGTCTGCAAAATTCACACTCATAAAAAATTTCAAGTGCAGAAAGTTTTAAAAATTATACGTACAATTTTATAAAAATATTATTTTTGTTCTAATTTAATTGATAGGAAAAAAATCTAAAATTGTTAAATGTCGGGTAATTTTAATGTCATCCACTCTTTAACTTATAATTTAATTATTCATTATTTTATTTTTTATAAAATATCAACTGAGCGACACCAGTGATTAACACTGAAAGTAATATAACCTCAAATAAGATAGATGCGTACATTGGCCGCCGAATTAGCGGTTGTCATTAGCAGTTGTTTTGGTGTTGACTGTTATTAATAAGATTGTTAATATTTTTATATCAATAACTATTATTTAATTGCAATAGACTTGAAAAAAAAAAACCAATCATGTATGCCGACGAAGGTAATTTTATATACAAATAATTAAAATTTTTCCAATTGATTGGACGTATTTTTTTTTTTGTCATTTGCGTTTATTTTACATTTTTACAATAATTAATCAATATGATTTATTTATTTTCTATATTAAATAAATTTATCAGTCTATTTTTTAATAATTATTACCTAAGAAATTAATGACTTAGCAATTATTAATTTATAAGCAATTAATTTGTTTTAATTTTAAACAAAGTTAAAGATAACCTTAAATTTTAATTGTTAAAATTAAAAAAATTGAATAACAATCAATTATTACAATTACATTAAAGTTAGCTTACTTTTTAACACGGTAAAGTGACTTAAAGTCACTTGCTTACTTTTTATTTTTTTTTAACAAATAAATTTGTAAAAAAAATTGCAATTTTTATTTTTTTTAATTTCTACATGTCAATTTTTTTTTCTAATTTTTTTTGCCATAATTTGTTTGTTAAAAAATTTTTAAAATGATCAAATATCTGCTAAATTAATTTTCATATTATTACATAGTTTTTTTTTTTTTTTATTTTTTACAATTAATTTATTCTAAACAATTAATTTTTTCAATTAAAATATTTTTATTGTGAAATTTAAATTAACGCTAAATTAATTATCGTAAAAATATCAAACAAATAAAATTTTAACAGTTATTTAGATCAATAATGAATTAATTTATCAAAATCAAATTATTATTAAATAAATTAATTACAAAAATATTTAAATTAAATATTATATTATTTAGATCCGTACGAGAGCGGAGACGCGGAAGAAATTTCATCTAAACTATGGCAAGAAGCTTGTTGGATCGTAATAAACGCCTACTTCGACGAGAAAGGTCTTGTACGTCAACAGCTGGACAGTTTTGATGAATTTATTGAGATGTCTGTTCAAAAAATAGTGGAAGACTCACCACCAATTGATTTAGAAGCAGAAGCTCAGCATACATCAGGGCTAGTAGAGACTTCAGTTAAGCACAAACTCAAATTCGAACAAATTTATTTATCAAAGCCAACTCACTGGGAGAAAGACGGTGCACCGTCACCCATGATGCCCAATGAGGCACGTCTCCGTAATTTAACTTACTCAGCCCCCTTGTACGTCGATATAGCCAAAGCAATGCTAAAAGCAGGAGACGATCCAATAGAGACTCAACATCAAAAAACATTTATCGGTAAAATTCCTATAATGTTGCGTTCAAAATATTGTTTACTTGCAGGTTTATCTGATCGTGATTTAACGGAGTTAAACGAATGCCCACTAGATCCTGGTGGTTATTTTATAATTAATGGCTCTGAAAAAGTACTGATAGCCCAAGAAAAAATGGCCACTAATACAGTTTACGTCTTTAGTATGAAAGATGGTAAATATGCTTACAAAAGTGAAATACGTTCGTGTGTTGAAAACAGTTCACGACCAACATCAACACTTTGGATTAATATGATGGCACGTAGTGGTGCAAGTATTAAAAAATCAGCAATTGGTCAACATATAATTTCAATTTTACCTTATATTAAACAAGAAATTCCAATAATGATTGTCTTCCGTGCTCTGGGTTTCGTCGCTGACCGTGACATTCTTGAACACATTATTTACGACTTCGATGACCCGGAGATGATGGAAATGGTCAAGCCGTCTTTGGACGAGGCTTTTGTAGTTCAAGAGCAAAACATTGCACTTAATTTCATCGGTAATCGTGGTGCACGCCCTGGTGTCACAAAAGACAAACGTATTAAATACGCACGAGAAATTTTACAAAAAGAAATGCTGCCTCACGTGGGTATCAGTGACTTTTGTGAGACGAAAAAAGCTTACTTTTTAGGCTACATGGTCCACCGTTTGCTGTCTGCAGCATTGGGACGTCGTGAGTTAGACGATCGTGATCATTACGGTAACAAGCGTCTTGATTTAGCCGGGCCACTTCTTGCCTTCTTGTTTCGTGCTCTATTTAAAAATCTAATGAAGGAGGTTCGTATGTACGCACAGAAATTCATTGATCGTGGAAAAGATTTTAATTTGGAGCTGGCTATCAAGACAAAAATCATAACTGATGGCTTGAGGTACTCTCTAGCTACTGGTAATTGGGGTGATCAAAAGAAAGCTCATCAAGCACGTGCTGGAGTTTCCCAGGTATTGAATCGTCTGACATTTGCATCAACATTGTCTCATTTAAGACGTGTCAATTCGCCCATTGGTCGTGATGGTAAACTAGCTAAGCCACGTCAATTGCACAACACCCTGTGGGGAATGCTGTGTCCTGCTGAGACGCCAGAAGGTGCTGCTGTAGGATTGGTAAAAAATCTAGCGTTGATGGCTTATATCAGTGTTGGTTCACAACCTTCTCCAATTCTTGAGTTCTTGGAGGAGTGGTCGATGGAAAATCTTGAAGAAATAGCACCCAGTGCCATTGCAGACGCCACTAAAATTTTTGTAAACGGTTGTTGGGTGGGTATTCATCGTGATCCTGATCAATTGATGGCGACTTTACGTAAATTGCGTCGTCAGATGGACATTATCGTATCAGAAGTATCAATGATTCGTGATATTCGTGATCGTGAAATACGAATTTACACTGACGCCGGTCGCATCAGTAGACCTTTGTTGATTGTTGAGAATATGCAGCTGTTATTGAAAAAACGGCACATTAACATGCTGAAGGAACGCGATTACAACAACGACGGCTGGCAAGAACTGGTCGGAAGTGGTGTCGTAGAGTATATTGACACGCTTGAAGAGGAAACTGTTATGATTGCAATGTCACCCGATGATCTAAGACAAGACAAAGAAGATTCTTACTGTGCGACCTACACCCACTGTGAAATCCATCCAGCAATGATACTGGGTGTTTGCGCGTCAATTATACCATTTCCCGATCACAACCAGAGTCCTAGAAACACTTACCAAAGTGCTATGGGTAAACAAGCTATGGGTGTTTATATTACAAATTTCCACGTTAGAATGGACACACTTGCTCATGTGCTTTATTACCCCCACAAACCACTTGTCACTACACGTTCAATGGAGTACTTGCGGTTCCGTGAACTGCCGGCAGGAATAAACAGTATTGTTGCTATTTTATGTTACACTGGTTACAATCAAGAAGACAGTGTTATCTTGAACGCCAGTGCAGTTGAACGTGGTTTCTTCCGTTCAGTTTTCTATCGATCGTACAAAGACGCTGAGAGCAAGAGAATTGGAGATCAGGAAGAACAATTTGAAAAACCAACGCGACAAACTTGTCAAGGAATGCGTCATGCTATTTACGACAAACTTGATGACGACGGTATTATTGCACCGGGAATTCGTGTTTCAGGTGATGATGTTGTTATTGGTAAGACTATTACTTTACCTGAGACTGACGACGAATTAGAAGGAACGACTAAACGATTTACTAAAAGAGATGCTTCAACTTTCTTGCGTAACAGCGAAACGGGAATTGTTGATCAAGTTATGTTGACTTTGAACAGCGAAGGATACAAGTTTTGTAAGATAAGAGTTAGGAGTGTACGTATACCCCAGATTGGTGATAAGTTTGCGTCCAGGCACGGACAGAAAGGTACTTGTGGTATTCAGTATCGGCAAGAGGACATGCCGTTTTCATGCGAAGGTTTGACACCCGATATTATTATCAATCCTCACGCTATTCCATCTCGTATGACAATTGGTCACTTGATTGAGTGTATTCAAGGGAAGGTTTCTGCCAATAAGGGCGAAATTGGTGACGCTACGCCGTTCAACGATGCTGTCAATGTACAAAAAATTTCTACTCTGCTCCAAGAGTATGGATATCATTTAAGAGGAAATGAAGTCATGTACAATGGACACACTGGAAGAAAAATTAATGCCCAGGTTTTCTTAGGCCCTACTTACTATCAGAGATTAAAGCACATGGTGGATGATAAGATTCACAGTCGGGCACGTGGTCCAGTACAGATTTTAGTCAGACAGCCTATGGAAGGTCGTGCTAGGTAAGATAAATTAATTTTTTAGATAAAACTTAAATTTATCAATATTATAAATAAATATTTTTTTTTTAAGGGATGGAGGATTACGTTTTGGTGAAATGGAGCGAGATTGCCAGATTTCCCATGGAGCTGCACAATTTTTACGTGAACGTCTATTTGAAGTATCCGATCCCTACCGTATTCATGTTTGCAATTTTTGCGGGTTGATTGCAATCGCTAATTTACGTAACAATACTTTTGAATGCAAAGGATGTAAAAACAAAACACAGATATCTCAAATAAGACTTCCTTACGCTGCTAAATTATTATTCCAAGAGTTAATGGCGATGAATATTGCTCCGCGGCTTATGGTAATGTAATTGTGTAAGTTTCAAGTAATTGGTTAATTTTATAATTTAATAATAAGTGTAATTTAATTTGAATTAAATGTTTTTTCAAAAATTTAAAAATTTATTTATTTAAAAAACATTATTTCATTTTTATTTAAATATTAATGCACGTTAAGATTTTTCTCAGTGAAATATTCACTTCTGCTGAAGTTAGCAGACATTAAAAATTTTTTTCGAATTTTATGGTAAGTAAATTATTATAAAAAAAAAATTTATGAAAAAATTCCACATGTAAAAATTAATAAAAATTATTTTTAAAAAATTGCATTTGTAGTTTTTTAAAATTTCTAAATGTCAATTTTTTTTTATAAATTTATTTTTTTGATATAATTTATTTGTTAAAAAAATTCTTAAAATTATCAACGATCTGCTAGTTAAATTTCGTTAAAAATTATTTTAAAATTTTACAATAATGCAATTATTATAAAAATAATTAAATTAAAAAATTCCACTTGTGAAAATTAATAAAAATTACACTTGAAAATTTTTAGAAGCATTTTTTTTTGTAATTGATTTTTTAAAAAAATTTTTAAAATTGACAGCTTACCGCTAACTTCAGTATTATTGATTTGTTACAAAAATTAAAAAATTAAACAGCTGACAGCTATCTTCAGTATCATAATTAAATAAAGTTAGTAAAATAAAAAATGTCTGAAAATAATCCAAAATGTGTTTTCTGTGGAAGGAAAAAAGAAAAAATAATTTTTTTTGTCGAAAAAACATTAAAAAAATCTCAAGAATTTTTAAAGATCCGCAAGAAGTTTAATTTAAAATACAGTAACTCTAAATTACCAGAAAATGTCAACAGTACTGACGGATACCATAAGCAATGTTACAGTAGTTATACAGCATTAATGCCCAGGTACCGTAATTCTTATTCCGACGTTGCTTCTTCATGTCCCAACACTTCTTCTTCAACTTTAAATTCTTCTACAATTAATAAAATTAATACAATTAATAAAACTAACCAAGAAAATAAAATTCCTGAAGCTGAAATAAATAAAAAAAAAATCTATAAATCTATTTTTAAAAATATTGTATTAAAAATAGAAGAAGAAGTAATAAAGAAGAAATGTCCTCTGTTGTTATCTTCTCTTTGCGATTTGTATAATTATAAATTAACTCATGAATTAAAAATTCAGTCTGAATCTGACGCAAGCTTGATGACAAATCATGAACTTAAAGAAGAAATTGTAAAACATTTTAAGAAGAAAATTAAAATTTTGAATAATGATAAAAAAAATATTATCGTTCATCCGGATTGTAATTCATTGGAAGATGATGATCTTGTCAAGCTTGAAGAAATGGATTTAATTGAGAAAGCTGCGTTGATTTTACGGAAGACTATTTTGGAAATTAAAAGCGAATTTTCCATTCCGGAAAAATTAAATGAATTTTTTAAAGTATTGATCGGAGGTAGAGATTTTCAACGCGAAGATATTAATCTTGATAATTTAAGCAACTCGATGGCTTCTGATTTAATTTTTTGTGTGAGCAATGGAGCTGTTGTACCACCTAAACACATTGCTCTTGGAAAAACTGTAAAAAATTCTTTAAACAGCAGAGAAATTATCGAAACTTTGAATAAATTAGGACATTGTTGCGAATATAAAATTCTGGAAAAATTGGAAACTCAAGCTAGTGTTTCAGCTGTACAAAATCACGAAGAAGAAATATTGGATGCCGAAGAAATGCACCAAGATATAAATTATAATTCTTGTGATAAATTTAATGGGAAGAATATAATTGTGAGTGAGAATTTTAATGAATTGTCACCACCGTTGAAAAAAAAAAAATTTTCTGGAGTTGTTGTTCTGGACTGATTTTTTTCTGAAAAAAATTTAAGTGTTTCATAAATTTTAAATAATGTTATATTAATTTAATTTTTTTTTTTATTTCAATTATACTTACTTATATAATTAAAAAAAATTTATATTTATTTTTTCAATAATAATCTTACTATAATAAAATAAAATTGTAAATCTTGAAAAATTATTAGTTTTATTGAAAAATATAATAGTTATTAAAAATATAAATCACAAAGAGTTAATTAAATTAATACTTATCAACTTTTATTATCCGTTGAAGAATTTCCACTGGGGTTATAGTAAGGATCAAAAGCGACGTAACTTGCATCGGTAAGACAAAAAGTGGAACGGCAGTGAGGACAACTGCTTTTTATTTGCACTAAGTTTTCAATTGGTTTTGTTAAATCAATTGATGTTGTTATGAACCTAAAAAAAATTATAGTTTATGAGTAATCTATGTTATTAATGAGAAATAATTAATAACACACCATTTTACTAAACAATCGATACATAATCTTGGAGGACAATTGCATGGTCTACATGCTGGGTTATTGTCTACAGCTGGAATATCCGGACAACGTTTTACTAATTTAATATCTGATGTTGCATTTATACAAACGGCACATTTTTCCAATTCCTATAAAAGTAAACATAGTTATAACTTATAACTATTATTATTTTATGTTCATTTATTTTACGATTGAAAAAAATGTATACTTGATTAGTAAAGTAAATAGGATTTTTAGTAATTTCTTCTTTAATCCAATCAATGCATAACTCTCTCAATCTTTTAGGAAATTCACATTTAGGCATTGTAACAATTTCCATCGTAACTTTTCCCGTAAAATTTTCAACATCGTTATAATTTAGTCTTATAGTAAAATTTTTTCCTCCTTGTTGCGTTGTACATATCTAAAATTAAATTATCTATAAGTAACTAAATTATAATTATAATTTTTTATTTATTTATTAATTTATTAACTATTAAATTATATTCACAGTTCATCACTTACGCGATATTTAACATAAGTTGATCCAATATCTTCAATTGTAGATGATGGATTAGTGTACGTATTAACTTTAAAGCATACTAGTTTAGTATTAGCTTGCTTGGCTATGTCCAAAGTATAGGATGATACTTGTATGATCCAATTATCCGTTACAACAACTTTCGTCACTGTATTTGTGGCTATTTGTAATTTTGTCAAACTGAAAAAAAAAATTTTATAACATAAACAATTTTATGATTTATATTTTTTATCATATACATTTATCCCTCTCTTTGAAAGGTATCTAGAGCTTAGACCAAATACTCATTCAAAATATTATTCTATCTTACTCATTAAAATATTTATTATACATTAAAAAAAAAAAAAGTACCTTTGAAATTCTATATTAACATTAGAAGCTATGTCAATCCATGACTTATTATCATTATCACAATAAATAGCTAATTTTTTCGCTATTGGATGCTGCGACCAATTGTTTCTTGACCAGTTAATGATTCTCGCCAGGGTATAAAGTGGTCCGACTAATGCACAGAGAGATAAAGTCAGCCATAATGAATGCTCCGTACCAATTAATAATTGCACAGCATCAATGTAACCCAGCAGTGTTAATCCGATGATATAAACTGAAGAAAAAAATCATTATATTATTAATCAAAGTTAAAAAAATATTGTTGAATAGGTTTTAAAATTTTTTTTTCAACAAGTAAATGATGACATTAAAGTTAGCTGTCACTTGACAATTTTTAAAATTTTTTTTAACAAATAAATTTGTTCCAAAAAATTATTTTTAAAAAAATGCATTTTTAGTTTTTTAAAATTTCTAAATGTCAATTTTTTTTACAAATTTTTTTTTGCCATAATTTATGTGTTACAAAAATTCTTAAAATTATCAACGATCTGCTAAGTTAATTTTCATAATAATTTTGTTTTATCACAGTATTTATAACCAAACTTACCAAAAGGAAGCAACGAATGTATTAAAAAAGTAATTATACTTCTTTTGATATGATATTGCATAAATGCTGAAGATTCATTACCCAACCACGATGAAAATACTTCTGAAATGGTGAATCCTGCTGATACAAATTCTTGAGGAGGATAAACAATTCCCGCAACAAATAAAATATAAAATATTGTATATGCTATTATGTTAGACATTTTTTTTAAGTAATTAAATAATATCAATGTGTAAAAAACTGATTAAAATAAAAAATTTATAATTATTTTATAAATAACAAAAATAATATGTTTGAACTATTTTTTTTTCACTAGTTTTTAAATAATATGTGTACGTGGACAAACATATAATTTTATATTTATATTTATGATTTTCAATGACGTCATAACTATTCAGACAAATTGTAAATATATAAAGTAACAAAATAATTTTTATCTGTACGTGTATTCGATTATTAATAATATTTTTCGCATCACGATATAAAAAATAAAACTAGTTAGAAATCAGGTTATATTTTTATGAATATTGTATATTTTTATAAATATTATAGTTATATTTATAGAAAAACGTCAAAGTCAATTACGTCAAAGCGAATAGATGCGCTTTTTTATCGACGGGCGGTAAAATCATTTTGGCGCGCAAAATTGCGCCATCTTGTTTTTTTTTAATTATAAATTTGGGAAAAAGTTTGAAATTTAATTATTGTTTGTAATTAAATCTTTAATAAAAAATATTAAATCTAAATAGGTCTAAAAAATATTCTAGAATATTTTAATTGATAAAAAGTTTTATAAATAATTTTTAGAAGCATTTTTTTATTGTAATTAATTTGTTAAAAGAATTAAATTTAAAAAACATTTGGTTTGGCGAAAACTAAGTTATTGACCTACTCAAGACAAACAATAAAAAACAAGATGATGCAAAGGCCGAACGCCAAAGATACATACTCAACTTGCAGCTAAAAATATAGAACACTCTCGAATATTCGAGAGAGGATGCCCCAATCAATAAAATAAAATACCAGAAATTTTTTTTTGCAAGAATAAATAATTTTATAGTATTTTGCAAACAAATTTAAATGTTTTGATGAATTAAACGATAACGATAATAGGAAATAATTACTGTATTAGAGAGAAAAATTGAATTGAATGGGCTCTCGAACATTGCCGATTATTCGGTAGATATACTGAATGTGCTCGATGCGTCGAGAATGTTCACACCCCACTATGACGACTGGGGACAAGAGCCTCGATCAATAACATCTAAAAAAACAGTAATCAATTTTGAAAATATATATTCTGACAATGTTTTTTTAAAAACATTTTATGATTATAAATTAAAAATAATAATTAATAAATAATAAATTAAATAAATAATGGAATTATTTAATGAGATCTCGAATATTCTTCTACATTACTCTGAATGTGCTAGATAATTAAAAATGAGCAGACAAATTAAACAATTGATGATAGGCATTTTTAATCAGCTAGGTAAACTTTTTTTTGGGATTAATTATGATAAAAATAAGAAAAAGAAATCAAATTGATAAATAAAATTATTTGGAGTACATGGATATAACGAGAATGTGCGCGATCCGTCGAGAATATTCACGCCCCACTCAGGTGACTGGGGACGAGAGTATATAAGCAGTCGCACTGACTGCTACCGGTACCAGTACACAAAAATAAAGCAAACTAATAAGACGTTAAGTGAGGAGTTAAAAGTTAAGTTAAACACAATGCCTGCCATTGGTATTGATCTTGGAACAACATACTCCTGTGTGGGAGTGTGGCAGCAAGGGAAAGTCGAAATCATCGCCAACGACCAAGGTAACAGAACAACACCCAGCTATGTTGCCTTTACGGACACCGAGCGACTCATTGGAGACGCAGCTAAGAACCAGGTGGCGATGAATCCATCCAACACAGTATTCGACGCCAAACGACTCATCGGCAGAAAGTTCGACGATCCTAAAGTTCAAAGTGACATGAAGCACTGGCCTTTCAAGGTCATCAGCGAGGCTGGTAAGCCGAAGATCCAGGTGGAGTTCAAAGGAGAAGTCAAGAGGTTCAATCCGGAGGAAATCAGTTCGATGGTCCTCGTCAAGATGAAGGAAACCGCCGAGGCTTACCTGGGACAAAAAGTGAGAGACGCAGTCATCACAGTGCCAGCATACTTCAACGATTCGCAGCGTCAAGCCACCAAAGACGCGGGTGCGATTGCTGGACTGAACGTCCTCAGAATTATCAATGAGCCCACCGCTGCTGCTCTAGCCTACGGGCTGGACAAAAACCTGAAAGGTGAGAAAAATGTGCTAATATTTGATCTCGGTGGTGGTACCTTTGACGTTTCCATCCTGTCAATCGACGAGGGATCACTCTTCGAGGTCAAATCAACTGCCGGTGACACACATCTTGGAGGAGAAGACTTCGACTCGAGATTAGTTGACCATCTTTGCAAGGAGTTCGAACGGAAATACAGGAAGAATCTTAAGACCAACCCCAGAGCTCTTCGAAGATTGAGAACAGCTGCTGAACGTGCCAAACGTACTTTGTCATCCAGTACCGAAGCCAACATCGAGATCGATGCTCTCTTCGAGGGCATTGACTTTTACACCAAAGTCTCGAGGGCACGTTTCGAAGAACTCTGCGCTGATCTCTTCCGGTCGACTCTGGAGCCTGTGGAAAAAGCACTGGCTGACGCCAAGCTCGACAAAAGATCCATTCATGATGTCGTCCTCGTAGGAGGTTCTACTCGCATCCCCAAGATCCAGTCGATGCTCCAGAACTTCTTCTGTGGAAAAGCACTCAACTTGTCCATCAATCCCGACGAGGCCGTGGCTTATGGTGCAGCCGTGCAAGCCGCCATCCTAACCGGAGAGGGCGACAAGAACTCCGCCCTCCAGGATGTTCTCCTTGTGGACGTTGCTCCCCTATCTCTGGGTATCGAAACAGCAGGTGGAATGATGACCAACATCATCGAGCGCAATGCCCGAATTCCCTGCAAACAATCCCAGACATTCACCACGTACGCTGACAACCAGCCCGGCGTGTCCATCCAAGTCTACGAGGGTGAACGAGCAATGACCAAGGACAACAATCTGCTCGGCAAGTTCGAGCTCAGTGGAATAGCACCTGCTCCACGTGGTGTACCAAAGATCGATGTCACCTTCGACATGGACGCCAACGGAATTCTGCACGTTACCGCCAAGGATACCGCCAGTGGTCGTAGCAGTGACGTCCGAATCACCAACGACAAGGGACGTCTTTCCAAGGAGGAAATCAGCCGCATGCTCTCTGATGCTGAACGGTACCGCGAACAAGATCAACAACAGCGGGACAAAGTAGTAGCTCGTAACCAACTTGAGAGCTACGTCTTCTCGGTCAAGCAAGCTGTCCAGGACAACGGATCACGAATGACCCAGTCTGACAAAGACCGGGTCACTCAGCTTTGCGACGAAACCGTCCAGTGGCTAGACAACAACACCTTAGCCGACCAGGAAGAATACAAACACAAGTTAGACGAGCTTCAGAAGCAGTGCTCTCCAATCATGACCAAACTCCATCAAGGTGGTGGAGGCGCTAACCCTGCAGATTTCCAGAACTGTGGAGCACAGTACGCCCAGGGAAACAACAACAACAGCTACTCCGGGCCAACGGTTGAAGAAGTTGACTAAACAACATCGTGATCTCTACATTCCTGAACAAAATAAAAAAAAAAAAAAAAAAAAAAAAAAAAAACCAAGCCAGAGCAAACAAATGTAAATAAACAAAAAACAAAAAAGTGATATTGAAACTCCCAAGACTGGTGCTAGGATGAATATGACAGCAAGTGAATGGGTATCTTACTTTATTCATTGGTAAATTTGTTTGATTGCTGTTTTCTGTCAAAAATTTATTGCAGGTTTCTGTAATAATTTTTTGACTTTAATAGTTGTTCAGCAAATTTATCCGTGAGTACAGATGTTTTCAATTATCACTTTATTAAATTATTATTCACTCGTTATCATATTCACCCTACTTTTAGTTTTTAATAATTTTATTTGTAAATTTATTTTTTTATTTTTCTAAAATATAACGTACGTTGTGAATAAAAGAATCAAAGACCATCATTGATTCATATAATAAGAAAATAAAAATAAATTAATTTATTTTTTTTTAATTACTGAGTAATTATTTCAAAAAACCACCTATCCCTCCTATTCCATAGTTCAATAAAAAATTATAATTAATTTAACAATAGTCCTTAATTCTATTATTATAAGTTATTTACAATAATATTCAACAGTAAGTATGATTTATTTCTTTATTTAATATTAAAAATTTTAGACTTTATATCTAATAAATACCAACAATAGTTATATCATTTACTTCTTCGAGAAGCTTATAAATATTTCTTTCATTGAAAAAATTACAAACACTTTCATATGTTGACAAATATTTAATTTTTATTAAAAAATTTTTTTTACTTTTATTATCTTATTGTCAATTTTTTTAATCAACAGCAATCCAAAAAATATTACGATGTTCTTCAGAAAATTCAGAATATTATAAAAAAAAATTTTTTTAATTTTTCTTCAAAGACTATTTTTATATTTCTTCTAAATGTTAAAATAAATAAATTAAAAAAAGTTTTCTTTAATTTAATTAATATTTACTGAAATTTGAAATAAATTTATTGTAATTCTTACAAACTAGCGTTTGCATTTCGGAGTGTAGGACTTGAGTATTTCTTCTTATTTCTTCTTCATGATAAATAATTCAGCTTATACTTCTGTAATAAAAAATAATTTTGGTAATTTTTTTTATATAAATAAAAATACAAACCTTCCTCAATTTTTTTTTAAATATAATACAAATCAAGATCAAAGTATGATGCATTGATGTCATAAGCATTTCTCGTACTTTCCGGCATTTTTTACTTATACTGTAGTCTTCCTTAATTATTATTAATTTTTAAGGTAATTTTTTCTAATTAAAATACAATAGACTAAAATGTTGTGACAGTCTAAAAATCATCACTCCAGGTTTCAATATTGACAGATACTTATGGAGAGTTGAGGTAAATTACCTCTAACCTCTACTTTGTATACAAACACTGCCGAGAGGAAGGAGTGTCTCCATCTAGCGGATAAATCTTCAACTACTGCTTACTAGCCATTGATATTGTCAACCTCTATTTTATCTAACTCAATATAGAAAATATTTGATACTACTGAAGTTAGCAGTCAGCTGTCACTTTTAAAAATTTTAATAACAAGTTAATTACAATAAAAAATTTTCACTTGTAATTTTTATTAATTTTCACATGTGAAATTTTTTTATTTAATTTTTTTTTTATGATAATTGTATTATTATAAAATTTTAAAATAATTTTTAATGTCTGCCAACTTCAGTATCATATTTAATTATAATTAAAGTGAAAGTTGGAAAATTTTCTGAAGTTATAAAAATTTTAATAATATTTATTTTGTAAGTTTAAGGTGCTGATTTCGAAGTTGTTATTAAAAAATAACAATAATGTTCATTTACTCCTAATTTATAAACTAAATAAACTTAATGTCACTTATTAAAATAATAACTCAGGAGAGTAGGTTTGTTGTTGTTTTGATAATACTGAAGTTAGCAGTCAGCTGTTAATTTTATATAAAAATTTTTTTAATGAATCAATTACAATAAAAGAATGCTTCTAAAAATTTATGACATTAAAGTTAACTGTCACTTGAAAATTTTTTAATTTTTTATAAACAAATAAATTTAAAGAAATAAATCATACTTACTGTTGAATATTATTGTAAATAACTTATAATAATAGAATTAAGGACTATTGTTAAATTAATTATAATTTTTTATTGAACTATGGAATAGGAGGGATAGGTGGTTTTTTGAAATAATTACTCAGTAATTAAAAAAAAATAAATTAATTTATTTTTATTTTCTTATTATATGAATCAATGATGGTCTTTGATTCTTTTATTCACAACGTACGTTATATTTTAGAAAAATAAAAAAATAAATTTACAAATAAAATTATTAAAAACTAAAAGTAGGGTGAATATGATAACGAGTGAATAATAATTTAATAAAGTGATAATTGAAAACATCTGTACTCACGGATAAATTTGCTGAACAACTATTAAAGTCAAAAATTATTACAGAAACCTGCAATAAATTTTTGACAGAAAACAGCAATCAAACAAATTTACCAATGAATAAAGTAAGATACCCATTCACTTGCTGTCATATTCATCCTAGCACCAGTCTTGGGAGTTTCAATATCACTTTTTGTTTTTTGTTTATTTACATTTGTTTGCTCTGGCTTGGTTTTTTTTTTTTTTTTTTTTTTTTTATTTTGTTCAGGAATGTAGAGATCACGATGTTGTTTAGTCAACTTCTTCAACCGTTGGCCCGGAGTAGCTGTTGTTGTTGTTTCCTGGGCGTACTGTGCTCCACAGTTCTGGAAATCTGCAGGGTTAGCGCCTCCACCACCTTGATGGAGTTTGGTCATGATTGGAGAGCACTGCTTCTGAAGCTCGTCTAACTTGTGTTTGTATTCTTCCTGGTCGGCTAAGGTGTTGTTGTCTAGCCACTGGACGGTTTCGTCGCAAAGCTGAGTGACCCGGTCTTTGTCAGACTGGGTCATTCGTGATCCGTTGTCCTGGACAGCTTGCTTGACCGAGAAGACGTAGCTCTCAAGTTGGTTACGAGCTACTACTTTGTCCCGCTGTTGTTGATCTTGTTCGCGGTACCGTTCAGCATCAGAGAGCATGCGGCTGATTTCCTCCTTGGAAAGACGTCCCTTGTCGTTGGTGATTCGGACGTCACTGCTACGACCACTGGCGGTATCCTTGGCGGTAACGTGCAGAATTCCGTTGGCGTCCATGTCGAAGGTGACATCGATCTTTGGTACACCACGTGGAGCAGGTGCTATTCCACTGAGCTCGAACTTGCCGAGCAGATTGTTGTCCTTGGTCATTGCTCGTTCACCCTCGTAGACTTGGATGGACACGCCGGGCTGGTTGTCAGCGTACGTGGTGAATGTCTGGGATTGTTTGCAGGGAATTCGGGCATTGCGCTCGATGATGTTGGTCATCATTCCACCTGCTGTTTCGATACCCAGAGATAGGGGAGCAACGTCCACAAGGAGAACATCCTGGAGGGCGGAGTTCTTGTCGCCCTCTCCGGTTAGGATGGCGGCTTGCACGGCTGCACCATAAGCCACGGCCTCGTCGGGATTGATGGACAAGTTGAGTGCTTTTCCACAGAAGAAGTTCTGGAGCATCGACTGGATCTTGGGGATGCGAGTAGAACCTCCTACGAGGACGACATCATGAATGGATCTTTTGTCGAGCTTGGCGTCAGCCAGTGCTTTTTCCACAGGCTCCAGAGTCGACCGGAAGAGATCAGCGCAGAGTTCTTCGAAACGTGCCCTCGAGACTTTGGTGTAAAAGTCAATGCCCTCGAAGAGAGCATCGATCTCGATGTTGGCTTCGGTACTGGATGACAAAGTACGTTTGGCACGTTCAGCAGCTGTTCTCAATCTTCGAAGAGCTCTGGGGTTGGTCTTAAGATTCTTCCTGTATTTCCGTTCGAACTCCTTGCAAAGATGGTCAACTAATCTCGAGTCGAAGTCTTCTCCTCCAAGATGTGTGTCACCGGCAGTTGATTTGACCTCGAAGAGTGATCCCTCGTCGATTGACAGGATGGAAACGTCAAAGGTACCACCACCGAGATCAAATATTAGCACATTTTTCTCACCTTTCAGGTTTTTGTCCAGCCCGTAGGCTAGAGCAGCAGCGGTGGGCTCATTGATAATTCTGAGGACGTTCAGTCCAGCAATCGCACCCGCGTCTTTGGTGGCTTGACGCTGCGAATCGTTGAAGTATGCTGGCACTGTGATGACTGCGTCTCTCACTTTTGTCCCAGGTAAGCCTCGGCGGTTTCCTTCATCTTGACGAGGACCATCGAACTGATTTCCTCCGGATTGAACCTCTTGACTTCTCCTTTGAACTCCACCTGGATCTTCGGCTTACCAGCCTCGCTGATGACCTTGAAAGGCCAGTGCTTCATGTCACTTTGAACTTTAGGATCGTCGAACTTTCTGCCGATGAGTCGTTTGGCGTCGAATACTGTGTTGGATGGATTCATCGCCACCTGGTTCTTAGCTGCGTCTCCAATGAGTCGCTCGGTGTCCGTAAAGGCAACATAGCTGGGTGTTGTTCTGTTACCTTGGTCGTTGGCGATGATTTCGACTTTCCCTTGCTGCCACACTCCCACACAGGAGTATGTTGTTCCAAGATCAATACCAATGGCAGGCATTGTGTTTAACTTAACTTTTAACTCCTCACTTAACGTCTTATTAGTTTGCTTTATTTTTGTGTACTGGTACCGGTAGCAGTCAGTGCGACTGCTTATATACTCTCGTCCCCAGTCACCTGAGTGGGGCGTGAATATTCTCGACGGATCGCGCACATTCTCGTTATATCCATGTACTCCAAATAATTTTATTTATCAATTTGATTTCTTTTTCTTATTTTTATCATAATTGATCCCAAAAAAAAGTTTACCTAGCTGATTAAAAATGCCTATCATCAATTGTTTAATTTGTCTGCTCATTTTTAATTATCTAGCACATTCAGAGTAATGTAGAAGAATATTCGAGATCTCATTAAATAATTCCATTATTTATTTAATTTATTATTTATTAATTATTATTTTTAATTTATAATCATAAAATGTTTTTAAAAAAACATTGTCAATATATATATTTTCCAAGATAATTACTGCTATTTTAGATTTTATTGATCTGGGCGTTTTCTCCCAAATATTCGAGACTGTTCTAAATTTATCAGATGTAAAAATATATTTGCTGAATATACGTCATTTTTGCTGAAAATAAACTTTTTTTGGAATAAATTATTATTATCACATGACTCAAACTAAAATCTTGATTAATTAATTCTAAAAAACTTTAAAGTTAACCTTTAATATTTACTTATTACCTTAAAAAAAATATCATAATTACTCTGCAATTTATTGTTATTTTCATAAATCATAACTTCAATTATAAAAACAAAAGATTTTCTCTGTGGAACTCATTGAACGTTTCAAGAAAATTCTCGACGCTGTCATATTTACTAGCTGTTTACTACCTCATACAATCAATACTGTCTCGCGAATATTCTCAGACATTCTCAAATGTCAACGGACTCGAAGTTTCTAGACTGTACACATTACCTACAATTTTCATTATCTTCTCAAGATAAAATCAAAAAATGTTTTTTCATAAGATACTTACATCACAATCTCTGCAGATGTCGCTAGGGTGGCTGTTTTGCAACAATGTGACAAATAGAATTCGAATTTGCCGCGACAACTAAATCTGCGCGCGCATCTAGATCCAGCAGCCAATCAGAGGTCAGTTTAGTACGTTACTAGTTTAGTGCGCATTACGTTTATTTCCCTCGAAAACAGAACGACCTATGTCGGCTCCAACCACCAATTTTTTTTACTTTTCATAATTAAATTGTTTTTATTACCGTTGTAGATATTTTTTGAGTTTTTTCGGGGCTAGAATATTTTTAATTTGTTCGAAAAATAATAATTTTTACTAACAATAGCGTGACACAAAATGGCGGTTATATTTTTTGGAATTTTAGGTTGTAGACGGTTTAGGCATGACATTAAAGTTAGATGAAAATTAATTTACCTGATATTTAATAATTTTTTTATCAAATAAATTATGGCAAAAAAAATGATAAAAAAAAAGTTGTCATCTAAAAATTTTTTATAATAAAAAATGCAATTTTTTTAATATAATTTTTTATAATAAATTTAATTGTTAAAAAAAATTAAAATTGGTCAAATGACAGCTAACTTCAATGTCATAAAAGTTAGCTTTCACTTGACAATTTTTTAATTTTTTTTAACAAAAAAATTTTTTTCTAAAAAATTATTTAAAAAAAAATTGCATTTTTAATTTATTAAAATTTCTACAAGTCCATTTTTTAAATAATTTTTTTTTGCTATAATTTATTTGTTAAAAAGAAATTAAAACAATTTTTAAATTTAATGTCATTGTTTATGCTGCAGTTTTACTAATTAATTTTTCTTGTTAAATAATTAATCGAATGTTATCAACTCAAGTACTGTAGTTAAAATTCAAATACTATTTTGTAGTGTAGTGTTGAAATTATTTTATTTAACCAAAAGTGAAAAAGTGCTTAGTGATTTCTTCTATGACTATCACCTGCTGATGATTCAATAATTCTAAACGGTATTTATCATGAAATAAATTTTTCATCAAAAAAATTAAATTAATTTTAATTTTTTAATGCTTAAGTTAGCCGACATTTTTAATTTTTTTTTATTTATTAAATTGGAACGAAAAAAAATTTTTTTTTAATTGCACTTGAATTTTTTCAAGTTTTCTACAAATGATAATTTTTTTCTTATTTTTTTGTAACAATTTTTTCAATAAAAAAAATTGTAAAAATTTTCAGATGCTCCCGTTGCCGATAAGACTGTCAAGAATGTCAATCCTCCTATCCTGTCGGTGAGTAAATTTATCATCCTATATAACTATTAAAATTTACGAGCTACTTTATGATTAATCGACTGTTAATCTTACAAAAAATAATTGAAGATGTAATATTTAAAAACAAATTTCACTTGTAATTTTTTGCACGCCATTTATTAGGAATAATGTTTGGTCGGGTGATGAATGAAAAAAGCTTTGAATTATTGAGTATATAATTTATTGCATTAGAAAAAATATTACAAATTAATAATGATTAACTTTTAAACTTTATACAATATTAAAATTTTAAAAATTATTTTCTGTCATTTGATATGGTTAATTATATGATGTGATGTAGCTTAAATTAGTAACTAGTCTTGCACGATTATTTTTCAGTTATTTAAATAATATAATCTCATATTTATATTTACAATCTTACTAGAATCATATTTTCTGAAACTTCTAATTTATATTTAATACAATAATTCTACATCTTTTCACTTTTTACACTTATAAATCGTAACATTGAAATACCATTAAAATATTATGAATATTAAAATCATAACTTCATAAAATAATGTTTAAAAAATACATATACGTTATTCACATTCAATAAATTACTTAATTTATCTAGATCTTACAATTTTAAGTAGTATTTAATCCCTTAAAAATTTTTATTTTCAACCCTAAGGCCACCGTGGTATTTAAAATAATTAGCATACACAATTTATCTTACAAATATTTTTAAAAAGTTATTACATTAATAAATTGACTAGTTAAAACACAACATTATGCCCGTGTTTGACATTTTAAAATAATTCGTGTAATATTAACGAACCATAAATATTTTCCTAGAAGTCTTAAAAAAAATATATATATATTTATAAATTTCTAAAATTCAAAAAGCTTTACTGGTTTAAATTTAAATATTCTATAATTTCATTTAAAGGCACTTTGAATGGCACTTTTATTTGTTTCATTAATCTATTTATTAAAAAATAATAAATATTGTAAAAAAATCCTACATCTGAATGTAAAACATTCCTAAATTATTATTAAAAATGATAATAATAATAATCTTAATAATCTACACAAATATACACTCAATACTGATTTATAATATTTATCGTGCATTTATCGTTATCAAATAATTAATTAATTATCAATGATTTTGATAATAATTTGTTCTATGATAAAATCACGCAATAAAAATTTTCTTTATATTCACTTTTATCTAATTGTTTAATTTTATTCGATTAGTTTTTTTAAATTGTCGTTTTTATTAGAGCAGGTACGGAAATTTTTCTTCATCATCATCTTCAGCGTCACTTGATTCTTGACTTGATGGTGGTGTATCTAATTGCGGTAGACCGAGGTCCAAATATTCCTGAATTAAAAAGTAAAAATATTTAGTAAAAAAAATTTACATAAGCGAAATTTTTTTTATTGAATAAATATTTATGAGTCAACATACCTCGTTCGCAGTTATCGTTAGTATCCTATCTAAATCCTCGACAAGTTCTCCAAACATAGGTCGTTCGTTAGGCTGATAACTCCAGCAATCTCGCATAAGCATATATCTAAATAAAGAAATAAATAAAAAATTAGATTTATTTAGGCTATTTGCCAATTTAATTATATCAATATAATATTTACATTTCAATCGAGCAGCAGGGTGGTTTCTCCATTCTGTGTCCAGTTCTCAGAAGTTGGAATAATTTTTCTACTGATGGTACTGACGGATATGGTGTACCCCCTAATGTCATTATTTCCCACAACAGAATTCCGTACGACCATCTAAAAATATATTAAATCTATATTATTAAGAGAATAGGCAAAATTTATTACCGATATTTATTTAGACTGCATTCGAAAATGATTTATCTCTAGATATATAATTAAAAAATGACCTTGTATCTTGTGAACTATTGACATTTTTAAAGATATAAGCTCATCCCGAGATTACATGCATCGAGACCTTTCATTTGAGTACCCACATCAATTTTTCATATATTTATATATGTATATATGAAAAATATATATAAAATGCATGTGGGTACTCAAATGAAAGCTCTTGATGAGTGTAACATCGGGATGAGCTTATATTTTTAAAAACGTCAGTAGTTAAAAAAGTACGGTGCAATTTAACAAAAGTCATTATTAAACAAAGCAAAATTTTATTTATTTATAGTTCACATAGTGACTGCAAAGTTGCTAGTAATTAATTATTTTTCCAAAGTGATAATAATTAATTTTGAAAATTTTTACCAATTAAAAATTTAATTTAATAATTTCTTTAAACATATATAAAAAAATTTTCTGCTTCTTCTCGAGTTTTAAGTTGTTGATTCACGAATTAATTTTTTAAATCAGAGAAAATTATATCTTGCAACAAAAGTGAAATTTTGAAAAAAATATATATTTTTTTTTAATGATTTATACAATTATAAATAAAATAATAAATTTGAAAGTAATAGCTATAAAACTTACACGTCGGACTGAGTGGTGTAAACACGATGAAAGAGTGCTTCAGGAGCCATCCATTTAACAGGTAATCTACCATCTGTTGTTTTTCTGTAATAATCATGACAGTGTATATCTCTAGCAAGACCAAAGTCTGCAATCTTGAGTACATATTCATCGCTAACAAGTACATTTCTCGCAGCTAAATCTCTGTGTATACAACGCCTGCTTGCTAGATACTCCATTCCACGTGCAACTTGATAAGCAAATGACACAAGATCTTTTTGCGTTAACGTTTTCTTTTCTTTGGCATCATTCTCTCCATTACCACCAATTGCTAGTTCATAACCACCGGATGAGGGTCGGTGATCGCGCAAAAAATCGCGTAAATTACCGTGTGGTGCAAACTCGACAACAACATAAAGTGGACCACCTTGTGTGCAAGCTCCGAGTAAATTAATAATGTTAACGTGTTTCCCAATCATCTTCATCATTTCCATTTCCGATACCAAGTCCATCATTTCAGCGTCTGTGTGTCCTTCTTTCAACATTTTCACTGCTACGACATTTGGAATTCCAGGTTTTCCTGTGTTTGTTTGTGCTCTTACTACTTTACCAAATGCACCCTCACCCAGAGTATTACCCAGTGCCAAGTGGTGACGTGATAATTCCCAAGCGCTATCTAGGGGTAACTCGTACTCCGAAATACTTCCGCCATTACTGTCTTCAGAAGTAACTGTTGATTTTTGCTTTTCTATTTTAACCACCGGCAGGAGTAGAGTTTCTTGAACATTTTGATCATTTACTAAATTTTGTTTTTCAACAATTACTTTCTTCGTCCACTGAGTGACAACTGCGGCACGCGCTGTTTCAATTGCCAGTAGTTTTTTCATTTTTTCACGCTTCAAACGTTGGAATATGTAAATTACTACGACAACTCCTACCGCGAAGAAAACGAATAATACCGCAGCGAGTATATTCATTAACAGCAATTGCGGTCGGGCTATTATTGGTACTCGTGGTGGTTCAATACCTGTAATAATAAAATAGTGAAATCAATTAGATAAATCTTTAAGAAATCTTCAATAAGAAACTCATAAATTAATATAAAAGTCAAAAAAATTTTTTATTATGTTTAAAAAATTGATAATTTTTGGTCTGGTGTTCAAATTTAAAAAATCACACTTTGGATGTATCATTTAAAATTTTTTACTAATTTTTGTAACATAAGATAAAGAATAAAATAAAATTTTAATCTTTTGTAAAAAAAATACTTGCAAAAAATTTAAAATCAAAATTGATAAAATATTTAAGTTTAGAAAATTTAGTTTCTTATTGCTTTTCTCTTATTGTAGACAAAGTTCAAGTCAAAAGCTATAAAAAAAAATTTTTATTTCATGATGAGTTAAAAAACATAATTTTTTTAAATTTAAAATAAATATTGTGAACAAACTATGAAAGATATCAAAAATAAGATTTATTTTTAATCGAAAATTTATTTTAAAATAGAAATTAATATTGTGCATACTTAAAATATATTTGCAAGTATGTAATTTTAATTTTAAATTTTATATTGAAGTAATTTTGAACTTTCAAAATATGTCAAATTTATTCTATAAAATTTTTAGAGACCATTGTTGCATAAAAAATTTTTAATCGTAAATTAATTAGAATTTTAGATAATTATTAAAAAAGTTTTTTTTTTATTTGAAATTTTTTATAAATTAAATTAAGAAATCAAAAAAAAAAAAAAAACTTACTTTCAACAACAGAAAGATAAGCACTGCTAAATGTCTCTCCCAAGGTATTTTGGGCAATACATGTGTACCATCCTTCATCTTTCTCCGTAACATTAACAAGTGTCAAAACGTCTGGATGATCAACTCCACTAGCCTGTGAATAAATTTAAAAATTAAATACTTTCCAAAGAAAGATCGTTAAAAAAAACCAGAAACTAAAAAATTAATGTATCTATCAAACTACGTACAAGAGCATGCTGTTATCCACAAATGATATATTCGTAGTTATCGTTCTTAACAAGTTAGTAAACCCAACGAGGTAGATTAGTAGAAGATATTAGCAGTCATGCAAATTTTGGGATGTTTGTATTTGATAAAATACTCCATGGCCCACCTTAACCTCGACCCTTAAGCTTGAATTTGTTACGTTGATAGTTTTAAAAGTTTTATGACGGCCGTGATACCACTCGAGGTGACGATGTGCGTTTGACAGTACTTCGCAGATAAGACTTGCGTTGCTCCCAATCAGGACTGTAGTATTTTCCGGTGCTCGAGTCAGAATTGGACGGTGTTGGACGCTTTCTATATCAGGAAAGATAAACCCAACCACCGATATTACGACATAGTTTACAGAGATAAATAATAATAGAAATTAATAAATATCTAATTAAATTTAACACATAAAAGTAACCCTTATAGAAACCAATTCCGTTCACCAGACACAAATAAAGAAAAACATTTATTTACAAGATATATAATTCGCTTTTTAGACACAGAATATTTTACAGCTGAAAGAACTATTTTTTAAAACATATAATACATTTATATTTTAAATTAGGACAGTCTCAAAAGTATAAGCATATATTCTAAAGTGATTTGGATACTTTCCAGATTAGTTAATCAAGAAATCAATTTTGCTAACTAAAGATAGACATTTTTACATTTATAATATTATTTTTTAGTTTTATTTCATACCTGAATCGAATTATCTAGCATTTATTGAGTTTTAATGACGTTAAATAGGCTTTGATTAAATTTGACTGGGATGAAAAAGCAACAAAAGAGTTTGAATGAGCTTTAAAGGAAACTAATTGACATTAAATGAGTCTTAAATCAAAATAGTTAAGATTAGACCGATTTTTTGAAATTTTTCGATGTTAGAAAAAGTTTGAAAAATTTAATTTGTGTTTATTTATGTAATATTTTTAAAATTTATCATAAACTCGGCAAAAATGAAAAAATTTTGAGACTGTCTAAATTGAGTATCTAACCACCCACCAAGCGATAGAAAATTTGTGCTGGCAAGACATAAAATTTGTGTTTAACAATGAGTTTGATGAGGTACCTCCACCGCGTGGGACATAATTGCGGTAGTACCTGTAATAAGTTTCCTTTTGGTGATTTTTCATGATCATCTGGATACTCGTTGACTTTTAGCCATTGAATAAAAGGTTCCAAGTCGGATACAATTGGGCATCGGAAGGTGATTGAATCGTTTATTGCAACAGTGGCATTTTTCGGAAAGCCTTCGTTGATGTAAGGTTTGTGCGGGAAACGTTCTGAACGCATTTTATTTTATTTCTTAATTTTTTTTGTTACGATAATTTGGATTCTTATATTGTAGATTGTGTTATTTTTCATACTAAAATTAAATTTTGTAAAAATGATGAAAGTTAAGCTTACCGATAACGTCAACTTTGAAGGTATGATTGATGCATCCAAGAATATTGCAAACAATGCACGTGTAATTGCCGCCATCCGAAACAACAAGATCTTCAACTCTGAGTGTCCATTTGTTGATAAGAACAGGTCCAACAGCGCGTTCAGGTGTTTTATTGTCTTTCAACCATGTGATGTTAGGCTGAGGATTTCCAACATAAGGACAACGTAGTCTTAGCATATTTCCAGCTGGTTTCACGATTGAATTATGCATTTCATCGATCTTGTTGAACATCGGGAGACTTGCGGGTACAGTGTGATTATGATCCCCAGCATTTCTGTTCTCGGATTTATCGTTGTCTAGATCGGTGTCCAGATGTAGCGAACGAGTCTCCGGTAAGCCTGCAATTAATTTATTATGTTAATTGAGCAACAGGTGTTGAGAAATAAATACGTTTTATAAGTGAATAGGCTTCAACTACCTCGCGATCGGATTTCTAGTTCATTGGTTTCGTCTTCGGGTCTTAAGGCGCCTAAAACGCTTCCCAATTCCCCGCTGTCACTGGAAAATCCATCGTTTTGAGCAAGTTCAACTTGAATAGTAATGTTTCGCCACTGAATTGTCGACGAATTCTCCAGTCGACATCCATAATTTCCACTGTCGTCCACCTCAACATGCTTGAATTTTATCGATTGCTTTTGAGTACGAATTCGTGGTAAAATACCTCGTAATTCGGTTGCGTCTTTGTACCATTTTACATCGGATTCATAATCCGTTGGGCAACGTAACATCAATTTTTCTCCTTCGGCCACAATTACATCGGAGTTAGTAGATTCTGAAATTATAAAATAAAATGTTAGTTCAAAATTAAGCAGAATTAAATATTTCTATAATCGCAAGACTTTATGCTAATTCATAAATTCTACTTGAATAGTTAAATTTTTTTTAAATTTACTAAAATATCAATTGGCCAAAAATGGTCCAAAGATGACCAAAACCGGTACTTTTACTCTAATTTTTTTAATTGAAAAAACCGAATACTTTAAAACAAAAGTGAAATTTTGCCAAAAATGTTTTCCTTGAAAAACGGTTTTTTTTTTTTTAGTACATCCTCAAAATTCATGGGTTTTCACGCTATTATTATTGTATCGGTCATCAAAATTTATATATTTAACAAATTCTATGAATAATTTGAAATATAACTGTTGTTAGCTTCGGCGCCAGCGAGAGTACAGAATTTAGAATTTATAAGCAATTCTAGTCTATGAAATTCAGCCGCCTACACAATGCTAATAAAAATCAAGCTCCAACGTTAATTTAAACTAACATACTGATTTCATGACACGAGTTACCAATTACAAGGCTAGAGATAAAACCATTTTGTTCGTAAATCTAATTAAAATTGATTAATTATCCAGTAGATCTTGTCCAACAAAAAGTATTTCCTTAAAAATAAAATTTCTCATTTATACAGACAAAATCTCAATCCATCACTCACAGCAATGAACTATTGCTAAATGTCTGAATGATAAATGAGAGGAGTGAAGGTGTCACATGACACATCATAAACATATCTCACTGATCAGCATGACAATTTTCTAATCCCATTGAGTCTCAAGCTTGCCTAAGCTTAATTCACTTGACCGATATGCTATACTGCCGACAAATTCTCCTAATATATCCATCTACACTCCCCGCGTTGGTGTTCATATATAAATATATAATTTATCGTATAAATCATTGAGGAAGTTGTCGAGCATTTTCCGTACTCGAACAATTGGACAGTGCAATAAATAATAAAAATCCATAATAATATAATGAACATACAAGCCAAAACTTTGAAAGTCTCATTCATGAGCAGTAGGACTCGTATATACATGTGGTGTTTGGATTACAGCCAGACCGTTAAATCGCGACACTCCAATGTTCCATTGGACGTCTGTCTCCATTTTTCCCTTGTCACTCTTCATCCCCCTTGCCACCTATTCGATTTATTTTATTTATTTTATTTATTAACTTGCTGTTTTATTTCATTTTATTTAACTTAGCGCTGAAATGTACGACTAATTATAAACCTCGGCCTGCTGTTACCGTCTTCTTGTGTAAGCTATATGATCGCGTGTCTCACCTCCTCGTCAATCTTATTCACATTCGCAATTTTACATCATCAATAAATTTCGCTTTCAATTCAAATTGCCAGAACATTCAATGACTATTGTATTTTATTGTCTTATAAGTGAAAACACTTCTTTGCTATTTTTTACTTTAATGGCTTGGCTGTGTGCTGTACATTGTAACACGTTTATTTATTATTAAACTCTATTCTCTGACTTTGTTACGAAACTTTACAAACATCCTGTGCTTCAGCTTCAGATGCTAAACAGTAAGTTTCGTTGTTAAAAAAGACCCTCGAGTTTCTCAAATCGATTGGGTTTATTTGCTTGTATAGTATTTAGTATATACTACTACTGTTTAACTCTGCGTCTGGATCACATGTGATTTAGAATTTACTCTAGTTTTTTTTTTTTTTTTACGTAATTTTAATTTTTTTTAAACCACCGTAGTATAAATCACTTAGTCGTTTAGTGAGTACTAAAGTATACAATTTTTTTTTTTTTCATATTATTTTTATTTTATGCCCCCGATTCTGATGCCCCCGCTTTTATTTTATTCCATTTATTTTTTTAATTAATTTTTTTGGGTTTTTTTATCGTCATTAGACGCACTATTTTTCTTTAGCTTTTTTAGATAATGATGTCATGAAGCATCTGTAGATGCGAGAATAGACTTTTAAGATACAGACAAGAAAGAAGATTTCTTTTTTTATTTATTTTCTCTAAAATAAAAGGAATTATTGGTAAAAATTTCAGCCATGTAAAATGTTTACAATGTTTTTGTCACGTAAATTAAAAATATCTTGCAAAGAATAATAAAGATATGTTAAATTTACATACGGAGAAAACATTTCTCTGAGAATAGAATTTTTTTTATGACTAAAATGTCATAAATTTGATAACTAAAAGTAATATCGTTTCAAAGTAAGAAATTTTATGTTCGACATTTAAAATTTTTTTGAAACATTATGTAATCATTTACAAGTCTAAAATACTTTAGGTCGTATATTTAATTAAAAAAAAAATAATCTGACTCAAGATAAATATATTTAGCAAAAATTTACTTTACACAGAAAAAAAAAATCCTTGCACCAAGAAAATTTCAAGGAAGTCAAAAGTTATTTTGGAGCAAGAAGAAATTTTCAATCTTCTTTAATATTTTCTTGAGCCAAGAAAATTTATAATTCAGTCTAGAATTTTCTTTTTTAATGGTTTAAGATATTCAGTTTTTTCAATTCAACAAATTTAGAGAAAAATGAAATTTTTTCGTTGTAAAAAAATTTTTTTTGATGAAGAATTTGATTATACCGATCGATGATACACTGAGAAAAAAAATCGTTCGCATTTTTTCTTGACACAAAGACATACTTTCTTTGAAAAGATATTTTCTTTTCTGATAAATTAGTCGAATAATTTGTATTACCTCAAATAAATCTATTTATTTATTTTTTAATTAATAGAAAGGCAAGAATTAATATTTTTTGTTAAAAAAACAATAAATTGAAAGGTTCCTTCAAATAAATTTTTGAGCCAAGAAATCTTCTTTTGGACTATATTTTATTTAATTTTTTTTATTTCGTATAATGTAGTCTTTAATCACGTCAAATTGTATGGATTGATGAAAAGATATTAATCCACGATTCAAGCCAAGAAATTCTTAAAGCAAATTAAAAAAATTTATTAAAAAGATTATTTCTCTCGAATAAAAATTTTTTTTATTAGCATTAGCAGGGTAGAAACAAAAATATAAAGGGTTAGGATTGAAAATAATATAGTGAGTATTAAATGACATTTAGGGTCGTGATATACATAATATGCAGATGAAAGACTGTTTGCTTCTTTATGTCAAGTTCGATCATCATCATCATCATCATCATCATCATCCTTCCATACCATTCTCATTCCTGCGTTAAATTTTAGTCGTTCTACGAAAGCAGCCCAATCGCGACAAAATATTTCTTACTATCATTATATACGAGTCACGACACAACGTGCCACGACAGCTGATTCTAAATTAATGTTTATGCATCATCTTTTCTTTAAACTGTAGAGAAAAAAATAATAAAACATCCGGCTGCTTCAAATTCAATTTCTCTTACAAAGAACCTTAATTTTACGAGCAAGCTCTGATTTTATTTATCAAAATTAGTTACAGTATTAACAAAAATAAGAAACGAGTATTGTATCGGAATCGTGACTATCCGTACATAGAATTGAGGTAGACGTTCTTATATTCACTCTCGCGCAAGTTCTAAATTTAAATCTAAAGCTTTATAACTCTCTGAAGGCACGTGCCGACCGTAAATAAATTTGACGTGTCTTTAGTTTAACTTCTTTGCTATTTTTTATTTTATTATTTACCTTTTTTCAGTGTTTTTAATTGCAAAAGAGAAATCCTACGGTGATAATGTCACAAGCGTTCGTATTATTACTCAAGTTATTGTCTAGCCACAGTCACAAAAAGAACAATCATTGTAGTATATAAAGTATTACGCAACAATTTTTAAAAATGTCAAAGTATTTTTAAAGTTTGTTGAACTCCAAGTTTAATTATTGAAAAAATTCATGTCGCAAGACTTGTTATTATTATCAATATAAAATCTTATTTAATTTAAAAGGCAAGAATTAGGATAATTTAAAACAATAGAATAATAAACAGAATTGTTATTATTTTTTTAAAACTGAGATTAACTTATTAAAGGAGGGTAAAGTAGCAGATGTCTTGGTTAAAAGATTCTTCTCTTGTCTCACATCATTACATATATTTATATAATACATATATACATAGTATATATTTCAAGCTCGTCAAATCGCGTCCCGCCATTTCTTTCATTGTACAATTGACAATATTAACCACCATTACTCCATTGAATACGTTTAATAGACAAAGGATTGTAACAGTGTTTCTCATTCGTACTTTTTTATTTATATTTTTTCGAAAGTAGATTTGGTTTCAAGTCGTGAATCCTTGAAGCTTAATATTTTTACAGCAATAAAATATAAGTGCGATTAAAAATTTATTAAAATCGGCAAATTGATAAAGAACTCAATAGATTTATTTTTTCTTGGGTTTTAAAATCTTGGATTAAAATCTTTGTAACTCCAGTCGGTAAATATTATCTTTTCGTTCAAAAGAATATTATCTTTGATCGATAAGATCAATTTTTTTTTTTTCAAATTTAAAATAATATTTTTTTTTATTTAAAACTCCACACTTTTAAGATAAAAATAAAATTTTCCAACAATTAATTTTATATTTAAAAAAATATCTCACAGTAAAAAAGTAATACATTGAAATAAAATTCTCATAGTTCATAGGATATTTTAATATCAAACGAGAAGACACTCAATGACCGTACAATTGAACAATTGCCATGTAATCACAATAAAAGCTTTAGTACAACTATTTAAGTGAATGTTTTACAACTTGATTATGTAGTTTCAGTATTTAGTTATGTTTATTATTTAAATCCAATAAAAAATTTCTACGAGAGAATTATTTTTTGACGGTATAGAAAAGGTTTTTCGAGTGTAAGATATATTAGGGTGAAGAAATAGACACATGTGAGTCGCAGGCACAGGTTTTGATTTAGTTTGTCTTCAACGAATTTTTCTTAATGCTGTTATATGTATATTTATGTATATATATACATATATTGTGTATATGGGTGACTATGGTATACTGAACCAGGATGACACGTCGATCGTGGGTGGATCTGCGTACCAGATGTCTTGAGGAGCTTTCTAACCGTCCCATCCGAAATGTCAGGGTCTTTGGACAATAAAATCTTTCGAGATTTAAAATAAAAACTGAATCTTATAAGTTGTATTAAATATTAGTTGAAAATTAAAATAATTTAACGACTGGAGTAGATAAGTGGCAGATCATCGGATGATCGATAATTTTGTGTTTTATTAAAATTATCATAATTTTAGCAGAGTAAATTTATTCAGTAAATTAAATATCAATTTTAATAATTTTTGTGCTGTTTTTTTTTTTTTTTTTTTTTTTTTTTTTTTTTTTACGGATCTGTTTAACAAAAATTGATTGGAATCACTTATCGACATTAAATTTATTATAATAAAACACAACCGATGAAAACTATTTTAAATATAAATAATCTGCATTGGAAATTTTTTGATGAACCAACGCGGCTCACGTTCGCGTATACAATATATATAAATTTATTTATAACAGTGTTCGGATTACCGTTGCTTGGGACAAATAATTCTTAGAAGCTTTTGCGCATCTATACGCTAAAGAATGTTGGTTAATTTATAAGACACTGGAGTACACAACACAGTTAAAGAGAGAATGAAAAAGAGATTGTGATGAAGAAAGATAAAATAAACAATAATAATAATAAATAATAAGAGACAGTTGGATTTATTAGTTGCATAAATTCTAATGATTGACCGTGGACTGCAATTTATGATCTATTCAATAGATCTTCGATTAATCTCCATAATAATTTGTTCGTTCATTTATATCATCATCAGTGTATCCATACGTTAACATTTACATACATATGTAGCGTATTAAATGTATTTTATAATTCTTGGTGCTGTGAATGTGATTTATCTCATAGAGAATATCAAGTTAAAGACTTTTATTTTAATACTTTTTGTTTTTGAATTTTTTTTGTGCCCCGCGGGCAAGATTCATCATCCTAATGTTGCTGCTGGTTATAAAATCGCTACTGAAGATCTTCCAGCAGACTGTATCAAGTGCTGGAGGAAATTTGATCGCTTTATGAGATTCAGCTACACGAATCTTCACTAATGTGTATACATGTGACTAGCGTAGAGATATGGGAGGTATTATAATGAAAGAAGTCAAATAATTCATGATTTCTGGGTGGGAATTTTCAGTACTGATGCTCTTGCTTCTTTACAGCCGATGAAAACACGTTATTTATTTTGTATTAGAATTATTACTATCTTAGTAATCAAAGCAAAAAAGTGTTAATGTGTTGGAAGAAAAAAAAATATTATTTATTGCTGTTCACGTTATTAGTTTTTGTAATTTTAAATTATAGATTAAAATAAATTATTTTTACACGCATCAAAACGCAGATTGTTACTAATTTTCTGTTGCATTCAATATGGACAATGAATAAGTGTTGCTATTTTTTAAAATATAAAAAAACAAAGGAAACCTTTATTAATTATGTTCAAGTAATTGGAATTTAAAAAATTAAAAAAAAAAAAACAATTTTTTAAGAAAAATTTTGATTTCTTCAATTAAGAAAATTTTAGATAGCCACTTAGGTTTTGGTTGATGTTAAATTGTTCTTCTCAAACACACCATAGGTCTTTCGAATAATTTTTCTTGGTTCAAGACGGAAATTTTTTAAATTTCTTAATTTTTTAAATTTAAAAAATTTTTTTCGTTTCTTTTTAATTATAATTTATACAAAATAAAAATTAAATAATTGAAAACTTACCAAGACGAATAGTTCGTGAATGGACAGAATAAATTCCAAATAAAAATAAAAAAAGTGTGATGTAAAATCGGTAATTTTGAGTCGCCATCCTGTCTGGATGCACACACACTTTTTAAATTCAACTAAACTGCAACATGAGACTTCTGCGTCTGAAAAAAAAAAAAAAAACAATAACTCAAAATAAACTTCAAGAACGAACAATGAATTATAAATCGTGGGTGCAACTATTCTATTTAAAGATATACCGTAGCAAATGTAATTAAATATATATTTTTCTTCTCAGCACCTTAACTTCTCTCTTTAGTTCCACGGAATAGATACCCCATATAATATTTTCCAGAGCAAGAAATTTTTGGCAAGTATCCAAAAATGAAAATGCACTCATAAAACGCCGTCTACATTATTCCTGTCTTTATTTTCTTGCATCAACTCTTTTCGTCTTTAACTTATTTAAACCTTTTTCTCTTGCTCTCTTTCTCTCCAATATACCTTACGAGGTATTGTATAGAGCAACACGTGCGTAAAAACCCGCACACAACACTCTACTCGAATAAGACAAGACGAGAACTAAAGCATCCTAAATTCAAAGGCTAAGACGAGACACTCACGAGTGTTTACAACCATCAACTAAAATAGTCCCGGTACGGATAAGAGAAGCATTTTATATTATTATTATTCATGATTAACTTTTGCGAGGGAGAAAGTGCATTCCATTATTTTTTCGTTTATTTATTATCATTATCATTATTAAGATTAAGAACAAATGATAATTCATTCGCAATCCTCTTGATCACACGCGAAATATACCAAAAACTTATGCATATTTTTTTTTTTATTTTTTCGAATGATTCCTATCAATTTATTTATAAATTTTACATATTTTATATTTTTTAAATTTACGCTAATTGTCATTTTATCTTTGCGACAAAATATGTCGCGTATATATCAAGCTTAAAAGCTTATATACGTCATCGGCTTTGTAATGTATTCATGAACGTTTTAATGCATTCTGCAAATCCAAAAAAACTTTTTCAAAAAATTTTATTCTTGTCACTATTTTTGTCAACGTAAAAAAAAAAAAAAAAAAAAAAATGAGAATTTTTTTTTTTACGTAAATTTAGTACGTGAGAAAAATCTAACATGTGTTTTTTTAACCCTTCCACGTGGTTATTTAAAATATTTTCTAAGAAAATATTCACTGGGTTTTTAAAAAAATTTTTTTTTCATATATTTTTGTTACTGTTCATCGTAAATAAACGTATCTAATCGAGCATGTAATGGATATCGTTATTCATTATAAATACTCTTAGAATTTTATTCGAATGTTTACATTTACGTTGGCGTGAAAAATATAATAATATAAATAAATGTGTGTACGTATAGTATGAGTTTGTAAAAAAAAAAAAAAAAAAATTATTAACGCGTTACGAATTAATTTTATACCAGATTATAAATGCCATGTGTTGTAATTTGTCATGGTGAAGTTTTCTATTAAACCTCTAACACTAGGAATCAAAATATACTATACTATTTTATACTAAAACTAATAAAATAATAATATTTAAAGAAGTCAATGGCTTCAAAAGGATTAAGGGCTTTCTTTTTTTTATTATTCAGAATCTCTTTAATTCCGACAGATGAAAATCTCATAATAATAACTAATAACCTAAGATAAATATCAGAGATTTAGAATTAAAGGAGTTTAACTCGGATTTATAATACAAAAAAACCTACAGGAAAAAAAACTATTAAATCCTAACCGTATAAATAAAAATAAAATTTTTACGGTAGCGTTTATATTTTTATTCAATTTAAGGATAGCTATAAAATAATTTAAAATTTTTGTTACACAATTAATAAAACGTTTTCACGTACAATAAAACTATGCAATTGGTTTCTTGAACCGGAAATATATTCTTCTGTGTTCGCATGTCCGCTATAGAAATTGCATAATGGATTATAAAAATTACAAATTCTAAGTCTATAAGTGTTTTATAAATGAACAACTGGATTTTTTAAGAACAAATACTCTTTTGAGAGGTCTATTGTAGTTTAATAATTCATCAAATGAAATTATGAATGTAAATTGTTGAAGGAAATTGTGAATCATTAAATTAAATCAAAACAATTCTTAAAATTATAGATAATAATAGGATTAGATTATTTTTATTTTTGTCTAGAGCGTTGAGTCTAGACTTATGGAGATAGACGTCGAATTATAGTTGAATCGAAAGTTTTTTTTTCTTTTTGTTATATATATGCTTCTTTTTCTCGTACACATAATATATATGTTTATTCTTTTTACTAACTTATAACACGAATTAGGATTAGGTTATACTCGTAATTTACCCTAGGGTGGTCTCGGTAATATTTTTATATTGTTATTTTTAGCCTTCTAAAAGATATTATTCAAGTATGTCATTTTTTTCTTCATCAAAAACGATTCTAACTTTGTTTTAAAAACTTTAAAAACATTTTTAATCAACTAAATGCTTAAAAAAAAAATGTTTTTCTAGAAATCGACGGTCTAATTAGCAATTGGTCTAACTCCTTATTTTTTAGATGATTTTTTAACATTTTGATGTAGCAATAGTCCAATTATAAATTATTTAAATGATTCAAATCAAAATATTATATCTTTATTAGATATTAAATGGCTTTTTAAAGTAATAATAAATTTTGAACTGATTATTTTTCCGTATAAATGGAAAATTCTCTAAAATGGAGTTAGAAAATTTGCTAATTAGAACGTCGAAATTTTTATTTTTACTCTCAATTTGATGCTTCAAAAAAAAAAGTTGATAAAATTTTTCGTCTCTTTATTTATAATTTTACATAGAAAAAAAAATTTACTTGAATCATGTAAATAATTTTGAAGAATTTCATCTTCTTGATTTGAATAGAAAAATTCTTAAACTAAGAAATTTTTATTGGCTTAAATAAATTTTACTTGATTCAAGAATTTTTCGTCTTAGTCCGAAACTCTTCAAAATTATTTTCTTGGTTTAAGAATTTTTTTTTCTGTGTACAGAAGCGAAAAATTTTGATCAGTAAGCTCGGAAATTTTTTTCTTCCGATCCCGACACAAAATCTAACACAATTCGCCAGCGTTTAAGCTCCAGAACTTTAGCTCTTCGGCTCGCGCCAAACCATGTGCCGTTTTTTCATAACACTGCACAAGCTTACTAAATCGCACAAGCTTACACTAAAAAAAATGTAGACATAAACAACGAAACTTATGTGCTTCGCTTCCTCAGCCCCTTTTCCGAGTGCATGCGTTGTGCGTTAATGCATATTAGGCGAGTACAAAAAGGAACGCTCACGTCTTTTGTTCCTAAAGTAGGCGTTAGATTGCATTGTCTAACGGTTTACAAATAATTCACATACATTATATGACTTATATATGTATGTGATGCATGTGTATAATGGTAATGTGCATTCCAAATCCATTTTCGTTGTCTAACGCGTACTAAATCATGAGTTAAAACATTCAACAAACCATCTTGGGTCTCGGGCCTTTGCTTGGGCCCTCGCCTACGCTTTACCGACGATAGATAATACCCGTGACCAGCATAAAGAAACCATTTTATATATATAATAATAAAAATATATAAATGTACGTGCGTTGCCTTTTCACACCACATGTATATAACAATCACTATCTGCTGGTTACGCTATTAGAATATATATTTATCATCGGTGCAGTCGAAGAATGCTCATTTAAAAACTCTTTCCCTGCTACTTTTTTCTTTTTAAAAGTTTTCTTTTTGTAAACTCACCTTCTTTTTTTTTTGTCTTTAAACTAAATTTTTTATCTCCTCATTATCGTACGTAAATACGAAGGTACCTAAGGTGTGTATAAATTTATATATATATTTGTGCAGCGATAATTTTGTCTTAGGTTTAATACTTTAAGAGACGCAGCTTTAAGTTTACTCATGAATTTATTTAAAATAAAACTTTCATGGCATCTCACGATTAAACTATCAATTTTATCGCGATACCTCAAGGCTTTTTTTTTAATTCATTCTATGCATATTTACCGTAGCTTAACATGGTTAAAGAAAAGGGGGGGGGGTGACGAAACAAGGCTTGAGATAAATCTACACAGAATTAAAGGTTCACTTGAGCCAAGAAAATATTTTTCTTTCTAATTATTTTCTTGAGCGAAAAAAAATTTTTTTTTTCGACACAAAAAATTTACTCATCCTAACAAAATTAATTCTCTTGTTTTAAGAAACTAGAATTCAAATTTGCGCGCGCAAGCGCGCGCCTTACTATAGCGTTTGCATATATTTTCATGCTCATGATATATTCGACCAATAACGTTACGAATACCTTGATGCCACATACATTTCATCTCAATTTTATTATGGGACTAGAATTTAAATTTGCGCGCGCAAGCGCGCGCCTCATATTTGTTGTCATGATATATTTGTGTCGTTTATGTATATTATATTCACTTTCAACCAATCATAATGAGAATAGTTATTTTCAACCAATCATATCACGAATAAATTGGTTTCACATACATTTCATCTCTATTTTAATATTAAGAAGATACATATCTTGCTCCAAAAAATTTAATTTTTGATAGAAGTAAATTTTCTTGTCTTGTCTCTAAGAATTTTATTCTCCAGTCAAGAAATTTTTCGTTCTGTGTATTTTTGAATTAACAAAGACGCTAAATTTTTTTTTAGTCAAATTTTGGCTTATAAAAAAAAATTTTCTTTTTCCTTTAGAGACAAATTAAAATTCCATAATTAAAAAAAAAGTCCTCGCCATAGATCAGGATTAAATCACAACCTTACGGTATGTGTTTTTGTTATAACAAAAAAAAATTTTTTTAAATAATAAAAAACTGCAAAGCGGCTAATCGCCGGCGCCACAATTTCCGTTTCCAAGAAATAACATCTCCCTACTTCCTACGAGTTTTAAACATCTGGTGGGTCCAGTAAATTTTTTTTAACTCCGGAAAAACATCCCGACAGTCATGGTACGTTTACGAGGGTCAGAAATCCCCAATAACAAATCTAAATAATTGTATTAAGTATTTAGTATTTATAATCACTTGTTTACACTTCTATCGATATGTTATCAATCCAGGTATTAAGGTAACCCAGCCAGCATTGAACTTGATTGTTTTATCTCAAACTTTTATCAAAAATAAAAATACAAACGTAGGCGATCGTGTAAGATAATAAGTGTCGAAAGATTTAGTTTTATTATTATTATTATTATCTTGAAATGGAAATTTAAAAAATTAAGATGAGGATTGAGGATACAAAATGAGGGAAGTGAAGACTTAATGTAACACGTTGCCTCTATACAATATCTACTGGTATCGTAAAAATCGGAGCCTTTGCCCCCACCGATAGCGAAACGAGTGGGCCACGCTCCTCCGCACGCGTACATCGTCTGATCATCGTAATGGACCGTTTCCTGAATAGAACGCCGCAGACAGTAGTGGTCACTCTCTTACTTGTACTCTTTACTCACGAGACTCGATATATTACCACCAGACTCCTTGCTTCCAGTTTGCTTGTGTTATGTGTAATGAGTAATGTACACAGATGAGTTATGGACCATTACACATGCATCTTATACATGTATTATAAGAACGTTGTAATGTAAATGCGATATATAGTATGTAGTGCATTATGAGTCCATTAATAGCTCGCTTGACCCAGGGATATCTCAGACATGTCACATACCGAATTAACGACCTTTAATCATTTTTATAAAATTAAATTTTTTAAAAATTATCTGTTTTTAATTCGGCTAATTTTAATATTCGAAATAATTGAGTCGGTTTGATCTAATTAAAATTTAAAATAAAATACATAATTTTATGTATAATCTACGTCATTAATTTTGTTTTGTTATCTTTAGAATTTTTTTGTTTTGGTTATTTTTATTTTTGTTTCTACTCAAACTTTTTTTCTCAAGTACGTACAAGCGCATCTGCAGTGCATTAAAGGTCTGGTTCATTAGAGAGCTTCCTTCTTAACGAGCGACAACGCTAGCAACAGCAGGACGCTTTTCCATCGGTTAAATTCAATTCTGAGAATCATTTTAGATCATAACAATCATTTGGAAAGAGTAAATTGCTTTAGAATTTTTAACATTCATTCCTGAAAAGTCAATGACACTTAGATAAATTTTTTTTAAATATTTTTAATCAAGAAATTATTTTTGGGGTCCATTTTTTTAAATATTCAACATGAGAAATTGATTTTGAAATTTTAATAATTAAAAATATCATTAATTTTAAAATTTTTTTTTATTATGTTGAAGTAATTTTAAATAGTAAAATAAAATTTAATGAATTATCATAGAAAAAAATTTTGTCTTAGCTGTTTATGAGATCTTGGGCTCCCTATAATGTCCCCTGATTTTTTTCTATAATTTAATGTCAACGAATAAATTGTTTTGTAGCTTCTTAAGCCACACACTTTTAAGTAATTAATGATCGAATATATTTTTAAAAATACTTCTTCTTTCTTCTATACCATCCATCGGACTATTAATGAGTTTTTTTCTCAAAAAACTGTTCCATAGACTTAGAAAAAATTTTTTTACGCTCGTTATCATTCTTACACAATATTTTTTGTGAATTAGAAAAATATTTATGAGAAATATTATTTTTTGAACGTATCTAATGTAAATATTGTTTTTAATCTTGAAAATAGTATCCCATATTTTTCTCCACTCATTGACTTTTTAAAATATCAACCTAGTGATAATCCCAGGCTGCACTTGAAAATATTTGTAAGTAACAAATACTCGAAGATCCGGTAAAAAAAAAAAAAAAAAAAAAAAACACATTCGTAGGTGTTTATGCAAACGATTTATAGTAATAAAGAAAAGTAAAGAAAAGAAAAATAAATGTAAAGAAAAAAATATGTGAAGAGAATGGAAATTGAATATAATATATATTTTTAGAGGACGTTAACCGTCGTGACTCACTGATCCAAAAGTTTTGATTTTTAAATTTATTTGTTTTTCATAAGTTATTGGTTTTTAAAAACCCAAATAAATTTATTTAAATACGGGGTTGAATTTAAATTTATTAATACAAAAAAAACAATTTTTTTATGAGTGTAGACATTGGCAAACAAAGAGTGGGTTTTTGTGGGTACATTTTTACTTCAATTGCCTCTTATTCTACCAACCATACTGATGTATACACCATGAAATACGCGTGCAGACAAACAAGTTTTATTGATAAGAATGAACCCACATGATTCGTACTTTTAACGACTACTCACTACTGACTCCTTACACAATAATCTTTTATACATATATCCTGAGGATTATACATTTTTGACAATTCACAATGTACAATAGCTAATCGAGGGATTGTTAAAATTACGTGAGAATTTTATATTTGAATATAATTTCACAGGCAAACAGATTCTTTGAAAATTTAATTAAAAGTTCCACTAATAGAATAACTATTTTGATTTTTTGATTCAAGAATTTATTGCCTTGAATCTTGTCATCTTGGCTTTAGGTACCAATATCTATAATCGATAATTATTTCAAGGTTATATTATCTTCGATCGGTACAATCAAATATTACATCTAAGAAAAATTTTTTTAAATTGATAATAACGTTTTCTTCTTAGAATTTTATAATCTTGCTTTAAGAACTAGTTTCTTCATACAAAACAACAAAATAATTTTTTAAAAAATAAAAATTTTTATTTCAACATATTTTGAAAAATATTTAATATTCTAAAAATATATTCAAAGTATGTATGAATTTTTTGAAGCTAGATCGAATTTTTACATAAAATATTTTTTATGAGTAATTTATTTTTTTACACAGAGAAAAAATTTATTAAAAAAAAAGAGCGGTTACGATAAAAAATTAATTTGTTGAAAATTTTTAACAATTTTATTTCTTAGGTGAAGAACCCACAAAATTCTCACAATAACGTTTTTATAGAAAAAAATCTTTAAAATTTGTAAAACAATAATTTTGGATGAAAATTCACAAATTGTCTATCTAAAATTGTTTTTTTTTTTAAATCAAATAAATTTTTTCTCAACAAAAAAATTGCTATGAGAAAAATATTGATTTCTTAACCAAAGAAAAAAACATTTTTGAAAATTTTCACCAATTTAATTTCTTGTCACAATGCTCATTTTTTTCAAAAAAATTTTTTCTCTTATTGTAGTCTAAAAAAAATGTAAAAAAAAAAAATCTCCAATACTTAGCAGTTAAATTATAAATTTAAAAATCAAAAATCATTAAATTTCTTCAACTCTGGTAATTATATCATTAATATAAAAGGACTTTTTAAAACTTTTATTTGTGGCGGTCCCTATAGGCGGTCTTGTAAAATCCACCTGCATTAATTCCGCTGTTGTTAAGTGTCTACGACACGCGACTCTTGAAAATAGTATCCATAACGCCTACAGATTTACACACTCTTATATACATAAATATATACACACATTACTTGATTGATGAGCAACATCTTAAAGTAATCTTTCTCGACCACGTGTGTACTTAAGATCAGAGATTTCGATTAAATGCGTACGAGAAATAATACTAGTAATATTGCCAATGAAAAACAAATATTAATAACGATCACCCCAATAATAATTAAGGTGATACTAATAAAAATAAAAATTTAAAGTCAACGAGTAATTGAATAATATAATATTACACATGCTCAGAAATAATATTGCGCATAGGAGTTATTGGAATGGCAATTAAATCGCAGATCATCGTTGTGACTTATATCGAAAATATTCTACATGTTTTATTACTTGCAAGAATATATAAATAATAGTATAAAATATATAGAAGATGCATCTCTAATCACTCGACCCTGGAATAGAGTAAGTGAGTAATTTAAATGACAAATGTAACTTTAAATTGCATATGTGAATTGGAGCACCATTCAATTGCATAAATATATTATTTAATTTTATTAAACTTTTATTGCTAAGGCCCTGATTGTGAATAATCTTAGCAATAATTTATATTTTTATTTTTATTGTTAAAATTATAAATATTGAATGGCAATAAAATAAAATTTTAAATAATTTAAGAGCTTGCGTGTTTGTCGTCTTATCTTCATAATCCTTATTGATTCTTTAGCATGAAAAATAAAGCTACTCGCCAATCACTCGACCTCGTTGCGCTAGTTCCGCCAATTAAACTCATCGTGAGCATATCGTGGTTGGTTATTGCTCTACGCGGTCTCAAGATGATTAAGACTAAATTTAATGAGATTTCTGGGAACAAATCGAGTACCGTGAGAGTACTTATTATTGTTTTTTTTTTTATTTTTATTTTTTTAATTCGCTTTATGTTTTGCGCCTCACAGCGTGAACCGTTTGATTTGTGAATTACTCTCGATTTGTTGAGGTCAAGCTATTTTGTTAATTTTTCATTGAATATTACCAAAGAATTGTCGCGTCATTTTAATTTCAAAGTTTCGCGGAATGTTAAAAATAAAAAAATTTTTAACAACAACAATAAATGATTTTTATAATTACAATGATAACGATAATACTAATAACAGTGTCTTGAGTATCAATTTATTTATATTAATCTACTGTCTGCTATATAAATCCCAGACCTTGTAGGGCTTTCAAGTGGTTGTCGCTAACACGTGAATAATAAGAACATTGAGAGAGAGTAGAGAGTTTTAACCAACGAGTTGAGTCTGTTTAATCTCGATTGGCATCGAATAACATATATATACGTTTTAAATCCACACGGCAACTCATGTATATATAATTTAATATGCTCCATAGATATATACAGTACGTTGAATATAACATTCAAGGGTGGTCGATTGAGTGAACACGAGTAAATAATAATTTAAAAAAGAAATAAAAATTTTTAAAAATCCTTACAAAAAAATTAAAAACTTAAAATTTTTAAGTGTACATGCGACACTTTTATCTTTTATCCCACGGGAATAAAAGCGTGCCTGGGATTCCGTCGTCTCGAGCATGTGAATCAGGAATAGCCGAAGAAGTTACTTTTAAGATTTATATTTACAAAAAAATAACTTGAGAACCGAACCTTGAAGTCTATCTGGAACGCTGAGTGGTTTTTTTTTTTTTTTCTCATTAATGCCCACTGGCTTTTAATTATGACTGGGATTACATATTACATATTATATATTACATATACGCACATAAAAAATATATTTAATAATAAAAACAAAAAATAATCATAACTTCGTACTACTGTAAAAATTTTTTACTAGTTGCTAGTCAAAAAAATTATTTCAATTGCTTCTCACACTTAAACTATTAATTTTAGCACATAAGTCCCATGGCTTTTTTTGTGAGTAATTTAATGGAGAACAAAAGTGTTAGTATATGTCTTACATATATTATATATGTTAATAATTACTAGCAATCATGCAATCACTTTGTGACTGTCGTGACTTGTGAAATATAAATAAATAAAATTTTGCTTTATTAAATAATGACTTTTGTTAAATTGCACTGTATTTTCTTAACTATTGACGTTTTAAAAAATATAAGCTCATCCCGATGTTACACTCATCAAGAGCTTTCATTTGAGTACCCACATGCATTTTTGATATATTTTTCATATATACATATATATAATATATATAAATATATGAAAAATTGATGTGGGTACTCAAACGAAAGGTCTTGATTAGTGTAATGTCGGGATGAGCTTATATCTTTAAAAATGTCAATAGTTCACAAGATACAAGGTCGTTTAATTATTATTATTATTATTATTATTATTATTATTATTAACATTAAATTATAAAAAAGTATAAATATAAAATATTTAAGAAAATATTTTCTATACTTTAACATCAGATATTTTTAAGTAGACATTTAAAATAAATTTTTAGATGGTTTAAAATAACTCAATAAAAAAAATAGTTAGACTGGAGTAAAAAGTGAGTAGGAGTAAAAAGGTGAAAGAAAAATAATAAAAATAACATTACATACATACATACAAAAAAAAATATTTTTTTAAGAAACTAAATAGATTTTAGTAAGCGGTTAGTAATTCGGTAATTCACTGGAAGATTAGTCTATTATATTACAGAGCGGTCTGGAGTTTAACGATGAACTTAACGACCTGACGGTCAAGATTTAGACGGTCGCCAAGCGAAAATAAATTAGCCATAGTCCTGTGACATGTTTAAATATATATTTGAACCACACACAAGTGAACATAACACGACACACGAAACATGACTTTTCAACGAATATAATAATAATATATAAGCGTGTATTAAAATTTATACATGTGTTTTCTGGATAAGTTAAGTACGAGGCAAAATGAGCCGAAACATAATAAAAGGTAAAATGAAAATATTTTGTTAGTTTCAATGTAAAAGACTATTTTAAAAATTCAATTAATAATTTCTTAAACGTATAAAAATATTTAAAAATAGCAGAATTGGCTAGAGTTCAAAATAAGTCTCGATAATAAAATAGATCATGTAAATAATTTTAATTATAAATGGCCCACTTAGTTTAATCTTGAATTTATTAAGAAATAAATTAACAAAATAAACTACTAGTAAATATTTTAAAAATATCCATAATCCGCGGGTAATATTTCTTCGACAATTGTCGTTGATTGCGCAATTAGTTAGCTGATGACAGAAGAATAAGGCGAGTGAGAATGCGTCTCAACAAAATAATATAAAAAAATTTACTAATAAAACAAAATAAAAATATAAGTATGTAACTGGGTGTAAATCAAGCGTAGCCGCTTCACGGAATCCAAATCATCTGTCTTTATCCTTAACACACATACCATCTTAAATAAGTCCGAACATACCCTACGTCCAACTAATGCCGTATTATATATACATTCGTCACTCTAATAATCTGCAATACAATACACTAGTTACGCATTTTCATCTATCTACAATCATCTACATGTCTTAGATGTCAACGATCTCGATCTCGGGACATAAAACCTTAAGACCACATGCTTCGATGCTTCCAATAAAATATAAAACAAAAAAATAAAATTAATAATAAAAACGATAATCATTAAAAACATACGCGCACGAGCCCCACTAATTCGTCCTGATCCATCTTCTGTGTTATTCACATACATGTATCGTCTTTCACGCTAATTATTCGTGCTCGTTGTCCGTATTAACATAACACTGAAAGCTTTCTCAACCGTAAAAGTTCAAGTTCTTCATGCGAGTCATCACTTAAAAAATTTATTCCAACAAAAAATTTTAAAAAATAATTACATTAGAAATAATAGAAAAAAAAAAAACAATAAACTTTTTTTTTTAGACTGCACTTGATGAGATTATTTGTATGACGGATTAGAAATAAAGGATAAAAATAGTTAACGAGACAGATGGAGAACTCAAGACAAGAAAAAGAAGCAAAAATTGTGGTAACAGGTTATTTGCTTAAACTTTTTTTTATTTATATAATATATATATATATATTATATATATATTATATTATAGTATATCAGTGAAGTAGCAACTCAGCAAACCTGAATAGTTTTGGTGTTGTCACCAGGTGGGTCTCGTCAGGCGTCAGTATTTTAAGCTATATACTTTAAACTCGCGGACGTGTATGATACATATATTTATAAATATAAATATACATTGTACATACATAAGAAATTGATGGTGATGGGTTTTGAAGATCATTATTCAACCGCAGAAGCAACCACTGCTCTTATTTGTAATGCCATTGAAATCTACATCTTCACACCGACTTCTGCGGTCAATTGACCAATAAAAATATCGATAATATCTTTCATTATTATTTTTTAAATTTATCGCGTCTGGGAATAAATAATTAAATAAGTAAATAACAATAATATTTTTTTTTTGCATAATTTTATATCGAATTGCAAAATACTTGTCTAATTATTAACGTATCAGTCTCACGAAATAAATAATTCTAAACGTTGAATCTGATCAGGTATAGAATTATCCAAAGAAAAAAAAAAAAAAAAAATTAATAACTTTTAATTTATATGTACTAGTGTGATCTTAAAGATTTATATATCGTCCTTAAGATATAAAAGAATGATTTATAAAGGTAAATTAATTCCCGAGAAAATTGAATCTTTTGCCGTTTAAAATAATCCGTAGTACGAGTATCGACAGTAATTACACGTCTACGATCGGTTGTCTTGCAGAGGATAGTAGTCAAATAAAAATCAAAATAAATTAAACGTTAGGAGTGAAAATGTTGACGCACTTTTATATTAATTAATATTCTTTTTTATTTTTTATTATTATATTTTTTTCTGTTAGTCTTCTGGATCTTAGTCTTGATCATAATAAAGTATATATCATAACTCTTGATATAATACATTTTGTGCAATAACTAACGATGCATTCTACTGACAATTATTACTGCGGGACCGAGGTCAATGACGCTGTTGTTACAGTTTTATATTAATAATTAATAATTTATTATAAGTAAATTATTTTATGATGATTATTTATTAACAAAAAATAAAATGAATAGAGTTGGGTGGCGTGTAATAAGAGAGTACTTCAAGTACTGCTATTATTCCATTCTGACAGAAGTTTAACCGACAATAATCAGCTCTACTCGTATCGTCTTATATACGTTATGTTATATGTATTAAATAAACCACTCCAGTAGCATTAAAAAAAATACAGATCAAAATTGTCTGTGGTGGTGCTCTTTGTGTGTATGAAGAAAAAAAAAAAATAAGAGTATGTAGTATGTAGTATGTAGTTATGGGTTTTGTGGCCCGATGGCTGTGCTGGTGTGATCTGTCAAATAAATCCCAGCCTTCTTCTTGTACTTATGCTTGTCAGACAGATCTGTTGTACTTTCTTGCTCCTATATATACACTCCGAGTATAATATGTCAGTATCACATGAGGGTACTCACTGAATAAGGGAGTTGTACACTTATATATACATCTTATACTTAACTTAGAGCATAGCAGTTTATTCATTAATATAATCCCGGGTTAACAAAGAGATTAGAGGAGAACGCAGTCGAACAATTGTGACACTGTCTCATCTCGGAGTTTAAAAGTCAATTCATTATTTTTTATACTTTTTTATTTTACCAGAGGAAGTCAAATTGCCCTCCAAGAAATCATTTTTGATAATGTTCCTTTTTTTTTTTTGGACACTTCCCAGTAAATCATTCAAAGTAAATTTAATTTTTTTTTCATCCCAAATTGTCAGTCTTCACTTATATTAATTTGTAGAAAGAAATAATTTTGCTCGTAATTAAATAGATTCAATCTTTTTGAATTATAAAAAATGAATTCTAAAAAACGTATTTTTTTTAACTCAAAAATTTATTGCACGCCTCATAAATGAAGCGGGTGAGGTTGTACTCTACTCGCCGCACAAAAATCAAGCGATTTCTTGAACTAAAATTGTCTCTATTTTTTATCGCACTTGTAGAACAATATTTACACGTAAATTTAATGGAAAAATACTAATTTCAACACTTATGAAATTTTTAAAAGACATTTTGATTTTTAAATAAATTAAAAAAATGTTTAAAAAATTATTCTGTGGACATTCGGCTGTCAAATGTCCACTGAAAAAAAAAATTAACTTGAATCAAGAAAAAAATTCTTAAACCAAGAAAATAATTTTGAAGAGTTTCATTGTTTTGATTCAAGACCAAAAATTCTTGAAACTTAAACCAAGAAAAATTTCCAAACTTTTTTAAAAATAAATTTATCTTAAATCAAGTTAATTTTTCTATCATTGTATGTTGTAACAAGTAATAAGTAGTAAGTCTTTATAGAGAAGATATATTATCGTGTCCATGGAATCCGCTTGAGATAAATAAATTGTACAATAGGAGTTCGTTAGTCCGCTAATTGATCTTACAGTACGGCATTAGCTATTACGATTGCATCGATATGGCTCGATTAATCTAAAGAAAGTTTTGTACCATGAGAGAATACCGTCACTGTAAACGATAAAATTTATTTTTAAAAATCAATGACCAGATAATTAAAAACGATACTGCAAAAGAACAAATTAAAAACATAATTAACGATTATTCTAATGGATACCATAGCTAGCAATTGAATTTAATTAATAATGATCTCTTTAAAAGTAAAAACATTTATGTACGTCAATTCAATTAGTCCTTAACTTATTTTCTCAAGCTAATAACCAAGAAAAAAATTATTCTTTTCAATGTGTCGTAAAAATTTTATTAGTCGTAGTTTTTTTTTTTTTTTTTTTTTTTTAAATAACTTACGATTAAAACCTTTAAATAGTTGATTGACGCATTATCAGATATTAAGAAAATATGTATTAATAAACATTGATCCAGTTTCGCGAATAACTGACATCGTAAATTCAATCCGAACGGGTTGAGTCACTCAGTTCAATTGAACTGTAAACTGTAAATGCATTTATAATGTTAGATATTACACACTACTGACCTTATCTACATCATACATGCTTAAAAATTTTTTTTTATTATTTTTATGGCTATTATTAATTTCCCAATTACCTCTTCATAACATCTTATTTAATGGGTGTAATTTCTACGAAAAACAACATCAGAGTAACATCAAAATAAGAGTTGACCTGTAATGAGATTACAACTTGGATATAAATGAGCTTCCGGTTAGTCAATTTTACAGCCAAGTGGTTTTGTCTTCAAATATATTAGGGTACGAGATTATTCCAAATGTAAACAGACCTTGAAATTTAAATTATTTAATTTCTATTAGACTTTTAACTATTTTTATTTTTCTTTATGTCACAAATTACTAAGAAAATTAATTTTTGTAATTTAGAAGAATTTTCTATTAAACTGCTGGTTAAAGATATTTAGTTTTCTTAATTTTAGAAATTACCTCGCGTATTAATAAATTTAGACTCGACGCATAACAGAAAAATAAAGTACTTTATTGTTTTTAAGAGACATACTTTGTTCAAGATTTTTTTTTCTTGAATTAAAAGACACGCGGTAACGTTGGTTTAAGATATTACCGATTTTTAAAAAATGGCGCTAAAATAAAAAAATTTTAAACAAAAAAAAGTTCTGAATTTTTAAACTATAAATATAAAATTCTTGAAAGAAAAAGAATTTGATTGTATCGTTTAAAATAATACCCTCGTAAATCAAGTGACAATAGTTATCGATCGAAGATATTGGGATCTTAAGCCAAGATTATAAAATTCAAGGCAAAAAAAAATTCTTGATGCCAAACAACTGGTTATCTTCAAAATAAATTTCCTAGTTCAAAATTTATCCTTTCAAATCAAATTAATTATTCTATTAGTGTATAAATAATTCAAGTAGCCCATTTGAGGTCAAGATAAAAAATGACTGACCTTATTACCATTAATTTATTTATAAAATATTTTTCCTCTAAAGATAATAAGCTATTTAAAATAAAAACTTACCACTAACTTAATTGAAAAAATCACGTTAAATATAATTTATGTCTTGTTTAATTTAAAATCTTGATTCAATCAGTCTCACAGTCTATAAAGTTATAACTTACGAAAATCCCTACCGGAAGTCTTATTTATTTATTTATTTATTTTTATTATCAAATCACTGACACAAGTAATTTATTTTCCACTGCCAGTCACTTTAATCCCAAAAATGCGATACACATCACTAAAATAATTGTTTTGTGTAAAAGTCAATTTTAATTGAAAAAAAAAAAGAACTTATTTATTATTGATTAGTGTTAATGAAGTTGAAATAAAGTTAGAGCAATTAACGCGGAGCTTCTAAGGTGATTCAAGGAGCGACACTGACCGACGTTTATCCAAGGATGCTCTCAGGAAGCTCGGGGCGAAGTGCCAGAGCGATGCTTGAAATAAACCGCTCTCGCCCACATCTCTCTCCGCCAACCCTCGTTCAACCTTCCCCACCACAATGCACAACAGTAGCTGTATATCTGTATATCTTTATATGTGTACATATATATAATATATACATGAGTGTATAAGAAGCTGAATACAACTTAGACGGTTACTTAAAAAAGTTTTCTCCCCACCAACATCCCCATATGACACCCACCCTCTCTCCTATACTGACGCCGTGTGTCAAGAGTCGGCGCTTTGTCGTACGCACACGTGCGTATAGTAGAACGGCACATAATCTTTGAGTAGACACTCTACTCTACTCTACTCTGCTCAAAACTACACACTACTCACTACACCAGTCGCATCGCGGATGTGATATGTGATGCTCCGCGCTCACATTCGTCTAGATCTCATTTCGAGCTTCATCTCTACTCAGATAATATATGTTATGCAGTAGATATGCTACACATGATACTTTAGTGCTTCCCGCCTTCAATTCATCTTCTTATGACTTCTCATCAATAAGATTCTGATCTAAATGTCTTCTTATACATCACTTTTTATGTATGGCGCATCGTCATTATAGGTATTCATTTCAATCATTATTAATTATTACGAATAAATTTTTTTTTGTAATCATTAATATCACAGAAAAATAAATTAACATTTTTGAGCGGTAAAAAAATTTTTTTTGGCTCAAAATAAATTTTTTTCCATCAAAATTTAGATTCAATAAATTTTTAGGTTGAGAAGATAATTTTTGATCTCAAAAAAATTTATTTCTTGGTCTAATTATGAAATTTTGTGTACTCCAATGGGAAGCTTGAATATCAAGGAATTATTTACGTGGGAAAAGTTATTTTTTAATAGGATATCGAAATCATACTGAGAAATCAATCGATAAGATAAGGATAGGAATCTTACTAAATTTTTGATTAATCGGGTTAGTCGATCAATCGAGGCTAAATGTATTCGGAAAATATGTTAATTTTTCAGGTTCTCGTCTGTGATATCGTTCTAACACAGTGATTGATTAAGATGACGAATCTTGCGGCGTTTGATGATCTAATATTAATATTTACATATAGAATCACTTATGAAAATGCATATTTAATCAAAATATTCGTCAAAATCGATCATTGTTAGTATATTAAAAAAAAAAAAAAAAAAAAAAATACTTATAAAAAATAATCATAAATAATCTGAATTTTATGTTGGAAAAAATTTTAATGATAATAATAAGAGTAGTTCAATATTTATTATTTCATTACATTTAAAGTTATTGTTATAGGCTCGATAGAAAAAAATATTTTAATTCAAGAGAAAATATCTTCAATAAGTTTTTATGTCGTTTAAGAAAATTTTATTTGATTCAAAAATTTTTCTGATTTTTTTAAGACTTTCAAAATAATTTTTTTCTCAAATGAACATTTTTTATCTTGAATCAATTTAATTTTTTTTTCAATGATATATTTCATTGATTTTTTAGCAAGAAGTTAAAAATTGATAATTAATTAAAAAATTGATTTCTATACATGCGATGAAATTTATGTTGACTTTGTAAATACCAGTATGGATGGTAATTTACGCACAATTCCTAAAAATGTAAGAATTATTAGAGAAATCTTATGTTTTATTGACTTGATTTGACGATAATTAGCGATCTCATTCTTAATAATATTTTCAGAACGTATAAACTAGAAGCAAAAATAAATGTAAGGTAAAAGCAATTTATGAGATTCGTATTTAGGATGAAAAATAATGAATGAACTCTTTATAATACATCAATAATTAATTAAGTTTCTCTAATTAACATATATTGTAACTCCTATAATAAACTACAGTTACTAATTAAAGTATAATTCAATAATTGTCGAAACATTTTTTACAAATTCGTAGCGGTAAATCTTTGAAAACTCGAACTTAGAACCATCGAACATGTGCAAACTTTTGAAATCCCATTACAAACGATTATTCAGGTGGTAAGTGCGAGGGATGTGTGCACCACATGACAGTCTAAAATTTTTTGTCTTTTAAAATTAGCATTTGGACGTTTAGATTTAGAGATGAAGTTTCGTCCTCAGGATATTTATAGGCTTTTGAGTATTTCATAGTGGCTTTACACTATTTGGGACGTACAAGAGAAACCACTGGTTTTACTATTGCTGTACTACCATAGTATGCTACATAGGACATGGGAAAAAAAAAAACACGTTTAGGACATGTGTTACCCTCAACCACCTCGGGCCCATCTTTGTCCCTGACATTCAACACGACCAGATTTTACTCTTCTAATTTTTATGTCTCTATTACCAAGTCAAGTTCTCTCACACACTAAAGTTTCATTTGAGTAAAAAAAAAATTTTTTTTTTTATTAGGATTCTTCTATAAATTAAAATATTTATCAAAAGCTATTTTAAAAATCATCTTTATTTTTTTTTCTATCTAAAAAACCGGAAGAAAAGCCGTGAAAATTAGAGCATCCGTTTTTGAATCCTTAAACGGAAGGATCTAAGCTCACGTGTCAGTCAGATTTAATTATGAAGGCGGGTACGATTTTTGAAATTTGGTAAAAAGCGGAAAAAAGTGATCATACACGAGCCGCCAACCAGAAATCTGGAAAATCTATCTATAATATTATATATTGTTTTGCAGTTGTTAAACAAGTTCCAGCTGTTTCAACGGCTACGGTACTTAATACGAGGATACTTTTTCACATCCACTTCCTCTCTTGATTTTCTTATTTCCAAAAAAATGTAACATTCCAAGATCCGGTATGTTATTTTTAAGAATTGAAGTGGAAGTTAAAAATATAATTGTAGTTTATAAATTTATGCAAAAAAAAATTTATTTGAACCGAGAAAACTAACAAGAAAATAGTAAAACTTATTTTGAAGCAAGAAAATTAAAAATGATAAGCAAAAATAAAAAAAATAGATTTAGACGATTTTCAATAGAATTTAAATAATTTAAAAAAAAATTTTTTTTTAGTAAAAAAAAGCATGGTATGCTTTTTAAAAAATATTTTTACTTCTACTCTTACAAATTTCTAGCAATAAAATATTTTTTTTTTTTTTAATTACATTATCTTGCAAACAATAAAAAATGTTCGATTCAAGAAAATTATTTTCTTCAAAATTTCACTCTTGTTAAAAATTTTCTTTTTTTAATCAAATTATTTTTTATCTTGGTAAAATTTTTCTATTTTTAATTAATTCTGTAATTCTTAAAATAATTTTTAATTGATTGATTAATTAATTTAAATAAAATCATCTTCATTTGGGAAACTTTATGAGTTATGAAAAAAAATTTTTTTTTTTGTAAATAAATATTATTTTTAATAAATTGTTCAATCAGTAACAGAATTTAAATAACAATATATCTCAAATTTCACGAGAATACCATTTCTGGGGAAGTGTATAAAATAATTCCGTCATCAGCGTAATGTCCGACTGCGTTTCGAGGGCGAATAATCCTAAAGGATAAAAAAATAATTTCTAAGAATATTTTTTTTTTTCATCCGGTTTAAAAAACCGGAAATATTTTGTTGACTATTTAAAGTATATTTATTTATATATTGTTCATCTAAATTTCCATAAAAATAAAAAATATATTTTTATAATATAAACATAATTTATTACATGCATGCGATCCGTAAACAATATTGCAGCTTAATCTCCATGGAATTATTATCACACATGTATAATTTCCCAAAGTCCAGTTTCGTTTGATAAACTCATACAGTTGTTGATACATAAATTATGAGAGCACGTGCTTGAGACTTGACTTCCGGGCATGCGTTTATATAGATGCACGCTATGGAATATTAGAAAAGCAAAACGTAAAATAATAAAGAGTAAAAAAACTAACTGGGAGTTTATTCTGCAAGGTGGTCGTAAGGAAATCTTAGCAGTTAAATAAATAAAAAATAAAAAATATCCCGTGTCCCCATCGTCTTTTTTATTTTATTATTTTTATGGATACTTTTGAGTTTCTTCTAAAACTAAATCTACTTTACACTTGTGATCGCTCACTCCAGTTGTCAACACTCCGGAACTCATGAATTTTCTGTCGCTTTAAGATATTCAACGCTCCCTTAAACTCTCAGATCATATTCAACTGAATTTGAAGCAAAATATGCCGTTTTTATAGAGAAAAATTTTTGTTTCAATGTTAGCCATATTAATTATCGCTTATAACTAGTTAAATATACTTCCAATTGGAATGAAATTTTTCATTAATACTTATTCTTAAATTATAGGTAATTTTTTAATTAAGAAATGACCTTGTATCTTGTGAAATATTGACATTTTTAAAGATATAAGTTCATCCCGATGTTACACTCATCAAGACCTTTCATTTGAGTACCCACATCAATTTCATATATTTATATATATTATATATATATATGTATATATGAAAAATATATAAAAATGCATGTGGGTACTCAAATGAAAGCTCTTGATGAGTGTAACATCGGGATGAGCTTATATATTTAAAAATGTCAATATTTAAGAAAATACAGTGCAATTTAACAAAAGTCATTTTTTAATAAACCAAAATTGTATTTATTTATAGTTTACAAGTGACGGCAGTTACATAGTGACTGCAAGGTTGCTAATTAAAATAAATCGTTTTCATTTGACAGAAAAATTTATGTTGAATAGTTTTACTGATGATATTAAAAAAAAAAAAAAAAAAAAAATTTGAATTATCTAAAAAATATCTAATAATGGATGGAAAAAATAATAAATACTAATTTTTTTAATTATTGTTAATTACGCTCTAAAATTAACAAAATTTCCTTATATTTTGAAAAACAAAAATATTTATTGTCCAAAAAAATTTTTTTTTCAAATGGAGTTTAAATTAATAGTTCAATTACACAGTAAAAAATTTAGTGTTAAATATTTAACACTTTTATGTGTAAATTTAACATTTATTATGTGAAATGAATACATAAAAGTGTTAAATTAACACAAAAAAGTGTTAAATATTTAACACAAAATTTTTTAACGCATTGACGCAAAATTTTTTACTGTGTACAAAACTAGAGTAACATGTGGTAAAATTTCAAAAAGTATGATTTCGGTTCATTAACTCAAAATTAATTCCTATTGGCTAGTCAGTACTTACTAGTTTATTACATTGAGGAATAATAATATATTTAATGAGGTTCTCAAGATCATGTGTTATCCACCTGAGACAGCTCGACTAGACCAGCACATAATATCTACACATATATGTACAGAAGTAATATAATATAATATAATATAACATAACCGTATAGTAAAACTCAAAGTTAAGTTAGAGAACCTAAACTTGTTGAATCATTAAGGATGGAAGGAAGCAGTGACCGGAAACCACGCACGAAGATGTGACGCGTAACTTTTTATTTTTTGTCTTCGTTTAACTCACGCACCTCACCAACCAACTAGCTTATTAATTCACTCTGAAAAATTAAGATGTAATACTTGAAAATAAAAAAAAATATATATATGGGCACATAACAATCGAGTTTAGTACGTGAATTTTAATTTTTAAATTAAACAATAATATTTATATTTTTATTGCTTGTTAAATATATATTCAGCACAGTTTGGTGCGAAGCTTTTACTACTAAATATTTATTTTCCTTGATAAATATTTTCATTATTTTATGTCATCAGTGAATAACTTTTAAGAGCTTCTGTCAAATAAATAGTCAATAATTTAATCTGTAGAATACATTGGTATTAAATTAGTGAGTTTGTATCCAATTACACTAAAAAGGAAATAGTAATTTGATATTTTTATAAATATCATCTTCTTAACATTTATACAACAAGTTATTTATTTATTGTTAATTTGCAAAAAACTTTTAATTTTATTTTATAAACAGTAAAATATTCATATTTTATTTATTATTTATTCAATATTTATGGTTGTTGCTAACATAAAAAAATTTTTCAATATGTAAGACATAATTTAAAGATGAACTGTCAAAACACAACTCACCCTACCGGATATATTATTTTATTCTTGTTTTTATGATCACTAAAAAAAAATTCCCAGGTCACTTGTTTAGAAAAGCTCATCGTGTATTATATCGAGTTTCCGTATTTTTACTCATTTTAGACTTTCTCTAAAGGACAATCTGTCTGGCTACTTAATGTTGAGTACAGTAAGTAATATATTACCCTGAGAACTCAATACAACACATGGAAAATTTAACATGTGAAGAAAATTCAGTAGTCGGTTGGTCAGTCGCGTTAGTCTGTCAGCAGTCAGCAAATTAAACCGTAGAAATACAAATATATAGTCTCACTTTCACGGACTTAATATTTATCATTTCACAGTTAGATAATTTAACATGCTTAAATAGATATTAGAATAAAAACAAGTCTAAATTAACATGACGGTAAATAAATTAATTAAGAAATGTAATTGATATATATATATATATATATATATATATATATATACGTACAAACTCATAGAAAATAAGTTTGACTTGAGAAAAAAAATTTTGAACCAAAGAAATCATTGTGAAGAATTTGATCTATATTATTAAGAGAATAAGCAAAATTTTCTAGATTCATAATTAAGAAATAACCTTGTATCTTGTGAACTATTGATATTTTTAAAGATATAAGCTCATCCTGGAGTTACACTCATCGAGACCTTTCATTTGAACACCCACATCAATTTTTCATATATTTTATATATTTATATATATGAATATATGAAAAATATATTAAAAATGCATGTGGGTACTCAAATGATAGCTCTTGATGAGTGTAACATCGGGATGAGCTTATATCTTTAAAAATGTCAATATTTAAGAAAATACAGTGCAATTTAACAAAAATCATTATTTAATAAGGCAAAATTTTATTTACTTATAGTTCAATATTTTTTTTTTTTAATTAAGTCAATGCCCATATCTTCTCTTGTAATTATGGACTATGGAACAATTTTTTCCAATATTAATTAGCAAAGTTTTTAAACGATTCCATAAAGGATAAAATTTTGAATGAATATTAAAATAAACTAAGAGTGCGACTGTCGTTATATTATGACTTGTGATAGATATATTTTTGCATACTGTGGATACAAAACCCCCGAGTACCTGGAACCACTGTTTAGTCTGTATTCTCATACACTGAACTTGGTAAATCTTCAAAGGAAAATATATATTGCAATTCAAAAGAGTTAATAATAACTTATATTCTCTCCTTCACATTTAATTTTATAAGTAAAGGTGAAATTTTGCAATTTGTAATCTTATCACTATTTCTAAACACCACAAAAAATGAATTAAACAAATTTTTCTAAAATTTTACCGGCGGTAATGATTTTTTATTTTATTAAAAATACCTGGACAAATTTTTTGTGGAATTCCGAAAATTTCTAGGCATAGACGGACATTTAAAATGGGACGCACATCGTTTGGTACGTGATTTGACTATTTCAAAAGTGCTTTATTTTTTATTCGGATTTTTTAAATCTTTAATATTTTAATAATTAATTTATGGATGTTAAGATGTCCAATAAGGCATGCAAAATAAAATTTTAAGAATTTTACTCTAAAAAGTTCCGTTGTAATATTTTTAAAAAATTAATTAAGGCGATTTAAGTTAAAAAAATGCTTGACCATGTTAAGAATAATGCACACCTCCCAACGCTCTGTGTTATGAGGCGTGCAAAAGTTTAAAAAAAAATTTAATTAATTAAAACTTAATATCAGATAAATATTCATAAAAATTGCTAAAAATTTAAAATTAAATTATGAAGAAATGAATATTAAAAATAAATAAAAAAGAAAAAATGTATAGAGTTCATTCGAATGGTCGGTAAAGTTTGATGGCCTTTTTAAATTACAGCGCACCTGTCTAGCAAAAATGGATTATTAAAGCACGGGTGTTTTCTGTTGAGCACGTGCTATATTATAGAATAAATTCGCTACATATATACATACCTTGTATAATTACGTCTCGAGTTTATATAAATATATTTATATGCGTACTATATACGAGTATTGTGATGATAAGGTCGTAGTATAGTTATATAGTAACATATATAATATACACACAAGAAACGGGGAGATTCCCCCAAGTTTGCTTCAAGTTCAAAGGCGGTAAACAGCGGAAGGAATATATATCTTACGCTTACTCGACTATTTGAAGGTGAAGGGACAATAATTTGCCATTTATAAAGAGTAAACATATTTTATTTATTTTACATTTTAAATAATTAAAATATTCAAGAAAAAATTCTTTTTATTTTAAAAATAAATAAAAAGAACAGTTTTATACATATATGTGCACACTTATCTATGCAAATAAAATAAAATTATATGAAATTAAATGAATATATATTTTTAAACTGATGAGGATGAGTAAAGATGTTAAAATCAATGTCTCAAGTGTCTAAAATATTCTACGGGTCATTAATCAATCTTTTATCGATAAGAGTTGTTGGTTAAATTTATTGCAAACAATTTATAGCTTCTCATGCGGGTTCTTATTGATTATTAATGCTCACCATATTTATCACATTAAAATATCATTATTATTATTTATCATCATCATCATTATTATTATTATATTATTAAAAACTTTTAATCCGAATAATTTAAAACAATACAAATATTTAACCCAAATATTTACTCCGAACAAATAAATAGTTAGCTAAGTTATATTTTTAAAATTCAACGAATTGAAAGCTTCAAATCAATCGGATTAGCTTGCAATTTTGTGCTAAAAATAAATTCAAGGTAAAATTCTAAAAGCCAGATGAAAACTAAACGCGGCGAACTGTGACTCTCATGGACTATAGGCTAATGAATTTTAAAAAATTTTATTCATGCATTTTAATTTTTTTTTTTTTTATGCATATGGGGATTGGCATTATTAAGAAGCATTTATTATGGCAGTTGATTATACGATAGCCGTTTTACTTAGTTAAATTCTCAGCCGAGGTCATGCCATACAAAATCCACTTGACCCGAATAATCTTGCCAACAGACATTGCGTTTCGCTTTTGACGACGTATACGCCAATCTAATTGACTTTCTTACTTTGTCTGTAATGTATACAAATATATGTATTATCTATATTATTAAGAGAATAAGAAAAATTTTGTATTCGAGGAAGTCATATGATAAATCGGTTTTTTTTTTTTTTAGAGAAATTTAGTGTCATTGCAAAGGTCTTAATTTGAATTTTTGCCGTTTCAAAGTTTCATATAATTTTTACAGATAGTCAATTTATTATGATAAGTATTTAAGCTGCATTCGAAAATGTTCTGTCTCTAGATACATAATTAAGAAATTACCTTTTATCTCATGAAATATTGACGTTTTTAAAGATATAAGCTCATCCCGATGTTACACTCATCAAGACCTTTCATTTGAGTACCCACATCAATTTTTCATATATTTATATATTTTATATATATGTATATATGAAAAATATATAAAAATGCATGTGGGTACTCAAATGAAAGCTCTTAATGAGTGTAACATCGGGATTAGCTTATATCTTTAAAAACGTCAATATTTAAGAAATTACACTTAAATTTAACGAAAATTATTATTTAATAAAGCAAAATTTTATTTATTTATAGTTTACAAGTCACGTCAGTCACATAGTGACTGCAAAGTTGGTAGTTTTTATTAATTTCATTTAAAATATAATTTATATAATTATAATTGACCCCTTTACTTTTTGAATTTCTTGAAAACCAAAATTTAAATAAATGTAAATAACAACAAAAGAGTAACAAGGAAACTAAATTATGCTTTATGTGAAATATATTCAAAGTAAAAAAATTGTTTTTTTGACAATACAACTCATTGGTTAAATTGTAAAGTAAGAAACCTCACCTGATTTTTTTAGTGAGTAACTTCATCTTAACCATTATTATAGTCTTTTAAAGCAGAGCAACTTTCTATTGAATAGCACATATTATATATATGCAGTAACATCTCCATAGACGCCCTGTGGGCTCATCGATGGAAAAGAGAAAAAAGAACAGATGTTCTTGCACTGAGACTGGTTTCTCAGTTCAACAAGACACTGGATTATCTTGGTGACAAAAACTTTAAATTTTAAATATGTAATAATAAAACTTAGTAATAGTAATAGTAATTTCGAGCGTGAGAAAATAAATATTAGTCAAATGTATTTGAATTGAGAAGAAAAATTTGTTTTTTGTTGTTGTATTTTTTTATTTTCATTGTCACGCCTACATATGAAAATTATTGTTGTCCTTGATATTACAACTTCAATGCACTTATGCACGCATAAGTATATATATGTTATATATTGATCTTTTTACTATAAATCTTGTTACGCCTACATATTTAATTATTAGGATAAATAATATTCTTGACAATTTATTATACTCATATTTCTTAGATGAATATAAATTCAAATGATACACTTCAAATTTTTCCTGCATCATTTGAATATTTTTATTTTTTATTGATTGTATGGAAAAAAAAATTTATTCTATAGCAGAAATCTAAACACGTGTTTATGTTTGGAAACTATTATATAATTTATATTATGATCCAAAATTTGACATTTTGGTAAAAATTATTTGAAAATAATTTTATAGAATTTAATATTGAGAAAACAGAAATTGCAATCAATTGTATAAATTTCACTTCCCCTTATTTATAAAGAGTAATTTATTTTCATACATTCGAAGTCACAATTAGATTAATAACTTCACAGTAATTAAGAAGTCATCAAAGACGAATGTTAAAAAAAATAAATTGATAAAATTTTGCTCTATATGGCAAAAAAATGAAAAAAAAAAAAAAAATTTTTTTTTGTTGTAGTTTTCTTCTGAATTCAAGGAGCGTAATTCAACTACACTTTGTCATTTCTTCTACTGTAAGTAAAATTTTCTATCCTATATTTTTGTCTCGAAAAAAGTGATTTTGTTTACCTCGAAGTTGCCAATGTTATATTATGATAATAAATTCATAATAATTATGTAAAGTACGCAAGGACTTGTAAAAAACTTTAGACAATAGAGATACAATCGAAAGTGTGGGATCTAAATTCTAAAACATTAAAAAGGGAAATTTAGTGTTTCAAGGAAAAAGCTTGAGAACACTTTTTTCTCTCTCTTTATAATTTTCAAAGTCCTCCATCTCAGTCTTTTTGTATATTAGGGCCTACGAAAATGATGATCACGTGTCCAGAAGCCGAGATTAAGACGTGGTTCCTCCTACTTGAGATTCCGAATGAGCTTTCTCTCTTATTACGGCGGATGTATAGTTTTTTATTCATTTTTATTCTTTCATTAATGCCTTTAAAAATTGCTAATATGCTCAATCTCTATTCAACATGAATTTGAATTTTAATTTCATGATTATTTTATAAACAATACGATTAAAAATGCAGTGAAAATTAGTTGAGTTTAAAACTAGTAGATATTTAATTAATTAATATTCTTGAGAGTTTGCCAACGAGTTCAGAAACGGATAGATTTCCGAAAGCTATACTTACGTTTATAATATATATATATTTATGCGTATGTATATGTATGAAAACTAATCAATTATTCCACGTAGTTAAGTCCTTGCTATAAGCATTGTAAACTCTTAGTTTTGTCCTCGTGGCGATTGTAAACTCGTCAGTTATATATTGAATAAAAATAAACTGCTTGATTAGTTTGTAATTTTACTTTTGACACAATTTTTAGTAAATTATGAAAAAGTGATAGTGAGAATCAATATTTGATTTTTAATTTTAAAGTAGTTCTACTCTATCGATCGTATAAGAAAAAACTTATTTTTTTTTTTTTAAAGAATTTTTCAATTGTCTACAGTTTCGTTGAATAGGTTCGCTACTGATTTTTAATTAATAGCAAACTTTTAATATTTTTATTATCGTAAGTTAAATCTAAAAATATTCTCAACCAAAATTTTAAATCGATTCATTGAATCGTTTTTGAGTGATTAATTTTTTTAATTGTTTCTTTTACATGTCGCGATTTAATGAGCCGATAAAGTTAGGATGAAATCTTTTGGAATTTTTGCTCTGTAAAATAGAAAATAGAAATTTTTTTCTATTAAAAAATAGATATATTTTTTCTCTTAAAAAAGGAAAAAATTACATTTAATAATGTAACGTAGTGCTTTATATAAAAAACTGGAAAAATTAGTTCCAAATTGTAATTTTTACTGATTTTGTAAGAATTATATTGTAAGATGTAAATATTATATTTAAAGGCGCGAAAATTAACATTCAAAATTTGAATTTCAAAAATGTTGTTTCGAACTGCAATTTTTTTAGTTTTTAATTTGAAGCGACACGTATTACTATTTATAATGAGCTTTTTCCTTTTTTTCTTTTTTCTGTAGAGAAATTCGTGAACCAAAAAATTATATTGAAGATTTTTTTAATTTTTATAAAAAAATAAGTACCGCTCGTTTATGTTATTTTTGATAAAAAATACTTGTTATATCTTCAATTAAATATTCACCGTTTAAAAAAAAAGTATGGTTGTCATTTAATAACATGTTCACTTTAACTACGGTCAGAATAGGGAATACATGTCAGATGTACGATTTTTAATTGCTAATATTTCGAAAATTAGCACCGCAAGGATTATTAAAAAAAATTTATTCGTACAGCTATTACATATAGTGTAAATCGATTTAAATGAAGTAAAAAGTCACAGTCTAAAAAAAAAGAAATTTCATTTTAATTACACGAAAAATAATAAATATAACATGATGGGTGGCCTATATTGAAAAAAATTGTATTCATGATTCACGATTTATAAAAAAAAAAAAAAATATTTGATACAATAAATAATTTATTGCCGGATTTGAAAAAAATTATAATAGACATTGTTGAATTGAAACCTCTAATGATATAAATAAATGAAAAAAAAAAATCAAAGATACATGCTTGTTAAAAGTTTTCGGAATAAACAATCACCGGAAGCGCAAGGATGTTCAACGCATTGTCGTATTGAAACAGGTCCTTATCTGAAGCGAAAATCACTTTGAAAATTATAAAAGACACCGCTGTCAATAAAATTATTATTATTTTTGCATAATAATAATATTAGAAGTCAATATAATATAATATAATAAATAAATGAAATAACGAAGTAGATGATAAAGTTATTAAGATATTCTAAGCAATAAACTAAATAATTGTAAAATAAAATTTAATGTTATAGCGATGTTGAGTATCAATTTAAGTCGCAGCGTTCTAAAGACTGCAATTATTAAATGTAACAGGTCCTTTATTACGTTTAAAATTATTAGTCGTTACATATACAAGGTATCAAGGTACTAAAATCACCCATATATTGTATAATATATATATTTTGTATATATTACTGGAAGTGGACTAGCAGTAGTTAATGCAACACCAGCCTGAGGCTAAAACTATCCGGTTAATGATTTCGTTGTAGCTACCATGCATACGTACATGTAAATTACGATGAGTTAATGTAGTATGTGATGTAATGAACTGTGTATAACTCGTCCGAATGCTACGTGCTTTCATATTTAATTACACTACCCGTCGTGAAACTATTCCATTACACTTGTGCGCTGTAGTGATCTGGATGCTCTATTTGAGATTCTTATTTATGGGCAATAGTCATGTGTAATGAGATACATTTTCAACGCCAATGTTTCTTTTATTTTAAATCAAAATGAAGAACTGCATACAAGTTCGACTATTTTTTTACTCGATATTTCTGACATCAATTTTGCTTACAAGTCAGACGTGTTGAGTTCGAATCTCAGTTAATGTCACTTTCGGTTTTTTGCTGATAATTTTTTTCATACATCTTAACGTGGTGAAGTGGATACGCTTTAACACGGACCGAAAAACATGTTATGCTGATCTTAAATCATCGCCATCAATTTTCAACAACATATATAAAGAAAAAATACATGATATTAAGAGGATTTTTTTTTTTTTGTAAATCTGATGTTATCGTGGGCTATTTAATTCACTTGATTTAAAAAAAAAAAAAAAAAAAAAAAGAAAAACACGGATTTATCCTACTGGCTATCCCTGACACTTTCTGCACACCCTATCAAAAAAATCAACATGGGAAACCAGCCTGGATTCCTACATGGCGTTTTTGGATAGATTCCCATATGGTTTCCTATATAGGAATTCAGGATAGGATCCTACATAGATTTTAAAAATTAAAAATTATTATGAAGTAATTGCTGTTAATTAATCATTAATTGAAATTAATTCTGAAAAGGGGATTTTGTAATTCTATTAAATGAAAAAAATTACAAAAAGATTACTCATTATCTGTTTTATGGTCTAACAAAAAATTCAGCGTTAGTTCAAAATATCACAAAGTTTATGCAAGAATGCCGTTGAAACTAGAAATTCTCGAATTTATTCTACATTGTATATCATTGTAAAGTCTCAGAGTTTTCTTTTTTTTTATATTTTGAATGAAGGAACTAGTTCTTGAACAAAAAATATGAAATTTTTAGAAAATAACGAAGTTTTTGTCAATTGTCGAGAATTACCCCAATAGCCAGCCTTTCTTTGAGAAAAGTTGACTCTCAGTAGTTGCGGTTAACATAACGTCAATTGTACAAAAATTTTTCACTGTATTATAAAAATAAAAATCCGGAATTTAAATACAAGTTATAAAACTTAAAGAAAAAAAATTGCAGATAAATCTAAGAAGAATTTGATTGTATCGATCGAAGATAGTATACTCTTGAATCAAAATAATTATCGATCGAAGATATTAGTCTCTTAACCCAAGATAACGAGATTCAAGACAATAAATTCTGAAAGCACGACAAATTTATCTTTAAAATAAATTTCTTGAATCAAGATTATTTTTCTTACAATATTTAATGAATTTTTCTACAAACTGTTAAACGATAAAAAAAATCAATGAGTAAATAAATCAACAGAAAAATTTTATGACAGAACATTAAACAAATTTAAATAAAAAAAAATCCTTGCTTGTTAAATAAGTTACCTTTGAAAACACATAAAAATTTTAATTTTTTTTCCTCAATAAAATTTAAAAAGACAAAAAATTTCAACTATCCACATACCAAGTATTTTTCACTTGTATAATTATATTTGCCCTATATACGAACATAAAACTGTAACCTGACTAAACCAACCGAAAAAAAACAAACGTACAAATATTCACATGTATCTCAAACCAAAAAAATATATACAATTTAAATTCCAGTGTTAAAAAATCAAAAAGTCATTTTATCTTCGTTTCAAATTATATTCGTTACGTGGTTGCTCGCATTATCCACGATTATCTGTTCTCCGACTGTTTATTCTTATTCCTCCTGAAAATATATATATCGCAAATTGCTCACCCCTTTAATTCCAGTCTACACTAGTGTCTTTATTATTATCATTGTTAATACTTAGCAACAATGGATGTCGCATTAAGAAACATTTAAAAAATTTTCAATGCTTGAAAATTATATCTAGTACCAGATAAAATATTTATCCATAATATTATAGGCAGTTATCGTTTAATTTTTTATCTTTTTTTAACTCTTGCATTTAAATTTTATTATAATCAGATTGAGAGTTAAATTTTTAGCAAAACAAATACATCAAAGCTTAAAACTATGCATGTAAACACTCGAATTATTTGATATCAGTTTATACTCATCAAATTCAACTAAAAATGTATTATTTATTCGCATAAAAACAGCTAAAGCTGGATCTTATTCGTTTATTTAATATTTATATTATTTTCTTCCTGAAGTAAAGTCTTATATATCATCAGAATAACAGGTCGTTCTTCGTCGTTTGAGCCAACTCACTGGTCCGAGTCTTTCATTATCTCTCATCCTGATCGCTCGCGTGCATGTTATGTTACATCCCTCTACACCATCTAACAAAACTCTATAATAGTATCATATATATCTACACAGCACACTTGTGCGCTAGTACGTCTTGTAGATGTAGTTTAAGCTTATAAGTGTAGGTTATAGTTTTTTGCCATTTGTACAAGACATAACCTTCGTGCTGTATCTACTGTGCGTTTATCCGACGCCTCACGCCCTCAAGCTACTCTACAAGCTTGCCTTGCACTCGTATATACTTATAACATATATATTTTTCATCATATCAGTCACCCTGGACTGAGCATAGGATCGTATAACTTACCACTTTAATTGTCATTCGGTTCCGCAATATGACTGACCGGTACTGAGTAAATATACACATACTTATTTACATGTTTATAATAATTTATAAATGCTAAGTAAGTAGAACTTGTGAGAGATACAAAAAATGGTATTATATTACTCATACCGTGACTTATTATCCTTCCTAATCCAGACACTACCTGTAATCAAGAATCGCGATTTTATCGAGAATAGTTATTGCATGTAGATTATTATAAGCGCCTATATTACAATATGTATTACACATAAATTGTTTATTATGAAATTTTTTTATCTTATTTATTTTACGGAATTTAGATTTGCTATTATATTGATCAAAAATTAACTTAGTTCAATAGACAAGAAAATCTTTTAAAAAAATTAAGACATTAAAGTTAGCTGTCACTATTATAAATTTTTTTTTTTTTTAATAAATAAATTTGCTCCGAAAAATTATTTCTGAAAAATTGCATTTTTTACTTTCTTAATTTTCTAGATGTCAATTTTTTGCTCTTATTTTTTTTTTGCCATAATTTATTTGTTAAAAAAATTTTTTTAATTAATTATCTGCAAAATTTATTCTCTTAAAAAAATTTTATTATTTTGAATCGAGTTAATAATAAAATGATTTGCTTGAGAATTTTCAGAAAAATTTTAATATATTTAAAACTACTCCGAAAACTTGGAATAGTAAATTTAGTGTCACTGAAAAATTTTTAGGACTGTAAAAAGACATAAATTCAAGTCAAAATCCTTCAAATGATGAAAATTTTAACTTAAAAAGCTTATTTTATCATTCAGAAATGCAAAAAAAATTTTTTTTAATTTATTTATTTAAAGTCATCTTAAAATGTTGGTTATTAGCGACTAAATAATACAGTAATAAAATTTTCTTTACATAAAGATTTTACTGCGAAAATTTTCACTATCACAAGAGTAAATAATAAATAAAATAAAATTTAACAAAAATTCAGAGTGACGGAAAAAATTTTTCTTACAAAAATACAATTTTAATTTTGACTAACATTCTATTTATTTAATAATAATTTTATAACTACATACAATCGGTCAATTTATTGATGCATTTACCCCTTTATTTAAAGCCGGATAAATTTATCAACAAATAATAATCTAGGTAGTAAATAAAAAAAATAAAATTCATCGGTAATAATTCGATTATTTGTTTTATTGTTCATTCAACTGCAGCGTATGATACTTCCGGCTAAAAGTCTTAAGCTTTAATGCTTGAAGAAATATCCGCAGGAAATTAAAACCTACAATTATACATATAACCAGTTATGAATGAATTAATCGCTAATTAAATATTAACGCGATAGTTAAAATCCAATAACATCCTGTCCTTCGCAAACAAAATTTTTTTAATATTAATACGAATTAAAAATTTATAAACTAATTTTTCATTAACCACTCGGAGTAAAATATATCTCTGGATGAGATTATGTTTATTTTTTTGCATAAAAATCAACACCGTTACTAAACCAGTGGACCGAAGGAAACGCATCTGGAAAGAATAAAGTGCACATCGTATGAGACACGGTTTAAATATGAATATATATATATATATATATATATATATATATATATATATATATATATATATATATATATATATAGATATAAATATATAGTATGTCTCAGAGATCTCTGTCGGTTTGTGAATAAGCATAGAGAACTTTACGCAGTCGTACAGACTGCATAAGTAAGCGGCAGGAGTACGAAGAACTAAATGCAAAACCGGAGAAAATCAAGAAGTTAAATAGACCCTGAGGACTGGAGAGACTTACTTAACGTATGTTATACCTATATCTTATATTCTATATCTCAGTTTTAATGTTTGTTATACTCCAAGCACTTTACTATGTACGTGTATATGAGTATATGAATGTATATGCAATGTGCAAGTACCCTGCACAATCTCAGTTGACTTAACTTTAGCTGAACTCGACTCGCCCAGTTCTGAAGAAATCACACTATTACTACACCACACGGGGGATCTTTTTACCTTGCACACGTTTCTTCGACGGCTTTGATGATGATGATCGATACCGTATACAATTGTTTGTGAATTTCAAACGAGATGCTTACAGACGAATGCCAATGAGTTGTCGCGAGACTGATAATGATAATTCGTTAAAATAAGAATAAATCTCAAATCATCTTCATGAATTTTATATTTGTACTTGCTTCTGAATTTATATACGGTGGGATATTTTTTTTACAGTCGACTTTTGTCCGAAGATTCTTCTTCTAAAGGTTCCCGCTGTCTATAGGTTCCAGGATACATTCGTTAAAGGTTAAAAGGAAGTGCTGATGCACAGTAAAAAATTTTGCGTCAAAAAATTTTGTTAAAAATTTTTATGTTAAATATTTTACACTTTCTTCTATTAATTTAATACAATAAATGTTAAATTTACAAATAAAAGTGTTAAATTTTTAGCATAAAAATTTTTAATACAAAAAATTTTTGACGTAAAATTTTTTACTGTGTGGTGAAGAAGAAATTTTCAACGAATGATCCTGTCCCAACCTGGAACCTTTAGACAGAGTCGACTGTATTTTTAAATTATTTGAGATTAAGTTTTTGGTTATAAAACAATAAAAAAATTTTTATTTTTATTAAATTAAATCAGCACTTTTTTCAATATCAATTTATCAAAAAAAAAAAAAAATAAATAAATTGAATATAGCATATTAAATAAAAGAGACACGAGTCAAATATATCCGGATGCAATTGATTGCTATCGTTGCCGGAAGTAACTCGTGTTTACGAGTTAGTTGTGTAGATTATTTGCGCGTGTGCATAAAGAAGAAACGATATAGATGGAAAAAAAGAAAATTTTCATATATATATACATATAATGTAATATGTTATTATGCAAGTCACTGATACTCAATCGATGATCAACTTCATTTCAATTTCTCTCACCTCACTCTCACGCCCATTTACTTTGTTTATCTCTCATTTATTTATCTGTCTGGGTTGTAAATATACTTCAGTTATCATTTTAATTGCTTCAATTAATTTTAGATCTCATTGATTTATTTTGTAACATATTATTTATAAATTCTTTTTTTCTAAAAATACTATTATTACACAGAAAAAAAAATTTATTTGAATCAAGAAAATAATTTTAAAAAGTTTCATTGTCTTAATTTTTTTTAGATTAAATAAATTTTGCTTAATTCAATAATTTTTCGTCTTGATTTAAGACATTGAAACTTTTTAAAATAATTTTCTTGGCTTAAGAATTTTTTTTTATCCGAATTAATTTTTTTTTTTTTTTCAATGGGTTATTATTTATTAATTATTGGCTATATTATAATTAAATCTCATTGATTTTAGTTCTAATCTCAAAATTTTATTACAAAATTATAAATTTTTATTTAGCTAAATAGGAAAAGACGATAAGCACCATAAACGATATAAATATACTAAAACAGTTTGATATGAATGAATAAAGTAAAATATTCAATGACAACCGGATTTAAAATGATTGCTATTACCAGTAAGTACCCACACTTTACTGTCTAGTATCTAGTGCTGCTACTTACTGTCAAATCATGAGTTCAATGTACTTAACAATTTAAATCCATAATCCTGGCAAACGTTAATTTTCTATTTAAATCATACAAAATTTGCATGAATTTATGATTTAAAACTTTCTCTTTTCCATGCAACTTTTACAATAAAGAGTATAAATCTTCCAGATAATTTTCTGCTCTTCCAAAAATTCCAAAAGTTTTTATTTGTTTACTTAAGACAACTGCAGATCTTCAAAAAAGAGTGAAATTTTGAAGATAGTATTTTTTTGAAGCATGTTTTTAGTGTAACCACTTGATTATTGACTTAATTTGAATTTTTTATTTATCATAAAAAATTACTGGTAATAATATTGTCTATTAGTTCAAGAGGCGGGTAATCAGCCATGACAATATATAATGCATTTTTATAATTAAAGAAATAATCATGCATTAGTAGCAAGAATATATCATTAGAAATGTAATGTACAAAATTACAAGTTTCAAAACAAAATTATTGTACAAAAGTATCAACAGAAAAGACCAAAAGGTGTCTAATAGTCCATATTTCTGATCTAATTTCAAATTTTATGAATAAATTAATTTATAAAATAATCAGCATGCTACTTGATAAGCTCAAAAATTGATGTAATTGAAATTTTAAGCTTTTTTTAATTTCCCGCTGTCAACTATTTTCCTAATTTATTAAGCCAAAAAAATGCGCAAAATTTAAAAAATGGCTTGTTCAATACTATTTTTCAGCCCACTTTTTTTTTTTTTTTTTTTTTTTTACATGAATGGTTTTTTGTTTGTTTCCAAAAATGGTAATGTATTTACCTAATTTGTCCTTCAAGTTTGTTATGCTTTTTTTATTATTTTATATTTTTTGGGGTTCGTTCGTATTCGGTGATGTAAAGCGCAAAAGAAAGAGCCAGATATCGTAGCTAGTGCACGTGGTGTTATTATATTTTTCCTGCCGCAAAACCAGATGCCTTTTGGCGTTACTTCTGGTTTCGTATTCCGGCCAATGTTGCCGCGAGACTCATGAATTATTTTTGGAATACACATACATATAAATATATAAATATATGTATGTTATTAATGTGTAGAGAAAATGCGTAGGGAGTTATTTATTAAAAAATTACTGAATAAGTTTCAATTTAACTAAATTTTTATTTAACAACGCTATAAATAAATGAGATTTATTTTACTCGTTAAAATTGTAAATTTAAAAATTTTTTACTATTATGATATCTTCTCTGAAAAATATCAAGATAAATTGCATACGGAAAAACATTTACACAATTAACTAACTCTATTATGTCAAAAAAATTGAGATTAAAATAAATTTATTTACTACAAATATAAATAATCGAAAATATTAAAATAATACATTGCTTGAAGCAATGTACACTTGTTTATTATACTTTTATCTTTAAGCTAGTATGATATTTGTACTCTATTTTAAGGTACTGTCGATTCTGCAGACGAGAATTCGTGTGTATATCGGTGAAATTAATTTTATAAGAATAGAATTGAAATTATGCAACTCTAAAATTTAAAATCTATTCTTTAAAATCTTTTTTAATGGCCTAAATCTAAACAATCAAATCAATAATGTAGGTTATTGTTTTTTACGTGAGTTCTATGATTCCTTGCAATAGCATGAGTCTACAGATTTATTTTATGATCTTTCTACGACGCCTTCTTTTATTATTCGTTCATAAAGTCTCAATAAATTTCTATAGGAAAAAAAAAAAAAAAATGATTTCAATTCCATAATTCAAATTCAAAATTTTGGTTGTAATTCCATAATTCCAAAATTCAAGTCTATAAAATACACACAGAAAGAAAGAAAGTCTTGAGTCAATCGTAAATTTTCTTAAATCAAAAAAATCTTAAGAAAAATTGAAAATTTCTTGAACGAAATTAAAATTTTTTAAGCCAAAAAAAAATTTCTTCTTGCTCCAAAATAACTTTGGTCTTCCTTAAAATTTTCTTGGTTCAAGAAATTTTTTTTTTCTGTGCATGAACGGTTACCAAAGCTATTTGTTTAATCAAAAATTTTTCAACGTTATTTTTAAAAAATTTCTTAATGCTATAAATAATTTTTTCTCACGATGAGAAATTTTAACTGAGAAATTTAGGCATTGAGTGATTTGAAGCACGTGTCACAAGAGAGTAGATTGATGAAAAAAGGGCTTTACCGGAAATAATGTGTACACGATTCTCGTGGACACATAGGGGTGAGTTGGGAAAAATTTGAGTTGACAGTAATACGAGTTTAGCCGAATAATTAACTAGTCCCAGGCGTAAGTCAATCAACTTTTATCAACTCTAACATTTGAAAGCATACGAACGATAAACAATTAATGTCTAATTTACTCTAAATTATAAGCTACCGTATTAAATAAATTTATAAATAAAACGCTATAAAAATAAATTAACGTTCTCTCCAGTATCTATTTTAATCTTTATTATATTTTTTGTTATTCAATTTGACACTTAAATAAAAGGATCTAATAATATACGGAAGCTCGAAAGACGTTATAAATTTCAAAACATAAGCGTGAACACAATATTCCAGATTTTTAGTTCAACGAACGAGCTTACATACAAACGAAATAAATAGATGTGTTTTTTTTAGCCTCTTTAATTATTTTAGTCACTGAAGATAATTAATTAGTTAATTAATTATTTAATTAGCCAATTAATTCTTTTAATTTTTCAATTTATTGTAGGTAATTTAATTAATAAAAAATTGAACTGTGAAATAAATTCGTTAATTATACGTATATAATTTTAATTCAATGTTTATTATTATTCAGAAATAACTTACGGAACTTACGTCGTTGCTACTTAAATGCTAATTTTCTAATTGAAGGAAATGAAGGAAGAAACATCCGGTGGAACTTATATGTATGTATTTAAGCTCGATGCACAACAGAAGAAATTTATTTTATTATTTTTCAATCAGATTATTTTCTTTTCTTCTTTTAATTAGACCAAGTTCTATTTTTATTCTAAGCTTCAGTGATTATTTTATACAATCATTAAAAAATAACAATGTCAATTAATTTAGTAATATTTGATAATTTTTTCGAATAAATTGTCTATTTTGAATAAGTAATAAAGCATTACATTTTAAATTCGGATAATAAATTTTTTATTATGAATTTTATTAATTTAAAATTCAGATTTTTTTTTCAATTATTAGTATAACTATAGAATTTTTCAATATGAATTTTTTTTGTTAAGCATGTCAAATGAAGATCACTTGATTAAATAAAAAAAAAAAAAAAAAAAAAAAAATATTATTTTTACACACGAAATAATCAATCAATCAATTTTATCTCTGACACAAATTGGAAAATAAATTTAAGAATTTTTTGTCTATGCAATACTAAAAATTTATATTCTAAATTTGGGGTGAAAAGGGAAAGAGAAGGCCATACACATTGAATCAAGTAAATAATTTTGAAAAATTTCATTTTCATAATTTGAGTAAAAAAATTCTTAAACTAAGAAATTTTTCTTGGTTTAAGTAAATTTTACTTAATTCAAGAACTTTTGGTCTTTATCCAAGATTATGAAACTCTTTAAAATTATTTTTTTGGTTCAAGAATTTTTCTCTTGATTCAAGTTAATTTTTTATTCAGTGTAGTAATATAAGGGATAATTTAAACTATTGAAACAAGTTTATTTTTTTTTTTCTTGTATGTGAATTACAATAATAATTTTCATTCAAACGATTACGAGAGATATTATTGTTTAGAATTAAAATTAGCAAAACGTTGTCGATAAAAATTTTATTTCCTGAGCTTTCAAGACTCTGATATATTTTTCACCAAGACGAGAAAATTTTGCAAACACATTATTGTCGGAAACATTAAAAAATATTAACTAACTTTAACATTCAAAATTTCCAAGTTAGCTTATCATTGAAGTATTAGTATTCTCTGTACGTAGTACAAAATTTCATTTCAATTTAAAGTGTAGTAAGTATTACTTATAATGAAACAAAAATACAAAAAAACTCTACAGAGATTTATGCAACTATTCCATTTAAAAATGGTAATAGTTGTAAGAACTTTAAAATTGAGTAATAACAAATTCCAATGATGTTTCTTCTTCTTCAATTGAATTATTCGATAGTTCCAGAGACATCTTTCATCCTGACATTGAAAATAATTCCCAAACGATGGCTAATAGTCTGAAAAATTTTTCTGTCGAATTAAAAAAATAAACTTCCTCTGTGATAATGCAAAGCATTGCTGTGACCAGGATTCGAACCTGGGTTGCTACGGCCACAACGTAGAGTCCTAACCGCTGGACGATCACAGCTAATGGAAGTGTTGGAAACTAGACCATTTTATATCAAATACGCTTTTACTCGGTGCTATACTTACTTTCCCCACCGAAACTCTGTTAAATAACGATTGATTTAATAGTATCGGTGAAAGTTCAAGCGTATCACTTATCTCTTTTCGATGACTTAATATTGAGCGACACAAGTTTCAATGATAACTTTTCTTAGAGCCGAGTTACTTTGTTTCATGTTTAGAAGATGCAATTTTGTTGATAAGGTACGATTTAGGTTTTATTAAACAAAAATTGTATATAATCCGTTTTGAAGCTGCGGATCAGCCAATAAGAGAGTGAAAGAACGGAATGAAAGTATTGATTTTGTCTCCTACTGTGTAGAGACTAGAAGACTTATTTCTGTTCGGAGCAATTCTTGTAAAATCGCATTATTTTTTTGTCAACCTGCGTGTAGTCAATCTAATCGATCTAGATGAAACATGGCTCATTAATAATTGAAGAATTTTTTAATCTTCTTAATATTTAAAAATTATTGCAAATTTTTTAGATACACGGAGAAAAGAAAAAAGGAAAAATTACATGGTAAATATTGATAAAAGCCGCGACAAATTTAAAACTAGAAAAATTGCAGTTCAAAATAACATTTCTAAAATTTTAACTTTGAATCTCAATTTTCACAATTTTGAATGTAATATTTACAATTTACAATGTAATTCTTACAGAATTTATAAAAAAAAACGGTGACATTAGCCGAGTGGTCAAAGGCGCAAGGCTTAGAGAGCACTCCAAGATCTAACTCACCGGTCAGGAGCGGGTTCGAATCCCAAGCTGGTTTTAGAAACCGACGCTAAATGAAAATTAAAAAAAAAAGAATCTGTAATTTTTTCCATTTTCTTTTTTCCGTGTATAATTATTTTTTACTTAAAAAAATATTACAGGCAAGTTATTCAGTGCCCTATTTATTGTTAAAGATTGCTAAATTCTATCCTTTATCAAAAAATAAAAGAATCAAATCAACGTAAAAATGATACGAATGATTTTTCAGTATTGATGTAAAGGTAAAAAAAAAATACATATATTATGACATAAAATAAAATAGTGTAGGGAAAAGATAATACTATCATCGACGATAAATTTTAGAAGCCGACATAAACTTTACCTTGAAATAATTGGTAGTATTTTAGAGAGAAGAAATAAAAATCTAAAAGTGTAGGTGTGTAGTAGAAGAGAGGTACCACATATTTTTACCTTCGATTATACTGAAAAAGACGGTTAGGTGTTATCGTCAATGCACTTTAGGCATCGTGCAGGACATCATGTGCAAATTGAGATGTTTACAACGGATTGAAAGAGAAACCTGAAACGTGACAGCGTTGCAGATGCGCTCGAGTTTCTCCCTAATAAATAAATATACAATAAAACGAACCTTTATAAAAAAAAAATAATAAAACTATTATTGGCCAGTGAGAATTAAAACCATCAAATAAATTATAAAGTATTGCATAAGTCGAATTTGTATCTTGTTCCAAAACAAAAAATTTTTAGACACAATATCTGTGAATTTTGTTTGAAAAAAGTAAAATACTTCGTTAGTGTAAATTTTTCAATTCATCTGAGAGTTTTAATTATTTAATTCGCGAGTTGATTTTTTAATATAAAAATCTAAATATTTTTAAATAAAAAATTAAGAAGATCCGATTTTTCTTAAAAGGCAGTTTAATAAAAGTGCAATCTTAAAAATAGCATTTAGAAAAGATTGATTTCTTCCTGAACGCATGCATAAGTGTGCAATACAGCCTTTGATAACGACTCAATAAAATCTTTAAGTAACACATCCTCTTGTAGCTTAAAATTGTTATTTGTTACTTATTTTTTATAATATATAAATGATTATTTTTATTTTTCATCAGCTCGTAGCTACTCTTTTACGAGTTTCTCCAGAGTATTTAGTATATATATGTATAGATATATTTATAGGCAGTTTTATATAAAAATAAAAAAAAAAGGGGTTAGTTGAGAACCCTTATAATCGTTATATAGCTTATACGATGAGCCAGTTTACATTTTAATGCGCGATAATGCCCAGTATCGTGTATTATAGTACTTGGACGGTTGTCAAGCGTATATCATCGGTGTACCATGACGAGAGAGTTCACTTACCAAAGCCAATTTGAATCCTCTATAATACAACTATACTCTACTCCTTTTATTCCTTATTTTCTCCTCATCACTATATATACCGTACTGCATGTGAACATTTAACATTAACATTACACTCACCTCGGAACATTACAATCCAGCTCCAGGCTTCTATTAAATAAAGTCCGAACTCCATATACTCATGCTTAACTTACTCTGCTCTAACTTAATACTCTACATCTACATCTACATTACTAATTCCCAACTTTACTGCCTTAAGACCAAGACGAAGAATGAGGATGAAGAATCCCTAGACCGGCGATTGTTCCACCCGCAATCGCGCCCAGTCTCCGTGACTGTACGTATCAACCGATCGGTTATTAGTTTATACTTACCCATTTGGAATACCCTATCAACGAAATGTATCATGACACGAAGCTCTAGCTATTCAACAGCCTCAACAATCTTATTTGTACTTTTTTTTTTTTTTTATTCTTACTAAGATTCTATCGCCACAATCACGGGGCCATTAATATTTATAGCTTTGTGAATAATGAAAAAATTTTATGCAAGGTAAAGGACCTAGGTGTTGACCCTGGCCCAGTTTCTGACCTTTTCAAGTTTATTCTAAACAAAAACAACTAAAAATTTTTACCACAACAGAGTTTTTAAAAATACAAAATAGCTGATTTTTTATCTGATGGAAATTATTGATAGATATATGATAAAAAAATTTTGAAGATTAAAAGGGATTAGTTCTACAATATCTAGGCCAAATTTTGTAGGTTTTATATGTTGACTCTTAAATTCTTACCTATTCTAAACAAAGTTATCTATTTTTTTTTTTTTTTTAATCAATAAAGCGTTTAAATGTAAATAGTTATTATAATTATTTATTTTTTTTTTGGTTTTTTTTTAAATAGTAAATTGATATTAAATGTATAATTAAAAAAATAAAAAATATATTGATATTCATGATAATTTTTTTTATTAAAATTATCACGATATCAAAAATGAAGCTTATTAAAAATTTTAACTGGCTGACAAAAACACTGATTTTTTTTTTTTTTAAATAGACTCATATTAATTAAAACATAAATTTTTGCACTTGTAGTGTACTGTACTATTTTAGATATTGACTTTTTTAAAGATATAAGCTCATTCTGATGTTAAACTCATCAAGAGCTTTCATTTGAGTACCCACATGCATTTTGATATATTTTTGATATATACATATATATGATATTTATAAAAAATATGAAAAATTGATGTGGGTACTCAAATGAAAGGTCTTGAAGAGTATAACATCAAGATGAGCTTACATCTTAAAAAATGTCAATAGTTCACAAGATACAGGGTCATTTCTTAATTATGTATCTAGAAATAGAGAATTTTGGAATGCAGCCTAAATACTTATCATAATAAATTGACTATTGGTGAGAATGATATGAAACCTTGAAAAGGTACAACTCCAGGTCAAGATTTTTCCAACGATACTAAATTTAACTATAAAAACCCATTTTAACATGTAAATACACTGGCCACAAAATTTTGCTTATTCTCTTAATAGTGTAAATAATTTTTTTTTAATTTTGGATATACTTTCAACAACTCAATTTTATTAAAAAAAATGTTTTGTACAACTCTTAATTTCCCAGTAAATTAATTTTAAAAAAATATATCAGTGACCATTCAAAACGCCAATTGAAGTAAATCCTCCAGATCTTGCTGTTCTTCGATAATTCGTTGTTCTTCCTGCCTTCTTGCATCGACAACTGCTTGATCATTCTCATCGTGTTCTGTATTTGGATCAGTAGGTAGAAGCCGTACCACAAAATTAGTGCGCCAGAACCTGCGCCAACGTCTTCCATGAAGCCTTGGTTAGAAATTATCAGCAACAACATAAAAATGTAAGAGTCAAAAAATATTCAATAATTAATTAACCGTAAATCGTTAGTCACCTGCTAATATACCTGCCGAGTGTAATTATCCAGCTCCAGTAAGCAACTAAAGTTAACGAGCATGTAGGTAACATCGCAACGATCATCCAGGGTACTTCGTAAAAACCGCTATTTAAAACCATTTTTAACGCTAGCGCACAGATATAAATTGAAAAAAGCGCTAGTGGAGTGGTCACGACTAGGTACAACACATCCAGGATCATCTACGGCAAATTTGTCAGTCAACAATAATTTCCATTTATTTAATGACAGAAGATAATTGATAAATTAAAGAGCAAAAACCTGTCGAGTTGCGATGACCGTGTTGAACCAAATCCAAACACTCTGCAACATTCCATGACGCGGAACTCGCTTTGTTAGATATTTGTAGCCGCACAATTCGCAGCAAGAGTGCCCTGATTCGGTTAACCATCGTTCCAAACACTCAATGTGAACTAAACCTACTGTTCCGCGGCATCTGGATTGAAAATGACAAAAATAAATTGATAAATGTGCATTGATAAAATAATTTATTTAAATCAAGATTTTTCACTTTATTCAACAGGGAAAAAGAAAAAGGAAAAAATTATATTATGATTAGTAATAAGTGTCGCATCAAATTTAAAACTAAAAAAATCATAGTAATGAAGTTAGCAAACAACTGTTAATTTTTTTAATTTTTATAACAAATAAATTACACTGAAAAATTTTCACTAATAATTTTTTTCATTTTTCACATGTGCAATTTTTTTATTAAATTTTTTTCATAATAATTTAATTGCTATAAAATTATAAAAAATTTTTAATAGCTGTTAATTTATTATAATAGCTGAAAAATCACAGCAAGAAATAAAATTTTTTAAATTCAAACGAATAAAATAAATTTTTTTATCATTGTGAAAAGGGGTTTGTTGAGGTTTGCACGGAAGTGACGCTAGATGTTATTAAAATAATAACTATTTGTTTACAGTTTGAGTTGACTGTCTAAGAACGTACTTGCAGGCTGATATCAAAGGCCCCAGGTAAGCGTAGGAAGACAACGTTGATATCTGGCTATCAACTTGTCTTACGCTCGGTGGTGATGGTTGCTTGGGCCATTCCCATATCGGAGGTTGTACACTCGCCGCGGGGAATCCGCCCATATGACAAATCCTACATATATCAGTGGTTGATAGATGTGATTCGTCTACAATTTTTTTTTTTTTTTTTTTTTTTAATAATTAACAATAAGAGTCTATAAATCATAAATTATGTTGGATTATTTAATAATTACTGCGTTCTAAACTCGATAAAATTGATCGTGATCTTGGTATTATGGGTTCATTTTCTGATACGTCAAATCGATCTATTAATTATTGATTATTGATTATTAATTATTATTATTTTGTTTTAATTCAATTAAATTTATAAATAAATGTCATTCTCACCAACCGCTGGAGCGTTCTCCGAATTTTCCAGCTCTGCGTTAGACATCAAGACCAAAGCAAATCTTCCATTCCTCGAACTGTACTATTGACAAAATTTTATAACGAATAATTTTGATTAATTTGTGATAACCTACAAAATTAATTAAACAAAAACAAACAAATTACGAAATAAAAAGTATTTTTTTATTGCTTGTCAATCTGAACATTTTAGGTGGTAAAAAAAAAGAAGTTCGTTTTATTTTTATGTAATAAATAGAGAAGTATTAGATACTCTTCAAATAAATTTCAACAGATAGTTAATTTTTATAGACTTGTTCAAATTTAACGAGTGAATTTTTAAATATAAAATAAATTATAAATTTTTTTAATGTTTAGAAGTTTTTAATGACGTTGAATTTTGTCCACTGATGATATTTTTAACGATATAAGCTCATCCTGGAGTTACACTCATCAAGTCCTTTCATTTGAGTACCCACATCAAATTTTCATATATTTTATATATTTATATATATTATATATATGTATATATGAAAAATATATCAAAAATGCATGTGGGTACTCAAATGAAAGCTCTTGATGATCGTAACATCGGGATGAGCTTATATCTTTAAAAGCGTCAATATTTAAGAAAGTACAGTGCAATTTAACAAAAGTTATTATTTAATAAAGCTAAATTTTATTTATTCATAATTCACAAGTTACATAGTGACTGCAAGGTTGCTAGTTTTATTTAATCTCCAGAATAGTACTTTGTTACTCCATGCACAGAAAAAAAAAATTTTAGAAAAAATTACAATTGTCATATCGTAATCCAGGACCAGAACTTTAAATATCGTACGAAAGTAGTAAAAAATTCGAATTTTTACGATGTTATATCGTAAATTATAAAATGTTACAATTATAATTTTTTTCCTACATAGTTTACCCTAGTTAAAATTTAAGATGTATTACATTTCTAGATCGGACTTTTACCCTACTTACAAGCACACTATGTTAAGTAAGTAGCGTAAGTGTATAAAATTTTGAAATATCGTAGAACCGGAAACTGGTTAGCAGTTATATCCAGGAAATGTCGTGTCATCCCAGTTGGATGTTTCGAAACGCAATTTTAGGTACTTGGCACAAGTTTAACTTATCGGGATTCTGTGGGTGGACTTATCCGTACACATAACATACAACATCAGAACATCACACACTGTGTGTTGTATGCACTTGGTACAGGGGTCTTCAGTAAACCACCAGCTAGCTCTATTCCTCGAGCATTTGATGTTAGATAAATGTATCCACCACCTAGCGTCTAACTGTGATACATTAATATAATTTAGAATTTAGAATCTACAAATATAAATTCATATTCCTGTTCTTGAGCGCTATGATATTCCGGCAATCCCTGTGCCGTACGAGAGTTGTTTCCGGTGTAGCTGTTTCTCTGGGAATTAAATCATTAAGATCAGCTACTAGTGCAAATTTATTAATAGGTAAAGAGGAAGAAAAGAGATGGAAGATAGAGAATGGAGAGAGTAAAGAAAGCAAAAGAAATAAAAAAATAAAAAAAAAAAGAATGAATGAATAGAATAAATAAATAGAAATAGAAAAATAAATATTAATGTTATGGCGAAATCCGTCATCGTCGTACCGTGCCGGACGTTAACCGTCACGGTTTATCAGATTAGACAGCTAGTCCATGCCATTTACTCTCATGTGTACAGCCCAAAACATTAAGAGTTAGATGCTAATTACATTTATGAATTATCGAGAGTCTAATAATAGACGAATTAATTCACGATTCCGCGGTGCCAGAGGAACTTTAACCGCCAAACCTTCAAGTCAATCCAAATTTATATATTATATATTTACGCACACTTGTGCTAACAGATACACTTGTGCTTGAGAAATTCGCGTACCGGAGAAAATACTTCACGGAAACTATACTTAGAAAAATAGAAAAACATTTGTATAAGAAATAAGAATGACAGCTACACTTATCACTCTATAACTCAACTTCTATGTTAATTAAATGGCTCATATAAAATACACCACCAGACATTTGCTTTAAATTTACGTTTTTTTAATTTTCTAATTATTTATTTTCAATTACAAATTATAGTTAAAAATACATTGGAGAAGAGAGTCAGGCAAAGTCAAGACCCCTAGGAAAAAATTAACTTTGTAATCTCAAGTGCACTGAATCTTTATTTTTTCACTTCTATTTCGAGAAAATAAACAAAATCATCTGCTATAGGAAAAAATTTTTTTAGTTGACAAAAAAAAAGTGGTCTGGAAAGTAATTCGATTTTTTTTTTTTTTTTTTTTTTTTAAGTTGATGAATTTGAAAATATTGATGACTTACGAGCTGAAAAATTTAACAATTGTTGAAAAAGGCTATTATACTTAAATATTTAAATCGGAAAATCTTTTAGATAAATTAGCCAATTTTAATAAGATTTAGAAAAGTAATTTGATGGTTATTTAAAAAAAATTCTTCTTGCTATTCTTCAATTGTAATATAACGATCCAGAATATCTGTACATAATTAAACTCCGGAACTATTTTCACGTCAGATAAACATAATAGAAAAACAAGAAATATTAAAAAAGTCTACGACAAAAATTTTTATGATTGTAACTAAAATTTTATTATTGCATTCTTTTTATAAAGTGAGAGAAAAAATTTCTTTTGAAAACCAAGCCATGTTGTACTTAGAAATTTTTTTGTTGAAAATTTTTAACAATTTTATTTCTCAGGTGAAAAAATGAAAATTTTTCTTGAAGTAATTTTTTTATTTAAAAGTTTTCTAAATTTCGGAAAAAAACAATTTCTTCTTAATATCTTAATTGTTTTTCATATATCTAAAACTGTTTTTTTCTATTTCGAAAGTTTCTGCGAGAAAAATTGTTATTTCTTCAGCTAAGAATTTAAATTGTTTAAAATCTCCAATAAATTAATTTTTTGTCACAACAAATACCTATTTAAAAAAAAAAAAATTTTTTTTCTGTGTAAATTTTGGCTGCTCTGAGAAGTCTACCTTCATTTCGGCTGCGAAATATTTTTTTTTGCATAAAGCTTCAGTTCTTATTTATTTCTAAAATAATTTTCTACAAGACTTTTTTGTAGCAAGTATAGAATTTTGCACCTAGAATTTCTTCATTGACCACCCCACAAAATTAAAAATACTTAATAACTTTTTTCTCAACTATCATAACCTTCTATAGACGTAAAATACTTATAAATTTCTCAAATGCAAAGCGAATCACAACTTTTAATAAAACAAACAACGTTAACTATATCAAAAAAATTTTTTTAGCTTTTTATAAAAAAAAAACACAATATTATTGCTGAAAGACAGGTGCCAAGACAAATTGAATTTTCTACCTTTCTCTTTAACTCTTAATGCCTATATCTCTTTCTAATTTTACATTAACCCCGCTGAACAGAAGCAGCATCAGCACCGCAGTACTACTGTTGCAAGAGAAGCTATTTATGCCAGGTGGCTTGCCATTTACCCACGACATTTTTGGTTCAAGATTAATTAAACGCAACTGGAAATAGTTACACACTGAAAATACACAGAATAAGCCTGTGGTAACCCTCGTTGATTCTTCAGGTCTCTCTTACCATTCGCAAGAACTTTTGCTGTATATAACTCTCAGAATGGAACTTATACTACATACTATCCTCCTAAATACACACGAGTCACCTAGCACACGTGATGTCGATCTTCGCTCATACATTAACCCTCAAGAACAGTTAAATAAATCAAAACAAAATCAAATCAAAATGCATCGCAGTTGCTGCACCGTAAGAGCTACATTTGTGTGTTGTTAAATTCATTTACACTAAATGATACATCAACTCTACTCCTAGCAAACATTCCACCTAGATCATTCTTAGAATTAAAGTGACCGAGACTAGTCAACCAGTCACAGACACTCTCCAAGGCTTGGGTCACGTTCAACTGAATGGATCTAGGCTCATTCATGATCAATTCAATATAACGTATAATAAACCACTTAGCTCTAAATTACTTTCATACTCGAAACAATAATTAATTTTCTGACACCCTTTTTGGCTTAAATAATTCAAGCCTTCTTTCAAAAAAGGGTTTCTATAAATCAAGCCGAAAAAAATTTTTTTTTAATCATTATGAACTGAAACAAGACTCTAAGTCATATTTGACTGCTGCATAGAGAGGTTTTGAACATGAAAAAAATTCATGGAACATAAAGTCTAAGACAGAAGTTACTAAAAACCCTTAGGGCTGAGACTTTCACTAACAGATTTTTTTTTTTCCATCACTTACACTCGTGTTGGATTTATAGTATATAATACATTCTCAACACCTGTCAACGTTGTCTTTTGTAGCCATTGAGGATATGTCGAGTTTCGTCTTGTCGTTCGATGCACCCGGGTTATCTATAAATAACACTACCGAAAATATAATGAAGGTTTTATGGTTGTCATTGTCGTAAATTTTTAATACTAAGAGAATAAGTAAAAATAGTTGAGAGAATCGTTAAAAAAAAACTTGAAACGTTTATAAACATAAAATAGAGCTGAAAATTTTGGGTTGTAAAATTAGTAATTGTTTAATTAGTTAGAAAAAAAAATTAAGCTTTCTTTAATTAATCCGTGAAAAAAATCAATCTATTTATAAATTAAATTTTTGAATATTAAACAATTGGGAAGGATATAAAAATCTTTATTTTTGAATTTTTATCACATATTTAATGAGAAGCTAAAAATAATTTAGGATGGATACAATTTATACACTTTTACGTAAATCAGAAAAAAAAGAAAATAAGGTAGTTTGATTTTAAGACTTGTTACATGTTAAGTAAATAGTTCCGCGATATTCATTAGGTGGCGAAAGGTAGTTTAACGTTTTCTACGAAATTAAGAAATGACCTTGTATCTTGAGAACTATTGACATTTTTAATAATTTAAGCTCACCCCAACATTGCACTTATTAGGACCTTTCATTTGAGTACCCGTATGCATTTTTGATATATTTTTCATATATACATATATATAATATATATAAATATATGAAAAAATTATGTGGGTACTCAAATGAAAGGTCTTGATGAGTGTAACATCGGGATGAGCTTGAATCTTTAAAAATGTCAATAATTAAGAAATGACCTTGTATTTAAGGAAGAAAAATATTTAAAAATTGTAAGGAGAAAAATATTTTGATTTTAAGAAATTTATTGCTTTTTATATAAATACTTTTATTCCTATCCTATATAAACCATCTATCAATCTAGCATAATCATTAATCTATAAAAAAAAAAATAACAATCTATAAATGGCACATAAGATGAGCATTTAATATAAGCTCGCTCGGTTCCCCTTGGCCCTAAATTTAACCCGCTAAAATCCAAGTTATCTTTTATGACTTTATTTCTTAAAATTTAATAAAAGACCTTGAAATCAGACTTTTTCCCTATGCTGTTGCTGGTGACATCAACACATAGACGGCAGATGTTGGCTAAAAATGTTAACTATAACACACACTCATATTACTAACGTAAATAGTGTTTGAACGACACCGAGACGTCTAACTGTCTGGTAGTTTGCAAAAATAGGATTGTACAGTGTGGGTTTACTTGGGGGCAAAGCGCGACGTAAATTGTACAAACTCCACAACAAGTATATACAAAGGTATCCCCCCGAAATTCCAGAGTCTCAAGATCCGTGAAGATGAAGAGTATGAAACTATATATATTATAAATGTCACTATGACAGTTTATACACTCCTACGTACACTGTTAACGAGTGTAAAATGATAAATAGAATTCATAAAATATATTGTAGAAGATATACGGACAAGAGATTGATCTTACATATGCACGTGCATCTACGAATTGGTTTTTTATTTTTCATTTTATTTTTTTTTTTTTTTGATTTTGATTCACTTTGCGTTAATTTTATTTTATTTTGTTTTTTTATCCATGCGTTAAAATTCTGTGCATTTCTTGCAAGTAAACTTTGTTTCCTCTCGTTAAATTTGAGTAGGTAAAATTTATCATATCAAGGAATGCTTTATACCATGAAAGAATGTTAAGATATTCGCTGATGTATATAATACCTTAGCCACGTGCTCAAAAGCGTTTGACGAATGATTATTGATTATGTGTTTATTTATTTATTTATTTATTTATTAGTATAAACCGTAATTGATTTATATGCAGAATATGAATCGATTCAGTATTCACATATGTATACAAATATATAATATATATTTAATATTGTACCTTAGGGTTTATAAGCATGCTCGATGAACTCTTGAGAACATAGTGAGTTGTCACGTGTATCCATCACTTCCGTTTAGTATCCATTTGTCTCTCGTTGCATGTCCGAGTATAAAACTCGCTTTGCTAATAAAACCTTATACGTTTAGATTAAACTCACCTTACCTTGCCTTGTTTGTTGTATGTTGTGTGTTTGTAAGCATGGGAAGAAAAGGTGAGTTGACGTTGTACATATCGAAATTAAACTGATGCGACCAACAACCGGACGTGTAAATACTATTCCACTACTTCTAGATTCAAATTATTTTATATGTTTGGTTTATATCAAACTAACGATCTCACATGAAAATAAACAAACAATTCATACTAGCAACCTTGCAGTCACTATGTGACTGCTGGGACTTGTGAACTATAAAAAATAAAAATTTTGTTTTGTTAAATAATAAATTTTTTTAAATTGCACTGTAATTTATTAACTAATGATGTTTTTAAGGATATAAGCTCATCTTGATGTTACACTCATCAAGAGCTTTCATTTAAATACCCACATGCATTTTTGATATATATATATATATATATATATATATATATATATATATATATATATATATATATATATATATATATATATATATATATATATATATATATATATATCTTCAAAAATGTCAATAATTAAGAAATGACCTTGTATTTTGAGAACTATTGACATTTTTGAAGATATAAGCTCATCCTGATGTTACACTTATCGAGATCTTTCATTTGAGTACCTACATCAATTTTTCATATATTTTATATATTTATATATATCATATATATGTATATATGAAAAATATATCAAAAATGCATGTGTGTACTCAAATGAAAGCTCTTGATGAGTGTAACATCGGGATGAGCTTATATCTTTAAAAATGGCACCAGACAAAATACAAGGTAATTTCTTAATTATTGGCATTTTTAAAGATACAGACTCATCCCGATATTACACTCATCGAGACCTATTATTTAAGTACCCACATGGCAATTTTCATATATTTTATATATGTGGTATTTGTGAAATATATAAATATATGAAATATATGAAAAATTGATGTGGGTACTCAAATGAAAGGTCTCGATGAGTGTAATGTCAGGGTGAGCTTATATCTTCAAGAATGTCAATATTTTACAAGATACAAGGCCATTTCAGTTTTGGATATAATGAAATTATGAGAAAAATGGATTGACTTGTAGAAATATAACAAATTTTTGGAAAAAAGAATAGTTTCTTACAGCGTATCTGTGTATTAAATTTTACTTTTTTGGATAAAAAAACTTTGACATAGGCTTTAATAAATAAATTTTCTTCGAATATTGAACAAATAACTTTCAAAAAAAATTTTTTACTCTCCATTCGTATAGAAAGTAGCTTTTTAATCGAAATAAACTGTGACGATGTATGTTTCTTCAGCCTAGGACCTTCAAGAGGCAAAGAGATAATCACGCCAGACCACAAGTACGCAACATCTTCCCACGAATAAATTTTTTTCCTCTATTTCCTAAAGGACAAAACTGCTCGGCACTTAAAGATAATAGTACCTGACATATCCCATCTTTAAAATGGTAAAAAATCCCATCTGTTTGTCTAATGAATAAAATAAAAATCAGGAATATTAACTATAATGACGCATCATAAATTATTTTTCAATTCTGTTGAGCACAAATAAAAAAATTAAAGATTTTATTAAAATACACACATTGTTTGTTTGTTTTTGAATTCTAATAGCGAGAAGTGTCATGTCACAATACAAAGAATAATCAACTAGATAAAATAAACTTGACAGCACGCAATCATCACGATGATTACAATAATTACCACGGCGACGTGTCCCGAGGTTACAAGAACGCGTTTAGCAACTTTTCTTGTGTCCAATGAAAAAGAGATTGGATTGGATATATATCTCGGGTCTTGTATAGTAGATACCTACACCGATATAAAAGCGTTTGGCGGTGAGCTACAGAATGCATTCTATATCTGTTTGTATCATCACCCAATGTCCATTTTTCATCAACGGGCGTTTATCTGGATCTTGGCTTTGATTATAGATACCAACTGTACGCCGGATATATCTATACAAACAGGGATTTTGAAACAGGAGAGGCTTGACGAGACAAGACGTGCTATATCTAGGATTAACTTTTTTATTATTTGTTTACCATCAATCTTATCAGTGGGTATGAAAATTAACTGGTTCGAAGATTATAATTCTCTTGATGACATTTATAAAAAAAATTAAAAAAATATACATAACAAATTACTTAATCCAAGATGAATATTTTCTTTTAAATTTTACACTTGTTGAAAGATAATCAGTTTTCTTAATTCTAAAAATTAACTCGGGAATCAATTAATTTAAAAATTAAAAATAAAAATAGAAAAAATGAGAATACATCTTGAAGATATGATATATATTTTCTGTGATAAAAAAAGAATTGATTTTTATTCTTAAATTTAAGAAATGCCGACAAGACATATCCCGTATTATGTGATTTCTATTTCAACTGAACGGGTTCAAATTTTTTTGGCCTCTTTTCAGTTAAATTTTTTTCTAGTCGTCACGCTCGCGATCGCGGACAAATCGATCCCTTTTGGCGTCAGATTTCGCTCCACCTCCTTCACTCATGTTCGCATTCATACGAGGTTTCTTCATGCGCCGAATTGTGTTAAAAAGTGAAATGTAATAAAGAGAAATGAAATGAAGAATACGTTAAATAAGCAACTTAAAATTCTTAGCGGTATGATGACGGCTAGGAAGCAAACGACTAAGTCGTCAATCTATTTTTGAGTTAAAAAAATAAATAATAATTACTAAAGTATAAGAATTTCGAAAATTGTTCAAAAATTTTAAATTAAAATTTATAAAGAAGATTAACAATTTATTTATCATCATCAAAAAATATTTAGATTTATTTTTTTAATTTTAAATTAATAAATTAAGTAGTGAAAAAAAATTTTTTTAAGTTGATAATACAAAACATACTACTAAGAAAGATCAGAGATACCGCGGAAGAAAAAAATTGCGGACGCTTATGGATATGGTAGACGAGACATTTTTTTTTATTGTGACTCGGGATTATGTCTAATGTCATTTGAGGTGCAGTGAGGTTTAATTAATATCATACTTTATTTTTAAAAAAATTTAATTTTAATACAGACTAGGGTGAAACTAATCCTACAAAAAAATCTTGGCTAATAATTTTTTTATTTAAATAATTTAATTTGTGCCAAAGCAACAGATGGTATATTTTACATAAAAAAGAAAAATTTATTCGAATCAAGTAAATAATTTTAAACAAATTCATCTTCTTGATTTGAGTAGAAAAATTTTTATTATGCATTGAAAAATTTTTTAAGCTGATCCTGATGTCTTGCTCATCCAGACCTTTCATTTGAGTACCCACACGATTTTTTTTTCATATATTTTATATATATGATATTCCTCATATTTGTGAAATATATAAAATATATGAAAAAAATCGTATGGGTATTCAAATGAAAGGTCTCGGTCAGTGTAACCCCAAGATGAGCTTATATCGTTAAAAATATCATCAGGAGACAAAATACAACGTCATTTCTTTATTATTAAGATTTTTAAAGATATAATTGACTAATATTTTGTAGTAATATTTATTCCTTGACTCCAAAAGTTTAAATTTAATAAAGTTCTTGTAATACCTTTTTTGTTTGACCCTAAAATTAGATGCACTTATCCCGTAAGAATTTCAGCGGAACATTATTATTGTTATTAGAGCATCGTAGCATCTTTATAAACTGTTAAGAAACAAGAATAGACCTAGATGAAAATAAAGGAGCGTGTAAAGTGAAACAGAGCTTAAGATAGCTAAAACTTATTCTTATTCTTTAATTATTATAATTATATATAAAATAAAATAAAATTTACGGCACAAAGCAACACACTACAGTAGGTGACTGACAAACGTCGCTAATGACACTGGGGATAACTACCTATAATAATAACAACTGTCTCTCCAAGTTATAATTTATAATTCCTAGAAAATTATTGAATTATACCCGAGATAATTATTTAATGTTTTGCGTGAAGCGCACGCAAACTTCACCGTGATAACTTTCGAATGATTTATTATCAATTAAAGCTTTTTTTTTTTTCATTTTATTTGTTATTTTCATCGCTTTTATTTTTAATTCTAATTATTAATCCTTTATTGTTCAAGAAGTTAGTGAAATTTGAATAAAAACTCAATATGTAATTATTTAATTTTAAATTATTTAATTACAAAAATAACTCGAGTAATTTGACGGAAAATGCAACAAAACAAAATAAATGAGTACGTAGGATTCGCATTCCACGAAGTAGATTAGCAGAACGGAATGTCTTTCTCCAGCTTTTGCAGACATAATCTCTCAGATTATTCGTAAAGTTATTCACAGATTTTCAAGCATTTAATGCCTTTTTTAACATTTTGGTTGGTGTAAAAATCGTTCGAATATTTTTAAAAATAAATTAAAAACTTCAAGGTAGACTCATATTTTTATAAATTTCGATTGAAATTAAAAAAAATAAAAATTTATAAAATATTTTATACTTAAATTATAAAACTAATTTTTTTATTAAATAAATTTTCGCTCTATTAAACCTGAAAAAAAAATTTTTGTTGATTATTGGTTACATAGGATTGAATTTGTATACCTGCAATATTTTTATCACTTAAGACTCAAAAATGTAAATTTCAATTGCGATAACTATAAAAATAAAGAATGATAGTGCATATGTACTTCAATTATATTCCGAGTTGAATATAATATGTAAATTAACAATAAATATATTAGTAATTTTCAGGATGTTTGCGAACCTTGAAAGAGCAACAACGTCAAGGCCAAATAAAACTTGTACAATACAATAATCTCGAGTTGGTTTTTTCAGTAAGCCTGTACTTAACTGTGGGCTGTGAAATGTGTAATGTACGTTGGTAAAATAGTTAGACTCTCTTTAAATTCGCAGGCAACGTGCACTGTCATTGCACATTTTACACTGCACATCCAAAGATCTCAGGAATGTAAATAAGAAGTCACAAATAAGCAAAGTGTGCAAATAAGTAAACACACGCGTACTCTTAAACTTTTCTTCAACCGCTTTATTATTATCTTCACTAATTCTTACCTTTTATTATTTTACTTTTTAACTTCTATTTCTATCCCCGAGTAATATATTCTTTCGACTTTAATTGCTTAATAGATTCTTTGGGTGTTTAATTAGCATGAGAATTTTAACGGATATTTACACCGAATTTACAGCATTTATTAAAGTTAACATTCTTCGATTTTGTAAAATAATAAAATTACTTTTATTATTACAATTTTTACGTCATTTTTTTTTATTATTGACATTTTTCAGGATATAAGCTCATCCTGATGGTACGCTCATTGAGAACTTTCATTTGAGTACCCACATGATTTTTTTGATATATTTTACATATATATGATATTTCTCATATTTGTAAAATATATAAAATATATGAAAAAAATCGTGTGGGTATTCAAATGAAAGGTCTTGATAAGTGTAACTCCAGGATGAGCTTACATCGTTAAAAATGTCATCAGGAGACAAAATACAACGTCATTTCTTTATTATTGACATTTTTTACGTCATAAATAAATGAAAATAAATTTAGCAGATATTTAATAATTTTTAGAATTTTTTTTAACAATTAAATTATGGCAAAAAAAATTGACATTTAGAAATTTTAAAAAATTAAAAATCCAATTTTTTAAAAATCATTTTTTGGAATTAATTTATTTGTTTAGTAAAATTTAAAAATTCTCTAGTGACTGCTAACTTTAATGTCAATTTGATTCCACAGAAATTCAAAGTCTTATTTAAACTTTTCCATTAAAAAATATTTCAATTTTTAAAATTCACTTAAAATTTTTAAAATCAGTAATTTGTATATTTAAAACTAGTTGTCTATTTTCACGGGCAATTATTGAACTAATCCATGAAAAATATATAAAGTTTAACCTGTAAATTTTAAGTCAGTCATGTTTAGGTTATAACCTAAAAATGTCAAAATAAACACGACATGTAAATACAAAACATTAAACATTATTTATTTAATTATTTACTCTGAATAAGTTATTTTACTGGTAAATATTCAAACTTTTTATTTATTTATAAATTTATTGAAAAAATATAATTATTAGCTTATAAGATAAGATGTGTATTTAATTTTTTTTTTTTAATTTAATAATACTAAAATTAACAGAAATCAAAAAATTCTTGAAATTTTTATAAAAAATCAATTATTGTAAAAAAAATTTTTTTTAAAATTCGCACTTATAATTTTTTAATTTTTTTAACAAATAAATTATAGCAAAAAAATTTATTTGTAGAAATTTTAATAAATTAAAAATGCAATTTTTTTAAAATAATATTTTTGTTACAAAAAATTAAAAAATTATCAAGTGACAGCTTACTTTAATGGCATGCTAAATTTTTTTTATCATGAAAATTTTTGTTATAAAAATCTATAAAATTTTTAGATGTCTGTTAAATTCAGTATTTATTTAAATTTATAAAATAATTTTATTTGTTCCAGGGAAGTTAAAAAAATGAACAATTTATTAATTATATCAACTGGAATCTGTTTGTTCGCACAAGCAATACCGGTATTAATAAAGTCCATAATATCATGGATGTATGCGGAAAGTCCGAGCGAAGTGGCAATTAGAAATGAAATGCAACAATTAGAGCAAGAAATGGCAAGCATATCGATGGTCGACGAGTTTGCAAAGTACACCAGAGTCCAACGCCGGCACACATTATTGAAAAAAAATTACGCCTATGGTATGATGGCCCGAGTGTCTACTAGAAACAAAATTCAAATATTTTTTATTTATTTTGCAAAATTATTTAATGGAATTGCGGTGGCAATTTTGCTTTATTTCTGGAGAAATGAGCCAGTTATTGTTTTACCTAAAGGTACACTCTGGCCAATTAATATTATTTTAAGCTGGCCAGGAATTTACAATGATTCTATTTCATTATTTATGTGGATGGGTATTACCACTTTTGTATTGTCTAAATCATTTGTTTCTTAAATTAGTAAAATAAAATTTTCAGACGTTTCACCATTTTTAGGATTTTTTTTTAATATTATCAAAATTAGCCGACATTTTTAATTTTTTTAATTATTTTTAATTATTGAATTAAAATTAAATAATATTTTTAAAAAATTCCACTTTTGTGCAATAATTTTTTAAATAAAAAAAATTCTAAAAATTTTTGGATGTCGGCTAACTTAATTTTCATCAAAAAAATTCTTACAAAAAAATAAAAATTCTACATTTAGAAAAGTGCAATTTTTTATAAACATTTTTTTCATCAAAAAAATTGATACAAAAAAAAATAAAAATTCCACATTTATAAAAATGCAATTTTCTTAAAAATATTTTTTTGGTTTTAATGAAAAGAAATTTTAAATGTCTACTGATGTTAGGATCGTTTATTAATTTATTTATTTATTTAAAGAATAATGAAATAAATAAATAAAAAATGCAATTTTTTTAAAAAAATTTTTCTGAAAAAAAATTTTTTTTTTTAATAAAATAAAAAAAAAAAGTGACTGCTAAATTTAATATGAAAATTAATTTAGCAGATATTTGACAAGTCTTAGAACTTCTGATACTTTTCATTTTGATAATTGAATTGAATTTAATTTAAGTTTAAATTTAACTTAATTTAATTCAATTTTATTTTATTATATTTTTCTGGTTCACTTGTTTAAATTTAACTTGTTTAATAAAAACACTCGCAATTGATTATTATAAACAAGTAAATAAAGTGATTGTAAACATTGTAATGTTGTGGAAAACTTGCAGCAGACTTGAATAAATAATTTAAACGACACTAAAAACCGTCGCCGTTGTAAATTCTCGTGTCTTGTATACTGACCAATAATTTTTCCTTTCATCTTACCGTACTTTAGTTTTTGGTTTACTGCTTCTGGAACATATCCAATCATATATACACACAAATATACTGGTGTATATCTTAATGTTAATGAAAAATCAAAAAAAAATTTTTCCTAAATTTAACAAACTTTTTTTTATTTTTTTCAGTTATACCTATATTCTTAATTATTTTTTATAATTTTTTATTTATACTGAGAAAAAAAAAATTTTTCTACTGAAAATAATAAATTTCGAGCGTTTTGACGGGAAGGTACCATTCAAAAACCAGCAGGAAATTATACTGATAGTATAATTGTACATTACACTTATAATTATCATTTATACTTATGTTCAAGTGTTAAAGATTAAAATTACTTCTTCTGTAAGTATCTTCATCCTTGCTATCTATTTTCTTCACTAAAATGGAAAAAATAAAAAATTATATTTATAACATACTAGCAACCTTGCAGTCACTATGTGACTGTTGGGACTTATAAACTTTAAATAAATAAAATTTTGCTTTATTAAATAATAAATTTTGTTAAATTGCACTTTAATTTCTTAACTATTGACATTTTTAAAAATATAAGCTCATCTCGATGTTACACTCATCAAGAGCTTTCATTTGAGTACCCACATGCATTTTTGATATATTTTTCATATATACATATATATAAATATATAAAATATATAAATATATGAAAAATTGATGTGGGTACTCAAATGAAAGGTCTTGATGAGTGTAACATCGGGATGAGCTTATATCTCCAAAAATGTCAATATTTCACAAGATACAAGGTAATTTCTTAACTTTATCATATAAATACACTGCTCACAAAACTCACTTATTTCTCTTAATAATATAAATTATAAAATTTCTTACCTCAATTATAAAATAAAAAAATAATAACCTTAGAGTTCACGAGACTAGAAAATTTATCGAATGCGCCAATCTGGCGCCAATTCATGTTACGCCTTGTCCACATAAGTACACAAATAAAATATGCATATAAACATCCACACACTTGACATATGTATTACGAATAAATAATTATATACACCTATAAAATAAAAATCCACCCTCACGTATCCTAGATGACGATGAATATAAATTGAATTAAATTTTTTATCTTCACCTCATGTCTTAATTGCGACAATCCATTCAACTTTAAATTTATTTCAATTACTCACGTTCCACAGATAAATTATTAATACAAAACAATTACAATAATCAAAGATTAATTAAACACATAATGTAAATATTAATTAAACAATTAGTAGGCGTTATTTTTTTTATAACTTTTATTTAATTAAAAAAACAGCAAAAAAATTTTTAATTTTTTTTTTCTTAATTATTATCTTATATACCTTAAATTTATAATAATAATAATAATAATTATTATTATTTATATTTAAATTCTACTTTCCAGTGATTTAGTTACGTAAAAAAGTTAGCGTGTAAAAATTACAAGAAAAAAAAAAAAAAAACTAACTCTTACGATACTAAATCACCAAATTTTGAGGTAATTATTGTTTATCAAAAACAATTTATTTATAATTATTATTATTTGATAGAACAATTACCTATACTTATAATTATTTTCAATTAACTATACATACAATACATATACAATTATTAAATCTAAAGCTCGTAGTACAAAATGCTTGCCTTGTGACTTAATTTTCGGTCATTTTTTTTTTAATATATATATATATATATTTTTTTTTTTTTAATTTTTTCATTAATTTATTTATGAAATAACTTCAATTAAGATATTAATTATTTATTTTAGATTTTTTTGGAGTACGGACGTATAAGCTTTAACAGCTTGTCTTGATCTCTCTCACAACGTGTCTTATTATTTAATTAATATTTATTTAAAATAAATATATATATATATATATATATATATATATATATATATATATATATATATATATTTATATATTGACACGTGCAAAGTCTCATAATAAATTTATTTAAACTTCTTCAGTCTCCATGCATATCAAATTCAATATGAAATATTTATTAATTTAAATATTATTGACCATTAAATTTAATTAATGAGTCATTAACGACTCAATTGATTTTATACCATGTATAAAATATTAATAATTAATTTTTCAATTGCTTACCACAAAGAAGCAATTATTAATTCACGTTTTTTTTTTTTGTTTCAATTTAACAAAATATTTTACTGATATGGCAGTATTTGTTTTACCGATTAAAAAAAAAAAATAACAAAAAAAAAACAAAAAAATTATGAATGATCAATAAAAAATATTAATTAGCAGCAATTATAGCCGCGGCCGCTGCTGAAGAAGTTGATGACGAAGAAGATGATGAAGATGACGAAGATGATGATGAAGAAGATGAAGATGAAGATGAGGATTTTTTCTTAAGAACAATGTCCTTGATATTAAGCTTAACCTTTTCTTTTCTCGGTGGTGGTACTGACTGCAGACAGAAACGTTTGAATGCCTCCAGTTCACGTTCTACGTCGTCCATCTCTCCGTCCTCGTCTATATCTTTCGGCGTGAATACGCTCTCTGGAAAAGACATCCTCTCTATATACACAACTCCCTCTTGTAGTTATAAAATAATTACAACCAAAATAAATTATACTAAAGTTAGCGATCAGCTGTCAAATTTTGAAAATTTTAATAACAAATTAATTTTTTATTAAAAAGTTGATGTGAAATTTTTATTATTGTTAGTTTTGGTTGCTATGGTGACCACTTTGGCAACGGTTGCCATAACAACGGTTACTATGGAAACAGCTACCATAGCAACGGTTGCTATGGAAATAGTTACCATAGCAACGGTTATTATGGAAATAGTTACCATAGCAACGGTTACTATGGAAATAGTTACCATAGCAACGGTTACTATGGAAACAGTTACCATAGCAACAGTTACTATAGAAACGGTTACCATGGCAATGGTTAAATATTAATGAGTAAAATTAGTAAAAATATTGACTAAATTATCGATAGTAAAAATTTTGACAGAAGCGCGCAAAGCAAGTTCAATTTTCTAGTTACAATAAAAAAATGCTTCTAAAAATTTTCACTTACACGGAAAAAAGTTAACTGTCATAAATAATAGTCGATTTGTAATAAGTAATGATCAACTGCTAAAAATTATCATTTCACAATGCTACAATTTTTTCTTTACATGCAAGACAATACTGTTTCAAACAAAATTTACTTTTTTCCGTCTATAATTTTTATAAATTTTCACATGTAGAATTTTTTAATTAAATTTCTTTATAGTTTAATTGCTATGAAATTCTAAAAAAATTTTTAATGTCTGTCAACTTCAGTGTCATCCAAAATAAATGCATTTACATGATAAAATTTTGGTGATAAGTACTTATACTTATTTGTTTGGTATTGTATTGTATTGTTAATCATTATTATTATTTATCACAAAATCCGTCTAGAAACTATTTTGTACTATTGCATTTAAATAACAATTTACAACTGTTAAGTATAAATTAGAAAAACCTTCATACGCGTAATAAAATTTTTAAATATAAAAATATATTGATCTAAAAAAAAAAAAAAAAAAAAAAAAAAAAAAAAAAAATTAACAATACTTTTCATATTTATAAAAATATATCAATAATCTATTTTATATTTATCTTCTATTCTCACCAACGAGATTCCAGTCATCGCCACATGATCTAGCACCATTTCCTTTCTTTTTCTTTTTTTTTCCTTTCGCTAAAGACTGCTGCTGCTGCTGCTGTTGCTGATCTTGGAGTTGTTGATGGTGCTGATGATGCTGCAACGGCTGATGTTGATTAAAATCATTGGAAATATTATTTGACGAGAGCTCATGTGGAGAATTTGTCGGAGGGATTGTAATATTGGCAACAGTAGAAGAAACACCAACAAAATCACATTTAACATCTGGATTTTTGACCTTTGTTAATGTAACACTGGTTCCTTTTAAATTAATACCATTCTCAGGTATCACTTGTTGCCCACTAGTAACTTTACTTATTTGTATATTAGCAAGACCAGTGATACCAGTACAATCGGGTGTGAGACGACTTCTTAGATCAGCTAAGCTCGAAGATATATTTGCACTTTTTTGTCCCGATGCGGGTTTGCTGTTTTCATTCAAAAATTCACCTTTCACTATAAAATCGGGCTTTGGCGGAGGTGTAAGACCATTGTTCAATGCGTGCTGCAAGGCTGGACTCCGTATTGTTACCATCCCATTGTCAGATAGTTTAATAATAGCTGCTTGTTGCTGAACTGGTTCAACTTTTGGTAGAGATCCGAATGCAGGATTCCGGATAGTCACCATGTTGGATCCGGGATTGTGAACAATACGCGCTAATTCATCATTTTGATAACGCTCCGCGTTGTCGTTAGATTGTGAATTATTTTGCAATGCATTCTTCGCGGCAGCAGCTGCGGCATTCTTCTTCTTCTTCTTTTTACTCGACTTACTTGGCTCTTTGAAAGCTCCTAAAAATATTAATTATTAATATCAATAAATAAAAAATAATTTAATTAATTTAAATCAGAATTTTTTAGACCAAAATGATTTTATGTTTTTTATTTAATTTATTTTAACATGCGACGCTTCGTTAGTTTTATTCTGACATCATTAGGCACCTATGTCTGATAAAAAAAAAAAAAAACTGATAAAAATTATACGCCTTTATGGCACCCAAGAACCATATGGGCGTTTAATAAAAATTCTATTTTTTTTTTAAGTCCAAAAAAAAATTTTTAGTTTAAAAAAAAAATTTTTTTTTGCATTTCTGCACATTTCTTGAAAAAATACGTGGGTTCCAAAAAAATTTTTTTTCGGGAATCAATGTATTTTTGATTGAAACGTGTAGAAATGCAAAAAAAATTTTTTTCTTCAAACTAAAAATTTTTTTGGACTTAAAAAAAATAATAGAATTTTTATTTTATTTATTACAGACTCTAAATAGATAAATAAAAAATAATTTTATCTATAAAAAAATGTCAAATTTAGTAATTTTTATAAATTAAGGACTATGTGTTTTTATATTGCAAAATTTAAAAGTATTTATTAATTTTTTGATATTTGTATTGAGTTTTTAATTTGACATAAAAATTGTTAATTATTTATTTGTTTGTAAACACATAGGCGCCTGATGATAGAATAAAACTGTCGAAATGTCACATGTTAAAATAAATTAAAAAAAAAAACATAACATCATTTTGGTCTAAAACATCCTGATTTAAATTAGAAGAATATTATACCTGATAAGAGCAATAAAAAAACATCATTAAAAAAAATTTACCTTTGTCATTAGGATTGAGATCCTGCTTGAGTTTCCCAGTATCAACAACAATAACATTAGCGCCAGCTTGAGGACCACCATAGCTTCCATGCATTCCCCCAGCAGACATTGGAGATGCAATAATCGTCGCCTGTTTATTTGGCGGAGTATTACTGGTAGCTTTAGCAAGTGGAGTTGATTTTATAGGAAAAGGTTTTACAGGAACATCGACTTTAGTAATCGTAATACCAGGAGGTAATTTAAGATTTTCAATATTTATCCTTGTCATATCTTTAGCTTGACCATGCGTTGAACTTCCACTATTACTATTACTAACATTAATATTATTATTACTATTATTACTCAGATTAGTATTACTACTAACAGCAGGCGTCTTTTGCAGTGATTGTTGTGCTTGCTTAGCTTGCTTATTATTATTCTGATTATCTTTTTTCTTCTTTTGCTGCTGTTGCTGCTGTTGTTTCTTCCCCGCCTCATTAACCTTAATATTAGTATTACTATTAACATTAGTCTGTACCTTAATCTTAGTAAGTGGCTGAGTAACAGTCTTCTGTTTCTTTCCTTTACTACTAACTTCAGATTGACTTTTCTTTGTGCTATTTTGTTGCTGAGAAACATTTTGCTGCGGTTGTTTATTCTCAGCATTCTTCTTATCCTTTTTCTTAGCTTTAATTTCACTGGAGACTTGCACCTGAGCTTGATTAAGTCCTTTATTATTACCTTGATCTTGCTCTTGAATTTTCGCTTGTGCCTGTGCTTTTTTCTTCTCTTCTTTCTTCGTTTTACCCTTATTATCTTTCTCCTTGTTACTCTTAGCTTGAACCTGAGTAACTTGGACTTGAGTTTGAGCTTGTACTTGTGGTTGTGCTTGAGCTTGACCCTTCTTCTTCTTCTTCTTTTTCTTCCCCCCAGTTTCCTTTGATGGCTCCTTGGTTTGTCCATTAATTAGCGTAAATAATACTTTATCTTCCGCAGGTGTTTGACCTTTAAGCGTAATCGTCACTGTAGGCTCGGCGTTGTTAGATTCCATTACCCTTTTAATGGTAACAATTTGTGGCTGATCTTTAGAAACTTTTCCACTATTAACATCAATATTACTATTCTTCTGCAATTCCATCTTCTTCATTTCTTTCTTCAATTTTTTACGCTCCTTTTTAGTCAACGGTACTGGCTCAGGTTCTGGTTCTGGTTCTGGTTCCGGTTCAGGTTCAGGTTCAGATTCAGGTTCAGGTTCAGGTTCTGGTTCTGGTTCTGGTTCTGGTTCTGGTTCTGGCTCGACAATTTTTTGTTTCTTTTTCTTTTTGCTTTTTCCACCAGAAGCAACAACAGTTTCCTTAACCTTCTCCCTGGTTTCACTCTGAACCACCGTTTTCTTCTGTACAGCCGGCAAAATCGACACCTCCGGTAAATTTTTATTCATCAACAATTTTTGCGCAGGTTTTTTCGGATCAACAACCGTTATCGTAATTCCAGGAGTTTTTTTCTGCAACTCAACAATTTTCTGCCGATCAGCTTCTTCTTTCTGCAGCCTCAAAGCTTCTTCAGCTTTTTTCAATTTTTGCCTCGCTTTTTTTTCACTCTTCTTAGTATCTTTCTTCCCACGACTACCAACATCCCCTTCAATAAATTTAATTAACGTATCTAAATCCCTGTCATCCCGCAATTCAGAGGCAGTAGACGGCGTGTCAGACCTCCCACGAGTAACTGAATTATCCGACGGAGTATCAGCTGGACTCACTGGCGGACTACAAGACGAAGAAGTCGCTGCTGTTGATCCAGAACCAACTGTAGTAGCCGTAGTAATTTTATTACACTTTTTAGCTTTTTTCTTCGTCAACAATTGACGCAATCTTTCTCGTGTTTCATTGTAATTACGACTTACTGGCGCAACACTCGGAACACCATGGCCAAATACTTCACAATAACAACAATCGCAATGCCGACCAGCATCGCGTGGCGATGACGAGCCACCAGTTGAACATGAATCTTCAATACTGCCGCTATCCGAGCAATTACCATCAGCACCAGTGTGAAAACTATTGCAAGATACCCTCCGTATCTGTTCAACAGTTTGTTTATGACAATGCGGGTGTCCATGATTGTGCTTGCTAATTCCTTTAATATCAGATCCATGGCCAGAGCATCTAGGATGCGGATTATGTCCAGTGTGTCCAGTGTGTCCATTGTGAGCATGGCCATGATTATGAGGATGCATTCCATTAGGAGTTTGTGTCGTTGAATGCCTCGTTTGAGGAACCACCGGCTTACAATTATTCATCTTGATAGTCTCTCCGCTGTCTGCCGAAGACAACTGCGTGGAAATTTGCTGATCACTTGTCTTATTACAAATACTATTGTTACTACTATTATTATTATTAACATTATTAATATTATTATTACTACAACTACTATTACTATTACTGGTATTGTTATTGCGTCCAGATAAACGTGACGGTTCTTCACGTACACAAGGACAAGTAGACTCCGGTAATTGACGCATGTTGAGCATGCACAAACAAGGTGGAAATAATAACAGTCCTCGAAATGTTGACCCTTGCCATTCACCTAAATGTCTGTATGTACACAAACAGCCTTTGCGTTTTGTATTATCTGTATTGTAATTGGTGTTAACTATTTTAGCGCTATCAGCTGCGGAACAAGTCGATGACGGTGAGCCGGGAAGTGATACTGATGACGATACTGTCGATATATCTCTATTGGCCTTCAAAGTCGGATGAGCACACTGACCGATTTTAGTCCGGCCTCCGACGACCAAATGAGACACCCAGGCTAACTCACCGCAGACTGTGCACTTGGTATCGACTTCTAATGTCGCGTCAGTCGCTCGGCTTAATACTAACCAAGCAGCCGCTTGATACCCGAAATAATATCCAGGATCATCGGGCGTTGTACCGTCCCCGGGGATCTCACGTTCTTTGTGCCAGTAAATTCCTAATGAACTTAGAGCTAACGTTTGGTAGGCTTGTTTACTCCACGCTTCCAACATCTTACGGACTAATTCGGTGTCTGGTGGAGACTCCAGTCGCTCCAGGAGTTTTATGAAATAAGAGTCAAACGGTGTTTCATTCAATCCCAATCCTGGGACATCTAATGGAAACTCGTTTTCAATTTTCGTCGCTTCGTCGACTGTGTGGAGTGTCCAAGGTGTACTGGCTTTGCGTTTGTCTATTATACGACGGGTTTGCACTGCGTTGTACTTGTCGATATTCAATTCTTTGTCCAGCCACAGGTCGGCGATTCGCATCATCTCGTCCACGAAGCCTAGGTACCTTTCTAATAACACTTTGTAGCCTTTTCCTTTTCGCGGTTTACGCAATTGACGAACTAGGGAGGGTAAAATATTTCTTATTGTTGGCTCGTAGAAGTATATGTAATTTTGGTAGAGTTTTTTGTTGAAAAATTCCCAGGTTATCGTGAATTTTGAGAGGTGATTGTCTTCTAGTGGTTTTATTAAATCAGTTACTTGAGCTGCTGTTGCTATTAAAATGTCGTAACCATTCAAAAGTCCTGGGGAATATTTAATATTTATTAGTTTGAGTTTTAATGCAATAAAAAAAAATAAAAGGTAATTATTTACAAGTCGGGTCATATTTTGGGCCATAACTAGATAAAAAATTAACATTTAAAAATTTTTTTCATGTAAAGTATAAATTGAAGTATTTAAATGATAAATATTGCTTAGTGATTATTAAAATCACGATTTCACTGTTTGAAATGGTAATTTTTATCAGTTGGTTATTACTTATTACAAATCAACTATTATTTATTACAGTTTACTTCTTTTCATGTTGTTTAAACGGCGTGTTTATGATAAAAATATAATAAAAATTTCGATAACTTTTTTATCTTTAAAAGTTGGAAAAAATTTTGGCTCTCATTTTTTTTGGATAAAATTTCTATTTTATTTTTTTTTTAAATTATATTTAAAAAAAAAAAAAAGTTGAATTTCACAATTTTCAAAAAAATTTATAAATTTTTTTGAAAATTAAAAAAATTTTTTTAAATTGTAATAATCAACTTTTTTTTTTTAATTGTTTATTTTTTTCTGTATTTAAAAAAAAAAATGTATCAATAAAATCAAATGGAAATTCCGTTCAAAAAAATCACAATTAAAATAGTTGACCCCACTTGTAAATATTTACCAAAAAAAAAAAAAAAAAAAAATTTTATTTTAAGCGAACGTTTTGACTTACTTGTAAGAAATACTTCAGCAATACGCGCTAAATTATCATCCTGAAGTGGACGCATAATACGGATTTTTAACTCAACGACGAATTCTTGTGCCTGTATCACCAGCATCAAGAAAAATTTGTGTGGATGGCTTTTTACAAGACTAGAAAAATTAAATTTATTAATAATATTAAATAAAATCTTTTAAATTAAATTTATCTTACAGAAAAATACTAATTATTATATATGATCATAAATTGTTATTTATTGGAAAATCAGTAGCTATTGTTGTATTAATAAGAACAAATAAAAATTAATAAACAATTATATTTCTCAACGCATATAAATTTGTAATAATATAATAAGCGGTTATTAAACCATGCCTAATATGATTTATTATTTTTTCTTGTTTTGACTCAATGATTTTATTTCTTACTTTAGAGAAATTCGATCAATCTGAAAATTTAATAATATAATTTATTACTTATTGTATTTTACTATAAACAATTATTATGAACTGTATTGTAAATCATTTTAATCTAACTAGTATTGTGTTGTTGCTATTAAGTTCTGTTTGAGAGAGATTAAACTTAGTAATAATATCAGATTGCGATAAGTAAAAAAATTTTAAATTTCCGGAATTCAAGCTGACGCTAAGTTTTCACAATATTTTCATTGAGAGTCTAATTTTATTAATAAGATCACTCAGAACAAAAAATTATAATAAAATAAAAATTGAAGCATAAACTTAGTTCAAATAACAGATAAAGTTTTTACAACTGTAATTATTTTTTATTCTGATTGAAAACTATTTTTAGTATTATGTTTTATCAAAAAAATTTTTATGAAAAATTTACTACGTCAGTGCTTTATTATTGACATTTTTTAAGATTTAAGCTCATCCCGATGTCACACTCATCAAGAGCTTTCATTTGAGTACTCACATGTATTTTTGATATATTTTTCATATATACATATATATAATATATATAAATATATGAAAAAATGATGTGGGTACTTAAATGAAAGGTCTTGATGAGTGTAACATCGGGATGAGCTTATATCTTTAAAAATGTCAATATTTCATTAGATAAAAGGTCATTTCTTAATTATATATCTAGAGATAAAGGATTTTCTAATGCAGCCTTAATATTTATCATCATAAATTGACTATTGGTGAGAATGTTATGAAACCATGAAAAGGCACAACTCCAGATCCAGACTTTTCCAACAATACCAAATTTAACCCATTTTATCGGATAAATAACAAAAATTTCCTTATTCTCTTAATAATATATTTAAATGCAAGCATTATCTCTGAGCAAATTTAATTATTATAAAAATAAAAAAACAGGTACCATGAATTGTCACTAATGATCGTATAGTAAATAAATAAAATAAACATACTTATTAACAATTTCTCGAAGTTGAGCATACTGATTAGGATCACATTCATATTTACGAATATTAGGCACACAAGGCGACTCAACAGCCGCATCAAATACAGCTCGTATATATTCACGTATTTTTAATCCTTGACTCTGCCATTTCCATACTTTTGTTATTTTATCCCGGATAAATGCCCTAGTAATTAAAAACAACAGGATTAAATATAAAAAAATAATACCTAGAAGCCTAAATAATAATAATAATAATAATAATAATAATAATAATAATAATAATAATAATAATAATAATAATAATAATAATAATAATAATAATAATAATAAAAATTCTAACCTTTGTACAACACAGATTTCGCAAGTACAAACGTTATCATGTTTAATAGTTTGAGTTTGCCCAAAATACGAAGACAATTCTTCATCATCATCATCATCATCAAGAGACTTAGATAAATTCCAGATGTCATTGGTAGTTTGGGTTGTCTGGGTGTCCTGTAAATATACAAAAAAAAATAAAGGTATAAAATACATGGATATTATGCAGTTGTATATAATACACACGTATAATATAAGATAGGTGTATTTGTATCAGGGTGAAAGTCACCTTTACAAGGATAACATTAAACGCATCACAATGCGACTATATATATAAATAGCCAGGAAAAAAAAAAAAAAAAAAAAGAAAAAAAAAAGAGTTTGAAAAATTCCAAATAAAATAGCAAAATAAAAAATACCGTAGATGTAGACTCAGGAATGGATTGAGCGACAGGAATTTCCGGAGCAGCATCAGCTTCACATGGTGAAGAATTTCTGAAATTTGATTCGTCTTCAGAGTCTGTTGTTTCATCCTGATTGTCCTGCTGATTGGATTGAGCGTCAATTTGTCTTTCATTATCATTATCAGCATCAGCATCAATTTTTATTTTATTTTCAACATCACCAGCATCAACCGCATCAGCAGAATCTTCTTCAGCTTCTTTAGCAAGGACGTCACCCATGATCTCGTTAGTTGACTCAGTTGTCCTTTCCTCACACTGGCTCTCATCGCTACCACTCATTGCTAATACACACCACGATTTTTTTATTATTATACCAAACTTAATGTTTTATTTTAGCGATTATATATTAATAGTAATTGTAATAATAATTTTAATTGTTGGATAAATAATAGTAATAATTATAATAATTATGGGGATAATTATTATTATTATTATTATTATTATTATTATTATTATTTATTTATTTATGTTTTGTAAACTATACTGACACTATTGATACTACTGTGCTAATCGATACGCTATTTGATTTTAATATTACTTTTTTTTTAATAATACAAGATACGGGTCTTACCGTAAGCGTACCGCGTAAACACCTACACCTCGAGATAATAATGTATTGAGTATAGGTAGAGATAGCAAGATAGAGAGTAAACTGGATGGAGAGTCAACATCAACTCAATATGGCGGCCAACGTGCTTAACTTGCGGTGCACTCTATCTACTTTGTACTCATGCTGATAAATTAGTCACTGTCAGAATTATCAACTTCACGATAATATAGATTAAGAACACTGCGCCAAACAAGTGTTCATTTTATATACTTTTGTAAAAAATTCTATTTTATCAACATCAGTAACACAACTTTACTCCAATGACACTGAAGTTAGCAACGTTTAAAAATTTTTGATTTTTTTTTTTTAACTAGAAATTTGAATTGCGCGCCACGCGCGCGCCTTAATTTTAACCAATAAGGAATCAGGCGCCATTTTTTGGGAGTTTCGATTATTGACTAACTTCACACTCTCATTTATTTTTATTGTAGGGATTAAATTACAACTAAAAAGATATTTTTTTTAAATTGCACTTGTAGTTTTTTTTAATTTTTAAAATGTGATATTTTTTTGTTTTTAATTGATTTAGTTGAAATTTTTTTTAATTAAAAATTTATAAATTTTAAAATATCGGCTAACTTTATTTTCATTTACTCCATGACACTGAAGTTGAGAGAAATCTGGTAATTTTTAGAATTTTTTTTTAAAATTTCATCTTTAGAAGCTCTGAAAAATTGTAAGTGACATTTTTATAAATATTTTTTTATGCCTAGTTCATTTTTCAAGAAAAATCAAAAAATTTTATAACATTAATGTTAACTGTCACTTGACAATTTTTTTAATTTTTTTAACAAAAAAATTTGTTTTAAAAAATTGCATTTTTAATTTATTAAAATTCCTACAAATCCATTTTTTTAATAATTTTTTTTGCTAAGATTTGTTAAAAAAATTTTTAAAATTGACCGCTAACTTCAGTATTATAAATTATTTTGGAATTTTACAGCAATTAAATTATTTAAAAAAAAATTTAATTAAAAAATTTCACATTTGAAAATTAATAAAAATTACAAGTGAAAAATTTTTGAAAAAAAAATTTATAAGAAATTTTGTAATAGTAAATAAAAATTAAACATTTTTTAAAGGAAGAAATAAATTAATCTGAATTGACAGTTCTGTGTTAATAAATAACTGCGATTATGGTAAGATTTATATATATAATTTTAAAAAATATCCTAAGCATGCATTTTTCTTATTTTTTACTTTTAATTATTTTTATCTATTAAATATAAATTAATAACTATAAGTAAAGAAGAAATAAATGAGACAATTTATAATATAAACATTTTTCTTATTCAAACGTATGTTCTTACATTTACACAGTACAAAAAATTATACTCATACCCACCGGCCAGCGGTTTACAACTGCCTTGACTGGGAGGAGTGACCGGTGGTACAGGACACTGGGCTATGGATTCACAATATGATTTTTTAATTAATATTCACCAATTTTAAAAATTCAATTTTTTTTTCCATTTTTCATCCCACCAAATTTTCCATTAAAAATCATTTTGTACATTTTTATTTAATTACTTTTTTTTTTTTTTTTTTAATTTTTTTTATAGTTTAAATCTTATTTACCATAAATTTAATATTCCAAATCGCCACTACTCCAGCTCCAATTATCACTCATTACACGAATATACTCAACATTCATAAATTCAGCAACTTTTACACAAAAAAACTCTTCTTCTGTACAGCCACGCACTTATTTTTTCATTTTTTTCTTAATCTTTTCAACTTACATCCACACATCACAATTGTAATACATTATAATAATAATTACATGTACAAATTTATTACTATATATATATAACGTGCGCATTTACACTGAAACACTTATTTCTCTAATATTATTATTTAATATATTTATTTTTTTTTCGGCATTGTCAGCAACATTTAAATAATGTTTCTAATTAATTAATTATATTAATTAAATTATTTTATTTATAATTATTATTTATGATATTTATTACTAACTGTCTGGTGAAATTTTCGTGCCGTTAATTTAGTTAAACTTAAAAACTAATTTTTTGACATATTTATATATTTATACGTTTTTTTTTTTTTTTTTTTATACTTAAGTGAAATAATTATTAATTATTTAAATATTTATTTACAAAAAAGCAAATTAATATTATTATTAACTTGTTGCAATAATACACATATATTTATTTTTAATTTTTTTTTATACACCGCCCATTAGTAGGTAATTATCTTAATTTTATATTTCAATTATTTAACAACTCTATCGAGAACTTTACATACAAGTTAAATAATTTATAAACTCGTTGTTACTAGACAATTATTGAGATCAAAGAAAATTAATCCGATTTTTTTTTTCTTTTATTTATCTTTGACATTTTAAAATGCGTAAATTAAATGACCATTTAATATAATTATTAATTATTTAAATTAATAAGTGATCATTTTAACGCGTAATTGTACATCAAGTTTAGTCTAATTAAAAATTGAGCCCCGCGATTTTAAAAATATAAATAAATAATTTTAATTGTATTTTTTTTATGCACCTGCGTCGTTACCGTTGGCACTTGGAAAAAAAAAATATATATTTATATATTTATATATTTTATTAAACTTCAGCCTCTGTCTTTATAATTTTTCATAATAAATTAATTATTAATTTATTCAGCTTTTCCATATGAATTTTTTTTTTATTAATTTTATTATATAAAAAAAAAAAAAAAAAAATTAAAGTCCAGTATGTATGAACGGACGGCACTGTAGACTTTCTAAACAAGTGATTAAACTAATTAAAAATTATAATTTGTAAGAGAAAATTTTTGCTAATCCAAAAATTTTAATAAATAAATTCCAAAAATTTTTTTTGGATGTGATTCTATGAGGCAGTGTTAAAAGTCTTAATTATTGAGTCGCAAAAAAAAAATTTTTTTTTTTTTCTATTGCCCAAGGCAAGTAAAAATTTTTTTTTTAAATGACATGAAAAATTGCACAAATAAAATTAAAAAAAAAAAAAAAAAAAAAAAAACATGAAATAATAAATAAACTCCCTTATTTATATTTTATTTGGGAAATCGCCAATAGGAATTTATTATTACAATATTCATTATTCTTATTAATATTAATAATAATAATTATCAATTATCTACATTTTATATATAATAGAATATGGACAAGTATGTATTGGATACAGGCACGGTATAATTAATTACAAATGAATTTTTTTTATTTAATATTTTCAATATTAATTATATCTATATATATATATATATATATGTATTTATACATTGAATATAATATTAAATGTATATACATACATATATATACATATATGGTATGATTTCAAATATTGGTATCACAATTGGTAAAAGAACGCGAAGTCAAGGGGAGACGACTCTTGTATCTACAAAAAAATCTTAGTGTAGAAAATAATCTCACGGATTTCATTTCCGGTGTCAATAGTTAAAAAAAAGAAAAGAAAAAAAACAATATTGTCATTACTAATAATTATAATTATAATTATAAACAATTAAAGAATAGTAGTTCTCTACTTGAACAAGCTGGCTTAGCCACATGACAATATTAAGAAAAAAAAAAAAATAAAAAATAAAGAAAAGAAAAAATTATTTAAAAAAAAACTCATACACTAATCGAATATCACAACAAACTGGAGTATACTCCGTTTAATAAGTCTCTCCTATCTTCTTTACGCCTTTACTCTGTTTCTTACTCATCATCATCATCATCATCATCTTCGTGATTATTACCATTATCGGCATTATTTCAGCACACCCCTCGATTTTAATTGAAACCCATTCAATGAATAATAAATGGATTAGCACCCGAGAGGGAGCAGTAATTACTCGCAACAAGCGAGATTCAAAGTAGTATTGATAATCTGATTAAATCTAGAATTCAATAGACGATTTGATTATCATCGTACATTGCTTAGGATCATCAAGTTTCACGTTTGGGTTCATCTTTAATTTTAATATCGGTGGACTTTGTCTTAGCTGCAGCCTGTTGCTGCTGCTGTTGTTGTTGTTGTTGTTGTTGTTGTTGTTGTTGTTGTTGCAATGCCTCCTCCTTAGCATTAGCTAATACAGTCAATGAATCTTTAACCGCGTGATAAATAATATTTTTTATTTGTAATTTATCCTCGTGATTAGTGTGAGTGTCTGACAGGGCACGGAACTCTTGAGTTAAATGGAAACAGTGAGATACATTTTCAGGTGACACAAAATCTTCAGCAACTTTGATACAGTTGTGGAGGTTACGAACTTGATGTGGTGCACCAGCTGGTACAAATACTGCGTCACCTAGACACTGAACTATTGCGTATCTGAAGAAAAAAAATAATTAAACGATTAATTAACTGTGATGTTTATTTAATCGAAGCACATAGTAAAAAATTTTATGTCATTACGTCAAAAAATTTTGTGTTAAATATTTAACACTTTTATTTAATAAAAATTTTAATTAAAAATTTTTTTTGTGCAAATAAATTTATACAATGCAAAAAAAAAAAAAATTTATACGTCCTTATGGCATTCGGGGTGGGTCCCGGATGCTGTAATGATATATAATAAAAATTCTTTTATTTTTTTTAAATCCAAAAAAATTTTTATTTTGAAGAAAAAATTTTTTTTTGCATTTCTGCACATTTCATGAAAAAAATTTTTTTTTGGAAATCAACATATTTTTGTATGAAACGTGAAGAAATGCAAAAAAAATTTTTTTTCTAAACCCAAAATTTTTTTTTTAACTTAGAAAAAAAAAATAGAATTTTTATTATACGCAATTATTCTGTTAAGTCAATACAAAAAAAAATGTTGCATATTTAACACAAATATTTTTTACGCATTGACGGAAAATTTTTTAGTATGCACACATCCTAAAAATAAATAAATAAATAAATAAAACTTACCCCTCAACACCATATTCACGGTACAATCGTTCACGTAGATTACCATCAAGATAGCAGCTTTGATCGTGAATAGGATCGTGGTGTGGCTCCAAACGTGCGCCACGTTCTAAAGCAACAGCATTGAGCAGATCGCGAATTTTATCAGCATCACGAGCAGCATAAATGTGCCACAGAGCACCAGGTGCTTCACCACGTTCACGTACACGTCGACGAGTCAAAATATCACAGCCTGCTTCATCGACAGCTCTCAGTGCTTCTTTAATATGCTCTTCACTGTCACCATCTTGAGGAATACCCACGTAAACCATAACATTAACAGCGTCAGATATATCAAGATGTAAATTAGTGGTTCCTTTATTCGAGTACAGGGCAGAACCATATGCATTGTACATTTTAGGGCCTAAGTCTGGCCTTACAAAGCAGTCAGGTAATCTACTCGCCAAATTTAAACGTCCATTACGATGAGTGTACTCAGACAAAGGTAATACTTTCATGAGATCAGCGTAGCGTGATGGTAATAATTCAGCAAAATCTTCACCCGGTGGCCAGTCTTTAAGTTTCAAAAGCATTGGATTGCCTTTATCATCTTTAAGACGTTTAGAAAAATGCTCAAAACCTTCCCAAAATTTACGCATAGGTTGATGGGGTACCGTGTGACCCGTCATACAATTTACCAAGTCATTTTTTTCATCACCAAAATCACGCGCAAATGAATCTGGGTGCCATAGATCCATGTTGAGTGATTTAGACACATCTGATACAATAACTGGCTGACCACGTTTCCATTGATCTTGAAATATGCGATAGTTGTTGATATTATGAGGCTCATTCAACCGCAATAATTTACCATTACACAACCAGGAATGCGGTACATTTGGATAAAGACTTTTACTCTCGGTTAATGTCATTATTCTAATTGGCAATGGCTCACGCCCACGCTCGGTCCACTTGTAGCGACGTACGAAATGTTTCAATTCACAAGTCTTTTCGCCAGACTCGTTTCTATCGCGTCCTTCTTTAGCTGTGTGTTCAATTACACTCGATATTACCTCATCAAGTGCGTCCATCTTTGATTTTTTACCCGGCTTAACAATGTTATTGCTCGTAGGTCCAGGTGAATTAACATTAGTCGGAGAATTTGACCGTGAACCGTTACCATTGGGTTTGTGTGTTGGACGGATCAATAATTCACGCAACGTTGAATAATTACCGTCGCGATCCTCGTCTGAGTCTGAACTTGAACCGCTGTCATTTTTATCTTGATTTTGCAGCGCTACGTCGGCTAACCAATTTAATGGCGAATTTTCTTCGCCATTGGCTTTACCGTCAGACGAACCATTCGCGGTGTCATCCGAATTTTTTACTTCTTTTATTTTTTGCTTGATGTTACCATTTGTCGTAACTGTTACCGCGTCACCTTTTATTGAATTACGGAGGATATCATTGGGTGGAGTTGATGATACTAATGAACAATCACAGTGTTGTGGAATTCCCCATTCAGCTCTTACATCATGCAAACGTTGTCCCAATTGAGGTAAACTGTCACCCGCTATTATTTGGGTCAACATTAGACGATCTGGCGCGTGGATTTGGCGATTTGTACAAAGTAACCAGCCACAATCATCACGATCTTTTCCACTTTCACCCCAAATAGTCACGGTTCCATTTTTACGTCCCTGTACAAAAATAAAAATTTTTTTTTTTAATTAAAAAAATTTTTTTTGACAAAAAATTTTTATTTTATTTTATTTTTTTTTCTTTTCATAAATATTCAGTGTTAAAAAGCTCGATAATTGATTTACTTTCATGGATTAATCAATCAAAATATGTATACATCATGTTTATTTTTTTTTTATTGAAAAGACTTTAATTGTGGATAATTTAAAGATTGATTTACCTTAAAACAATCGATGCAAACAGCGAAACCACATTTACCGCAGACCCAATGGTAATTGAAAAGTGTTGTTTCGCAAACGTCGCACATCTCACGTACACCCTGGACCACTCGCTTCCACGCAACTGTACTGTCTACAATTCCATTATCCGCTGTGAGAAACAATGCATATTGATGGCAAAAAAAAAAAAAAAAAAAAAAAAAAAAAAACAGTTAAAACATGCGACCAAAATCATTTTCTTATAATGATAATAATAATAATAATGTTTAAGTAAAAAAAAAAAAAAAAAATGAGAATATTTCAATAGGTTGTGAAGAAAAAAAAAATAAAATTTGGCAAATCCAAAAGTGCACGACTCATAACGCTCATTCGATTGATAATTAAAAAAAAAATTTATGTTCTAAAAAAAGATTATTTTTTTCATTTTTAATACGATTTATTTTTTTATTTTTTCATTTTAAATATCGCGCGGTATTTTAAACTGATCATGCGCACTAAGTGTATTTGTTTAATTGACTTTAATTTTTCGTTGATAACAATTAAACAAAATTAAAAATTAAAATGAAAACTGATTAAATTTTTATGCAAGTTATCGTGTTTTAAACAGAATTTGAGTTGACCGACAGGAATTTTCTTTCAACTATTTTGATATTTTTTTCTTTTGATACTTTGCATAATGAGTCGTGCAAAATTCAAATTATATTGTAAAAAATGATTATTACTATGAATAAATGAGATGAGAAAAAAAAATTACCGTCAGCTATGTGCTCAGAAAGTGCTTCTTTTTCCTGGCGTAAAAGATCACAAAATTGATCGCCAACTTGACGTAACAAGCGGTAAGCCATTTCCTTGTCGAGATCTAATCTATCTGCACCTTTATCCTTGTCACTTTTTTCTGTTTTTTCATCCTTTTCTTTCGAATTTTGATCCATATTACCTGGTAACCATAACTGTACGTCTTCCTGTAATTATAAAATTATTTAATTTAATTAATATAAACAGTAAATTAATGATAACTATTATTCATATGACTTCGATAATATGACAATGAATACGATGCAATGGTGTGAGGATGATGACATGATTAATTGATTATTTGATTAACAATACAAACCTCAGATGCATCTTTGTGTGGATCACTAAATCCGGCAATAGCCAATTGACCATTTTTAGTATATCGGAGCCGACGAAATGCATAAAAACGACAGAAGACTGTTTGTTTTTTAATTCTTGACAATGTGCTTTTGGCGAGGTAACGACATTCACGGCATTTAGCTAATTTTGGTGCAACATCGCAGCACGCGAGGTCTTGAAGCCAACTGTCGCCGGTTTTTTTCAACTGCGATGTAGGTGGTTTACAAAAGGGATTGCTTTTTCCACTACCTCCGCCTTGACCGTTTCCACCGTTACCACCGCCTTCGCCACCGGCACCGCCATTCCCGCTTAAACTGTCATCTTTACGCTCTTTTTTTGGACGAGGTTGATCCTCGCCCCCTCCGGCGTCGTTTCCCTTCGAATTCTTTGGTCGTCTGCCTCTTTTTCGTGGCTCCTTGTTGGTGTTTCCTGATTAAAAGAGAAACTTTATTTACAAAGTTACTTATTAGATGAGTGCTTTTTTTTAATCTTTTTTTTTTTTTCGTTTTTTAAAATTATTGTAACAGTATTTAAAATAATTCCTATCAAAAATATTTTTACATTTTTATTTATTTATTTATTAATCAACATACTTCTATAGGCAATATACATCAATAAAAATTATTTAAAATTAAATAACATTAATTTTACAACATTAATTAAAATTTAATTTAAAAAAAAAAAAAAAACGAGAAATTACTAATAGTTGCAAAAAATAAATTAGTTATTTAATATTAACCCAAACTTTAATTAAAATAGCTAACGTTAATATTATGCTTGGTCTCGACCGCATTGCAAAACAAAATGGCGGATACAAAATCAGGCACATTATCCCGAAAAAATAATAAAAATTAAAAATATTAAATAAAATTACATACAAAAAAATTAAAAGATTTATATTTTGAGTATATAATTTTTAAAACTTAAACATGATAAATTTTAATCGCGAGAAAGAATACTCCGACCACGAGGTCTGCGCTTCGTCGAATTTTTACTTGACAAAACGTGGTCTCTTTAATAAAATTAAATAAAAAATAGTCATATTAATTTATATTTTTTATATACTGCTACAATAATTTATATATAAAAAAAGTAATTATGTAGTTTTGTGATTTTACCTATTTTTTGACACAAGAAATGCTTGACTAATTGTTTCAATTGAATACATTTTCGGTGAATTAATAAAAAAAAATTTATTTTATATTCGTACTAATTTATAATATTCAACACGTGATTAAATTTAAAGCAATAAAATGAGCTATTACACTAAATTTAAATATGAACTTTATCAAGTGTTAGACGAACTGATCATCAGCACCGCGAGAAGTTAAAGACAGTATACGTGGCTTTAAGTATCTCAGGAAGCGTTAAGCATGGCTTATGGTTGTCGAAACAACCCCCACTTCTTGGTACTGATTATCTTTACTACAGTGTATGTATTTTATCAAACTAAGCATATGTGAATACATAATTCAGTGATTGTTTTGATGTGAGACTCCATTATTCTTCGACCATAAAAAATTTTTAAAAGGTTTATTTATAAAGCAATATTATTTTTTTCTATAATTATTTCATGATAATTTTTCTTAAATTTTTTTTTAAGAAAAAAAATAGTATTAAGCTTTACAAACTGATCCCTCAAAAATTAAAAAAAAAAAAAAAAAAAAATGGCAATTATATTCTGTTCTTTTATTTTTTTTTTCTTTATGTAAGCTAAAAATTCTATTGCATTATTATATTATTGTATTGTGTCACTATATCATTATATTTGTAAGATTAGATATTTTTTTTTTAAATTGTAAAAAATGTATATATATGTACACCGCATGTCATTGAACTATGTTGTACAAAATTGTAGCAACCCTGTTATTGGCCTATGAGCTGTTGGGTTGATTTAAAAACAAAGTAAATAAATAAAGCCGACTGGCGTTTGAATAAATAAATAATTAAATTATAATTTAATTGTTATAAAAATTTTAAAAATTGTTAAATGTCTGTTAAATTCATTATCATTTCAATCATGTGTTTATGTCATTGCAAACATAAATATAACTTCTCTTTCTTTGTGATGAAATAAATATTCCAATGACATAACTATTTGCAATGAATTTGCACATTCATAAAGATATTTAAAAAAAAAATTCATATCATTTTTTACTAACCAATAGTTAGAATCGTAAAACTACATAATTACTGATTGATAAAATTTTTTTTTTTTTTTTTTTTCAATTAAATAATCAATAAGTAATTGTAAAAAAAAATACTAACCATTTCCAGTAGAATTGTTGGAACTAGTTGAATTATTGGTAGTGATATTTGTCGTAGTTCTTTTAGGAGTAGGCTGAATAGACGATGAGGAGGTAAGTTGTTCACTGGTGTCGCTAGCTGATCCAGCTTCACTTTCGTTGCTAGAATCACTTCCAGCAGCAACAGCAGCAGCAGCAGTAGAATTTGCCACACTACCGGTATTTCCTGTTACTTGTTTGTCATCTTTTCTGCGCCTTTGTTCTTCAACAGCTGCCTGTTGTCTCCTCGGGGCTCCCTTCTTTCGTTTTACCTACCACAGGGTACATATTATTAAGTAGTCAGGAAGTTCATGCTCTTGTAAAAAATAATTAATAAATCCACGCTTTTAAAACATATAAATGCACTATTTACTCTACTTAATAATTAATCAACATTCTAATTTATTTATTAAAAAATAAATAATAAATAATATTAAACTTAGCCGACATTTGCAATTTTTTATTTATTAAATTATAGCTAAAAAATATTTTTCAAAAATTACACTGAAAATTTTTCAAGTTTTTTACAAGTGAAATTTTTTTTTTGTAATTAAATTTCAATATAAATTAATTCTGAACATTTTTAGATAGCGGCTAATTTAATTTTCATAAATAATTATAATAATAATATTTATGAGGACTAATGTTGATTTATAATATAAACTAAATAATAATAATAATAATAAGCACGCCATTTGGACAAAAGAATTAGGTTAGACCGATGACGAAATTTTAATATACTGTTTAATCATTCAGTTTTGATAAATATACTTTACCAGTTCCATTGTTTCAATGTATGGTTGATTCATTAATGCCTCGATTATATTTATTATTATAAAAGTTTTATTAATCACAATGAAGAATAATTTTTATTATACACAAGCACAGAACGTATGCTCAACTCTAGCTTGCTTACCGGAATGTACGTGCACGCGTAAGACTCGATAATGGCGGCTCTGATTCGAATTTAGCGCGGTAAAATTCAAACTTCGCTAAAATAACTTAATGTCATTTTATTGTTTTTATTTTATTTTTTTTTTGTCAAATAATTTTTTTATGATTTTACTTTAAATTAGAAATTTATTTTCTTAAAAAAAAAAAAATAAAATAAAAAAATTAATGATAATTTTAGGTAAATTTTTTTCAAGTTCAAACTCGTAATAAAATAAAAAATAAACACGAATAAATAAATAAAATTAAATTTATAATGAACAATAAGAAAAAACATAAAGTAAATACATAATTGATAATTTATTTCACTTGAATTTTCACTTTCATTTATTTAAATTATACTAGTCAGCATGCAATAAATTTAAGCAGGCATTCAGATAATTAAAGCATAATTTATACATTAAAATTCAAGCATGAGAGATTGCTATTAAATTTATATTATTACTATAAATATTTAATCTTCTTTAATTAAATTAGTCATCACTTTTTTATGCGAGTACATAAATTATTTAATGAATTAAAAAATATTACAGTTAAGTATCTGTAAATTATTACCCAATAAATAATCTTTTTTTGGCATTAAAAATTTTTAATTAATTTTTGAATAGAATCAGATTTTTAATAATAAATTAAAAAAAAAATTTGTTCCAAAAAAAATTGCATTTTTAATTTTATTAAATTTCTACACGTCCATTTTTTTAATGATTTTTTTTTGCCACAATTTATTTATTAAAAAAAATTTAATGTCATATATAAAAATGATCAAGTGACTGCTAACTAACTTTAATGTCATATAATTACTCCGTAGAAAAAAAAAAAAATATATCAATCTCTCTGAAAAAAACTAACTAAGCAATATCTAGCACCAAAAATAAAAATCAACAAGCGTATAAATGAACAATTTGTATAAATAGATACCTTGGGCGGTTTCCTCTTTGGCGGCGACTTCCTCTCAGGATCGCTGCTCGACGAATCTTCTTGAAGACTTTTAGTTTCATTAGTATGTCCATTTAATGTTTCTTTATTGAGCGGTTTCCTCCCAGCTTTGCCAGTACCTTTAGGTTTATTTATACTATTAACAGCCATACTTCCAATATTATGAATAGAATTAACAGCACTGGGTAGACTAGTCGTCGTATTAGACGTACTATTACTATTACTGGTAGTCGATTCACGTTCTTTGTGTAGCGGCTGAGACGGGGCCTGAGCACTATTTAATGGTAACGTAACACAAGAACCACTACCAACAACACCAGTAGTATCTTCAGTGCCATCCTCACCGGAGTGTCTTTGTAGCCAAGCTTTTTTAAGCTTATGCACCGGATAATTAGTCCTACTAGGGGGCCTGGGTGCTGGACTATTCGACTTTTCACTATCAGTATTATTAGCCGGGGTTTTAGCTGGAGTTCCGGGAGCACTTAGCGGCGAAGGACTGGGTGCTGCCGTTGGTGGAGCAGGACTTGCTGTAGGTGCTGGACTTGGTGCTGTGCTTGTTGTAATTTGATGCAATGAATTAACACTCCCAGTACTTGCAGGCCGGACGGATCCATCAGCACTGGCTGTTCTTGGTGCCGGGCTTACAGAAACAACGACAGCCGGATCTTGAGATAGCTGCTGCTGTTGCTGTGACTGTTGTAGTTGTTGTAGTTGTTGTAGTTGTTGTAGTTGTTGTTGTTGTTGTTGTTGTTGATGTGTTTGAACATTATCAGTATTAATACTAGTATTATCATTATTATTATTATTATTATTATTATTATTATTATTATTATTATTATTATTATTATTATTATTATTATTATTATTATTAGCATTATTATTATTACTATTACTATTACTATTAATAGTAGCAGTAGTTACAGTAGTCGTCGTAGTAGTAGTAGTAGTATTAACAGTAGTATTATTAGTGGTTGACTGTACCAGCAGCGCATTATTGACAACAGTGGTGATTGATGTTGCGGCCGAAGCAATCAGCGGACTTGGTTCACTCACCCTAGACAGTACAGGCGGTCCAACACACTGCAGTGATAAAGGAGTGGGTGGTTCTTCTGTACGTCGTTTTTTAATCTCTAGAGAGACAGGCTGACCCAGATGATCAGTCGGTGTGGAAGCTTTACGCTTCGGTGAGATTGAACGCTCAACACCCAGATCCAACGGTTGGGTTTGAAAAGACGGAACAACCATTGGTGGCTGTTGCTGTTGCAACGACGACGGTAGCGGACCACCAGGTTGATGTGGATTGTTCACGTGGTGCGACGGATGCGTTACCGTGGGACGTGACAAAGGCGCTGACGCTACTGTCGGAGGAGATCCGTGCAACTGCGGCGGCAATTTTGACGAGGGTAACGGAGAGCCAACTGGAAAACCACGTGAATCGTATGGAGAACGACTGTGTGCTGCCGGGGGCTGTAAATTCCTGGCTGATGGTGGCAATCCGGGATAACGAGGCACTGGCTGGTAAGGCGCTTTTGACGTTAGCGGCAACGGGGCTGGCGCTGCTGGCTCAGATGCACGACACACTGGTGTTCCGGTTAAAATACCAGGGTTTCCTGGATTCCCGTAGATGTGAGGCGGCGCAGGGCTGCTCACTTTTGGCTTTGAACCCGGTGGCGCGGCGTAGTGAGAGGTCGGTGAGGCGTTTGGTTGATGGGGGTACGAGTATGAGGGCTTTGAAGATGCGTAGAGCAATCCGGGTTCCGGCCTGCTGAGGTAACGTGGCTCTGGCGGTGATGGATGGGGCGTTTGATGGGGGTGAGGCTGACTGTGAGGCGACTGACGATTGTGCGAATGTGACGACGAATGTCCGTGAGGCGACTGAGTGTGTCCAGCCGGCGAACGGTGGTGACTCGGTAATCCTTTAGCCTGCAAGCTCTCCAAGTGATGCAGATGATGCGGGCTCTGGGTTGGACTCCGGTACTCGTAAGTTACTGGAGTTTTGTGTGACGAGGGCGGTGGTCCTTGGGGTGGCGGGGGTGCCACTGGTTGGACCATGTAAGACATCATTTTTGGACTCGACGAGTGGGGTGGTGGTACTTTTGATAGGTCATTTCCTCCACGACCTTGATCATTTTTTACTATTACCGAGCTCTTGTGGTCTGATAGTAACGAGGGAGGCTGACCTTGCGACAACTCCCGGCCGTGATGATCACGTTCATGACTACCGAGATTTTTACCCGGCAGTGCTTTCAACTGGAGATCATTCTTCACTTTTATGTCGTGGACATAAGACGGCATTTGGGATGTTGTGTACGCTGGGTAGGTGAACAAACTAACATTTGGTTCGGCTTTCGGAAGGCTGTGTGGTGGACCCACTACTTGGTGTTTGTCATGTAAATTTACTACTGACAGTGATGATTTTGAGGTTCGAGAATGCGCTGGCGGAGGTGGATACTCAACTTTGCTCGGTACACTTGACGATCGTAATACCTAAAAATAAATTATTTATTAGTGAGTGATAATTTATTCTCTTGTAAATAAAGGAAGTAGAGACTATTATTATATTTTTAGTCATAAAAAAATTTTTTTTATAAAATGTTAAGTGAAAATTTACGATACTGCAATTAGCAGATATTTGACAATTCTTGGAATTTTTATAACCAATCAACTGTTATAAAAAATTCGCACATATTTTTTTTTTTTTTTTTTTAATTTCCACATGAGCAATTTTTTTCATTTTAATTTAATTGTTATAAAAATTTAAAAAATTATTAAATTCAATATTAAAAAATTTTTTATCAAATTTTTCAACATCAAATAAAAATTATTGTTTTTTTTTTTTTTTTTTTTTTTAAATAAAAAAATGTTTTTCTTTTAATTTCAAATTTTCAAAATTTTATAATTTAAAATAAAATAAGTGAATCTTAAAAAAAATTTAATTATTTTGATTTTATGGCCAAAATAATTAATAATATTTTAATCTTAAAAATCATTTTAACAATTTTTTTTTTAAATCTTAATTATCAAAAAATTTAATCTCTTCATTAACAATAAATAAAATGCATTCAATTTATTTACCTGTTGAGCAGTAGATGGGGCAGTAGCTCCATAATACGCAGCAGCTCTTTGATGCTCACGAGCCTCAGCTTGTCTATGCAGCCGCTCAGCAGCCACCAAATGCTCGCGCTCACGTTCCCGCTGCTCTCTAGCTTGAACATCTCGTTCACGCTCACGTTCACGTTCTCGCGCATCATGCTCCTCACGTTCACGCCTCTGTCGCTCTTGTTGGTGATGCTGCTGCTGCTGTTGCTGCTGCTGCTGCTGCTGCTGCTGCTGCTGCTGCTGTTGAGACGCAACTTGTGAGGGATGCGCGGCTCCACCGGGACCAGGATGATGGTGACCATGTGAAGGCAGCCCCGCATGTGAAGGGGAAGGCGCACCGTGACTTCTGCTTCCTGGTGGTGGCAGTGTTATAAAGTTACTCCACGGCGCCGAGGCCGTCGACATATTTCTCTGCGAAACATAAGGTACCTACTTCAATCAATACTGCCATTATAAAATAATATTGATCTTAATATTAATTTAATTAATGAATAATTCTCTTGTTTAAAATATAAAAAAATTTTTTTAATTAATTTTAAATACTTGCAAAATTAATCAATTAAATTTATTTTATTATTTGCTAAATTTTTATTTGATAATTCCAAGTCAGGATTTTTTGTTCAATAAAAAATGACTCAAGTGATTTTAATTAATTATTTTATAAGTCATTTAAAATCTTTTTAAATTCTTATAAATTTATTGTTTAAAAATTAAAAAAAAATTTTTTTTCAATTTTATATTCAGACAGAGCCTAAATATTTATTTATTAATTATTATAATTGTTATTATTATTACTGTTAATAAATTAATTTAGATTTTCGATAAATCAATTGATTGATTTTATTAACAACAAATTAAAATTTTTTAATCACTTTTTTTAAAAGTTTCTGACAAAAAAAAAATAACAATACTTTTTAAAAAAATTTTTTTTAATTAATTAATTAATATTTTATTTTCAGATGTTATAATTAAAATTTTTTAAAAGTTAGACTATAATTAAATTCTTTTTCTAAGTTATAAAAATTTAATTCCAATCAAAAGTGTAGTTAATTAATAAAAAAACAATAAAAATTAAAAACTACAGATTTATATATTAAATAAATGATATAAATAAAAACCTTCCACGTAAATCTATTTATATTTTTATAACTAAAACGTCATAATAAATTTAAAATAAATTTACAGTATTTAATTGACATTCTCTTCGTAAAGCGTAGGCGAAAAAAAAATTTTTTGGCAAATCAACAAAATCAAGCTAAATGCGATTGGATCCAACAAACACGATGAATAAACATTTAACTAACGTCTCTCTTTCATTTTTATTTACCTTTACACATGACTCAACATACATACGTTATGTGTAACACATATTACATATATGTATATCTATCTATGTAATTACATACAAGAAAAAATTATTATATGTAATATATGTATATAAGTAGCAGTATTATGTACTGGTTTTAACTATCGAGTATTTTATCTATCTGTCTATCTCTGTAGACTCGTTCACGTTATACGTAGTATATTGTATCAGGGGTATCCCACTTAGTAGCCCGTCAAGAGCGACAATCTAATTATAGCCTCATACAACTACTTACTAATACAAACTCTAGACCGTACAAAGATACTGTATGCTAATCAAGCCAAGTTGGTTCGTGCGAATGTCAACCCACATTATTTTGTATTGCCGTTTGACTATTCTCTATCTATAAGAATATACATAATGCATCAACATGTCCGACTGGAATTCAAATCTATATTATTAAGAGAATAAGAAAAATTTTGTGTCTAAGATAGTCAAACGATAAAATCGGTTTTTTTTAGTGAAATTTAATGTCATTGCTTCTTAAATTGTCATTTTTTCTTAAATATTGACATTTTTAAAAATATAAGCTCATCTCGATGTTACACTCATCGAGACCTTTCATTTAAGTACCCACATGCATTTTTATATATTTTTCATATATACATATATATAAATATATAAAATATATGAAAAATTGATGTGGGCACTCAAATGAAAGGTCTCGATGAGTGTAACATCAAGATGAGGTTATATCTTTAAAAATGTCAATAGTTCACGAGATACAAGGTCATTTCTTAATTATTGACATTTTTTAAGATATAAGCTCATTCGGATGTTACACTCATTAAGAGCTTTCATATGAGTACACACGCATTTTTGATATATTTTTCATATATACATATATATATGATATATATATATATATATGATATATATATATATATAAATATATAAAATATATGAAAAATTGATGTGGGTACTCAAATGAAAGCTCTTGATGAGTGTAACATCGGGATGAGCTTATATCTTTAAAAACGTCAATAATTAAAAAAGTACAGTGCAATATAACAAAATTTATTATTTACTAAGGCGAAATTTTATTTATTTATAGTTCATAAGTTACGGCAGTCACATAGTTGCAAGGTTGCTGGTAATTATCAACTAAATAATTTTATCGGCATCAAAGTGTTCATCTATGTACTTTAAATTATTACAAATATATAAGTATCAAGTTTTATTGACTAATAAATCACGTAAAAGATATAAATTACGTATTTAATGACAATGGCTCAATTATAACCATTGCGCAAATGATATTTTTTTCTTTTGGTAATTGTAATAAATAATAATTCAATGTAGGCGTTAAATAACTTGAATTAAATAATCGACAATTATTTATAATGATAATTATAATTATAATAAATGTCAAGTTTTATTGTTGTTGTTTAAAAAAAAATTATTAAGGTTAATGACATCACTATAGAATATGGATAAAATGATTAGTGGGTCTTAAGTGTCCAAGGCCAGTTTAGGTCATCAATGTGATCAGAAAATAAAAAAAAATAATAATAGTAATAGTAATAGTAATAACAAAGAATAAAAAAAAATTTATTATCACTTTATCTTATCGCGTTCGCACGAATGTACAACTTGGAATATTAATGTCAGAAGCAAACAGATAAGTCACAGATAATGTTGAATCAATAAGATAAAGTAAGTAATCATTTAAAAAACACTGCTGCAAATATATATTATATTTATTGTATATGTAGGTGTAGATGTGGAAAAAAAAAGTTATATTCAAGTTTTTTTATTGTCTGTTGACACAACAGTTTACTATCTAATTATGAGATTCATATTGCAGAATCAGGTGATATCAAATACGTATTATATGGAAGTATATAAAGATATATATATGTATAATTTAACGACGATTGTCATTCAAGTTATCACGATCTCGACACGTGACGATTTATTCTAGTGACTCATATAAGTAAAAAGTATTTGTTTTCAGTAAAAATGTTTCCTTTTATACAACTAGGAATTCAAATTGCGCGCATACGCGAACCTTAATTTCGACCAATAAGGAATCGGGGACCATATTTTTTCGATATTTCGATATATTTCGATACTAACCAACTTCAACTCAGTCATGAATTTTATATTATCAAATAATAACTATCGGATGTGGAGGAAAAAATTAGAGTGGAAATTTATTTATAAATAAATTATTGTTATCTTTTGATGAGTAATAATTTGTATGAAAAAATAATTTTGCTGATTGATGTTTTAGAGAATTGGGTCAGCTTGATATGGGATGGCGCATGCGAAGTATATAGATGAAGTTCCTAATATTTAATAGATTGAATTGGTAATTTGAATTATTGATATTTTTAAATTGAATTTATAATTAAATTAACATTCATTGATCGTTTTAAATATTCATTGAAATTTAATAAATTATTTCTAGAATTTTTTTTTAAAAAATTGATTAAAAATTTATTGACTTAAAAAATTTTTTTTTTAATTTCAATTTTTTTTTTAATTATTTGTTTAATAAAAAATATAAAATTGTTAAAAACAAAGTATTGTTTATTTGCCTCAAAAATTTTTCTATCAATTTAATGTTTAATTTTATAAATAAAAAATTCACCATAAAAATAAAATATTTTTAATTACAAAAAAAAAAAAAAAAAAAAAAAATACCAAAATTTTTTTTTAAATAATTGTATTAAATCTATTTGAATTTCTGGATAAATTTTTAAATTGATAAAAAAAATAATAATTACAGTTTAAAGTATAATAAAACATTTAATTAAATTTTTAATTTATTATTTTTTTTTTTTTTTAAATATCAATCGAAGCCAAAATTTTTTTTCATCAATACAATGTATAAAAAAGGTTTTAAAATTTTAAAGATAATTTTTTGACCTTTCAAAAATAGAATAATAGCTGAATAAGCGAAAAAAAAAAATATCACAGTGTAATATTAGAAATAAATAATAAAATAAATATAAACTGAAACGATTAAAAGAATTGCTGAGTTGCAAATTCATTCGGGGAACAATTTATTCCAGAGAAGAGTTGGTGTAGTGTACTGTATAACACACAATACAGCTACGTAAGCAGTAGACACATTTACAAAGAGATACAAAGAAGTAGATAAGACGGTATATATATAATAAAGAATAAGGTGAAGGTAAAGAAATAAGAGAAAAAGATAGACTGATACTGATGATGTTATACTCTTTATGTACTGTAACTTCGTAGAAGTAAACGGAGATTGTTACCGGCTCCAACGACGCGCGAGCTCGTCCAATTACATGGGATCAAAGCTCTTTCGATGGAATTTATAATAATAAAATTTTTATTTACGTTTTTTTACGTGACCCCTGAAAAATCCACTTATGTACTCCAGACACTTTAGTAATGTAAAGATTTTTTTATTTTATTTATTTCTTCTGAATTTAATTTATTTTTAGACAGGAGGGACTCGATTGGGAAGTTAAAAAAATTTAACTGTTTAATTTTTCCTGTTTGCAACAAATTTAATTTTGTTTTACTTCTTAAAGTTATTTTTTTATTGCTTGATAAAATACTCGGAAAATTTTGTGATTTTAATAACAAATTTTGCTAATTAATAAAATTCAATATATTTTTAAATTACCGGACTACGTGTGACAATAAATAAACTGATATTAAAGTACTATAATCATTAAAAGTCATTTAGTTGATTATTATAAGATTATTCTAACTGATAATAATTTTTATTATTTTAAATTAAAATTAAAAATTATTTTTAGAATTTAAAAAAATCATAGTCTAGAATTTAATTATTTTTTTTCTCATTAAGTACCTCCATAAAAATTATCCTTATATAAAATTGAGATGAAATGTATGTGGCATCAAACTATTCGTAACGTGATTGGTTGAATATATCATGAGCATGAAAATATATGCAAACACTATATTTAGGCGCGCGCTTGCGCGCGCAAATTTGAATTCTAGTTTAATAGAAAAAAACAATTTTATTTTTACTTTCTTCATTAATTTTTTTTGCTTCAAGATTTTTTAAGATTTTTTTTTGTATGAATTAGAATATTAAAAAAAATTTCTAGTAAAATTTATCTTTAATGTTTAATAATAAATTTGTATTTAATTTATACTTTTTTTAATGCTTGAGCATTGTTTTAAAAAATATTTGAATACTAAAAGATTAAAGATTAAAAAAATTTGGAAAAATTTGTAAGAAAAAAAGAATTTAAAGATTAAGTAGAATAAAAATGTACATTATATCGTTCCCGTCTGATAAGATAACCCCAACCTACATATTTAATTCTAATTACATAATTTTTTCTAAATTAAGGATCGTCAATTTGAAAGCTTGAACTCGATGTCAGTAACTTATTGACTCAAGGGAATATAGTACGATGAAAGTTAACGAGATTATAAGTTTAGTTTGCGAGTCTAACTTGAACTAATCTGACTAAAGTTCAACCAGAGAGAGTGTTTCAGTCTATTAGTAATAGTTCCTAGTTGGTAGTTTTCAGTAGTTTAGCAATGTAGCCTCTTTATCCCGCATGCCACCCCCAGAAACAGCCCCAATTTTATGGCATCTTATGTCACTGATAAATTCCCGTTATTGTATTATCCCCTACAGCCTAAAATATATCTTACTTTTTTACAATTAAAAATAAATTGTTTTAAAAAAATTTTATGTTTGATTTTTTTAATTTCTCTAAAAGAAAAACGTTTTTTAAAATTTTTACGATAAATTCTATTACAATTTACTGTTAAAAAATTGAAAAACAATTTTTATTTAAAAATAAAATGATTTTAATATTGATATAATTAAATTAAAAAAATAAATTTAGGCATAAACTGACGCGTGAGAAAAAAAAAAGTAAAAACAAGCTGAAAATCCGGGTAGACTGTTAGGTCATCGGAAATTCCTGAAAGAGAGATTTTGACACACCTGTCCCTCTTAAAAAGGACTAGGATAATATAAATTGTTCAGGAGAATTTTTATTAGAAGTAGTAAATTAATTTTTACTGATTTAAATACACATAAAAAAGAGAAGTGGAGAAATAAAACCGAATACAACCTTTTTAGAATAAAAACCGGTCTTTTGTAGAAAGAACTGCAAGTATTACACTTCAGATTGTAATAATTGAAACTATGTCTTGTAATAATGCAAGGACAATTGTAAATATTAAATTTAAAAGCTTTTAATGTATTTTAATAAATAGAATGAATTTTTTTCTTTTAATTCTGCTATTTCCCCACCTAGTACTTGCAATTGTATCGTAGAATTTTAGAATTTTTAATTTTTCTGCTTACTTGATTAAATTTATTAGATTAATTTTATATTTTAAACTAGAAGTTATTTTTTAATTTTTAAAAGTTTTTTATTAATAAATTAATAGTGAATAATTCAAACTTTCATAATTCCCATTTTTTGTTTTATGAGAATTAATATATTCTTCATTGTAAAAATAAAATTGAAAGTGTGAGTAAATAATTACCAATAACAATAAATATACTGTAAATTTCAACAGCTCAACCTGTAATTCTCAAACTCTATCGCTCATTTATCAAAATGCAAAGAATTTATACGAAAAATTACAGGATGAAATATGAAATGTGAGAGTAAAATCTCAAAGTTAAAATCTTTTGCTATTATAAACTGAAAAATATTTCAAATGAAACTGTAATAATTGCTAAATGTCTTGAACATGATTTAATATTTATAATTTCACACTAGAGAAACTTGGCTGTTATTTAAAACTCCAATAAATTAAATTTTTCCGTGTAAACATAAATAACAATAAATCGATAAAAAATAAAAATAAGTATTTTATTTCCGTATTATTGTTTGGTTGTTATTAATATAATAATTAATTAATTTAATGCATAATCAATAATTAATATGAAATATTATTTTTATAAATGCTAATAACAATTAGCATTGCTAATTAACAAGACAGAACTAGAAAGAAGACCGAGCGAGGTTTTACACGTGCATTACGATAATAAACAATGAAAGTTGCGTGATAATTACCGATACATGCATGAATCATTAATATTATTTAGTGTAAAAAAAAATATAAATGTTTTGCTTGTCTGTTTTTTTTTTTTTTTTTTTAAGTAAAAATAATATATTCTACTCACGTTCCAAATAATATTTCCTACTTTTTATCAGTCACATTCACATTTATTTGATATTGAGGGAAAAAGATAAAATAACAAAAAAAAATATTATTTGATTACGTATACATAGAATAACTAATGACTTAGGGGAGAATATATTGCGATTATAATTCAAGGTCACGAGAACACGATCGATCGAAAGAGAATGAAATTAATAAAATAAAAAGAAATAGAAAAAAAAAAAAAACGGTAAACTCAGTATACTCGTATCGGAGGTTCATGAACGACTGAAGGTGCTTTCAAGGGCAGGTATGAAAGTATCACAAATGGGTTTGTAAAAAGATTGACGATCTTGGATTGAGGGTATAGTACCAGGAGAGGGAAAATCTCGAATCGAGAAATGAGAATTGAGGGATGAGGAAGAAGAAGACCAGGTTTATAAGTTTAGTGGTGTGGGATTTGAGGGGAAATATTTTAAACACAAGAATGAGTGAAAGGAACTTTAACGCACGTTATGTATGCATGTATGTATGTATATAAGTACCGATAAATGTATACAATAGCGACTAAAAGTCCACTGACAGGTTTCTCGGGGTATTGATGAAATGGAGTAGAGCCAAGGGATCGCTCAACAAAAGAAGCAGGTGCTGGAATGCATCGATTACTCGACTCAAAGAATTGGAAACGTTTTTTTTATTCTTGTTTTGTAAAACAAGTTTTTAAACGTGAATGCCAGATTATTTAATCGATTTTTATGTTAATTTCAGTTAATTGTCTTGTTTAATTGACCTTCTTGTTGATTTGCACAAAATTTATACGTTTACTGATTAAATAATTAACTTTATTGAACAAGACAATATTTTTGTGTAATTTTATTGACTTTTATAAAAAATATCGTAAAAGAAAAAAATAAAGATTTTGATAACTTTTTTGCTTCCAAAAGTTAGAAAAAAAATTTTTCTATCATGTTTTTGGATAAAATTTCTATTTGATCTTTTTTTGAATTTTTTTTTAAATAAAATATAGAAATTTTTTTTTAAATTTGTAAAACTTGTTAAAATTGTAATAATCAATTTTTTTTTAATTGTTCATTTTTCTGTGTATTTAAAAAAAAAAAATTTCGTAAAAAATTACCAAAATTTTATTAGTTAAAAATTATCTAATTTTTAAAAATTATTTTTTTGGTCTAAAATTTTTTTTCTTAAACCGAGTTAATTTTTTTATGCAAAGTAAGCTATTAAAAATTTAAACATTTTGATCAAGTTTATTTTTTTCATTGTGAATAAATTGAAAAACAAAAAATTTATTTAATTTTTACTTATTTAAATATTGTCTAAGTATATTTAATATAAATTTGAAACTCACCCTTTGATGTGCCAATCTAAAGGACTCTTCAAAATGTTTATGTACTGCCTGCTCGGCAGCTTTTTGTTTCTCCAATTTTTCAAGATCCATTTTAGCTTCTCTTTGCTGCTGCTTTTCCAATTCCCGTGCTTCAGCTTCTCTTCTTTCTCTGCAATAGATAAAAAAAATACAAAACTCATTAAATTACAATTATTTAAATTAAACAAAATTATCAGTTATAAGTTATAAGTTATGATTTATGAACAAACAGAAATTTTGTCAGCGTATAAATAACGAGAGTAAATAACTTTATGGACATTAATATAACTAAAGTACTAATTTAAAGTAACATATCAAAGCAACCACAACTCGTAAGTTTGCAAACAACTTGGAAACTTCCAAGGACGTCAAAGAGTCAACAAGACGATGGAACTTTGGTGCCAGCGCCGATAAACTTGGTCGCAAACTTTCATCTGCCTCCTTTTTCCTCCCTGCCTCTTCTCTCTTCGCCTCCTTTTTTTCTTTTTTTTTTTATCTCTTAAACTTCACATCTCTTATATATTTTTATATATTATACATATACATAAACTTTATTCGCTTTCAGCGCCTCTTTTTCATTTAAAAACTTCTTCAACAGACTTTACGAAATAACACACACGACGTTCTCTGGTAAACTTTGTTCCATCGTTATCAGTAAATTCTCGACATAAAAAAAAAAAAAAAAAAAAAAAAATTGTTATCTTTTTTTTTAATTATATCTCGAGTGACGTCTCTGTTACTTATATGCATTTAATATCTTAATGAAAATCTGTACCGATTAATATCATTAAAATGAGAAAGACCTAGAACTATATTTAGAAAAAAAAATGATAAGTATTCATTATCGTTTGCATAACACGCTCTTCTATTTCCTTCAAAGTGAAAAAAAAAAAAAAATTTAATAAATATTTCCAAGTTCTTTGATTGGCAGATTACATGTCTACAGCAACACATAGAAAGTTTAATAAAATTTTAGTATGGTATACGAAGGTCAGTTATCAACTTTTTGATTACTTAAATTTATGCACGTAATTCGTTCTATTTAATATGATTTTTACGCTTTTCTTTAATGTTACTTTATTTTTTGTGGCGTTGCGTGGTTTGTAGTATGCAATGGAGTATATTGAATTGGACGGGAAACTGAACCGGTTATTAAGAATAAGAGAACGGCATCAACCTTTGAAAAATTAAAAAACTGGATAAACCAGAAGCCTGTGAAAATACTCTGGTGCAAATTACTTAAAGAGGCGTACGCATTTTGCGCATCTCATTTATTTTTTTATGATATTAAATTTATTGTTTATTTTTTTTATAATATTTATAATCAAGCTTATGCAATCAGCTGGTTTGTTTTAAAAATTTATCAGAAATATTTTTAATAGTTTGATAATTTATTTGTTTAATTAAAAAAAAAAAAAAAAAAAAATTTGTTCTCGCAATGAGAACAAATCAACAATTAGATTCTTACGCTTTCTGCACTCGTAAACTGGTTTCCCCGATGATTTCTAAGTGACGCAATTTAACTTTAATACTCGTGTAATATGTTCGCGTGTTTTTACAATCATCTATATATTTATACATCAACTTTTAAATTTAAAAACATAAATATATCATTATATATCGCAATATATCATTCCATAATCAATTAATCATAACAAATAATAAAGGATACTAAATATAGATTTAATAGCAAGTAATAAATAAAATTGTTTTCATCTTTATATCATAGGTGAGTGAGTTCACATTATTGTGGAACATTTTAAATCAAATTTATTATTTTATAGACTTTAAATTAATTATTTTTATTCAAAGTCATGTTTTGATGTAATTTATCATTTTTTTTGTAATTAATTCTATTAAAATTTTTTTAAACTTTCTAAAATATTTTAGAATATCAGAGTATAAAAATTTTTTAAGTTTAAATTAATTACACTTAATTTAAAAAAATTTTAGTGATAAAAAATGACAGTAAAATTAAAAAAAAAATTTTTTTATATTAAATAATTTTTGGAGTAAAAAATTTTTTAATATAAAAATTTTTATAAAAAAAATTAAAAAAAAAAAATTTTTTTTAATTTTAAATGACAAGTGCAATTTTTCAATTTTTTTTTGCGTCAATTTATTTATTAAATAAAACCTTAAATTATCAGACGTCTTTTAATTCTATAATCAAAATTTTTCTATAAATCTTTATATTTATTTTTTTTTTTTATCAATTATATTAAATTTTTTTATTTAACAACACGACATTGACAAATATCAAATATCATTGATCGATGAGTATCCACTTTTTATATAATACATACAAATACATATGTACATGTAAACGAGGGTGGAAAGCTGAATAGGGGAACGTGAGTTAAAATATAATAGCCTAGTAGTTTCATTTTCTTTTCTCCCCCATTGCTTTTTTATATGTGTGTATGTCCATACACGTAGGTATATATTTTGTTTAACTGTATGCCTGAATATCAAAGGGACGAACCAATCGCAATAGCCTGTGAATCCTAAGCTAAAACGGGTAATATCGAACATCCCCCAGTTTGAATTTTTTTTTTCACGCTCCAGACAATAAAATGAGGGTCTAAAACCATAAGAAAGACGAAGAGAAGTGAATTACATATAAAAGAAAATAATGCATATAATAGATAATAGTTTGAAGGGATAAGTCACGAAAAGCTGTTGGTTGAATTCCAGTAGACGAGGCCAATGACCCCCACAGCTATAAGGGAAATCTAATAGAATATTTATAAAATAAATTATAAATTAATCTTATTATAAACTCTATCAGATTAATTGCATTATTCAACTGCTCAATAAATCACCGTGAAAATTGGCTCCAGTTTAAAATATAAAATTGTTTAATAAAATCCAATTCCCTAACGGAGTTTTACAACACAGTTGATTTTTACTGTCTGATGACCCAAAGGAAATCCATGTCAGGTCGTCTACTGTAGACTTTAATACGTCCAACATTAAACTAGATCCTCTATACACTTATTTACTACTCCCACAAAGCTCAAGCTGATAAAATTTGTGAGGAAAATAATGTAAGCGCACAAGATAATATCATTGCGGATATCCAGAGCAAAGAAGAAAGAGATTGTTCACGCTACACCCACGTTAAAAAGTATCGGAGCCAAGTGGGCAACGTGCCAACCAGCTTTCTTTACTATTATGTACACGTTATATACATTAGTTGTTTTTTTTTTTAATTTTTTTCTCAGTAGTTTTTATTTTGTCTGTGATGAGAATTCTGTCAAGCTAAATTCCAACTAAACTTTTATTTTATTTCATATTCAATAAATTTATCGCGTGGACAATAATCGTAATTTTTATATTGATGTCACACAGTCGAGGTCACATATCTCATCTGCATTTTAACTATTGTTGACTAGTTTGCATGACCTACCGTACAAAATATTGAAAAAATTAATTTATGGATAAATAATTAAATTGTTTACAACAATATAAAATTCTTGTTATTTTTCATTTTCATTATCAGCAAGTCATTTAACAGCGGATTAAATAGGTTAATAAAAAAAAAAGCTATTTTTATAATTATAGGATTTTTGCCCGAGGATATTATTACTCTAGGAATTTCCGAATGAGCATGATAGTATTTTGCTTCAGGGGTTATCAAGTTCTCTCATTATCCATCGGAATTCGGAAATGTTTTTAATATTTTTCATAAAATTTTTCATAAAATAATTTTCATAAAACAAGTTTGCAAATTAAAAAAATTTTTTTAATCACAAATTTAAATTTTTAAATAATTGGTTTATCAAAAAAAAAAAAAAAAAAATATTAGTGGAATTTAAAAAAAAATTTCTTTGTAATAATTTAAAAAAAAAAAAAATAATAAATTTACAATGTATGTCATTGATGATAATAATTTTTTAACAGATGTCTACACGAGAAATATAAACAAGAGATAAATTAACAAAGCTATCTAGTAGCAAAATAAAAAAAAGTGATGATCTGAAAAATTTTTAAATTTGATACGTACAAAGATAAAAAAAAAAAAAAAAAATATTTTTTAAATCACTGTAGTAAGAGATAATTTAATTGTTTCTGTAATGAGTAGATTAGTGTGGTATCATTAAATAGTTTTAACGAGAGATATCGTATAATCACTGTTTTAAAAAGCTTTAAGTGAGACACTCACTCGATATGATACGATGCAATAATAGTCTTAAGACATTATTAATCGTTATCTAATTGTCGTTACAGCCGTGGCATTTCCAAGAGTTTATGATGATAAAAATAATAAATATAAGTCACGCAGTCGCTTGTGTTAAATCCATTACAAATATAAATAAATAAATATGTATATATGTATCTAAGTTGTACATAAATAAATTCATTTCTTTATATTACTCGACAATAATTCTTGTCTCAATGCTTGAATAAATTCCAAGCATTAATATCTACAATTGCACGAGTATTGTATGTATAGATAATAATAAATAATAATAAAGAGACAAGAATTTATTCGAATACTTTTTAGTGTTGAGATATACGTCTGTTGACCTAGATCACATCTAAAAGATTCTTTATCACCATTTTACCTCTTACTTTTTTAATAATAATTAATATTCTCTCTATTATTCATAAATAACAAAAGCATGATCAATATCACCAATAAATTATCTTTCACAATAATATTTACAAATGACCTTGAAGTATTATGAATAATATAAAGAAAGGAACAAAAATTCCCAAAAGAAAGAGATTTAATATTTTTGATAATTACAGTGTAATTATTAAATTTAAATAGCCAAATTAAAGCTGACATTGCATGACCTTGGAGAGTTTAAATCACAAGTTTAACGTGTATTAAGTAAAATAGCCTTAAGAAGGGCTAGTCTGGATTTTAAAATTCCCAAAAGGGATATATATTGTCTGTAGTACAGAATAACAGCAGGTAGATATGTATCCCGTAGCGACAAAGAAACCAGTCACTGTTTCTTGTCTGACAATGCTCTCAAGCTACCTGGAGAAAAAAAATCCATTTTTTTTCCTCCCTCTATCTCGGTATTATCCTATCCATCTCTCTTCCAGTATTTCCTCGAGTACTACAGCATGAAAACTTGATTTAAAGATTTAACAATCTTCAATGCAAGTAGCTGACTCGGCTCGCTCGGATAAAGAATTCTCGTACTATATCTGATAGTCATTGTTCCGTTGTTTGAATTTAAATGCCCGTGATAATAACTGACAATAAATCAATACTTGGAGTAGCTCCAAATAAAAACAATTGATGAACAGATAATATAATTTAAGTGACAATAACAACATTAAACAACTTTTACTTTTTCTTTATAAAACAAATGTTAGCCGACGTTTTTAATTTTTTTTTTTTTTATTTATTTATTAAATTAGAAGTAAAAAATTTTTTTTTTAAAATTGCACGTATAATTTTTCAAGAAAATTAAAAAAAAATTTTTTTTGACAATTTTTAAATTTTATTTAGCAAACAAATTTGTTTCCAAAATAAATTTTTAAAAAATAGCATTTTTAATTTTTTTAAATTTCTAAATATCAATTATTTATTTGAAATTTTTTTTTTGCCATAATTAATTTGTCAAAAATATTATTAAAATTATAAAATATCTGCTTGATTAAATTTAATCAATTTTTTCAATAAAAAAAATTCTAAAAATTTTATAAAAATTAAATTAACCATCTAAAATTTTTTTATTATTAAAATTGTTATAAAAAAATGAAAAAAAAAAAAAAAAAAAAAAAAAATTCTACATGTAAAAAATTTGAAAAACTACACGTGCAATTTTTTAAAAATATTTTTTTATTGCTTCAATTAATAAAAAAAAATTTTTTTCGCTATCGGCAAATTTTAGAACTAAAAAATATTTTTAAAAAATTTCTTCAAGTTTTTAACAATTGAAAAATATTTTTTTAATTTTTTAGTAAAAAAATTTTTTTTAATTTTTAGATGTCGACAAACTTAATTTTAATTTTTTTTTTCTTTGATTTAATTAATGACCAGTAATTAAAACTATAACAACGAAACTTACAGATGAGCCGGATCATGTAGAAACTGTTGATGAGGATTATGATGACCGGAAGACGAATGGTGGTGCTGAAACGCACTTGGCTGAGAAGGAGATCCCCCGGGCATTAAATTGTATGGCTGATACAGCAATTGTGATTGGGCTGTTGATTGATTAGCGGCATTAGTAGCCGCGGCAGTCAATAAAAGTTGAGTTTGTCCGGGTGCAGACACATTCTGGTGATGGTGGTTGCTGTGGTGATGATGATGATGGTGACTTGGATGATGATGGTGATGATGGGAATGCGGGTTACCCGAAGTTGCGGCAGCAGTCTGCGGGCTTGCCGGAAGTACCGCCATCGCTGCCGCACCACCACCTCCTAGCACCGGTGGCATTTTTTACTTGCAAATGCTGATCCTGATCTTGATACTATTAACGTTAACGACGATGATAATGACGAGCAATAATTACTCAGTATCATCATTTACTTTAATTAAAGCACCAATTCACCATTCAACACACAGCGCACTGTATCACTCTTAATTACAAAAATATTATTATTATTATTATTATTATTTATAAAATAACAATAATAAAATAAAAACAAAATAAAATAATATTATTCTAGTATTCTCACAGGTTAATGACCTCACTGCTATTAAAACTCCTGTATCACTGTGCCATCTTCACTCACTGTACATTAGTACTCTCACAAGAGGGATAACGGAGAACTCCCCCTCTTTAAATGAAAACAACAATATTCACAGCATTAACTAAAAAATAAAAAACAAAACTTTAGTATTTAATTTATCCAAAAAATAATACTGAAGTTAGCCGTCAGCTGTTAATTTTTTAAATTTTAATAACAAATCAATTACAATAAAAAATTTTCACTTTTAATTTTTATTACTTTTTTTTTTTTTTTATTATTTTCACATGTGAAATTTTTTAATTAATTTTTTTTTTTTAATAATTGCATAATTATAAATTTTTTAAATAATTTTTAATGTCAGCTAACTTCAGTATCATTCCAAAAAATAATCCTGAAGTTAGCGGTCAGCTGTCAATTTTAAAAATTTTAATAACAAATTAATTACAATAAAAAAAAAAAAAAGGCTTCTAAAAATTTTTACATGTGAATTTTTTTTTTTTTTTAACTATTGCATTATTATAAAATATTAAAACAATTTTTTAATGTCAGCCAACTTCAGTGTTATTCCAAAAAACTAAATTTAAAACTCGAAAAAAAAAAACTCACTTGCTGCACCATCACGAAGATTTCCAATTACTTTATTTTATTAATAAAATTAAAAAATCCACTTCACAGTCGTTAATAATAATAAATAAATGAAAGATGAGAGCCTTATTGAAACGTATCCTTTAGCGGAAAGAGAGCGAGGCTAATCGCAGCACGTCTCTTACAATAGTATTCACAAGAACAAAAGACCTTGGACTCTCGGAGTACAATGAAAAATAAACTAAAAAATATATCCGATATTATTTTTCACTTTAATCCAATCACGGATTTAAATACCACGTGTATTAATAATAATATTAATTAATAAATAATAATCCACAGTGTAAGTAACTAAGTATCATTAAATGAGGTCGAAAAGAGAAAAAATTAACGGCGCTTTCACACGTTATAGCCGTATAATCAAACCGCGTCGAAGGCCGCTACTCTACTGCAGCAGCGTTGAGAACGTAGCGCCCCCACCACGGGGGAAATTTAACCCCACCCTTGAGTTGCCGCTTAGACGCCAATATTGTGGTAGCTTCCCCCACCATAGATCCCAGAAGTACTGGGAGTATTCTACCGCTAGTTCATACACATTATGAGCGCTTCTCTTCTCTTCTCTTCTCCTTACTCCCCTGTCCCCCCGCCACGTTGCGCTGCTCGGGCTCGAACTCGAACTCTTACTAGTATAGTCACAGGGTATAGACGGTAATAGGTGTAGTACATAGGTAAAGTACTCTCTGTACCTATGTACTGCACGCTTAGCTCGAGAATCGAGAAAACGTTGGCACACAACTAAACTGAACCAAACACTCGTACTTGTTCGCAACAATTTACATTTATTTCTATATACATATAAATATAACTGTCCGGTGTATAGTACTGTGTGAGTCGCTCTTTCATTTGGCTGTGTAAATGTCTGCACAACTCACAACAGTGACTAGTAGTCACCCGTTACCTCCCCTGGAACAGAACAGAACCCCAGCCCCTTATTTACTGGCACTTGGTCGGTCCTCACTCGCCCCCTCGCAAGCGACTCACACATTTGTTCTAGGTTTGTATGTATGAGACTCGCTCTTCCTCTCTCAGTTGTGTTATGTGTAAGCATTATTAAAAACACAACCCAATTGCTCAAGCCTGCTCTCTCTCCCTCACTCTCTCCGTGACCGATCGCCGAGCGGCCAACTCAGCCACGACTTCTATCCGGTCGCAAAAAATATACTGCATGCGTTCTCACACACACACACACACACACACACACAGACCAGAGATATGTGGATTTTATTTATTTATGTACGCTCTTTCGTGTACATATGTACTGAGACCAGGAAGAGGATAAGAATAAAATAAAAAAATTTTTAGTAAAAACTTAAGAGAAAATTGTTGATGTCCTTGCATTATTATTTCACTTATGGTTGGATCATTCTTGAGTTTTTATTAATTCCTAATAATGTTTTTAAATATGTTTTGGATAGAAGCTAAGGTTAGACACGCGGTTGATTATAGTGTATATTTTTAATGAGAATATTAATGTATTGTTGATGATAATTGTCATATTTTTAAATAACAATTATTAATTCGTTAATCCTTCGTTCAATGGACTTATTGAATAAATTTAATATATCGACCAGATTTTTCTATACAGAAAGAAAAATTTCTTCACGGAAAGAACAAGATGACACTGAATATCATCCAAGATTATACTGAGGGAAAAAAAAATTTCAGATAGTAGCTATTATAATCCAGATTACAACGAGTGTAATTTAGATTATAATGAGTATAACCCAGATATCACTGAGTATAATCTGGGATGATATCCAGTGTCATCTTGTTCTTTTCCTGTGAAGAACAAAATTCTTGGCTCAATAAAATTTTATTAATTTTTTCTTAATTCAAATTATTATATCATCAAATCATCATTTTTGGGATAAATTTTAATTTAATTGGAATTAAAAGAAAATATTTGTTTAAATTCAAAAGTTAATTTTTTTATCAGTATAATTATATTGATATTATCTTAAGAATAAAATTTTTGGATTTTACAAATCAATAATTATAAACAATGAATATAACGTTTATTAAATATTGAAATAAATTTTTTGATCAAATTATACTTGTAAAAAAAAAAAAAATCTCGAATAATTTAATTCTTTTAAACAAAAAAAAAAAAATTTATTAAATTAAAAATTTTTTCCTGGTTTAATTAATTTTTATTTGATTCAATGAAATTCTCTAAAATAATCTTCTTGATTAAAAATGATTACATTAGTATAAATAAATATAATATTCAATAGATAGATTAAATCTTGGATTATAAAGACTAATAACGACGTATTTAATATAAATACATCTGTTCATACATTCCAAAATGACTTTTTTTTTTTTAAAAAGAAAATTCCGAAGCTCACCAGAAAAATTAAATAATTTAGACATTTAAAAGAGTTTGAAGTAAAGTTTACATTTTAATAAAACCTGCAGCTTGTTTTTCGCGAATTTTTCTCGTATACCAGCTAAGTACAAATTATTACAGTCGGTATTGGATAAAATAAAGGTTGAGGGAAAGATGAAAGAGGGAATGATGGAGATAAAGAAAGAGTTCAACGAGAAGACATATATATATATATATATATATATATATATATATATATATATATATATATATATATATATATATTGTATAAGTACGTAGCCTGTCCCTTCGTATCTCCCGCGGTGACAGTTTAATCTCGGAACAACGTGGGAGTTGCGTGTCTTTGTATATCTTGTCTTTGTAGTTGGAGTGTGTATGTATGGACGGGGATAGAGAGGAGTTTATATGTAGAACCCCTCTGCAGATTCCTAGAGGGGAAGTGCGTTCTATCGATCCACGTGCGTTTCATGGAAAGCGAGATTGAAAGAAACCCAAACTGTTATTTTTTGTAACAGTAGACGTAGAGTGTGTGTGTGTGAATGATGTTTTACCGATTATCCAATTTAAACTTTTGAACATTTGTCTCTGTCAGACAAATCATCAGACAGGTTAACAACTTTTTAACTATCTGTGTAAGTGTGCGTCTGAGCCGGTGTTTATCTCTGTCTATGTCTATGTCTGTGTCTGTGTCTGTGTCTGATTATACATGTATTTTGTTTTTAGTGACGGATAATTCAAGGATAGACAATGACGACCTTGCATGTAGAGTAGTCAGGCATTGTGTCGCGAGTTAGTACCTACATATCACTTATACTGTTACATATACAGTAGTGTTTAGTTCTGTTGCTCTCTGTGCTCTGTTACCGGCAAAATAACAGCGTGACTAATACGCGACGATTCTACTATACGGTACACCCGCAGCGGCTGGTTGAACCACCCCCGCCTCCGCCTCCGCCTCCACCTCCACCCCCGGACGCCGCTCCGCATCACTTATTCACTTATTCATACTTATTCAACGCGGTGATAGCCATGGTATAGATAATAATGTAGTCTTAGACGCGGGATAACTTAGTCACTCGGTAATATAAATGCAATCTATTACATTCTTTTAAATTATTATTCTGTTTAATGTTTAATAAAATCAGCCGTATTATATTTAATTAATGATACTTTGTAACTAACCAAGATAAAGATTTTATTACTCAGTAATAAAACAACGCATGTTCGTCATTTATTTTAAATTAAATAAAATATAAAATGTTTTTTTTTTTTTATTCTTGGATTGATTTTATTTTTAAAATTTTATCGAAAATTGTTAAACATCGTCAGTGCTTTTAATTGTACTTAAAAATTTATATGGAAGTTTAAATTTATGCTCATGTAGAAATCTGTGGAGCTTTTAATTTTAGTTTTGGAGTAAATATTTCATTGTTCTGCTAATTGAGGTTTAATTTTTTATTTATAATGAATATTTAGATTTTAATGACAGGATTTATTTTAAAACTTTTTAAAATTATTATTCTATTAATATTAATATTAAAAAAATTTTTTTGAGCCAAGAAAATTTCTTCTTGCTCCAAAATAATTTTTGTCTTTTTTAAAATTTTTTTGTGATTAATAATAATGAATAAATGGAAGAAAATTTTGAAAATAAATTGCTATGAAAAAAATTTTTTAATTTTTTCTTAATTAAAAAAAAAAAAAATTCAGAGCCAAATAATAATTTAAAAAATTAAAATAAAATTCTTTTAGTCATTTTTATTCAAAAAACCTGAAAAAAAAAATTATTTTTGAAAAATTGTACAATTATTTATGCCAATAATATTTAAAGATAAAAACCTTATTAAATAATCAATTAAATATTGAACAATTGATTAAATAATAATTATTTAAATTTTAGATGATTGAATGTAGCTGGTACAATTAGTACTTTAATTAAAATTTTTTTAATATCAAATTTCCTATTAAAGCAATTATTTTCTTAATGATAAAGCTCAATTAAAAACAATGAAAATAATTGTGATTAAAATTTACCGTTTCCCATTAAGATTTCATATCATTTAAACTTCCATTTCATATGTATAAATTTTACCTTTGGTTTATTAATTACATCAATGATTAAATAACTCGTTTATTTGTATTTGACAAAGGCTATTAATGAATACGACATCGTATGTACTCGAATATTCAAATTTCAATTTATATATGTATTACATATATAATATATTTAAAATAATATGAAACGGGTGTATTACATTAACAAGTCAACCACTTGAGGCACTCACCTTTCTGTCAATATATTACACATAAGTATTTGACTTATTTGATTTTATTTAACTTTACGTCAATGATATTTTTATACACGTATAAAATAATATATTTAAATACCTTGTAGAAACTTACTTTGTATTTAAAACCTCGTTAATATTAATATTAATATCATTTTTCACAATACTGGTTATGATCACTTAAATTAACGCTTAATTATCATTATTATAAAAATAAAAAAATGTGTTAGAAATTATTGAAATAGAAGAATTATCAATAACAAAAGTTATTACATTTATCTTATATCATATTTTTTTTTTATCTTTAAAAAATGCCACACGTTTCTTAATTGCAGTTCAATTACGTTTTAAAAATACGTAAAGTACACCTATTACTCAACGAAAAAAAAAAAAAAAATAGAATAAAATTTTTTAAAAAATTTTTCAATTTGAAAAATCCGCCAAAAATTTTTGAGAAAATAATTAATTTTTTTTTCTTAAAATTTTTTTTTAAATATTATAAATTAAGAACAATTTTGGAGTAAAAAAAAATTTTTAAAGAAAATTTAACTCCAATTTTTTTTTGAAAAAAAAAAAAAATTTTTTTTTAGGTTTGTAATTCAGTATTAAAAATTTTGATAGTAAAAACTTGATACGCCAAGTAACTATAGATAATAAAGTATGTATAAAAGACATTGTTAGTATATACGGGGTCACGTGTCGACGAGTAGCAAGACGACGACGTCGGACGGCCATCTTGCGAATAACGATCCGAGCATCTGTCGACTTGCGCGTCATCCAGACGAAGATAAACGTTTTCAATGGTATTTTCATCACATCAGATCGTTCAAACACTGACCTCAGTCCGTGTGTAATTAATCACAAGTAAAAAAATAAAAAGTAATCCCCTAACTGAACCATTTTTTATTGAATAGTATGAATAAAAAAAATTAACTTATTAATTAAAGATTTAAAAATAAATCATTTTAAATTGAGCGTCATAAAGACATTTGTATTTTCTTAAAAAATTAAATCCTCAATATTTTTGACTAAGTTTTATAAAAAAAAATTTAGTCAAAAATATTTAATTTTTTTTTTTTATAAAACTTAGTCAAAAATATTGAATTAAAAAAAAAAAAAAAATGGAGCATGCAAAAAATTTAAAAAGTGATACAGAAGTATTTAAAAATAAATAACGTTTGAATAAATAAAAGAAGAGTAATTTATTGTTAGTGCTTAATAATAAAAACATATATGAAGAAATAAAAAAATAAATAATAAATAAAAAAAATAACGATGAAGTGAGAGCTCGTTAAGGCGTGACCTTTAGCGTCTGTTTGTTGCGTGGGAGGTTATAATACACTTAGTCGTGTGTTTCACGTTTATATATTGTCAGTAGACGACGTGGTATGATATTGTATCGTTATGTACTATATACACAACACTCTAGTCTACACTACACCTACTACTAAACTCTACCAATATATTATATGTACAATAATATATATATGATGTAGCAATGTGTGTTGCACGCTTACACGATGAATGCAGGTCGACAAACGTGTGATCCGTTGGAGAAGGGATACTGAGAGGAGGTCAAAGGCCTACGCCTTGCTCTTCTCGCCAATATATATATATATATATATATATATATATATATATATATATATATATATATATATATATATATTGTATATATAATACATGAGTAACCACCGACTAAACCACTATGTCTTTTACTTCTTCGTTTTTCTTCTTCTTCTTTTCCTCCTCCATCGGCGTATTTTTATTACTTCTTTAAGCACTCCCCTCCAATGCTATTTTTTTAGTTAATTTTTTTATCACTCGACACTTGCTTTACATTACTCATCGATTTGTGCTTCATATATATGTGTCATGATAATATATATATGTGAGTAAACACGTGTACGCCTCTCTTAAGTCTTTTTGATAAAATATATCTATGATGGATATAAATAATTCACTTGATAATCCACTAGTTGAATATTTCTCACGTATGAGTTTGTATTCAATGTAATACATATATAAAATAGTAAATATGTTTACATTGCAATTTAATCTTACATTACTTGTATGTAATAAAGTTTCTATCCAACGATGTAGGACACACTTGAGTATTTTATTAAGTGAAATCTGTTTTTTTATTTCAATTATTTGATAATTAGACTGAAATTATGTAATATTGAAAATTTTTTAGATTATAATAATTATTAGTAGCCTTGCAGACTTGTGAACAATAAATAAATAAAATTTTGCTTTATTAAATAATAAATTTTGTTAAATTGCACTGTACTTTTTTTAACTGTTGATGTTTTTTAAAATATAAGTTCATCCTGACGTTACACTCATTAAGAGTTTTCATTTGAGTACCCAAATCAATTTTTCATATATTTATATATGTATATATATATTTTCGTATATGTATATATGAAAAATATATCAAAAAGGCATGTGGGTACTCAAATGAAAGGTCTTGACAAGTGTAACATCGGGATGAGATTAAAAATTCTATTTGAATAATAAAACATTCGTGGGATTTTATTTTAATTGTTGTAATTATATTTATTATATGATACGGGATCAAGTATGTAAATTTGCTGCTTAGAGATTAGATGTTAGAAAAAAAAACCAACGAAACGTGAATTTATAAACAAACAACCGGATAGAATGATTGATTTTTATCACCTTAGTTTTTTTGTGAATAATTTAAACTTGGATAAATTTTAGAATTTTTCAAAAGGATCTTTTCTCAAAATTTATTTGACGAAAAAATTAATTCTTGGCTTAAGAATAAATATTAGAAAATAATATCTTGTAAGCGGTGTTATTTTTTATTGTATATCAAACACACAGCAAAGAATGTTCATAAAATACCTCAAAGTTTACCGTGATAAATTGCGTCTAAATTTTAAACAACATAAACATAATGAATTTCGTAACTCGCGGTTGAAAATTTAAAAAACACTTTTTAATATGTATCTTTAAATCGCGAGGCTACCTTGAAAGTTAAATAGTGATTCAGGCGTGCCCTCTCTGCATGCATATTGTTTAAAAAAATCCAATGACCTTGAAACCAAACACTATAATTTAAATCTAAAAAAAGGTGGTTACAATTTGATTCAACTGAGTAATAAATTAAATTTACCTAAAAAAAATAAAATTACGGCATTTAAATTTTTTAAAAGAAAAAGAAAAATACCGTGAAAGAATGTTTGTAAATTACAAACAAATTTACGAAAAATATAATAAATTTATCTTCAGTTAATATATACACGAGAAGATAAATGTCTATTGGTTGACAAAATGAAACGAGTGAAAGCACACATGTCGTATCACATCACATTTGGAATACACGTATTTATTGTACAGAAACATTTAAGTTGTGTTGTTATGTTCAGTTGTATAGGAGACAACTAAACGTTGAATTGAAGATAAAGTGGCATTGGCGATAGAAACGAATGGTAACAAACGGACCTGCTTCAACACAAGCTAAACAATCTACGTACATATATATTTATGTATAAATGTGTACGTATAAAAGTGACTCAGCATCTATCTCACAAAACTTTCCCTCTATTCCCTGCTGTTAACATTCTTCCTCAACTCTTATATAATAAATAATGTCATGGTGTTTTTCTTCATTTTTTTTATCACATTTCATTTAATTTAATCAATTCCATTTTTTGCTTCAATTATGCTCTTTATATTTAATTATTTTTATCATTATTATTATCATCATTCTATTCGTTTATTTCAAGATCAATAGATCCAATGAGCTTCAATTAATTTTGATTACCCCTACTTATATATATATATATATATATATATATATATATATATATATATATATATATATATATATATATATATATATATATATATATATATATATTACGAGTTACTATTTATTTCTTCATACAATTTACTAATAAAAAAAAAGTTAAACACGTGATACCGCGTAATATAATAATAATTTTTATTGTAAATTAACAAATAATTTCTTTATGTATTTTTTAATACAGCAAAAGATAAGAATATTTTTTTTTGTATTTATTTATTTTTTCTTTAAATAACAAGCCACGATATGGTTGTAGACAAAAGAGTCGACAAATGTTTATCAGTCTAAAGATAATTATTTATTATTACTTGTCACGTATATACTATTTATTTTGATGAGTTATTTTTTAATTCTTAATGAATTTAGAATTAAAATACATTTTAAAAGTCGATTTTTATTATTATCAGTAAACTATGAACTTCTTATCAGTGTTATTTTAAAACGCGTAGTATAGTGGTGACTGTGTTTCCTTTCGCGATGGATCGTATGACAGTTATTTAGTTATTGAATGCTATTTGTAAGTATGGTTTATATTTTCATAATCGTTAGAGCTAGATAATACCGAGTTTAATAACAAGAGATAATTAGTGATAATAATATGATAAAAAACACTGAATTTTGTATCATAAATTTTGATTCTTTTTGTTGAAATATACACGTGGATAAATATAGGTCAACGCAAATTTTACCGATCCACTAGAATTTGTCTGTGAAAAAAAATATTTTCTTTAATATTCTTCACTCACTCTAATAAATAAATATTGATACTTTTAAAATTATAACAAAATTTTTAAAAGTTTAGAACTATCAGTTATGTTAAATTGATTGAATTTAAACAATTATTATTTCTTAACTCGTCAATTAAACTCACTGAATATTTTATTAATGATTCAAAAATTGGGTTTTTTTTTAGACATTATCGGTTAAATTGCTTCGCACTTTCTTAAATATTGACGTTTTTAAATTTATAAGCTCATCCAGATGTTACACTTAAAGAGCTTTCATTTGAGTACCCACATGCATTTTTGATATATTTTTCATATATACATATATATATATATATATAAAATATATGAAAAATTGATGTGGGTACTCAAATGAAAGGCCTTGATGAGCGTAACATCAGGATGAATTTATATCGTTAAAAATGTCAATAGTTCACAAGATACAAGGTTATTTCGTAATTATTGACATTTTTAAAGATCTAAGCTCATTCCGATGTTACACTCATCAAGACCTTTCATTTGAATACCCACATCAATTTTTCAGATATTTTATATATTTATATATATTATACATATATATGTATATATGAAAAATATATCAAAAATGCATGTGGGTACTCAAATGAAAGCTCTTGATGAGTGTAACGTCAGAATGAGCTTATATCTTTAAAAATTTTGGAGTAAAATTAAATTTTATCTAAATATTACACTCCAAAATTTTTTTAAGATAACTTAAGCTTCAAATCTGAGTGTTTTCTATCGAAAAAAAATTCTACCTCAATTGAAGTACAGTTAATTAGTTAAAACGGAACAAAGATTAAAACCTCTTCGGATTTAAATAGCATAATAAATTATGCTACAATATTTATCGACCGGAGCTACAGAGATTTTAATCCAAGAGTTTAGATACCAAGAGAATAAATTCTCAACACCAGACAGCTGAGTTCCTTCCAAAGATTTCTTGATTTTTATTTTTATATCGTTGCAAATTTTTGTATATCATAAAACATAAATTTTCCTTATTCAACTGTTAATTAGCAAATAAACAATCCTGTAGATAAGTTAAAAAAAAAAATACCTGAGTGACCTTCCATAAAATCAATACTATTTAAACTGAAACTAAACAAATAGTGAATGAGCAACAAATAATTAAAGATCCCGGCATCTATTGTCGGTAATAATTTACGACCAAAGTTTCAATTTAAAAGAATCGAATTTAAAGGTCCTAGGGACTAAAAACCCCTGAGGACATTTACCTCTTGAAAATAATTTAAATCCTGCAGTGTAAGTAAGGGTGAGAGTATATAGTAAAGAATTGGCATGCTGACATTTCATATTTCTAAACACATGGAGGCTAAATTCCACATGTCTCGTCGGGAAAGAAAAAAAAAATACTTTTGAGTCATCGTATTTAGTTGTAAAGTTTAAAGGATCATATTTCGGCTTTAAAAATATAAATCTTTATTTTTTTCTATAACGTCATTTACTTTTTTAACACAACCGTCACACAGCTGACCAAGTGCGTCCAGATTTGTTCTGGTCGTTACTTTTTTTCTTATTTTTTTTTTTTTTTTTTTTTTTTTCGAATTCTAAAGATTGAGCATTAATATACACATCGACATTATTTTTTGACTTTCTGTTCCCCTGTGATCAAATAAAAGCATCGTTGTTATTTACTGAAGTGAATTTATCAGGTTTGACAAGTTTAGTAGCTAAACATGTTACGAAAAATAAAAGTTTACTTGATACATACATACTAGTGGTAATACATAATGTATTCAAAAGTGTAAGTATAAAAATAAATAACAAAATATGAATAAAGTAACGAACGAATGAATAAATAAATGATGATGATGATGATGATATTAAATTTTCTCGTTGGTTTGCAAGACCAGTCTCTACGACCTTTCACAGCGAATCGATTCATACGTGCCAGGAATAGAAAGATCGATCTTTTACCTACGGACTATGATTTTAAAATCAAATTAAAATGTTTCTTATTCAACGTCACTTGCTCACTAACTGTAGTTTTAATATTTAACTTCTACCTCCTGCTTTTAGTACCGATCAATATTTCATTAACTTAAATTTCATATGTACATAATTAAAATATCGGAAAAAAAAAAAACCTATAAGATTTTTACATATCAAGCGTGTGAGGATTTTTATCAATATTAATAACAAATTTATTTGTTATACAGAAAAAAAAAATAGTAGCTAGTATAATCCAGATTGTATTGAGTATAATCCAGATTATAATGAGTATAATCCAGATTATAGTGAGTATACTCCAGATATCACTCAGTATAATTTGGATTACAATGAGTATAATCGAGATAGTAGCCAGTATAATCCAGATTATAATGAGTATAATCCAAATTATAATGAGTATAATCCAAATTATAATGAGTATAATCCAGATATCACGCAGTATAATCTGGATTATACTAGTTACTATCTGAAATTTTTTTTTCACCACAGATATCACGGAGTATAATCTAGGATGATATCCAGTGTCATCTTATTCTTTACGTGTACAGAACAAAATTCTTGGCTCAAGAAAATTTTCGGGTCAAGATACGTATTTTTTAAAGCATTTAACATATTGGATTTTTATCATTAATTTTTTACATTGAATTATTTTCAGGTGAAATAAAAAAAAAAAGAAACAGTAAATAAAATTGTCAAGAGCATGACGAGAAGAGAAAATAAAACAAGATTACAGTGTGATGAAATTTAACAATCAGCAGAAGAAGAAAAAACATGTTCGATTGACCTCGATGGTCTTCCATTACACAAACCCACAAGAGAAGAAAAAAAAAAAAACCTCCAACGACCATAAATAAATATGAAAAAAGTATAAAAACAATTGAATTGAACTAGAATTTTCTTTATGTAAAAAAAAAAAAAAGGAAAGTACATTATACTTTTATGGAGTACAAATTTAAAGAAATAGTTAACAAATGTGATGAGATTCCATCAGTATCTGTATCTGATTAAACAGTTGGTTTGGTAATACAGATAGATATGTATATAAGGAGTAAGGATTGTATCTCAGTTCATAAGCCACTCGCATTTGCATACGATCCGCATCTGACCTATTTGCATGGTAATCGTTAGTACGTTTCTCAAGTGACACAACTGTCACACAATTGTCCCAGCAGGAGATTAAAGGAAGAAATAAATAAAATAAACCGTACGGAGTTTTGGTATTATAAATCTAAAATGAATTACTAACTAAATCTATCTGAATCCAAAAATATAGACACAGAAAAAAAGTACTTGATTACACTGGATATCATCCTAGATTATATTGAGTGAAAAAAAATTTAGATAGTAGCTAGTATAATCCAGATTATAATGAGTATAATCGAGATATCACACAGTATAATCTTGATTATAATGAGTATAATCCAGATGCCACACTGTATAATCTGGATTACAATGAGTATAATCCAGATTATAATGATTATAGTCCAGATATCACACAATATAATCGGGATTATACTAGCTACTATCTGAAATTTTTTTTCACCACAGATATCACTGATTATAATCTGGGATGATTTTCAGTGTCATCTTGTTCTTTCCGTGTATGATCAAAGAAAATAAAATGATCTTAAATTAAACTTCTTTATATATCTTACAGAAAGAATTTTTTAGCTTGAATCAAAGCTTTGGAACTCTTCAAAATAATTTTTTCACTTAAAGAATCTTTCTTTTTAATCAAGTCAGTTTTTATTAAATTAAATGATAATAATTACCGATCGAAGATAAAATTTCTTGAGTTAAGATAACAATATTCAAGAAAAAAATTCTGCAAGACAACAAATAGTCTTAAAAATCACTTTTTTAGATAAATAGTTTTTTTTATCATTGAACATATTATTTTCATTAACCTAAAGTAAACATATTTTTTATAAATATTTATTCAAATTGATATGCAGGCATTAAACTGTATATTTAAAAAAAAAGTGGGCTGTTATGTGTGATTTTATTTACTGAATATTTAAATTGAATGTTTCCGTGAATAAATATCAAGAGAATTTGCTATTTCTTGTGATAAAATAAAGGAAAAATAAAATAAAATAACCAGATGCATCATCCACTAGACACTTAAATATATATTTGTATATTCCCGGACGAATAACTAAACCTTGCGAACCCTCAGTAGCATATTTCCTCGGTCGTTTGTGCATAGCGTGACCGGGAACCATGACGCCAAAGAAGCAAAAAGTATCTCATATAAAAACTCGAAAAAACGTATAAAAATTACATTCGAGATTGGACTAAATTGCTGGAACACGTTTCATACTTAAAATCCCTGGTACATTTAAAACTATCGATTTTATAGAAATAATCTTTAGAATTTTTAGATCTTCAAATTATTTTCTCATTTCCAACTAAATAATTTATAATTACAAATTTTAAATTTCTCAAACTTTAATTAAACCTTGCGAAAAAAAAAAAAAAAAATACTCAAAAAATTTTTTCTATAAATTTATCCGTAAAATTACTCTAAATCCATTTAGGTATCTTTGATCTCTAGCCAGAATTCAAGTTCAAAGTAACCCTGAGAATTCTAAAAAGTGAGCCTCTAAATTACACACTGTATACATTACTTAAAATTCTGGGTAAGCTTATGTAAGAAGGGATAAGAATGCCCATAAACTATCCCAAAAAAAAAGGTTATAAAAAGTTGAACCCTCCAGTCAATAATTTAAACCAAGCGCCATGAGCATTTTTTAATCGCCGGTTGATCCTCTCGTCAACAAAAGTAACGTTAAATAATCTCAAGGTTAGACCGAGATACCCGAGTAATTTTGAGCATACCACACACCTGTTATCCTTGATCCAGTAAAAGAATAATAACAAATCTAAACATAGCTTACTCCAATTTAAAAGTCCACAAATATATAAAACCCAAGTGTTTCTTTTCAGTGTGATTTTTATTGACCATTCATCAAAAATACATCTAAAGATTTTAAATTAGTTATCTGGGCTATTTATTCATATCTGTTAAGTTGCACTGTACTTTCTTAAATATTGACGTTTTTTAAGATATAAGCTCATCCGGATGTTATACTGATCAAGAGCTTTCATTTGAGTACCCACATGCATTTTTTATATATTTTTCATATATCCATATATATGATATATATAATATATATAAATATATGAAAAATTGATGTGGGTACTCAAATGAAAGGTCTTAACGAGTGTAACATCGGGATGAGCTTATTTCTTTAAAAATGTCAATATTTCACAAGATACAAGGTCATTTCTTAATTATGTATCTAGAGATAGAGCATTTTTGAATGCAGCCTAAATACTTAATAAATCATAATAAATTGACTATCGGTGAAAATGATATGAAACGTTGAAAATGCACAAATTCAAGTCAAGACCTTTGCAATGACACTAAATTTTTATAAAAAAATCGATTCTATCATATGATAAATCTTGACACAAAATTTTTCTTATTCTCGTAATAATCTAGATGATCAACAAAACAATTTAAGTTTACCTCCGTAAGGAAACAAAATAAAATGAAGCAATTATTCTTTTGTCTGGAACAATATCGTCCAGTCACTTAATCCTTCCGCTGGATTTTCTCGTCTCACCACATTGCATTGCATTAGCCCGGATATACACGCACATACGTACATAAAATATAATAAATATATAAAAGCGTCTCAATATACAGGATATATATGTAGTACATAACCCAAACGTGGGCAGGCACTACATGGTCAAGTAAATGGTAGCTCCCAACCTGTCGAACCGGTTTTTCCACCGCCCTCCATTGCCCCCGTCTGTTATTTATTTATTTTTATTTTTATTATTTTATTTAATGTCTCCGCTCTTTCCCAGTCGTCTTTAGGCTCATGCACACCTCAACACTACTGTAAATTCCGAGTGTGTAGAGCTGTCTCTCGAAGTCTCGAGTCTTGAATCTAAAGTCTTGAGTCTTGTTTTATATTTATTTCTTGTTCAGCTGCAGTCCATACTATACGGGCAAAGTCTACTACTACTATTACTACTACTACTACTTTTGTTCCATTCTCCTGTCCCTTTTCCCTTCTTTCTCTTTTACAGACACAGACACCGAGATACAAAACACTCATGCATATATTTATGTATTTATGTATTTATGTATTTATATACCCGTTTAAAAGCGACTTGATATGCAACGTATACAAGAGACAAGACCAGGTCGTTTACGTTATGTTGGTATGGTCTCGATCCTCAACAATCCAGTATTTCCTCTCTATCTCTATCTCCTTTATGTTATGTTACTGTTGTGCTGCACCGGGCAACCTTATTTGGGTCTTGGCTCTCATCAGCCAAGGCTCTTAGCCTTGAAAAATATCTTGCTCCTCCTCGAGGTATTATCTTTATCTGTCTGCTCATCATTCATTTTAGTTTATATTTATATGCTGCATATTTATCAATTTTTCAATTAAATATTATTGAGTTAAATATTAATGGTATGTAGTATCTTCTAAAGAAATTATCTGTGTTAGAAATTTATTTTAAAAGCTACTAGTTGTCTAGCTTCAAGAATTTTTTATTTTGATTTATGGGAATAATATTTTCGATCAATATTTTAGTCAATAAAAATTTTTATCAAAAAATAATTGTTTTTAAATTTAGTAAATTATTCTTGATTCAAAACAATAAAATTTTTTTAATTTGGTCTAAAAATTTTTTTCTTTATTTTTGAAAATGTAATTTCGTTTTTTTCTAAAAATTTTTCATTCTTGGTTTAAAAAATAGTTTCTTCTTTAAACTAATGAATAGATCTTATAAAAAAAATGAAATTTAATATTTTAAGTGCCCTTCGAAATTCGTAAAAGAGATAATGAGTTCGTTAGACACATCTGTAGACAAATATTTTCAATAACAGGTCATATACAAAAAGATATTAAAGAAATTAAATAAATAAATTAATGTTTCAAGAGTAAATTAAATATTAAAGGGGAACACCACTGTGACGATCGAAAATAAGAGGTGATTTTTGGGAATTTTTTTGACAGGGAAAATAAAGGAATTTGGGGATCGGATTTTTTTTATTTTATTAAGGATACATTAGAGATTATCACCCTAAATTTTTATTAAGAAATTTTTATTTTAAAGATTTTTTTAGCCGGATTAAAACAAAAAAAAGCAGTAAGAATATCGAAGTGATTATGGAGGGGGACATTTTTTCTAGTGCTCTACGAAATTGTTAATAACTTTGTAATAATTAAATATTTTTTAATAAAAATTTAGGGTAATAATCTTCAATGTACCCTTAATAAAATAAAAAAAATCCGATCCTCAAATTCGTTTATTTTCCCTGTCGAAAAAAATTCCCGAAAATTACCTCTTAAAAATTCAAAAAATACTATTATATTAAACTTTTGAACTCGAAGAGCTCAAAAACGTCATAAGTGCAATTTTGAGCGCTTAGATATGGAATTAGAAGGAAGTTTCAGGGATGGCTTTTAAGGTCAACAGTTTTTCAGGTTTTTTTTCCTTTTTTCGCCTAAAACTAAATTTATTTGATGTAAATTTAATGTATAAAACTAATTGGCGTTTGAATAAATAAATAAATAAATTTTTGGTTGTAATTAAAGAAGAAATTTTGGACTAAATATGAGTGAATCTTGTTTGAAAATAATAAACTGCTGCACTAGAAAAATTCTTAAAAAATAAAATTAAAAATCTTGAAACAGATTGAAAAAATTTTTTTTTGCACCGTAAAAATGACAATAAATGAGGGCCATTGGGACAGGGTCATACGGACATTCACCTCAAATGATAAAAAAGTCTGCATAAAAAATTAATCATGAAACAAACAGAAATGTCTTTCAGTTCAATGACTTATTTAAATGAAAAAAAATACTTTTTACCCAAAAATACATTTAATAATTTTATGAATTCAAAGTTTAAGTATTAAAATACACTAGTAACGATTATTTAAATACTTAGTATGTTTGTGCATTTTATTACATTGTCCAGACTGATGATGATTACAAATACACACACTAAATTATTATTCCAATTGACGACCTTGGTTTTAAGACTCAATTTACTTTGCAAGCACGTTCTTCATATTCTCCCCAAGTGCAAAGTGCTATAATATACACGTGTGTGACGCATATGCGTGTTATACACATATATATGAATTTCTGCGTGTGTTATAATATCAAAAAGGGACGACGACATAAGCTAAACTCTAAAAATAATCAGATTATAGATATATATTTTTATTTGAGATTTGAATTTCAATCGAATGAACACATGATTAAATTGTTGATTTATATAACTACTGTATTTATTCAACAGTAATAAAAACAGTAGTGAAGTCATTGTTACTGATCAGATGGAGCACAATTCGAATCCATCTTTGGGTAAGATTATTTTTCGGCAAAGAAAATATTAATCAGATAAATAAAAATAATCATTGAAGATATGAGTCATGTCAGATATAATATTCAATATTGTTAAGTTAAACAATAATAAGTTATTGTACCATTGAAAAATAATATTGCTTTGAAATAAACAGCTTTGTGCGATTTTTATATTGAATTAAAAAAAAAATTTACTGGGTATTTTTTTAAAAAATTCCTCAATTTTTAAGAATTTTATCTATACAATACAATTTAATAATTTTTTAATGATTGTGTCATTTATAATTAATGAACTACATAAATTCAATTTTTAATGACTTACAAAAAATATTTAGGCTTGAATTAAAGTCTAGCTTTAAGAAAATTTGGATAATAAAATCAAAATATTAGCTAATAAATTGGAAATAATTTTCCAAATAAAAAAAAGAATAATTTTATTTTCTTTTCAGATTTAATGTTTAAAATTTAACAATAGTTTAGGCTCTGTACACGGAAAGAACAAGATGACACTGGATATCATCCCAGATTATACTCTGTGATATCTGTGGTGGAAAAAAATTTCAGATAGTAGCTAAAAATCGAGATTATACTGCGTGATATCTGGATTATACTCATTATAATCCAGATTATACTCATTATAATCCAGATTATACTCAGTATAATCCAGATTATGCTCATTATAATCTTGTTCTTACCGTGTATGTAAATACACTTTTTTAAATTAAAAAAAAAAATTTTTTTTGAAAGATGAATAATGATTTAAGTAACTGAAATAAATTTTTTGACACGCTTAAAAAAAAAAAATTAGCGTTAAAAAATTGGATGATATTAAAAATAAAAAAAATTTTTTATTAGTGAATTAAAAAAATTAAAATAAAATTTTTTGACATAAAAATTTTGTTTTTTAAAATTTAATCAATCAAAAGTTTTGTATAAGAATTAAAATTCATGACGAATAAAAATTCTTATAGAAAAAAAGTTAGAAACTCGAAACAAATTTTCATAATTGCACATTCTTTGTAACACTAAAATATTTAATAACTTAGAATTTTAAAGAGTTAAGAAACTGTAAACAAAAATGTGTTAAATATAAATAAAAGAATTTATTATTATGGCGAGGTTTAAATTTCGGAGTTTGAGAAAAAATGAAATTTGGAGTGTAGTGGTGAATCTATTTAAAACGGAATTTACGAGCGAAGCTCATACGCAAGCAACTCGCTTACAGATGGTTATAAATATAATGAACGGATATATTCTTGTGTGTGTCACGTGCGAGACATGTTCACCTGGCTCGTCTCGTCAATTCTCGTAGTCGAGAACTACAGTATGCGTGCAAGTGTTTTTCGACTTAACTCTTACACGCAATTCTTAGCCTCGTGTTCCAATACTCTCGTAGACTATAATATATTAAGCACTAAAATGTACTAAAGACACGAGGAAGACGTACACGTGTGCAAAATTTTATTCACATACGTGTACATAAATACTTATTTTATTTTTATATTAATAGTTATAGTTATAGTTATAGTTATAACTTAAACGTATAATACTTTGTAGAGTGTATTAAATGTACCAGCTGTATGACAGAGTGATTTATTGGGTTAAGAACCTTTATAAAGTGCGCGGTCTACATAATCATATACGAGAAATCTGCGAACTCTAACGGGAAAAAAATGTACCACGACCTATCTAACATCCGTTCTTTTTTTTCTTTCTTAACCATTAACACGTTACGTTTATCTTGAGCTTGAGGATTTAAAAATATGTGAAACTATGCAGGTGTTGGGGGGATTTTTTGTTTTTTTATTTTTAAAGATCCTTATGTACATGGGGAAATTCGTTTTCGCAGACAGTTTTGTAGAAATAAATTCAAATCCAGCACCTGTCGACCACCTGGCTTTTATTGTCAGTACACAACCGGTTTGTAATTAAATTTTTAAAACCATCGAAATCCAAGAATTTTTTATTTTATCACTACACAGAAAGAAAGGTTTATTTGAGCTAAGAAAATATTTTTCCGAAAGAAAGTATTTATAAAAATTTGAATCAGATTATACTCATTATAATCCAGATTATACTTATTGTAATCTGGATTATACTCATTATAATCTGGATTATACTAACTACTATCTGAAAATTTTTTTTTCCTCAGTATCATCTGGGATGATATTCAGTGTCATCTTTCCGTGTAATCAAAAAATTTTTCTTTCTGTGTAAGATAATATTTATAAATATAATAACAACAAACACATAAATATTGTTATTTTTATTATTGTTATTATCGTTTCTGTTAATGCTGTTATTTCTAAAATAGTAACGTTGATAAAGTACATACGATGTTTAAAGTCTAAGTTAAAGATTACGAAAGTGTTACACTTATCATTAAAAAAAAAAAAAGTAAATAAACAGATAAGTTGTAATTTAAATACATCGTAATTTTCAATGAATTGCATAAAAGAAAAAATAACACGGAAAAAATTAGATTATCATATTTCTTTTTTTTTTTTTTTTTCATTTTATCACGAAAAAATAAAATGATTATCGTAAATAAATTCAATACTTGATTCAAAGAACGGCGTTTGAATTTAAAATAAAAAACTATTAGAATACCAAAAAAATCGTATAATGGAAGAATAAAATAACTAAATATAGAAAACACATGGATGAATAAAATTAGTTGCGTATAACATTTACTATCCGGTCCAGTTACATTCTTGTCGACGTGATATGGATGATAAAGCTGAGTAGAAGACTTGCAAAATCGTTACAGTTGCGCAATTCATGAATAATACACAAGAATGCTAAACCCAACTATTTTATATTTAACTATCAAATACATATATACTTTAAGTAAGTACATACTTGTAGTGTATAAATAGTAACAAGTAGTAACAGCATTCTTCTCTACTTCCTTAAAATGTTTTTGTCTTAAACAATAGAGTACTCGACAGATATACTGAACTTCAATTATATTATTATAAATTACAACTATTATGATAATAAAAATAACAATAACAATAATGACCACAATTATTACCCTTGTTATTATATTTATAAATTTTTTTTCTTAAGAATGTAATGTAATGTACATTAAGATGATGATGGCATATCAATGCGGTGGTTTTATTTTGTCTATCACAAGTAATAATCAAACGGAAGCACTGAGCAAGTCTCTACACGCAGCTGGCGCCCGGAAACACACTCATTCATCCAATATATATATATATATATATATATATATATATATATATATATGTATTTATATGAAAGTTGATGATGTGCACGCACTTACTCACGCAACCTTAACAAAACAACTACCTACAACGACATATTACATCGGTGCTTCTTTATTATTTTTTTGCTGATGTTCTTATTCTGTTTCTCAACTTATTCTTTCATTCTATATTCATTTATATCTATACATACATGTATAAAAATACGGAGAGATGTATTGGTCTGATTCGCATGCGAACCGCGAAGAAAGTGTTAAAAGAGTTGGCAGTCACGCTACGATACTTGTGTATGTATCGATACTGATGGAACAAAGAAAGTCCGAAGGCCTTTAGCTTAGCCATCATGAGTAGTTAAAAATATATTGTATAATATAATACTCTAACAAGTAAGTACACACACTGTACTTTGTAGTTAAAGTTCTGCAGCTGGTTAAATATTATAAATAAAAATAAAAAATATTTTTAAAAAGCCCGCTCGGCCACAGCCGAGATACAAGGTAAATTTATTAAAAAAAAAAAAAAAAAAAAAAAAAAAAAAAAAAAAAAAAAAAAAAAAAAAAACAGTCTAACCATCTACACAGAAAGAAAAAATTACACTGCATATCCTCCCGGATTATAATCAGTATTATCTGTTGTAAAAAAAAAATTTTAGAAAATATCAAATATAATCCAGATTGTAATAAATTATTTTTGTATTATACTCAGTGTAATCTCCGATTTGACCTAGTAATTTTTCTGGTTATACTAATAACCATATGGATATCCCGTATAATTTGAATTATACTCAGTAGAATCTTGGATTATACAATTTTTTCAAAAATTGTGATATTCAACTTTTTTTCTTTATTAATTTATAAATTTTTTTGAAAATGGTCAAAATTTCAATGTTATATACGTCAAATTAAAGGTAATTTTATGAGCTTTCATATGAATTTATCAAAAATTAGTTATCTATTTTCAATCAAATGCTATACATCAATTAAGTCACCAAAAACGTGATTTTCATTATTTTGATAATTTCGAAGAGCTACCATTTCTAAACTTATTGACGGATTTCGTTCATCTTCGAACTCATTCAAGGTTATTATCCAAAGAATATGTGTATTGAGTTTCGTCTAAATCCGTTGAGAATTGTAGACGCAATCGTGTTTACAAGCCGCGTTATATATACATAAATTCATAAACTTTTGAACCAATGCTAATTTAAAGTTTTACTCAACTAAATAAGAGATAAAATAACAAAAGAACAAGAAAAAAAAAATGAGTATAGACTTACCGAATGATTCTGTCATGTCGCTCCCGCTCTACCATCTCCTCAGAAGGCATAGGTTGACCTGGAGCAAGAAGCGAGTGGGGCAAAGGGGGATACCTTGGTGGTCGCCAGAGCATCTCTGCAGAGGAATGATGATGATGATGACTAGCAGGAGCAGGTGGAGTTTGGTAACCAACTGGTGGAGCACTTACTGGGATGGTAGAACCCGAAGATTGTGGGGTATGTGCCATCATAAGTGAGGTATGCTGGACACTGTATACGTGCCGAATGCAGGCGGGTGTTGTCGAAGCACCACCTGAACCAGATGACGGTGGAACTGTTGTAGTTACCGATGTTGTTGCTGGAACTGGAATTATCGTTGGAATAGTGGTAGTCGCTGTGCCAGTAGTTTCTTCAGCGCTCAATGCCGAGCTACGGCTTCCGCTACGTTCATCCCCGGAACCGGCACTTCTCAGCGAACTTATCCCGCTATCTGAACCGCTGTCGCCATAGGTCGTAGCGCCTCGGACGCCACTGGCGACACCTGATACACCGGGAAACCCTCCAACGGCAGCACCGTTCCCACCGGTCTCCATCTCCATGATACTACCGGCATCATCGCCGTGCCGGGTTGAAGACAATTGATGATGATGTTGGACCAAATTATGATTAGACTTATCACTGATATCTAAGACACCTTGATGCTGGTGATGAAGCTGCTGCTGCTGATGGTGGAGATGATGATGATTCTGGTGTGGTGAAGGATGATACGGTGAGCGATGACTGTGCGGACTCACCGAGTCTAGCCGATGGATCACCGGACTGGCAGTGTACCTTGGATGCAAATGCTGGTACTGCTGGAGATGTTGGTGTTCCTGGTGGTGATGAAGCTGCTGCTGTTGTTGCTGCTGCTGCTGCTGCTGCTGGTGAAGGTGATTGTGATTGTGATTGTGATGCGGATTCACCAAGCCGCCAGAAGAGGACACGGGAGGCTTGTTTATCCTTTCGGCAAGAATAACTGGACTCTCGTTGTGCCGGCTACGCTCCTGCTCGTTATGGAGCAGGGTCAGCCTCCCCGGCCCAGCGTTCAATGGACTCAGTCTCTCCAGCACGCTGCCGTCCTTATTCGTACACTCGACCAGTTCACTGGCCTGCTTATGACTAGGACTGCTTGAATTTTCAAACTTCAAAGCACTATCACTGTTAAACTTATAAACAGTCTCCTTCTCTTCCTTTTTACTCGTAACAGCTGGTACAGTTTTAATATTACCACCAGTGGAATTGCTAGTCTCTATTTTACTATCATCACCCCCAGGATCTAGAGTATCAGGAATTCTAGGTGGCGGTTCGGGCTCTCTATCACGCTCACGTGATTCACTTTCGTCTTCTTCAGGTTTAACATCAGCCAAACTAGTCTTGGCAATAACGTTACTGTCAGACTGTTTATTTTGCTGGTAGACTTTTTTCTCAAGATCCTGTTGTTTCTCCTGGTCTTGCTCGAGGTTTAGTTTAAACTCTTTTTTCTCCTCTTGCTCGGTGGTATCTTGGCGTGCGGATCGTAACCGAGTTTTAAGCTTTAAATCAGATTCTTCTGCGCTCTCGTTCTCAGGGTCTTCTTCTTCTCCTCCTTCAACAGGGCAATCTTCTTCTTCAGTTTCAGCCTCGTCCTCGGATCTCAAATGATCTTGATCTTGGGCTGGCTCTTTGTCTTCTGTTGCATTCAAACGATCCCGGTCATTTCGACAAGATTCATCGGTTGGACGACCACGTCTACCGCGCACAGCTCGACGATTTGTCTCTGCGTTTTTTAATCCTCCACTACTGGCGCTCCCAGTTCCTGCACCAGTTACAGTTCCACCGCGTTTACGAAGTTTTGTTAAACTATTGGTCTCCTCAAGTACCGAAGATCGGGGACCACGATTACTAGGTTTAACAGTACTTATCACTGGGCCTTTGTTTTCGCGATCCTCTTGACGTGACTCGGTTTTTTCACGTACCGATCCTTCGTTTACTTTTTGCGCTCCTTTTTTTTTGGCAATTCCTTTATCTATAAACACAAATAATAAATCGATGGTTAATTAATTGTAAATACTATTTACTTAATCAATCAATCAATATATTTATTTATTTATTTTTTATTTCAATCACTGCAAAAAATCGTTCGGTAGCTGTCACCTGTCTACATAAAAAATGAAGAAAAAAAAAAAAAAACTAACAGAGAAGAAAGAGATAAATGGTTTAGTCGTCCATTTGAGAGTCTTGAAAATCGATCCAAATGCATGACCCACACGAAGAGCGTAAAAGGAGAGCCAGAAAAATACAGATGCGGATGTGTTATGTGCTGTGAGCACAGTCTCTACCAAAAGGGAGAGAAGGAGAGAAATAAAGAGGAATCCGGGGGATTTATTGCTAGGGATTTACTGTTATTACCTAGTGGGAGCCATTGCTGATTCTCGTTCATTTCCAGTCTATTCTCTCTTTGTTCCTCATGATACAATGCTACATTCCCTTCTCAAAAGAAGAATATATATATATATATATATATATATATATATATATATATATATATATATATATATATATATATATAAAAAAATTTATCTAAAACCTTAAAACCTCAAACTATCTCTTCACTTCTTCAACTAAACCGTTCTAACCTTTTATATTTACAAATAAAATCGAACGAATAAGGAAATATAAATGTTTGCTAGAATAATATTTGATGAAATTTTTCCAATACGATTATTTTCTTTAAAAGGATCTTTTAAACATTTATTCGGGCCGGGGCTATTTAAATCTAGATTTATACAGAGTATATATTTATATATTAGCCTTGTCTTACGAATAGAAGTTCAAAATCTAGTTCTAACGTTACAATACGGAAGAATCTTGAATCTAGATGGGTATAAGACAGTTTGATCTTAGTTTATGTACTCTATTTACCAACACATCCAGAGTATCTATTTGGCAATGACCTGGCCGACGTTCTCTCGCTATACTTTGTGCTATTTTCTCTCGGTAAGGAATTGAGTTGAGTTTAAAATAAGGGCAAGAAACTCTTCTATTGCTTGGAGATAGAAGATCAAGATATACGTCTATATTTGTGTTTTATTGTGTAAAATGTGGATGAATATGTGGATGTAGTTGCGCTAACCCTTTTGTTAAACTAGGCAGAAACTCAACGTTACCGCAAATACATTCGACCAAGTTTTAGTTTTAGTTAGGGAGTCAGAAGTTCTCTTGCAAAAAGTCACCCTACGGCCTTTAGATTTAGATTCACGGAGTAAACTCACGTCCTTTCATTCTATTCTAGTCTCTGTGTATAATATAATATGTACTGCCGAGCTGGATATGGAGACTATAAAGCTACGAGTGCCACGAGGGCTTCATAACCATTACAATGTTTGATCGTTAGATCTTTACGCTCTATTTCGAGCGATAAAATACAGGGGTACTTTCTTTGTAGCCCAATCGGGTTTTTTTTTTTTTTTTTTTTTTTTAATTCAAACCCATTTTTCATTGTTCTATGGTGTATTGAGTTGACACTTTTGAATTTTAAATTTTTCTAACAAGCTCATTAATCAGGACTGAACAAAATGGCAGATTTCTTGAGCAGATTAAAGAGAAAATTTCTTGACTATAACTCCCATTAAATTTGTTGGTAGAAGTATAGAGTCTCAATTAAATATAATTGGGAATTTATAATTATTGGTCTAGAGAAGACGACTTAAATAATTTAATTTCTTTCCAAATAAATTTTTTTTATAATCAATAATATTTTTTTTTAAAATACTGAAAAAAAAAAAATTCTTGAATGGAGTGTAAATTTTCTTGACTTAAAAAAATATTAAGGAAGATTGAAAATTTCTTGAATTGAGTCAAAGTTTCTTGAGCTAAGAAAATTTCTTCTTGCTCTAAAATAATTTTGGTTTTTCTTAAAATTTTATTGGAGCAAAAAGTTTATTTTTTCTGTGCAGTTATTAATCAAATTGAATATTATTATTAAAAAAAGCAATTGCACGGCAAGAACAAGATTACACTGGATTCCATCCTAGATTATACTGAGTGAAAAAAAATTTCAGATAGAAGATAGTATAATCCAGATTATAATGAATATAATCCAGATTATAATGAATATAATCTGGATTATAATGAATATAATCTGGATTATAATGAGTATAAGCTAGATTATAATGAGTATAATCTAAATTATAATGAGTATAATCTAGATTATAATGAGTATAATCCAGATATCACTCATTATAATCTGGATTTTTTTAGCTACGATCTGAAATTTTTTTTCACCATAGATATCACTGAATATAATCTGACGCATAGCGTTTTAAGGTGTACAATTTTAAAAATTTCTTTTTTTACCAATTGTAAAGTTGATTGTTGAACTAAATTATGAATATTTTCATAAATTGAGATATTTGTTTTGATTTTCTAATTTTTCTTGGCTATTTTTTAGTTTTATTTGAAAAATAAATTTATAAAAATAAAAAAATTGCATCCATAAATTTTTATAATTTCTACAAATGCAACTTCTTAAAAATATTCAACATTTTTATTATTTTTTGATAAATATAATTTTTGTAGAAAAAAAAATATTTTATTTTCCTTACAAATATTTCAACTAACAAGTATTTCAATTATTTTCGTGAACTATTCTCTGTTAAAATTAAATGTATTTCATTATAATCATTAGCATGAATTTTAACCATATTAAATTAAATTTTCAGAAACAATGGTTTAAAATAAAAGCATTCCAGTACTAAAATACAATAGTAATGATATAAATTAATAATTCAGGTGGATTTTATTGGAATTGTATTTTTAACCAGGATCAATAATCGACGAACCCAATTTTTTTTCTTCCCACATGTCATGCAAATGAGGAAACTCCAGTGAAATATTTACACTAGCAGTATTCATAATATAGATTTTTTTTTCTATTTATTTTTTATAATTGAAAATTAAAAACAAAACAAACGAATAATTTAATAGACATGAGCATTGAGGAACTTTAAACAGCTAAAAATAATAAAATTTCTACATCAAAAGTCCATCGGAATTTGAATTTTATATGGACCATTAATCAACTCATTAACGAACCAAATAACAAACGTTGCAAGTGAATAACTCAAGTTTATTTATAAAATAAGTTGAGATAAAACTTATTTTTAAAAACAACAGTTATTTACATAATATATAGTGGATTACAATAATTTAATTAATGAGTTTTATGATAAAGATAACTCAAAAGGAGACATAACAAATTTTTTTATTTAATAGTTTTAACAATGTATATAAATATGTATATAATTTGAATGTTTGAATTGCTATCAGGAAATGAATGAGATTTATTCACAAAATACAACAATCTTTGCCAACTTTGTAATTTTATCTCTATTCCGAATATCGCGACTTATTTCTTTATATAATCGTGAATACTCGTGAATTTTCATTTTTATTGACCTTTTTTTAGTATTTTCTCCTTCTACTTGTACCTTGTTCTTTAACTTAATCTCAAATCCCGTTTATTCTCGAGTGAATCTATTTTCGTGAGGTAATTTTCTGCGTGTTCGCGTATTGATAAACCCCGAAAGAGTAGATGAAGTCGAGGGAATTGGCAGCATGCCAAAGACCTCGGGAAGTTTACTCTCAGTTGTTACTCTTTCGTTTGCCAAAAATTATCAGAAAAAAATCCCGGTAAATAAATAGAATAATTTGAAAACTATTTTACCGATTTAACAAATATTTTGTCGTAAAAAAAAAAAAAAAACAATTAATTTTTTTACTCAATACTCCTGAGGCAGGTTAAGATTTTTAAAGCAAAAGTTAAAATTTAAAAATCGTTAAACAATAAAACATATAATGAGCTTAACAGACCTTTAAAGCTTTATAATTTACAATCTAGACTGTCATAAAAACACAATAATAACACACAGCTGTGCCACAAGGGCTCCAGACATCGACCACCTTGGCGTATTAATTACACAAAATAACTTTATCCCCTATATAACATACATGTGAAATGTTTTTTATTTTTAAATATTTTTGTTTAAACAGCCCAACTTTTAATTATAAAACTTGCTGTTGGTACAATCAATTTTTATTGTCGAGCTTTTCAAATTTTCGTTTATCTAAAAGTTTGAATTTTGAAAAAAAACTAGACGTATATATTAAATTAAAACAAAAGTGAAAAACTTTTCATGAATCGTCAATTTTTTTTCAGTATAAAAAAAACGAAGCCCCAATTATTGACAGGGGTCTAAATATTGACACTCTAAATTATTTTTAAATATATTTAATTATCTGTAATAAGAATAACTATCATATAAATTTTAATTAACAAAAAAATTGAAAAAAATTACTGTCACTTCAAAATATCAAATATTAATTATTAAAAAAAAATAAAGTTCATCAAACCAGCTTACAAGCGTCTATTTTCTTAACGACTTTGGTTAGAAAAGCATTTTTTTTAAATGCCGAGTTTAAATTAATTTCTACATCTAATTATATGATTTTTTTTTTTTTTTTTTAAATTAAAAATATATGAAAAATTTATAAAATCGAAATTAATTGTATGCTTTATAATATTTAAATAATGGGTGTCAATAACTAGTTGATAATTTTTAAATTGAATCTCATATTGATATTCAATAAATTATTTTTAAATTAATTTTTATATTTTTAATAGTCATTAATCATTTATGGAAATTATTATTAATAAACTTTAATAATATTGATTACTTAAAAGTAAGTTTCGATAGATAAGAATAAGCAGATGATTCGACGCTTGCGCAGTATAGGTGTCAATAATTGGGGCTAAGGTATGTCAATAATTAGATCAATCAGTTTTTTAACCTGTCAATAATAGGTGTGTCCGGATAATCTATTTAAAATTAATTAGTAAATTACACAGAGTAAATAATCTAGACAGGTGGATTTTCATTCGCGATAAGCTTTTAATCATTTTTTTTTTTTTTTTTTTTTTTATTAATCACAATATTATAACTTATATGTAACATAACAGAATAAAAAATGTTTCGTTACATCGATTTAGAAGTTTTAATTATACACCAGCGATAACTTGAAAATTATTCAGTAAATACATATTTTTTAACACTTGTATTTCAAAAAGCTGGACCACACGTGTATTTTTATTAACAATAATTTATATCCATGTGATAAAAAATTATAGAAGTATAGACAAGTTTGCCAAGACTTTATCGATCGTAAACACGCGAGTAATTATCACGTGTGTTATCATAACTTCCAGGCGTATATATTATATATTATACACACATAGATATTATATTTAATGAAATGTGTCACATCCGGTCACTGACCATTCAATCGTTAATTCTATAATAATTCAATCTATATTGCATAACTAATTTTTTTTTTTAATACTCACAACTAATAATCAATCACTTAATATTTATAAAGTTATTTCATTCAATAAAATTAATTTTTAACCTCTCAATAATAGGTCACCGGAATACTCTTTCAAAGATAACAATTTCAAAGAGAGGCTTATTTTAATTCAATATTTACTCTTATTTGAATTGTTAATTCTAAGTTTCTGACTTTATAAGTAGTTACAATAAAAGGTCAGATTAATTTGATGAATTTTAATTAGTTCATAGTTTAATAATTTAATTACCAGTGACAATTTTTTTAATTTTTTTAGATGTTAGAGGCATCTTGTGCACGGAAAGAATAAGATGATACTAAATATCATCCCAGATTATATTGTGAAAAAAAAAATTCAGATAGTAGCTAGTATAATTCAGATTATAATGAGTATAATCCAGATTATAATTAGTATAATCTGGATTATAATGAGTATAATCTAGATTATAATGAGTATAATCGAGATTACAATGGGTATAATCCAGATATCACCCAGTATAATCTGGATTATACTAGCTACTATCTGGAAATTTTTTTTTTACCACAGATATCACTGAGTATAATCTGGGATGATATCCAGTGTTATCTTGTTTTTTCCGTGTGTAAGCAACCTTAAATTATTTATACTCAAATCATTTTCATAAAATTAATCAATTTTATTTATTTATCAGAGAAAATTATAAGTTTTTAATTCACTATTAAATTTATAAATATTTTTATTTATTTGTATTTACTAGACAAATAAATAATGTACGCATTAAAATGTTATATTATTTTTGGCCATATCTAAGTGAAAATTTAACATTTTTTAATTTTTTTTATTCTGCTTGTTTTTACGACGGATTTATGGCGGTAATATCGAAAATATTAAAATATTCATATTTCAATAGCTTTTTTCAAAAATAAAAATGACCCCAGTTGCAAATGAATACCAATTTTTTATTTATCATTAATTTTTTGCACAGTAATTTATAACTTTGAAAATTTTTTTATTTATTCTCAAAAAAAAAAAAAAAATTAATATTTTATCCTATCGTCAATTTAAAATGTAAATTTAAAATTATAAAATAAAAAAATTAGGCTTTTTTATAAATAGATAAATTTAAAAAACAATAAATATAAAAATCGAAACTAAATAAAAAGGGATTAATTTAATTCAGTAAATTCAATAAAGAAGCATTTAATTTAAAAAACAATTAATCTATAAAACTTTAAAAAATAGACATCTATAAATATATACCCGAAATTTTATATTTAAAAAAAATCTTATCAACTGAAAATAAATCCAAGATTAAAAATTTGTTTGCATAATTGCTAAAACATCTATTATAATTTAAAATGTATGGTAATGAATGCAATAAGCGCGAACAATTGAATGGATTAATTATAACTGTCATTATAATTTATTATTAGATTATTGCAACCTAATTACCCGATCTTACATTCATTTACTGAGTAATTAATTAATTAAGTAAACAATTTTTAAAATTTTTAGTTTAACCACGTGTTTGTGACGTCATTGCTCGTAATTATTATGTAGCTTAAGCAAAAAAAAAAAAACATAACATAATGATAAAAGAAAAGAGTATGAGAAATACTACGTACAAGAGTAACAAAGAGAAATAATAATTACATCTCATCAAATTGCTGCAACATGCGTATGATCCCAAGTGCGCGAGTCATTAATGCCACTGGTTCATAGAACGTAGAGCTCGTAAACGCGGAAATGAGCCGGCACGTGACTAAGCAAACACCGTGTTTTAGTGTTAGTGTGTATGATATACAGTCCGTGTACATATTATTTATATATGTGTGTATATATAGAGAGTATGTACATATACTGAATGTGTATGATAGGGAAGGACTGAAATCAAGTTTATACCTGACCCGAAGCCCACATGTACAACCCGAACACGATATACAAGTCATTGCAAAAGTTTACTCTCTCTACTCTACTCAACCGAGCAACACATTTACATACAACGTCCATGTACATACTAGTTTAATTTAAATACGATCGATAATTTCCCCTCTTTCATTCCATCTATTGTGTCTCTTCCATTCCACTTGATTCCATTTTCTAACACGCAGGCTCCGAAATTTATCTCTTTGAATTCTAAACCTCATTGCAACACCAAAAATTCACTCTGTTAATTTTCATTTTAATCAATTATTTGTATTTTGTTAATTATTGATAAAATCTTCAAAAAAAAAAAAAGGTCTTCAATTATTTATTGATTCTCGAATTAAAAGTAAAGATTTGATAAAATATTTATTAAAATTTCAATTACTGTATACTAAGTCAAAAATTTAATTCTTTAATGTGACTGTGATAAGGATGAACTCAGTGCAATACATACAATTAAAATTGAACTAATTATAAGTAATAAGTAATAAATCCTTTATTCTGCTCTTAAATAATTATTTACCAAATGAATACCGATGTAATACTAAATCAAATTTATCTAAAATATTCTTACTTATGCACAAAAAAAAAATTTCTTGAACTAAGAAAATTACAAGGAAGACTGAAGTTATTTTGGAGCAAGAACAAATTTTCTTGGCATAAAAAAATTTAACTTCGTTCAAAAAATTTTAACTTCATTCAAAAAATTTTCCTTAAGATTTTCTTGATTTAAAAAAATTTACGCTTGACTCAAGACTTTTTTTTTTCTATGTATCGTTGTTTTATGTACTCACAAATATATTTAGTTATGTAACAAATGTATTTACTACACAGTTAAAAAATTTTCTTGAATCAAGTACATATTTTTGAAAAGCTCAATATTCTTGATTTGAGTAGAAAAATTCTTGATTTAAGGAAATTTTACTTAATTTAAGAATTTTTCTTCTTGATACCCTCTTCAAAATTATATTCTTGGTTCAAGAATTTTTCTCTTAAACCAAGTTAATTTTTTTTTCTGTGTATGTAATGAAATTTGCCATTTGTCCAGAGCCTTGGCATTAATAAACAAAATTCTAAATCCTAAAATAATGTCCATTTAATTACGAAGGTTCAACTGACCTGAAGAAAGAACCGACGAAGGGTCAAAATTAAGAACACGATTGGTATTGAAGGGATAAAAAAAGAAATTAAATGAATAAATTGGAAAATAAAAAAAAGCCCAAAATAAAAATTAAATGATATTGCAAAAAACTTGCACGACCGGTTTGATACGTCCACAAGAAGACCGGATCTGACCGGTTTGGTTTAAAACTACTTCTCTCTATAAACTACTTCTATCATCATCATCATCATTATCATTATCATTATTGTGATCGACTCTTACGGGCGCGGTTATACTCGATCTTCATATACATATCGGTAATTTCAATTTTGTAATGTACTTGTAATGTGTCATATGTTAACTTGTATAAACACTTCATAAATCACAATACTTTAACATATTTTACTCTCGCTAATTTTCAAATTATTGTTTAGATTAATTTTTTAAAAATTATTTAATGCATTAAATTTTTTAATAATTATTTAATACATACAATTTTTTTTTTTAAATTTGATTAAAGATAATTTCTTCTTGATTAAGAAGCAATAGTTATGAGTCAAAGGCATTCGTCTTTTGAATCTAGATGACGATATTCAAGGTACAAAATTTTTTTAACAAGTCATCTTAAATTAAAAATAATTTTATTAGAAAATTATTTCTCTTGAATCAAGACAGTTTGTCTATTGATGTGTTTACTAGCACATATTGTGTCGAGTCATTCCACCGTGACATGGATTTTTGACAAGCTTTATTAATGAAGAATGACATGCATATCGTATTAATTAATTCTGAATCATTACTACCAATTTGCAGAAATAAATATTAAAAAAAAAAAAAAAAAAAAAAAAAAAAAAAAAAACAGAGTTTTCCGCAACACGGAAAGAATAAAATGACACTGGATATCATCCCAGATTATACTCAGTGATATCTGTAGTGAAAAAAAATTTTCAGATAGTAGCTAGTATAATCCAGATTATACTGCGTGATATCTGGATTATTCTCATTATAATCTAGATTATACTCATTATAATTTGGATTATACTCATTATAATCTAAATTATACTCATTATAATCTAGATTATACTCATTATAATCTAAATTATACTCATTGTAATCTGGATTATTCTAGCTACTATCTGAAATTTTTTTTACTCAGTATAATCTGGGATGATATCCAATGTCATCTTATTCTTTCCGTGTATAGAATAATATTTTTGATAAAAAGAAGCTTTTAGAATTATAATTAAGAAAAATAGTTGTATTCATGTCATAACATAATATAACAAAAGATGAGATTATAATGAATAAATAGATTAAAAGGCTGAAAAAAGTCCCTAACCCAAGACAATGAGGAAGTATCGAGCGAGTAACATGAGCCATAAAAAGTTTGAGTTTCATTCTCTCATTTATTCCCTATATCATATAATATCTTTTTTTTTTTCTCCCCTTTTGTATCTTTATATAGTAGTTTAGTATGGTATTAGAGCCTAGACGATCGATCGGCTGTTAAAGGTGATAGCTCAGACTCTTTAACGCTAGCACACTTTCAAGGAAACAATATAAAATATATAATAATAAAATAATAAAATAAAAATAAATAGAGGAATGTAGGATGAAGAAAATTAAAAAAAAAAAAAAAAATGTGGCTGGGGAGCCAGCAAAAATCCAGCGTAGATAAATAATTTATCAGCATAGTGTGTAAGCGAATTGCGCCAGCTGGCTTTATTTGATATTATCGCTGGAATTTTTCCAGAACAACGAACTTGCATGTTGTTTTTTTTTTTTTTTTTTTTTTTTTTTTTTTAATTACAATTCACTCAATTACAAAGCCGTAAAAAAACTTTATTCCAGTTTTTGCAGCGAATTTAAAATGAAATGATAATTAAATTTGATGGAAAAATTGCTGGTGCCTACGGCTGGGCTTGAACGCTGTTCCTTCGCGTTATTAAGCCGTGGAATAAATTGAAGCCTGTTCAAATTTTTTGACCTGATTTTTGATCTATTTACTGTTTAAATAAAATGTAAAATATATTTTTTTAATTTATATGAATTTTTAATTAAATAGTCAATGAATGTTTCTTTAATGTCCAAAAAGCTTTTACATCAAAAAAAAATATTTATTATTTTTACGATGAGCAATAGCGGGATAATTAATAACTTTTTTATTAGAGATTATTTATGCTTTTATTAATTATTTATGCTTTTACAATAAAAGCAAAATAATAATTATTCTTCATTTATTGTGAGAGAAAAATTAAACAGTAAAAAGTTACGCAAAAGATTTAAACGTAACTTGTTGTAAGAAGGATATCAGGATCATTAATCACTTCTAACTGCGTGTAAAAGTACTCGAAGACACGTAAATATATTGAGACATTTATACATCTGTGTATGTTGTAAATATATATATATATATAGAATAAATGAATCTTCTAACTAACGTATTTCATCCGCTTTAAACTTAGAATATGTGTGATATTTTATTGTAAAATAACCCATATATAATTCATATAATATAGCAGTGGTAATAAATGAACCGGGTGTATTTCCCACGACCTTCTTCCTAGCAAGAAGACTACGTGAAAGTTTTAAGCGACACAAGTGCATTAACTTTGATAATTTGCCCAGAGTTAAACTTGTAATCTTGTGCTTGTCTTAATCCGGAATCTGAAAACGATCTTCAAGACAGAAGACTAACAGTGAAAATCGATTCTGAATATTAATCCAAGAACTAACTTTACAGTCTTCAGCTCTAAAAACTGATATGAATTTATATGTTTATACTTATACATTAACTTTTAGAGAACATAGAATTTGAAGATTCAAATTTTACGAAAGATAAAAGTATTACGAGTTAAAGTCTCAATATCCGAGAAATTTACTCTGAAATCAAGCTTAAACTGTTATCTTAAGCTTGAAATAAATTTAGTGGTTTTTTAAGACGCGTTTATTAGTTTGATTTATCTGTATCTGTGACTTAATCTTTCGACGTAATTTTTATTGACTTAAAGATAACTGATTAAAAAAAAATGATTAATTTTACGGGTCAAAAATACGACATCAATGTAATTACCGTAAATATTGTCCTTTTAACGAAACAAAATATTTCAATTTAACGCTTCTGGTTTTTAGTGATGTTAAAAATTTGAATATAATTTAAAAAGTAGACAATGTATCTCTTGATACATAATTAAGAAATTACCTTGTATCTTGTGAATTATTCACATTTTTAAAGATATAAGCTCATCCCGATGTTACACTCAACAAGACCTTTCATTTGAGTACCCACATGCATTTTTGATATATTTTTCATATATACATATATATGATATATGTAATATATATAAATATATGAAAAATTGATGTGGGTACTCAAATGAAAGGTCTCGATGTGTGTAATGTCAGGATGAGCTTATATCTTTAAAGATATCATTAGTTCACAAAATACAATGTAATTTCTTAATTATTGACATTTTTAAAGATATAAGCTCATCCTGATCTTACACTCATCAAGAGCTTTCATTTGAGTACCCACATGCATTTTTGATATATTTTTCATATATACATATATATATATATATATATATATATATATATATATATATATATATATATATATATATATATATATATATATAAATATATAAAATATATGAAAAATTAATGTGGGTACTCAAATGAAAGGTCTCGATGACTGTAACATCGGGATGAGCTTATATCTTTAAAAATATCAATAATTCACAAGATTCAAGGTCATTTCTTAATTATGTATCTAGAAATAAAATATTTTCGAATGCACCCTAAATACTTATAATAAATTGACTATCGGTGAGAATTATATGAAACCTTGAAAAGACACAAATTCAAGACCTTTTCAGTGACTCTAAATTTCTCTAAAAAAAAACCGATTTTATCCTGAATTATTCTGGACACAAAATTCTTCATAATATAGATAATTTGGATAATAAAATTTTATTTAAATTTCCGAATGCCAACAATTCTCAATGAATTGAATAAATTAAAAACTCGAAAGATGTTTAACCGTAAACTGACTCATGAGAATTTTTAGCCCATTCATTTTATAATTTCAAAGCAATTGTATAAATTTTTTCGAACAAAAAGTATAAATCGGGTAGCTAAAATTTAATACGTTTTTTTTTTTTTCTTACGAACTAAACCATTATCGTTACCTGTAATTCCAAACTGTTAGAAAGATAATTATAGTTCCGGTAGTTTATTTTTAATTACGTTAACGACTTCTTGGATACGGAAGACCTGCGTGCAAGTGTGTCTGGCCCACTCGACCTTGAAACTAAATCCTCATTTTTTTTCTGACATAAAAAAAATCCCTTCTTTTTTCTTTTTTTAAATAAAAAGGTCCCCTCGGGTTATTCGGATACAAGTATTACGTGAAGGTTTTCAGGTCAAATTCTTATTTGGTCTTGTATGCATTTTTTAAAATCTTCTGCGGCTATCAAGCCTTTAAATTTATAAACTAACCACGTAATTATACAGTTAAAAAATTTTTTTTCAAAATAAATTCGTAATTAATAAAAATCTAATCGTAGTTATATGATTAAATAATTGAATCTATCTATTGCGCTCGCGAAGCCAAAGAAGATAAAGATAAATAAAAATAAAAAAAAAACACCAATAGATTATCTTTCTCTTTAAAAAAGTTTATACACCATTTATTTTAACAAGTAATTTTAAAACTTTAGTCTACTTTTATAAATTATTCATTAAGAATTTTTCAGCCTCTTCGTGTAATTATAAGTTGTTTATTTTTTTTTCTCTTTAACAACTAAGTTAATGGTTTTTTAAAACACAATTCATAATTAATTCTCCAAATAAATAGATTTATAATAAAATTTTAATTAAAACAATTTTTGAATCAACAGAAAATTTTTTTCTTTTTGTTTAATCATATTTTTATTAGCCAGACAATTTAAATTTACTTTTTTCCATATTATTATATGATCATTATTTTGTTGATAACAATATTAGGTAAAATGTTACGTTAACGTCGTTACTTGAAAAAAATCATTAAATTGATTTATGGATTAACTAAATGGATGAGGTTTTCGGCACTTGTTTCGCTTGTTTAGGCAACTCGCCGCCGGAAATTCCATTACATTACGTAATATGTTAGTATATATCACATTTACAAGAAATTTGTTAATTTTATTTGATAAAATTACTATTTTCGCCTAAAATTTAAACAATTTAAAATCTGTTATGGTAGTTAAAGAGATTGTTAATAGATGGTGTCTTTTATATCCTTTCAACATAGTAAAATTTATTTTTATATTTGAAAAGTAAGGCATACATTGAAAAAAAAAAAAAATTCTTGGCTGCACGGAAAGAACAAGATGACACTGGATATCATCCTAGATTATACTCAGTGATATCTGTAGTGAAAAAAACTTCAAATAGTAGCTAGTATAATCCAGATTATACTGCGTGATATCTGGATTATACTCATTATAATCTGGATTATACTCATTATAATCTGGATTATACTCATTGTTATCTGAAATTTTTTTCACTCAGTATAATCGGGGATGATATTTAAAACTGTAATAAATTTAATTTTTTTTGTAAAATATGGTACAATTTTTTATTGTAATTTTTGAATCAAGTCAGTAAGATTTTGAACTTAAAATTTTTTGCTCATCCAATCAATAAAAATTGTAATCAATCAATTCACAAATTAATTTATCGAATAAAAAAAAATTGAATATCCTAAAATAGAAATTTTAAAAGTAATATTTTTGTTTTATCAATTAGTTTTTTATTAAAGTATATTTACATTATCGATCGTAAATATTACCGTTGAACAGAATCAAAGATTGATTGACTGTGAGATAATTTAATCTGATGAATCTTTCTTGATTTACCACTACTCCTCTCAGATGTTATATCTGTCTGAATTGCTTTCCTGAATAAATTCGACACCGGATTCCGATGAAATAAAAAACAAAACAAAACAAAGCTAAAAAAAAAAAAGTGACTCAATGTTTCAAAGTGACGCAGAACTTCCAACAGGTACAGGTACAAGAGATCAGTACCTGTCGGACTGGTACCGGTTTCCTATCGGGTATCCAATTCCCTTCATTTATTATTTTTTGATTATCTTTTTCTTTCGTATATAATTTTTCCCTCTACTCTCTCTCTCTTTCTCTCTCTCTCTCTCTCTTTCTCTCTCTCTCTCTCTGTCTCATTTCTTTTCTCTTTTCGCTTCTTAAAGAAACCGGTTCAGTCCACCATACCGATCTTCAGTTCACCGACAAGAAAACCGGTCCAGACGCTTTAACGAAAGCATCACTACCATTACATAGGCTGGAGTTACTTTATTTCATGTACACGCATAATATACTAACATACAGGGTGTCTCTGAAGTGGCGGGAGTAATTGTTGGGGTCGATAGAGAAAAAAATACTGAATCGAAAGTTCCTGAGCCAAAAATTTTTTTGGGCCATAGAATTTGAGTTATGAATTAAAAACGATAGCCAATCAGAAGCGCGCTATTCGAGAAATGAAAATGAGCGGGGAAGTAGAGGAGACGCGAGAGTGAGATGCTGCAATAGCAGCTTACTCGCTCACACAAAGCCGAGCATGAGAGGGGATTGTGACGCTATGAGCCGAGTACGTAAGTGTGAATGAGTGGATGTATGAGGTCGCAAGCGGACGGCTTAATGTATGAGTGTGTGTCCGTGTATCGCAGCATTATTGGAGGCGTTGTAACGCTGAATTAAAGCTAACCGGGTACTCTAAGACAGAGGAAAAAATTTTTTTTGCCCTCCGGGCGGAAAGTGGCAACTTTCGTCCCGCTACGCTAAACAAAGTTGCCGCTTTCCGCCTTCGTCGGACAAAAAAATAGTATACAGCCCTTGGAAAGTAAAAAAGAAAACCTCAGATCACATGTTTGTCGACCTCGGCTTCGCCTCGGCCAACAATTACATGTGATCTGAGGCTTTTCTTATTTTCCTTCCCAAGGGGTGTAATATACTATAATTTTTATTTTTATTCGAAAAAATTTAATAAAAAAAAATAAAAAGGCCCAAGATTTAACCAGACCCACAGAAACGGAGAGTAAATTTTTAATTCTCATTTATTTTGCTGGGGATTATTTTCAAATACAAAAAAAAAAAAGGCTAAGATTCAATTTTTAAGTTCAATTTTTTTCTTAATTTATAATTTGACATTCTACCTGTTAATTCACTGATAGATAATTCTATTAAAAATATCAAAATTATTCGGACTTGAGTTCAATTTTTTTTTTTAATTTATCATTTGACATTTCGCTTGTTGATTAAGTGATTAATAATTTTAATAATAATATCAAAATTATCAGGACTCGAGAGCGATTTTTTTTTAGTATATTTTTTTACATTTTACCTGTCAATTAACTGATAAATAATTTCAATTAAAATATCAAAATTATTCGGACTTGAGTTCAATTTTTTTTTTTAATTTATTAGTTGACATTTTACCTGTTAATTAACTGATAAATAATTTTAATAAAAATATCAAAATTATCAGGACTCGAGAGCGATTTTTTTTTCAATTCCTTATTTGACATTTTACCTGTCAATTAATTAAAAAATAATTTTAATTAAAATATCAAAATTATTGGGACTTGAGTTCAATGTTTGTTTTAATTTATTTTTTGACATTTTACCTGACGATTAATTGAAAAATTATTTTACAGAATAATTCCCAGCAAAATAAATGAGAAATGAAAGTTTTCCATCCGTTTGGTTGGGTCCGGTTGAGTCTTGGGCAATTCCTTCTGTTTTCAAAAATTATTCCGAGCATAAGAAATAAGTAATAAAAATTTTCTATCTGTTCGTTTTGGTCCGGTTGAGTCTGGGGCCTATTTTCTTTTTTGAAATAATTTTGTCAATTAATAATTGATAATAAATTTTTCAATCAGTTTTTTATCGTCTTGTCAAGATTAGGCTGATTTTTGTTCAATAAATTTTTGTTTGTTATTGAAAAGAGAAAATAAATTTTTTTGCATTCTTCTATTCTTGGCTCTGGTCGAGTCTTGGGCATTTTTTTCGTTTTTAAAAATAATTCCTAGCAAAATGAATGGGAAATAAAAGTTTTCGATCCGTTTGTTTGGGTCCGATTGAGTCTGGGGCCTATTAATTTTTTTTTAAGAATAATGTTGTTAATTAATAATTGATAATAAAATTTTTCAATCAGTTATTCGAAGTCTGTTTGAGATTGGGCCTTTCTTTTCAAGGAAAATTAATCTTGGTGATCAAGTAATAAAAAATTTCTATCCGTTTATTTGGGTCCTGCTGCGTCTTGGGTCTATTTTTTTTTTTCTTAATAATTTAGTTAATTAATATTTAGAAATAAAATTTTTCGATTTATCTTTTTCGGGTCCGGTCGAGTCTTGGGCAATTTTTTTGTTTCGAAAAATAATTCCCAACAAAAAAACAGGAATAAAAGTTTTCTTTCCGTTTGTTTGGGTCCAGTTAAGTCTGGGGCCTATTTTCTTTTTTAAAAAATTTTGTTGATTAAAAATTCATTATAAAACTTTTCAATTATTTTTTCTTGCTCCAGTCGAGATCAGGCCCTTTTTCAAAAGAAAATAATTTTGCTGATTAAAAATAGAAAAACAAAGATTTTCAATTTATTTTATTTCGGGTCTGGTCGAGTCTAGGGCATTTTTATCGTTTTCAAAAATAATTTCCTGCAAAATAAATAAGTAATAAAAATTATTTATCCGTTTGTTTGGGTCCAGTTGAGTCTAGGGCCTCATTTGTTTTTTTAATTAGTTTTGATGATCAACAATAAAAAATAAAATTTTTGGATCATTTTTTCTGGGTCCGGTCGAAATTGAGCCTTTTATTATAAAAAAGTTAATTATGATGATTAAAAATGAATAGTAAAATTTTTTTATTCATCTCCCTTTCGGTCTGATGGAGTCTTGGGCATTTTTTTCGTTTTTAAAGATAATTTCCAGCAAATTAAGTAAGTAATAAAAATTTTCTATCCGTTTGTTTAAGTCCGGTTAAGTCTGTGGCTTATTTTCTTTTTTAAATAATATTTGATTAATAATAAAAATAAAATTTTTAATTAGTTTCTCTTAGTCTGTTTGAGATTGGGCCTTGTTTCGAAAAGAAATTAATTTGGCTGATTGAAAATGAAAACAAAATTTTTCAATTTATTTTTTTTTTTTTGGGTCCGGTCGAGTCTTGGGCGATTTTCTTCGTTTTTAAAATAATTCCCATCAAAATAAATAAGTAATTAAAACTATCTATCTGTTTGTTTGGGTCCGGTTGAGTCTGCGGACTATTTTTTTTTTAAATAATTTTGTTGATTGAAAATTAATAATAAAATTTTTTAATCATTTTTTTGCTCCAGTCGAGATTGGGCCTTTTTTTAAAAGAAACAATTTTGCTGATTGAAAATAAGGAAAAATTTTTGTACTGTTATTTTTTTGGATCCGATCGAGTCTTGGGCATTTTTTTCGTTTTTAAAGATAATTTCCAGCAAATTAAGTAAGTAATAAAAATTTTTATCCGTTTGTTTGGGTCCGGTTGAGACTTGGGCCCATTTATTTTTTTATAATAATTTTGTTGATTGAAAATTAATAATAAAATTTTTCAATCATTTTTTCTTGCTCCAGTCGAGATTGGGCTCTTTTTTAAAGAAAAATAATTTTGCTGATTAAAAATAAAAAATAAAATTTTTTCATCCATCTCTTTTTGGATTCCAGTTGAATCTTAGCCTTTTTTTTTTTTGTATTTGAAAATAATCCCCAGCAAAATAAATGAGAATTAAAAATTTACTCTCCGTTTCTGTGGGTCTGGTTAAATCTTGGGCCTTTTTATTTTTTTATTAAATTTTTTCGAATAAAAATAAAAATTAAAATTTTTCCTCTGTCTTAGAGTACCCGGTTAGCTTTAATTCAGCGTTACAACGCCTCCAATAATGCTGCGATACACGGACACACACTCATACATTAAGCCGTCCGCTTGCGACCTCATACATCCACTCATTCACACTTACGTACTCGGCTCATAGCGTCACAATCCCCTCTCATGCTCGGCTTTGTGTGAGCGAGTAAGCTGCTATTGCAGCATCTCACTCTCGCGTCTCCTCTACTTCCCCGCTCATTTTCATTTCTCGAATAGCGCGCTTCTGATTGGCTATCGTTTTTAATTCATAACTCAAATTCTATGGCCCAAAAAAATTTTTGGCTCAGGAACTTTCGATTCAGTATTTTTTTCTCTATCGACCCCAACAATTACTCCCGCCACTTCAGAGACACCCTGTATACCCACGTAATACTGTACTTTTTGCTATGAATCATTATTATCCACCGCAATTTTAAGAATGAACAACTAAAATGTCCTAGACTTAACTCCCGAGGGCCTAACTCAAAATAAAAAACCAATCAGTAACATAATCTGCTAAGTTTTTTTTATCTTTTCTTCCTATAAATAGATAAACCATTTCGATAACATTTTTTAAAGGTCATTGCTGATACGTCAGATCATTTTTATCTTACTCTGGTAATTGTTGAGCTTAATTGTATTTACTTTCTTATGTAGTAATTAATAAATCAACGAAAATACATTTAAATATTCGGCTGCTCGATTTTAAAACATACTAGCTTACAATTTTAAGATTAAAAAAGAGTTTGCGCGTAAAATTGATAAAAAATTAATAAAATGTTGCAGTTGCTGTGTTTTAAAATTGGGCAGCCGTATTATATATCTAAAAAAAAAAAAAAAAAAAAATACTAAAAAAAAAACAAACTTCTTACGTCAAGAAAATTTTAAAGAAGACAAAAGTTATTTTGGAGCAAGAAAAAATTTTCTTGGCTCAAGAAACTTTGAATTTATTCAGGAAATTTTCAATCTTTCTTTGGAGATTTCAAATCACCATAAGAGGTGATTTTCCGGAATTTTTTTGACAGGGAAAGTCAAGGAATTTGGGGATAGAATTTTTTTTATTTTATTGAGGGTACATTAAAGATTATTACCCTAAATTTTTATTGAAAAATATTTAATTATTACAAAGTTATTAATAATCTCGCAGAGCACTAGAAAAAATTTCCCCCTCCATAATTACTTCGATAACTCAAAAAAAGATTATCTGAAAATAAAAACCCAAATTGCTTTTTAATCAGTAAGGATGTAGTTATCGTCGCACATACGGAATTTAAAAAAAAATGGCGACTGAGAATTTTCTTACTATTCTTACTGTTTTTTTTTTTAACCCGGTTAAAAAAATCTTTAAAATAAAAATTTTTTAATAAAAATTTAGGGTAATAATTTTTAAAGTATCCTTAAAAAAATCAAAAAAATCCGATCCCCAAATTCCTTTATTTTCCTTGTCAAAAAAATTCCCAAAAATGACCTCTTTTTTTCGATCGTCACAGTGGTGTTCTCCCTTAAAACAAAACTGTAAAATTTAACTTGATAAATTCGTGAATTTCAATAACCCAGTACAATATAAAAATGGTTTGTAACCAGGAGCATTTTAAAATCAACCAAAGAATAACTAAACGAGAATAGTTTTATTTAAATAAAAGTAGAGAGGACAAAAGATAAGTGTTTTAATTATTTTCCGTTTCAATTTATAAAACAATCCAATGGCTTTGACAGACAAAATAAAATAAAATGAAATTAAATAAAAGTTTTTGATAGCTTGTCTCCACAGTTTTATTTCTTTATTTTTCATTATGTACATCACAATACTAAGAATAATAACCATCAAATGTCTCGTTTTTATTATTTTTTATACTTTTAAAATTATTGATCCTATATACTTTTATATTTATATGTACTCAAACTATATATTACATACCTAGAATAAACGGAGTGATATCTCTCGGTCTCTACATTTAATTAACGTCTCTCATGATTGTCACGTCGAGCGTACCGCGGTTCAGTTATCAATCCTCTATCTCTGATTCCACAAAACAAATCCCCTGTTAAATAATCTTTCCAGATAAATAATAGTTGTCAAATTATGTAAATCAAACTGTAGAATAAAAATATAAATTCTTAATGATCGATATAAAAAAAATATAATTAACACGTATCGTACTTAAAATAAAACTATAATTGACATTTTATAATTTGACCTGGATAACTCGTTGATAATAATAATGTATAAATAATAAAAATAAAAATGTGCAAATGGAATGATGAGTTAAATAAAATAATAAAAGGAGAATAAACTTCGGAGAATTTGCTTCGCATAAATTCGTCGCGGAGGCGTTCACATAACATTGTTGAGACAGGAGAGATCAACGATGTTCTCTTCTTCCTCTTTCTCTTATTTCATTTCATCCTTATCTCTTTCTTTTCTTTAAAGTTGTTTAAATTACGTACGCAAGCAGTTGGCTTTGCTTCGAGCGACGTGATTAGATACACCATGGTCTGCTGAAGAACCGGTTTTATTTCCATTTTTCTTTTTTATACCTTTTTTTTTTCATCACTACCACTTCTTCTTCTTCTTCTTGGTCTTGGATCTTTTTTTATCGCTATCTTGGTCTCTTGGCATCACTTCCCCCAACATCCCACAAGACCCAGACATACTGCGCTCTCTCGGTAGGCATAGGTCGCGATGTTTGCGTGTGTACTAAAATTTTCTTTACTTTTACTTTATTTTTTATTATACACTCACATATATATATATATATATATATATTTATTCACACACATCCTTCTTTTTAGCCTTTTTAACTTTAAGAATAAGAAGGGCAATCTGACGTCGATGAAGACCGTTTTATTCCGCCTGAGGTCGAGGCAACTTTCTCCTTGCGTAATTTTATCTATTTTATTTATTCATTTATTATCGATTATTATTATTGACTATGATAAATTTATTTCATCCATTAATTGATAAATTACCACGATTTTTTTTTATTTATAATTTAAAAATTATATTAAGTAGAAAATAGTTTTAAAACAAAAATTAATTTTTTTTTAATAACTCTATTTTTTTAGTCACTTGTGAACTGTAAATAAATAAAATTTTGCTTTATTAAATAATGACTTTTGTTAAATTGCACTATATCTTCTTAACTATTGACGTTTTGAGAGATATAAGCTCATCTCGATGTTACACTTATCAAGAGCTTTTATTTGAGTACCCACATGCATTTTCATATATTTTTCATATATACATATATATAATATATATAAATATATGAAAAATTGATGTGGGTATTCAAATGAAAGGTCTCGATGAGTGTAACATCAGGATGAGCTTATATCCTTAAAAAAGTCAATAGTTAAAAAAATACAGGGCAATTTAACAAAAGTCATTATTTAATAAAGTAAAATTTTATTTACTTACAGTTCACAAGTTACGGCAGTCATATAGTGACTGCAAAGTTGCTAGTAAAAATTAAAATTTTTTTTCTTATCGCAAAGATTCAACGTCATTCTGGTAATTATTTATTTTAACACATTATTTTTAGTTTCAATACCGAGAAGCCTATTTCTCATATTCTTACAAAACATATAGTGGAATTTTTGTGCTGATAAAATAATCTCGTTACTCAGAATAATAAATTGACCTCATTGTTACAGCTAGTATCGGATATTTTTTTATTTCTTTCAATTTGATAGAACTGATGAATCAAAATGTAAGTGATGTAAATACTAGCCATTATAAATTAACAAATAAAAAAAAAATTAGCCAAGTTTTTTTTATCAATATACCATTAAAGAATACAATCGTCGTTTAATGAATCTTAAAAAAATTTTTACTCAACAAAAAAAAATTGTTTTTTTTTTTTTTAATTGGTAAATTAATAAATTTTTTATTGGAAATTAATGGCAAGTGCACTGATAATAAGATTTTTATATTTTATTATCATCATTAACGATGTTATAATTGGAATTGATCGTTATTTTCAAATTAAAGGCGAAAAGTTTTTATAATACTTTTAGGCTTGTGAATGTAAAAAATTCATTTAGTTTTTTTTTTTATCTATATTTATTTTAACTTATGAAACTGATTATTTTGTTACATGGCCTACATGTCATATGGTTTACAATTTTGTTCCCTGAGGGAATAAAAAATTGTTGTGTAAAACAGTCCCTGACGAATATGACCAGTTTGACGTGAAATCACTGAGTGTGAAATTTTCCTGTATGGAATAGTATGCATTAATATTTAACGAAATTGGGTGTTATTCAAAATTACAATAATTTAACAGACAGATGGTACAAATTATACAATTCTTACGTATAACTTCCACAAAATGTACAAACTTTAAATTTCAAGGTTACTTTGTGAAATTTTTTCACTAGATTTTTGGTCAAAATAATTACTGTTATTTAGGGAATTTTTATGATTAAAATTACCGACGAAATTTTAAAAAATTCAAATAATTATTACTAATTTATTTTTTAATTAATTAAGTATTGATGATTAAGGTATTTAATTGCTTTTATTTTCATTAAGTTTACAGAAGAACTTCTAGATAAAATCAACTTTGTTCACTGCTGTGTAAAATTCCTCGTATGGGTGTAAGAAACAAATGTGATACGCATGTTTCTATAAATATAATGGGGAAAATTGAAGGGAGTAGGGGCTTGTTTCTGGTTAAAAACTATAGTTTGTAAAAAAAAAAAAAAAACTATTTGTAAAAAAGGAAAAAAATCCTTAAATTTTCTTTAGTTTTTTAGAAAATCAATCTTTGATAAATTAATAAAATTTAAGTGTAAACTATAAATTTGTTTGAATTAAGTAAATAATTTTGAAGAATTTAATCTTCTTGGTTTGAGTTTAAAAATTTTTAAACTAAGAAATTTCACTTGATTTAAGTACATTTTATTTGATTTAAGAATTTTTTGTCTTGATTCTAGACAATGAGCTTCTTCAAAATTATTTTCTTGGTTCGAGAATTTTACTCTTGATTCAAGTTAATTTTTTTTTCAGTGTAGAACAATATTGATACACAAATGTAATGAAAAAAATACAAGTTTCAACACTTACGATATTTTTAAAAGACATTTTCCTTTTTAAATAAATAAAAAAAATTATTCCGGCTGTCAAATGTATTTATGAAAATTGGTGTGGTCACGATAACAGCCGAAAAACTTGACGGATCAAGTCCATTTATTTTTTATACGCTTCAGTATGATCTAAAACTAAATCCTTTGGAAGATCACGGTCTAATTTTTTGTATTTTATTTTAATCAATTTTACTATGAAAAATTGCATTTTTGAATTTTTCAAACTTTTTTATATTTCTTTTTTTCTTGTTTAAAAAAATAAACAGAAAAATTTTGTTTTAATTTATAAAACAATAAAAAAATCTTCTGCATGTTTGCGTACCGACTTAAAATAAACATTTTATCGGAATAATAAATAATATTATGATTATTGTAAAAAAGAGATTAATGAAAAATACACCGAAGGTATGCAAATAAAATTTTATAATACTTATGCATATTTAACGATAAATAATATTGTAACATTGTAAATGAAAACAGTAGTTCATAAACCTTTATATATATTTTTTTTGTTGCTATAGTTATTATAATTATTATAACTGCAGGGGATTCACCCTCATCCGTATACCCAGAGATAGTAGAGACCCTTATCGACCGGAAGTTACGAAAAGTTTCCATCAGTCTGCCCTCTACTTCACTCAACTCTGTTTTACCCTTACACAACAGGAAAAAAAATATTTAGTCTCAACTTTCATTCCCTATTATGATTAAAAAAATAAACTTTATAAACACGACTAAAGCCCGTAATTTAAAGACCATCTAAAAAAAATTCATTTTATAATTGTGAAAAAAAAAAAAAAAAAATTAATAATGAAATGACTTTAATAAAAGACAAAAAATATCTTTGTAAAAGATTCTTTGCTCCCGGAAATCCGTTATGTTATTTTCGCTCTTCCTACACATGACATGGAAAAAAAATATAATAAAATAAAAATAACTAAATTACCAAGTACAATACACTGGATGAATCATGAGATGCTCAAGTACGTTAATTAAAATATTATTTTATTATCATAGACATTTCAATTTTCACGACGAAATCTTTCTAAATATGTCATTATTATTAGAGTCATGTAATAAAGCATACTTTACTCATTTATATGATTTTCTGATAAATATTGATGGAAAATAAAGTAGGTCATTTTATATAATGATTAGAAAATTTGATAAATTAAAACTTGTCGAAACTTTTAGAATTTAAATCATTCATTTTAGATCAAGATATCTTGATAGATGAAGAGTTTTTTTTTTTTTTTTTTTTTTTTTTTTTTTATCTAAAATCAATTTTTAGTTTCAAATAACTGGAATCCCATAATAAAATTGAGATGAAATGTATGTGGCATCAAACTATTCATAACGTGATTGGTCGAATATATCATGAGCATGAAAATATATGCAAACGCTATAGTAAGGCGCGCGCTTGCACGCGCAAATTTGAATTCTAGTGATATTTAAATAACTGATATCTTCTGTATATTTGATATTACAATTCTCTATAAAGGATTTCTGATTTTATAGCTACACAGAAAAAAAAATTAACTTGAATGAAGTATATAATTTTAAAGATTTTTATCTTCTTGATATTTGAGTAGAAAAATTCTTAAACTAATAAATTTTTCTTGGTTTAAGTAAATTTTATTTGATTTAAGAATTTTTCGTCTTAATACAAGACAATGAAAGTCTTCAGAATTATTTTCTTGGTTCAAGAAATTTTTTTTTGGATAAAGTTAATTTTTTTTTCAGTGTTTGAGCGTACTAGGCACAGCTTTTTGAAAAAATCGGGTTCGAATTTCATTGAGGGTCTTTTTTTGATAATTCTAAATATACTAGAAATTTGTACGCTTAAATCAAAAGAATAATTATTTTTTTTATTTGATTTTTTTTTATTCCTCTACACGGAAAAAACAAGATGACACTGGATATCATCTCAGATTATACTCAGTGATATCTGTGGTGAAAAAAAAAATTTCAGATAGTAGCTAGTATAATCCAGATTATACTGGGTGATATCTGGATTATACCCATTGTAATCTGGATTATAGTAGCTACTATCTGGATTATACTCATTATAATCCAGATTATACTAGCTACTATCTGAATTTTTTTTTTTCACAGTATAATATGGGATGATATTCAGTGTCATCTTATTCTTTCAGTGGTTTCAATTTCTAAACCAGAAAAAAAATTTTTTTCAAGAAAAATGTTATTAGTTTTAATATTTTTAAATACAATTAGAGCAAACAATTTGTTTAAAATCTACATATTGCAAAAAAATACAATTGTTAATTAAAAAAAAAAAAAAAAAAAAAAAAAAAACTAATTACTCAATTTTTTTTTTTTTTTTTTTCAATCATAAAATTTAAAAAGTTTTAAAATTAACTTTTGAACTGGAAATTTTAAAAAAGAATTTTTTATTATATTTTTAGAACAATTATATTAATTTGTATTATATTCAATTATTTTGAGTATCTAAAAATCGTTAAAAATTTTATTTCAATTAAATTAGAGTTTAATTTTGAACACAACAATTTTGCATAAAAACAAACATCCTAAAAAAACTTAATACTCAATATCAAATAAAAATAAACATTTAAAGTACTCAAGGTGTTAGTAAACATAAAAACTTTTATTGATCTTTTCCATATTAATAAATACCACTAAAAGCGTAAAATTAAAAAGAATGATTGTTAAATGTATTTGAAAATGAAGCTCATAAAGATACGTATAAAAGGAAATTCGTAGGATGATATTCCGCGTAGACTTCTAGGCGGGAATAAAATGGCTTAGACCTCGGGGGCGGGCAAGAATAACCGGCTTCTTCCTCTCTTTACTCCTCAAGCTCCTTTTTGATCCGTCTCTCCTCGTTCTTTCACCCTGGTTATTTTTATTTATTTTCATTTTGTTTTATTTAGTACGTCTTATTGGCCTGCTGGCCGTTGTACAACACTGAGAGTACACGGGCAAGCACTAACTATAGAAAACTGGGTCGATTGAGACGTAAAAAACGAGTAAAAAATATTTAAATAAAAAAAAAAAAAAAAAAAAAAAAAAAAAAAAGCTCTTGATCTCTTCAGAAGGAGGCCGTACTCGATACTTCCGGCTTTAAATTAAAATAAATGTCTAACATTTACTTTTTTTTACGCTTATTCAATTAATTTCTCGACTAATTGACGTTTCGGTAGACATTAAATTTTTTTTATTTATACTTTTGTTACAATGTAGAATTTTTAATTGACATTTTTTTAAATTTCAATTGAAATCATTAAAAAATTTTTTTATCCAACTTTTAGCTTGTAAAAAACGGATTTGCTTTGAGAAAATTGAATTAAATGCACGCGCCATAATCAAAAATGAATGAAAAGTTTATATTAAAAAGGAGGTCAATATACAACTCGCTCAGTAGAGCTGAATAGATCTGAATAGAGGTTGACGACGAGATTTAGAAATTTAACTTAAATATGTACATCATTTAATATCTAGATCGTCAACGTCGACGTCAACGTAGTCAAGACTCGGATATACAGAAATAGTTTTAGTGTTTATGGTTGCAACAAACTCTATCCCAAGTAAAAGGGTATATGATTTATATATGTATATTATGTATATATACGAATAGAATGAGAAAAGAGAGAAATAGATAGCTAAAAAGTAAAGAGATTTGTATTTGGCTGACGGCCAGAGTGTGCAGGCGAACGCGAAAGTCAATCTCACTTTCGATATGTGACGCGGCCACCTGTGCAAATTGCACTTTGACGTGTTCAGGAAACTATAACAGGCTATTATAATTATAATTATAACTCATAACTATTATTGCCAACCATTAGAGAGTACTTTATTATCATCATATTTTTTTTATACACTCTTATTGGTGGACAAAACAGAAAATTTAATAAGAATTCGTTATTGTGTCTTTAGATGAATAATATTAAGTTACACAGAAAAAAAAAAATTAACTTGATTCAAGAGAAAAATTCTTGAATTAAGTAAAATTTTCTTAAATCAAGAATTTTTCTACTCAAACCAAAAATATTGAGCTCATCAAAAATATATACTTGATTCAAGAACATTTTTTTTCTGTGTTGAAAAATGAAAATAAAAGTACATTCTACTGAAAAAAAAAAAAAGTACTACTCTTGAAAAAATTTTTTTGTCACAAGAATATATTTTTTGTTGTCTTAAGAATTGATCGAATTAATCGAAGTATTTTTTATTTAGTAAAAAATGAGAATTTTCAATAATTTTTTTTTTTGCTATTAAATCATGTTATTTTACAAAAATAAAAATATGGTATTATTACACAATGTTTTGACTTGAAGTCACGAAAATTTGAAAAAAAAAAATTTATAATTTCCAAAGTTATAGTTATTTGTGTTGACCCAATTAAAAAAAAAAAAGTCATAAAAATTTCGATTTTTTATGACGAATTTATCTGTTGATTTTTTCCCGAAAATCTAGAATAAAATTTCTTGAGGCCGCCATTTTGTTAATTTTTGGAAAAAAAAAAAAATTATCTATTTATAAAACTAAGTTTTTTATCCGATTGATTTTAGATGAATCTCCAAGGACTTACGATCGTCACCGCAAAGACCTTTTTTTTTGGAACTGGGTCAACACAAACAGCAATAACTTTGGGAATTATAAAATTTTTTTTTTTAAATTTTCGTGACTTCAAGTCAAAACATTGTGTAATAATGCCATATTATTACTTTTGTAAAATAACATGATTTAATAACAAAAAAAAAATTATTAAAAATTCACATTTTTTTAATTTAACTTTAAACATCAGCAATTAAATATATTTTTTTATAAAAAATATGAATAAACCTTATCGATTGTGAATTTTCTGAACTTCGTTTCATTGCTATTTATTTTAATGTACCAGCGTTCAGAACAGATAATAAACTTTAGTAATAAGAAATAATGAAAAAGAAAATTAATGATAAAAAAGTAAAATTGTTTCGTTATGAAAAATAGTAATACAAAATTTTTTAATAATTTATTTAAGTTATTTTAAGTTGAATGTAAGGTCGAATAAAAAGGATGAAAAATGTGGCAAGTTCCTCCTCTCTTTTCTCAATTTCCAACTACTCTTTCCTCCTTCTTTAATCCTCTCTTACTACCCACCTCGCCTTCGTCGACAAACTAAACAGAGTTGGGAAAGTTGTTGAAAAGTTTACCGAGATAACACTTTTTTTGTGCTTCCGGGAAACTTTCAATCTAAAATAATACTTTTTAGTTTTATTCAAAAATGAAATTCTTTTTCTTTTCTTACGAAGCGAATTTGAGGGTAGCAAGCGATAAAAGAACTGCGAAAGGTAATAAAGTGATAAAAATAATACTACTGTTAAATACAAATGTATTTACAGTAAAGTTTAATGCTGGGTGAGTAAAGATAAATGGGCTTGAATAATTTTTATTTTTACTCTTCAATGTCCCGGTTTTCTTTTTGTTGTTCAAAAATTAAAGGGACCCGGGAGTTTTTGTTAAATGAAGGCTAAAAAACCGGGTAAGAACTTGTGTGCCACCTGCCAGACATGTGAAAACTAAAGACTGACACTACACCTGCGACCCTTCCAACCGTTTCTACGGAGTATTGAGTTTTTCTCCCCAAATAATTCATGGGTGTCTAGTATGGACTATTGCTTGTTAAGTTTGATTCATTATTTTTTCATTCTTTAATGAAATTCTTAAAAATACTAGACTGAAAAAAAAATTAATTTGAATCAAGAGAAAAATTCTTAAACCTAATAAATAATTTTGAAGAGTTTTATTGTCTAGAATCAAGACGAAAAATTCTTGAATCAAGTAAAATTTACTCAAAGCAAAAAAAAATTCTTACACGGAAAAAACAAGATGACACTGGATATCATCCCAGATTATGGGGTTAGGGGTAGTCAGAATTTTCAAAAAATCGATATTTTTTTTGCATTTTCTTAAAGTATAATATTTTAAAAATATTGTGTGAAAATTTGAAGTGAATCCGACAAATTCTTTTCGAGTTATTTAACAATGACCAAAGGACACTCGGGTGCTACGTGGCATTCGAGAGCAGGTAGCTAGAAACAGCTGCAAGCAACCGACCTTTCGGGTTTCATTGTCATGAATATCTCCCCATTTTAATGTATGTATAATTATATATATATAAATCCTTCTACATATATTCACAATTTGTAGGTAGTACAAGAACTGAAAAATAATTTTTGGTTGCCAGTATACCTGTAGTCGTTGCACTGATCAGTCGATAGTTTTGTGATAAATTATTTCTCAAGTGAATTAAATTATTAACTATGGGACGTGATTCTAGAAAGGTTTCAAGAGAACTTTGGAGTTCTGAAAAAATTAATAAGTCGCGTTCAGTCAAAAGAAAGAATGTTTTTAATCCGAAAACAGCCGAACGTGATGAAAGTATTCAGAATACATCTTCTAAAAAATTAAAACAAAACACTGAAGATGATGTACCTGAAGACAGCAGTACTGAATTTCGAATAATAAATTTTATTCAGGTATTCACTGCAATTTCTGCTCTTATAAAATGTAAAAATGTGATGGAAATGTAGTGTTTCAAACAGCAAGTACACGTGGGCTGGGATTCAAAATTGTAGTTGCATGTAATAACTGTGGAAATGAATATATTCCTTCCTGTTCTTTCGTTGGGCATTCTTATGAAATAAACAGACGTTTCATTTTTGTAATGAGAATACTAGGAATAGGATACGAAGGATTGTGCAAGTTTTGCGGCCTGATGGAAATGCCGTCTTTTTAGATAAATTTACGCATACAATTTTACTGAAACAGATTTTGAATTGTAGTAAAACCGTCGCAGAAACCTTCATGACGAAAGCTGTGAATGAAGAAAAGCAAGCAATGCCAACAACTGAAAATGAAGATATAAATCATCTAACTGTATCGGGAGATGGAACCTGGCAAAAACGGGGATATACATCGTCATTTGGAGTTTCTTCTATAATTGGCTATTTTACTGGAAAGATTCTTGACATAAACATTAAAAGTGCACATTGTAAGCTATGTGAGTATTGGAAAAAAAAACCAAATACTGTCGAGTTCCAGGAATGGTATCAATCACATGAAGATGTGTGTTCTGCTAATCATAAAGGGTCTTCTGGGAAAATGGAGGTGGATGCGATGGTCGAAATGTTTTCGTATTCTGAAACTAAATATGGAGTTAAGTATGCCAACTATATTGGTGATGGTGACTCCAAGACCTATTCAGGAATTATAAAATCAGATCCTTACAAAAATACAACTGTAAATAAAAAGGAATGTATAGGGCATGTCCAAAAGCGGATGGGGAGTCGATTACGTACGCTGAAGAGTAACCAAAAAGGTCTTGGTGGTCGAGGTAAGCTCACAGGAAAAGTAATAGACAAACTAACTGTGTACTATGGTTTAGCAATACGCCGGCATTGTGATTCTATTGAAAATATGAAATCTGCTATAATAGCAACCTTTTATCACTACGGCTCGAGTGATGAAAAACCGAATCATGATATGTGTCCAAAAGGCGAAGAATCTTGGTGCTCTTACCAGCGCGCTGAAGCAAGAGGAGAGCTTGATACCTATTCTCACGATTATTCTCCCTTACCTTCTGATGTTTTAAAAGCTATCAAACCTATATACGAAGATCTTAGTAATGAAAATTTACTTTCAAGATGTGTAGGTGGATTCAATCAGAATAATAATGAAAGCTTTTAACTAACTAGTATGGAAAATATGCCCAAAAACGGTAAATACTAGTTATACTATCGTACAAATAGCTGCATACGTTGCTATGTGTATATTTAATGAGGGTATAAATTCATTATTAGTCTTGATGAATACACTAGGACTTAATTGTGGGCCTAATTCTCATCGGTATGCAGAAAGAATGGATGCTGCACGTATGAAAGTAGCAGATAAGCGCGCTAATGATAACACCCGAGAAGGTCGATTGCAACGTAGGCACCAGCAAATCGATATTTTGGAAGCAGCTATGACGGCTGAAGAGCTATTATATGGTCCAGGAATAGATGACTCAGTGTAAGTTATTAAATAATTCTTATAATTCGACATAAATCCATAGCAAAACTTTAAATGCGTTTTTCTCAAAACTATGTTTTCTGAACTGGTGATCACTGTAACTTAAAAACTGCTCGGTAGATTTCAATAAAATTTATTGTACTTTTGAAAAACATTAAAAACTCGTGCCTGATCGAAGGATTTTTTTTTTTTTTCAAAAATTTCGATTTTTTTTTAACAATAAACTGTCGGTTTTTTCTCGAAAATTTGAAAAAAATTTCCTGAAGCCGCCATTTTGTTAATTTCGAAAAAAAAAAAAAAGCTTCGATCAGGCACAAGATTATCTATTAATAAAACTAATTTTTCTTGTCCGATTGATTTTAGATGAATCTCCAAGGACTTATGATGATCACCGCAAAGGACTTCGGGAGGAATGGGCTCTACAAAAACAGCGATAACTTTTTGAATTATTAATTTTTTTTTTTTTAATTTTCGTGAAGTCAAATCGAAACGTGTTCTAATAAAGCTATGTTTTTATTTTTGTCAAATAAAGTAATTAACTACAAAAAAAAAAAATTATTGAAAATCATCATTTTTTCAGGCCTCTGAGTACCCCTAACCCCTTATAGTCAGTGATATCTGTGGCAAAAAAAAATTTCAGATAGTAGCTAGAAAAATCCCGATTATACTGAGTGATATCTGGATTATACTCATTGTAATCTGAATTATACTCATTATAATCTAAATTATACTCATTATAATCGGGATTATATTCATTATAATCTAGATTATACTCATTATAATCTATATTATACTCATTATAATCTAGATTAATTATATTCATTATAATTTGGATTATACTCATTGTAATCTGGATTATACTCATTATAATCTGAAATTTGTATTCACTCAGTATAATCGGGAATAAAAACACCCTCGATTATTTCTTAGTTAGGACACAAACAATTTTTAAACCTCCAGTGGTAGATAGTGGTCATTAAATTATGTTACCGGTTTATATCAGTTGCCTTTTGATTCAGTGTAAAAAAAATCCGTTAAGCATAAATATGTTAAACGAAGAGAATTCCACTCCTTGCTATTGAATTTTTAACGAGTTTTGTATTTTAATTTTTCACAGTATAAATAAAAATAAAAATAATAATGTGTTTGTTATTATCATTATTATTTTAATCCACGTAATTTTATTAGAATAGGGGCGAACCTGCTGGAGCACAAGAAATTCTTCAATAAATTATTATGTGGGATGATAAAAGTGCAAACTAATAATTAGCAAAAAATAGTACCGTTATAAGTAGCTCCGAAATATTTGCGTGTTTATTTGAACCATATGCAAAAAATAATTGTGATGCGTTAATGCGAGGAATCTTTAAAAAAAAAAAAAAAAAAAAAAAAACGAGATTTTTTGTGAGCATAAAAAGGCCATTAATAAAAACATTAAATGTAAGAAAGCACATGTTCATTTTTATAATTCAAATTAATGTAAATGAACTGGAATTTTCAGCATTTAAAAAAAAAAAAAAAAAGCATTGAATAATATAAATATGTTAACACGTTGTTTGTTTGCGATTTTGTGCATGATTAGATAATTTTGTAAAAGTATATGTTAATGGTTCTATGAAGTATATATAAAACGGTTATGCTTACAATTGTTGAAATGATGTTTTAACAAGAACTCATTATCGTAATTTAGCTTGGTTACTAAAACAAGCATAAGTATTAGTCACAGAAATAACTATGAAAATTGTTTTACTTTTTACTTTTTTGTTGAGTAAAATTATTGATGAAAGTGTGTTGTAAACAATGGTGAGTGATGTTCTCATGTAAAAATTTATTCATTATTCACAAGTTTAAATTTTTAAAAATGAATCTAATAATATAACTGGCCTCAGAAAATTTTATGATTCACATCGCATTGTTTTAGTTTTATTTATTTAAATGTATGCCAGTTAGTCATATTGTTTTCCTATAAAGTAGTAAAACAACAAATGGTTAGATTTTAATTAATTATGGAGCTGTTAACAAAAGAAATAATCTTATTAATTTTTAGATACAAATTTTATAATAAAATTTATTTGTGAGTGAAAATGGACCATTTGACATGTTAATCAACAAAAATTTATTTCTATCGAAATTTTAATTTTTGGAGCAAGAAAAAAATTTTTTTGAGGCAAGAAAATTTATTTCTATCAAAAACTAAATTTTTTGGAGCAAGAGGCTGAATTTTCTTAAAATTTTCTTGACTTAAATAAATTTTTTTGGATCAAGATATGTATTTCTTAAAGCAAGAGAATTAATTTTGTTGAAATAAGTGAAATTTATTGTCAAAAAAATAATTAGAAACAAAAAAAAAATATTTCCTTGGTTCAAATGAACCTTTTTTTCGGTGTGATAATAATTAAATTCACTAAATAAATAAAAGTTTTTTATATTTAAAAATATAAAAGAAAATTATGAGCTGTGATAGAATTTGGTATTTTATAATATAATTAATGCAAATAATTTATAAAGATAATTTTTGTTTATAAAAAATTGCAAGCGAAATAAATTCACTCAACAAAATATTCATTAACTGTTAATAAATATTTTTTAACTATTAATAAATACTTACTCACTTTAAATAAATGTACGTTCTTCCCAAATAAATATTTATTGAGTGTTAAAAAATATTAATTAAAATTGAATAAATTAAATAATTGTCTCCAAATCAATTAAATTACTAATAATTAATAAATCCTTCAATCAGTGTGAATTAAATAAAAAATTGAATAGAAATTTTTTAATAATTAAAAGAGATTTAAAAATTTCTCAAGTGTGAAATAAACTTAAAATTAATTATCAATCAATCAGTTTTTGTTTCTCTATAGTAAAATAATCAGAGAATGAATTTTGAATTTAATAAAATTATAAATTATCATATTAAAAGAATGAAATTTAAATAGTTGATTGTAAATTCAAATATACATGAATATTCAACTGTAGAAATAATTTTTTACATTATACTCAATTTAAATCGGATTAAAAGCCAGAAAAGTAGATTATATTAAAATCAAATGATTGTGACATCCGTGTGAAATGAATATTTAATCTTACTAAAAATTAAATAATAACGAGGGACAAATCCCTTTTCACCCGAAATATCCCAATGAGAGACATAATTGCATTTTATTATGTACAAGGAGTTCCGTATTTATAGAGCCATACATTATTTTCAGGATTTAAAATTTCAATCCATCAAATATTATGCGTCTAATAAACCAGCTAGTGACATGGGTATTATTGACGTTAATTTTTAATTGACAATTTAAAAATTACAAACTCCTAGCCCCTTCTAGCCCATCTAGTACGGATAAGATTGACGTTAAATTACATTTTAAAATACCCTTTAACTGACGTTTTATCCCATGAATTAATAATTATCTCATTCGATGTTTAAAATAATAAATTAAAAATTAATAAAAACTTTTCATTGATAGAATTATTTAAAATTGTACTTTTTGAATAAAAATAAAAATAAATAACAGAAGGACGCGGTAAGTTTTTTAAACTTTTTTTCCATTATTCTGAAGAAATAAAAGACAGAAAAGTATGAAGTACTTATTCACAAGTAAACTTTGCGCCAGTTCACAACAATAATTATCCGAGTTCTGCAACTGTGCTCGTGAAAATATAACGACTTGAAGTAAAGTTGCATTATATGTTATATATATATAGTAAAAGCGGCAATAAAATACAGCTATACAAGACTTTCATGCAACTGTCTGCATATATAATATTATTAAATAACTATCTATGTAAAAAGTAAAAGAGTAAAGACATATATATACAATAGATTATATTTTAATATCAACTGAAAACTTTATTATACGCATGTATATATATTATTGTTGTTTTATTAGAGTCTGCTGATTAAAATTGTATCGCTATGTTATTCTACATATTATAAATAGTTTATACTATTTGTACTGAATAATACAACAGTACATATTCTAAATAGTTTAATGTAAATACACTACTTCTGTGGGTTAGTTCATGGGATTTTATTTCAATATTTTCCAACGATTGAAATGTTGATTTTAAAAAAACTCAATTGATAAATATGTGTCTGTATGACGAGAAAAAAATACTTGATTACAATTGAAATATAAATAATTTTTCAAATAAACACATGGAATTTTAATTTGAAGTTTTATAAAAAAAATAGATAATTTAATAAAGTCAGCTACGTAAATATTTATGTCCACTTTTAAACTTTGAATTTAAATTCTGGGTTAACTATTTAAGTAATGATAAAAATTCACGTCAACAACTTTGTAGGATATTTCAATTTGTGTTTTAAAGTTCTCGATCAACGTGGAACTTTGAATCAATAGTTTAGATTCTCTAGGAATTTTAATTAATACTAACGATATAACTTTCAAATAGTTTTTCATTTTCGATAAAATATAGCACAGTCGAATGAAGTGAGACAGTTATTTTTAAAATCACTCTAATTTTTTGGAATTTATTTTCGTGTGGAAAAAAACTTTAATAATATTTGTAAAAATTTATTTTGGTTTTAAATTAATTAAAAAAATGGAGAACAATAACCAAAAAGTTTTTTAATTTAAATTTGATATTTTTTATTCCCTGTTCAAAATTTTTAATAAAAAAAAATTCTAGGATAATTTATTGATGGATAAAAATATATTGAAAAATCTTTAGTAAATATATAGAAAAATTTTTACCACTTTTTTTTTTAATTTTTTGAATTTTTTGAGACTCTCCCACTTCATCAGCTGCTAATTAAAAAAATTTTTAACTTTAAAAATTTTTTTATTTTTTTTTTGTATTCTTATAATGTTAATAAATAAATGATAAAAAAATGTATGGTAAAAATATTGATTGCTTTTTTTTTTTTATGGCACTTTAAAAGTTACTTGAAATTTCATGCTTCTACACGGAAAGAACAAGATGGCACTGAATATTATCCCAGATTATACTGAGTGAAAAAAAAAAAAATTTAGATAGTAGCTAGTATAATCCAGATTACAATGAGTATAATCTAGATTATAATGAGTATAATCTAGATTATAATGAGTATAATCTGAGATGATATCCAGTGTCATCTTGTTATTTCCGTGTAGACCAAAATACCCCCTTAATAAAAATCTATAAAAAGAAAAATTATGCATTTATAAAACAATTTTTTTTTTTGTATAGAATGAATATTGGATTTTTTGAATATTTTTTAGTGATCGTTAATTTTTTATTGCACTAACTTTTAGGGTATTAAATAACGGATAAAAAAAGAGATAAAACGCAATAAAATAGTGGATGGTATTCACAAGAAGGAGAATGTCCATGAATGATAAACTTCACTAAATTTTTTAAGTGACAAAAAATTTAACACCCAAATCAATAGCTTATCTGCACTATCGACTGGATAAATAATGGAAATTTAAACAAGAGGGTTTAAATCATTTCATTGGAAATTACGTCGTTGTGACGAAAAACGGACATACCACTTAGTCTCAACGGACCAGTCTAAAAATACTCTGTAATTCGAAATCTAGTTTTTTAAGTGTTTTTCAGAAGAAAGCTTCTGAAAATTACGTATTATCATAGTAAATATGTAACTTCTTATTATTTAAATTGTCAAAAATAAAGTTGATTAAAATTTGAAATTTTTGAAATGCGGAACACCCTCTATATTATAAATTTAATATATTATTTCTATGCAAATGAAGAAATATCAATCTACTTGGTGGAGTATTTTAGGCAAATGTGTCACCCGACACGCTGGTTTATATTTGCCTACCAAGAGGATATATCGAGCTAGGGGGCGGCTTTTAGACACATGCAAGTAGTCGAGTAAAAAATACACATATGTATTCACATATATTTAACCGGATGATAAAGAGACGACCAGCTTCAAAGAACATAACCGTAATATTTTATTTTTTTCTCACTAATTACTATATTACAATCTTATATTAAAGAAAGAAAAAACCAAATTAATCAACGTCAATTTTTTTTGCTGATAGAAAAATTGATTTAATTCAAAATAATAAACTGTGAGTCAAGAAAATTAAAATTAAAAAAATTAAAAAAATTCTTTGTATTTTTGAACCAAAAATTTTTCATGTTTGAATTAATTTTATTCGTTTCAAAAAAGGAGATTTTTAGATTCAGATTTAATATCTTGAGTTAAATCAATTTTTTTGATTCAAGTTAATTTTTTTTTTCAAACCAAAAATAATTTTAATTCAACAAAACAAATAATAGTTTAAAAAAACACGCTTTTTATAGAAAACCAAACTAAAAAATAGGAAATAAATTTGAATTAAGAATAGTGTAAAAAATTTCAATAAATATAAATTAATAATAGTGAAAATAAGAAAAAAATGTATTTTATTTTAAAAAAAGCGTGGGATGCTCATATTTGTCAATAAAATATTTATAACTATTGACACAATGAACCCCACACTTTTTTTTATATAAAATACATTTTTTACTTATTCACTTATTTACACTTTAATTAATTTATATTTATTAAAAATTTTTACACTATTTTTATTTCATATTTTTTAGTTTGATCTTCTATAAAAAGCGTCTTTTTTAATTTTTTTAAACTATGATTTATTTAAAATGATAATAAATTTTTAACTCATTGTTTTTTTTGTCCAAATGGAAGATTTTCTAAAATGAAGTTAGATAATTTCCTAATTTGAACGTCAATATAATTATATAATTATAAAAAATTATTTTACTAAAAATTTTGAAATATAAAAAAATACTATTCTCACAGTTTTATCACTTATTTACAGCATTGAAACTTTATTTATATTTTTTTCCTTTTCATCTAAAGCTCATCTGTTATTTACGACGCCTACAATAAACTTTTTCTATCGGATTTAAATATTTATCTACAGCTATTAAACAATCAATCATAAGTGATACATATCAAAGATTACCTTAAATTTCAGTAAAAAAAAAAAAAAAAAAAAAAAAAAAAATTTATCTCTAAAAATAAATGAACAGAAAAACAATTTTAATAACGTTTCATTGGGGCCAAAGAACTTTGACAATTTTGTTTATATTTTTTTAAACGTGTAAGTATTTAAGCTATTTTTTGGAGCTTAGACTAGTCGAGAGTAAAGAAGCGCAAAAGACTAATACAATAGAAAAGAGATGAAGAAGAAATAGAATGAGATATGAGATGATGATGATGATGATGATGAAAAAAAAAAATAAGAAGAAAAAGGTGGAGACTCTCATAGCCTTTTGTTTGTAAAAAGACCGGTTCGCAATTCTTCGAAGCATTCATTCCGGCTGGTCTTGTACTTTTTATTTATTATTGTTTATTATTATTTCATTTTATACTTATTCTGTTGGCCTACTACAGGAGAATCAGGTTCGAAGTCTTATTTTTTTTTTTTACCTCTTTCTACTTGATTCTTATTTTACAAACTCGGCTTTTTTTAATCATACTTATTTTATACTAAGCTCGAGGAGATTCTAAAGCTTTTGGAACATCAATTCGTGAATGTGCGGAATAAATCAATGAATAAAATTTTTGTTATCGAAAAACACTACAATAGATTATAACACATGTAGCATTAAATTAAACTGTCAATTAATATTTTTTTTTTTTTTTTTTTTTCTTTAGATATAATAAACTGTGAGTCGTTAAACTAGCAACGGAAGTAACTATGGGGGTGGAAACGAATATGATGAATCACGTGGTGTTTTATCAAATACAAATGCCGGATAAGCCTTTATTAGTCGATAACAATAAATAGCTGACGTATATATTTGTATAAATGTAGAAATAAATTTATTTCTTTATCATTTTATATTTTTTTTATTCTTTTTTTACTATTTCTCAAGTTTTAAAGTCATCAATTGAGAAAATAATTAAATTTATTGACGTTTCAATTAAATTTATTGTAATACCGAAATTGATTTTTTAATACGTTTTTTTTTATCAAATTATTTTTTAAATAAAATAAAAAAATGATCAGATATCTACACAGAAAGAACGAGATGACACAGGATATCACCTCAGATTATATTGAGTGAAAAAAAAAAATTTCAGATAGTAGCTAGTATAATCTGTATTATAATAATTAGAATCTAGATTATAATGAGTATAATCTAAATTATAATGAGTATAATCCAGATAGTAGCTAGTATAATCCAGATTACAATTAGTATAATCCAGATATCACTCAGTATAATCTGGATTATACTAGCTACTATCTGAAATTTTTTTCACTACAGATATCACTGAGTATAATCTGGGATGATATTCAGTGTCATCTTGTTCTTTCCGTGTACGGATTGAAAAATCATAATTGATTTAGAAATTAAATTTTGAAATTTTTTAATAAATTGAAATATTGCATGTAAAAAAAATTATTGATAATTTTTTAAAATAAAAAATTGAAGTTTAATGATCATTTTAATAAAAATTTTCGTAGCCAATTGACGAGTAAGAAAATTTTTAATTACTTGAAAAATTGAACTTATTTTACGTCTGATTATTGTTTTATTTAAAATTTTTTTATGAATAAAATAAAATCATTAAAACAATTCCTGATTATAAAACTCATTCTGTTGACTTGAAAAATAATTAACAATTATTATTAATTTTCAATTAACTTGATTTTAATTAAACGACCTATCATTTTATAATAAAATAGAACTCATACATCTGAATTCCTTGTAGAAATTTTTTTATGCAACAACCACTTAAAATTCTCCATGATTTAATCAACTACATTTGTATCAAAAGAAGTACATAATTATTTTTTAAAACCATCTAATCGCTAGTTTTTGACGAGAAAATTATAATGATTAAAAAAAAAATGATATACATTAAACGTTAAGAAAAAATTTTTGAAACTCACCTTTTTCTATCTGTTGCGACACTGGTTGTGCGACTGTTAACGATGTGGTTACCGGTCTACCACGGGGTCTTCTCGGCACTCGAGGCTAAAACAAAAATATTTTTCTTCAAGTTAATTTATAAATACCAACAAATTATTTCACAGTAAAATAATAATTGACAAAAAAAAATTTTTATTACAAATTATAAAAATATTTTACATTCAGAATAAATTATTGTTATCTAATCTTTCGAAAAATGATTAATGGCTACTATTTTTTAATTTAATTTAGACCGAAAAAAACAAATGTTTAAAACTGTATTTTAGAACAAAAAAAAAAAAAAAAAAAAAGATTGTCTCAAAAAAAATTTAATAATTTTTTAATAGTTTTATTTTTTTAACCTTTAAAAAAAATTCCGGAGATAACGATTAGAATTATTAAAAGAAAGTAAATCATTAATTACGGGTTTTAAAAAAAATTATTAGTATTGATAGTAAAGATAAAATAAAAATTGTCAATTAACTCTTATTTAATTTTGAAATAATCCAGAGTTCAATAATCTCCAAGTTTATAAAATAAAAAATAAAAAATAAAAATGAAACGCATAATAATTATATCTTTAAAATTCATAATTATACATCCATCCATAAAACGGTGTTTCTGTTAAAAAAATCTCTTTGCATCTATAAAACGTATTTATGTACTTATAAATATACTTTACATTAATGCTTAAGTTAGTACTACCTCTTTACCTTTCCATTTAAAAAACCCTTCTCTTCATCTCTTGTACCTAACAATCCTCTCATTTTCATCTTCCTTTACATTATATACATTCACATTCACACACAACATATTATACAATATACGTATGCCTATACAGTGAATTATATTATATTAATCCGCCTCTCTCACGTCCCCCGTGCAAACCAGACCATGGGCTTTGTTCGACTCGTGCATTCATTAGCGCAAATAAACGGGACGCCGTGTCAGTATTACATATATACTCTATAATACTCTGTATATTCAAGTATATACTTTATACTGTATGTATAAAATTAACATCTCATGGTAATGGTAATGGTATGTGTATGGGTAAGAGTATGTACAAGGAAGACGACCAGGATAAATAAACTAGTGCATGTATATCAGGTCACGTAATGCAATTTCGATATGTAATAAATAAGAAAGATCATACGTCACTTTTACCAAATTTCTTCTTACAATTTAAATGGTATACACTAGGGGGTACCAAAATGCAACTTTCGTGATGGACCTCTTAATTCTTAGACGTGGTGTAAACTATATTATTTTTATATGTATTATATTGTCATTCTTGAGCTCAATGGTTAATTTTCCAGAGCCATCTGTATTTTTTACATGTTAAAAAAAAATGGACTTTTTAAAATTGGAATTTTGAGTTCTGGTTTTAATAAGAGTTGTTTTTGGGCATCACCTGACTTATTTTGAGAGTAAGGGATTTATTTGATTTTCATCAAATTTTTTACATGAGCTTTGTTTGGATACTGTTAAAAAATTCTCTGAAAATCAAATAAATTTCTTAAGCTCAAAATATGTCAGGAAATTCCCAAACACAACTCTTATTAAAACCAGAACTCAAAATTCCAATTTTAACTAGTCCATCACAGAAGTTAAAATTTGGCACACCCTATAGGGTGCACTATAGTACACACACAGAAAAAAAAATTTACTTGAATCAAGTAAATAATTTTGAAAAATTTCATCTTTTTGGTTTGAGTTGAAAAATTTTTAAGCTAAGAAATTTCACTTCGTTTAAGTAAATTTTGCTTGATTCAAGAATTTTTCGTCTTGATTCAAGACAATGAGCTTCTTCAAAATTATTTTCTTGGTTTCAAGAATTTTACTCTTGATTCAAATTAATTTTTTTTCAGTACAGAAAAAAAGGTTCACTTGAGCCAAGAAAATATTTTTCTTCCTAATTATTTTTTTGAGCGAAAAAAAAATTTTTTTTTACAATAAATTTCACTTATTTCAACAAAATTAATTCTCTTGCTTTAAAAAATACGTATCTTGATCCAAGAAAATTTATTTAAGTCAAGAAAATCTTGTTGTTTTGAGAAAATTTAGCCTCTTGCTCCAAAAAAATTTAGTTCTTGATAGAAGTAAATTTTCTTGCCTTGAAAAAATTAAATATCTTGTAGAAATAAATTTTAATTAATATTTTTATTAATTAATATGTCAAATAGCTTCAATTTATTTTTAAAAAAATAGTCACGTAGATTAAAATAAGACTTAATCTCCACAGGAATTGAAGAGTAATAATCCATAAAAGATAAATTGGAGGGTGAATTGAAGATGTGTTTCCGTCCTGAGTTTTATTGCAAATTGGGGTTAAAGTAGTTGGCGATTTACCAAAGAATTATGACCCTTTTTTTTTTTATTGATATTAATATTAATTATTATTATTCCTTTTACTCTCTTTCTGTTTTATACCAACTCGTCTCTTTCATCTCGGTTTTTATTTTTATCTTTATACGCAACTGTCTGGCTCATCCAGTAATACGATTATATATACCAGAAAATGTATGTATGTGTGCATGGATAGATAGATGTATATAAGTGCAGAAGAATAAGAAGAAGAAGAAGAAGAAGAAGAGGCAGTAGAATACTTAGTTGCACTGACTCGTATATCCGCAAACTGCCGTCTGCTGTTCGCATAATTGCAAGTATGTAAATTTATTATAACGAAAGAATACAAAGGAAAAATGTCGTTATCGTTATAAAATATACTATTCAATTCGTTTTATCTCTTTTATTACTGTATTATACTTTATATTAGCTTACGATGATTTACATTTGTTGTTGATGTTACTTTATATAGATGCCAAAAAACAAGTCATTAAATTTTTTTATTTATTTACTTTTAATAATAACAATAATAATAAAAATCAAAATAAAAATATTCTATATTATTAAGAAAATAAGAAAAATTATGTTTCCAGAATATTTATATAATAAAATCGTTTTTTTTTGTTTTTTTTTTTTTTTAGAGAAATTTAGTACCATTGCAAAGGTCTTGATATAAATTTGTGACTTTTCAAAATTTCATATCATTCTCATCAAAATTAAATTTATAATAATAAGTATTTAGACTGCATTAAAAAATACTCTCTCTAGGCACATAATTAAGAAATAACCTTGTATCTTGTGATCTATTGACATTTTTTGAGATATAAGCTCATCCCGACATTACACTCATCTAGACCTTTCATTTGAGTACCCACATCAATTTTTCATATATTTTATATATTTATATATATTATATATATATGTATATATAAAAAATATATCAAAAATGCAAGTGGGTACTCTAATGAAAGCTCTTGATAAGTGTAACATCAGGATGAGCTTATATCTTCAAAAACTTCAATAGTTAAGAAAGTACAGTTCAATTTAACGGAAGTCATTATTTAAGAAAGCAAAATATTATTTATTTATAATTCACAAGTCATGGCAGTCACATAGTGACTGCAAGGTTGCCAGAATAATAATAATAATAATAATAATAATAATAATAATAATAATAATAATAATAATAATAATAATAATAATAATTTTTATTATTATTATTATTATTATTATTATTATTATTATTATTATTATTATTATTATTATTATTATTATTATTATTATTATCATCGTCATCATTATTATTATTATTATTAAACAGTCATTACTTGTTCACTATAATGTTAAATACTTGAAATTCACCGGCGAATTACTCCTCAGTGAGCACTGAATAATTTCGTTGACAAGAGTCTGAAGTGGATTGAGATAGACACATGGGGACTATGTACTTATATACCTATGTACATGAGAGTAAACCCAAAACCAAAGATAAAATGAAACAGATTTGGTTAGACAAAGATATAAATTGTTAAACAGAACTATGTATACGGGGTACTTGTATATATGTCGTAGTACAAAAGATGAGATAAGGATATAAACCGAATGTATAGAACACAGGAAAATGTATGTTTATCCACATATTAATAATTACTGTGTCTCTCATCCGTTTAATTTCAGCATTAACCATAAAGCTTAATTTTTTATGCAAGTAATTTTAACCATTTTTTTTTTTTTAACAAGAAACTTAAAAATAAAAAAAATTTATCGTTATTAATTGGTAGGTTATATGCAAATTAAACTCATAATTCATACTCTGTAATTATGCATGATAAGCTTGAGATTAAAACAGGACATTTTTTTTTTAGAAAAAAATTTTTTTATTCATAAGATAGCTGTATGTAATTTTTTAAATATTTAAATCCATTTTTTTCAAGTGACCTTAAAACACTTTAAATTTATATCTGTCTTTTATTATCGATAATTTTTAGATAAACTATTTTTTTTAATACTCAATCATTTACTCTAAGATTTGATTTATTTACTTTTTTAATCCGATAAAAATACAAGATAATTTTTTTTAACTTTATAATTATCTTTTTTTTTAAGATTTACACTCAATTATTTATTTAATTAAAAGAAAAACCTCATTACAGAGAGCTGAATACTTAATTTCATGAGATCAAACAGACATGAAATACAAAATTCTTTTTAAAAGTTCTTTTTTATAAATTAAATGATATGCAAAAAAAAAGATGACATTTTAATTGAGTACTACTTAATTTTAATTGATATTTTCGAATTACTACTTTGTAAATATAGTCAATGTTCAGGAGGGTTGAATACTAAGAAACTAGTAATCAAGTAATTTACTCTGTTTATCAAGTATGTTCAATCTAAGCAAGAATTCAACCTGTCTTGTTAAATTTGAAAATTTAAACACGGAAAAAAGTAAACTGTAATAAATAATAGTCGATTTATAATAAGCAATGATCAACTGCAAAAATTACCATTTCAAACTATGTAATATTTATCATTTAAATGCTACAATTTATTCTTTATTAAAATAATATTTTTCCTTAAAAAAAAAAAAAAAAAAACCAATTTCTCATAAAACTGGGTTCATTTATTAGGTATTATTGATTTGAAGTAATCAATAGTACTTTATTATCGTTAAAGTGTTCATGAGCGAACTTTATTTAGACCTTTTGTACACTGCGTAAAAACGATGTAATTAACTTAATTAAATTAATCAATTTTTTATTTAATTGTATTAATAATAAAGAAGAAAATATTTACATAAATTTGCAGATTAATAAATTTCTTCACTGTAGATTATCAATACAAACAACGAAAAAATGAATAAACACCCGGAAAATTAACTCCAAAATAATTCCCCAGTGTCCAAAGCCCTACCAAACTTTTCTCAAGACCACTTAAACACAGTTGACAACAAAGTAATATCGATTACCCCTAATCAATACACCCATCTTTATTTCCTGTAACAAAAAACCAAGCTCAAGGATTTCTTCCCGAAAAAATGTATAAATTCAAAAAACTTACTATTATTTCCTTTCTCGTCTGTCTGTCCGTTAAATGGTAATGACTGCACACCCTCTTGTTATCCGTAGAGGGTCAACAAGGGTCACCTGTCACTTATATATATATATACGTACTATCTTCGCTATTCTATCTGTCTATCTCATAAAACACACCATATATATCTTCTTATACATATACACACACTCAACCACCAGCAATATCCGGTTGGCACCACGACACAACTCGCTGTTTGTTACTCTCTTACGTTTTATATCATTATCCAACGTTTAACGACTCACACACTTTACCCGGCCTCAAGTATTCCTAAAATTTCTTCTATTTTATTTTATTTATAAATATTTACATGACCTCTAAAAAAATTCCATGTAAAATAAAATTTATAAAAGCTTATTTAAATTTTTTGAAGACCATGATCTTCATATCAGACAATAATTACAATTAATTATTAATTATTAAGTATTAAAAAATTCAAAAAAAAAAAATCCTCGTGGAAAAACCGCGAGTTGGAGTAGCGTCGACGAGTATCGATCCAGCCAGAAATAATTGCACAAAGACTCCACCACTCAACTATGTACTCTCTGTATATATTTTGCCAACTTTTGAATATTAATAAAATATAAAAACTATTATCGATAATAATAATAATAATAATAATAATAATAATAATATTAATTAATTTTTAAAAACGGAGCATGGAATGAAACGGAAGCTATAAATATTCACACTTGATCAATAAAATAACCACGAATTTTTGTCAATAAAAAAATGAAAAAAGAAAACTTTAAATACACTGTAGCACTTATTCGTTTTTTAAATTACAAATTCACTTGTAATTAATTGCAAATAGAATTACAAATAAATAAACTTGTGTAAACAGTGTGTAGATTGTTAAATCGTGGTTTAATACCTAATCTAATTAAATCTGGGTTTAGAAATACGGGGGTTTTTTTTTTCTTTTTTTGAACGAATCAAAAAAAGTCAACACGTTCCGCGATGCGCACGGGCCGCAGTGCTGCCGTCTACTGGAACCGCATGAGGCTCAGAATCGCGATACCAGGCACCCCACTGCCGACGAGACTCCCCACTATCGCTTCAATGAGAATCCCTACTTTCTAAGAGAAAAATATATAATCTATCCCCACTTTGGGGGTTACTTTACCACCCCTAGGTACCCTTCACTTTTCGACGATACATCCCTATCCCCTCTTGGAATTTTACTTGTATGTGTGCAATATCTTTCGAGATTATGTGTGTGAATTTCGTGATATGACGGCGTGACTGCTACTTCTTATTCTTTGGCTCTCTTGCTATTTTTTATTTCTTCCCAGTACACCCGCGATTCATACTCCGGGCTCTAGAGGTATTCACCTTTTATATCTTTCGTAATTTTTAAATAATATTGAAGTATAAAAATTAAGTTTACCAATATCAAAAAATTTTTAGAATTTTTTTTATTAAAAAAATTATTACAAAAAAAAATTTTTTTTCAATTTAATTTGTAAAAAATTTGAAAAATTATACGTGCAATTTTTTAAAAATATTATTTAGTTCCAATTTAGTTTTTAAAAAATAACTCAAAAAATTTACAATATAGGCTAATTTATGAAAATTAAGTTAGCCGACATTTAAAAATTTTTAGAATTTTTTTTTTATTGAAAAATTATTTTTAAAAAAAATTTCTCAAGTAGAAAATTAAAAAAATTTTTTTAAGAAATCAATTACAATAAAAAAAATTCTAAAAATTTTCACTTGTAATTTTTATTAATTTTTACATCTGGAATTTTTGTAACAATTTTTTTTTTTTTTTTAATAATAATTTAATTGTTATAAAATTCTAAAAAAATTTCTTATATCTGTCAACTTCAGTGTCACAAGTTTAAAAACTAGGGTATTTTTAAAAAAATTTGAATTGTAATTTTAAAATTAGAAAGTTAAAGAAGAAATTTAAATTTGAACTGTTGAGAAAAAATGAAAAAATATTGAGCAGAAGCTGAAGTTTTAAAAGACCCTGAGGCTGCGGAATCGTGCGGGCAAGAGATACCGTCTGGGATGTAAGCCAATCGATTTAGCCAACAAGCATCGTATCTTTGTATATACCATACTATGAGTATCCTTGGTGGTCCGGAGTGTGCAACTTGTAGAAAAATAAAAATAAAGTATAAACTTATCTCTTTCTCGCAAATAATAAATTATCGGTAATATTTCAGGCCCTCTATTCTATTATTTTTTATTCAATAATAAAATTGACCGATTTTTATTATCGGATTTTTTGTTATCAAAAGAGTAAAAACGTAGTAAAGTGGTTTTGTTTTTGTTACAAGTTCAAAGTATTTACTAATAAAAATAAGAGAGATCCATTGGCAAGATAAAAAGAGTTTTTACTTTTTGTTAGATTCAATTCAAGTTTAGTTTTATTATTGAAATAATTTTTTGTTATTAATTTTAATCTTTTTAATTTCTTAAAGTTAATTGAATTAACACAATACTAAAAACAAAAATTATTCAAAATTTATTGACAGATAAAAAAATTTTAAAATGGCAAAAAATTTTAATAACTGGTTAAATTTACGATTTAATTTAAAAATCATTCGATACACGGAAAAAATAAGATGACACTGGATAAAAAATATCCAGATTATACTGCGTGGTATCTGGATTATACTCATTATAATCTAGATTATACTCATTGTAATCTGGAATGATTTAGTTATAAAAGCCGAAAATATTTTTGTTGATAATTTTTTTCAAATTTTCCATCGCAAAATTAATTTAAAAATCATCGAAATTAAATAAATAATAATTTAAATTGATAATAATTACGCGAAGCTTAAAATAAATTTTTTTCGGTAAAATTGACAAAATAAAACATATTTTCTTCAAATTGCGAGATAAGATCGGCTACAATAGCTAGATTTGTAAAGAAATTTACCCAAAAATTAAAAAATAAATTATTATTTTAAAAATTTAAACTGTTTGAAAAGTGTTAAAGCAATAGATTATATCCCAAAAAGATTAATCTTTAACCTTCTAAAATATTGCCCTATTTTAGCTCATTCGAGTGTGAATTTTTTATTACTAACGATTTTTAAATATTTTTGTTTGCGAGAAAGTTATAAATGTTTAGTATGGAAGTTTGTGAATGTAGTTTTGTTGTAGTAAACTTTATTTCAGCTAAAACTCACTACTGTTTACTCTTGCTCTCTCTTCGGCACTCGAAACTGCTGCATAAACAGGTGGGATACTAAAGAGTACATATATACAAGTTTAGTGATGTATGTGAGAGAAAAAGAGCGAGAGAGAGAGAGAGAGAGTATATAGGGGAAATCTCTTGGCGTCGGTCGTTGATACAAACCCTCTACTCTCATTGTGTAGGTTATAGCACAGTAGATTTAGTACAGCCAGTGCACAGACAGTCGAGACATGCCCGTAAGGGTACTGAACCATCCCCTTTAGAATTATATAATATACATATATAAAAACGTATTAATAGCCTTATGCACATATATGCATTGTATATATGTGCATATTCGTACATAGAATTGTTAAAGTAACGTTACCTCGACCCCGACATATTTTATTTAGTATATGCGTTAAATGTGATAATGCACCGGCCTTCACTTGAATGTAAACCGGTTCATGTACACTTTTAATGAAAATTTATTTACTATAGTAGCACCAATAGTTTAAATAATTATTGTCATTACAGTAGCAAAAAATAAATTCTTTTTTTTTATTTTTTTTTTTTTTTAATTTGATCCGCTATGCAATTATTACTGTTATTTTACCGAATTTATTCACCCTTGCGTGCTACATGTATGGATTCACATATGTATGTACAAATGAATAGAATGAAGGGGAACGATGGAATGTTGACTATATAATGCGTTCATAAATTATTTTATGACTAACTAAACAGGTGACTGGAGGGAATGCACTAGAAATATTATTATTATTATTAAAAGAAGATAAAATAAAAATTTTTTTAAACAGAGTTAAAAAAATTCAAAAAAAAATAATGTAGGCTGTTTTAAATATATAAAAATTATTATCATTAATTGATCTTCTATTTAACAAAAAAATTTTAGGTAATAATTTACAAATAAGGTCCACCATTTTAATTTTCATTTTTTGAATGAAATTTTTATTTGATTTTATTGATATAATTTTTTTTTCAAAAATATATAAAAAAAATAAATTAAAAAAAAAAAAAAATTGAGTAGCACGAATTTTACAAATTTTCAAACAATTTAAAAATTTTTTAGAAAATTGAGATATTTAACTTTTTTTTTTTTTTTACTTGTTTGTTTTTTTATATTTAAAAAAAAAATTGATCAAAAAGATCAAATAATAATTTTTTCCAATTTTTAAAGGCAAAAAAACTATCGAAATCTTTATTTTTTTCTTTCACGATATTTTTTATCAAAATGCGACATAAAAAAAAATGGCCAAAAATAGGGTGGACCCTATTTGTAAATAATTATCAAATTTTATTGTAAAACAAATACTAATTTAAATTGTAAATCTCAGCAAATGAACAATAAATATTATTATTATTAAAAATTTTTTAGTATGAAAATAAACAACCTTGAAATAAAGGTTAAATTTTGTTTCCAATAAAATTTATTTCAGAGTAATAAAACCTCTAAAATTAATATTTTTTATTAAAAAAATTAAAAGCTTAAATTTTTCAATTTAATAGCTGTCAGCTTAAAAAAAAAGCTGTACATATATTTAAAAAAACTAATTATCAATTTAACGAGTAATAAAATAAAGGCTGATGATAATGATGTTATTAAAATAATGTATTATGCAATAAAAATAAAAATGCAAGTGAAAAGGAATTACTAATAGCCGAGAGTGATGACTTGGATGGAGCTATTAGTCGGCGGATGTAAACACACGATGCTTTGAAAAAGCAGAGATCGGTGTGTATGTATATATATGTAGAGGTAGTGAGAGTACTGAGGGTGTGGTATCCTCGGAGTGAAAGAGGGTAAAAAGAGACGGGAGCACGTGAATAGAGTTTGGTAGACGTGTACTAGCCGACAATAACCAACAAGCCAGAGGAAGCAAAGCGAGAGAGAAAGAGAGAGAAAGTAAAATATAGAGCTTGGACTAGAATGTTGTACGGGATTGCTAAAGGGGTGAGTTCCATGCACAAACTCCGCTCAGTATATAGTGCTGGGAGAATCGTGTAACCGTGTTGCCGTGTAGCCGTGTTACCCAGGCCAACGGGGGTGTGTCTCGGCTTCCAAATAGAGTCCCCTTTATCCCCGCAAAATCCGCGAGCGAATCAATACAGCTGGAGCCGAGACCGCCGCCCTGATGCTATTCTACCCTCACCTACATCAACGCGATTCTCAACGCTGAACGTATCCACCCCTTTAACGATGCGATTCCCCAGTTTCAAGTTCCTCCAGCTACAGCACCAGCTCTAGCACCAGCACCAGCTTCTCCTACATTCGCTTATATTCTGCTGGCACTGCTGTTGCTGCCACTGCTTGCTCTGCTCCTGCTGGTGGTGATTTCCCTTCATCCTTTTCTATTTCCTCCAACATGATTTACCCTCCATTCACCCTCTACTGATATTCACCCTCCGTCATATTCCTCTTCACGTAGTTTCAACTCCCAACCTCCATCTCTTTCCTCTGCTTCAAGTCTTTAAAACTTTTCATACACATTCAACCCTCGTCGATGGCCTTCTATTCCATTCCATTCCATTCCATTCCACGCTTCTCGTTTATGTACCAAACTCTCCTATGTATTTATTTTGTATATCTGTAGTGAATCTTTCACTTGCCACATATCAATACTCGACTCCACTTCCCTTTCATTTGATGTCTTTTTATCCCTCTCATTTTTTACTCTATCTTGTTATTCATGCCCCTGTTTTTTAACCCTTACACCATTCAATATCTCATTATTTATTACTATCTCTTTTAACAACTTCGCTCAAAAAAAAAAAAAAACTATTTGATTCAAGAAAAATATCCCCTTTTAAATTTTTTAATATTCATTCAAAAAATTTACTTGCGAATCAACATATTAAAACTTTTAAAAGAGCATTCAATTTTTTTTTTTTTTTTTTTTTTTTTTTTTTCCATAATTTTACTTTAATGAAGTACTGTTAGTGTTTTTTTAAACGAAATACATACATTCTTCGTTTAAGGAGTTCTTCTTCTTAGATTAAAATACGAGGTAATATTGATTCAAGATGACACTGGATATCATCCCAGATTATACTCAGTGATATCTGTGGTGAAAAAAAAATTTCAGATAGTAGCTAGTATAATCCAGATTATACTGGGTGATATCTGGATTATACCCATTGTAATCTGGATTATACTAGCTACTATCTGGATTATACTCATTGTAATCTGGATTATACTAGCTACTATCTGAAATTTTTTTTTCACTCAGTATTTTTTTATATATTTTGCAAGAAAAAATGTAAAAATTAAAAAAAAAAAAAAAAAATGAAAATTAAAATAGTGGATCCAACTTGTAAATAATTACCACTTTTTGTATCAAAAAATCCTTGAATACTTTTTAGATTATTTTAGAGTAAAAATTTTACTGGCTATTTTTGAAGAAAAAACTAGTTCTTGAACAAGTTTTAAAAAATTATTGTTAAAGAAAATTACTCTTGAGTTTGTATCGATCAAAACTTGAGATTCAAGACAAGAAATTCTTCAAAAAAGATAACCAGTTGTCTTCAAAATAACTTTCTTGAATCAAGATAGTTCTTCTATCACTTTATTTTTATTTCCTTTATTCTTCTTTTTCATCCAAAATAACCACTGGCATTTTAGTTTTATAAGTAAAGTATTTCCGTTGCTTTATTTGGTTGAACTTGAGTGTGTACTGGATACCGGATAGAAAAAAAAAAAGAAAAAAAAACCACAGTGTCTGGATTACTTGGCAATATTCCAAGTATCCACCAGTTATTCCAAGTTGCCCGATATTTTCGTTCAACAGGATAAGAACAAGTTATACGATTATACTTAACTTACTATTTTGTATTTTAATTATTTGCTTAGATATTTACTCAAGATATGAATTTTTTACAACCACAGTCAACAGATTAATATCCAAGATGTGGATAAATAAACAGATGAGTAAATTTATTGTTTAAAAAATTAAAGTATACTTACGACGACAATTGCGTGCGTCATCAGGCCAGTCGACGACCTCGACCTCCTCGGCGTCATGCCGACAACCTCGCCCCTCATGATACTCTCTACAACTGCATCATAAAATGAGAAAGTGCCAGTGTTAACTTTCAATGTCTTTTAAGTTACATATTTACACTAATACATAATACTTAAATTTATAAATTACCTCCATCGCCAATCAAACGCATCTGAACTAATCGTGGATCTTCATTGTGCTCTTCAAGCACGGTATCATCAGTTACTGTTAAATCCTGGAAGGTAAAATAATTAATTAATAATTATTTTAACAAAAAATAAATTATAACGAGTGTGTCGAGGATATTAATTAATGGAGATGACCATAAATAAAAATATAAAAAGTTGATTACCTTGGTTGATTCGTTGTAACCGACAATGACAGCTGTATACCATTGGGTAGTGCCTTCAGCGCGATAAACCTCGACCCTGAAGCCAACTAGAACACTAGGTGTGGTTAATAAAATCCTTTGACCATCCTGCATCTCTGCCCATCTTCTTATAGCATTTGCCCATGGTAAACTTCCTTTCGTTAGTTCCCAATCTTGCTGCTTAAATCAGTAAATAATAACGAAGTTAGTTTTATTTTATTTCAATTATTATTCACTATGTGACTGCCATCACTTTTTTTAATATTGACGTTTTAAAAGATATAAGCTCATCCCGATGTTACACTCATCAAGACCTTTCATTTGAGTACCCACATGCATTTTTGATATATTTTTCATATATAAATATATATAATATATGTAAATATATAAAATATATGAAAAATTGATGTGGGTACTCAAATGAAAGGTCTTGATGAGTGTAACATCGGGATGAGCTTATATCTTCAAAAACTTCAATATTTAAGAAAGTACAATGCAATTTAAAAAAATTCATTATTTAATAAAGCAAATTATTTTTTTTTATTCTTTTAATAATATAGAGAAAATTTTTAATTAATTAAAAAAAAATTTATATTTATATTTAAGGATAAAAAATAAAAAAGTATTTGAATAAAATTAAACCTTTTATAGTTGATCGATCAAACTCACGTTAAGAAATATTTTTTTATAACTTTTTCTTTGATTTTATTTAAAAACTTTATAAAGAAAGTCAAAACTTTGTGAACAAGTTTCAGAGTTTCGGATACTTTGACTCAACTCAAAGCACTTCGTCTTGATCAGAAAAGTTTAAATCTATCTGTAGTAATTCAAAAGTTAGTTTGAGCTTGTTAAATTTAACTTTTGAATAAAAATAAAATTAAAGAAGAAGAAAATTTTATTGTTTTTTTTTTTAACAATTTAAATTATTTCTATCGATTTTTATCATTTCAATAAATATTGATGTGTTATGATAAAAATATGTCAAAATAGATATGGAATGCCGTATATAAGTGAAGAAGCAACAAGACACGTGACTTGATCCTTTGCCAAGGACCGTTATATAGAAGAAACAAGGATTATGTTGGCGCCTCTGGTCTTGGCCGTTCTCCAGCGTAAGATGCTATGGTATACGTACAAATATAAAGCTGTGCATGTAATGTATATATATACTAGTAGAGAGTATGGTGTACAAGTTGAAAGCAATTGCAGATGAGAAGGCAAAGCAAGCAAAGTAAGAAAGAGGTGGGTCGCACAGCTGCCAGTAAAAAAAAAAAAAAAAAAAAAAAAAAAAGCAAATGATAAAGAATAATAAAAATAAAAAGATATTAAAGCAGTGCTTTTGACTTTTTTATTTGGCTTAGCTTATTTTACCAACGGAGGAAAAATAAAAGTTTTAAAACTCCCTGGGAGCTTGTATGCTTTTCATTCCTATCATATATGAACGATCCAATCGTATGGCGACGGTACATATTACATACAGTGTATGGTAGATAGTGTGCATGTACTACTCTTACTGCCTTGTGCCTTGCTGGTTTGGCTTGGTTTGCTTTGGTAGGAGATGGGAGAGAATGCCGTTTATAGTTCAGGGTCGTCGGACTCGACAACACTCATACCATGTTGTTATTATATTTGTGAAAGTATATCAACCAATTGGCTAATTATTTTTTTTATTTTTACAACTGTCTTTGGTTATTTAATTCAAATTATGTCACTCAATTTATTTTTTATACTTAAAAAAAAAAAAAATAGATTGAAGAATATTTTTACAATTTTATTTTTGCGCCAAGATATTCAATTTTTTTAGTAAAAAAATAAAATTTGAAATTTGAAATTCTTAAACCAAAAATCTAAAATTCAAAAAAAAATGATTGAAGTGACAATTGGTTGGTTGTTTTAAAAATAATTATTTTTCCTAAATCAAAATAGATTCGCTGTAATTATCTATATTATTAAGAGAATAAGAAAAATTTTGTGCCCAGGATAGTCATATAATAAAATCGGTTTTTTTATTTTGTGAAATATTGACATTTTTTAAGATATAAGCTCATCCCGATGTTACACTCATCGAGACCTTTCATTTGAGTACCCACATCAATTTTTCATATATTTTATATATTTATATATATTATATATATGTATATATGAAAAATATATCAAAAATGCATGTGGGTACTCAAATGAAAGCTCTTGATGAGTGTAACATCGGGATGAGCTTATATCTTAAAAAATGTCAATAATAAAGAAATTACGGTGTGTTTTGTCTACCACTAATATTATCAACGATATAAGCTCATCCTGGAGTTACACTCATCAAGACCTTTCATTTGAATACCCACACGATTTTTTTTATATATTTCATATATTCCACAAATATGAGGAATATCATATATATATATATATATATATATATAAAATATATGAAAAATTGATGTGGGTATTCAAATGAAAGGTCTTGATGAGTATAACGTCGGGATGAGCTTACATTTTCAAAAACGTCAATATTTAAGAAAGTTCAGTGCAATTTAACAAAAATCATGAGGCAAAAAATATTTTACTAATTGAAATAATTAATTACAAAAGACTGATAATAATTTTGTTGGCAAGAATCGTTCTTTTTGGAGTAAATAGTAAAATTATCTAAATAGTAAAATTAAAGTACAAGTTGTGATAACAAAAAAAAACGAATAATTATAGCAAATAGCTTAACCACAAGCTCGTAAACTAATAAACTATAATAGCAACTAGCTAGAAACATAAACGACTACTCAAAAGTCCTTCTACACAACTCATTCCCTTTTAGTGGGATCGTTTTGCCAAACCACTTCCATCTGGCTGCTCAATGTGATCAAGTTTTAACGACAAAACTTTTTAGCAGTTTAATTACTTGGAAACAATTCCACGAACAATGTTTGTAAGCTCTAAACTCGTCTGGCATGCAAGTTCAAAACCTCACTCAAGGATTTCCATTAATTTACACAATCCTATTTTTTAAATCATTTAGCTCCTACTTAGACAAACACACATTAACGCCCTTTGTAAACTAAATAAAAATTTTAAAATAAAAATAATTTACCGTAAATGGTTTTAGTTTTGTATAATCGACAAATTCCAATTTTTTATCATTTATAAACTCAACAGGCATCATGTCTTCGTGTAATTCTTCTCTTGCTACAAGTGAATAAAATCCCTGAAACAAAAAATTTTTACACGTGTAAATTATGGTCACAATAAATTGCTCAATAAAATCTAATCAATTATGTACTAAGTGTTGATGTGAAAATAAAATTTATGTAAAAAAAAAAATAATGGCACTTTCGCCCGTGAGAGAGAAAGAGACCTCTTAATGCTGTATTTCGTGAGACAGTACAGTTAATTAAATGTGTCTAATTACGATTAGAGAAAAGCTACCAGCACGTGGGAGCCAGCTGGTTTCTTACACTCCAATATAAAAGCGCATGTATGCTTGGTATTTCCGTTTGTAACTTCCTTCAAAGGCATCAAGACTCTCTCGGATTAATTTATTTGAGAAACGTTTTTTTTTTTTTTTTTTTTTTTAATGTTTACCGAAACAGCATAAAATATTTTTTTCGGTGTTTTAATCTATTTTTATTTTTAAATATAATAACTAAACGTATTTAATTGGCACTTACGATAGCAGGCCAAGGAACGGTATTTGCGGATGTTGATCCTTTAGATTTGCCGTTAATACGGTGATTATTATGTGTATGGTTGCTGTGATTGTATTGATCGATGGCAGTGAGACCATTTTGTCGTGGATCTGGACGCTCTGCCCAAAAAACTCCTTTTTCGATGAGAAAATATGTAAAGGCTGTGTCTCGATGCGGTGATAACCATTCTCGTCTGTGCCATTCCACGTCGTCGTATTCAACAAGAACCTGAAAAATAATTATAATAATTAATTACACATGGGATTTTAAATAGCGTGGTCATTTTTATTTATGGTAATTTTAAGTCTTATTTTTGTAATAGGGTTTTTTGATATTTTTTGTGGGCTTGGGACAGTTATGATCAATAAAATTTTTGATGAAAAAAATTTTTTTTTATTTCAAAATACTTATTCAGCTTTTTTAAACTAAAAAATAGAATAAACTACACGGAAAAAACAAGATGACACTGGATATCATTCCAGATTATACTCAGTGATATCTGTAGTGAAAAAAAAAATTTAAGATAGTTGCTAGTATAATCTGTATTATACTGCGTGATATCTGGATTATACTCATTATAATCTGGATTATACTGCGTGACATCTGGATTATACTAGCTACTATCTGAAATTTTTTTTTACTCAGTACAATCTGGTATGATTTAAAAAAAAATCTTAAATCAAGAAAATTATCTTGATAAATTTAGAAATTTTGAATTAAGTGGAATTTAAAAAAGTTTCTTAGCAAAATTTTAATCATGAAAAAAAATTTTATTCAACAATTTTTCTGTTAAATTTTAGGCTAATTTTAAAAAATCTTGATTCAAAATTTTTTGAACTAAATTTTATAATAAAATTGGATAATAAGTAATTTTCTCTCTCCAAAATTTCTTACTTCAAATCAAATTAATATTTCCAACAGTATATATACTGAAAAAAGCAATTAAAAAAGTTTAGTAAAGTATATAATTCTCATTAAAAAGATATATATTTATAACTATTTCAGTAAAATCAATAGTTGGAATGTGAGAGCTATTTAAAACTCAAGTTATATCAGATTCGATAATTTAAATTTCACGAGCGTACAATTAAATTGAAATAAATATATATTTAAGTTTCAATCATTAAAACATAAGAAAGAAGATGAAGAAGAAAAAGCACAAGATGAAAAAAAAAAAAAAGAAAAAACTGTTTTTATTGTTATTCAGTTAAGGAATTGTATTATTAAATTCCGCCGCCTGGCCGCGTGTTTACATCTATGAATAAGTATGAAGAGCATATAATTGCAATTACAATGCATTATTCATGATCATGAGTTATATGAAGAATAAGCTAAAAAAAGTCTAGTGGTAGAAATGTAAAGGAAGAGGCGTGGGTCGAATAAATCGCACGCTCAGTTTAGTAAGGAGACCTCGTATAACTATCAAGTACTATCATAAGTACAAATTATATAAGTTACATATTTATTGACTAATAATTGAAGTGAAAAAAAAAAAAAAAAAAAAGCGTCATTTTTTTATCAAGTTTACAAAAAAAAATTTATCTTTCCTCAGACAAATTTTTTGTTCAAATTTTGTGGATTTAAAAAATTTTTCAAATTTAAAAAAACCGCGCGAAAATTTAATGAATTTTAGTTTGAATAAAACCCGCGAGATGGCAGGAACTGTTAGGACGGTAATTCATGATGGCTGCCGTGACTCCACCTCCTTAATGTTATGACACACTCAAGTCCCACCCACATTGTCGCCTTGGCAACACTGGCGCAACTAGCGCCTTTTCTTCGGTACTTGTTGCGGCCATCATGAAAATTCCCGACCTATCTCAATGTTTCCCCACTCTGATCGCTAAATTCTCTAACTCCACAAACTAGTTTGAAATCATTTCAGCGCCTACTATGCTACCTAACGATTAAAAAAAAATTTAGTCAATTAAAAAATTTACAATTTAATAATAATTAAATTGTTTATCATTTTTTTTTGTTTTAATTTACAAATTTTTTAAATTAAAATGAAGAAAAAAATTTTTTTAAAGTGAAGATAATTTTTTTCAAAGCAAAAAAATTTATTTTACTTATTTATTATTTAATTCCAATGCTAAGGCAGTATAGCCAAATGGCAAAAGTATAAAAAAAAAAAAATTATAATAAACTCGTAAAAATTTCAAAATTTTAGATGTTAAGAAAAAAAAATTTTTTTTTTTTAATTTGGAATGTAATTTTGATAAATAAAAAAAAAAATTATTAATCTAAATATAAAAATTAAAAAAATAAAATACAAAAAAATGATAATTATTTTGTTTTTTAATTTAAAAATTGGCAATATTTCAAAAAAATTATTGTTTTAATTTTAAATATTATTAAAAATAATCAATATTTAAATTAAAAATTTATTTTACTCAGTCAATAATTAATTTCGAATAAAAAATACATGTGTTAATATTTGGAGGAATAAAATGAATAAATAGAGGAATAAAACTAAAAAATAATACGAGTATTGAAAAAAAAAAAAAAAAATAAATAAATAAATAAAAGTTAGAGGGCATGAACTCAATAAAAAAAAAGGGGTATTGAACTGCGTTAAAGTACGAAAACACTATTTCCGTCCCTTTCGCTTTTCACCAATTCTAGTAAAGTCATTGGAAGTCATTTTTTTTATTTTAGTTAACTTAACTTAATTTGAAGCAACTAACCGAATCAAACACTTTCTAAATAACTACCGATTATATTATATTATTATTTTCCTCTAGGAAAAGATTGGAAATATTTATACAATTACGATTGGAGCATAAATAGTGAGACATTTAAAAAATTTTTGGTCTGTAAGTTTAAGTGAAAAATTTTTAATTTGATTTAAGAGGTAGCTTTTGGGTAAAAATAAAAGAGTCCATTTAATATTCGCGAGAGTGAAAAAATGCAGGGTAGGTGAATTTAATATTTTTTTTTTCTCGACAAAAGAACTTGCATTTCATTTGAAGCCGGCATGAGAGTATTTTTGTATACGAGTATGTCGGTGATAGAGTGCATTTTTGTGAATAAATAGGCCGTAGCGAGTAGAGATGCAGCGTCGAGTGAGTTACGACGAAAACCGTGGACACGGGAGTAAAGGGGATGATAAAGGGATAAAAAAAGGCACAAGAAAAAAAAAAGGGCACAGTACAGCCCTTTTTGGGTCTGATGGCGATTGATGGTTGCTTTTGTACGGGAAATTCAATTTAAATCCCGGAAAATAAATTTAAAATTCCGAATTTTGATTTTTATCATTTTTTAATTGAAAAAAAAATTAATTATAAAATTTTTTATTTTCTAATTAATAAATAAAAAAAAAATAAGTTCGAGTGTTGGATTACGCGGATTGTCCCGCTTACACTCTCCGGTTACCAACACCGGAAGTTGGAGGCCACCGTCTGACCTTGGGTCGGTCGCTCGAGTCTCCCGGCGCGTGGCTCGACATTCGATCCTATCTACAGGGTGTTCCTCAATTACTAATCAATTATTTTAATCAATTTAACGGATCCCCCTCTACAATTGCGCTCATTCCATTCATATAGTTGACACTAACAGTTTTGGTTGTCAACAAATGGATTATCAATGTCATTTATTCGTACTTCTTTATCATCAATTATTTTTTTATTTTAATTGCAATTAAAATTTTTATAAAAATTGAAATTATGTTTTTTTATTTGGATCGTAAAAAAGAGGAGATAATTATGCAAAAGTTTTAATTCGTGATTTATTTTATCGACATTAATGTTATTGATTAATTTTTATTCACTCAATAGCGTGATTTATCAAGAATTATTTTTTTAATTATTGAAATTATACAAATATGAAACCTCACGATAAATAAAGAATTTTACTATTTTGTTAGTTAAATAATGCGACAAGTTAAAATATTAAGTTAAAAATTTTTATCAATTTTAGAAAATAGATTTAATTTTTTTGGCTCAAAATTTTAATTGCAGTAAACGTTAATGAAAGATAAGATTTGAGAATTTATGGAAAAAAAAATTTTAAATTTTTACATGATTATTAATCGAAAAGTTTTACATTCTTTTTTTTATTTTTTATTCAATTAATATACTACAATTAAAAATTAAATTGATTTGAGAAAAAAATTAACCAAGAATATCATTTTGAAGAGTTTGATTATCTTGAATCAAGTGAAAAAATTATTGAACTAAAAAGTTGTTTTTAGTTCAAGTATATGGAAAAAAGATAAGTGAAAAAATGAGAGTTTTTACACAGATAAATAAATTTACTTAAATCAAATCAATAATTTTGAAAAATTTCATCTTGATTTGAATAGAAAAATTCTTAAGCTAAGAAATTTTTCTTGGTTTAAGTAAATTTTAATTAATTCAAATATACTTTTCGTCTTGATTCAAGCTAATGAAACTCTTCAAAATGATTTTCTTGGTTCAAGAATTTTTCTCTCGATTTAAGTTAATTTTTTTTCAGTGTAAAGAGGTTGCTAGGAAAAAAAAATAAATAATAATAATTTTTTGTTAAAAAATTCATGACGTACTTTTACACTGATAATAAAAATTAATTTGATGCAAGAAAAAAAATTTGATTAAAGAAAATGATATAAAATTCAATTTTTCTTGACTTATGTAAATTTAACACACTTTAAAAATTTTTTTCCTCTAATTTACGACAGTGAAATTCATCAAAATAATTTTCTTTAATCAAGATTTTTTTTCTTGAATAGTTAATTGATCTGTCAGTATAAGGACTGAAGTAAAGAATAAATTGTAAGAACATTATTGACGTGCTCAGAAATAGTTCGCCTAGGACAATAAAACTAATGACATTTAATCAAAGTATGGATCCTTTTAATAATAAACTAGATTAATCGTTATAATGCAGACCATTTAAACCGACATGATATCTATCCTTATTACACTCTGTTTATTACCCTAATTTCCAAAATAAAATGTTTCCAAATTCACAATTCAAATATAAATTTAATATATATTAATAAAAAAATTTAAAACGTGACACGAAATATTTTAGTGATAAATTAAAAAAAAAATTCACTATAAAAATAAATAATCGAAATAGTTGAATTATATTTAGATAGTTGAACTCTTAAAGAGGGTATTGTCGTTTCCGTTGGTGAGTACTTGGGAGTAAAGGGGATAATGGCCGTTGGGTGTGCCGTGAGAGTCAGAAGCACGTGATAGTTGAGGGCGCAAGGGGATGAGGGGGTCAGGGAACTGGGGGAGTTAAGTCAAGTCTAGTCCTCGTATAGTCGATGGAATTTAAGGGGAAAACCCGAGGGAACCGAGAGGGTAGAGACACCACCGATATACGGGTTATACTGTCTACTTCTGTGCCATCAAGAGTAGATACTGTTTAGATATCAAAATACTCTTCTTAAGTTAAGATGATCTATAAATAAAGTACATGCTATTTTTTTTATTCATACTTTTATTATTTTATACTTCTGATTAATTATTGATAAATTTCTTTCTACAACAAACGATTCGATAGATGAAAAAATTCTCTCTTAGTAACACCGACATAAATTTTACAGAACCACACCCCTCAGTTGCTTCACGACATTCGTTGACTTGGTAACAAATAATTAAAAAAAAAAAAAAAAAAAAAAAAAAATTATTTGAAAACAATGTTAAAAATACGAAGCGTACTATTTTAAAATTTCTGTTAACTCTGCGGGAGACACCTACTTTGTTTTGTGTGCTGATAAATATTAATATCTTCATGAAAAAATTTATCTTCACGTGAAGTAAAATTTTTCAAAATAAAATTTTTACGCAAATATTTTTTTTTACGATCTACAAAAATTTTGTTTTAACAAAATTAATCAAAAATCAAAAAATTTATAAATAATTTTTTTTTTTTTTTATAATTGTGTCATAAATTTTTCTCGGCATTCTCAAGTAAATGTCAAACAGGTCAAAGAAAAAATGAAAGAAAAAAGCGAAGAGATTTATTGATCACACGGTAGCCCTTCTGCCCTACATACCGGACTGTAAATCCCCCCCCCCCCCTGACGTTTTTTCGATCCCCGTTACACTTCTCTGTGACTCTCAAGTCGGTCGCCCACATACATTTCTCCGTTTTATAACATAAATCTATATACATTCATATTTTTTTCTCTTTCTTTTGTATGTACATTTATAAGTGCATAAAAGAAAACTTTTTTACACACAAAAGTATTTTTCATTTTCATTTTCTTTACATATAATAGCTATGCAAGATCCATCTCCTTTTCTCATTTCTCTATACCGTTAAAATTATTGGATTATTTTTTTTCTTTTGCAGCAGATATGTTTTAGATGAAACAAAAAAAAAAAAGAAGAAAGTATAAATAAATGGACTTTTGTGTAATTTTCAAAGGGTTAAATTTCACAGCGAGTCGTCTTGCATGCGTTTGTTCTTCATCACTGTGCACATGCACCACATATGCACATGTGTATACAAAGGGGACTGAGTAGGGTGGTGCAGTGACGGAAGGGGTTTTTACACACGCGGAGTCGTCGGCACGCTTCGTGCGCACGTCAGGGCCAACGACCTCAACGTGCTCTATCCTACAATATATTTATACCTATATACAAGTATATATGTATATATGACATAACGCATTCAGAGCATATCCCCAAGTCTGCTGATGTTTATCAGCTGATTTGAAAAACCCCAAAAATTTTATATTACCTTTAACTTTACTCTGCTTTATTTTAAAATCTACTCATGTTTCTTGAATTTATGTTATCTTTTCTTTTATTTTTTTTACGTTTTTTTACATCTATTAAATGATTTTTTCTTTTTTTTTTTAAATTGTTCGTGTTTCAAATTTATTATATAAATTTTTGACAAATTTTTAATTTTTATAATTAATAATAGTAACTATCAACCTGCAGTCACTATGTGACTTGTAAATTATAAATAAATAAAATTTTGCTCTATCACATAATAATTTTTGTTAAATTGTATTGTACTTTTTTAAATATTGACATTTCAAAAGATATAAGCTCATCCTGATGTTACACTCATCAAGAGCTTTCATTTGAGTACCCACATGCATTTTTCATATATTTTATATATTTATATATATTATATATATGTATATATGAAAAATATATCAAAAATGCATGTGGATACTCAAATGAAAGGTCTCGATAAGTGGAATGTTGAGGTGAGCTTATACCTTTAAAAATGTCATTTTTTAATTATGCATCTAGAGATAGAGTATCTTCAAATTTTATCATATAAATACACTGACCTGAAAATTTTTCTTATTCCCTTAATAATATAAATAATGATTATTATTTTGTACGGTATTATTATTAAGTATTCGTGAATGAAAAAAATGTTTTTCCGTGAACAAGGAAAACAAAGAGGCTATAGTAATTATTGTGAGTAAATAAGCAACGCAGTGTAGTATGTATGTATAAAAGTAGAGGGTTAACCTTGCGAATCGTAAACCAGTCATGATTACTGTCGTTTTAAGCTTCCTTTTCCCACTTGGTAATATTACATACATATAATACACATACTCACACACTCCACCACATCTTTTTATGTTCTCTCAAGTGTGTGACGTAATAATAGCTGGTGTATAAGACACTAGTGATGATGGTGACGTCAACCGGATCACTCGACACAAGGACACGACGAGCAACAAGAAATTCAAATTATTTTATACAAGATTTTTTACTCAAAAAATTAAACTCTTTTTTATAAAAACGGCCCAATCATTCTTTCTCTTCAATTTTGTTAATTTATATTTTCATAGAAAAATGAATCCCTTAATATACAAATCTAAATATTTTTTTGTAGTTTCAATGCTTATTTTTTAATTGGTGCTCAACGATAGTCATAAAACTCCTATGAAAATAAATTTAAACTCAGAACTTAAAAATGTTTTCCTAAAATAATAAATACAAGGATCTTTTTCCTTTTTCCAACCTAAAGACCCACACCCGTTTGAGTCATAAATTTTTTAAAGGTTTTAAATTTTTTTCCGGAAAGGTTTAGCTCGCCACATGTGGGGTTACTCGATAGTACAATTTTTTTCTGTACTTAAACATCAAATAAAACCATTTTAAACTTCTGGTAGAATTTTTTCGAAAAAACTTTCCACGAACAAATACAGCACACAATCTATATATTTTTTTTTTTGTCAAAAAAATGTAGGTTGCATTTGTACAAATTTTCACAGTGCTTGAAGGATTATGTTGAGCATGAAGAAACTCAAGTTTTTACCGGAACTTTATGTTTCACTAGAAGTACTAAAAAAAAAAAAAAAAAAAAATCGATTAACGCTAGCTCTTGCATTATTACACAAGCAATTAAAACACGTAATTAATAAAATTAAAGTACTTAATAAAATTTTAAGTCATTTAATTATTCAAAATATTTTTTCATTTATCTACTCCAAATTTTATTTCAGGTACCAGAATAATTCATTTTAAATTTTATAATAATTTTACTAGCTCACAAGAATATAATTCTAAAGAAAATTAACTTTTTACAATAAAAACTTGTCAATAACTCGATACTTTTAATTCATAAGTTTAAATAATTTATTTTTTATCCAAACCTATTTTAATTTGTAAATAAATGCCTCAGATAATGCTTAGTATTGAATTTTATTATTTTTAAATAATAAATCAAGTTAAAATTTCAATTTGTTTCATAAAATAATTCATTACTTGTTCAATGCTAAATTTTAATTGACTCATTTGTCCAGTACTGGATTTTCCGACGTCAATAAATAATTATCAAGGAAAAAATTCCGATATTTTGAATTATTAAATTCCAAGGATAAATTAATTGTGATATCTCAATGATAATCGATGTATATTATCGTTATCATTAAAATTAAATATCAAGTACAAAAAAAAATGAAATTAAAAGAATTAAAAGGGGTAGAAGTGATAAAAAAAAAAATTTTTTTTTATCCTCGATCTTTTGCCATAAATTAAAATTATGATTTAAATTGTTGCGGTATTAGATTTGAAAAAATAGATTTTATATTACGAATGAAAAATAATAAATATTAATGAATGTGTTATTTATGTAAGTATTCAATAGTATTCGTAGTAGTCGATACTTTTTGAATTTAAAAACCTAATTTAAATATTTGATTGCATGATAATAAATTAAAGACAGTAAATAACTATATTTAATTTTTTCATAGAAATATTTTTAAAAGATAATATTTTATTAATCGATCTAATTTATTTTAAAAGATGATATTTATTTAAAAGCCTGATTCGGCTTAAATAAGCATAGAGAATTTTTAGCGACTCAAAGGAATAATAAATATGTTATAAATAAAAATATAAGATGTGTATATAGTATATAATATAAGAAATGAGAAAATAAGATGCATGCCTGATGTGTGTAGAATCTGGGTGAGTGACCTGAAGTAGTGAGTTGCTCTGCCAGGAACCTGTTCTCTTCTTATCCCCGGCCCCTCATCCTTGCCACCCACCCTACTACTTTATACCCGTCTCATCCCTCAACATACACGCCTTTTCTTTGAAACAAATCGAGTCGCGATGAGTTTCGTCGGTACGGTGTGTAAAGACAAGACCAAGATTTAAAGAACGAAGATGAGAAAATAAAAAAAAGAAGAAGCATTGTCTTAGGCTAGTACTTGCGAGAAGACAAAAAATTATTTTTTTTCATTTTTCAGTGAAAATTAAAAGAAGTCACCCACAAGTAATTACTTTTAAAAGTTATGATAATCGAGAAAGAAAATTTTTTTATGTGAATTATTAATTTAAAATTGGACAAAAACGCAACCATAATATAAATGATGTAATAAAATTTTAATTAGAATGGTAGATAGGGAGAAAATTTGGGTAATTATTAACAAGTGGGGTCAACCCGTGTTAAATTTTTTTTTGATCAATCATTTGTTATTTTTTTATGTATTTTTCAAAAAAAAAAAAAAAAAAAAAATGTATCAAAAAAAGATTAAATAGAAATTTTATCAAAAAATATGAGCCAAAATTTTTTCCAATTTTTAGACGTTAAAAAGCTATCGAAATCTTAATTTTTTTCTTTCACGAAATCTTTTATCATAAATGCGCCGTAAAAATAAGCAAAATAAAAAAAATTATAAAATATTAATTTTTCACCTAGTAATGCACAGAAAAAAAATTTTCTTGAACCAAGAAGGAAGAAGGAAGACTGAAATTATTTTGGAGCAAGAAGAAATTTTCTAAGCTTAAAAAAATTTTATTTCGTTCAAAAAATTTCAACTTCATTCAAGAAATTTTCAGTTTTCCTTAAGATTTTCTTGATTTAAGAAAATTTAGGCTTGACTCAAGACTTTTTTTCTTTCTGTGTAGGATTGATTTCACTTGTAAATAATTACCAAAACTTGTTTTTAAACTTTAAGCATTTAAAAAAAAAAAAAAAAAAAAAAACAGAAGCCAGAAAAAGTTTCATTCTTTATTTCCAAGTGTGAAATTGAAAGATAATTTTTGAAAACTTTTAACTATATTTAAACTTTGTAATCGTAAAAAAAAAAGAAATAAATAAAAAATTGCCCAAAAAAAATTCCTAAAAATTTTAAAGTTCATTTATTTATCATTACTTCTATTATAATTAAATGAAAAATTTTTATTATCGTCTTCGATAATATTTTTAGCTAGCACTAGACTTCCACATTAATTTGCCATCATACTATACATATATATCTATATCTATATCTATATCTATATATATATATATATATATATGTAAACCACTCAAAAAGTTCTAAAACGGATATAGGACTAGGCTTACATGTGCTTAACTTTTGACTTATACAAACGTGTATATATGTATGTATAAGTACTTGAAATCATACATTGACTGATGTACTACTTACTCCACATATGTAGATCAAAGAAATTCTCAAGATTAGTTTACGGTCAAAAATTTTTCAGTTACTCATTACAACAAACTAGGAATACGAATGCGAATAATAATAAACATAATATACCACGTGTTCAAATAATTTAAATCAAATAAAAATCTCAGCGGAGTTATTCAAATTTAAATGAATTCTCAGAAGATAATTTAATGAAGAAATAAGAAATATTTTTAAGCACATTTCACGGTGGCTATATTTGGGTATATTAAATACCGAATACAGAGTAGAGATGTATGTATATTTATTATGTATGTTTAAGTATTGAGTTTGGAGTTAAGTGGTATGTAGCGGTGTACGGTAGATACACAGTACATAGGAGTTACAAATGGAATAGAGTAAGTATAAGTATAGTTAGAACAAGCACGAGAACAGAGAGAAGGTTATGCAAGTCTCCGCTTTCTACGCGCGAGACTTGGAAACTAGGTCGGGGAGGGCATTGTTTACGGGTCGAGAACGTCGAGAACGTGCACGGCTTCTTTTTCTCCTCTCTCTTCACATAACACACTCACTCACTCTTTGTCTTTGCATACGAATTTTTTTTTATCTTAACGAAATGTCGTATGAGAAGTTCATTCTATGTAAGATAATCTTATTTCCGTGCTTTTTTCATTAATTTTAAATTATGCTTCTTAAAAATTCTAAATTTTTTTTTCAGTTATTTTTCTACTGGATTTACCCAGTAATTTAAGTATGGGGATAGGTTGTTGTACCTTCAAGAATGTTAGTCATCACTAAAGTTGCAAACAAATTATTTTTCATTGAAATAAACCCATGATTCATTATTCTGAGCTATTCATCTTTAGAAATCTGTATGCACTTGTAATTTAAAAAAAAATAGAAGTAGAAAAAGTGTAAAGTTGATTAATACGCGGAGATTTTAGGTTCGATTCCCGACCGTGATTTCGTAATTAATTTTTTCACACTAAAAAAAAAATTTTTGACTAAAGTATAAATTTTCTTGGCTCAAAAAATTATTAAGAAATTGTGATTGAAAATTTATTGTGAAGTCTTTTGAGCCAAGAAAATTTCTTTTTGCTCCAAAATAACTTTTGTCTTCCTTAAAATTTTCTTGGAGCAAGAAATTTTTTTTCTGTCTGGAAAACTAAGTTTCAAACGTCGAAAAGTCAAATTTTCATATGGTGCTGAAATTAGCAAGCATCTAACAACTCTTGGAATTTTTAAAACCAATTAATTATTATAAAAAAATTTGCACTTTAATTTTTTTTAATTTCTGAAAGTGAAATTTTTTGCTAAATATTTTTTCGTTATAATTTTATATTTATAAAAAAATTTTTAGATTTTTGTTAAATTCAGTATCTAACTTTATTCGTAAAATCATATTAAGCATCAGCCGAAAACTCCTGTTGAAAAATCTATGCAAATAATTTATATTTTATGAATATGTGCGCAGAAAAAAAATCTCTTCGCTGTGTAATGAAAAAAATATTCTGAATCTGAGAAAATTGAGCTATCTGGGTTATGATAAAGGAAAATTTATTTAAAAAATCTAATTAGTTAGGAGACATGGATTATTTCGATAATAGATATTACTAATTAAAAAAATGACATTTTCGATAACTAAATATAAATTTTTAGTATTTGAAGATCTATTTTGTCAAAAGAAATATAAAGTGAAATTTACGTGTCTATATTTTCAATCGTAACACTAATATTAATATATTAAAAAAAAAAAAAAATACCTTTTACTTTATTTAAAAATAGCATGAAAAAATACTACACTGCAAACAATCACCAAAAATCATAGTGTACTTTTTAAATAAGCATACAAACTCGAACCGTCAATATATTCATGTAAATTCATATGTTGCTTTACCTTTTCGACTTGAAATGTTATGATTCACTTAATATTTAAATTAAAAACCTCGATATTTAAATATTGTATAAACCTTAACATATGATAAAATATATTAATATAAATAGTTGATTTTTACAATCTGATAGCAAATAATTAACTGATTTTGATAAGAGATAATTTAAAAATTTATCAATAATTCAATCAAGTTTCATATTTAGAATATTTACCACTCGATTAAATTCTGCAATGTATATTATTTAATTTATATAAGGAGCAACATTTTATTAAAATCTACTGAAATTTTTCTGTTAGTTGTACAGTAAAAAAACAACACTATTTAATTTTTGAAATTGTCTTTGAAAAAATTTGACTAAAATTCAAACGGATAATGTGAAAAATAATACCGATAATTTTCTCTTATAATTACACACGGAATTAGAAAAATTTTAACATAAGACAGAGATTTGCTGATTACTGAACAAACATTCATTGTAAAGAATTTCTTAAAAGCGATACCAGGAAGAAAACTAGCAAAGAAAAGAAAATAAATCCCGAATATGGATAATAAGGATTAATTTGTTAAAATCTTTAAGTACATGAATGTTACTGTGGAATTTATTGTAGTAAATTTTATTTAAATATTAACAAGGAAAGATTTCGTTGGTTCGAAAAATACCGTGACAATCGTAACTGGTGTGACTACCTGGATTCCACGAAAGCTGGTTAAAAGTTTTAGAAAATGTTTTACTTATCATAAAAAGAATGATTAATTATTTTTATTTTTCATAAATTTTTAAATTTATTTAAACTAAGAAGCAAAATTAATTTTTAATTCAAAAGTACCTTAAAAAATAAAGCTTGGTATTCTTTTTTTTTTTTTTTTTTATGAAGTTTAACCATAAACTTAGAGAAATTTAAAACTTAAAAAATATCCAGCACAATTTTTTGTAAGCTTCGAGTTCCTGTTTAAGCTTAATACTTCCGTGGTGTATTCGTTTAAAAATGTCTTGATCACGTTAAAAAATTCAAGGTTTTAATGTATTGTATTCTGAGTATTCAAATATTTGAGTTAAATTTCGATGTCACGGTTAAATTTATTCTTAAATTACTGTATTCAATGCTAATCATTCAAGATTATATTTCAGTGGAGCGTAAAACTGATTATCAATGCCTCTAAAATCAATTAATGTATAAAATTTTTTTAATAAAAGGAGTTTTATCAAAAATTGGAGTAACATTTTTCAATATCCTGTCCGGCAATTTTTCTTAAAATGAAATTTTAAAAGTTGTAACACTTCAAAATATTAAATTTTTTTTTAATTAATTTAACGGTCACTTTTTTGGCAAATAATTGTAAATTAAACATTTAAAAAATTTTTTTTAACTATACGGAAAGAATAAGATGACACTGGATATCATCCCAGATTATACTCAATGATATCTATGGTGAAAAATTTTTTCAGATAGTAGCTAATATAATCCAGATTATACTGCGTGATATCTGGATTATACTCATTATAATCTAGATTATACTGTGTGATATCTGGATTATACTCATTATAATCTGGATTATACTGCGTGACATCTGGATTATACTAGCTACTATCTGAAATTTTTTTTTACTCAGTATTTTTACTCATAATTTTTCAAGTATTCAATAAAAAAAAAAAAAAAAAAAAAAAAAAAAAAAAAACAACATCTAGAAAAAAAATTTTTTTTGTCTTAAATCACAATTTCATTCTTTTACAATCTACAAATAAATTTTTTTATGCAAAATTTTAGAGATAATTTATTATGTGTTAAAATATTCTAGACCGTGAAATTAAATAATTTTTTTTATTTTTTTATTAACAATAAAATTTAATATAAAATGATCAAGTTGAAACAATTAATCTCAAGAAATATTTTAAGATAAATGTTTAAAAGTTACATAATGAAAGATAATAAACGTAAAACATATATTGGTCTTAGCAGAACTGATATCAATGTACTACTAGCCAATCAGAAATTTTGACCGTGGAGGCTAGGCTTCAAAATAAATAACACACGTTACATTCTCACATAAGGACTTATAGACGTGGGTGTTGTTACGTAACATTTATCGATGAAGTAACGCAACTAAAGAAATTTATATTTAACTATATATTTGAAAACTTTCTGATAGATTTTAAGCTTATAAACTAAAGATGTATTTTTATTAATTAAATATATTGTAAAAAATGCAAATTTTTCATTCGAGTTAAATCGACTTGAAATACTTAATATTTTAGGATTTTAATTCACTGTCGAGATAACGAGGTCGTTCAACTTGATCTAACAATAATTAATGATAATATGTAAAGAATTTATTTTTTATTTTTGTTCATATTCTGTAACTTTGAAAAATTGTGGTCATTTTTATTTGAATAATTTTAAAAATATCAAAATAGAGATAAAAATTTTATCTGTACTGAGAAAAATACCAAACTCAAGCTGACTTGTTTTTTTTTTTTTTTGGTCAGTAAATTTTAAAGAAAAAATTTGAGGGCATAACCGATCGGTCGATAACCTCGAAGATATTCCCCATTTGGGGACTCACGGACAAGTCCCCACGGATGTACGGAATAAATTCAGTTTCAGAGACAAGAAAAAAAATTTTTTTAAAAAACAGAGAACTGAAACGGAAATCTTGAGATTTATATTGAAATTCCTCGTGTTAAATGGAGCACAAGGTTTAAGTGGATTATGTTTTTTTAAAATAATATTAGAGATGTGTAAGGACGCTGTTATAATTAAAATGTCATCTCTGGTCTTTTGAAGTAGAAAAAAATTTTTTAATGTATGTATGTATGAAGTATGAAAATGGTATATGTTATTCTTTCTCCCTTTTATTTTTCTTTTACCTGTCTACTCTCTCTTCTCTTACTTTTAAAGATGAGGGCACGAAAGTCATGACACGCAGATGTATTTATGCTAGCAGTCGTCCGGACGTCGACGTCAAGAAGCTGTCGGTTCTACTCTCAACTTGGTTAATTTCGCAGGAAATTAATAAGGGTAAAAAAACGCTTGAGAAAATTTTAGTATAAAAAAAAAAAAAAAAATTGAGTTTTTAATTTATTTAATCTTCGGTGGAAATTTAAAATTATTAAGAGATAATTAATGTGTCAACAGAAATTATAATAATTTTAGTAAAATTGTTGTACAACAAAAAAAAAAATATGTATGAATTAAACATTAAATAAAAAAGTATTTGCGGTGTATACGTACAAACCGCGACGACACCTTAAATGGTTTTCGTGACATGCCACAACTTGAGTAACGGTGAACTTGGCAGGTGTATAAGCAGAAAACCTACCACGACACACCGAGGACACAATCGTGTATTCGAGCACGTGGTTCGGTTTGTACTTTAGAAACAAGTAAATAGAACATGTTCTATTATTTAATTATCGATATTTTTCTTGTATCATTGACACATTGTTGGTTTTTTTACTAAATGATTTACAGCTCATAGAAGTGCTGTAATTTGTAAACTTGTGTCAAAAAAATATTCGTTAAATTAAAAATTTTAGCTCCAATTTATTTTACTATAATTGTTTTAAAAAATTTTAATTAAGAACTTGATAATTTAAATTAAAAATACGCGTAAATTTATGATGAGAAAAATAATGAAATTGATCAGAATTTTATTAATTACTTCATTAATTTTTTTTATCGCAGTATTGAAATTTCGTTTAAAAAATGTAATATTACAACTTCAAAATATGAAAGATTATTAAAAATTATTTTTTTTTAGTATAAAAAAAATTCTCAAGCGAATTTTTTGTATTTTTAATATTGAATATTAAAAAATTGTCTGTTTTTTGTTTAATAATTTGGTTTTGAAATTTTGCACCGAAAATTCTTACTCTAAAGTCTAATGAAAAATTTTAATTAATTTCACTAGATTATTATTCAAGAATTTCATTTTAAAATTATTAAAAAAAAATTATGCTAGTTCTTAAGAAAAATCAGAATTATGTCATTGTATTTTAAATTATACCAACAATTTTCAATGAAAAGAGATTATAAAATACTTAAAATAAAATATGAAGAAAAACTTAAAAACTTTCGTTTTACCTAAAATATTTAGTTTACCGTAAATCTTAGTGAGATTAATAAATTAAAAAAAAAAAAAAAAAAAAAAAAAAAACAGTTCTATTATAAGCCCTGTTGACAATTTAGTTTTATCGAAAATTTAATACTCAAGTATTTCTTCTATAAAACTAAATTTTTTGAACTTTTTATTTTTTTCCAATCATATTTTAACATCTCTTGCCAACTATTAAATATTTTTCCTTATTTACCTTATAAGTGAATTTTCTTAACAAATTCGAAGACTTATTTTAATAATGAAGCGATTAAATTCAGAAATGTTAACAAAAGTTAAACTGTAATAAAAAAAAATAAACATTGACAGGAAGTATGACCATACGAAGCGATACTGTGTATCAATGCACGACACAATGTACAATGGACTCACATTCCTGTTTCAATACACGGTTCAATAGATTCGACCTATCGATACACGTCCTGTTGTGTAATTTTATTCCCTCAATATATAATTCATTTTGTGTGATACTAAATTTTCATCTTTAATACATATAAATGTATTTATAATTGTTATTTTTTGTTTTTATAAAAATTCTATTATTACATTAAATGCAAAGTAATTTTTAAAACATTCTCATTTGAAAATTAAAATCAAAAATAAAAATAATATTCCGATGAATAAATAAAAAAAAATTTGATTGCTAATTTTGGAGAAAGAAAATAAACAAATGTAAATTGGAAATATCATCGATTGGTTTTGTGTCCGTGGGGCGCTTGAGAAATCGGAACGCGAGGTTCTTGCATCCGGTTCGTGCTCGAGAAGCCTCGAACGCTCGGTTGCTCTCTGCTTCTCCGCTATATATTTGTCTGTATATGTTATGTGGATGTATGTAATATATGTATATATATTAAGTCTATCTTTTTCTTGTATGTAGATGTATACCTTTCGCCTACCTGACTATGCGGCTATTCAGATTCACATAAAAAAATATAAAATAAAAGAGTGTGTAGACTATTATATAGACCTAGACTGTGTAATGTAATTCTAGTGCAACCTAGTGTGTAGTAGGTGGAGAGCCAGAACAGATAAAGTTGCTTGGAAAAACCGCGGGGCCAGAAAATTTATACCTGACCTTTTGTTGAGATTTTTTACTCTAAAATTTTTTATTCTTCTATTTTATTTCCAGTTTTTTTCTCCAAATGGAACAGACTCGAGTCTTTGAACCCAGAACTATACGATTAGATCTGACGGGAGTATCTGACGTAGGGAACAGAGTCCTGGATGATTACTGGGTCAGACATTCAACAAGTGCGTAAGATTTTATTGTCGTGGATAGGTAAAAAAAATTTTTTTATGTCCAAAAGATAAAATTTTTACAAGTTCAAGTGGTTTTATGTTGTTGTACTAAAGTAATAATTTTACTAACAGAGTCTATAATAAATAAGTATTGTTAACTTTCAAAATATAATAAAATTCAAAAAATTAACATTTCTTATTTTTTCTAGCAATAAAATTTTTTTATGAAGCATGTTCAATGAAAACCATTCGATTGACTACAATCAATTATTGAGATTAATCATTATTCAACCGAAATAATTTCATTTTAGTTCTTTACAATCTTATTGACTTCTTAAGAATTTATTTTTTTTTTAATTGAGAATGAAATTAAAAAAATTGCATGTACAAATAGCGATAAATTCTTTCGATAAATCAATTGAGTAATTCTATTTACGAAAAATAATTTTAGATAGTTACTTGGATTGTACTTATTGTTAAAATTACAAAGAAAAAAAATGCACAGTCAAAAATTTTATTTAAAATCAGTAAAAAAAAATATGTTTAATTATTGAGACAATTTTTGTGTTCATCGTTTAGTTACAAAAAAGTAGTAAATAATTTAATACTTTTTAAATGTTAACTGACACTAATTAGATCAATTTTTTCATCTTAAAAATTTTCTTAAATTTATTTACGATATTTTATGATACTGAAATTGAGAATTTTTCAGACAAATTAATTATAGAAAGAATTTATTTAAAAAAAAAAAAAAACTATCTTCAAAAGCTCTAAAAATTATAAATGCAATTTTTTTTAAATAATTTTCTCAACCTAGTATATTTTTAAAGAATAATAAAAAATTATCAAGTGTCTGATAAATTTTTATTTTTTTAGATATTTATGATTAAAATTTTTTTTAAATATATCCTATTAATTAAATTTAATAAAAAATAGCATCTCAATTAGAAGTGTAGTTAATTGCACGAATAAAAAATTTAGCATTCAAGAAAAAAATCTTGAACTAAGTAAATTGAAGAAAATGATTTTTTTGAGTCAAGAGAAAAAATTCTTGAGACAAGAAAAATTTACCTAAATTAAAAATAATTTCTTGGCTCAAGAATCTTCTTCAAAATGGTATTGTTGGGTCAAGATTTTTTTTCTTGAGTCAAGTTATTTTTTTTCAGTGTAGTTAGAACAAAATAAAGATGAAAAACTCAACAGATTTAAATATGAGTGATAAAGATTATTTTCAAAAGGCAACAATGGTCATTGTGATTTTATTTTTGATCCAAATAATAGATTGGTGAATATTAAATCGATTCATAATATTAATCTATGATAATAATTGTTGTTTTATCAATTCATAAACAGAATTCAATTATTAGTGTCGTTGTTTGCTTGCACTGGTGAAATAATTTAAATTTGTGTGTGTATTTTTCAAATGGATTTAAAAAGTTCTGTGCCGTAGATGTTTATTTATTTATAATTTTGAATAAAAAATAATGAACATCAAAGTAAGAATAACGTAAGCGACTTTGAGTATCATCGTCGTTATCGATTTGACCATCGACCCGTGACGTTTTCGTGCACAAGCGAATCCCCGTTTTTCCTGGCCTCGAGTATTTTACATATGTACATTAAATAACAACGACATAGAATTATATATACGTCCATACTCTACATTCTACATACACATACATCCATAAAAATATATAGCAGAATCCCATTAGCATCGTACGATGACTTGTTCCTTTCCACAAGTTTCTTTCAATCACTTTCCACTGGTCATTTTTGTAACAGTACTTTTTAAGAATATTTTTTTTTCTCTCTATTTATTTCTTAACAAATGACTACTGATGGATAAAAAGCCGTTCTTGCAACATCAATTCATCATAAACTCCAGTCTAGACTATTACTGTGTGTGTAGACAACAGAAAATATAAATTGCACATTACACTATTTCGTGAGTCGTGACTTTTAATTATTTAGCGTTGTAAAATAATTTTTTTTTTTTTTAAATCATCACCACCACCGGCTTTAAGTACCAGTAATTTTGAACGAGTGTTTTACTCTTAACATCCAGGTGTGCGTTATGTCTCGTAATCGCGACCTCCGAGTCTATAATTGGAAAATATCGTTCGCCAGAAGTGCACCGTCAACTTATAAACATTTTCAAATCTCCGAATTACTTTTCATCATCATAAAAAAAAAAAAAAAATATATATATATATATATATATATATATATATATTATTTTTAAACTGTAACCAACTGAGCATTTATAATAACACTCGAAATTATTTCCCAGCACTCACAAGTTCCTAATATATATCAATATTTTTTTTTTTTTTTTAACGTGTCATATAATAGTTTCTAAATAATACGGATTTTTTAATCACTGGTGTCACTAAATTCTGAATAATTTCTAATATTTTTACAATAAAATTTATTAAATTGTTTTAATCATCCCCAAATTTTATAATAATAAAGTTAACCAACTTTTTTGATTTTTTTATTTTGCTCAATTTATTAAATTAGCAATAAAAAATATTTTTAAAAAATTGCACATTGTTTTTAAAGTTTTTTAAAAAAAATAAATTTTTTTTAATAAAAAAATTACAAAAATTTTATATGTCGGCTAACTTTATTTTTTTCAAGTTTTAAATAATTTAAATTTTATTTAATAGAAAAAAATTTTTAGTAAAATTATCTAGCTTGATTTAAAAAATGATTTTTTAAAATTGAAATATTCAAGAGACTTACATAAATATGATGATAAATTCAGCAGATATCTGATAATTTTTTGTTTTTATTTAAAAAATAAATTATTATTAAAAAAAATATTTATTAAAAATTGCATTAATATTTTTTTTAATTACAAAAAATTTTAATTTACAATAATTTATTTATTAAAAAAAATTGTCTGATAATTTTAGCATCATAAATAAATCGTCTTCTTGATTTTCCAAGTAAAAAATTATATAAAATGTGAAAAAAATTATATTAAAAAATTCATGACAAATTTTTTAATTTTTTTGAAATTTTTAAGCTTATACTAATTTATTTATTTACTAAATGAAACGAAAGAGTATTCAGCTGTTTGCTGTCCAGTATAATAATTTTTCAAAAAATAGAAACTCCTTCAAACTTGAGTATAATTAGTTAGAGGTGCATTAAATAAAATGTATCTATAAATAACCACTAGCTCTCTCGAGTTGCATCAATCAACATTTAACAAAGTGTGTGTTCCTTGTGGTTCTCAAAAATTTTCCTAAAATAATTGTAACTATAAAAATAGATAAAAACTTACTTGAAGATCATGGCAATTATTATCCCTGTGACTAGCAGCGCGTATTACCCCCGATCTCCAACCCCACTCACTGATTTTATTCACTTTAGACTTGGAGAAATCACTACTCACTGATAGGAACCTCTTTCCCACGATTTCCTCACGAAACTTGTACGCCATATTACATTTAAGCCACTATTAATATTAATTATTCTAAATTTAATCCACAAGATCAACATTAACATCACTATTAATAAAACTATTGCCAAATAACATTAAATCCAAATAAATCCAGTGTATCTGTACGAAAGTCATCTTCGTCATGATATTTCAAGCACTCAGTATATTCAATTTTAGTAACAACAAATAAACAAAAATTAACCAACTACATTAGCAGATTGGCGTCTCCCGCCAAAAATCTATTTTCTTATTTCGTAATTCGCGCGCATGAAAAACACTGTAAATATTATTACCTCTTAATTTTCAGGTTCTTGAAGAAAAATAATTTAATAATTATTATTTTTCATGTCATGATGTAATCTCAATAGATTAACGGTTGTCATTTATTTAAATATTTATTTTTATTTTAAGAATTCCTTACTCGGCCATCTTTTAAGTCAGTAGTCTTTTTTTTTTTTTTTTAGTTTTAGTTTTCTTTGTTAATTTTTTTTCTGGCCTTGAGTTCAATAAATATTAAAAACTCATACACATTTTTTTTTTTCAAGTAAAAATCTAAAAAAAATACAATTTAGATTAATATAAAGTAAAAAGAAAAAAATAATTAGATTAAAAAAGACACTTACTAAAGATTTAGACACTGAATAATAATAATAAATAATTTTAATTAACAAAAAAACGACAAAGCCCTTATGACGGCTGTAATAACTAAAATGTTACCGTTGTAGAATGTACCACATCACTGTAACATAGACTCGAGGATGATAACGGTAGCACGACACTTGAGAAAACGGTACAGGTGTTAAACGTGAGAGTAACATACACAAATGACCGTCCAGCGATATCGCGTAACGCGCACTGCGGGTCGAACGGCAGGCAGTTAGTTTTAGATACAGCCACACTACACACTGTACATTGGGTTGGTTATTCGCGCTCTGTCTCTCTCGCGCTCGCGTAAAACTTACTATACTTGGCTCGTTCGAGCGAGCGCTCACTTTACGATACCTCGTGCTGGTACTGGTGCTAGTAGCGGGCCGCCAGAAGAGGGAGGCGGAGGAGGGGATACCCACAACGGCCAACAGCAACGACCACGAACCCAACTACATTCTATAGCACACCAGTGTGGTATGTGCGCTGTCCTGGTGGTGGTACTTTGTGTCACGAAGGAGCGCTGGTGGGGGAAAAGATCTCCCGCCATGACACGCGCACCTCACGCTGCCGAACCAGCTAACCATTTCGTACGTATCACTATGTATAACACATTTTAAATTCCCGCGTTTTTTTGTTTATGTTTATTATTATTATTATTATTATTATTTTTTTTTTAGATTGTTATTTAAGTAATGTGTCGTTGGCTTGTACACGGAAAGAACAAGATGACACAGGATATCATCCCAGATTATACTGAGTGAAAAAAAATATAATAATAAATTTAGCAGATATTTAATAATTTTTTTTTATCGAATAAATTGTGGCAAAAAAATTAGGACAAAAAATTGATATTTAGAAATTTAAAAAAATTAAAAATCCAATTTTTTTTAAATCATTTTTTGAAACTAATTTCTTTGTTAAATAAAATTTTAAAATTATCTAATGACTGCTAACTTTAATGTCATTGAAAATAAATTTAGCAGATATTTAATAATTGTTAAAATTTTTTTTAACAAATAAATGATGGCAAAAAAATTGACATTTAGAAATTTTAAAAAATTAAGAATTCAATTTTTTTTAAATAATTTTTTGAAACTAATTTTTTTGTCATAAAAAAAATTTCAGATAGTAGCTAGTATAATCCAGATTACAATGAGTATAATCCAGATATCACGCAGTATAATCTGGATAACACTAGCTACTATCTGAAAATTTTTTTTCATCACAGATATCACTGAGTATAATCTGGGATGATATCCAGTGTCATCTTGTTCTTTCCGTGTACTTTTAGACATCTTGTAATTTTAAGATTATTGAGATACCACTTAAATTGACATACGTTAGAAATTTTTATGATAAATTATGATAAAATGGGTTTTTATAATAATCAAGTGCTTTCATTTAAGTACGCACATGATTTTTTCATATATTTATATATATAAATATTTTTAACAAATAAATTATAGCAAAAAAAAATTATTAAAAAAATAGACTTGTAGAAATTTTAATAAATTAAAAATGCAATTTTTTAAAAATAATTGTTTAGAACAAATTTTTTTGTTAAAGAAAATTAAAAAATTGTCAAGTGACAGCTAACTTTAATGTCAAAATTTAAACTTTAAAGAGATAAAAAATTAATTAAATAAAAACATCTTCAGATTTTGTTTTGATTACAAAATACCAGCAGAAATTGAAGTTAAAAAAAAAAGGAAATGGAAAAAAAAATTAGATGTTCCTTACGAATAAATGTCAGTCATTGAACAAGCAATACAACTGTAATGACGGACTGCCTGAAGGGAAATTAGTACCTACGTCGATTACATTTCAAGCTAGAGATTTCAACCGGGGGCACTCACCTCTGACTTTGACGCTGATCGATACTCGTCTGAATTTAAGTAAACGAAAAACTCAATTGTTGCAATTAACCATATAAATTTTTATTAATCTGGCTTTACTACATTTAAATAAAATTAATACTTTAATTAACTACGCAAAAAAAAATTAGAAAAAAAGAATTTTTACCGCACAAAGAAAGCGCGCGAAAATAAATTTGAATTTGAAATGGCATAAGATGGCGCGTTTTTATGAATACGATTTAGCGGAAGATGGCGGATCACGTGATGAAAACACGGCGTGACGTAAAGGACGTATATACATATATATATATATATATATATATATATATATATGTTATATACTTTATGTGTGTATATGTACAATGCAGCAGTAGCGCTCTAACGTTCTAAGCAGCTAACCAGTAGTTCAATATGGCCGACGAGTGAACATCAGTGTTGAATTCGTTGATAGACTTAATTCGCTCAATTTATTATTATAATTACGTGATTTTAATTTTTATTACATCTTATATTTTAATTATAGAGTTAATAATGATATCATCAATAGTATCTCGTCTTGTCATGTGAGTATTACTTTTAAATAATTATCTAAAAAGCCCAACAATGCCCACGTAACAAAAGTGTCATTTAATTTTTATAAAACTCTTTACCATTTATTTATTATTTATTGTAGCTCCGCTATTTTTAATAATTCGCTACTTTATTATAAGTTTTATCAAACATCAAAAAAATTTACTATAAAAATTAATTTAGCAGATATTTAATAAATAAATTATTGCATTAAAAAGATGAAAAAAAAATGGACATTTAAAAATTTTAATAAATTAAAAATGCAATTTTTTAAAAATAATTTTTCGCAACAAATTTTTTTGTTAAATAAAATAAAAAAATTATCAAGGGACAGATAACTTTAATATCATAAATTTACTCCATTATTTTTCAAGTCTTTGTCAGTGTTGTGCAAGTGAATTTTTTTATTTCTAATAAATTTATTGTGATTAATATTTACAATAAATAATTTATAAAATAATTGGTAAAAAAGTGATAATAAAACCAGTCAGCTGGCAAATTTAATTTTTAAAAACCTACTCTGTTCTATTTTTAGAATTTTCCTTTGTCCTTTTAGCTATAACCCGAGAGACACCACAATAAAATACTATAGATAAAGCAGTAGATAATATACTTATTTATCGAATGAAAAATTAAATCCACAAGCACCCTGGATGACTGGATATTTTTTTTAAAATAAATCCATATATAAAATTTTGTCTAGACAGATTACGTTTACTTGAGTGAAAGTGCAATGAGTTCAAATGCGCATCGCTGATTATAAAATAACAACAATAACGATAATAATAGAGACTAGAAGTATTATTTTTTATTTTTTACACAACTTGCAATTATTGCGATAGTGAATGTTGGATATCGTTTTATTTTATATTCTTCTTTAGGTAAAGTCTTGAGTCTTGATCAAAAGAGTTGAGCTATTGCCACGATATTGAGCTTAAGCCTTGATTTAATTGCAAAATCAAAACATAAAGACGCTATTCATGTTTTAAATGTAATTTTAATGCGCAATGCGCTAAATCATAAATTATTTAATTACTAGTAATTCGTATATAATATTAAAGGGCCGACGTTTTTAATTTTTTTATTTTTTTCAATAATTAAATTAAAACAAAAAATATTTTTAAAAATTTCATTGAAAGTTTTTCAAATTTCTTACAAATGAAATTTTTTTACTTTTTGCAATAATTTTTTCAATAAAAAAAAGTTCTAAAAATTTTTCGATGTCGGCTAATTTAATTTATGACATTAAAGTTAGCTGTCACTCTTATAATTGTTTTATTTTTTTTATTAAATAAATTTGCTCCAAAAAATTAATTCTGAAAAATTTCATTTTTTAATTTTTTAATTTTCTAGATGTCAATTTTTTATTCTTATTTTTTTTTGCCATAATTTATTTGCCAAAAAAATTTTTTAAATGAATTATTATCTGTTAAATTGATTTTCATTTTAATTTTCATAATTCGACAAAAAAATATTTTTAAAAAATTTCACTGAGAGTTTTTCACGGTTTTTACAAATGAAAATTTTTTTCTAATTTTTTTATAACAATTTTTCAATAAAAAAAAGCTCTAAAAAATTTAAGATGTCTGCTAACTTAATTTTGATAATTCGTATAGATAATGTTTTAATTTATATTTGGAGTTGGATTATTTTAGATAGTTTTATTGCCTGGTATAGTAATTCTGTTTAATACGAGCTAGAGTCCGAATAGCTAAAAATAACAGGGCTAGTGCCGACCACTCGGAGTTCAAGTAGCGAATCATGTTGATGTATGTGTAATTGTAATTACACAAAGAAAATTAAGTTAGCCAACATTTAAAAATTTTCAGAGATTTTTTTTCTTGAAAAAATTATTACAAAAAAATAAAAATAAATTTTTATTTGTAAAAAAACTTGAAAAATTATAAATGCAATTTTCTAAAAATATTTTTTAGTTCTAATTTAATAAGAAAAAAAAATTGAAAGCGTCGGCTAACTTCAGTATTATAATTATACATGTTAAATAAAATGAGAATATGTTGTGGTGTATAATCATTGAGAAGAAGGTGAATGTTTGGCTTACGTTTTTCGAAAGTTACCAAAAATGGATTGAGTACTTGATGGCTGTTACTTATAAGGTGATGACCAGGTTTTAACTTTTTTTTTATTAATAATAAAAATACAGATAAAATTATATTTAAATATTAAAAAATAATAATATTGTTATTTTTATTAATAATAAAAAAAAATTTATTTTTTTTAAAAACACAAGTGTTTATAAACAAAATAAGACGGAAGTATATTAAACAATGAGCTGGTTAATAACACGTTATGTATTTTTACATATTTATTGTAATTTTAATCAGTAGATAAGTGACTGGGTATATTATCGTCAGCTGATCGTACGTCACATGCGTACAGCTGAGTTGTGGATTGAATTAAAGTTGGTACGGGTTGCTGCACTCATTTAAAGCTTCTTTCTTCATGTGTTTGTTATCTATCTCGCTCTTTCTTATCTCCGAGTCGGTAATCCAACTCCAACTCTTTGACTTGCGTTTTTCTTGACCCAGCCTTGGCCGGGCTCTGTTATGTGACTCACATATACGTTAAAATGGAATTAAATACAGTAACAGCGAATAGAGCGTATAGATTGACGAGCGCCGGGAGCCAGAAGTAGAACGTAAAACAAAACCGAGGCAACTCAATAGTATTTGCTCGATTTTTAACGTTATTTACTCTTTATTTCAATCATTACTCATCACTAATTACTCATCCGAATGTTAATTTTAAATGTAAATGATACTTGATATTTTTATCAATGGATTTACGGTAAATGATGAATAATTTAGTTGAATTTTTAAACTAATCTATATTATTAAGAGAATAAGAAAAATTTTGTTTCTAGGATAGTCATATGATAAAATCGGTTTTTTTGGTAAAGCTTGGTGTCATTGCAATGTTCTTGACTTGAATTTCAAGGTTTTCTATCATTTTCACTGATAGTCAATTTATTATGATAAGTACTTAGGCTGAATTCGAAAATGCTCTATCTATAGATACATAATTAAGAAATGACCTTGTATTTTGTGAACTATGGACATTATTAAAGATATAAGCTCATTCCGATGTTACACTCATCGAGACCTTTCATTTGAGTACCCACATCAATTTTTATATATTTTATATATTTATATATATTATATATATGTATATATGAAAAATATATCAAAATGCATGTAGGTACTCAAATGAAAGCTCTTGATAAGTGTAATATCAGGATGAGCTTATATTTTAAAAAATGTCAATAGTTAGGAATAAATTTGTATCTTGTGAACTATTAACATTTTTAAAGATATAAGCTCATCTCAACATTACACTCATTGAGACCTTTCATTTAAGTACCCACATCATTTTTCATATATTTATATATATTATATATATAAATATATGAAAAATATATCAAAAAGGCATGTAGGTACTCAAATGAAAGCTTTTGATGAGTGTAACCTCAGGATGAGCTTATATTTTTAACAACGTCAATATTCAAGAAAGCACAGAGCAATTTAACAAAAGTCATTATTTAATAATGCAAAATTTTATTTATTTGTAGTTAACTGCAAGGTTGCTAGTTTTTATTCTTGTATTTTTTGTTATTCAGGATATTTTATATTATCGTGAATAAGAGCAAGATGATTTTACCGTTCATTCCCAGTTTCGAAGAGCTCCTGAGCTGTACTAGTAATGACACGAATAAGTTGGTGCATTTCTGTTCACTTGTTGGATCGATGCCCGGCTGGCAACAAGGGTAAAAACTGAACGAGAAACAGAGTTGTCTTATATTGTATTATCCACCCCTTGTCATTCTTTCAAGGAGCTATACTATTTTACTTTTTCTCTCTATTTGATACTCATTTTTAATGTGTCTGTAATGGAGCGCTTACAATCTTTTGAATAAATGTCAAATATCGTTTTAAATACTCAGCCGATCATTATCTAGTGATTAAAATTTTTCAATCCATTAGAACGTTGATTTTCATGGGAAAAAAAAAAAAAAAAAAAAAAAATTGATTTTAAGAATATCCATGAATTGGCTAAAAATATAATCAAAAACATTTTAAAAAATATTACTTTCTATTTTCAGAATTAAAAAAAAAAAAAAAGAAAAAAATCTTAGTGAATTATTTTAGTGTCAAGAAATTTAGTGAAAATTATTTTGTTTATTTATTATTTAAGTATGTCGTAAAAATTATCTCAATTTTTAATAAATAAAATTTGGAGCTTAAAGCTTCAAATTAATTGAAAAATAAACAATACACATGTTTTTAATTTAAAAACTTAATATTTGAAACATTTTTAGTATTAATATTATTCAATTTATCAATTTAAATATTCAAATACAAAATGAATTGATTACATAATAAATCAAAATTTTAAATAGATTTTTTTAGTGTCAGTCTTTAATGATAGATCTTAAATAATAAAAAAGATAAAAATTAAAATAAAGCAAAAGTGATAATTAAAGATTTATTTTAAGCTGATTTGTATCAATTTCATCGTAATCTGTACAGTAGAGACCAATTAACGCTCATCTATAAATACCTAAAAATCAATAATTAATACGATCATCATTCGAATCCGATAACCATTTTGATATACGTATATAATTAAACGTACATGCACTTGTATATTAAACAATATTTTAAAACGACACTGAATTCTTTGCAATAAATCGATACTTACAATGAGTATCATTTCCTGGCAGTTATAAATATATGTATCTATATAAATTAAAATATTTTTGTAAGTTAAATTTTGTTTTCAAATGTATAAACTGACACTTTGATAGTTTTATATAAGTCCGTTATTGACTTTATAATTTTGAATGTTGAATAATAATTGCGTTAAATTATTGGGTGAATTAAACAAACTTCAAAATGTCACAGTGATGGTTTTATTAATTTTATTTTATTAATAATGCAAAATAATTTTTTTAAAAACTTTATTTATTTTTTTTTTTTTATTAAGAGTTTGAAAAGATTATAAATAAATAATCGTACATATGGTTAGTGTCTACTGTATATTAATTGAAAGATACAACAGTGTATTCAACCACCAAGTGGATAGCAATTACAAAAGTTATGAAGCAGAGTTTACTGTCAATGTTTTAAAAACGAAAATATATATAGTTCAATGACCTTAAGTCATACTCCATCGTGAGTAGGATTGTAAAAGTAAAGTAAAGTGTATTAAATGAAAAAGGATGGAATAGAAGAGAGGACAGGTTACGAGAGATCTCGACATGAATGAGGAAAGTCACGACATCCTTCTAAACATCAATGATAAATCACGCGATGTTAAAAGCGAAGTTAAAACACAAATATATATATGTATTAACTTTTGCGCTCTCGATAACCCCAATTTCATTATATTATTATTCATTCAACATTACTTTTAACTTTTCTTTGTTCTTCGTTCAAGTAATTTATATTTATATTTTTTGACCAAGTGAAATGTGAAATGGTAAACTGATGAAAAATGCATTTAGCTTTGCTTGTACCAGTGCAAAGATCAACAGAGCAGAATTATATATTTAACAACGTATGCGTGCGGTGACCCCCGACAAGAGTGATGACCCTCTTCATGCATCGATTAAATAAGAAAGAGAAAGAAAAGAATAATTTTTATACGTGCGTTGAAAAAAAAATTTACTTGAATTGAGTAAATGATTCTTAAGAAATTAATCTATATTATTAAGAGAATAAGCAAAATTTTTTGGCAAGTGTATTTATATGATAAAATGGGTTTTTATGGGTGATTTGCTCTATCTTTAGATCCATAATTAAGAAATGACCTTTTATCTTGTGATCTATTGATATTTTTAAAGATATAAGCTCATCCCGATGTTACACTCATCAAGAGCTTTCATTTGAGTACCCACATCAATTTTTCATATATTTTATATATATATATATATATATATATATATATATATATATATATATATATATATATATATATATATATATATATATATATATATATATATATATCATATATATGTATATATGAAAAATATATCAAAAAGGTATGTGGGTACTCAAATGAAAGCTCTTGATGAGTATAACATCGAAATGAGTTTATATTTAAAAAAATATCAATAATTAAGAAATGACATTGTATTTTGTCAACAAATGATATTTTTAAAGATATAAGCTCATTTCTACATTACATTCATCGAGACCTTTCATTTAAGTACCCACATCAATTTTTCATATATTTATATATATTATATATATGTATATATGAAAAATATATCAAAAATGCATGTGGGTACTCAAATGAAAGCTCTTGATGAGTGTAACATAGGGATAAGTTTATATCTTTAAAAACGTCAATAGTTAAAAAACTACAGTGCAATTTAACAAAAGTGACCGTAAGGTTACTAAATTTTTTCTTAATTTGAGTAAAAAAATTTTTAAACTGAAAAATTTTTCTTAATACAAGATTTTTTATCTTGATTGAAGTTATTTTTTTTTCAGTGAGTGTTTTATCAGAAAACTTTTTCATATTTTTGTTTAATCTTTATTTTATAAAAAAAAAAGTTAAAACAAAATTCTAAAGTTATAATTTTTATAAAAAAAAAATTCTAACAAGTACCAGTCCCAGAATACTTATAATTTTTTTGGATTAAAAATTAAATGAGGATTTTCCACCGAGTCATGCGTAAAATTCAGTGAAATAACTCTCGCGTTTGAGAATCCAATGACCTCTTTTCTTCGACTCCCCATTACCAGCAAACTAAAAAGGAAAAAGGATTAACTCTGAAAATAACCTTAACTCGTATCGTTATATCCACAAAATTTTCATCATCTTTGTTCTCTTTCTCTAAAAAACTAAAATTATAAAAATAATAAATTCCAAAGAAGAGTTTTTCTTTGATTTATTATTTTTATTTGAAGAAAAAACATTATTTGTTAATTTTTTTACTCTAGCTCACCCACGTTGAAAACCGTGACGCGGTTGTCCGTTTTTCTTTCAAAAGTATCTATATCTATATTAAAAAAAAATCATATATATATATATATATATACAGCATCATCATCTACTACCATTAAACATATCGTGAGTTTAAATATAAATTGAACGTTAAGAGTGAGCCAACCTTTAGTCTTGGCATTGCGACGCAGCGTGAAACACATCCAGTGTATTTTCACTCACATCTTGCATTAAATCTCTTCAAGTGGTCCATTACCTTCGTTACATTACACTTACTTACAATTAAAAATATTCGGGAAGACTATAGTTGTTAAAAAAAATTTAATGTCTGCTCCAGTTCGTCAAGAAATTCGGATAACTATTTTCCTGCACGATGGCATCGTAGTTATTCACATTTGATTTATTTTCTAGTGCAATAATTGTGCGAATAGAATTTAGAAATCCTCGATTGACATAAAAAAACGTTCACAATTTATCATTTCATTATAATGGAGGAATAAGAGTCAATCGAGCATGAAAAATTGACAGAATTGTGAAAAGCATTAAGGAATTATCAAGAGAAAGTGAAATTAAATAAAATATTTAATTGTTTATCATTAAAGTGAAACAACTTTAAAATTCTGAAGCTTTAATTTTCATTAAATTAAATTTATAAAGCCTGAATTTAAGATGACGTGTTTCACACCACCCAATCGTCGTAATGTTCCAGTTATCGTGCCGATTGCTGAACGGTACTCTAGGAATTTTCATGCTCCAGTATTCAAACGGGTTACTGTCGTCAATACTCTATCAATAAGACATCTTCCAACGCCTATAAAAATAATAAAACAATAATATTAATAAATTAAAATTATTATTTAATATAATAATGTATTAATTTAATAAATTTAATGTAAATATAAATTTTTAAAATAATTTAACACTTGAATTTACTTTCCCGTATTTATATTAATATTTATTTACTATCTGTCCTTAACGCTCGAACGAACGATTACACAATAAAGAATAATGACTGTTAGACATTGTAACGTAATGATAATGACTTTTGTTAATTGCCTGTGATCTCTTTTGGATCTATTACAGTTTTAGTTTAATTATATACGGATAAAAATTAATAATATTGTATTGTTGACATTTCACATCTGATTGAAGTGTCATTCACTTCAATTTATTGGAGTCTTTCCAATTTATACATCACTATATTTATTAACTTTATTATTTGTGTACTTTATATTTATAATAAACTGTGTTACATTCAGTATAAATTTATTTTATAAATAATAGATAAATCATTTTGAATAAAGTCTTATTAAATTATCAATCTGATAATTTTTAGATTTTTTTTACCCGAAAATTATTGTAAATAAAAAATTTTTAAAACACCTGTAGAAATAAAAAAAAAAAACTAAGTGCAATTTTTTAATAAGACTGTCGTGACTTATGAACCGTAAATAAATAAAATTTTGCTTTCTTAAATAATAACTTTTGTTAAATTGCACTGTACATTTTTAAATATTCACGTTTTTAAAAATATAAACTCATTCCGATGTTACACTCATCAAGAGCTTTCATTTGAGTACCCACATGCATTTTGATATATTTTTCATATATACATATATATAATATATATAAATATATGAAAAATTGATGTAGGTACTCAAATGAAAGGTCTTGATGAGTGTAACATCAGGATGAGCTTGTATCGTAAAAAATGTCAATAGATCACAAGATACGAGAATAATAAAACTTTCGGAAAATATTTTATAGTTACTTTTACAAAATTTTTTAAAAAACTTTGTTTTAAAAAATTGTGAAACATAAATAATAATAATAATTAAAAATTGATAATAATTACCTGCAATTGTTACAATTATCTATATACAATTATTCATTTGTCTGAATATTAAAAAAAAAATTACAATAATGACTTTTGTTCATGACATACGTCTGCAGATAAAATTGCGTAATGTAACACCCGACATTGACAATAATCATCAAATTACCTGTAACTCTAATGTATAACCTACATGTACATTTATATTTAAAATAAATGTATGAACATCCCAGTTAATGTCTCTCAGTCTTAGAGTTTTGTTAGCTGCGTAGTTCTCACTTGAAAAAATTTTAATTATTTTTATCTTAAAATAGAGTAACAAATAAAAAATTTTTCCTTTTTTCTTCTGAAAACTAAAAAGTAATAAAAATTAAAAAAAAATAATAAAAGCAGTGTGTTTGATCCATTAAATTACAGTATATATATATATATATATATATATATATATATATATATATATATATATATATATATATATATATATATATATATATATATATATATATATATATATATATATATATATATATATATATATATTTTAAATAGTGAGTGAGGGAGCGGCATTTGTGTATACATAAGTACCCCGGAAGGGGTCATTGCTGCTAAAATAGCACGTGCAGTAGGTTTAGTTTCTTGATGACTCTGCCAGCAAGACTAGTTGTGAACTGGAAGCAACCGTGACTGGGACAAAGCAAAATCTTTAAAAGCCAAAAGTAGTACCACGCCAACTAAAGCGAAAGTAAAAGCCAAATATTCAAACTTTAACATACCGCAAAGACATTTTAAACATTGTAATTAAATGATTAATAACAAAATTATAAATAACTATAGCCTATAAAAGACAAGCGACAGTCATTATATATTTTGTCTATAAAATATATTAAATTGAGGCTATATTATTGAGAAGTGATATTTGAAAAGATAACCATAAAAATGGGAAATGAAAAAAGAATAACCAAGACAACTTACACATCAACCAGTGCTAAAAACGATTGTAGATCAATTATTGACGTTAGTGAAGTCGATCATTTTGACTACGATAATTCAGAAATAGATAATTCATCGTCTGTTAATTCTTTATCTCCAAACACCATGCAAACAAGTATAACGCGCTTAATCGCGAGTAAATCAATTGCATTGGCACGATACTCCATTGAAAATTTGTCAATTAAATTGACACTCGGCAATTTGGGCTTTTTGATTATTATCATGGTCATTTTTGTGCCTAAAACTATTACATATTTTCTCATCTATCCGATTTTTAGATTACTCTTCGGCACGCTTTATCCAGCTTATGCTTCTTACAAAGCGGTGAGAACGAAGAACGTTAAAGAATATGTAAGTATTTTTTTTTTTATTTATTTTTATTTTACTATTTATTTATTTTTTATTTACAGGTAAAATGGATGATGTACTGGATTGTTTTTGCCTTGTTCACGTGCGCTGAAACATTTACTGATGTGTTCTTCAGTTTTTGGTAAAATATTTTTTTATTTAAATTAATCATCTAATTTTTTTCATAATATTAAAGTTAGCCAACGTTTTTAATTTTTTCTCAATAATTAAATTAAATTAAAAAAATTGCACTTACAGTTTTTCAATTTTTTTACACGTGCAATTTTTTTTTATTTTTTAAAATTATTTTTTCAATAAAAAAAAATTTTATAAATTTTTAAATGTCGGCTAACTTAATTTTTTTTATTTTTTTTATTTTTCCTAAATAATCATTTAATTTCATTAATTTTAAAAACGACGCATCAATTTTTTTTATTCACACGCAAAAACACGTGGTTAAGGACACGTGGTTTAGGAGTAGAATTTACTACACGTGTTAATCACCCTAAAATAAACTATAGTAAATATATACTTTATTCTACAGTAAATGGTACTCCAAATGTAGTTACCCTTATCCGCATTTTTTTTCCATGGATTTAATTGTTTATTTACTACTTTAAACTAAAAAAAAATTGTCAGCTACTATTTTCAGGATTATAATTTTTAATGACAATATTAATGAAATACTAATGAGTAAGACAGAGTGTGAGTAAAAAAGGAGAAAGATGATAATAATAATAATAAGAGTTACTAATCTGATAACTAGTGTAAATTTACTCAGGAGGCTAATACTCCATTATTGAATTAGATATTGATTCAAGTATCATTTATTCATTCATATATTTTTGTATGTACTTAGTAGATTACAGAGAGTTAAGGTTGATTTATTGTCGTTTAAATAATTTAATTGTTTGTTTTAAAATAGTTTTTTTTTTTTTTTTTAAATAATAAAAAAAATGAGTAGTATTTACCGAAAATTAATTAGAAAAAAAATTAACATAAAAATTTTTTTTTAATTTCTACTTGCAGATTTTTTTTCAAAATTGTTTTTATCAAAAAAAAAATTTATTTTTATTAAAAATTTTCAAAATAATTTTTCATTTTTAATTAACTTAAAAAAAAAACTAATTAAATTTTTTTATTTAAAATTTCGTCGGTTCTAAATATTAAAAAGTAAACTTGACAATTTGATGTATTGTTTAAATAATTTAATTATTTTTTTTTTTTTTTTATAAAAAAAATGAGTAGTATTTACAAAAAAATAAATTAGAGAAAAAAATTAATATTTAAAGTTTTTTTAAATTTCTACTTGTAGATTTTTTTTCAAATTTTTTTTTATAAAAAAAAAAAGTATTTATTTTTATTGAAAATTTTCATTTTTAATTAACTTAAAAAAAAAAACTAATTAATTTTTTTTATTAAAAATTTCATCAATTCTAAATATCAAAAATTAAACTTGACAACTTGATGTACAAAACTAGGCCATGACCCGAAAAACAAAAATTGAAACACGCGTATATTCTTTAAGCTGTGGATTAAAAAAAAATCATTGAAGAATATTTTCTATTTGAATAGGTTCCCGTTCTACTACGAGATCAAAATAATTCTGGTGATCTGGTTATTGAGTCCCGCAACCAAGGGTTCGAGTATCCTCTATCGGCGTTTCGTGCATCCCGCACTCATACGCCGTGAAGCTGAGATCGATGACGCTTTGGCACGTGCCACCGAACAAGGCTACACAGCGGTGCTTCATCTTGGTACTAAGGGTGTCAATTACGCCACCACAGTACTCATGCAAACGGCAATTAAAGTGAGTTAAAATATTTCTTCTTTGATTTTAAACATAAGCAATTTTTCCCCCAACTAAAAAAAAGTATAAATTAATTTTATTTTTATTTTTTGAGTAATTAATTAAATAAATTAGAATGCACTTACGCTTTTATTTATCCATCTAACAATTTTAATTTTTTTAAAAATTTTATTTCATATTTTTTTTTTTTTTTTATCCATCGCTAAAAACTTCATGATCACGCACTAATCATCTGGTAAAACAATAATAAAAAAAAAAAAATAAAAATCCAATGATTAATCAACATCAATTAACATCATCAACGATTGCTTTAAAATTAAAAAAACAATTACAAAAATTAAAAAAATCAAGAACTTCCCAAGTGCCATTCCGAGTTCTGTTCATCAAGACGAACCTAACGATCAAACCGACTCGCCGATTTCTAGCTTAACCAGCAACAAATCACCAATGAAGGAGAAGGACAGCCGGAAAAACAGCTTGGATAATTCATTGTCACCCCAGAGGTCAAGTCCGCATCATCACCACAAACATCATCAAAAGCAGTCGCATCACCAGGGAAATTTAAATGCGGCTGTTGATTTTGAATCACAAACACCGGATATTAAAGTTGAAGTTATTAGCGATGACGAGAGCAGTTTATCAAACTTTGTCATTGATGAAACGTCATCTTCGGTTGATGAGTTTAAGATACCAGCTGTAAAATCACCAAAAAAATTACGCAGGACAACTAGACGTAAAAAAAATTCATCCAATCAAACAAATACGAGCTCGCTACGTAAATATGATGAATACAGTGACGACGCAGATTTGTAGTTGCTAAATTTTTTTTTTTTATTTATATAAATAAAATATGAGATCTCTATAAAATTTTTATTCGTAGCAATTAAAATATTTTTTTTTTTTTATTAAAAAAATATTTTTATTCAAACTGTTGATTTTAAAAAAATAACTGAGGATTTTTTTTTTGGAAAAAATTAATTCTCTTTAAAATACTTTCATGCTTTTAATTTTAAATTAAAGTTCGTAAAAACTTTTGAGTAAAATTGCAAAGTATTGGAATTTTTTTAAAGAAAATTTATTACAAATAATATTTGAAAGTTTTAATATTTAAAATAAATAGTTTTGGTATAAAATGTAAAATTTAAATAAATATTGCTACGTTAATTTAGTTTTATTGGATAAAATTTTTTTTAATTGTAATTTCAAAAAAATTAAGAGTTTTTTTTTACTCAGGGCTTATGTAAAAGAAACATTTAGATAATTAATTAAAATTGTGTGTTATTTTTCAACAATATAATCACCCACCACGATTGCCTTAATTGTTGAACGTATCAATCATGTGCTTTAATGCAATTTGCCGAGTAGCAAATAATTTAATTAGCAACAATCATTTTTATATTGATAAACAAAATTACGCCATAAATCATACTGATAAGCAAGATTAATTATTAAGTTGCTAATTAATAGTTAATATTATTATAGAAAATTGATAAAAGATCCTTCGAAAAATTCTATAAATCATTGTGAGTGTATAATAAGACTGAAAAAAAATTAAAAAAAAAAAAAAAAAAAATTGTAATTCTTTTTTTATGTTTCAATTTAGTGACTGTCTTAGATAATTAAGTCATGTCTTAATTTAAATATTTATAGCTGATAGTTTATAAATAATTACATTTAATATTAATGAATTTGTAACAAAATTGTGTAACGTATCATAAGCCAACGGATAGAAATACCACGTTTTATAATAACTCAATGTGATAAATACATATATATATATATATATATATATATATATATATATATATATATATATATATATATATATATATATATAAAAAAAAAGGAAATTGACTTTTTTTTACATTAAAATTTAACAAGCAATAAATTTTTGGTAATTATTTAGAAATTTTTTGGTAATTATTTAATTATTCATAAAAATATCAAGAAAGAAAAAAATAAAGATTTCGATAGCTTTTTTGCCTTCAAAAGTTGGAAAAAATTTTGGCTCTTATGTTTTTGGATAAAATATGTATTTTATTTTTTTTTATATATTTTTTTATGTATTTAAAGTATACAAAAAAAAACGAACAATTTAAAAAAAAGAAGTTGAATATCACAATTTTCTAAAAAATTTATAAATTTTTTTGAAAATTTATAAAACTTGTTAAAATTGAGAAAATCAATTTTTTTTTTAATTGTTCATTTTTTTATGGATTTTTCAAAAAAAAAAAAATATATAAATAAAATCAAACAGAAATTTTTCAAAAAAATGAAAATTAAAATAGTTGATTTCACTTGTAAATATTTACCAAACTTTTTTTTAATTAATTTAAAGAACTGGTAATTATTTACAAGTGGAGTCAAACCCATTTTTGACCATATCAAGGTAAAAAATGAACATTTAAAAATTTTTTTTATTTTGTTAGTTTGTACAGCGGATTTATGGTGGTCATATCGAAAATATCAAAAAATTAATATTTTTATAGCTTTTGTGCCATCAAAAGTTGGAAAAAATTTTGGCTCATGTTTTTGGATAAAATTTTTATTTTATTTTTTTTTTTTATGTTTTTGGTATATATTTATTTTAAATTACATAAAAAAACGAACAATTTAAAAAAAAAAATTGAATATCTCAATTTTCAAAAAAAATTATAAATTTTTTTTTTAATTTGTAAAATTTGTTAAAATTGTGGTAGTAAAACTTTTTTTTTAATTGTTTATTTTTTTTATGTATTTAAAAAAAAATATCAAAATTTTATAAAAAAAAAAAAAAACGAATTAAAAAAAAAATTGAACATCACAATTTTCAAAAAAATTTATAAATCTTTTTGAAAACTTGTAAAATTGTGGTAGTCAACTTTTTTTTTTTTAATTCATTTTTTTACATATTTTTCAAAAAAAAATATATATCAAGATTTTCAAAAAAATGAAAATTAAAATAGTAGACCCCACATGTAATTAACAACCAAATTTTTACCTCTTAATAAAAATTAGATAATTTTTTTATAAACAAAAATTATCAGAAAAAAAAAAATTTCAATTTCCTTCAATGATAATCAATAAGAATAATTAATCAACATAATCATTAGTATAATGTTTTTTTTGTTACCTCTATTTACATATTATATTTGTTTTTTTTTTTTTTTTTTGTGAATAACATACAAGAGAAAAGTGACAGAGGATTGTTACTAAATAATAAGCAATTTTTTTTATATATATATTAAACTGAATCCAAAGATCCTCGTATCATAATTTTCTTATAATCTATCAATAAATAAATAAATTTTTTAACATTACAAGACTGTTTTACTTAATCATCATGCTTTAAGCTATTTTAATTTATCATAATAAATAAATATTATAATTTTAATACAATATTAATAATAAATTTACGGCTAAAATATTAAGCACTAATTAAATTAAAATTAATGAAGAAACAGCTTTAGACGACGCTGGATATATGATAACGAAGCAAATATAATGATCTCAGTGGTTGCATAACAGTAGTGATGATTAATGATTATATTAATAGAAAATTAAAATAATGGACTTTAGATAAAATTAAACCTTAAAATAATTTACCGAAAATTATCATGGTGATGGCTGATAATTTATTAATATTTTCATTTATTTTTGGTAAGAATCATACTTTTTTTTTTTAATATAATTTTATTTGCAAAATTGTTGCTTTTTTTTTTTTATTATTTTTTTATTTTGTAAAAAAGAACAAAATTATTTATACCACATAAATTCTCTCTTGCATTCTTGCAATTTACAGGGTGGAGGTGGGTTAGTGCAGCAGCTAAAAAAGAGCTACAGTCTGAGTGACCTGACAAGCGAGAAAGAGGATGAAAATAGAAATACATCAATGATGCACGACGAGACAGATATGATAGGTATAATTAAATCTTTACATTACATAAATAATTTAATAATTTCTAATTAATATTACTAGAAAATCGAGCACGCTTTTGCCAGCGTGTTTATTATCGATAATTTAATTAATCAATATTTTAACGAATTTTGTTCATTAATATTGAACCGTTGCCAAAGTGGTTACCATAGGAACAAAAAGCGACAATAATAAATGATCGCATAAGCTTTTTAATTGAAGATTTTATATATATGATATTTTTCATATTTGTAAAATATATAAAAAAATTCGTGTGGGTATTCAAATGAAAAATCTCAATGAGCGTAACATCAGGTTGAGCTTATATTGTTAAAAATATCATTAGTAGACAAAATACAACGTCATTTCTTTATTATTGATATTTTTAAAGATATAAGCTCATCCTGATGTTACTCGCATCAAGACCTTTCATTTGAGTACCCACATCAATTTTTCATATATTTTTCATACATATATATATATATATATATATATATATATATATATATATATATATATATATATATATATATATATATATATATGTGTATATATATGAAAAGTATATAAAAAAGGCATGTGGGTACTCAAATGAGAGCTCTTGATGAGTGTAACATCAGGATGAGCTTAAAACGTTAAAAATATCATTAGTAGACAAAATAAAACGCAATTTCTTTATTATTAACATTTTTTAAGATATAAACTAATAAATAAAAAAACTATTAAATTAAATCATTAAAATAATAGCAGAACCTCGTCGAAGAGAAAATCCAGGACGCAGAGGATACAGCCCACGTAGAACACAATCAAGCTGTAATCGCGTAGATATGTTTTTTTCTGAAGTTGACGTTGATGTAAGACAACCTAGGCCTAGAGAACCCATAAGTAGTTTAAAGTATGTATACTCTTCTTTTTATTTTTTTTTTTTTTTTTTTTTTAACATAGAAAATTAATTATTTATCTCTTGCAGTAATATACGGTCATCAGACGACATATCCAGCGGTTACAGTAGTGGAGAAGCTGTTCAAAATCACCGCATGACGCCACACACGGAAACGCTTTTAAGGACATCGAGTGTTGGAGCAAGAACGAGGTCTTCAAAGCCTCGATCTACTGCTAAAAAATTACCCGAGGTTCGTAATCAATTAAACCCACGCCCAAGTATTATAAAAATACAAAATTACAAATTTTTATAAAAAACTCATACTGTAAAAAAATTAATTATTTATTATCCGGATGATTTTTTTTTTTTTTGAAAAAATCTATTTTATGGATTACTGGCCGATTAATGGTCAAATTTCTCGTATTCAAAGGATGAAGAAAACACGTGTGAGTTAGTGGATCCTCAATTACCAGCTTTGTCTGTAATTACCGCTCACCAAAGTCTACAACTTATGTTGTATTTGTCACAAATGCACGGTAATGCACCGCTAAATTATCCGGGGCTTGATGAAATTTTAAGGAACTCTGGTGATTTATTTTTAAAAAATTTCTCTGGATCAATACAAGACAACGTTAATCCTAATGCTAATGATGATGCTAATGGACTTCAAATTAATGAGGTCGAGTGTGATTATAAAAAAACTGATAGAGAATTTAAGGAGCAAAGTATTGATTTTCAAACTGTTAAAGATATTGAAAAGCTTTCTGTCACTGAAGATTTTTGTAAAATTGATGATAAAAATCAAGAAGAAATAAAAAAAAATTCTAGTTCAGAAAATTCATCAAAATTTTGTTCAGTAGAATTTGAAAAATTAAATAATCTAGAAAAAAATTCTGAAGAAAATTTATCAAAATTAATTCCAACAAAATCTGCAGAAGTAATTAATTTACTTACTGAAGAAGAAATAAAAAAATTATCCAGTGGAGATTCAAAAGATCCGCCAAAATTAATAGAAAAAAATGACTTGATAAATTCTGAAGAACTGAAAAAAAATTCTTCCGTCAATTTTTTACAAAATAATTCATCAGGATTATCAATTCCAAAAGAACTAAAAAAATTATCAAGTTCACATGAAATTTTAAAATCAACTCCATTTACTGAAGAAAAATTGCCTGGTTCCTCGATTTCAAACGTGGACATAACAAAAATAACAGACGAAATATGCCAGGAAAAATTTAAAGAATTAAAAAGACTTTTAAACACAGCCCACGAATCGGTGACAAGTATTGTTCATCCTGCAGAAAATTTACCTCCAAAAGAAGAAATAGACAAACGCTTGGAAGTTAAAGGTAATTCAAAAAGCAGTCTGCGGTCATCACCAAGTGTGTCGCGAAGCAGTTCTGATTGCGATCGTGCTGGTAAATACAATAAAAAACCTGCACCGAGAGTCCCTTCCTCAAAAAGTCAATTAAATTCAGATAATGATCCAGCTGAAGAAGAAACGGATGTCGAACAAGCATTAAAAGCAACACTCGTTATTAAAACTGGTACAGTAAAGACCTTCACCAATGTTAATAACACAAAAAATGTATTTTTTACTCATCCTACTACTTCTCATCGTCATTCATCTCCATCTGTCTCTAAAAATAATAAAAAAAAGAAAAGTTTGTCGAGATTTTTAACAATTCCACGGAATTTATTTGGCAATAAGGACAAAGATACTAAAGATACTAAAGGAGTTAATTTGAGATCTGAATCTTCGAGATCACGTTCGCCCAGTGTTAGCTCACAGGATTATGCAGCTAATAATAGTAGCAATGATAATCAAGATAGTACGAATAATAATAATCCTGATGTCCGAGATATTTTATTTAAAACTGCGATTGGCGACCAGAGTATCACTTCTGATACCTACATTGATTTTCGTACTGACAGTCTTGACCAATGTGATCAAAATAAATTAATTAATGATCCAAATCATTTTGATAAAAAATAAATAAAGGTTTTTAAAAAAAATAATGAAGAGATTTCTTCAGTGGGAAAATTAATAATTATTTGGTTTGTTTGAGTCTTTGTTGAGAGTGAGAGTGAACCACAAACATATTATGTGTTGCATTAATTCATTATTTTTATTTCTCATTAATTAATTAATTCACTTAATTATGCTTGTTTTGATGTTAACACTGTGTATTTTAAGTGTGCAATAGACAAAGACGTTCCCATTGCAATCAAAGTAGAAAGTCTTTGATATTGAGAATAATTTGAGGAATTATTTATAAGTGGGGTTTACCATTTTAATTTTCATTTTTTTGATAAGGTAAAAGACCCAATTATTGACACTTGCAATTTTGTTTTAATAAATTCGTAAATACTAGAAACCTTGCGGCCACTGTGATTGCCGTGAATTGTAAACTATGAAGAAATAAAATTTTGCTTTCTTAAATAATGACTTTTGTTAAATTGCACTGTACTTTCTTAAATATTGACATTTTTTAAGATTTAAACTCATCCCGATGTTAGACTCATCAAGAGCTTTCATTTGAGTATCCACATGCATTTTTGATATATTTTTCATATAGACATATATATAATATATATAAATATATGAAATATATGAAAAATTGATGTGGGTACTCAAATGAAAGGTCTTGACGAGTGTAACATCAGAATGAGCTTATATCTTAAAAAATGTCAATAAATCACAAGATATAATGTAATTTCTTAATTATTGACATTTTTTAAGATTTAAACTCATTTCGATGTTATACTGATTAAGAGCTTTCATTTGAGTACCCACATGCATTTTTGATATATTTTTCATATATATATATATATATAAAATATATGAAAAATTGATGTGGGTACTCAAATGAAAGGTCTCGATGAGTGTAACATCGAGATGAGCTTATATCTTTAAAAATGTCAATAGTTCACGAGATACAATTGAAATATTAATTTTTCTAAATTTTCATTGAAAATATTACCCACCATAAAAATACAAAAAAATAAAAAAATGTTAATTTTTTACTTAGATATCCCCAAAAATAGGTTTGACCCCACTTGTAAATAATTACCATAATTTGTGTTGCTTATAATTTATAAAAAACAAGCAATTTTTTTTTTAATTAACTGACATAAATAATAATGGATTGTTTCTTTTTTTTTTAATTTTCCAGATAACAAGTTTTGCAACTTTACCACGAAGTAAAAAACCAACGAAGAAAAAGGTAGCATGAAATTTAATTGCTGCTGATCACATTAAAGAAGAAGACGGATTAATCGGATCTAAATAAAAGCTATTGCCTTTGCATCTAAAATTTCTATTACATCATCAATCATCATGATCATAATCATTAGTCATTAACAGATAGTATTATCATCCGGTAGGCAATGTGATTAGCAGCATTAAAAGATGAATTAATACGAGAGCCAAAACGCTTAATCAGCGTCTAGCTTAATAGTCTTTACTCGATTGATTATTTTTATTTCAATCGAATTTTTGCAAGGTAAAAGAAAAATAATTTTTTTTTTTTTTTTTATGGAAAGTATTTTGAAAAGTAGAAATTTTATTTGAATTTTTTAATATGAAAATTGATGATTGAATTTATTTTTACATAAATTTTATATTAAAGTTTGCTTTTAAAATTTTAATAGTTAATAAGTCTAATACTTATATAAATATTTTTCGGTTTAATAAATGGCGTTATTAATTGAAGAAAAAAAAGATTATGCAATGAAAATAAATTAAAAAAAAAAATAAACAATTAAAAGCCAAGGAATTTGTTTTTAGATTATAGAATGTTGTCATTATTTAATATATAAACATAACGATATGTTCTTCTGCTTTATAAAGTATTTTTATTATCCGTAAAATTGTAATGATTAAGATGAATATTTGTGATATCGATATATTAATAATTATTGAATTAAATTGAGATTAAAAAAATAAAACTATGACATTTGAATCTAGAAAAAAATTAGATAATCAGGCTCTAGTCATGTAATTATTAACAAACTTCGATTAGATAGACTGTATTGAATTTTTTTTTATAAGTAACATATTTATTATCAATAATTAATAATGAAGATACTCATATAGATGTGTTAAAATCGTGTTATTTTATAAACTAATTGCTGTACGTAAAGTGTATGCTCTCTTGTGCCTGTTGTGCAAAAAAAAATGAACTTTAAATCATTTTTACCCTTTTCAATGAATATTTATTAATAATAACGGCACAAAAACTGCATTATTATTAATTATTAATTATAATTATACTTTTAAGCTATGAATTAACAAATAGAAAATAATGTTGATGTGTGGCTAATTATTGTATTCTACGCACAACTAACATTTTTATCAAATAATTATTTAATAATAAAATAATTCATGTATATACATAACATATATATATATATATATATATATATATATATATATATATATATATATATATATATATATATATATATTATAATCATACATTAAAACGATTAATTAATTAATTTTTATTATTATTTTAAAAAAGTATTTTTAAAAAGCACATATTTTAGTTATTAACAAATGTTTTATTTAATTTTAGCTTTGTTGAAAAAAATTATAGCAAAAAAAATTTTTTTATTAAAAAAAAAAAAATATTATTAGTGGAAAATGATATATTTAAATAAATATCTCACGGTGCTGATTCGCCACTTTTTTTTTGTACTTTTACGGATTTGAATTAATTTTATTTTAATTATTAATAACAATAAACTAAATTTGATGAACTGATTGTATCAATTGTGACAAAACTTGTATTATCAACAAATGCGTGAATTGTTAATTAATAAAAAAATAAACTACTAAAAATTAAATTACAAATTTTTAATTAATTTAAAGGTCCCCCTTTTATCCTTTATTTCCCCAGTTTTAAAAAAAAATTTAATTAAAAAATTCCACGTGTGAAATTTAATAAAAATTGTAAGTGAAAATTTTTAGAAGCATTTTTTTATTATAATTAATTTGTTATTAAAATTTTTTTAAATTGACAGGAGAAAATTTTTGATTTTTTTTTAATTAATTAAATTACAAGTAAAAAAATTTTTTTTAAAATTATTTAATGGAAATTTTTTCAATAAAAAATTTTGAAATGTCGGCTAACTTAATTTTGATTTCATTTTTGGTTTTTATTATTATTATTTTAAGCCTTATTTTATTTATTTATGAAATAGATTGAAACTCTAATTTTCTCTGCTGTCTTTCTTCTTTTTTCTTAGATAAAACAAAATTATCTCTGTCTGGTATTATAATTATTAGTTTTATGAATTTCTGTATTCAAATATACAGGTGTTAACTTATTAATCATTTATATCCCATTATCCATATATTAAACTTTAATCTTTCTTCAATAAATAGAAAACTTAAAGTATCCAGCATGCTTATTATCGGTGAATATTTATTTACCTAAAGAATTATTATCCTCATTGCTATGTTTTAGCTCTTTTGAATTAAATCCATACATTCCTTTCAAATTAATCATCATTATGGTAACTCACAATGTTTTAATGAGTATTATTTTTACAATAATCATTGCAGTCATTGATCATTCGTAATACGGAGCGGACGTATTGTCTTTCTTCTTCATTAAAATAACTCATAAATTAAACAAAATTTATTCCTTCGCTATAAATTATAAATTAATGTTTAAATATTGGCCTTCGTGAATTTTTTTTGTATTTGTAATTAATTTATATCAAAGTCAGTGTAAATTTTTATAAATAATTAATTCAATCCAAGCGCGCTTAATTTTTGTTTCGATAAAAAAAAAAAAAAAAAAAAAAATTGTATTTAAAATTAATTCAAAATGATTGAAACATTTTTTAATTTATTATTTAATGTATATTTTATAAGTTTAGTATTTTTACCAACTTTATTTTATTTATATCTTACAAGTACGTTTAATTATTGGTCCGATCGCGGAGTTTTGTACAAAAAACCAACAATTATATTCGGTAATTTCAAGGATTTATTATTATTTCGGAAATCGCAGCCAGAAATAATAAAAGAAATGTACAATTGGTTCGATTCACCTTTTTTTGGTGTATTTCGTGTCCGTTCGCCGATTTTAGTAATCCGAGATCCTGAATTGATAAAATGCGTGTGTGTAAAAGATTTCAAAAATTTTACAAATCGGGGAATCCCAACAAACTCCCAGGACCCGTTATCCAGCCATCTATTCAATTTGGAGGGAAACAAATGGAAAAATTTAAGATCTAAATTAACTCCAGTATTTACGGCGGGAAGAATTAAAGGAATGGTTCCATTGTTGCTAGAGTGTTCGGGTATTTTGGAAGAAGTAGTTAATAAAGTAGCAATTGGTAATGCTCCGGTAGACGTACGTGAATTGGCGGTAAATTTTACGATTGACGTCATTGGAAGCTGTGCATTTGGAATACAAATTAATGCATTGACTGATAAAGATTCGGAGTTTCATCGTGCGGTCAGGAAGCTTTCTAAGCCAGGATATAGAACTCAGCTTTGGCGGATGCTACGCACGGCTATTCCAAGAGTTTATAAATTTTTGAGAATACAAATTACTGATCCACATGTTACGAAGTTTTTTCAAAATCTTGTTAAGCAAATGATTGCTTTGCGCGAAAGCGGTGGTAATCAGACAAGAAGAAATGATTTTATGGATTTATTGGTTGACTTGAAACGCGATAATCAATCTGATCTTCATTCTAGTGAAGATAATATAGGTAAATTTTTATTTATTTTTTTGTAAAGAAATTTTATAAATATATTTTTATTTATAAAAATTAATAAATTTTTATTTATAAATTTATAAAGAAATTTTACAAATAATTTTTATTTATAAAAATTAAAAAATTTCTATTTAAAAAAATTAAAAAATTTTTATTTGTAAAAATAAATAAATTTTTATTTATTTATTTGTAAATTTGAGTTAATATTTATTAATGATTATAATAATCAAATTAATAGACTTTTGTCAATTTTTAAATTTTCATAAATGAAAATTAAGTTAGCCGAAATTTGAATATAAAAAAATTTTTTTTTTATTCAAAAAATTGTTACAAAAAAAAAAATGTAATTCGTAAAAAACTTAAAAAACTATACACAGTAAAAAATTTTAGGTCATTGCGTCAAAAAATTTTGTGTTAAAAATTTTTATATCAAATATTTAACACTTTTATGTATAAATTTAAAATTTATTGTGTTAAATTGACACAAAAAAAAGTGTTGAATATTTAACATAAAAATTTTTTACTGTGTAAGTGCAATTTTTAAAAAATATTTTTGGGCCATAATTTGGTTAAAAAAAAAAAATTTCTAAAAATTCAAAATATTTTTTTTTAAAAATTGATTTATAAAAGTAATGTCAAATTTCTGCTTATTTCAGTTTAATTAATATTTTTTAAATTAGATAATAAAAAATAATTTACCCTTGAATATAAAATTTTTTCATTTTTTAAATATAAATAAATTTTTTTTACTTTACAGAATTAGATGAAAATATGATAGCCGCTCAAGTGTATGTATTCTTCGCTGCTGCAAATGAGACATCATCTAATACCATAGCATTTTGCCTTCACGAGTTGGCGAAAAATCCAGAAATTCAAAAAAAAGTAAAAGAAGAAATTACCCTAGTGTTGCTAATACACAAAAAATTGACTTATGAGTCACTACAAGAGATGACCTATCTTGAAAAAATTATTCTAGGTAATTTAATTTAAAATTTCTAATAAAACAATACAATAAAAATTTTAATTTTAAAACTACAAGCCTAAATTAAATATATTTAAATAATTTACAGAAACACTCCGTAAATATCCACCGGCTGCAATGATTTCCCGAAGATCTGAGAACAGCTACGAAATTCCCGGTACAAAAATAAAAATACCAGCTGGAATGAGAGTAATAATTCCAATTTACGGAATACATCACGATCCAAATTATTATCCAGAGCCAGAACAGTTCAATCCAGATAGATTTGACGACAAAAATATTACAAGCTCTTACACATTTTTACCATTCGGCGAGGGACCGCGCAATTGTATTGGTATGACCTTCATTATAATCAAACTATTCTTATTCTTAATTGATAATTTATTAATTACAATAAAAACAATAAATTTTTTTTTTTTTTTATTTCATTAAAGGAAAACGATTTGCCATGTTAGTAATGAAAATTGGACTGATATCTTTTTTGAAAAATCATCGAGTTGAAATTTCTCATGAAACGACAATTCCAATAAAATTTAGTACCCGAAGCATGGTAACAACTAGTGCAAATGGTTTCTGGTTAAATATTCACCAGGATAATTAATAAATACCATCTGTAAATTTATTTATACGTACACATTTTTTTTTATAATAAAAAATAAAAAAATTAAAAAAAAAAAAAAAAAACTACTAATATTCATATCTAATATTAAGTATTAATTTATCGAATATAAAAGTACTTGTCTAGTTTAGATATAATAATTATGTACACGATTTTTCTATTATTATTATATATATAATACATTATAAACGTCGAAGAAATTTAATTTATATTAAGCGTAAAAAAATACAAACTCTTAATATTTTTTTTTTCTTCATTCTGCGACGATTAATCAACACATTGAAAGACTACGGTTATTTAAATAATTATGTAAATAAAGTCTCCTCCATGTGTGGCTTCTGAGTAACAGCTATGCTGGATTTGATCTTCTATTTCTTCGTGACGAGCCAACAAATAATGGTCGTGGCTTATATAAATCATCACTTGTATAACGTTGTTTACTTTTCAACCTAAATGAGAAAATTTAATAAATTATTGCTAAAAAAAAAAATAATAAATTTTAATTAAGGGGTTACATGGGTCAATAATTAAGAAATGACCTTGTATCTTGTGAACTATTGACATTTTTAAAGATATAAGCTCATCCCGACATTACACTCATCAAGAGCTTTCATTTGAGTACCCACATGCATTTTTGAGATATTTTTCATATATATATATATATATATATATATATATATATATATATATATATATATATATATATATATATATATATATATATATGAAAAATTGATGTGAGTACTCAAATGAAAGCTCTTGATGAATGTAATATCGGGATGAGCATATATCTTAAAAAATATCAATAATTAAGAAATGACCGTGTATTTTGTAAATTATTGTCATTTTTTAAGATATAAGCTCATCCCGACATTACACTCATAGAGACCTTTTATTTGAGTACCCACATCAATTTTTCATATATTTATATATATATGAAAAATATATCAAAATAATTTACTATTATTTCTATTAAAAAAAAAATTTTTTTCCCTGAGGAAACCCATGTAACCCTTTAATAAATAAAAAACATTACCTTTTATCATCTTTATCTTTATGATTAGCCGAAATTTTGTCACTAGTAGCAGAAACATCGCTTTCTGGACTTAAAGGCATAATAAAATCATCATTAGGACTTGAAGAGCTGACACTAGGTCTCTGTCTCTTGGGTCTTCCTAATTTTTTTTTTCCTATCCCAGTTTCTTTATCTTTCTCACTCTTCTCATCTTTTTCTAGATCACCAACAACAGAATCCAAATCTTTGTGACCATCATTATTATTATCCAAATTTAAAACAATATCCGACAGCGGACTAGTAGAATGCTTACGTTTTAATTGAGGAGGCGCCATAGTATTAGCTAACGCAGATTCTTGATTTTCTTCATTTGGCACCAATTGTTCAATTTTCTCCTCAGTATCATCGACATCATTATCATGATTATCATCCTCATCATTGTTAATAAAATTTTCATCTTCACCATAGTAACTAATACTCTGTGACTTGAGAAACTGCCTAAACCTGATCAATCTTTCACTTTCCTCATCATTCTGGATGAAATACAAGCAATCTTTATCCTCAGAATGACAGATAATTTTTTTCTCTTCAATTTTACAATCATCTACCTCAAAAGTATCTTCATCCGCTGTATCATCAGATTTTTTATTTTCATAACTAACAGTGTCCATTATTTTATCTACAATCATTTCATTCAACGACTCTCTAATCGACATTTCCATTTCCGACAAATTAGATTTACAATTATCCCCAATATTTATTTTAAAAATACTTTCTCCCTCCATAATAACACCCGAAGACTGTTCTAACTTTAAATTAATATCTGCATCATCAGGATAGGGTTCATTTTCATCATCATCATCATCTTGAGGTTCGTAAACTTCAATTATTTGAACCCGATCATTGTCTGGAACTACTGTAATAACTTGATCATTATTATCAGCAGTTTCTTTAGAATTTTTTTCAATCTTGGGCTTCTTAATTTCACCAATCAAATTGTCAGCATCTTCAGTATGCAAGGGCCGCTTTTTTAACGGAAGACTTATTTCACTTTGACCTAAATCAACTCGCTTGGCATTGACGCCCGCAGATCCATTCTCTTGATCGACTTTAATTGCTTCTTGAGCAGCATCAGTATTATGACACTCTTCCATCTGAGACTCATCAACACCATCAGACGTTTCACTACTCGAATTACTTGTATTACCCGTTTCTTTAAGACTTGAATTAGGTTTTGAAGAAGTCGATGAACCAGGGCATGAATTTTTGCTGCTCTTACCGTTAGACCCGCTCGATCCGTCCCGATCAGACGATCTACGATCGTTAGAACTTTTATGAAGACTCGAATGATCATCTTTAGACTTGGACTTTTTTTCCTCACGACGTTTCTTATCTTTATCCTTTTCTTTTTCTGTACAACTTTTATCAGAGCTCTTCCGTGATTCATCGGACTTTGATTCTTTGCGTTTCTGTAAAGACTTAGATAAAGAATCTTTATCCTTATCATCCTTTGAACTTCGCTTAGCATCAGAATCTCCTTGACTGCGACTCTTGTCTCTAGAATGTCTGTCATCGCGTTTTTTATCATGATTAGACTTTGAGTCATCTCTCTTGCTTCTGCTGCTTGACTCATGCCGATGGCTTCTAGAAGACGAGCTAGAGCTCCGATGTTCTTTAGAATCTCTCCGATCTTTCGACTCTTTGCTTGATGAATCCTTAGAATCTTTTTTATCCTTCGAATCTCTCGACCTATCTTTATCCTTATTCAATTTTTCTTTCTCCGTTAACTCTTTTTTTTCCCTCAATTCCCGTATTTTTTCTTTATACATATCTTTCAAATCTTTTCCAGAAGAATTAATTTTCTCATCTTTAATTTTATCCTTTGAATCTTTATTTTTTTCTTTGGATTTATCACTAGAATCTCGACTGCTTCTACTTTTATCCCTGTCGCTCTTAGAATCTGTAGATGATTTTTTTTTATAATCACGATCACGGTGACTACGCGAGTCCCGAGAATCAGAACGTTCTTTAGAAGATTTAGATTTGTGGTCATTTTTTTCTCTGGCAGTTTCGCGTTCTTTTGACGAACTACCGCTACTGCTTTTAGAATTTTTACTCTCCTTAGATTCAATGGCTTTGTCTTTATTTTTATCATCATAATTTTTGTCTGTTGACTTTTCTTCTTTAGAAACATCCGGCACAGGAGTTGATGCTTGATTAGAAGATCCAAAGTCAGTAACAATAGAAAGCCGCGAGTCCGAAGATACTTTTGAAAACTGAGAATCTTGATTGCTAAAATCAAAATGATCACGTGAAAATTCATTAATCTGAAAATCTGGACTGCGCGACCGATGACTTGTTAGCTCAGAAATTCCAGACAAATGTGAATCATTGGAAACATTTGATTCGTGGAAATTTATTACATCAATAGGTTCAAAAACGGGACTGTCTTCTTCCTCTTCTTCAGTTTTTTCGTCAGATTTTATCGAGTCATTTAAACCAATGTCGACCAATGGAGGCGTTGAACAAGTCGGCTTTTCTTCTTCAAGACTCTGAGTTAAATCAGTTCCGTTAACTTCATTTTCCACCAGCTCCTTTGAATCTTTTTCTTCTTTTTCTTCAATGCTTTTTTCATAATCGGTAACGTGAGAACTCTCAGCATTATCAACTTGATCAGTATTGTCTTTATTGCTAAGCTCTAGATCATCTATTGAGTCAAGAGAAACATCTTTTAAACTATTTTTATCAGATTCAGGCGACACTGGGTCTAAATCAATTGGCAGCAAATCTTTTATTGAATTTCCACCATTTTTTTCACGCTTAGGTTTCTCTAAACCTAAATATTTGTAGACCACATCTTCTACTTGTGGTAAAAATACAGAGTATATTTTTGGATTAACTACTTGGTCAACTATACGTTCAACACCAGCGTCCAAGTATGCTGCGTCTGATATATGTTTACGCAGCGTTTCACGCAATTGATTTTTATTTAAATCGGCCTTCCAAATTTGCTTTGAGAGAAATAAATTTACTGAGCCTTCAACACGTGTCCTTAAATTTTGATAAGCTGGCTAGAAATTAAATAATTTTTTTTTAATTATCAATTTTTTGTTTATTTAACAAAATTTTTTATTAAATTAATTTTGCTGACATTTAATAATTTTAAAAATTTTGGTGAAAATAAATTACTGCAAAATTTATTTTAAATTGCAAGAAAAATAATTTTTTGAAAAAATTTCTTTGTCAAAAAAAATTAAAAAATGGTCAAGTGATTGCTAACTTTAATGTCATTAAATATTTATATTGATAAAAAAATTGAAAATTTTAATTTAAAATTCAGACATTAAAGTAAGCTGTCACTTGACAATTTTTTAATTTTCTTTGACAAAAAAATTATTCTTAAAAAATTGCATTTTTTATTTATTAAAATTTTTACGTCCATTTTTTTTTTTTGCTATAATTTATTTGTTAAAGAAAATTAAAACAATTGTGAAGTGACAGCTAAATTTAATGTCATAAATTCAGATGACAATTTTTTAAATTGATAATATATAACAATTAATTAATTTATTACCTTGGTATCGACGTCAGCGAGGGCATCTTTACGAAATTGATCAAATATTCCTTGAGATTTAACCTCACCGACGATATGATCGATTAAACGTGGGTCACCAGGTAAAAGTGTGCTGCCTAATCCCATTTCCATTTTTATGATTTATATTTTTAATTATATTAAATAGAATTTTTTATAAAACTTGTTTTTGTTTTGATTGTTGAAGTTAACCAAACTGATGTAATTCACTAGTAGTTGCCATTACTACTGTTTTTGCTGTCTAAATTTTTGGTGTTACAATTTTTCACCGCAAGGGCGCGCCTTAGTCGAATTAAAAAAAACCGCGAAAATTTAAATTTTTAAATCATTTCTTCCCAAAAAAAAATTTTTTTTTTCATTTTCAGATGACTAAGCGTCACAAAATTTTTTTTGGTAATATTTTGTTGAATTTAAGTTGACAATTATTAATTTTTAACTTCTTGTTAAATAAAATTTACCAAAGTAATTTAATAAATTAATAGTAATCAATGGGACATTAAAAATAAATAATTAAATATTTAAATAATTATTTTTATTATTTCATCAATTACAATAAAAAAAATATAGATACAACAATATCTATAATATATTATTGGTAAAAAAAAATATTACTTAATATTTATACAATACTAAATATAAACTAATAGTTTAAATAATCAATTATACTTGATTGTGTATCATATCATCTTCTATAGATTCAAAATTTGTATCAGATAATTTAATTTTAGTTTCACGATTCATTACCATTTTTTCAACTGAAGGTGGTAATAAAACACCCGCTAATATAGAAGCCATACTGCGTGTTTGTTTACCAATATCCTTTCGTCTTTTTCTTTCTTCACCTTTTTTATAAACCCTCGGTTTACTTAAATTCATATTTAAATGAATTCTCTGTATGTGCTTCCTTAGTGTAATTTTATACGGAAATGTTTGTTTACACAAATCACACTCGAATTTAAGATTTTCATGTTTTGTTTTAATATGAATTCTCAATTGATTTAAATGAGTATATGTTTTATGACAATCTTCGCAAGGACAAGATAAAAGTTTGCCTTCATGTGTTTTCAGATGCCTATTTAATTCGTGATTATTAAAAAATTTTTGTTGCATTTGTCACAAGTACGCTCTGTAAAAAAAAAAAAAAAAAAAAAAAAAATAAAATAAAATAAATTAAAAAAAAAAATTAATCTTTAAAGTTCAAATTTTATAATGCATAATATTATTTACCTTTTGGGTGAGTCTTAGCATGTTTACGAAATTCCATGTAAGTATCAAATATCATTTTGCAATTTTTTGCCGTGCACTCATATTTAACATCATGTATCTTCTCATGTCTTTTTAATTTAAGAAGATTCTTAAACCCTCGATCGCATTGATTACATTTAAATAACTTTCCATCGTGAAAACGAGTCATATGCTCATCATACTTGTATTTTTTACGAAAAGATATGTCACATTCTTTGCAAGAGAGACGATTTTTGTTATCATGAGCACGCCGATGATGTTTTAACAAATTGGAACGATTTTTTAACGTTAACTGACATATTCCACACCTACATAAAATTAACATAAGATTAAGATTGAATTATAATGAAATTAAGCGACATATCGCGTTACTGATGCTATAAGGGCGTATAATAAAAATTCTGTTTTTTTTTTCTAAGTCCAAAAAAATTTTTAGTTTGGAGAAATTTTTTTTTTGTATTTATTCACGTTTTATACAAAAAAACATTGATTCCCGAAAAAAAAATTTTTTATACGCCCTTATGACCTCCGAGGTAATTCCCGGGATTATCAAATATCTGGTAAATTAATTTTCATTGCATTTTGCTTTGATACTCACACAACTGTTTCATGAACAGTTTCATGAACTTTTTGATGTCGTTTTAAATGAGACGAGTTTGTATAGCTTTTATCGCAACCTTGGAAATTACATTTGTGAGGTCTCTGAAATATAAAATATATTATGATTAATTAATGAATTATTTACTAGAGCGCCACAATTTGAAAGCGGATTTTTATAGATCTCGACGAAAGAAAGAATAAAATTCTTCGATATCTCGCTTAGTTTGCGATTAGATTGAAAATTAATTGACTTAGATTGAAAATTATATTGACACTTACGGCTCCTGTATGTTGACGAAGATGCCAAAGTAAACGAGATGGTTTGTTAAAAGATTTCCCACATCCAGGAAAAGTACAATTACGTGAAACATTTGTATCATTTATTTCAGAAGAATGTTCATCATTTTTAGTTTGAGTAATAATATTCTCATCTTTGTTAACAATAATAGGTTCTAAATCGATTTTATCAATTTTTGATTTCATAGACACGCTTTCTGTTTCACTGTCACTGGTTAATCCCATTTTTATTGAAGATACTTTTCTTTAAAATTTGTAATGATGATTATTTTTAGTCAAAAGTAAAAAAATAAATAACAATTAATAATACTGAAATTAGCAGTCAGCTGTTAATTTAAAAAATTTTTTTTAAAAATTAATTACAATAGAAAAATGCTTTTAAAAATTTTCACTTATAATTTTTATTAATTATTACATGTGAAACTTTTTAATTTAATTTTTTTTATAATAATTTAAATGCTATAAATATCTAAAAAAATTTTTATATCTGTCAACTTCAGTGTCATAACAATTATTAATAAATACAAAAAAAGTTACCATGAGGTTATTATTTATTATTTTTAGAGGTTACTTTTGTGGGTTATGTTTTTTAATTTTCAACTGAACTTATAATACTGAAGTTAGCAGTCAGCTGTTAATTTAAAAATTTTTTTTAATAAAAAAATGCTTCTAAAAATTTTAACTTGTAATTTTTATTAATTTTTACATGTGAATTTTTTTTTTTTTAATAATTTAATGGCTATAAATATTTAAAAAAATTTTTATATCTGTCAACTTCAGTGTCATAGAAACTTAATGAAACTGAAGTTAGCTGACAGTTGTAATTATTGTGATTTTTACATGAAAATTAACTTAGCTGATAGTTTATAATTTTAAGAATTTTTGTGACAAATAAATTATGGCAAAAAAAATTGACATTTAGAAATTTTAATAAATTAAAAATGCAATTTTTTAAAAATAATTTTTTGGAGCACATTTATTTGTTAAAAAAATTATCAAGTGACAGCTAACTTTAATGTCATGATTTGTACAGCAAATAACTTACTACGAATTTTTAATAACATTTTTTTTATACTAATTAAATTGCGATAAAATTCTTAAAAAATTTTTAATATCTGTCAACAGTGTCATTTAATAAAAATAGAAACAGCTAGTGATAGTAAGTTATAAAATATAAATATAGAGACTAAAATGAATGAAAGGAGTGCATTAATCAACAATGTCAATAGCAACGATTACGATGAAAGTAATTTTAGTGATAATAACAATGATGATCATGTAAAAGATTTTTCTAAAAAAAAAAACTCAGATTATTTACATAAATGTTCATTTGAGGGTTGTGAGAAAACTTTTGAAAAACCATCTCGATTAACTTGGCATTATCGTCAACATACAGGAGAAGTAAGTATAATATTTATAACTGAAAAATATTTAAAAATATATCGAGAATAAAGTGCAAAAAAAATTACACTGAAGTTAGCAGATGTCTAAAAATTTTTGATTTTTTTTTTATTAATTAAATTATAACTAAAAAGATATTTCTAAAAAATTACACTTATAGTTTTTCAAGTTTTTTACAGGTGAGATTTATTTAATTGAAATTTTTTTAATAAAAAATTTTTAAAAAAATTAAAAATCAATTTTTTCAATAAAAAATTTCAAAAAAAAATTAAAAATCAATTTTCTCATTTTTCAGAGACCTCACAAATGCAATTTCAGAGACTGCGGTAAAAGCTATGTAAGCACTTCTCATCTAAGACGTCACCTAAAAACTCATGTACCTGGTCATGAGGGTATTGAGTAAATATAAATTTTAAATAGTTCAAAATATTTATTATCTGCAAAGATACTGAAAAAAAATTTTTATTTTTGCAGTACAGTTGTGTTATATCAATGTGGCACTTGTCAACTAACGTGTAAAAATCAAACGAATTTAAGAAAACATTATAAGCGTGTTCACGAAACAGAACGACTGTTCTGTGAAGAATGTGAATTTTTATTTCGTAGTAAAAAAAAATATACGGAGCATTTGGCAAAGTATCACAATGGTGAGTTATTCCAATGTGATCTATGTAAGCGTGAATTCAAGAATTTTAACAAATTAAAGAGACATATAAAAGCACATGATATCAAGTATAAATGCACCAAAGAGAATTGTGATGTTGTTTGCAACACTTACTTCGAATTACGAAGACATTCCACCACGCACCCAAAAGGTAAATTACAGCCATTTCATTTATGTAATAATTAAGTTTTAATCTATATTATTAAGAGAATAAGCAGAATTTTGACAAATATCTTGTCAACTATTGACATTTTAAAAGATTTAAGCTCACCCCGACATTACACTTATCGAGACCTTTCATTTGAGTACCCACATCAATTTTTCATATATTTTATATATTTATATATTTCACAAATACCATATATATATATAATATATAAAAATTGTCATGTGGGTACTCAAATGAAAGCTATTGATGAGTGTAACATCGGGATGAGCTTATATCTTTCAAAACATCATTAGTTAAGAAATTACAGTGCAATTTAAAAAAATTCATTATTTAATAAAGCAAAATTTTATTTATTTATAGTTCACAAGTCTTGGCAGTCACATAGTGACTGTAAGGTTGCTAGTTTATATTACTAACTAAAAAATGATTTATTTACAATGAAGTTTGATTGTATACAAAATCGTTATTTCAACTTACTTTTGTACTGACTCAAGATTAATATTTTTTTTTTTTTTTTTTTTTTCTCTTTTAGAGTACAAATGTGGCAAATGTATGAAGATACTGTCTAATTCTAATCGTTTGAAAAGGCATTTAATTACCCATGAAGACAAGCTTATAATTTGTCCATATAATGACTGTGATAAAAAATATCATCATACAAATCAGTTGAAAATTCATATTAGAACTAAACATGAAAAAAGGGTATTTCAATGTAATTTGTGTAAAAAAGAATTTGCATATAAAGTTACACTGGTAAAACATATCTCCCTAATGCACTTAAATGAAAAGTCAAAAATTTGTCAAGAAGATGATAAAGTAAAAATAAAATGTACTGATAAACACACACAAAGTATACTGCCAACGTCGACTGAACTTTTTTCCTTCGAAGATAATAAATCTAGTATTAATTTATCGGAAATAAATTTTGAATTTGTTAAAATAGAAGACATGGAATTAAATATTTAAACTATTTGTTAATATATTTAGTATTATAAGTATATTTACAATAATAAACTTGTATAAAATGATTTGTTCAGGCATTAGATTAATTTATAGATATCTTACTTTTAGTAATTTGTTTTGCAATATAAATTATCAAGCGATAGTTTAAATATTTTTTGTGTACTCGCTTTTTTTTTTTCACTGTCATTCGTTAAATATTTATGTAAAAAAAGATTTGTTTAAATATTAATTTATATATTATTTAATATTCTATTGGTTATTATTCATTTGACGTAAATACTCTGGTGCGTGATAATGCTGCTGTGTATGAGCAAGTGATGGATGAATTGGCGGTGGAAAACATCGAACATGCTCAACACTGGTTGAATCACTGTCACCACTTTTTAAATATTTATTTAATACCGCAAATATTTGTGAATTTAAGACTTGGAACCGTCTTATACGATCAACCATACGTTTAAGATTCTAAAAAAAAAAAGAAAATTTAATAATTAAGTATCACCTATTGGTCAATTATTGTGATATATTGTCATTCATCTTCTTTAGTATAAATACTTACTATTCCTTTGACATTTTCATCTTTTCCATCAACTCTTTGAACTCGTAAAATGTGATAGCAAAAATCTAATGCTTCAAATCGTCTTTGCTGGCCTAATAAAACAATCATAGCACAACCAGCCCAATGCAAACCTTCGCCAAACAATTCTCTGTAAATGAAGTAAATAATAATTGAAGTTTAATGTGATTTTTTTTTTAATTTAAAAAAAATTTTTTTAAAATAAAAAAAAATTAAAAATTAAAAAAAAAATTAAAAAATTAAAAATTAAATAACAAAAACAATATTTACTCTACGGTGAATTCTGTATCTCCAACAGGAATACAATAAACAAACTGCAACGCACTCCACAGTCTATGGAATTCTGTACACTCATCTATGTTCATTACTCCGTTTACAGGAGGTGGTCCAACCCAAATTGGATCATCAAGGAAACTCTTCAATCGACTCAACACAACTTCAAATATTGACAATCCACAACATAAACGTTCCCTTGTTAATAGATCACCTTCTCTAGCAATCATCGCTTGCTGTAATATACAAAAAAAAATATTAAATTATATACAATATAAATAAACGCTGTCTCACACTGAGAAAAAAATTTTTTTTGGAAAAAGTCGACATTTTTTTGACAAAAAATAAATTTGTTGAAAATTTTATTTCTTAGCTGGAGACATCGAAATTTTTATCTCTGTGAAATTCTTGATAATTAAAAGATTTTTTGTTTTAGAAAAAAACAATTTTAGAAAAACAACTTGTGAATTTTCAATTAAAATTTTTTTTTTTTCTAAATCAAAAAATTTGTATTAAGAAGATAACTGAGAAAAATTATTTTTTCTTCAGTTAAGAAATTAAATAGTTAAAAATTTTTAATCAATTAACTTTCTATTACATGGCTCATTTTTTTCAAAAGAAATTTTTCTCCCAGTGTATTAGAGCGTATCGCATAAAAAAGTGCCGTAGTAAAAAATACAATTTAATTTTAATAAAAAAAATTAATAATCGTAAATTAAAAAATTATCTTTACGCTCTCATGATTTTCAAGTAAAATGAATAAATAAAATAATTACTTTAGCAGTTCCAAGTTTGTCAACATTAGGAACAATTTGTAACGCAGCATACTTAGCTTCTAATCTTTTCTGTTTTGTTTCTGGTTTTTCTCCCTCTGTAAAAAAAAAAAAAAAAAAAAAAAAAAAAATGAAATCAATTATTTTTAATAAATATCAAGTAAAAAAATAAAAATTACCTTTACAATACGGTCTGGGTAAAATATTTTGAAAAGGAGCAGCATGAAGTAGATCACAAACTTCTTCTTGCGACAAAGCTTGTTCCATCAATAAGCAAAACAAAATAGTGTTTCCAAACTCTCTAAAATTATGAAATAATTCAGTTTTGGCGTCTGGATATTGAACAATATCATTAAGTTGTGCATGATAGTATCCAAGAACTCCTGGAGATCCATAATCATATCTCGGTAATTTACAAACTTTAGGCATTGCCTCCATCAAGGTCTTAGTAAATTGCAACAAACTTCCTTGAATTAACGATTTAACAATTTTCAATAATTCCTCCATTACAACAGCAATTCCTTGATAGCCCAATAATTTACACATAGTACGAAAATGTTGTGGCCCAACAAACCCCGTGTATTGTCCATACTGTGTACTGTACGCTAAATTTAATTGTTTACTGCCCCATAAATAATGATGCGACATCTGCGGAGGCTTATCGCGGTGGACCGGCTGTACAAACTGTAATCCCCTGCATTTAACAAATCGATTGTAAGCGGCATTGTAGCAGTAATTTGGCAAAAAATCATAATTTAATTCCCAAAAAACGTGTAACGTTATTCTTCCATACGGCGCCAGTACATTGTGATTAGCTTCACGAAACATGGCATCATACTCATCCAAAGCCAGCCACTTACTCAACAATTTATGAGTAAGACGATTAACTTGTAGTAAACCTTCGAGCTCAACGATTCCTGTAATATCTCCAGACTCAAATTTACTAATCGCCAAATCCAGTGATTTTTGCATGTCAGCATTGATGCGCTGAGTTATCAATTTATTCAGGTCAATACTGCGTCCCAGCAATTGTACATGTCGCTGTTTCAGTAAAGTTTGATAACGATTAGCACGCGGATAAGGCAATAAATAAGCACCCAGAGCAACACATTCAACTCGAAAACGTTTATCGAGTAAAATGCTAGCTGCCAATTGCTTGTAATGTGCGAAAATTTGTTCACTTAATTTATAAACAAACTGATCAAAGCATAAATTAACTTCTGCTTCAACTTCATCGTATAAAAATTGTTTTCTGAATATTGTAAGCGCATAAAGTGCACTGTCGTTGTACAAATCTAATGGATAAAGGACATACTCCATCATTGACGGTTCTTTGCTTTTTAAAATATGATCAGTTAATATCCAGGGCATTGACATTTCTATTGGAAATTGAATTCTTTTTTCCATTGTTATTAAATCACTGCACTCTTCATTGTGCTGATGACGAACTTGGCATTTTTGAATTTTACGTCCCATAGTCATTTCTAAATAAAATTCACGATACCATAATTGAGATAAATCACAACAATTCTGAAGTGATTCACTGAAGTTCAATAAATAGCTCCAATAAAAACTGGTCTTGTGAAACTGGTCTATTTGAACAAGATACTGTCCATCAATATCTTTTCTCAGAGTACGTTTTCCTCCACTTTTATCAGCAATAAGTGACTCAAGCATCGTACGTACCATGTACAGTTGTGTTGAAGACGGTCCGACATTTCTACGAGGTACTTTAATACCAAATCCATTTTCAGGATCTTTTTTACCTTTTAATGCTGGATCAGTTGATGGTTCTACGCCAAAATGCCAATCTGCACAAGTTTCACGTACTGACACTATTATACTACGAATTAAATCTTTTTTAATTTTTATTGCTTTACGCAGAGGTTCACGTAAAATCAATTGAACAAAATCTTGAAGTTCAGCGTAAATATTACGACGTATCGCGTCAATAAAAACAGTTTCCATCCTCGCCATCAAAACTTGCAAGCCTTTTATCATCGCAATAACTTCTATTAATGCAAATTTTTCTTCATCTGTATAATTATAACGAGTTGCACGCTCATATTCTTCAGCTTCTGGAGGACATTCTTTGTTCATATGATGATCTGTTGGATGCAATAATTTCCAGCTGTACAATTCAGTAACAACACTCGTCCACTGTGATAATAATTGAAGTCCACGCAGCGCTAATTCCGAAGTATCGTTATTTTCAGAATCAGAACCACATTCTTTGTAAGTTGTCGTTACTTCATTGCTGTACTTGGCTAACTCGCTTATATATTTAACATGATCTTCACGAATTTGCGGTAAATGGACCATCAAATCAGCTTGAGGACTCATTGAATTTATTGACGACGATAGCGGCCACTTGGACGCTTCAAAATGTTTTGAACGTTTTATATAATTAAATGGTGCTATTTGCATATCACCAAACAGCGGTACGACTTCAAGATTTTTAAATATACGGTCAATACGATCCAATTTTAATTTTTTCTTTTGGTCTAATTTATTTATATTACAGAGCTCGCTGTCCATTAAAAAGAGACCAAAGCCCATCACTTTGACAAGCATATGCTTCTCATTTGGTGTCAGATACATTTTTGTTTCAAACATGTGAACACAAATGTTTACAACATCAGCGAGCAATTCTTCATAGCCGGGAATTTTTTCTAAATTTTCTTTTACAGTATCTCGAATTTTATTTTGCGTTGCCAAAAACATAGAGAGGTTTTGTGATTCTTGAAGCGTTTGAGAGTCAGACATTACTTTTAAAAATTGTGCAGCACGACGGTACGTTGAGTAATCATTTTTAACACTAGATTTCATATTTTTCAGCTCATCCAATACCGCAAACATATTTATAAATTTACCGAGAGTTAATAAATAAGCTTCGGAGACAAAATCTTTGCGTTTTTCATGATGACAAAGACGCTTAACTTCTGCAGAAAAACGTTCTATCGCTTTACGCTGGAAGTACATGAAATTTAATAATTTGTTAACTTCTGGTGCTAATACTTCAACGGTTTTTTCATAAATTTCTACACGGTTAGGTTGCTCGTTAGACTTGGGCTGCGGGATTGCTCGTGAGCAACATCTCCACGTGTATAGCATCACCGCGTGCTCAAGACCTTCCTCCAATAGTTCATTCAGACTTGCATGAACTGTCGCTTCTTCGATATATTTAGCTATTCCCGTTACGAATCCATTTCGATCTTCAAAATTTGTGTCAAAATTTGCTTGATACACCACAGAGCACGGTTGCGCTTCGATACACGGCTGTTCATCCGGCAATGTAAATTCATCGAGAACGTCTACGTTTGACAAGGCATCGCCCAGAGTTACCTTGTCGGCTGTCATTTTATCCGAGGGCGATTGATCTTCTAAAAAAAATTACTATTATTAATTATTCATTTCAATAATTATTTTATCTACTAAATTCAGTTTTTTAATTATTAAATGAGAATTTTTATAAAAATTAAGTTAGCCGACATCTAAAAATTTTTAGAATTTTTTTTTATTGAAAAAATTATTACAAAATTTTCATTTGTAAAAAACTTTGTTGAAAAAATGATAAAAAAAATTTTTTTTTTTAAATTCACTTGTAGAAAAATTTAGTAAACTGTAAGTGTAATTGAAAAGAAAAAAAAAAAAAAAGAAAAAATAAAATTCGTTTAAATTTAATAAATTAATCAAAATAAAGAGATTCAAAATGTCTGCTAACTTAATTGTTACAGTTAGCCGACATCTAAAAATTTTTAGAATTTTTTTTTTATTGAAAAAATTATTACAAAACAATTAAAAAAAATTGCATTTGTAAAAAACTTTAAGTGCAATTTTTTAAAAATATTTTTTTTTTCTAATTTAATTTAATTTAAAAAAAAAAAAAAAAAAACCGTCGGCTAACTTTAGTAATATGAATTTTTTTATGAGGGTGAATTCAGCAGACAGCTAATTTTTGAGAATTTTTAGATTAATTTTAACTTAATGGTTGTAAACAAAATATAAAAAATGATGACACTAAAGTTGACAAACATTAAAAATTTGTCTTTTGAAAATTTCCAAATGCATTTTTTATACTACTTCTTCTGTAACAAATAAATTGTTTATAAATTACAAAAAAATTATCAGATGTCTGCTAAATTCACCCTCACATTTTTTTTATTCTCTAAAAATTAACTTTTTGTAAAAACTAAATAAAAAAAATTTTTTTAATTTCATGGAACAAATAATCGGAAGCCTAAGTGCAAAAATAATATCTTTTGCTTGAATAAAAAATTAATTACGAGTAATTACACACTGTCAATACCATTTTTAATAAGACAACTTAAAGACGAAAAAATTAATAATCAACTTTATTAAAAAAAAATGATTTTGTGAAGTAAAATGAACGTTTAAAATGTAAAAAATAAATAAACTGACAATTAGATGATTAATTTAAGAAAAAAAAAAACATTCTTATATAAATAAATATTTACCTTCCGCTCAATAATTATTAAACTTGTTGCCGACGCATGAATTATTACATAGAATAATAAAAATTATTTAATAATATAAATTAGTGAATAATAGATCAATGATGATAATAATTGTTAGGTAAATAAATTTAACACAAAATTTGTATTAATTTTGACATCAAGTCATGCACAGACGCCACATAGACGCCCATTAAAACTCCACCCACAAAGAGTTTGATGAATTTTCAAACGAATACTGAAAATTATAAAGATTAATTTTCACTGATCGATCAATGGGCTGTTTTACAAAGCAAAAAAATTAACGAGTTTGTTTGTGAATTTTTGAATATAGGGGGCAGTGTGTTAGATACAAATATATAGTTGTTATTATGTACTACACTATATATTATAATAATAGTGATATTATTTGCAAGATTAATTGATTTAATGATATTTATTCACTTATTCTTTACATAGAAAAGTACTTAGTGTCTAACTCTACATTAGTCAGGTCACAATCGAGATCCATAATGATAATAATAATAATACCAAATCACGCCACAGCTATGGCGTATGAAAAGGCGGGAGAATTTGAATGTGTACGTGACTGTTTGGTCATAGGAGTGCGAGGATTTCCCGCTCCGATGACTGGCGCTTTGGTTGGTCTAGTTGGACTTCTGGCCGTTGGTGGCGTGACCGAGGCGGCAGGACCGCCACACAAACATCAAACATGGAGGATAATTCTTTTCCTTCTATATAGAAAAAAGATTTTGGTTGCATTGCACGTTATAAAGTGCTCTTAAGTTGTATATTAATTACTTTTATTTATTTTTATGGTGTTTAAATAAAATAAGTAATTTAATTTAAGGTAAGTTGATTAATTATTTATAAATTGTTCATTGCAATTGATTTTATACATTATTTTTTTTAAGACATTGCAAATTAATGTTATTTTGATAAACATATTTTAAGATTGCAAAGATTATGTTTCGATTATAAATTGCTTTTTCTGTAGTTGACCAATTCACATTTTCAGAGGTTTTTTTTTTTTTTTTTTAAATTTAGCAAATTATTATTTTTTTGGTTTTAGGTGAAAAGGTGAAAAAATTGAAAAATATTAACTATGAGCTTTTGAAGGCATTCGACAGTAAAGATAAAATTTTATGAAAATTAATCTAGCAGATTTTTTATAACTTTTAAATGTTTTGTAATGAATAAATTATAACAAAAGAGTAAAAAAAAATAATATGTAGAAATTTAAAAAAATTAAAAATGCAATATTTTAAAAATAATTTTTTAATTCTAATTTAATAAATTAAAAATAATCAAAAAATTAAAAACGTCGGCTAATTTTATTATTATAATTTTTAATTTCTATTAATAATTAAATTAGATCTAAAAAAATATTTTTAAAAAATTGCACGTATAATTTTATAAATTTTTTACATGTGAAAAGTTTTCTTTTAATTTTTTGAAAATTATTTTTCAATAGAATGAATTATAAAAATTTTTAAATGTCGGCTAATTTAATTTTCATTAATATAAATAACAAAAATAAAATAAAAAATATTCAAGTAATTGTTAACTTTAATTTCTTTGAAATTTTTAAGACTTATAAATTGAAGAAAAAAAAAAAAAAAAAATATTTATTAATAATTACAACAAAAATTTTGCATAAAATAATTTAATAAAATATTTTTTCCAGATACAAATATGTCTGACTCAGAGAGCAGTAATTATTCTGACAATGAAAGCGAACGTGGATCAGCTGCTAGTGGTAGTGAACCCGAAGACAATAGATCAGCAAGATCTGGCAGAGGCAGTGGAAGATCCGCTTCAAGAAGCAGAAGCAGATCACGTTCAAAATCCCGCAGCCGTTCACGTTCTCGTTCAGGCTCCGGTTCAGAGAGAGCTAGAGACGACGAGGCTGAAGAGGCGAATTCAGGAGAGGATGAAAATGTTGAGCCGGAGGAAGAGCCGGAAGGAGAAGACTTGGACAGTGAAGAATATGAAGATGAGGAAGACGACAGGCCACGAAAGAAGAAGAAGAAGGATAGATTCTGTGGATTCATTGATGACGAAGCTGAGGTGGACGATGACGTTGAAGATGACGAAGAATGGGAAGAAGGAGCTCAAGAAATAGGAATCGTTGGGAATGAGGTTGATGAGCTGGGACCAACGGCTCGGGAAATCGAGGGACGTAGACGTGGTACCAATCTCTGGGAATCTCAGCGAGAAGATGAAATTGAAGAGTATTTACGTAAAAAGTATGCTGATGAGTCTGTAGCTCACAAACATTTTGGAGATGGAGGTGAAGAGATGAGTGATGAAATTACTCAGCAGACTCTTTTGCCGGGTGTCAAAGATCCTAATTTGTGGATGATTAAATGTCGTATCGGGGAAGAAAAAGCAACGGTACTTCTTTTGATGCGTAAATTTTTGACGTATCTTAATACTGAAAATCCATTGCAAATAAAATCAGTTGTTGCGCCCGAAGGAGTCAAAGGTTACATTTATATTGAAGCTTACAAACAACCACACGTTAAAGCAGCTATTGAAAGCGTGGGCAATCTCAGACACGGTATTTGGAAGCAACAGATGGTACCGATAAAAGAAATGACTGATGTGTTGAGAGTTGTTAAAGAACAAACTGGATTGAGAGCTAAACAATGGGTAAGATTGAAACGTGGTATCAATAAAGACGATATTGCGCAAGTTGATTACGTTGACCTTGCTCAAAATCAAGTATACTTGAAATTATTACCCAGAATAGACTACACTAGACCACGTGGAGCGTTAAGAACTGCTCAAGCTGAAATAGACGCTAAACGCAAAAAGAAGAGAAGACCACCTGCAAAACCATTTGACCCAGAGGCTATTCGAGCTATTGGTGGAGAAGTAACGAGTGACGGAGACTTTTTAATTTTTGAGGGTAATCGTTACAGTCGCAAAGGATTTTTGTATAAAAATTATAATACAAATGCTATTATTGTCGAGGGAGTTAAACCAACATTGTCAGAGCTGGAACGTTTTGAAGAAGCTCCGGAGGGTATTGATATCGAATTGAGTGGAACTCCGACTACTGGTAATGGACGAGAAGATTCATCAATAGCCCATTCGTTCAGTAACGGAGACAATGTTGAAGTTTGTGAGGGTGAATTGATGAATCTCCAAGGTAAAATTGTATCTATCGACGGAAATATAATAATGGTCTTACCCAAACATGAAGAACTGAAAGAACCTCTTGAATTCCAAGCCAATGAATTGAGGAAGTATTTTACAATGGGGGATCACGTAAAAGTTGTTGCAGGAAGATATGAAGGAGATACTGGTTTAATTGTTCGAGTTGAACAGAATCGAGTTGTCTTATTTTCTGACTTGTCGATGCACGAATTAGAAGTTCTTCCCCGTGATCTTCAGTTGTGCTCAGATATGGCGACTGGAGTCGACAGCTTAGGTCAATTCCAATGGGGTGATTTAGTGCACTTAGATGCCCAAACAGTGGGTGTTATTGTACGATTAGAGCGTGAAAATTTCCACGTTTTGTCTATGCACGGTAAAGTTGTAGAAGCAAGACCCCAGGGACTGTCCAAGTTCCGGGAGAATCGTAATCCTGTGGCTTTGGATTCTCAACAGAATACCATCCAGAAAAAGGACATTGTTAAAGTAGTTGATGGACCACACGCTGGGCGTGATGGTGAAATAAAACATTTGTATCGTAGCTTTGCATTTTTACATTCTCGTATGTATGTAGACAATGGTGGAATATTTGTTTGCAAAACACGTCATCTCCAATTAGCTGGTGGTAACAAAACAATAACATCAATATTACCGAGCTTTGGTTTTATGTCACCGCGCATTGCTTCACCAATGCACCCAAGCGGTGGCGGATTTGGCAGAGGAGGAGGTGGTGGTGGTGGACGTGGCCGTGGACGCGGTGGTGGCGCTCGCCGAGACCGAGAATTAATTGGTACAACAATTAAAATCACCGGAGGACCGTACAAAGGAAATGTTGGAATTGTTAAAGATGCAACAGAGACTACAGCTCGTGTTGAGCTGCATTCAACATGCCAAACTATATCTGTCGACAGATCACACATTGCCAATGTTGGAGTGCCAAACAAGGACGGTGGTTTCAGCTCCTACAGCAGAACACCAGCCTACGGAGCAGGCGGTCAGACACCAATGTACGCTCGCGATGGTGCCAAGACACCAATGCACGGCTCTCAAACTCCGATGTACGAAAATGGATCTCGTACTCCTCATTTCGGTTCTATGACGCCATCGCACGATGGATCTCGCACACCTGGACAGTCTGGAGCGTGGGATCCTACGGTTACTAATACTCCGGCTCGGAACAATGACTTTGATAACTACAGCATGGAGGAAGGTGGATCTCCGGGCTATGCTCCGGGGTATCCGTCTACTGGGGGTCCATTCACACCTCAGACACCCGGGACTATGTACGGGTCAGAACAAAGTTACAGTCCTTATCAACCGAGTCCTAGTCCAGCTGCTAGCGCTACTGCTAGTCCTAGCCCTGCTGGATATGTCGCAACTCCTTCACCTTCTGGTACTGGATACACTACAAGTCCACATGGAGCTTTTGCAACTCCTTCACCGATGAGCTACAGTCCAATGACTCCAGGTAATTTATTATTATTATTATTATTATTATTATTTTTTTTTTATTGTACATTATTAACAAAAATATATATTTAATAGGTGTTGCTGGCAGTCCATACAATCCACAGACACCTGGGTCTGGATTAGATACTGGTATTGGATCAGCTATGCTTGGTAATTCTGAGTGGCATACAGTTGACATTGAAGTTAGAGTTAAAGACGCTCATAACGACCCGGCTTTGGCTGGACAACAAGGTGTTGTCAGAGGAATATCGGTATGTTTATCATTACCATTACAATTATTTTGTGTTACTGATTTCATAAGGGCGTATAATAAAAATTCTATTTTTTTTTTTTCAAAGTCCAAAAAAAATTTTTAGTTTGAAGAAAAATTTTTTTTTGCATTTATTCACGTTTCATACAAAAATACGTTAATTACCGAAAAAAAAATTTTTTATACGCCCTTAAGGCATCCGAGGTGAGTCCCAGGAACCGTAAAGGCATATAAAAAAATTATTTTTGAAAATCTACGTATTTTTTCATGAAATGTGCAAAAATGCAAAAAAAATTTTTTCTTCAAATTAAAAATTTTTTGGACTTGGAAAAAAAAAATTTTTTTATTATTTTTTTTTTATAATTATTATTAACTCAATTCTTATTTATTATTTTTTTTTACAGGGAGGAATGTGTTCTGTATTTCTACCCGCTGAAGATCGCGTTGTCAACTTAATTTGCGATCAGTTGGAACCAGTTTTACCGAGCCACGGTGACCGAGTAAAAGTAATTTTAGGAGAAGATCGTGAAAGTGTTGGAAATTTGTTGTCCATCGACAATCAAGAAGGTGTTGTTAAACTCAGCACTGGTGAACTTAAAATGTTGCATCTAAGATTTTTATGTAAAATGAAAGGATAAATTTTACAAACTTTTAAGTGACCTAACACGTTGCTTAATTATCTATTTTTTTTTTTTTTTTTTTTTTTTCATAACTATTAAAAATATGTAATGTCATTAAGGAAAAATATATTACAAGATTATATAATTAAATGGAGGTATTTATGTAAGCGACCAGTGTATTTCTATTTTAGAAATATTGCTTTTAAAATTTGCAATTACTTACGTCATTTATTTTGATATTATTATAAGTTTATCGGGTTTTTTTCTTTTTTTTTCATAGTTATTAATTTAAATTAATAAAAAAATAAATTGAATTTAAAGTACTTACTTGGTGGCGCTGACGTTAGTGAGTTGTTTTTTTCTCACAGCTGTTCATAACCTTACTGATCCAAATAAAGTTATTTATTTTCTAAACATACTTATTTACTCACGCAAAATGTCAAGAATATTTTTAGGCAATTTAAAAGTAATTAATAGTGTAATAACTAGCTGTGGTAAATCAAAAATAACGTCAAGATTGGCGTATTTGGGGGTTGGAGTCATAGCAACAGGTAATACTAATATTTAATTATATTAAAGCTAGCTGACTTTTTTAATTAAAAAAAATTTTTTTTTCATCTAATGAATTAGAACTAAAAAAATATGATGAAAATTAATTTAGCATATATTTGATAATTTTTAGAATTTTTGTTAACAATTAAATTATAGGAAAAAAAATTTTTTTAAAATTGACATTTAGAAATTTAAAAAAATAAAAAATGCAGTTTTTTTTAAATAATTTTTTATGATAAATTTAATTGTTAAATAAAATCAAAAATTACACGCATTTTTTTTCAAATTTTTTACAAATTACACTTAAAGTTTTTTACAAATGAATTTTTCTTTTTTTTTACTTTTTTATAATAATTTTTTCAATAAAAAAAAATATTCTAAAAATTTTTAAATGTCATCACACTGAAGTTGAAAGACATTAAAAGTATTTTTATAATTTTATAGCAATGAAATAATTATGGAAAAACCTTAATAAAAAAAATTTGAAAAACTATACGTGCAATTTTTTTTTAAATTTTTTTATTGCTAATTCAATTAATAAAAAAAAAATGAAAATTTTTCGTTGTCAGCTAATTTAAGTTTCATAAAAAAATCAGGAAAAAAATTGACATGTAGAAACCTAAAAAATTAAAAAATGCAATTTTGAAAAAAATAATTTTTTTTTTAATAAATTTATTTGCTAAAAAAAATTTTTAAAATGGTCAAGTGGCTGGTAACTTTAATGTCATTTAAATATCGGCTATCTTAATTTTCATTCAGTGTCATTAAATGTCATGAAAATTAATTCAGCAGATATTTAATAATTTTAAGAATTTTGGTGACAAGTAAATTATTGAAAAATAATTGACATGTGGAAATCTAAAAAAATAAAAAATTAAATTTTTTTGAACAAATTTGTTTGCTAAAAAATTGTCAAGTAACTGCTAACTTTAATTTTATTTAAATGTCGGCTAACTTAATTTTTATTAACAGGAATTGTAACATACAGTAGTTCAAAAAATGAAGTGTATGCAGCTCAACCACAACTGGATGTATCTAAATTTATGGCAAGCCCAATAACTCCAGTGAAAGAATTAAAAAAACATGGGAGTAGTATGAAAAGTAAAATGGAAATTCTCATTTTAAAAATACAAGCTGACTTTTGTAAATCCTTAGAGTCATTTGAAGATGAAGAACGCTTCAAAGTTGACAGGTGGTTGCGCACAGAGGGTGGTGGTGGTATTACCTGTGTGATGCAAGAAGGTAAAGTTTTCGAGAAAGCCGGCGTTAACATTTCCGTAGTATCTGGTATGTTACCACCAGGTGCTATCCAACAAATGCGAGCACGTGGTAAACGAATGGACGAAGGCAGCTTGCCATTCTTCGCAGCAGGTGTTAGTGCTGTCATTCATCCACGTAATCCAATGATACCCACAATACATTTTAATTATCGTTATTTTGAAGTTGTTAATAACGACGGTACTGTACAATGGTGGTTTGGAGGCGGAACTGATCTGACTCCGTATTATTTAAATGAAGATGATGCTCGTCACTTTCATGAGACTCTTAAAAAAGCCTGCGACCAGCACGATCCATCTTACTACTCAAGATTTAAAAAATGGTGCGATGAATATTTTTTTATTAAACACCGCGGCGAGTGTCGAGGAGTTGGTGGGATATTTTTTGATGATATAGACACACCTAATCAAGATGCGGCGTTTAATTTCGTTAGCTCGTGTGCTGAGTCTGTTATACCGTCTTATGTTCCCTTGGTTGCTAAGCACAAAGACGATGGCTATGGATATGCTGAACGTCAATGGCAACTGCTGAGAAGAGGACGTTACGTTGAATTTAATTTAATTTACGATCGTGGAACCAAGTTTGGACTTTATACTCCCGGTGCCAGGTATGAAAGTATTTTGATGTCGTTGCCGTTAACTGCAAGGTGGGAGTATATGCACGAACCAGCTGTTGGATCTAAAGAAGCTCAACTTATGGAAGTACTCCGTACTCCTAAAAACTGGCTCAATATTAAAGAATAAATTGTTAAGAATGTTAATTTTTAATTACTAAGACTGATGGGGATTTTATTATTCCATGTTAATAGTTATTGAATTTTCGGTGATTATTTACAAGTTGGGTCTAGCATTTTAATTTGCATTTTTTTGAACGAAATTTCTATTTGATTTTATTGATATTTTTTTTTTTTTTTGTTTTGAAAATATATTAAAAAATGAACAATTAAAAAAAAAAGTTGATTACCACAATTTTAACAAATTTATAATTTTTTTTTTAATTGTTGGTTTTTTTTATGTACTTTTCAAAAAAAGATAAAATAGAAATTTTATCCAAAAACATGAGACAAAATTTTTTCTAACTTCGGAAGGCAAAAAAACTATCGAAATCTTTACTTTTTTCTTTCACGATATTTTTTATCATAAATACGCTGTAAAAACAAGCAGAAAAAAAATTAAAAAATGTTAATTTTTGACCTAGATAAGGCCAAAAATCGGGTGGACCCCACTCGTAAATAATCACCGAATTTTATTTCATTTAAAAATGGCATTACGGAAATTAAAATACTTAAATAAATGTTGTAAAAAATATTTTTTCATTTATAAATAAATATACAAATATTTATTTTAATTACTCCGTACAAAATATTTTATTTCAACAACCAACGATAAAATATTGATTAGTTTTTAATTTTAAATATTTTAGTCACTAATCTCTAATCCTTCCATTTGAATTTTAAGTTTAATTTCTTCTTCATACTTTTCTTCTTCAATGGATAATTTTTTTAAGTAACTAGCAAAGAATTCTTTGGCCATGCGACTATTTTCAGCGAACTGTTCTTCTGTATCATTCATTTCTTCATTTTTTTCAGCTGAATACGCAGATGCATCTGATCCGTCGGAAAAAGCATCAACATTATCCATTTGAAATTGTCGATGGTACCCATTATCAAAATTTGAAAGTATTTCATTCAAAGAGTAGCGTTCATTTGAGGATACAGGGCCACTTGGTGTGCGTCTACGACGAGGTAAATCTTTGAAGTCAATTTGTTGGTCTTCCGAAATTTCTTCGTCTTCAACAATTTTTTTCCGTGCATTTTTCATCAATCCTTTACTCAATTTTCTTTCTGTAATTTGCCGAATGTCCAAATTATCAAGTGATTTATCAAGTGTAAAATGATCACCGTGACAAGCTTGATTCTTGACACAGTATTTAACAAATTCTCTCCAGTAATAATCTTGCTGCAAAATATCCGGGTGCCCTACAACAATAAGCAACGATTTGGCACGAGTTAAAGCTACATTGAATCTTTTAGGATTAGACAAAAACCCGATGTGAAAAGTATTTTCTTCGGTCTTGTAAATAACTGACCGCACTGTTGAAATAATAATAATATCTTTTTCTTGACCTTGAAAAACTTCGACGGTTCCAACGGAGATATTATTTAAATGATGATATTCAAAAGCTTTGTGCATTATACTTCTCTGTAATTTATAAGGAGTAATAATTCCAATATCTTCAGGCATAACAATTTTATCACCTAATTTAGAATATAATAATTTTTTGACATAATGAATGACTTGGCTGATTTCGTTATCATTGTAAACACTGGGAGAATATTTTTTACGACCCTCTTTACCTTTGACTGCATGAAAAATCACAGGGAAATTTTTCCTCGGCAGCATTGGCCAATCAACAGCTCGAGTTGTATGCATACTACCCATAGCGACCAATTCACCCTCATAGAATAAATCATTAGGCACGCTCAAGATCGCTTCATGGCAACGATAATTTTGGATTAATTTAGTTACATAACGTGGGTTGTATTTATTATTTTGCTTTGCGTACAAAGACCAACTCATTAAACGCTCTAACATGCTTTTCCCCAGAAGAGGTTCAGCGACTCTGGATTGAATTGTAGGGCCCAGCTGTTTAGGATCTCCAGCAATTACAACTTGTCCGCTAAATTTAGTTGAATTTGTTGAATCTTTTCCACACATCAACACTAATGGAATTAATGTATCAATCTCTGTTGCCTGTCCTGCTTCATCTATGAACAAATATGAAAAATAATTCTCACGTAATTTGTATCCGTGCAGACGAATACAAGTTGCTAAAGTTGTTATGACTATTTTTTTGGTCATGAAGACTTCTTTGTTGACGAAAACGGTTTTACCATCGGCAAAGTTAGAAAATGATTTTAATTCTTGTTTTACATCATCGCTGCTTCTAGAAGAACTGTACATACGGTACATAAAATCATCTTCAACAAATCCTAGATTTTTGAGAAGTCTCTCGGCAATTTCATCAGCTGCGGCGTTTGAAGGCGTACAAATTAAAATTTTAGTTGATGAATTTTTTTTCATTATCTGACAAATTGTCTCGACTAACGTTGAAGTTTTCCCGGTACCTGGTGGTCCAAAAAGAATATAAGGCGCTGTGTGAGACGTCTTGTTTAGAATGTTCAAAACTGCTTGCTGCTGTTCAGGATTTTTCTCGATACTCTTGTTGATCCACTTGATTTTTTTGTTATCACCGATAACATAACTCGAAGATTGTGAAGTTGGAAATAACATCGAGGTGATATTTTCCTTATCAACAGTATCAAGAATATAATTCCAACATTTAGCTGTCCAATCATCAATATGGAAGACAATATTGAATAATTGATCTTGTGTATAAATTTTACGAAATGACAGTGGTACATTGACACTTACATAATCTTGGCCAACATGAGTCACGATACCAACGCAATGATTTTTTCCATTTGCTTGCATAAGATCAATCTGATCGAATTCTTTTAACGACGGGCGATCCTCCAGTAATCCGGGTACTGCAACTAAAAATTCATCCGGCTTTTTCTGTGAACGTTCCAGTCTTTGATTAAATAAAGAATATTTATGCATGTCCTTGAGGCATTGATGATACTCAATGTACAAAAGCAATTTCCAGAAGTACCAGTAATTTTGTTCATTTAGTTTGTTGTAATCAAAACTGGCAATGCCTGATACAATTGCATAATACTGAGCATGGATTTCGGTCATACCCGAAAATGGTTTTATTTTTTTATCAAGCACTTCTGATAGCTGGACTGGTATGAAAGCACCGCCCATAGAAAAAAGTGGTAATCCATCAATGCTGTTTGCAATTAAAAAAAATTTATTATTATTATTATTATTATTATTATTATTATTATTATTATTATTATTATTATTTATATTTATATTATTAAGAGAATAAGCAAATTTTGTGGCCAGTGTATTTATATGATAAAATCGGTTTTTCTTTAAGTGAAATTTAGTGTTATTGCAAAGGTCTTGATTTGAATTTATGCCTTTTCAAGATTTCATATTCTCACCGATAGTCAATTTATATTATAAGTATTTGGGCTGCATTCAAAAATATCTCTAGATGCATAATTAAGAAATTACCTTTTATCGAGTGAAATATTGACATTTTTAAAGATATAAGCTCATCTCGATGTTATACTCATCGAGACCTTTCATTTGAGTACCCACATCAATTTTTCATATATTTATATATATTATGTAAATATGAAAAATATATAAAAATGCATGTGGGTACTCAAATGAAAGCTCTTGATGAGTGTAACATCGGGAGGAGTTTATATCTTGAAAAATGTCAATAATTAAGAAATTACATTGTCATCCGGTTATTTTGTCTACGATTTATTTATTATGACACTAAAGTTAGCCGACGTTTTAAATTTTTTGATTATTTTTCTTTTGTTAAATTAGAACTAAAAAATTGCACTCGTAGTTTTTAAATTTTTTTACAAATGAAATTTAAAAAAAATTTTTTTGCAATAATTTTATCAAGAAAAAATTATAAAAATTTTTGAATGTCGGCTAACTTAATTTTCATTTATTTTGTCTAAGGTTTTTTTGTTAGAATTGGATCGAGTACCTTGGCTGATAATAATAACCATCTCTCTTAATTATTACTATTATGTTTACTAATAAATAAAATTATCAAAATATTTATTTACTAATAGCTTACCAATCTTTAGAACTTTTGGTTTTAATTAAATCTTCAATATTGTTTTGGTCTTGATTCCAGTGTTCCATTATTATTTCTAACCTATAAAAGTAAATAATGTGTTACAAAATGGTTAGAGTAATTTAAAAAGCTAAAATAAATGTACTTATTCTACTGAACCAGCTCAGCGTTAAAAAAAAAAAACACCAGAAAATTAAAGAACGTTGATGAGTTTTTAAAAAAAAAAAAAAAAAAAAAAGATAAATAAACACACAAGCTCGTTATCAAGATTAAAAACCATTAATGGCAACAGATGGTAACAGCGAGTACTTAATATGTACTTGAATTGTTTTCTCAAAATATAAAACAAAAATTAACATAATAATAACGATTATTCAAATGAACATCACTCACAAATTTAAACATTTAAAAAAAAAAATTAAAAGTATCATGTGCGTGTTTTCAGGAAGTAATATTTAGGTTATACTGTGTATGAAAAACCGAGAAGAGGACGAATGAAATAATGGATGATAGAGCCCCAGCTGTTTGTTTTGTTTTCAAGCATGATATTCACGTGATGCCGCTGGTGGCTGATGGCGGCGCGTAAGTGCCAACTGTTTCGCGGTTTTCTATTGGCTGAAATTGTGCACTCGTGAACAGCAACGACCAATGAGGTTAGTCGTAAGAAAGGATGACTGGTCTTGTGCGATGCAGAAACATTTGACATCGATAAATGCGTGAGGGTGCTCGTGAAGTGAGGAAGTGTCAAAACTGTCGTTTATCCATCGACTTTTCGTCGTTTTAATCGTGATTATCTTGAATGTGATCTATTTTGGGTTATTTATCATTTATACTCTTGATTCGTTGTATTTTATGAGTATTTAAAACATTTATTTGTATATTAAAAAATTGTAAAAATAATATATTGTATATATATACATATACACATATATATATATATATATACACACACGTATTGCAAAAAAAAAATACGGGCATTAGAGGCGCTCGTGTTTGTTCGAGACGTAACAAAGGAATCGCACTGCCCAACGGGCTTTCTATATATTTGTACATACATACATATGTATATGTATATTTATAAATATATGTGTTAGTGTATAGGTGAAGAGAAAACGGCGCAGTGAACACAACAAGGCTAGCTAAATAAAGACAGAGTTATTTAACAAACACGCGTTCGAGAAAGAAACAATAATAATAACTGCCACTCAGTTTTTGACGTTTTCCAATTAATTACTAAACGGTATAATAGACGCAATTATTATTTCCAATAGTTTTTTTTTTTTTTTTTTAAGTTTAAATTTTAAAAATAATAAAATTATTTTTATTTCAGGTTTACGGAGTGATAAAAAAATATAACGGGATCATACCAAGTGAGAAAAAGAGAAAAAGAGAGAGAGAGAAAGGTTAAAAATAATAAAATAGGTGGGTAATTAATGATTTAGTGTAATCGTATTGGTTACTGCTAGCCGCTATACTAGCCAAAAACCGAGAGGTAGCAACAGTAGTTTTGGCGAATGCTATTTGCGCATATATACACACATATTATCTATATATATTAAAATTAAATTAATATTAAATGTAGATGATATAAACACACACACACACCTACGCTAGAAGCGCGCCATCGTATGACGTTAACGGCGTAACTTACCCAAAGTCCGTGTACCTCGATTCTTTCTATAGTATTTTTCAATTGGAGTTATTAAAGTTTAGCCGAGGTTCTAAATTTTTTGGATTTTTTTTTAATAATTAAATTAATACAAAAAAATATTTTTTTTAAATTAAAGTTATTAAAAAAATAAACTTGTAGAAATTTTTATAAATTAAAAATCCAATTTTTTAAAACAAATTTTTTTGTTAAAGAAAATTAAAAAATTATCAAGTGACAGCTAACTTTAATATCATATAATTTTTTCAATAAAAAAAAAAATTCTAAAATTTTTTAGACATCAGCTAACTTTATTTTCATTTCAATTGGCCTTCTCTCGTGTAACCCCTCATATGTAATAATAATATATAATGCGTGTGCGCTTGTGGCGAGTGTGTTGTACATACAAGTCATTTTAAGTGTTTATGTGTGTGTGTGCTATATATATATATATATATATATATATATATATATATATATATATATATATATATATATATATATATATATATATATATATATATATATATTCAAAGTTGTATAAAGACTTGGTATGAAAGTCCGTCTGCGTTTTAGTTGGCTCAGCTCTGCTTAATCCAAAATCGTAAGAGTACGATGAATTTATACTTAACTGCTGTACCGTTCAATTGCGTGACTAAAATATGTAGCGAGTGATTTTTAATAAATGTCGAGTTAAATTTAAAAATTTAACCATTTATTATTTTCATTACTCAGTTGTTAAAGTGACATATATATTTATTATTTTTTTTTTTTTTCTATTTAAAGGTCGTTGACGTTTAAATGACAGCTAATGTTATTATTATTTGTTATTTGTTTTGATAGGTAAGATCGAGTTGATATAAAAGGTGTACACGCGGGAACCGTTTTAATGCGCGTCATCGATAGGCTGCGCAGAATGCCACGCCACTTTTGACATTTACTTTGTATACTTTGTATGTGATGCTTGACACGTACACTACTTGTTTACTCGCGGCTCCGATTGCTTTTATCTCCGTGTTCGTGAGAGGATTTAATAAATTATTAGATTAGGCGTATAGTTGTACATTTTACATGTATATTTTACTATAAATTATCTAACAAGCGTAATATATTTTTTTTTCGAATTATAATTATTAAAATTAAAACTAGATATACTTCTTTTAACTTAAAATAAACTCCGTTAATTTTAGCCATTGTTGTTTTGGTCCACAGGATACAACACATGTGTCAAAGTACTCGTGGTCGTCAAACGTGCTGAAAGGAGGAGCTGTTGTTGCTACTGCTGCTGCTGCTGCTGTTGGAACTGGGTCTTGAACTGAAACTCTGGCTATTGAAGACAAAGAAACTTTCTGACTCTGAACTAGAGACTTAATAAAACAGTGTTGCTTGATGGATCAACTGTGATTGGTCGTGAAAGTGAAATCAGTGTGCTGTGACAATCGAGAAGCTGTATATATTACTGAGATTTAATTTGTAAATATTATTATTTTTTTTTATTTTATTTTATTTTATTTTATTTATTTACTCCAAAAAGGGACTGATTAATAAAATTAATTAAATTAAAATGCAACGAAACTAAAAAAAGCTGGAATGATAATTATCTGAGTTTATATAATTTATAAATAATACGTGACCTGCCGAAGTCTTTCTGTTTCTGTCATACATTAATCGTTCACTGATAATATTATCACGCAAACGCAACAAAACTTATATTTACAACTATACTGATCAAGTAACTCAATTCCGTCGACTTTGATACATGAGTTAAGAAAGAATACACGCAACTTTTTAATGTGCGTGTGTTAAACGTGTGGGGAGTTTGTGTTATCTTTGTTTTATATGTATTTGTTTATTGTATTGATGCTTAGTGTGTAGAGTTAGACAGAACAAAAATTTAAATATATGTCTAAGTGTTTTTGTGTGTGACAGGACAGGGGGGGACACTAGAATTGTCAGTATTTCTAAGTTTCAAGTGGCCTAAGTCCCGAGTGCCGGCCGGCCAGCGCGAACGTTTGAAAGACAACAAGAAGAAATAAAAGAAGAAAAGAAGAAGGAAGTGGAGGCGAACGCGAAGGAGGAACAAGAAGATAACTCTTGACAACGAAGTGGACGCCAGGCAGGCCGGCGGGACGGCTTCACGTTAAATAATACTTTGTCAAATAATAATAAATAAACTTTATTAAGCTGACTAAAAAAAAAAATTCGGCGAGTCGTTAAATAAAAATTAAAAAAAAAAAAAAAAAAACAAAGTACAAGATAAATTAAACAACTCGAAAATATGAGCATTGCTGCATTATTGCAAGCCGCTGAGTATATTGAACGAAGAGAAAGAGGTCAATTTAATTTTTTTTTTGTATTTTAATATTTATTTATTAATTATTAAATTAATAAATTATAATTTATTTTTTATTTATTTAGAAGCTGAGCATGGATATGCATCGACTATGCCCATTCCTGATGATCTCAGGGCGCTCGCCAAGAGGTCAAAAACGAAAAAATCTCAGGGTAGTCGGTTAGTATATTTTAAAATTCGTTATGCTAATATCTATTATTATTGTACTCTTTTCAAATAGTTGAAATAATTTTTTTTTTTTTTTTTCTACATAATAAGTATTAAAACATGAAGACTAATGTACCTGTTTTTCATTGCAGGACTACCCACAATGAACTGGAAAAAAATCGGTGAGTATTAATAATTGTAAATTTATTCTTCTTACATTTATGGATTTGTATGCTTCCGTGTATTATTATATTCTGTAAAAGTTTTCTCCACTGTCACTATTTAAAAACTCGGTATCTGGCTACGAGTGACTAGGGACTGGACAGACGAAAAGAAACAAGAAAGGAAGTGGGAGAGTAATAGAGACAAGAAGAAATAAAAAAAAAAAAAATAATAAATAAATAAATAAAAGAGATAAAGAGCGAGAGGAACAGAGAAGGAAAGAAATCAAAGTAAAGGGATATACGTGTATATTGGTTTGGAGTGACGAGTAGAGTATAAAAAAAAGAAAATAAAATAAAAAGGACCACAGGGCTTCAGGGGCTTCCTCTTCTTCGTACCATTTGAAATGCATTGAATTTTTAAGCGAGTCTCTTTGTGTAACGGCATTCAACGCTTTTCACCTTAACAACGACTTACTCCCTGGAGGATTTTCCGGACTGAATCTCCGCTGGCCAGTCGGTATCAAATGTTAAATAAAATAAAAATAAGTTAAGAAAGTTTGCTAAAGCTCTACATCGAATTTATCCGCGTGGATTCTTTTGTTGAATTCACAAGAATTGACCTTGGCATAAACACTTGTTTTATTTTATTATTTTGTATTTTATTTTTCATTACACACTGTATTACTTTAATGCAATTGTGAGTCTCGGATCATTGAATACGGTGGATAGTAGTTGATTCTCAGATTGTAACCGTCTCTATGTTGTTAATGTTGCTATTGCTGTTGCTGGTGCTGGTGCTAGTGCACACCAATCGCTTGTGTTTGCACCGCCATTGCCTGTTGAAGCCCGTTCACCTTGAGCCCTCGAGGACAGTGGAGCTCAATCGTGTACATATATTTGGAGATTTAATTTTCCTGTAATTACTTTGCCATTTTTTATTATCACAACAGACATGCTTTTGTTGATGATCATAAAAACATTTAATTTAAGCAATGTCATATTTTAACAGGTAGTTAAATATATTATTAAATATTTATTCAATATTTGGCAGTCTGCAATCTAGTTTTGTGTCTTTCATAATATTACTGTTATTCTTATTTTTTTTTTACACTTTTTTTAACTGTCATCTTCCTTGTATTGTATAGAGGTCACTGGATATTTCGAATGAACCACATAGCGATTTGGTACAGATGGCAAGTTGCCATCTATCTCACTGAGAATTCAAACAGCATAGTAAAGAAGTAGTAACACCGACAACGAGAGCAAAAGTTGATGCCCTGAGAAAGTAACAAAGATAGTAACAGAGCATCGAGATTTAAGATAATAACAGAGAAGAAAAACTTGGACAAAATTTCTTCGGTGAAAGTTAACAAGGAAATTGTTATGTAAATAAATTCACGTAAACACGGTTATTTATTATTGTGTTTACGTCATCGTAGATGCATCCAGAATATGTTAACATATAAATAGATTGAGGACAGCGAAGAGAAGTTTAAATAAAATTAAAAGAAAAAAAAAATATATATATATATATATATATATGTAAAGTATAAATATCTGCTGCAAACTCACACCATCCTGAGTATTATATATTGTTGTCATTATATATTTAATATCTGATGAGAAATGATGATCAACTACTGTAAAGTATAGAACAAAGGGGTGCGATAAAATCTGCATGATCCTTGAGTGATAGACATGACGTCTGGGCATGCAGTAACGAGCTAGCTTGAATCCTGAGGTGTGTAGAGTGAAGAAATGAAAAAAAAAAAAAAAAAAAATAATGCGGATAACAAAAGAGGAGAATTAAGCGAAGGAAGGAAAGAATGAAGAGGATGATCAAGAAAGACGGGGTCAGGAAATAGAAGAGGGCATGGAAAAGTTATAGCGTGGGCTTGAGATATAACTTTGAGCCAAGGGTGAAGAGGTGAAGAAGGTGAACCAGGAGTAGTACAGTAGAGGAGTAGGTAGAGGAGGAGGAGGAGGAGGAGGAGGAAGAGGAAGCGGGCTTGCACAAGAATCCTGTGGAATGGGGTGTGGGTTATATTAAAAGAAGAGGGATAGTAATCGATACAACGACGAACATTTCGTACGGTCGATACTCGGATACTCTCGCTAACCAAGCGGGTGGGATTATAGTGAATATTATATAGAAAATATATACGTGACATGGGCGCCTCTTTGCCTCTTTCACCTCACCTTCTATCCACTCGTTTCTGTTCACACCGCGTACACTCTATGCGTGACGATACGCTTTTTTTTCCCTTCCATTGCCTTCTATTTCGTTCCCTTCTCCTCCCTCAGCTTTGCTTGGCTTACACTCTCCTCTACTCTACTCTATATACTACACTAGACGTCACTTGCCAACGTGGAAGCGCACTGAAATTGATCTTGTTGATTTCGGGGATAGACCAACCGCCAGACAGGTCTCACTTGTTCCACCTGGCGTATTTCATGTTCGTGAACCATCGCGACACTTGGATTTTTATCGAGCATGGACGGAAAAAAGTTTCCAATAAAAGAGGAGCTAAAAAATATTTCAATATAAAAAATAACTAGCAACCTTGCGGTCACTATGTGACTGCCGTGACTTGTGAACTATAAATAAATTAAAATTTTGCTTTATTAAATAGTGATTTTTGTTAAATTTCTCTGTACTTTTTTAACTATTGACGCTTTTAGAGATATAAGCTTATCTCGATGTTACATTCATCAAGAGCTTTCATTAGAGTACTCACATGCATTTTTGATATATTTTTAATATATTCATATATATAATATATATAAATATATAAAATATATGAAAAATTGATGTGGGTACTCAAATGAAAGGTCTCAATGATTACAATGTCGGGATGAGCTTATATCTTTACAAATGTCATTAGTTCACGAGATACAAGGTCATTTCTTAAGGCACAATTCCAGGTCAAGACTTTTCCAACGATACCAAATTTAACCATAAAAACCCATTTTATCATATAAATCTACTGGCCACAAAATTTTGCTCATTCTCATAACATAGATGAAATGAATTTTTTTTTTTTAATTTTAGGCAATGATAATTCTTCAGCGAATGGATATTGATAATATTATCCTGCGAGTTCTCCAAATGGTATTTATTTATCTGTATACGATGCAGCAAATTTAATAACGTGGATCGGAGCGTAGAGACACTCAATGATCTCGTTGCTGTTGTTGTTGATGTTGATGTTGACTGGCGAGTCTGATTGGAGAACTCGACAGTAATGAAGGAAGAGGAATAGAATAAAAAAAATAAAAAAGAGAGAGAATAAATGAAATAAATAGTTGACTTGCAATTACAGTCTCACGGTGGGATGATATACGAGACAAAGGTTATGCGTGTATCTCCTGTTTCTGGGCCGGGACTGTATAAGGCGTGCGGGTGCTGCTGATGTTTCTGCACTCCTACCGCGTGTGTTGTATCGGTTGCAGTGTAATGCCTTTGCAGCCGCCATCATGTTAGATACAACACACATATTCTGGCCGCGAGACGAACGTCGGCCAAGTGCGCGATTATTATGGCCAAACTTGGCAACGATGCAGAGTGCATTGCTCGGCCATGAGTTAGATCGCTTCGACGCTTGACTGTAAACAACCTCGTAACTTTTGTCTTCTTATTTCTGCTTTACTTCACGTCATTCATCCTTTTTTTCTTATCGGTTTATATCTATATTTATATTTATGTCGAGCATATAATGACTCCAATCATTTTACTTGTAAAAAAAAAAAAAAAAAAAAAAAAATCAGCAACACATTAATTTAAATATGTTTATGTTTAGACGAGCGCACCTCAGAAATTGTTTGGAAAAGTTGAAAGTTCTAGTACCTCTTGATGCTGAAACTTCCAGACACACAACGCTTGGATTATTGACCAAGGCCAAACGATTTATCAAGGTAAGAAACTACTTTTACCGCTGGTACCACCCATCATACGTGGTATAATAATAGTACAATCAAATTTTACGGGTTGACATTAATAGAGTCATTTAAATTAATGGTTAATTTTTTTTTTGTTTTTTTTTTTAGAGCTTAGAAGATCGAGAACGAAAGCATGCCGCGCACAAGGAGCAATTGGCACGAGAGCATCGATACCTGAGGCGACGCTTCGAGCAACTAACTGGTCAACCAAGTACCCTCGCTACACTACGAGGATTTCCTGGCCTTGAGGGCAATACTTATGGTTTGAGCACAAGTGCGCCGTCGACCTCATCATGTAGCTCCGCAGCGGCTGTTGCAGCAGCTGCGGCTGCGGCTTTAATTTCCAAGAGACGCAGCGTCTCTGAATGCTCGGTTACCACTGTATCGTCCACTGGTTCAGCCAGTAGTTCTCGTAATTCTGATAGATCAACGGGCAGCCCGTCTATCTCAGAATCTGGTTTGTATTTTTTTTTAAACATATTTTTCTTTGGTAATTTTTTATCCCAAAGATTTTATTTCTTTATTTAAAAAATTTATAAATTTTTTTGAAATTTTGTAAAATTTGTTTAAATTGTGATAATCAACTTTTTTTTTTTTTTTAATTGTTCATTTTTTATGTATTTTTCAAAAAAAAAATATATATCAACAATATTAAATATAAATTTCATCCAAAAAAATAAAAATTAAAATGATGGACACCACACGGAAAAAATAAGATGACACTGAGGGAAAAAAATTTCAGATTATACTGAGTATAATCCAGATTATAATGAGTATAATCTAGATTATAATGAGTATAATCTGGGATGATATCCAGTATCATCTTGTTTTTTCCGTGCATTTGTAGATATTTACTTTTTTTTTTTTTTTTTTTTTTTGTAAATTTTAAACTTGCTAATTGATTTTTAATATTAATTTTTATTATTTTAGACGAAGTGGATGTAATTGGTTACACGAGTAATCAATCAGATACTGATGATCATAGCAGTGTACAAAGCAGCAGCGACAGTGGTGTTGCTATGTCCACATCACGACTTACTCTTTCGGAAATAATGGACAATCCTTAGGTAATTTTTTTTTTTTTCAATAATTTTTTTTTCTTTTTAAATAAATTAATGCAGGATTAATTAACGTAGAATATTTTTTAGATCGGAAATATAAAAATGAAGAGCTGTGGTAAGGGAGCATTCCGGAATTATTATTATTATCGTTTTGACCATGATAATAATTAATGATTATAATATTTCGCCGAAGAAGTAACCATTAATTGGATAATATTTAACAATTTGGCAAATATCACTGTCACCCCAATATTTGTGATGGTGAGTCAACGTGATTTAGCGGTAATTCCATTGATAGTTTGACAAAAAAAAAGAATTTATAAAACATTGGCGTAATAATAACTAAAAATAATTGAGCTAATTACGTAAACTGTTGTTTACGATATTTGCATAAAATTAATCTAAATAATCAGTGAATTTTTTCATATTATACAATATTTGTTTATGATTTATATAAATTATGACAGTAATAAGTCGGCTCCGTGATAAATTTTAACTGTACATTATAAATGTAACTATTATCAATTAATTATTTAATTAATATTTTACTGTAAATAATACTTCTAAGAAAACGGGGATTGGCAAGTAACAAGATGTGAATTATAATTATAAGCGATACTATATATAATAAGTAGAGGAATGTTGTAACAAGATAATAGAAAAAAAAAAAAAGTTAAAAAAAAATATATATAAAACAAATGATATATATTGTCGAGATATCGGATTACACAAGTTGTGAAATCAACTAAATTAATTGATAGGGAGAAACGTCAGATTATCTTGACTAAAACAAAAAAAAAAAAAAAAAAAATTAAAACAAATAAACGTGAAAAACAAAAACAACAAAAAAAAACCATACGAACGAAAACCAAAAAAAAAATTTATACTGCAATTTTTTTTCAGTAATTCAATTATTTTTATTTCTATATACATAAAAAAATAAAAACAGTGTTTAGTTCACTCTTATAAATTTAGAAACTAATCAAAGCTTTTTAATTAATTGTCAATAAGATTTTATGCGTGATATATTTATTAAATTAATTTTTCTCTTTTAGTCGTCGGTGTTTTACCAAAGGTAAACGCGACAAGCGTATAACGCCAGTGAAAATATTTAAAATAAAAAAAAAAATTTATTTGCTCTTGGAGCTAACGCTATTTATATTTAGATTTATGTTTACATATATATTTATATATATTTTTATTATGATTTGAATAATTTTTCAACATGTAATATGACAAAATTCATAATCGAAGTTTGTAGCCCCTCAAGTGTTGACAAATTGATAAGAGCATTAAAATAATTAACAAAGTTCAAGTGTAACGAGCCAGTAAGTTAAAAAAAAAAAAAAAAATAAACTGAATGATTTAATGAAAGAAAAATAACATATAGCTACCATTAAGCATTACGAAGGACACAGCTGCTATTAAAATTGATAACAATAACAAAGTGTTGATGATTCCTCGTTAAAAATAAAAACATGATAAAAATGTGTTCAACGTCCAATATAACAAATTATTAGAAGAGGATCCATTAAGCTTTTTAAATAATTCAATAATTTGTAATTACGCTTATTTTTGAATTATAAATAAATTGATTTTTGTGTGATGCTTAAGCGCTAAAAAATTAGGGGCGTAAATAGTTTGAACACGTTAATGAATAAGTCATTAAATACATGAGTAGTAATTAAAAAAGAATTATATTATTAAGTATTAATTTAATAAATATATTAAACGAATAACAGAGTAAAATAATTAAAAAAAAAAAATAAATGGTAATATTATTGGCGTAATTTACGTCATTTGATATTATAATTGAAAGAGTACAAATTCTGTAAGAGTCCCTGTATTCATGCGCAACCCGTGATCTAAAAAAATAATGTCACATGTCTGTCTATTATATATATATAATATATATATATATATATATATATATATATATATATATATATATATATATATATATATATATATATATATATATATATATATATATATATATATATATATATATATATATATATATATATATATATATATATATATATATATATATATATATATATATATATATATATATATATATATAAAACTATTGCGGTTCTCCAGTACGAACCTGATGAAACTGATATAAATTTGCATGTAAATTAAATTATCTCATTGTATATATGTGTGAGGAAATGATGTCGATTAACAAAATAAAATTTCATTAATATGATTGTAAAAAAAAAAAAAAAAAAAAAAAAAAAAATTAAGGAGACTGATGAACAAAATTGAATGATCTCGGATTTTGGTTTTAAAATGAGCTGAAGCTACAAGAAAAGAAAAGTAGAGTATATTAATTAATCAATTAATAATTAATCAGTTGTGATTGAATGTAACAGATTGTAGAAAAAGTGTGGGATTAATTGTGGATTTTTTTTTTTTTTTTTTTTGTTTTGTCGCCAATAATAGGGGTGATATTTTTTTTTGTGGAGTGATCGTACATAAGACATTTAATATTGATGTGCAGTGAAAAATAAAATAGTTAACAAAAAGATAAATGGCATTAGTGCGGATTACGCAGCAGCAATACTACGATGCAATGCAAATACGCGTACTATTATTATTATTATGATATCATTATGAATATTTGGGATTAATGTGTGTACTAAGTGATAGATACAGTTGTTACTCGATTTAATTGATAATGATTGCGTATGTAATATGAGGTATATATTTCTGAAGCTGTCCGGTCTAAAGGATCTAAAATAAATATATTAAAAATTGAAGTAAAAAAAAAAAAAAAAAAATTAATTTTAATGGAAATGGGGTGTTATTTTTAGATGTATATTTGGTTATTATAAATTACAATCGAGTAATGGAAAAAGGAAACAATTTAAAATTGTTTCACAAGATTAACAAAAAAAAAAAAAAATAGTTGAAAAGAAAAAAAAAAGAAATATATAGATATATAAAATTAATAGTACTAATTACTATAGTAATTGTAATAAAAAAAAATATGTACATGGATAAATTAACTAAGATGTTTATGTATAATTTTTAAGTGCAACAAGACAATTGATAAATAAATAAAAAGTGTTGTAAACACTTTATTTGTTGATTATCAAAGCACAACTTAATCGTCCAGATAAATTATTTATCAACAGGCTAACTGGAATGAATAAATAATTTAAAAATAAAAAACCAATTTATATCAAAATGTTTGATTGGGCATTGATTTTATTTGTTAATAAAGCTTTGGTATCATTAATTATTTTACATTTTATTATATACATTAATTTTACACGTTATCAGAAGAGAAAAGATTATTTAAATTTCTCATAGTGATTTTACTACAGCTTTCGTTTTTTTAGGTCAGTCTACAGATGGAAATAAATAAAAGAAAAATAAAATAATTTAAATAAAAATATTTGTGTATAAATATAAACCTAAGAACGGATGCCGACAGTGGTATTTATTGTCATAATGTAGAGTGATGCGTTGTCTTCTTCGGCATTAAATTAAATAGATATTGTAAAAGATCAAGATTTACCTCAGTGTAGATTTTAATCAATAGTGGTGATAATAATAATAATTTATTAAGTTAAAAGAAATAAAATTTTGATCAAATTGAAATTATATCTCTCAAAGAGATTTTTTGTACAAAATTTATTACGTGGTGATACTTCTTCTGAGTTAAAGTGCGGTCCTTTTCTCAATTGTTGTTGAACTACGTATAAATAATTAATGATCGAGTCAAATATTATTATTGTGATTTTTAAATTTTTTTTTTTTTTTTTTTTTTTTTTTAATTTTAAACAATCTAAAAATACAAAAGCAAGATCTTACTGAGGTAAATTCGAATTGGGAATGCTCCAAAAAATTTAATTAAAAAAAAAAAAAATTAATAAATAAATAAAAGAAAAATTACGAAATAAAAATTAAAAAAAAAAAATCAAGAGTAATTAGTAAAAGTGATATATTATATATTTAAAAATGCCGTTAAAAATCGGCAATAAAGAGCATTTAATCAATGGTAGAGATCAATGCTTAGAGGGTATTAATTAAAAGCTGGAGAAATAAAAAATTAATCAATATAAACTAAAATTAATTTTACGAAGTGATGTTATTTAGAATTGGATAACAATCATATACAAATTAAAAGAGAGAATTATTATTATTATTTTAATTAATATTATTATTATTATTATTATATGGATGAATATTATAAGTTTGAACGTGTGTATGTTAATATTATGGAGTACGCGTGATGAAGCGCGATATTATAAATACAAGGAAAAAAATGGAAGTGATTAAAATTTAATTAAGGCAAAAAAAAATAATTGGTGGATGAATAAAATTATCTAAATTTACTATTGTCAATTACTACGTTTCCATGGTTGTTCGTCTGGATATTTATAAAATTTAGAGACGTTAATTAACTTAATGACCAATGGAAATGAAGTAAATATAATAAGTATAAATTAATGAAATAATTGTGAAAAATTTGACGACTAATCTTAATGATATAAAATGCCCTTGATCGTTATGTTATTAATTGATTGATTGATTAATTGATTGATTAGTTTAATTATTGAAATGATAAACTTAAGGGAATGAAATAAATAAATAACAAATTAAAACAAAAAATAAATGGTCTTTTTTGTTCATATCAAATAACCAATTTTTGTTTTTATTCAACAGAAAACTTGTACATGCGATTGTTAAAGTTTATCGCAATATACCATCGGGTCTTGTTTTTTTTCAACCTTTATTAGCTTCTACTTTATCATATTTTTTTATTTACAGGATATTATATAAAACGTATGTTTTCAACTAAAATTCAACAGTGTAGAATTATTAATTGGTAGATAAACGGAATTTAAAAAATTTGTATTTTAAAGATTTTTTTAACCGGGTTAAAACAAAAAAAAAAAACAGTAAGAATAATGAGAAAATTTTTAGTTGCCATTTTTTCTTAAAATAAAAATTTTTTAAATAAATAAATTTTCATTCTTAAATTTTAAGTGTTTACACATTTATTATTCTAAAAAAATTGATGTCATTAAAGTAAGCTGTCACTTGATTAATTTTTAATTTTATCTAACAATTTAATTAATTCTAAAAAATTGCATTTTTAATTTTTAAAAAATTTTTACATGTCAATTTTTTTTCTCATTTTATTTGCCAAAAAAAGTTCTAAAAATGATTAAATATTTGCTAAATTAATTTATGACATTAAATTTAGCTGTCACTTCACAATTGTTTTAATTTACTTTAACAAATAAATTATAGCAAAAAAAAAAAAATATTATAAAAATGGATTTGTAGAAATTGTAATAAATTAATAAATTTAATTTTTTAAAACAAATTAAAAAAAAAAAAAAAAGAATGCTTTTAAAAATTTTTACTTGCAATTTTTATTAATTTTTACATGTGAAACTTTTATCAAAATTAACTTAGCTGATAATTGATAATTTTTTAATTTTTTTTAACAAATAAATTATGGCAAAAAAAAATTGACATTTAAAAATTTTTAAAAACTACAAATGCAATTTTTTAAAGATAATTTTTTGGAGGAAATTTATTTGTTAAAAAATTATCAAGTGACAGCTAACTTTAATGTCATTAAAATTATTCTCCATTTTAATTAACTTAATGTCATAATCCATTTAATTTTCACTTGTCATCAAAATAATTACTGCGCATGCTCAAATTTAAAATTATATAATAAAAAAAAAAAAAAGACTGTAAAATTGATAAAAAAGTAAAAAATTTTTTTTCTTCCACAAGAAAAAAATTTAATGGAATTCAGGAACAAAATTTAAATGTAAAAAAAGACTTATTAAAATTTCTAAATACAACTTGACATTTGATTACAGCAGTAGTTTAACAAAGATGGCAGAACCGTCAAGTATCAGGTATAAATGTCGTCGTGTGTTATATTTTTATACGTGAATTTAATTTTATTGTCGAGTGGACAGCAGTTGAAAATGTTAAAAAAGTAAGAGAAATTATCGAATAAACCAATTAATCAAATAATAACAATGACACCAACACGTGTAATATTAATGTCATGTGGAAGTTACAATCCACCAACGAATATGCACTTGAGAATGTTCGGTAACTATATCTATACTTATGAATTATTTAAAAGAGTATAAATACATACATACATGATACGTATTGTATGTTTGATTGATCAATAATATTTAAATAACTTGACTAATTATAATTTAGAAATCGCACGTGATCATTTGCATCGGATGGGCACTCACATGGTTGTGGGTGGTGTCATGTCACCAGTTCATGACAGTTACGCTAAAAAAGACTTAGCTGTTGCTGAACATCGTTGTGCAATGCTAAAACTAGCGTTGCAAAATAATGACTGGATACGTGTTAGTACCTGGGAAACGCGACAAAACTGTTGGACCAGAACCAGAGCCAGCCTTAAACACCATCAAAATTTATTAAATTCCGTTCTTCAAAATTCAGATGGTAGCATTCGAAATCATATTGACATTCAGGATCTCGAATGGATTCCAGAAAATATTCTTAATGGCCAGGATAGAACTCCAATACAGATAAAACTTCTCTGTGGAGCTGACTTGCTGGAGAGTTTTGGAAAGCCTGGTCTTTGGGCTGATCAAGATGTAGGTCTCAAAAATAATTTATTATGTTATTAAAATTATATGACATTCAATTTAGCTGTCACTTCACTATTTTTTTTAACAAATAAATTATTAAAAAAAATGGACTTGTAGAAATTTTAATAAATTAAAAATGCAATTTTTTAAAACAAATTTTTTTGGTTAAAGAAAATAAAAAAATTATTAAGTGACAGCTAATAATAATTCGGCTGTTCAATTTTAAAACAAATTTTTATATATGATATTTTTTAGTATTGCTGCATTTATTATCATTTTTAGACATTAATTTCAAGTAATTTTTCATGAAAATTAATTTAGCAGATATACTATCATTTTAAAAATTTTTTAAACAAACAAATTACGTCAAAGAAAATGGACATTTAGAAGATGAAAAAAATAAATATTGCAATTTTGTATAAATAATTATTCGGAGCGAATATATCTATTAAAAAAAATTAAAAAATGGTCAAGCGACTGCTAATTTAAATGTCATAATTTTTTTTTTTTTTTAAATATTTATATTCAAGTATTTTCTATTCATAAATCAAATTTTTTATCAATTTTGCGCGCAAACTTTTTTTTTAATAAGAAAAATTTTTAAAATTCTTAAAATTGTCAGTGATTGTGTTTTGAAATTGGGCAACTGAATTTATGACACTGAAATTATCAGACATCTGACATGTTATTTTTTTTAATTTACACTTGTAATTTTGTTTTTAATTTTTTTAACTTTAATTTTATGATTAATTTTTAATAATCTTTTATTTCAGATTGACGCTATCGTTGGTGAACATGGTTTAGTTGTAATTACTAGAGAAGGCTCGAATCCAAATAAATTCATTTACGACTCAGATCTTCTTTCAAAATACATGGTAAAATTATTTTAAATATTTTCATTAAATTAAACTAGCAATCTTGCAGTCACTATGTTACTGCGGTGGCTTGTGAACTATAAATAAATAAAATTTGGCTTTATTAAATAATGAATTTTGTTAAATTGGACTGTAATTTCTTAAATATTGACGTTTTTAAAGATACAAGCTCGTCCCGATGTTACATTCATCAAGAGCTTTCATTTAAGTACCCATATGCATTTTTGATATATTTTTCATATATACATATATGTAATATATATATATATATATATATATATATATATATATATATATATAAAATATATGAAAAATTGATGTGGGTACTCAAATGAAAGGTCTTAATGAGTGTAACATTGGGATGAGCTTATATCTTTAAAAATGTCAATAGTTTACAAGATACAAGGTCATTTATTAATTATGTATCTAGAGATAGAGCATTTTCGAATACAGTCTAAACACTTATTTACGATGAATTATTTTATTCTTTATTAATTTTTCAAAATTTTATATCGATATAAATTATTAATATTAAATATTAATGATTTTAGCATAATATTCATATCGTTACCGAATGGATAAACAATGAAGTGAGTTCTACAAAAATAAGACGTGCTTTGAAACGTGGTGAAAGTATTAAATACCTCACTCAGGACGCTGTAATTGATTATATTTACAATTGGGGATTATACGACGTAGTTACTTCAACAACGTGAGTTTTATAGGATTTAATAACATGTTTACTTAATTGACAGTATTTTTTTTATATTTTAATTTATAAAATTTTTACTCTGAAAAAAAATACATAAAAAATAATTTATATGAAAATTTTTTCACGCTGCATACGGATATTTAAAGTAAGTTAATATTGACTACGTCAGAAAGCAATAATTATTTGCACATTGACGATAAATATAAAGGTGCTTTTTTGACACCTTCACCGAGCGATGTTACAATGGAAAGTCTAAGTCCAGTGGAAATAATCTCAATCGATCTTACAGAATCTGTGATAAAGAAAAATATTATTAATTCACCCGTAAAACGTTCAATTGCGATTAATTCAGATGACAATGAATGTATGCGCGAAAAATTTATAAATATTATTACGGAAGAAAATTCAAATAATAAAAATAGTAATATTGTAACTACGGCTAAGCCTTTGTATCCTGGTCTTGCAAAGCAGATTATTGCCACTGAGACTGGAAAATCGCAAATATTTTGGGAGGTAGGTTTAAATGACACCAGCACAAGCGTTAATAATTTAATTTATGACACTGAGAGTGACATTGATAAAACTGAAGTTGATTGTACGACGGAATTAAAGTTAGAAAATCAAATAAAAAATGAACAAGATTATTTAAAGTCTGAGCAAGCTGATGGTCCGTGCATAATTAATGATGAAGCAGTAGAGGCTGATGATAATAATGATGTTGAAATAAATAGCCAAGATGAAGAACAATTTAAACTTGTTGATTCAATGGAAAATAATGATGATCAAAGTGTTCTTACAGATATTATGGAAATGAGAGAAGTATTGTCATCCCCGTCGATTCCAGAAATTCAAGAGAAAAATGAAGCTCAGTATCTAGATCTTGATATTGATGATTTAGTAGATAAAAAAATAGATGAAATTCCTGGATGTAAAATTAATATTGAGTCTAGTTCTCGGGAAAATATTAATAGCAAATGCTTGCAATCTATGGTGAGTTTAAGAAAAATTTCTAAATCTTCAAAAAATTTATCTGAACAAGTCGTACCGATGATTGACGATGAAAGCGAAAGCAGCACTAGTGAAAATACCAGTGAAGAAATAAAGAAAAAAGATACTTGTAATTTTTTAAAACAAGAAACTCGAAAAGCCTTTCAAGGGAGTCTTGAATCAATAGTACGTAAGCCTCAAGCTATGTCTAAAAAATCCAAGAGCTTTGAGTACATAAAGGCTGATTTATTGCCAAAAGAACTGAATTTAGTAGAAATAGGTGATATTAATTTAATAGAAAAATCGGGTAGTTCAAAGTCCGAGACATTTGCTACAATAAATAGCGTAAAAACTATTTTTAATACACAGACTGAAGAATATTGTTCAGTATGTTTTAGTAAAGATCAGTCTTCCGGTAAAAATCTTTATACAGTTCACTCAACAAATAGCTCGCCGGTAGATCCCGATTCTACAGAGTGTGAAATTTGTAGCTCGTGTAACCTTCAAGGTGTCGAGTCACTTCCAGAAGAGCCTCAATGTGAGTTGTGTAAAATTTGCGGAGATGTTGCGATGGAATCAGACGGAGTAGCTTCTTGCAGACCCGAATTAGATGAAATAATAGACTCCAGACTTCCGAATCAATCAACGTCTCTTAATATTAATCGGCAAGTTGCTAAAAAATCTAAAGCCAGCAAGCTTGATAAAAAAACATTTGAAATTGCTGATGAAGAAACGGATGAAGCTAATGATGAGCAAGATGCGATTGGCAAAGAAGAAAGACCTGCTTCTACGTCTATTGAAGAATACTCTGACGATTCAACTCTGGATGACGTGGAATTTGAAATTGAAAATTGTGGGTTGGAAATAGAAGCCAGTAATAACCCTCAAGATGCTGCTCAATTTACTGAACATGCTTCGGAAGAAGAAAAGTTGGAAGAAATTAAAGCTACTGATGATCAGTTTAATGAGTCTAAACGAATTAATCGAGGAAGCTCGCTTATTAATCGCTCCGTGCCAAAACCTGACTCTAAAAAACGATACTCGTCAGTTGACAATCTTCAAGGTTCGAAGAATGTTAATTTAACATCACGCGAGCCTAGAATAGTGAAGAAAGACCGCATTGTCGCTGGATCCGTCGATAATATTCGTGTTGCTCGTGTTAACAAAAGTCCTCACAAACTTCGCATGTCTGCTGATGACGTTGGTCAAGCTATTAAAGAGGCTGAAGACTCTTCTCAAAAATTGACGCGTCAGTCTAGTGAGAAATTACGCGTTGGAACTGATACTGTTAAATTTATTATTGGCAAACATGGTTTGAAGATTGTGAGCGATAGAGAGACGGCTTTGTAGCTAAGGATTTATACTGGAATGCTCTAGTCCCCCTAGTTAATTCCGGTATATTAATAAATTAAAATTAATTTAAAGAAAAACAACAAAGTTTAAGTACATACACTAAACCGACTCTAAATCACTTGATAATACGCGTTATTAATACCAAAAGGGCGTATAAAAAATTTTTTTTTCACTACAATTAATCTAAAAATGTTTGTAACATGTTTTTGCGGGCTCACTTTTCGTACGGTGATCGGAAATTAAAAAAATTAGTTTGTACATGTTCTTAAAATATATATCTTCTAGTTAAACCAATAAAAAAAATCAAAAAAGTCAAAAAATCGTAAATTGGCACACTTCAGAAAAAAAAGTTCGATTTTTTTTAATCTTTTTTATGGTTTTTTTGGTAAAAAGGGTTAATTTTTGAAATTTTTTTTTGGAATGTTAGAGATTTAACTAGAAGCTATTACTATAAAGTAGACGTGTAAAAAATTTCATTGGAATCAGTTAAGAACTTTTTGAGTTATTCCGCCTGCAAATTTAAAAAAAGTCATTTTGAGAAAAACGAACTACTTAAATGAGTTTTTAATATATAAATATATAAATAATGATAATTTTGTTTTGAAAAATTACAGGCATATTTTTGAGATAATATTCTAACGATTGATGAAAAAAAAAAAAATTTTTTTTTTTTTTTTTACATGTATCGTCCCCTTTAATTATAATTAAAAAAAAAAAAAATGATACTCCCTTTTGGCTTTAGAATTTTTTTATCTTAAAGCCAAAAAGTCGTATACAAAAAACCTTTTTTTATTCACTTTTCTTACAGATCTGAACGTTAGAAACATTTTTAGTTTGGTTGGAGGAAAAAATTTTTTTTTATATCTGCAGACCCAAAAGGACGCAGATATTGAGATGCGCCCTTTTGGCATTAGTACCGCAAATAATTTAACTTTCATTTTTTATTGATAAGACAATCGTTATACTTTAAAATACTTTATCAATCCGTTTAATATAATAAATATAAATATTAAAAAATGTTCATAGGTTTAAGAAAAAAAAAATACTATCGGAGTCATTCAATGGAGCTTCCATTATACAATTAATTTAATTAATTACTTAAAACAAATACAAAATAATTTTAAAAAAATTTTCTCTAGTATTTTTAATAGCTTGTACGCTTAAATATTTTGCACGGCTATGCACTTGATAGTTTTAGTTGCTTTTATATTTTTATTAATTATTATTACTACTATTTATTAATTAGTAATTTTATCAGTCCTTTTCGATAAAAAAGTATATTAAAAAAAATATATAGTTAACTAAATAGAAGTATATTTAAATGAGCGTTAAATTTAGCTCAGTATTGGAATTGAATGATGTGAATGATTAGACAATAGATTATGCAAAACTTCTGCGCAATCTGTCCTAAAAAAATGAATAGTTAAATTAAATAAAATAATAGATAATAAAATAAAATAATAAATATATAAAAAAATGATTGCGGAGAAGAATTTTATCTGATTTAGCATGTATGTGTTTTCAGGGTGCAACAAAACCTGCATGCCTTCTGTAAGACAAATAGTTGATCGTCTTGTTCCTGTTGATCTCGTTGGATGTGGCTGTTGTCTTCTTGCTGATAAAAATAATAAACCTTGCGCTATTGATAATTGTAGTGTTGGCGTACCTTACATTAGTAATAAACCTGTCAATGCTATTAATAACATTAACAACAAAAAAAATGATAATAATAACAAGAACAAAAACAACAGTATCCGAAATATGCGTCTAAATCTTACGGACAATACTTCTATTTTAATAAAGAACTGCAGTCGCAATACGTAGCGGTCTATGGCTGATAAATGAGCTAAAAGTAGTCGATTAATTAATTGATTAATTGATAATAATTTTAGTTACTTCATTTATTTTATTAGACTAATTATTTGAATGAATTATTTATTAAGACTGAATGCACATCTATATTTATTAATTTAAACTGTAATATTTATTGCTTGTTATTAATTACTTAAATATTTAGAATTTACTTTCAGATAAATCAAAACTGTCATTAGATTTATTTATTCCATCACCTGCAAGTGTTGCGAAAGCAATTTATTTTTTTATAAAATTTATATCTTATTAAAATTATAATAGATGAATTTTATTTTTTAAATTGTTAATATTTTTAGTAAATTAAAAAAAAAAAATTTAACTGTACATAGAATTAATGATACTGCACTATTAAGGAAGACACACAAAGAAGATGATGAAGAAGAGGATTTTATTTTTTGCGACTGAAGTTTTTACAGTTTCCTGATAACGATTAAGGGGGATAGCCACTGTAAAATTTCAAAAAAAAAAAAAAAAAAAAAAATTTTTTTACGGCTGCTTGAATCCAAAAAAATGAGAAAATTTTTAACATGTCGCCATTTTTTTTTAAATCCAAATTTTTTAAATTTCTCACGTGGAACGATAACCAGATGCATACAGATTACAACGCAGTTTGGTTTTTTTGTTTTAGATAATCCGTTTTTGAGTTAGAGATCACACCGTGGTGGGGTAAATTTTTTTGGTGATCCGCAAAAATGCTTATAACTTTGTAACAACATGAAATTTTTTTAATAAAAATTTAGGATCTTCAATGTATAAGATACCGCCGGATAATAAGTCCTGTTACTTATTTTATTTTGTTTAAGAAATCTTTTTTATTAAATTAATTTTTTTTTTTTTTTTAATTAAAAAGGTAAAAATAAATACCGCGTATCTCCAAATTCCTTTATTATCCCGGTCAAAAAAATTCAGTGGCTATCCCCCTTAATAAAAATAAAATTGCTTTAAAATAGTTACTTGTTGAAATTAAAATAAATTAAATCTAATATTATGTATTACAATTGTTTTTATTATAATATATGCAGCCAAAATAGAATTTAACTTATAATGTCTACACCTAATTAGAATATTTACTATTCAAATAAATAAAATATCATATACATATATGATATAAATTGTATAAATGAATAATAATAATAATAATAATAATAATTAATTGAATATAATTTCCTTATGTTTTATTCTTACCATAATTTAAATAATAAATTTATAAATAAATTAATGTACAACACTTCCTTCGGGCACTGACTAGAAGTTAAATTCAATTAATTGATATAAAAATTTTACAGAAAAACACCTACGATTTTTTTGTGCGCATTCCGAGGAAGCACAAGAGTACAAGAATAGTAATCCAGCCTGCAACAACTAGGAATCCTTGGTAAACTTGTGGGTTACCAATTTCATATCCTTTATCAATGATATTCCTGACCGCGAGACCGGGAATAGTCGTCGGCATAATGAAACTGATCCACTGCAAAAAATTGGGCATTCCTTCAATTGGCCATATACAACCGCACAATAAAATCACTGGATAAAAGCTTCCAGTGGTAATATAATTGGCTACTGTGTGTGATGTACAGAGAACAGATACTAAGAAGCCATAACACATTCCGCACACACCCATGAAGAAAACAAGGAGAATTACTGCAGCAAGTGATCCATGACATTCAAGATGCTGCGTAAAAGCAAAAGAAATTGTCAAAGTTACTTGAATGACAATAAGTGTTATCTGAGTCAGCAAGTGGGATATTAAAATTTCAGATGTGGTGACACCTTGAACGAGACTTCTGTTCCAGACTCCTTCATGGCGATCTGCCAGAATAATTGATGAAGACACCGAAGTAGCCAGAAAAAAAGTAACTGTTAGCAAAAATCCTGGAGCCATAAATTTTGCGTATGACTGATTTTCATCACCAAAAATCGGCTCTTCAAATTTCAAAGGTACATTCATCAATCTTCGTGTTAAATTGCACTCTTGAATAATATCACGGTAAATAATTATAAATTTATCATAAATACTTTTCTCAACAAAGAGACCGATTTGTCGATTTCCCATGTCAAGGGTCAAATCGATTTCTCCGCTATTAACTTCTTTGCCTTCCCAGAACTTAAGACGCTCACGTAAACCCATAGAGAAATTTTTACCTATAAACATAGCACCGACAGTCTCTCCGTGTTTTACAGAGTCCATCGCGGTGTTTATATCACTGTAAAATTTATTTTTAGCAACTGTACGATGAAAGCCATCGAGAAAACGACAACTAATGTCAATTAATTCACAATGCCGTTCTTCGGGTGAGTAATCAACTCTTCCAAGATATTTTCCGGAATGACAGTTTCCAGCTTCGTAATTAACAACAGCCATGCTGAGGTTCTGAGGTTCTCCACCGATAACTGAGAAAAAAATATTTATCTGAAGAATAGGGAAAACCAATGAAAATAAAATTCCACCTGGATGACGGACGAATTGAAGGAAATTTTTAATCATTAGCGCTTGAAATCGACGCCAGCGTAATTTAATATTAAAATCATTATTCTGTATGACGGGATGCAGATTGTGAGGAAGCGGTGAAGCAGGATTTGTTGAGTATCTGTAAGCAGAGTGTCTTCTAGTTCTATTGCCATTTTGATCCAAACTAAATTGTGAAATTTCTTCCAGCTCAGTAAGATACTCAGTACTTGCATTAATTTGCCTTCTTTTTTTTTCTTCTTCACTGTCATTCTGTTTTTGACTTAATCTTAAAAAAGCTTCTTCGAGAGTATCACAGCGACACTTTGCCAACAATTTATGCGGTGACATTTCTGCCAGCATTTTTCCGTGCCTCAAAAGACCGATTTTGTCAGCGAGTTTTGTCTCTTCAATATAGTGGGTGGTTATTATAACAGTTACACTTTTGTACCTTGTTAAATTATAAAGAAAATCCCAAATATTTTCCCTTAAGATAGGATCCAGCCCCACGGTCGGTTCATCGAGAATCAAAAGCTCTGGCTCGTGAATCATCGCACAAGCAAATGATACTCGACGCTGTTGTCCGCCGCTCATTTCCTTTATAAGCCGATTTTTAGGAGGCAGCTGAAGCAACTCTGACAGAAAACCATGGCGCTCGTCAATAACATGATCTTCAACTCCATTTATACGCCCGAAATAATACAGCGCACCAATAACTGTGAATTCCTTTACAAGAGATATTTCCTGCGGCATGTAACCGACTTTAGGACCGGGCACTGATGATGCTTTACTGCCCGGATGCCCACCAAGCGCAAAGATTTCTCCACTATCAAGTGAACTGATTCCCACGATACACGACAGCAATGTTGTCTTTCCGCATCCGCTGGCTCCCAATAATCCGTATCTAAATCGATAAAATTAATAATTATTATTATTATTATCAACGTTTTAATTAAATTAATTATTATTTATAGAAAAAATATTTCCACGTGATACTCACATAGAACCTCGTGACACTGACATATTCAGTCCATCGAAAATTGGTTTGCCACTTCCGTATTTCTTCACTGCGTTTCTCACAACGACTGCTTCATCATATGATACCATTCTTAAATCTCTTATTCTTGTCTGAAACACTTTAATGAAAAAAAAAAAAAAAAAAAAAAAAAAAAAAAAAAATTAAGTTTATATTATTTATTATTATTATGGTGTTTTATTTAAATTACTTATTAGTTATTTTTTTTTTTTTTTTTTTTTTTTTTTAAGATCTTTATAAAAAAATAAACTAGGTCTAGAAAATTATTTTTAAAAAATTGAAAGACATTTTATAATTTTAAATATTAAATAAATTTATTAAATTATTTATTTAAAATTATAAAATGCCTCTCAATTTAATTGTCATTATTAAATTAACCAAATTTAATGTCACCGATTAATTAACTTATAATTGTATACCTACTGTTGAATTAAATTGTAAATAATTGACACGTTTTATTTAAAATAGGTGAATCGGTAAATATATAGGTCAGAAGAAACACCTGTTATGTGGTCCACCAGAGCGATCTGAAAGGGTCGAGTGTGCTCGAAAGACTGCACTGGCATGTCCAGGACCGGATTAGATTTACCGTTAAGAACGCTAGCCTACTCCTGTTATGTTCTTCCCTCAGAAAGACATACATTCATGCATTTATACCCAGCACTTGTACTTGTTATTATTGTTGCTGCATTATAAAAATTATTTTATATGGAAATGAAAGATCTTACTGGTCTATTAAAGCTCCAGATGAAAGAGCCAGTTACAGTTAAATCAATAAGTTAATCACGTTACACTGTCATCAGAAATTTATTTTGTTGTAATTATCATAAGCTTACAAGTAGCATCACGTATTATTGTTTAAACATTTGCTCGGAGAAAATAATACTGAAGTTTGCGGTCAGCTGTCAGTTTTAAAAATTTTTTTCAACAAATTAATTACAATAAAAAAATGCTTCAAAAATTTTCACTTGTAATTTTTATAAATTTTCATGAAATTAAAGTTAGCTGTCACTTGATAATTTTTTAATTTTATTTAAGAAAAAAATTAGTTCTAAAAAATTATTTTTAAAAAATTGGATTTTTGAATTTTTTTAATTTCTAAATGTCAATTTTTTTTCCTAATTTTTTTTGTTAAAAAAAATTATTAAATATCTGCTAAATTTATTTTTAATGAAATTAAAGTTAGCAGTCTCTAGAGAATTTTTAAATTTTAATTAACAAAAAAACTATTAAAAAAAAATTGAATTTTTGATTTTTTTAAATTTCTAAATGTCAATTTTTTTTGCCATAATTTATTTGTTAAAAAAATTTTTAAAAATTATTAAATGTCTGCTAATCTTATGACATTAAATTTAGCTGTCACTTCACAATTGTTTTAATTTTCTTTAACAAATAAATTATAGCAAAAAAAAAAAAATTATTAAAAAAATAGACTTGTAGAAATTTTAATAAATTAAAAATGCAATTTTTTAAAAATAATTTTTTAGCACAAATTTTTTCGTTAAAGAAAATTAAAAAATTGCCAAGTGAGAGCTAACTTTAATGTCATAATTTATTTTCATTAATTTTCACATGTAAAACTTTTTAATAAAATTTTTTTTTAATAATTTATTGCTATGAAATTTCAAAAAAAATTTTAAGATCTATCAATTTCAGTGTTATCGGAGAAATTTTATTGTTTTCTTCACTGAGATATTAATCTTAAGATTGAATGATCTAAAACTAAGCTAAAACACGCGATGGTATGATTTAAGTCGTTGATAAAATAGATGAAATTGATACGAAAATATTTTTACGGTCCAAGAAGATTGAGCGCGAGGAAAGCAATTGTTACTTTTGCTGAAATTCAACCATTTATTTAACCCCACTCCATTACTTTCTACATTCGCCTATTTACTGTCTCTTTTTTTTTATTCAATTTTTTTTATTTATTTATTTATTCATTAATTTCTTTTTTTACAACTTCTTTTAGGAGAGTAATTTAAAAGTTTACGGGCTTAATGGAAATAAAGTTATCGAGGAACATAATGGAGTATCAGAGAAAGTGGATGCAAAAAACATTTTTAAAATAATAACAACAACAACAAATAACAACAAATTGTAAAGTAAGAGTAAGTATAGACAGAGAATCAGTTCGTATGATTTGACAATGCGCGGATACCTTTACAATTAGTTGCGGAAGTGGTAAAAGTCGGTTGGCAGGTCGTTGAATCGCTCTCATCGTGTCTTACAATTCTCTTTTTGTTAGTTTTTTTTTTTTTTTTTAAGCTTAAATTGCTAAGGATATTTTATATCCAGTGTAACGGGATTTTAAATTTGCGTTCCTTTTACGCGCCAAAAATCTCTGTAGTAAATAAATTAATAAATAAACACCCAGATTCTAATGGATGACCTAGTTAAGGTAATGTGTCACTTTTTTACTGTATTACATTAAAGTTAGCTGTCACTTGACAATTTTTTAATTTTTTTTAATGAATATAAAGTTAGCTGATATTTCAAAATTTTTATAAATTTTTTTTTTTTAAATTTCACTTAAAAAATTTAAATAAAAATTTTCACATATAAAAAACTAGAAAAAATATAAGTGCAATTTTTTATAAATTGTAATAAAAAAAATTAAAAATTTTTAGACGTCTGCTAACTTCAATTTCATTTTTTTTAACAAATAAATTTGCTCCAAAAAATTATTTTTAAAAAATTGCATTTTTAATTTATTAAAATTTCTAAATGTCAATTTTTTTTGCCATAATTTATTTGAGACAAAAATGATTAAAATTATCAACTATCTGCTTAGTTAATTTTTTTTTTTATTGTATTTAAATTAGTAATTATAATTAAATTAATACTTACAGAAGATTGTGTATTCAATATCCAATTTTAAATAATTTGAGGTATTTTTAGCTGTCAGCTGTCAATTTTAAAAATTTTTTAAAAAATTAATTATAATAAAAAAATGCTTCAAAAATTTTCACTTGTAATTTTCATTAATTTTCACATGTGGAATTTTTTAATTAATTTTTTCTATAATAATTTAATTGTTATAAAATTAAAAAAAAATTTTTAATGTCTGTCAACTTTAGTGTCATGTATTTTTTGGGAATTTTTTATGTTCACGTAAAGATTAAAATTTACACACACCCTTTTTTGACATATTTAGAGAATTATGTAGAAAAAATTAATGAAAATTAAATTAACCGACTTTTGATAATTTTTATAATTTTTTTTTCATTGTATAAATTATTACAAAAGAAATTCACATGTAGAAGAATTAAAAAAATCATAAGTGCAATTTTTTTAAAGTGTTAATTAAATTATAAATTAATTAATAAAAAAAAAAAAAAATCAAAAATGTTTCGTAAAAAATTAAATAATTTTATGTTGCGCTTAAAATTTCTGACGAACAACTAAAAGACGACTGAGGTATTTGAGCAATTCCCTCTTACTTGAAGAATTTATTGTTGTTGCAGACGTTTTACAGCCAACTTAAACATCTGAATCAGCAAATTATTGAACTGGTCAATTTATACACGTTGATAATCGCTTGCACAATTTTTTATTATTTTATCATTGAAAATGATTTTTATCTTGAAAATTTGTTGATATTTTCGTCAAATTTTCATTTATCTTCAAGATGTTTAGGTAACAAATTATCGATCAAATTATTGTTTTTTGATAAATTTTTGTTTTATTTATACAAGAGTCTTAAGACTCTTTAAATTTAATTATTAGTCCGTAAATTATTTACATAGAATCTGTTAGATGACACCACCAGTTTCAAATGACATTATTTGTTTTCTGTTCGCAAATATCGGTATAGAAATTTTAATCAATTCAATTGATTAATACTTCAACAACGAAGAATAAAGAAAAAAAATTATTTTATGCTGCAAAAATTTTTCTCCAAATTAAATATTGATAAAAGATCAGACATTTGTTATATTTTTTCACATATCAGATATTTTTTATCATTTCATTAAAATTAATTTTTATTTAAGAATTAAAGTAGTTTTAAATAAAAAGTTAATTAATTTTTTTCTATGATAAAATTTTTTAGAATTATTGAAAAAAATATGAAACATTATTTTCTCTCCGTAGATTCCTAACTTATCAGTTTGAATTGCAAGAACTGGTAATATCCTTGTTGCACTCATGATTATAAAGCTATTACAGTTATATATATTTTTTTTAAAATAAATTAGAATTAAAAAAAAAAACTCTCAGCTACGAAATAGATATTTAAAAAATCTATTACGTAGTAGAGCGTTTTTTAATAAAATTCTTCTTTGTCTAGATGGAAAATATAAAGCTGCAATCGTAGGGACCAACTAAGTTAAGTAAATTTTATTTAATTTAAGATTTTTTTCGTCTTGATTCAAGACAATGAAACTCTTAAAAATTATTTTCATGGTTCAAGAATTTTTATCTTGATTCAAGGTAATTTTTTTTTTTTCAGTATACTTTTTACAATTTTTTCAATAATACTGAAATTAACCGTCAGCTGTCAATTTTAAAAATTTTTATAACAAATTAATTATAGTAAAAAAATGTTCACGTGTAATTTTTCTTAATTTTTACACGTGAAATTTTTTAATTAAATTTTTTTTACTTGAATAAATTTTCAAAAAATTAGAGATTGGGCTCAATGATTTTTTGAGATTTTTAACTCTAATAAAAGTAAATTTTAAAAATACTATCGCTATATCATTTAAACATTTATAAAGAATCTTTTGAAGAGCAATTGATAAAACATCTTATGTACAAATAGATTTTTCTATTAAAATTTTATCAACCTTGATCAATAATCCCAAGATACAATTCTCCCATTATAAAAAATGATAATAAGACTTTTTAAATATCAAATGTTACGAAATTAATATTTTAGTGACCTTTTGAAGGTCTAATTAACAGGCCCGCTCCATCAGTAATTTTTTTTAAGTGTTTATTAAAATATTTTTAACATTGAATACAAAGAAAAGATTTCAAAAGTAACAGTTTGATAATTAAATTTACCTCTAGAAAATTAAAAAAATTTCAGTAATTAATTATTTATATATTTTTAAAATTTAAAAATTTTACAAGGATAATTTGTATATTTTTCGGTTATTATTTAAAAGTGTTTAAAAATTAACATTTTTCATTTTTTTTTATTCTACTTGTTTTTACGGCGCATTTATGATAAGAAATTTCGTAAAAAGAAAATAAAGATTTCGATAGCTTTTTTTCCTTTAAAAGTTACAAAAAAAAAATTGGCTTTCATTTTTTTGGATAAAATTTCTATTTTATCTTTTTTTGAAGTTTTTGATATAAAAAATTGATAAAAAAAAAAATTTAACATGCCCCAGCATGGGTTGATCCCTATTGTAAATAATTATCTATTTTTCTCGCATACTTTTAAATTCATCACCTCTGAACAATCCTCATTAAAATTCTTCACTACGACTCTGAATCCATATTTAAAATAAAACAATTTATTCTTCTTCGTAAGAAAAATATCAAGTAGTTAATTATTTTGCGGAAAAATATCCAGAGCTTATTTTCCCGACTTTAACATCAAGTTTAAAATTTATTAAAACAGTTTTAAAATAAATTAAAAAAGAATATAGAACCCAGAGCATAAAACAAATTAAATTCTCAGCTCATGATCTAATTAAAAAATCTTTTGAATTACTCTTTAAAATTAAATAAAATTCATATGTATCCATCGAACGTTGTATAATATAAAATCGAATAAATTGAACATGAAAAAATTATCGATCACTTCACAATACACACGACAGATCGAGGATAGTAGTAAGTAATACCTGATAATTACACATTAGACATAAAAATATAAACATATTAATTAATTTTTTAGGTTGAATTACGTAAATAGCTTAAGACAAACAAAAAGAGATCTCTGTTGGTGTTTGTCGTTCAGTTCGTCAAGGCGAGCTTCTTTTTTACGGAATTTATTCTTTTAGCACACACGTATTTAAACTGCATCATTCATACAACAAAGTCTTTACGAGTTTTTGTTTAAGTTCGTACTTTACATTATCATCTTTCGTTTCTTCATTACTATTATTTTTTTTTCCACATAAAATAATTATTCCCGACGATCCAATTCTCTTCAAGGTAGTTTTCGAGGTCCCGCAAATTCTTAGAAAGGATCGACGGAAATTTACATACTTAAAACTATCATTGATTAGAATATCTTCAGGAAAACGGCCTTCAGAGTAAGTGTGACTCATTACAACAAATACAGCAGTGTTGAACTTTTTAATATTTTAAAGAGCGCCTTCATATATTAATATATTTTATCACGCAGTTACTTTATTTTCATTAGAATAGATTTTTTATACACAAATCAATTATTAATCATCGTATTTGACTCTTTTCTTACAACTGAGGATGTATCTTCTTTTGCGCAACTACTTGGTAAGCAAGGACAGGTCAGGTCAGGGGCTAGTATCCTTGGGTACGGTCCAAAGTCACTCAAACAAGTTTGCAAGTTTTATTTTTCGTACGCGAATGGGGGAGTCCCATCAAGAACGACCGTGTCTCGGATCTACCAGGACCAGTATCTGTTTTTTTTTTTTTTTACTTATTTTATTCTTCTTCATGCCCACTCTCTATCATATATACTCTGTACGTTCTCCGAAAAATTTCTAATATTTTATTCATTTGATTAATGCTAATACATTTTAAAATAAAATATCTTTCTCTATTTGATAAATTTATTTTAGTATTGAATTTTTTTATTTCATTATCGCTTAGTCATTTTTGTGCGATGTTGCAAGCGCTAAAACTTTCTCTTGATGATGCTTCAGATTACTTTTAAAAAGACTCAATATCTCGGGTGTTTTGATATAAGTTTAAAAATATATAGACATCTAATTTTAAAATGGTAATTTGTTGTGAAAAATTTGGGTTTAATTTTTGCACTGTAAAATTTATTGAATTTAATTTTTATTTTAAATTAAAAAAATTTTAAGACATTGTCTTACAGAGGATTAAATTTTTTATAAAAAAGTCTTGCAATTTTTTTATATTTCACTCAAAATTTTGGTAATTTTTTAATTTTAATTTGTAGAAACGATATTTAAAATTTTTTTGAGCAATAAAATTTATTTTTCAAAATTTAATAAAAATCAAATAATTTTTTAAAAATTTTATCAAAAAATTGATTTTTTTTTACATAAATTCCATAAAAATATACTCTAAATCTCTAAACTTATTTGAATAACATTGAATAATTTTCACCCCACCAAGAACCAGAAAAATGTTCTCCACAGTATTTTTTAGTGTATTATTTATTTTCTGAACATCTCAACACTATATCCTGAAAGCAAAATATTTCAAGATCAATCAGTTGTTAAAGTGCATGTTTATAAAAAACTACTAATTAATGTTAACGATAAATGTCAACTCAGCAGAACCCGCGGGATAATCCACCGTTCAACGTTCATGGTCCATGGTTCGCAGAAAGATACAGCCTCCGAAACCCTCCTACGTCTCTGCCCCTTGACGTTTAACTTCTTTTTGCGATCTGCGACATACAGGGCACACGTCATCGGGTCTGTTGGTGAGCGAGCCAGCACAGGTGAGGAGACAGTAAATGTTGCACAACCGGATTGATTCTTGGTTTGAAACTACGGTCCGCATGAGCTTCAGTCTTAGTCAGTTGGTTGTAACTTCCACAAGTTAATTTAACTCCGATCAAACCACTCTCTATTTCAAATTCACCTGGCCACAGTGCTCTCTTACTCCAAATGACCTAATGGTTTCTCAGACCTCGTAATCGAACAATTCTTGTTTTTATTGTTCTTTCTTCATTGTGTTATTATTTTAAAATTTCCTGCTAAATTATTTACTCAACTATTTGGATTGTGATCCAGTGACGGGTAATTTATTTTTCCATCTTTACTTATTAATAATTAAATAAATGTGCAGTGTTAATTTATGTGAGTGTTAATTATTTATAAATTGAGGAATTAGCAACCAAAAATTTTACGCGCTTAAATTTTAAATATTAAATTTGCCGCGCTTTTTTTAATTTTTTAAATATTCAAAACTTCTTCTTCAAAAAATAAAATACATTATTATTTAACATTGGATGAAAATGATGAAATTTCATTGCATCACAAATATCTGACATTTAAAACTTATGAAGCTTTCTCATACATTCTTTGTGTGTATTTTGATTACATTAAACATTTTTTTAGTTTAAGTTTTGATTAGTCAGCATCAATTACTGTACTTTAATCGAGCAATAACAAAAATAATGAAAAAAAAAAAAAAACAAAAAATAAATAAATAAATTTTCCTGTCTCCGATTTTATTATTTTTATACTCTGTGATGTAACTCAGGATTCCCAAATCCAGAGAGAAATTACTTTTACATTCAAACGTAATAATATTCTGTTTTATTATTTAATTAATATTGTGTCGTATTTATGTTTCATAAATTCCTGCGTAGTATTGAAGCGTTTAATGAATAATAATAATAATTAATAAATAAAAATAATGTCAAAAAAAGAATAATAAAAAATAAATGCATTGATTTCACCAGAAATTATCTGGTCGCTAGTCGGGCAATCGGTCCAGCCGAGCATGCTTATGATAGTGAGAGTCTGTTACATCACGGCATGCTAACCCTACTTACATATAAAATATATCGGTATATAACATGAAATCATGTGCGGTAAAAAATAAATAATTCGAAGAGTAAGCGGGAGAATAAATCAAGTTTAAAGTAAAAAAATACTTTTTTTTTAATAAATATTTGGGAATTAATTTTAGAAAAATTTTTTAAGAGAATGGAGCCTACGGAGCCAACGAGTATGAGCTCCAAAGTAACATCTATTGAATTGAAAACTCGAAGAGCACAATTTCAACCTCAGGTGTCGACTTTAGATACCCGGAGGCGGCATGCGATATGTGTAAGAAGAGCCTTTAAAAAATATGGGCCTAAGAGCAATCCGAATATCGTCCTTGATGGACTTAATATGACGGTTCCCAAGGGTTGCATGTGAGTATGCTTATGGAAAAGTCACGCGATGTTGTATAACTTAATAAATCACTTATAATAATAAATGATTTTTCCTATTTTTATGATTACGTAGATACGGACTATTAGGCTCAAGTGGATGCGGTAAAACCACATTGCTTTCATGCATTGTGGGAAGACGCCGATTAAATGCTGGAGAGATTTGGGTTTGGACTAATATACATTTTTTACTTAAGGAGATAAAAATTTTAAGGATATAATTTTATTTTTACTTACACAGTAAATAATTTTGCGTCATTGCTTCAAAAAATTGTGTTAAAAATTTTTATGTTAAATATTTTACACTTTCTTGTGTTAATTTAACACAATAAATGTTAAATTTAGACATTTTAAAATTTTTTAAAAGAGTGATAATTAACTTTTTTTTTTTTTTTTTAATTGTTTATTTTTAAAAAAAATTATATCAATAAAATCAAATAGAAATTTCGTTCAAAATAATGAAAATTAAAATATTTGACCTTTATTTCTTTTTTATAATTTATTAAATAATCAATAGATATTATTTCATTTCAGTTTCATTAAAAAATTTTATCATAAAAGACTTTTAACTTATAGTAATTAATTAATAATCCTTTAACAATTACAAAAAAAAATTAGTCAATTTTTTGACATGTCACACTCAATATTCACTTAAATAAAATCCAATACACAGTAAAAAATTTTCTGTCATCGCATAAAAAAAAATTTGTATTAAATATTTGACATAAAAATTTTTAATACAAAATTTTTTGATGCATTGACGGAAAAATTTTTACTGTGTAAAATTTTTCTAAATATAATTTATTTTCAGGTTCTCGGAGGAAAACCAGGATCTAAAGGATCTGGAGTGCCAGGTCCACGTGTGGGTTACATGCCTCAAGAAATCGCATTGTACGGAGAATTTTCCATCCGTGAAACATTTATCTATTTTGGATGGTGCGCTGGAATGACTACAACTCAAGTCGACGAAAAATTAGAATTTCTAATCAAGGTAAAGTCGTGATAATCTTACAATCCACGAAAATAAAATTGATAATTAATAAAAATATTAATTAAAGCTTCTGGATCTACCAAACGAGAACAGATTTGTTAAGAATTTATCAGGTGGTCAGCAACGGCGAGTATCAATAGCCGCAACTCTGTTAGCAGACCCGGAGCTTTTAATTTTGGATGAACCGACAGTGGGAATAGATCCAGTTCTGCGACAAAGTATCTGGGATCATTTGGTTAAAATCACCAAAGACGGTACAAGAACAATAATCATCACGACTCATTACATCGAAGAAACCCGACAGGCAAGTATAATCGGTTTGATGCGAGGCGGTCGATTCCTCGCTGAAGAATCGCCAACAAGGCTCATGGAGATGCATCGAATGGACACACTCGAGGAAGTCTTTCTCAAGCTGAGCAGACGGCAAAATATGGGATTGAGACGGCGCAGCAGTATCCTCAGCAGTGTAACAGGTGTACCGCCGGATATTGATGTCGATGATGAAATGAGCGGTGAATTCGGTGATAACGTTAGTATCTCTAGTCGTCGACGCAGTATTGCTGTTACTTCAGACGACGATCACATACCAGAGCTGCCGCCTGAAGAGAAAGGCCGTACTACTTTCAAAATGCTTGATCCACAGCACATGAAAGCGCTCATTTGGAAAAATTTTTTGTGGATGTGGCGAAACGTTGGAATGATGCTTTTCATAATCGGACTGCCGGTCCTACAGATAATAATATTTTGTTTGTCAATCGGTAAAGATCCGGTTGGTCTTTCGATTGCCGTTGTTAATAATGAGTTGAATAGAAGTACCGATCTTTGCTTACCAACCATTGGTTGTGACCAAAGAATGCTCAGTTGTCGATTTTTAAAACACTTGAAAAAACGTAAAGTTGTGTTTACTAATTACGAACAAGAAGATGATGCGAGACACGCTGTTAAAAAAGGTTGGGCATGGGCTGCTGTTAGTTTTCCTAAAAATTATTCGGATTCGCTTATTGCAAGATTAGAAAGCTCTACTGATGTTGATGAATTCACTGCTGAAACTGCTAATATGTTTGTCGTTATGGATATGTCTAGTAAGTTTATTTATTTATTTATTTTTTTTTTTTTTTAAGGAAGTCTTTAAAAAATTTACTTTTCTTTTTTTTCTTACTTATAGATCAACAAATTGGTCAGTTACTGCAACGTGATTTTTACTATTCATTTCAAGACTTTGCTAGAGAGATGATGGTCGTTTGTAATAACAGCGAAAAACTCGCGAGCATCCCGATAGATGTAAGTATATAAATGTTCAATGATTATTTATGCTTTAGTCTTAGAAAAAAAGCATCATTTGATCATACTCGGGATGGAAAGGTAGATTTATCAATTTCAGCATATTGTAGTTAAAATAAAATAAAATATTTGATACTAAAACGGACAGAAATGCAAAAAAAAAATATTTTTCGGGAATCAACGTATTTTTACTTTAAATCCTGCATAGAAATGATAAAAAAATTTTTTAATTTAATAAAGAAATTATCACAAATTTCAAATTCCAAAAAATTTTGATCAAAGTTAATTTCAAATTTGAAAAATAAAATTTTTGATTAAATTGATCAATTTTTTTTTTTTAAATTGTTCGTTTTTTTTATATACTTTTAGAAAAAATCTATCAAAAACATCAAAAAAAGATAAAATACAAATTTTATCCAAAAACATGAAAGCCAAAATTTTTACCAACTTTTAAAGGCAAAAATACTATCGAAATCTTTATTTTTTTCTTTTGCGACATTTTTTTTATCATAAATGGGGTTGACCTCACTTGTAAAAACAAATTTTCGATTATAAGGCACTCTCTGATGCTTCGCATAAAAAAATAAAAATAATTTTTCTAAAATTTTATTACAATAAAATTATAAATAAGTTTTTAAAAAAATAAAAATTTTACTAGAAATGAATTAATTAATATTAAAATATTTATTTAATAATTTTAGTTTAAAACACCAATTTATGGACCACAAGAACCAAATTTCACAGATTTTGCAGCTCCAGGCATTATATTAACGTACGTAATAATATTCCAAAATAATAAAGCCATCAATAAAATAATTACTAATTTTTTTTTTTAATATAAATTTACAGGATAATATTTTTCTTATCAGTCGCATTGACATCAGGTGCTATGCTACTGGAACGTAACGAAGGTCTTCTTGAAAGAAGTCTAGTTTCAGGATTAACTGGAACGGAAATATTATTCAGTCAGGTGGTTACACAATTTGTCGTGATGACCGGGCAAACTTTAATGGTTTTAATAGTGACATTTGCTGTATTCAAACTGACATGCGAGGGTGAAATTGCCTGGGTAACTGTTTTGACAATCCTCACTGGTCTCTGTGGGATGTGTTTCGGTAAGACTATCACTAATTTACATAAATATAAATAATCTTGAAATAAATATGATTTATTACTTCCAGGATTCGTGATTGCTTGCGTGTGTGAGACAGAAAGAAGTGCGACATACATGGCGATGGGTTCATTCCTCCCGATCGTTATGCTCTGCGGAATAATATGGCCAGTCGAAGGAATGCATCCTGTTCTACGTGCTATTAGCTATGTACTACCTCTGACAAAAAGTACGGAGTCAATTCGCGCTATGTTAGCCCGGGGTTGGCTTATCTCCAATCCGACTGTTTATGAAGGCTTTCTCGCAACTTTCATTTGGATTATTATTTTCCAAACTCTAGCGATATTATTACTTAAATTTAAAAAAGGCTAAACAGACTTTTAAGTAAATAATTATACATATCTTGGTTTTAGATTTATACATTAGTTAATTAAATATTAAAAATAATAATATAAAATATAGGCTTTAATTTTAATCAATTAAGATTTATTTTAATGCTATCATTTGCTCAATGCATTTAAGATTATTTATTTTGTAAATTCTTATTATATTAAACAAATAATTATATTTTATAAGTACGCAATTAATTTGTAGTAATAAAATAAGAATTGTTTATTTTTTAAGAAATATGATGTATTGTACAGTTTATTTTATTAATAAGTAATTGTCACAATTAAATATGTTTTCTTGTTGTATAAAAAATTTTTAAAAATCATTTGTGACTAGTTGTTTTCTTTTTTACCAACTGAACGATACTTTCATTGGTCTTCGCGGGAAAAAAAGCCTCATCCTATCGAACTTTTGGATTTTTTAAAATTTGGATAATTGGTAGGAGACAATTAAAAATGAAACTATAAAAAAGAGTCAATGCATGTTTTGAAAAAAATTTTTTTTTCAAAACATATTTTCATTACAAAAATATTTCAATGTTCATCAAATCACTCATAGTTAAAATATCAAATAAAGAGCACTTGCTGTTGAAAAAAAATACTACTCAAAGAGTGAATCAAATCGGTGTTTAATTTGAAGTATTACATATACTAGAATTTGAATTTACGCGCGTAAGCGCGCGCTTGAATATAGAGTTTGCATATATTTTCATGCTTATGATATATTCGACCTATCACATCAATTTATTCGTAAATGCCACATACATTTCATCTCAATTTTATATCAAAGGACAAGGACATAAATTAATAAATTTTCTAAATTAATTTTCTAGGTAGGAAAGAATTTTCTAACCATACGCCATCTATTGGAAACTAAGAATACTCAAAGATTCCAATTGGGCGAGTTTGGCCGTAAATTTGTGGACTAAAATATGCTTCGTATCAATAAATACTAGCAGACTTTTAATTTTGAAGACGAATTATTTTATCTATGTCCTTATTGATTATCAATTGCTTTTTCAACAGAATAAATAACCGAAAAAAATCGCATCAAAAATGTCAATGATTTTTATGGAATGCACTATCCAAATTTAAAAACAAAATTTTTTCAATTGTGACACATCTCCAGATTTTTGCATTAATAATTCATACCGAAAAAAATACGATATTCAGATCATGTGATCATCATAAAAACAATCAGAATCAAAAAAAATTAAAAAATATTAATTTTTTATTTAGTTACGGCCCAAAATGGGGTTGACCCGACTTGTTAATAATTACCGATTTGGTACTTAATTTCAAAATGATTTAACTTTATTATGATGAAATAAATTATAACTTTAACAATCTAATTAAGTCATATCTGCGACGAAAAAAAAATTATTCAAATTTCACCAATATGTATTTAAAAAAAAAAAATGCATCTGTTAATTTGTTCAAATACTACACGTGAATTTTTACAATATTAAAATCAGTAGAAATTTTTTAGTTTTTATAACAATTTAATTATGAATAAAAAAAAAAATATTTTAAAAAATTCACCCCAATAATTATTATTTTCAATTTTTACACGTGCATTTTTTTACTCAATTTTTTTTATAATAGTTGAATTGTTATAGAAATTAAAAAAAATTTTTTTTTAATTGTTATACGTAATTGTACGTTGAAAAAAATATAAGCAAAATATTATCAAATTACTCATCATTTCTCCCTCCATTTTCCGGCAGTAACGCGTGCATAGTAAATAAGTAAAATGTAAGTAAATTAACAAATGTTTAAAATAATTAATTATTTAAAATAATAAAATCAATAATGAATTATTTCTGTTCCAGCTAAAAATCTGTGATTAATTACATTTGAGTATTAAAAAGTAAACCCGTACAAATAATTAAATAAAGTATGGAGAGAGGTTATGCAGTTTCGAATAAGCACATCGTTAGATTCGAGTGGAAAATAAAAAATATTAAATCACATGTGAAATTCGAAACTGATAAAGAAAGCAAGGAGATAAAATAACATTCATCGTCATTTTCGGCGAAAGCTAATGGAGATTTGTGGAAGCTGCATATCCAATTTAATAACGCTCATGAGTCTGTTCATAAAGACTACATGTCACTGTGCCTGCAATCTTTGAGAAACGACTTGAAAATAAAAACTAAATTTACTTTGTACATTTTAAACTCCAAAAAAGAAGTGACAAATGACAATGTTTTGTACATGGAATTTGAAAACGACGAAATCGCTTACGGATTACCACAGTTTGTCCGGAAGAAAGATTTGGTGGATCCGAAAAAAAGACTAGTATCTCATAACAGTTTGACTGTTGGTGTGGAATTGATAGTTTATGATAACACTGATTACAATAGCAGTGACACAACTAATGCGTTGATAATAAAGCCAAACAACCAGCTAGTCCAAGATTATAAGCAACTTTTAGATAGCAAAGCTGGAAGTGACGTTACTCTAATAGCGGGTGACCGTAAATTTAAAGCTCACAAATCTATTTTGATTGCCAGAAGTCCTGCTTTCTCGAAAATGTTTTCTGAAAACCAGACCCAGGTCTTGAAAGTACCAATAATGATACATGACATTGAACCTGAAATTTTTGAGAAAGTCCTGGAGTCAATTTACACTGACGAAGTTTCCGACTTAGATGAACACGCTGAAGATTTACTCGAAGCTGCTGATAAATTGCAACTGCAATCGCTCAAGCAAATGTGCGAGCATTCGCTCTCCAAGACTTTGAGGGTTGATAACGCAATTGTGGCGTTGTCTTTAGCTGTTCAGTATAACGCTAAAGAGTTGATTGATTATGTAGCGGATTTCATTGTTAGCAATGCTGAACAAATTGTCACCACGCCCGAGTACAGTATGATGGTAGAAATACAACCTGAGCTAATGTCTATTTTGTTCAAAAAATTCGTTGACCTGAAGAAATCTATTCTTTGAACAACTCTAATTTGGTTAATATTTTTATTTTTAGTTACTAGTTTTTTTTTATGTCTTAAGTACACGGAAATAACAAGATGACACTGGGTATCATCCCAGATTATACTCAGTGATATCTGTAGTGAAAAAATTTTTTTTAGATAGTAGCTAGTATAATCCAGATTACAATGAGTATAATCTAGATTAAAATGAGTATATTCCAGATATAACGCAGTATCATCTGGATTATAATGAGTATAATCACGCAGATATTATCACGCAGTATAATCTGGATTTTTCTAGCTAATATCTGAAATTTTTTTTTTTTTATCATAGATATCACTGAATATAATCTGGGATAATATCCAGTGTCATCTTGTTTTTTTCGTGTATATTTATTTCAGTATTTCTTTTTTTTTTCGACGTATATCATGATAATGGAGTTAGCAAACATCTGTCAATTTAAAAAATTTTTAATAACATTAAAGTTAGCAGTCACTTGAAAATTTTTTTGTCAATTTTTTTTGACATAATTTATTTGTTAAAAAAATTATTGTTGTTTGTATAATAGTTATTTTCAGTGTAATATATTTATAACTTTTCTATTGTAAATTAGTTAAATTTTTTAGTACCAGAATTTTTTAAATAAACTTTATTTTATAATAACTTTCATTTCTTCTTTATAAAATATATCTATAACATATGAGTTGTAATTATTTTTAATTTATAAACTTTTGTTTACTTAATTAAAGAGATCTTTCTGTATATTATACTTTAATTAGATAAATTGTAAAATAATTATATTTTTAAAATATATATATATATATATATATATATATATATATATATATATATATATATATATATATATATATATATATTTTTTTAATTTAAATTTTAACTTTATAAGACCTAGGACGACATTAAAGTTAGCTGTCACTGTTATAATTTTTTTTATTTCTTTTAATAAATAAATTTGCTCTGAAAAATTATTTCTGAAAAATTGCATTTTTTACTTTTTTAATTTTCTAAATTTTAATTTTTTGCCATAATTTATTTGTCAAATTAATTATTATCTGCTAAATTGATTCTTATAGGCTTCGGTAGTCATATAGTGACTTATAAATAAATTATAATAAATAAATAAATATTTAATTCCCTAAATTTTAATGTTAATAAAAATTTATATTTTGTTCAGATAAAATTGTATAAATTTCATGAAAATAATTTTAAAAAAATAATAAAATCTGACCATATTTTTTATGCTGACGGGCACATTGTCGCCGACTCGAGCTCAAGCATACTATACTTAAAAATCTTTTACTGTACACAAAACTGAACTATAGTAAAAAAAATTTGATGAGTTAGCAGCCGTTGTAAATCGGCGGGAATAAATATATAACCATATTTTTAATGCAATAATTATTAACCAACAATAAAGTTTAATCACCTGTGTTTTATAAACAACAAAAACAATAGCTGATTAATTATCTGTGATCTAAATGTGCTGGTTAATTATATTTCGAAAAATCTCTGGGACCTTGAAAACAAAAACGAAATAAAAAACGTCAAGACAATGTTTGGTTAAGTGCTGAATATTTTATTTATATATAAATGAATCTAAATTTCAATAAATATTTACGGAATAATGTGTAAAATTAATCCTTGAACTGATTGGTGACTGAGAAAAAAATGGAGATCGGGAATCGGACACCGGAGAGGAAAATCCTCGGGGAACTGAGCAATACCAAGCCGGAACCTATTTCTCCAACAGCTAATTTGAGATTATTGACATCATTGGCATCTAATTTAAAGAGCGTAACTGACAATAATTATTGTCTTAATAAAGCTCAGAATAATAGCAATAATAATATTATTAATATCTCTAATAGTAATATTAATTTTATTAATAATAACAATAATAATATTAGTGAATTCTCTCCAATTGCATCCGGGTCTATTGGTAATGGATTCAAGATATTACCCAGGAAACAAAAGTCACTGGGATTACTGTGTAATAAGTAAGTAATTTTATAAAAAATGAAATTTTCAATAACACTGAAGTTGACAAATATTAAAAATTTTTTTGGAATTTTATAGCAATTAAATTATTAAAAAAAAATTTAATTAAAAAGTCTCACATGTAAAAATTAATAAAAATTACAAATGAAAATTTTTAGAAGCATTTTTTTATTGTAATTAATTTGTTAAAAAAAATTTTTAAATTGACAGCTGACCGCTAATTTCAGTTTTATTGAAATTAAGAGACATTTAATAATTTTTAGAATTTTTTTAAGAAATAAATTATAGCAAAAAAAATTTATTCAAAAAATTCCATCTTTAGAACTCTAAAAAATAATAAATGTGATTTTTTTAAATGTTTTTCTATACATTGTTTATTTTCGAAGAAAAATAGAAAAATTATCGTTTTTCAAATTTTTTACAAATGAAAATTTTTTTCTTATTTTTTTGTAATAATATTTTCAATAAAAAAAATTATATAAATTTTTAGATGTCAGCTAACTTAATTTTCATTATAATTTTGAATTTTTTATAAAAAATTAATGACATTAAAGTTAGCAGCCACTTGATAATTTTTTAATTTTATTTAACAAATAAATATTTTTCGAAACACTACTTTAAAAAAATTGCATTCATAATTTTTAAAAATTTCTAAATGTCAATTTTTTCTTCTCATATATTTTTGCCATAATTTATTTGTTAAAAAATTCTAAAAATTAATTCTCATAAAAAATAAAAAAAAATAATCTTTCAGATTTTTGAACATGTACCCGCTAAATCTAGACCAAGAAACTCGAGAAATTTCTCTCGACAAAACAGCCAAGGACCTTGGCACCGAGAAGCGGCGTATTTACGACATCATCAATGTCCTGGAGAGCCTGGACATGGCCTCCAAGGCCGGGAAAAATCGGTACTTGTGGCACGGACAGAGTAACCTGACTGCGACGCTGGTCAGACTGAAATCCACGGCAATAAGGCTCGGTCTCAGAGAGCAGATCCAGGAGATCCAGAAAAACTTCCGAGCTTACACTAACGACAATGACGACTCGTGCAATGAGCTGATGATGTCGCTCGAAGAACCTATCGATGAAGAAACTTATTACAGTGACACGGCTATCAAGGAGGATAAAAGTCTCGGGGCGATGTGTCAGAAGTTTGTCATGTTATTTTTGGTCTCTATGAAGGTATTTTATTTTTTACAATAGCTAAAGTTTTTATTTATGATTTTGGAGTACTTGATCGATTATTGTGTTTTAGAATGGAGTTATTAATTTAGAAATAGCTGCTAAGGTGTTGATTCTTGATAACGCGGATAACCAGACTGAAATGATGGGAGACACTGGGTCTAGGTCGAGGTTCAAAACCAAAGTTCGTCGATTGTATGACATTGCTAATGTACTGACGGCTATTGGGTTGATCAAGAAAATATATTTGTTTGATAGAGCGCTGAAAAAACCTATTTTTAAGTATTTTGGGCCTGATGTTGAGTCTACTGAGTCTTTTGATACTGGTAATTATTTTTTTTTGCTGAGATTTAATAATTATTGACACATTTAATTAATCAGCACTAAATTTTATTGAAAAAAAAATTTACTGAGAAAGTATGACTTTTTATTTGCCAAAAAAATTTTTGCTGATGAAGTAAATCAAATGTGTCTGTAATTTTCTTAATTAATAAATATATAAAGTTATTGAGCGTGAATTAAAATTACTTATGTATTTATATGAATTTTTTATCGCATCTTAAGGCATATTTTTAATTACTGGTAATGATTTTTAATCGTATTATGTAATAATTTTTAGAAGTGTCTTTCTTATGTAGATAGACATGTTCATAATTTTTACGTTAATTACCAGATTCATCAATTGTTTCTATTTAGAATAAAAACTTTCTGATATATTCACTGTATATCAAAAAACGTTAATTTCAAACCATTTAACTGAAACAAATGAATCTATTATCATGACTGACGTGACAGTTAAATGTATAGTCTAAATTTCAATCTATTGATAGAAAAAAATTAATTTTCTATTAAAAAAAAAAATATAAATTTTTAAATTAACAATTATATATTTTGCAGACACACCAGTTAGCAAAATACACAGCTCATCAATTGGTATGTCCACGCCAGATAAATGTTTAACACCACATTCTTATCATTCATACGCCGCAACATCTGCCAATTTTGGGACTAGCAAAACGTTTATAAAAAATTGCTACAGTACGCCTACAATAGACAAACGTAAATTGCGCAAAAGAAAATTATTTGATGCAGGTAATTTCAAAAAAATTACTCTATTTTTATTTATAAATTTTTTTTAATGAAAATTTATGATCGATTATTTAATTTTTAGATACTGCGTCGTTTTCCCGAACAAACAGTCTTCCGAACCTCGACAACAAATCGCGGTCCCTCGAACGATTGGACGACTCGATTCTCCGCGTAGCTGAGATGGAGTTGGAGAAACTTAATTCCAGTGAAGAATTGAAACCAAAGGCCTGCACGAAGCTTCTTACCCGCTATAAATCTGACTCGTGCATAAAAAATCCTCCATTGTTGCCAGATAAGTTGATTAAGACTGACTCAGCGCATCCGATCGTTAAACTAGAGCCTGAAGTAAATAACCAAAGTCTAGTCGTACAGAGTGCAAGTGCTGAGAGTGTGCACAAAAATTTTAAAGTATCTCAAATGGCAATCAGAACCGGACAACTAAATAAAATAAATCCAACGGCTTCGACCATCATTAAAGCAAAGCCCGTTCACAAAATAATGAAGCTGATTCCCATTGGAAGTATTTCTTCGCTTCAAGATCCTATCTCTGCGGGTACTACGAAAATTTTAATTCCCAAATCAATGAGCTCTGTCGTTGACAATAATAACACTAAAAGCACGTGTTACAAACTCAGCCAGCCGAAAACTACTCGAGTTATTAATTTGACGAAAATAGATCCTACTAAACTGATTCCTATCAAAAGAAGCGACATCAAGTTTTCGATGGCTGAACAACAAAATTACTCGAAGCCTATTGTGATGCAACAGCAGGTTCAACCTGCAGACAATACTGTAAATTTAGGAAACAATTCAGGGTACGCTATGTTGACGCGCATTCAAGCAGCTACTGTATCACCTGGTGATACCTTTAAAGCTATTAAAGTCGGCAATACTTTGCAACTCGTCCCGATTAATAGCAGCGATGATAAATAAGTAATTTTATTACTTTTGAAAATTATTTTTTATTACTCGACTTGAAGATTTATTTATGTTTATTAAAAATAATTCGATATTGTTTTTTTGAGTTTTGAATTTAATGAATATTTAAAATGTTTAAGATTTAATCATTGATTATTGTGTTTAAAATGAGTTTAAGCAATTATTTACTGTATATAAAAGAACGATTTAATCGTTCATTAATTTTTGTTAATATTGATTTAAATATTATTTTTATTATTATTAGTTAGTACATTATTATTAGAATAATGTGTTATTATAAGGAGGCGTTTATTAAATAAAATTTTTATTGTTTAACGAGTAACTTTTTACGAATTATTGAAGAAAATTATATTTAATAATCAGATTATATATGAAATTATTTTATTAATTGTAATAAATGATATCTATACAACATTTTTGAATAGTTATTTATTCTTATTATTGAACAAAATAATTTTTTTTTTTTAAATATTACATATATGTATTTATGAAAAATATATCAAAAATGCATGTGGGTACTCAAATGAAAGCTCTTGATCAGTATAACATCGAAATGAGTTTAAATCTTAAAAAATGTCAATAATTAAGAAATTACATTATATCTTGTGGTCTATTGACATTTTTCAAGATATAAGCTCATCTCGATGTTACACTCGTCAAGACCTTTCATTCGAGTACCCACATCAATTTTTTATATATTTTATATATTTATATATATTATATATATGTATATATGAAAAATATATCAAAAAGGCATGTGGATACTCAAATGAAAGCTCTTGATGAGTTTAACATCGGGATGAGTTTAAATCTTAAAAAATGTCAATATTTAAGAAAGTACAGTGTAATTTAACAAAAGTCATTATTTAAAAGAGCAAAATTTTATTTATCTATAGTTCACAAGTCACGTCAATCACCTAGTGACTGCAAGGTTACTAGTAAGATATATACCAAAAATTTGCAATGATATTTCATCACTCGATTTGCCATTCTACAAGTGAAAACTCCGTTTTATTTTTCGCCACCTAGTAGCTGTCGCGAAACTATTCATCCGTATTTTATTATAAAATACTATAGATGAACTTTCAGACCTGATAAATTTTTCAACTCAAACCCGACAAACTAAAACTAATTAAAAAAAAAAATTTATGAAAAGTTGCGTCATAAAACTAATTCTAATAATGATATTTCCTAATATTGTCATTGAATACAAAAATAAAACAACTCTTCTTGGGATTAGTCATGCATAAATTGTTTACAAGTATCAAATTAGGAAAATTCTTTTTAATTGTATAAATAAGTATTATCTCACATGTGTCATTTATAAAAATGGAATTAGTTTTCTATTTGAATTCCATTGGTTTAGTCATCATCACAAAATCGTATGTAGAACGCGGCATTGACTGCTTGTATACAAGTGTGTTATATGTATAAACTCGAAATTTTTAAATTCCTTAAAAGTTCGTCGGATATTCCATCCTACGTACTTTGCGTTAGTTTGAATTAAAAAAACATAATTAATAATTTTTTCGAAATTTTGAGGTCTATCATTCGGAAAAATGAATCAGGGACGGAATAAATATATCTATATGTATATTCATATGAATCCTCCTACTACGTTATTAAATATTAAGTATTAAGCCATCGAAAGAATGCTCTTGATAGTATCAAGAAAAAAAAATCCCAGTTTAGTTTTATCCATCCTAGGCCGTGTAATATGAATGTCCAACGAATGAAACCGAGTCGCGGCGATCCGCTCCGAACACCCACATACCCACGTATGATCTCGCGTTACTATTTAAGGAGTAGTAGGTGACGTGCGCCGCTCACTTTTGGATCTCAGTTCGACCAAGTATCTGTTATTTCACTTTCGGTGGTTTCTCATTTTATCTAAGTGACTCTTCGTACGCAGCAGTTAATACTGTAAACTGTGGGTGATAATTAAATTTCAGTGTCGTCGAAGCTTTCGAGGATCTAATATTTTATCCCGTAATTTTTGAATTACTATCAGATTTACGATGGCTGACAGTGGTACTAAGCGCAACATTCCCATTAAACTCGGCGACTTTAGCGTCATTGATAGCGAATTCTCAAATATCCGCGAACGATTCGATGCCGAGATGAGAAAAATGGAGGACGAGATGTCTAGATTCAGAAGCGAACTTATGAATCGGGAGAGTAATAATTTCTTCAAGACTACTTCAAGGTAATTTTTTTACCGGTTTATTTTTAGTAATTAGTTTTTAATTTGGTAATTGTTTTTTTTTTAAGTTAGTTATTTGGAAATTTTAGGTTTTTTTTTTTGGGTAGAAATATTTTTAGATAAAATTTTGATTTTTTCGGAAAAATTTATGTCAAGTTTTAAGTTTTTGAAACTTTTGGAGCTCAAATTTTTCACTTATTTTAAAAGTTGAATTGAAAAAAAAAAATTTTTTAATTTGTAATTGATTAAAATTTAGAGAAGAAATTTTTGGAGTTCAAATTTTTATTTATTTTGAAAGATAAAATTTATAAAAAAAATTTTTTTAATACTTCAAATACTTCAAAATAATTTTTGTCATTAATTTCCAAAAATTTTAAGTTTAAAATTCATTAAAATTTTTATAAGGAATTTTTGGAGTTCAAATTTTTACTTATTTCTGAAGTAGAAATCTTTAAAAAAAAATTTTTCATACACTTTAAATTGTTCAAAATTATCTTTCCTTAATTTTGAATTTCAAAAGTCAAAATTTTGAAAAAAAATTTTTGGAGCTTAAATAATTTCATCTTTTAGAATTGAAATTTTTACGGGAATATTTAAATTTAAGGTTGTTAAAAATAATTTTTTTTATTATAATAAATTATGAATAATAATTTTTGGACCTAAAATTTTTACTTATTTCTTTGAAAGTTCAAATTTCTAATAATTTTTCTCCCAAAAAAAGATGTAATTTCTCAATAATATTAATAATAACCTTCTTCAAAATCTAATTGAAGTAAAAACGTAATTTGAAATAAATGATGAGTAATAGTAATTAAAAAAATAGATGAATTTGACAATTGAAATTTTCTGGCTCCTACTCAAAATGACTCAGGTCCGGAAGTTAAATAGAAGGCCTTCGACTGAGAATGAGAATAAAAATAAATATAAAGGTATTACAACAAATAAAAGTAGGTACAAATAAAAGTAACCGGGCTATGAATAACATGAAGCATCTGCGGAGGCGACTTATTTTACATGTATCGTCGAAGGATCTTTCAGTTTGATTCATCAACAAAACTTGAAAGTAATAATATAAGGAGTTGTGATCCGATCAGATGCATATTTAAATATATAAACACATACTTAATCACATTAAATACTATTACGTCATTAATAACTAAATGTATCCCACTGAACCGGCATTTCAATTCCGAACTCGTTACTTCTTCAAATAACTCTGACGTAATATAATTAGATTAGATGAATTAATAGGCCGACTGATGACTGATTAATTGCATTAGTAGTTGTTTGTAATGCAGTGGTTCATTATTTAGTCACAGCATTGCATTATTTCTCTCATTTAATTATTATAGTTGTTGTTAGTTTGTTAGTTTTGTATTTATGGACGCGCTATTTTTAGAGATTCAGTCACACCGGTCGAAATGCCAGCTGGATCGTGTGTACAGTCCAGAACCTATTACGCTTTACGTTTTAAAATCTACTCCCACGCCCCGCATTTTTTTTTAATTTCCCTAAATGCCGACGAAAAATCACTTTAAGAGGAAGTTTCTAAATTTAAATTATTTTTTTTTCCGTAATTAAATTTAAAAAAAAATTTAACGTAACTTTTGAAGAAAAAAATTTTTTTTATCGATAAAAAAATTTTTATGAATTAAAAAGAATTTTTTCATTAATCTTTAAAGTTTTACCTAAATGAAAAAAAAAAATAAATTATCAAGAAGATATTTCATTTTATGAATTACATTCCTATCTACCAGATTAAAAAAAAATTTTTTTAGATACCTTCGAAAAGTCACTTTTGATTTCGAAGATTTTTTATCGGAGTTTTTTTTGTCAATCACTAATACTAAGCTCTGGATTAGTCGCCGAATTCAGAATGTATTTTAAAAATTTTTCTAACAATCGCATTATTCGTCTCGAGGAATAATTTCAAAGTTTGTCCTCGATTTTTATCGATTTCACATAAAAAATTTTATAGTTGACCTTCTCGGGTAATGTTATATACTACAAACCTACTCTGTTTCATTGAATGCATTGTGTATATCTATGTGACAATAAATTTTGTTGGAATGAAATTTTATCAGTGAGAAGTCTAAAAAAGGAAAGAAATATGAATTGAAATAGAAGACAGCATGCAATCTATAAAAATAGTTAAATTCAAGTAGAGTCCTATCCCCTCTAAATGACAATTTACGTAGCATGTTTTGATCACCTTTTTGCGCAGTCGTTTTTAAAACACCGTCCTGATAGAACGTCTTTTTAATTATTTATTGCGAGTACGAGAGACAGTACTTGTATTATTATTTAAAAATAACCATGATGCTGGATGAAAATTTGTATCCTCCGCGTCACAAGACGGTGATACGATACCGGTATGTAATTTTGTTGCGCAACTATTATATGTTTACAATTATATATTACTTTTGTGTGATATTTGCATATTAACTTTAGTTTATTTAAAAAATTCTGAGTTTTTTGTCGGTAGAAAATTTTTTTAGAAAATTTCTGGGAAATTTTGGAATATTTTTATCAATTTTGAAAAATTGATTTTTTTTTGTCAATTTTCAGTTTTAATGAAATTAAAAAAATTTCCTTGAAAATTTTAGTAAAAAAAAAATTTTACGTCGCTTGGAAAAAATTTTTATGAAATTAAAAAATCAAATAATTTTTTTTCTATTAAAATTTTTTTAATTATTTTTTCTAATGCAAATTAGTAAATCGATCTTTAAATTCTGAATTGTAATGCTTTAATTTACTTTTATAATTACTTCACCGTCGGGTAAATTACCGGAGTATAATTTCTCAGCGAGTGTGAGAACATGAAAACAGTAGCGTGAATGTGAGAATAAAGGGCGGAGTGAAAAAAAGTAGTTGACTGGAGGAAATTGATGTAGCGTTACACAAGAAAGGTAATCAATCAAACGCCCACGTGTATTTTCGTATGACCTTATTATGTATTAACTTTTGAAGTCTGCATATCAAAGATGATACTCAATATCAATTTTTGACATCCAATTAAATTTCTAAAAATAAAAATAACTTTAAGTTTAATTGCATGAAGCTGCTAAATAAATAAAACTGCCTACTTAATACAACAGTATGCACTAATATATAAGGACTGAGAAAATCTTTAAACTGGAATTTTAATGATGAATACATTAAAAATGGATCTTTTTGTTGAACTACTTTAACCAAATCGACAGCCCGTAAAAGCATCCATCCATTCATTTATCCACTCGAACCATAATACGCTTCCGGTAGTGTTTTACTCTTACTGACTTCCTGCACAGGTGAATCTTGAATCTAAGATCTAAGAAAATAAAACTTTTTATTTTACTTTTAAAACGTGCTACGAAAATTAAACGTTTGCTTGAAACTGGACTTTTTTTAAATAAAAATAGTTATTATTTAACATAAGCGTATTTGAATTGTTGCGATGTCTCGAATATGAACGGGAATATAAATAAACAAGTTTTGAGCACGTGAGCTAGCGTGATTTGAACGATTTTATTTAACGCATTGTCATGAATTTTTTAAATCTGCTGCTTAAACGTCGTTTAAAATTACCACGGCTTTCAGAATAGGAACAAAGATTTTTAGATATCATATATATTTATTTTTAAGGTAATGATAATGTTCTCATGACTCATGACCTGCAACCTCCAGGTCATTGATCTTTATCAGTGGACAAGCTTCCGGCTATCTTCTAAACTTTCTTACTACAATTACTGTAATTTATTTTTAAGTATAAGTCATTAAAAATTATTTACGATTGACGGGCTTACGATACAGCCAAAAAATAAATAAAAGTTTGTTACGAAAGTCATTACTGAAATACAGAATTTGTCACGTAACTAAATTTCTTTCTTGGTGGATTTTGTAGAATTTAGGGTTAGATATATTTTATTATTCTGTCTAAGCTACTAGAGATACGATAAAATAGACGAATACTTTTTTTGTAGGAAATTTAATTTCTTAAAAAAAATTATCTAATAATTTTTTTTATCTTCAATTTTTGAACTAAAATTTCAATTTTTAAATTAGTAAGCAAATACTTTAGTCATCAATTTTATTGCTAGTGTTATCAGAACTTTGACCTCGAATTCTGGCTAAAGAATTCAAGATACGAAAAAATTGATAAGAACATTTCTTATCGGGAATTTAATTTTCTACAAAAAAGTTCTCTTGTTATTTTTTCGTATCTTTAATATTTAACCTAGAATTTGAATCTTAAACATTTATAAATAATTTTAACCTAAAAGTTTTGAACTTATTGAAATTTTAGAAGATAAATACCGACAATAACTTTGATATTCCTTTATTTAACAAATGTTTGATAATAATGATATTAAAAGAATTAATATATAATTAATAAGTTAATGTTACCGGCATTTTGGCTATTGGTTGGTAAATTAACAAAAATAATCCGATGTTATGCAAATATGTATACGCCAGCCGCCACCATACGAGCAGCAGTGAGCATCGGACCTCGACGACCTCAAAGACGGAGGGTTGGGAGAAGGTCGATCCTGCCTCACCACCCAAGCGCTCCGCGTTCGACAAGTCTTTCACCAGGTGACACTTAATAAACCAACAAGCAATACTCCACAGCAATAAATTATTGTTTATTTTATAATCAACTCATTAAACTACAAATAAATTTATCGCTCATTTTCTGACATGTATGTTCGACACGCAGAACCTAGACTTAGCCGTAGACTAGATTTAGATTTTATTAATTTATTATCCTGCAAACTTTTTTTCAGTTTTCATCCGTCACTAATATTACGCACGCTAATTTTTTTTTTTTTTTTTTTCAAATATGTATGTTTTTAATTAATGAGTGAGCAAAAGCTGAGCTATACACTGTAAAAAATAGGGAGTGAATACGGAGTAAAGAAATAAAACACTGTGTAAGGAGTAAATCTGAAGGTTTTTTTGACTATGTGACTGCCGTGACTTGTGAACTATAAATAAATAAAATTTTGCTTTATTAAATAATGACTTTTGTTAAATTGCACTGTACTTTCTTAACTATTGATGTTTTTAAAGATATAAACTCATTTCGATGTTACACTCATCAAGAGCTTTCATTTGAGTATCCACATGCATTTTGATATATTTTTCATATATTTATATATATATATATATATATATATATATATATATATATATATATATATATATATAAATATATGAAATATATAAAAAATTGATATGGGTACTCAAATGAAAGGTCTCCATGAGTATAACATTGGAATGAGCTTATATATTTATAAATGTCAATAATTTACAAGGTACAAGGTAATTTCTTATTTATGTATCTAGAGATAGAGCATTTCTGAATGCTTGTAATTTTTTTAAAAATTAAAAATTTGTCGTATCAAACTAAGAAAAAAATTATATATTAATTTAAAAAATATATAATAATGCATTTTGTAATTTTTATACGAGCAACAACTGTTTAATTATTCTTATTCATTAAAAATAAAATAGAAAATCCTCTTTGTGGACTTTTTTTTTTAATAATACAAATAAAATTTTTTCCGGAGTGAATTTCACTCTTGAAGGAATAAATCAATTAAAAATTATTCACTCTGCAAATTTTTTACAGTGTATTAATCAGTAATAAATAACTAATGATAAATGATACTAATAATAATCGATATCAATGGAAACCTAATTAGGAATTTCTTTTAAATTGTTAGGCTTTATTTATCTCAATCGATTCACAACTGGGTCTCAAAAAGTTATTGTTATTATCATCATTAGCTGGCTAATTGTTAATTATAATTTCGCTACATTTAGATCGAAAACATGAATGTTAGTTTAAGGATCAAACGCGCTCGCCAAAAGCGGACGAAGTTTGATTACAAATATTCGTATTTGTTCTCTTATACATGTACTTTCTTAAAAAAATTCTAGATTATATCGCCACGAAACGCAATGATCATCGCACTTCATTTTTTATGTTGACAATTATAGTTTAATAAGTCTGTAAAATTTTCTCCTTTTTTTTTTTTTAATAAAATAGTGGAACTAATTGTTAATTTATTTGATTTTAGTTCAACCACGCAGCAAAGTACTCAGCACAACAGCTCAGTCGCTCCTCAACATGATTCCCGCACCTGGTTGGACGGTCTTAACAGCCCACTCATCCAGGATGAGGGTGACAACAAAATGCTGAAGCTCAGATTTGATGTCTCTCAATACACACCTGAGGAAATAGTTGTCAAGACCGTCGACAACAAGCTCTTGGTATGCACTTGTTGAATTATTGGAATTTCGCCAGATATTTCACTTTGTCCTACTTTAAATTTTTAACATATCACACATCATATTAATTATAATTCAGCGCGCTAAATTTTTACTTTTATAAATAAAATACGTACTAAAAAAAAAAAAAAAAAAAAAAAAAAAAATTAGTTGGATCAAGAAAAATATATTTAATTTAAGTACGTTTTTAATTAAAGACGTTTAAAATTTAAATAATAACAACTTATACATTAAAAAGCTTTCAATTGGTTTTGATAAAAAAAAAAAAATAATTATTTATATTTAAAAAAACAATACTCGAATTATTGAAATTGCAATTTTTTCCTTTTACAACAAAAATATCCAAAAATGTTTTTAATAAATTAAAATTGTAAGTCTTTAGATATTTTTTTTTTTTCTAATAAAATCTCTAAGGACTTAAAAATAATTGATTTTATGCATTTAAATCTTCAAATTTTTATTAACAAAAATAATAAAGGCGGGAATCGAACTCTATGTGTGTCAGACTAATGGTGTTACTTCTGCGCTGCGGTAAAAAATTTAAGTAGTTATTTTTTTGAAAAATTTTGTTTAGAAAATTAAAAAAAAATACATTATTTTTCTTGAATCAAAACTTAAGATTTTCTCAACAATAATAATGTTCTTCTACGAACAACATTTCTCTCGAATCAACAATTTTTTTATGAGCGCACTGATTAACAAAAAAAAAAAATAATTTCTAAAATGACTGAACTTTTTTCGTTTGCATTAAATTTAAATCTCAAGTCTCGCCTAGAAGGTGCCAAGCAAAGAGAATTTACCATGCATATAGTGCCGAACTGAAATAGTATATTCTAAAAATAAGAACAACTCGCCTTGGTTACAGCACTGTAAATACCGTCTTATCCCACATTGTATATTGTATAAATTAGTTTCTCGAAATAACGTTAAAAAAATCCGAGACGCCCTATTATATTCCACATAATTAACAAAGATCACTGTTTGTCTTTCGATAAGACCAATGAAAATGAATAATAAATTAAATGATTATATTATATCTATTTGCTCTCCACAATCACTCTAGAATCAACAAGTGGTAGGTGTAGGAAGTTTCTAAGTTGTTAGTCAGTTATAATGACACCTCGCTCACGATAGTTACATTAGACTGAAAAAAGATCAGAGTTCACCGTTATTTCCAAGGGAATTCAGAATTCAGGTCAACGGACTTTCTTCTCAAAAGATTTTATTCGCAAGCTTTAAATTTTATATTTGCTCTAATTAAATAAAACATATTTTATAAATAAATCATTTATTGCTAATTTAGTAGCTAAGGACGATTATATATAGATCTCCATAAAAGTAATTTATAAAATTGTGGTCAAGGTTTTCGGGTCACACAGTCAGACCTTAAAAAGATCGAAAACTCACTCACGGTCGATAAGTGGTTCGTCATCAAGGCTAAAAGCCAACCCTGAGCTAACGCGTTTATAGACTTTGAAATAAAAATTAATTAAAATATAAGAAGAAAGGAAAAAAAAAACATTTTGCACAATAAGTAAGACGATCTAGACGTTTTAAATTACAAGTTTAAGTACCGAGTGTTTTTATACAATAAACAGAGAGCAATTTTCACTTTTAAGTCTGCGGTTATTCACTGAGTTGTAATTAAAAATTATATTAACTAGATTGATGCTACGGAAATTACTTCTCGCGTGTAAAATTCGCCGATTGGTATCGAATTATAAAAATACATAAAGTAAATTCACGCGGTAATGTGACCTTTAACGAGAACGTGATGAGAGAGTAGGCAGTATCTACCGATAGAGACTTGAGAAAAATTCCCGGCACGATTTGTTGCTTAACTTGTACATGTACATGTTCAGTTTGTTGTTTTATTTAGCAATAAAAATAAGATCGGGAAGAGAGAGTGACACTTTGACTTGTGAAGCGCATTGAGCTTTGTGAGGTCTTTTAGTACACAGTCAGGGTCGAGTTATTTTTGGTAGCGTACAGCAGTTGCTATTTAAGTACTCTAAAATGCCCACGTACAATTAATTGTTACTTAATAATTTGTACTTCAATAAAATTTATTTATTTTTATTCATTCATTAAATTATTAGAAAATTTGAATTTTAACTTTCGCGCGCTTTTCGGATCACAGCTTTGCAGAGTTATAGAGAAGATGGCGGCGAATTACGCTACTGGTTTTAACGCTTTTTCGGTTACTATAAAAAAACTACGGGGAATTGAGTTACGATTTTTAGTAGATTTATGTAAAAAAGGACCCCGGAGGTAGTAAAAAAAGAATCTAGTAAATTGGTAAAGTCTTTCAAAAGATATCGCAAGAAGTAAATTCACTCGAATGGGTAGCGACTTAACCTTTGTTGTAAGCAAAGAAAATAATTTACTAAATAAATTTGTTGTATGAAGAAAAGTAAACGAGGTTGAGAAGAAATAAAATTGACGTTTTAGTTAAAAGTTTCTTATTTCCACCCACGCATATTTGCGTTGACCTGATTTATATCGAGACGAGCTCACCGACTCAGTGAACTACTTAGTTTATTTAAAGATTCAAATAGAGAATTGAAATATCTACAACTAATTTATAATTACATAAAATATTCAAGAAATAATTTGGGCATAACATTATTTTTTGATTATTCCGACGTATGGTCGCCAGAGAAAGAGAATAACCAGCTGTTAAAACATTCATTTATAGCAGACAGTAAGCTAGTAAGCCAATGGTCTCGAAGAACATTTAATCTATAGTATTTTTTTAGTATGAGCAATAAATTTTTAATGCTTTCTCACTGACCTACTCTAAAATTCGATGAATTTAATGTGTACCGAGTTACCGGTGAGTCATAGCACGCAAGACTGCCCACTGGTCGATAGTCCGGTACGCCCTTCAGAATATTTAACGATCAAAATAAAAGACTTTTCTTGGGATTTATTTAGATAATTTATTTAATTAGGAAACATAAATTATACTTTTTAAATTTTATATATAACAAACGGATCAAAAAATTGGTCTATGTTGTGTTAAACTAGACAGATGCGTGCATTTAGGTCACGTCTGATCAGATTACACAGACTTTATATTAATAAGTCACCGGTGATATGATGCGATCACGCAAACTTGTCCAATATATTTAGATAAAAGTTTATCGTACAATCATTACATTCCCCTTTATTTATTTCCCGTTTTTTATGTGAACCCTACTTTCCTTCCTATAAATCGAAATTCCAAGATAAGGATGATAGATAGGCTGTAAAAAATTTATGGAGTACATTTTTAATTGATTCAATCCCTTTGGAGTAAAATTTACTCCAAGGGGGATTTTATTTATAAGATTGATGAAAAAAACTCCGCAAAGAAAATTTTTTATTTTTTTTTTAATTAATAAAATTAAATAAATAAATTCTTATTATTCGTTTAAAAATTACAAATTTCGTATTTAAAGATTTGAAAATTAAAACAATTTTTTCCTTGGCTTGATATGAAAAATTTTTGATATTTAAAAACATTTTTCTGTACAAAAATTTATTTGTTGAGAAATAATAATTAAAGTAATTTAATTTTATTTAATTAAATGTAGTAATATTAATATTTTTTTATTTTTAACTTGAGATAAATGATTTAAAATATTTGTTAGTAATTTTGCATTTGAAATATGTATTAGCTAATTAAAATTTATTTAATATAAAAAACTCCGTAATGAGAGTGAAAATTCACTCCCGATTTTTGACACTACAGATAATAATATAATAAAATTTATGTTTTTAGGTTCACGCAAAGCACGAGGAGAAAACAGAGAGCAAATCGGTGTACAGGGAATACAACCGTGAATTTTTACTCCCAAAAGGAACCAACCCTGAGACTATTAAATCATCCCTCAGCAAAGATGGTGTTTTGACTGTCGAGGCTCCACTTCCAGCGTTGGGCGCCGGAGAAAAATTAATTCCCATCGCCCACAGCTAAATTACTGATTTACTTTCTAAATATATTGTCAATTATAATAATATTAACACATTTGATAAAATTGATTTTTTTTTTTTTGTCATTTTTTGACTTGAACGAACGTCCACTTTCCCTTCAGCCTCTGAATTTTTATAATATTATACACAGATTAAATAAAAAAATTATTGATATTGATATTAGTTGATGCAAATTTATATTTAAAGTGTTGACTATATTCAAATTTGACTATTTGACGGGTTTATATTTTATAGGCCGTTGAATTTAATGATGCTTCGATATTTACATAAATATATAAATATAAATATATATGATATAACTTTATAATAAATATATACAAATATATTTAATAACTGCTAGCTTTAAAAATTTTGCAAGGTAAATCAAAGGGTGAACAATTATTTAGGGGAAAATTTTAAATTACTATCTGTGGCTTTAAAGTTGAGTGGAAAATTTTGATTAATCTGATTATTTGTAATAATTTATGTACGTATTAAATTAGACATGTAAAAGACTAAAAAAATACAACACAATGCCTAGTACATTATAAGCATTATTATGTAATTAATATTATTTATGAATTATATAATTTTCAAAAATAATTACTTGACATATTATTTACTGTCATGCCTCCCCTGTGCATTACTAATTATAATAATCATAAAACTTTTTAAATTTTACGAGCAACCTTGCAGTCGCCGTGTGACTTGTGAACTATCAATAAATAAAATTTTGCTTTATTAAATAATGACTTTTGTTAAATTGCACTGTACTTTCTTAACTATTGACGTTTTGAAAGATATAAGCTCATCTCGATGTAACACTAATCAAGAGCTTTCATTTGAGTACCCACATGTATTTTGATATATTTTTCATATATACATATATATAATATATATAAATATACGATTAAAGAATAAAAAATACATAAGTTGATAATTATCACAGTTTTATTTTATCAAAATAATTTCATAAGATTTTTCGTTACAAAATTCCAAGTACCTGTCGTTAATTCGGTTATTATTTTAATAAAAAAAAAAAAATTTCAATTTGAAAATAAATCATCAACTGCGACAATTAATAATGATTGTCTAGATCTACACTATAAGTATTTATAAATTTATTTACATTTGAATAATTGATACAACGTAAAAAAAATTTTGTGTAAAAAATATTATTTTTATATATTTTACTCATGGTATTAATTTTTTTTGCAATGTTTTCAATTAATGAAAAAAAATTTTTTAATTGTACTGGTTTTTACGGTGTAAATTAAAAAAAAAAAATAATAACGATTACTATATAAAATAACAAAATTTTAATTTAAATTTCAAAATTGATCAAAAAATATTTGCCTTCAAAATATGTAAATATTTGTATAATATATACAATTTGACATCAATTCTGTGAACACGAAATTAATTTTTTTCTTAATTTAGAGATCTCATAAACAAATTATTTTTGGTAACTCTATTGTATAAAAATTATACATAATCTTTAATAAAAAATATAATTATTCATCAGATTGGAGCAAAAAAAAAACTAATACTTTTTTTCATCTAGCTTTCTGTGGAAATATGTTAGTTTGCCATTTGGCCACTGGCTTAGAATTTAAAGTAAATAAATTAAAAAAAAAAAAAAAAAAATATTTGAAAATTTTCAAAAAAATTTTTTATCGAACTGATTCTTGGAGAAAACTTTTAAATCATGATAAACTTCCATACTTTCATAGAAAACTAGAAGAAAAAAAAATTAGTTATTTTTTACGCTACCCTATTATTTATAATTTAAAAATAATAACTATTAATTAAACAATAGGAATTTCAGCAGAAAAAAGCGCTGAGTCCGTGTTACTGAGCGCAATGGACTTTCCCTCGCGAGCAATTCTCAGTGCTTGCAATACAGCAACAGTATCGAGTTCTTTTTGATTCGGACGCTCATTGTCAAGACAAATATCTGCTGCGCGTTTGCCAAAAGGCTCCAGTACTTTAACGCGATAATCGATTATAGTAGACACTGGGTTGCCAGTGAGCCGAAGATTTTCAATGCATGGAAGACACCCGATGTACTTAACTTCATCGATGCTCTCTATGCAATTGCAGCTGACATCCAACCATTCTAAAGAATAAAGCTTAGCAAATGCCGCCAACGAAGTCAATTTATTCTGCGACAAATCCATGTAGACAATGTTACCAAGTTTTGTGTGTAAATTCTCCGGGAGTTTTGTGAAATTATTCGACGCGACATGCAGCTGTGAAAGACGCGGGAGCAGAGTTATATTTGACAACTCGGTCAGACAATTGTTGTTCAGGATAAGAGATTCAATGTGAGGCATCAACTTTATGGACTCGTCGATAACTTCGATGTTGTTGTCACTCAAATCCAATTGACTTATTTTCAGCCAAACGTGGGAGTCATTCGCGTTTTCTATGCAGCGATGCAACTCTTCGCACATCACCAGGTCGACGATGTTCTTTAAATGCGTGTTATGGACTTTTAACACGCGAGTGGTGTCTCGTAAGTTACCCATCGAGTAGATTTTGTTCACCGGGTAGTTGTTTATTTCTAGAGTCTCAATGGTCTTGAATGTCGACAGTTCTATCGGCAGAGTTGATAAATTTATGTTACTGGTGCCGTAGAGTTCGTTGCTGCCTTGTATTGTTAGGGTTTTTAAGTGCGAGTTTACGTCGAGCACGTGACTGAAGTCACATTTTTTATCCGCTACTTCCGATGCGGGACACGGCTGTTTTAGTCTCTTGCTTATTGCATATAACTGGAAGAAGGATTTATTTTGTTTAGTTAATTTTTCTGAAAATTTTAAGAATGGTAATTTTGATAAATTAACAACAACATTAAGCTATGTGATGAATGGACCACATGACAGAATAGTAAACCTTGTAAACAATTTAAATGATGAAGTCGAATTTTACGGTGGCACATTATGTCAAATATTAAAAAACAATTACTCATTTACATATAAACTACACAGAGTTTTTCTCGTTTTTTTCTTTAATTAAATTCTAATTTAATTTTTTTAAGGAGTTACATTGGTTTCACGGTTTCAAAAAATTTATGTTTTTTGTCTTATTAAATTGTATTGATTAATAAATAAAAATAATTGACGTTTTTATAATTAAAAAAAAAATTTTTTTTTTTCAATTATTTGTGATGTAAATTGTCAAAAATAAAAAATAAAAATATGAATAAGAGCAGATAATTATTTAGAGCTTATTTACAGTTATTAAAAATAAAAAAATTTTTTTTCATGTTTCGCTCACCGGCAGATTAATTATAAAATTCAATTCAATTTCAGAAAAATTAAAATTCATAAAAATTCTTAAAATTGACAAAGAGTAGAATAAGTTGATAAAAAAATTAATATGTTAATAAGTATAACTTTCATATAATTACCAAACATTTTTTTTTCAATTATTCACAACTGTAAAAAAAATATTACTCAAGATAAAAATTATCAAGCGAATTTAAAAATAAAATAAAGCATCAAATAAAAGATAATAATTGAGTAATACTAATCAACTGTTTTAAATAAAAATTACAACTCTTAGCACTTAAAATATTAATTATAATATACGAGCAAATAAAATTTTAAGTTGAAAAAGTAATTACCTGAATAGGTGTAAAAGTATAAGACTTGACTTGCAAAATATTAGGACCTTCATTAAAAAATTTAAAGGCCATATTTTGGAGTAAAAAAAATATATCATAGACATGAAGATCCAGAAACATGACAAATTCCCTGGGCATTGTTTTTTTGAGGTAATTGTAAATCGCGTTCAAGTAAATTTCTAAAGCCTGACGGCGCTTGTCAATAAAAGCTTCATTTTTCCGGCCGATTATTTTTTTTGGCGGCAGAATGTCCTTTTCAACGCAGTGCTCTGTCACCAAAATATCATGCAGGATCACGAATTCGCTGTATCTGTGCTTGAGAGTCCAATTAACGTCACCAATACTGACGTTTATTGTGTAAAATGTAACGTTGTCTGTAGTTTCGTATCCGGGTATCTTTATCTGGATATTTTTTTGATTTAACAACGAACAAGCCATTGTCCACTGATCACTTTGATGCTGTGATGGCAATTACACTGATTGTTGATGATTCTGATGTGATGATTAATTATTTAGATTTAAGTACATAAAACTAATCTGTAATCTCTAATTCAATGACAATTAGATAATCCTTAACCACTTAGATATCAATGTTCGTGCATGTTCACAATTTTACTAATTATTTATGACTGTTATCTTGATATTGAATTATTTACTTTGTTATTCAATGTCAATAACATTTTAACTAACCCCAAGTTTTTAAGTATTTAACGTCAAAATTTTTATGTCTGATAATCCGACGTTTCAGAGTAGGAATATTATTAAAAATATTTAGCTAGCAGTTTTATATTCGTAACTTGTGATGGCGCCAGGTTACGGCTGCTTCATCAACAGAATAAAGATAAGCAAAATGGCAGCCAATTTGGCGGCAAAAAATTATTTCAACGCAAAATATAGAGTTATAAATAAAAATACAATTGTTTTAATATAATTATGGTTGAAAAATTATCAACAAACCTCAGCAAAGAAATAATATGCAGAAGGGTGTCCTTATACACTTGGAATATTAAATACCCAAGTGTATACTTGCTATCAATCCAAGCAGCTCAATTATATTTGTCATCTTAATGCTGAACTTGTGTTAATTAACAATTAATTTCATTTATTATGATTTAATTGTTAATTTTGTTTATCAAAAAACTAACAATTTTCTGTGCTGCAAGGAATCATCACTTAACTGCTATTTCTTTACTGGACGATGCCAGATGACGATGATTGGCTCGGGATCAGCTGCAGAAACTTCGTTTTGAGTAATCTTCACCTGGATATCTATCAATTAAATGCCTATTAATTAAATTACAAGTAAAAAAATAACTATACTAAAATTAACCGACGTTTTTAATTTTTTGATTTTTTTTCATTTATTAAATTATAACAAAAAAACATTTTTTAAAAATTGTATGTGTAATTTTTAAAATTTTCTACATGTGAAATTTATTTTTTTAACTTTTATTTTAATAATTTGTCAATAAAACTTTAAAATTAATCAATGCAACTTTTAAAAAATAATTTTTTAGACCTAATTTAGTTTTCAAGAAAAATCAAAAAATTAAAAACGTCGAGTAACTTTAGCATTGTTATTTTCATAAGTAATTTCATTTTTTTTAGGTTATTACCTTGGATTGATTATGGAATTTTGTTCTACGATGGATTGTTAAAACACATACACTACATATTAATTTTTAATTTAAAATATCAATTTGGAATACTATTAATTATACCACCATTTAATTTCACACTACATTTTACTTTGCCGAGCGTCGATGATGCAAGTTACGGCTGCGTTTGGCTGACTACGACTGACTCTATCTTTTTTTAACTTCTTTGTTCTTCTTGTTCTATCTGCACATGCGCAGTTCAACTTTCTAACGTATTTTTTGATATAAAATCTAATTGGTTTAGCAAGATATGATTCTTGATTTCTTATTGGCTGAAATAAAGGCGCGCGCGCGCAGTCTTAATTTGAATCTCTGTAAAATAGAAGAAGTATTTTAATAGAAATTTGAATTGAGCGCGTTAATTTTAACCAATAAGAAATCAGAACGATATTTTTTTCGATAGTTCGATATATATCGATCACTTCGAGACTAAACTAACTTCAATATAGTCATTTAATTTGTTTTGTAAATTAATATTAAATTAAACAATTAATTTAAAAAACTATGGATGAATATAAAAAAAACTTTAGTACTTAAGAAATATTTCAATAAAAAAAAATAATGAAACTTGTGCCTAAATCTATATTTTAATCTATCACATTAAATTTAGCTGTCACTTTTCAATTTTCTAATTTTTTTTTAACAAACAAATTTGTTCCAAAAAATTATTTTTAAAATATTGCACTTTTTATTTTTTACAATTTATATGGAAATTAATTTTATATATTTAATGAGTTTAATAATTTTTTTATCAAATGAATTATAATAAAAAATTAACATGTAGAAATTTAAAAAAATTAAAAATGCATTTTTTTAAAAATAATTTTTTAGAACAAATTTGTTTGTTAAAAAAATTAAAAAATGCTCAAGTGATAACTAACTTTAATATCATATAATTTTTTCAATAAAAAAAAAAAGAGTCCAATTAGTTCTATTTCACTTAAAATAATAATTTCATCTTGCTTCCGGAATATTTTCCGATCACGTCCAAATAACGCTGGGTAGTGCAGAGGCTCGGCGGGCATATGTTCTGGCGCTGATGTCGTATGTCGTAGGTGATCATCGAAGCCCGAAGCCGAAGCCCTGTATAAGCCAGTAAGCGTCGGTGTGCGTAAAATGGCGGATGGTGACATTGATTTGTATGCCGATGATCTCGAGCAAGATTTCGCCCAGGTAAATGAATTAAATTTTACTTTTATTTATTACTTTATTGTTTTATTAATAAATGTTTACATTTTTAATTTTTTTTCCGGTACTGTAAACACGTAGAAACATTTAATTATGTAGTTGAATCTAGGCGTCGTGTATGTGCAGTGATAACGATCGGTTTTACAAGCGGCACTTACTGCATTCATTAGTTTTTTTGTTTTTTTTCACCGGCTACTTTGGTATTTGTGATGCCAGTGTATTGGTGCCGTTTTAAAAGAGCTCTCGATGCTTTAAATTTTCCAGCTATTTTTATTGTTATTTTTTGCTTTTCGATCGATTGGAGTGCGAGTAGTTGATGGAAATAAAAAAAAGCAAAATGGTGATCTAACTGGAAGATGTCGGTTCTATGTCTATCATTGTCGTGATCATTATTTGTATGATTGTTTTTTATTTTAGATTTTTTATCGTTATTTTTTTATATCCAATTTCATTATTTAAGTAAACAATGTTTCGTTAATTTTTTTAATTGATTTAATTTTTGTTTGTTGGCTTAATAATTATTATTTTCAATTAATTTATTTTAATTATTTATAGGATGAATTCGCTGGAGATGGTGTTGATTTATATGACGATGTAATAGCCGCTCCTTCTGGAGGTAACGGCGGAGTTTCTGGTAGCAACAGCACCAGTGGAGGCGGCGGTGATGTTGATACATCCAATGTGTCTAACGAGGAAACTAATGGTAACGCTCCTTACCATCAGCTCGGAAATAACATACAACCTAATCAAATTGGACGCCGTCACCAACTTTACGTTGGTAATTTAACATGGGTATGCTTTCATTATTTTTTTAGTTAAATTTAATCCTTTTATTATTTACTATTTAAGAGACAACAGCTTTGATCGAGGGCAGCAGCTTTTGTATTTATGATTTTTAAATTTATGAGGAACAATGAGAGATTTTATTATTTAGCGGTATTTATTTAATAGACAATTTTCTGTTTATCAGATTCTATACTTTAAATTTATAAATTGAATACCATAACATTTAAATACCAATCAATTTTATAATTAATACTTTAAAAAGTCGAATTATAAATTCATGTGAATATCTTTGTAGGAAGTTATGGATAGTTAAATCGGAAAATAAATAAATAATTTCTTTTATAGCATAAGATATTTAATCTTTATTAAACATCCACAAATTGGAGGAGATTGTCACGATTATTGATTACAATGAATTTCGATTTAAATTTTATAAGTTTTTTGTAGATAAAGATGATTGATAATTGTAATTACTATATATTCAAATTCATATTTTTTCTATTATTTGTTTTATTAGATAAAGTCATTAGATGGTAACTTAGATAGACTTTACTTTGAGACAACGTTACTTTTCTTGCTTTTCTATACTGTCTTTTATTATCATTTCCATTACTGTTTAATTACTATCATTATTACTATGTATTCATTTATATGTAAGGCCCTTTGGGAGCTTACGCTTCAGGGTCTAAAAATTTTGATAAATAAATAAATAAATAAATAAAATAAAATAAGTCACAGCGGTCACATAGTGACTGCAAGGTTGCTAGTCAATATTAAATTAATGAATTTTGTCTGTTATAGTGGACAAGTGATCAAGATATCACAGATTGCGTACAAAGTATTGGAGTATCAGATTTTGTCGAAGTAAAGTTCTTTGAAAACCGTGCCAATGGACAATCGAAAGGATTTTGTGTTATATCGCTTGGTTCAGAGCAGAGTATGCGAATTTGTATGGAACGACTTCCAAAGAAAGAGTTGCATGGTCAAAATCCTATGGTTACATATCCCACAAAGCAAGCTTTAAACCAGGTACTGTTAATAAAATTATTTATACACACTGACTGAAATAAATAAAAGTATTTGATTCATATAAACTATTATTATAATATTTTTATTCTCAACAGTTCGAATCGCAATGTAAAACAAGACCAGCCCCAGCCCCACAACAAAATCAGAATCAGCGTCCTCACAATCCACATCAGCATCAAGCTCCGATGCCGCCTCATCAGCAGCATCCTCAGCACCCCCAACACTCACAACATGCCCAACAAAACCACGGGCCGAGAATGATGATGGGTCCACCCCAAGGACCGAGACCTCAAAGAATGCCGCCTCCTGGCATGGGACCACCAGGTCCCGGAGGACCAGGTCCACAAGGCCCACCACGAATGCATGGTCCACCTATGGGCGGTCCAGGACCTCACCATGGAATGCCTGGACATCCTAACCAAGGCCCACCGCCACCGGGTTACCAGCAAGGGCACTGGAACGGTCCAAGGCCAAATGGACCACCTGGACCCCCTCGGCCTAATGGACCTCCTCAGCAAGGACCACCTGGACCAGGTCCTGGACAACATAGACCTCCTGGAATGGTAAATTTATTATTCTACTCAATTCAAATTTTTATTTTAATTAAATTTTACACGGTAAAAAGTAAACTGTAAAATTCACTCGGATTTCGGTTAATTTTTATCGTTTTAATTTTAACAGTAAAGCGAACTTCGGGGTGGCAAATATATAAATATTACAGAACTTAATGTAGAAAATATAAAAGCTACAATTTATAATTTAATATCGAAAATAAGTGATTAGTAGCTGTCACTATAGTAATTAAATAACGACTCTCTATAGTACCTTAATGCTACTGCTCCTAATTTTATACGAAAAAATTACAACCAGAAAAATATATTACAGCAGTTCCATGGAGGCCCACCTGGACCACCAGGTCAAGGACCTCCTCGACCTCCAGGTCACCCCGGTGGTCCACCCGGAGACCCACGAAGTGCTCCACCTCGTCCAGAATGGAATCGACCTCCTGGTAAGTAAAAATTAATTTTTAAATATCAAAATCAAGTTAACGGTAATAATTATAAGGAATGCATCACGGACAACAAGGACCTCCAGGATTTTCTCAGCACCAGCACATGCAAGGTCCACAGCAAGGGCCACCACAACGCGGACCTCCTCCTGGAGGAATGGGTGGAATGATTCCTGGTCCAGGAGGCGCTCCACCAGGCCACGGCGGTCCACCACAAGGACCACCACCTGGAGGACCAGCTCCTCACGTAAATCCTGCATTTTTCTCACAAGGTCCACCGCATCAGCATCCGGGACAACATGCCGGCGGCCCACCACCCCATGGACCTCCTCACGCACCTCCTCACGGTCCTCATGGTCCTCCGCATTCACAACCTCACGGTCCTCATCCTCCTCCTCACGGCTATGGACCACCACCTGCTCAGGTAAATTTCTTTAAATTAATTGTTGAAAATTTATGAGGTTCATTTTTAATCAGTTGATTTATTAATTACTTATTTATTATCATAGACGCCATACGGAACACCAGGAGCTGATCATCGACCGGAAGATCAACCTCAAATAAGAGAACAGGAGTTTGAAGTAATAATGGATCGTAATAGAACCGTGTCATCATCAGCTATTGCACGTGCTGTGTCTGACGCTGCTGCTGGAGAGTATGCCAGTGCTATTGAGACTCTTGTCACTGCGATATCTCTTATTAAACAGTCTAAGGTCGCGGGTGATGATCGATGCAAAATTCTTATCAGCTCGCTACAAGATACTCTACGGGGTGTCGAGACCAAGAGCTATGGATCTGCACGTCGTGGTAAGTTTTCAGCAAATTATTGGTAATTATTTACAAGTGGGGTTCAATCTATTTTTGGCCATAACTAGGTGAAAAATTAACATTTAAAATTTTTTTTCGATTCTGCTTATTTTTACGGCCCATTTACGATAATAAATGTCGTGAAAAAAAAAATAAACATTTTAATAGCTTTTTTGCCTTAAAAAGTTTGAAAAAATTTTGGTTCTCATATTTTTGGATAAAATTTCTATTTTATTTTTTTTTTAAAGTACATAAAAAAACGAACTTTAAAAAAAATAGTTGAATATCACAATTTTCTAAAAATCAAGAAATTTTTTTGAAAATTTGTAAAATTGTGATAATCAATTTTTTTTTTTAATTGTTCATTTTTATATATATATTTAAAAAAAAATATTAATAAAATCAAATAAAAATTTCGTTCAGAAAAATAAAAATTAAAATGGTTGACCTTACTTGTAGATATTTACCAAATTATTTTCCAAAAATTTTACTAATGGATTTAAAAATTTTTTTTTATACTATTTTTTCAACAGAACGGTCAAGATCACGGGACAGAGAACGAAGCCACAGACGCAGGCGTGAAAGATCAAGGAGCCGTGATCGTGAATACCGTGAACGTTCAAGAGAACGTGATCGTGACCGTGACCGTGAACGTGAACGTGATCGAGATCGTGAACGTGATCGTGAACGTTACTACAATGAAGCTACATATCCACGAGAAAGATCACGCAGTCGTGAGAGAGATCGTGAGCGTGAACGTGATCGCGAGTACCGTGAACGCAGCAGAGAAGAGAGGTAAGTCCCTGTAATTTTACTTTATTTATATTTTATTTATACTGCAAGAGATTTAAAAAAAAAAATATTTTTTAACAATTGATGCTGAAAATGACTATTGATGATTATTTGCGATAGACATTATGAATAAATATTGAGTTAATGTGTTGATGGCTATTGTAAATATTTTCGGAACTGAAATTATTTTGTAATACAATACGCCATGAAGTATTTTTATCTATTTGACCGTGTCTGAAATAATTATAATGAAAATGAATTTTTTTAACAAATTAAACTAAGATAAATGCGGATGTTATAGGTTTGTTACTTTGAAATTATTTAAAATAAAAATGTTATATTTTTTTTTCTTAAGTTGTGTTAACGTTATGAAGAAGATCAAATGAATGTTGTAAATATTTATAAAAATTTTAATGAAAGTTTGTGTAAGAGAATGAGTATGAGAGATGTGCTGATAAATTGTGATAATGATTGACATAATTATAAAATATAAATTGTAAATTTTCTATTATAATATAGTACAACACGTCAATCATCCAGACCAAGAGTTAAAGAAGAACCTGCTGAAGCTGCGCCTGTTTCGTCAGCAAAACCATCTAGGTAATAAAATATTTTTTATATATGTATCTAATGTTAGATATTATAATAATTGTAGTTATAATTTATTAAATCGCGTGCCTAAAGGTGAAAGGGCGTAAAACAATTTATGCACCCTTTTACCTTATTTGCAAAGGTACATACAAAAGGGCGCATATTTTTTTTTTATAAAGGGCGTATGTCTTTAATTAAAAATTTTTTCATACGCCCTTTCAGTACAAATCCCTATTAACCCTTAGCTATACGCCTTATTACCTCTAGGTACGCGAAATATAAATTATAATATTATTTAAAATATGTAAAAAAAACAATAACTGTAAATATTTATTGTAAAAAAAAAAAAAATTACTATTGTAATTGTAATTAGATGTAATTTAATTTTAAGTTAATCATAATTGACTAATCTACATTGTCTAGGTATTACGACGATCGATACAGAGAACGTGATCGTGACAGAGAACGCGAACGTGAGACAGCTCGTCGTCCAGCAGAACGAGAACGTGAACGTGAACCTGAACGAGAACGAGAACGTGAACGAGATCGTCGTGATGAACGTGCTGATTCTTCTCATCGTTCTAGACACTAGTATGAACAACCAAGACAATGACCTGATAACATTCTGCGACTATGTTATATAATAGTTACGTCAAAAATATTAATACAACATTCTTTATTCCATATATATTTTTTTTTTTTTTTTAATAAACAGTAACACTTATTACACAGTCACGTAAGCATACACGGTTTAAATTTAGTGCTCGTTGTGTTTGATATTAAAATTAAAGTGTCATTTTAAAATTTAATATCTTGTAAATCTATATATATATATATATATATATATATATATATATATATATATATATATATATATATATATATATATATATATATATATATATATATATATATATTTACAATATGTTTACGAACATATAATAGATAATTACATGCATCTTTTTGATATCAGATCGCTATTTAAATTATTCCATATAATAATTAAAACGATTGTGTGAACAGTGACAATTTTCAGTAACTTTTTTTTTTATAGTTTTTAACGGAACATGCCACGACATATATTGATATTATTAAACAAAAAAAAATATATATATTCTGAATGCATAGTATATGGAATAATTAAAAAAATAAGTTAAAGTTATTTAAGCGAATGAATGTAGACAACAGAATTGACAACTATCACCAACAGTGAAAAATCAGTCGAAAAAAAAAAAAAAATAAAAATGTTAAGTGTTTTATCTAACGCGTTATATGAGGCAATTTTTGAATATAGAAAAAAAAAAAATTAATAACTAAACGTCACTTGGTAATAAATGTTGAAGATAATTAAATTAATTGATTAAAGGTGACCATTCAAGCTGTATGTTAATCTAATACAAATTATTCGGATTTAAAATATATAATAATGAACATGTCTTTACTTTATTCATCTGTAACACTTAATCCTAGACAATTGTTAATTTATTATTTCTTTTTTTACCATTATTATTATTATTACTATTATTATTATTCTTATTATTATTACCGTTATCATTATTATTATTTTTATATTTAAATGCTTAATTAGATATTGTGGTTTGTCTGTATAAGAAAAAAAATAATTGCTAAATTGTAGCGTTTATTTTTTTTGTGGTAAAAATTTTATTTAAATAATTTAAAAAGATAAAAATAATGTAAAAGATTTTTGTAAGAAAAAAAAATATGTTTATATTTTTTTTTTAATCAAAACTATAAAGACAAACCAATTTTAATTAACAAAAGCTTTAAATAATATTTTATAAGCGATTTTATATTATTGCATATTAAATTGTCAATTAATTGACAAATGTGACAATTTGTGAAAAATAATACGTATGTAGTTTTCACATTATTGTGATATATATACATATATATAATATTTAATTTTGTGAGAAATGTTTGTTGCAATTTATAATCAAAATTTTTTCATTTTGTATGTATATTTTTTATTGCTAAGTAGTTAATATATTTTTTTTTATTTTTTAACAATTTATAAGCTAGATTAGATTAGTGGATCTATATTTAAAAAATACTAACTTACATTTCTCACGGAATATCTTAGTAAAGGTCTTTATATAAACCGAAGAAAATACCGTAGTCTCCCGTAGATAATTCCAACAACCGAAATATTCCTGTCTTTTTTATGTTATACATAAATTTATACATATATTTATATAAATATTTTAATATTGTCGAGTTGTCAAATGCATGCTGCTTTTAAATGGTCTATTACACGAATCATAATTTAAGAATATTTATATATATCCACCTATAGTTTTGTTATTAATTATTCAATGCTGTAATTAATGCTAGCGAATGATTGTTTTTTAAGTTATTTAAATATTTATATTTAAGTATTTATTGATTAATAATAAAACTACAGGTGAAACGTATTAAGAAATATAAAAACAATAATAATTGTTTCTATATTTCGAGAATGAAAGATTGAATTTTTATTAAATTCTTTAACAACGTTTTATTATTTAAACGTTGCTCTTTTGATGTACATTTTCATAAATGAATACTTCTCAACGATAATTGAAGTCTTAAGGCTGTGATAAATTTTATACATAAGATAAATATCCCAATTTTTCAGTTTTATTAATTTTGTTTTTTTAAATAAGTAATTTAGTCATTTTTTTTTTTGTTAAAATCGTTTTAAAAATTAAACTCAATAATTGGAATATTTATCTTAATTTAAATGAAAAAAAAAAAAAAAACTCTTTTTTTCTTTCATAACTGTCGATACTTAGAACAAAGTATTGCAATAAGCAATATTTTACATTATAATATTTTTTTTTCTTTCTCTCTTAAAATTATTATTTTTTTTTAATTTAATCCTTATGTATTGAATTATTTTTTTATTTCACTTTTCACCGTTTATTTCTTTTGTTAATTGTTAATTTTTCAAAATATTTATTTTCATATTATTATTATTAATAATATTAATTATTTACAAAACTGCGATAACACCAATCAACAATACTTCAAAATAATACAGAATAAAGGCTTGCAGGGTAAGTTTGTCATGACGTGAAAAATGCAAATTATATATATATATATATAATTGAAAATGTAAAAACAAATTACTCAATGCAAAAAAAAAAATCTAGTAGTTTATAAGACGCTGAAAAATATCGCATTTTGTTTGGAAAAAAAAAAAAAAGCTCTGATAATTAAACAGTGTCAAATAAAGAATTTTTATCAATCATCAATTGAATTAAAAAAAATTTTCATTTTATAAATGCGACAAAAAATAAATATAAAAATATACAAGCGATATTTTTAAACTATCTCATTAAATAGAATGTATGAAAAATTTATAATTCTATTGAAATTTAATCAGAATTTTTTTTAAATAGAAAATTCTAAAAAATTTATTTTTTTTTGTTTATGTTAAAAATCTTTTATTTATACAAAAAAATTATGAGAATATTATGAATGCAATAGGGTAAAAGTACAGTTTGTGGCCAGTGTATTTTTTCTGGCCACTTTATTTTCAAATTATTGTATAAATATTTCTATAAGCGCAAGACTTAATTAATTCAAATCGTATAAATGTACTAATTTATTAATTCTATAAAAATTTTACATTTTTTAAAATATCAAATGGCTAAAAATGGTCCTAAATGGCTAAAACTGGTACTTCTACCCTAGTCGTAAAAAAAGTGAAAAAAAATTAAAAAGTTGAGGTTGTTATCGTTCAATTTGCATTTAAAAAAAATCAATAAATTTTTGTTCTATAATGAATGAGAAATGAAACAAACGATTGTAATACAGATTGTATTTATTTAAAAGACGAGCATCCTGTATCGGTAGGTATCTTTAAAACGGAAACATGTCAACATAGTCATTACTCTTGCGATATATGCATAAAGACTGTGATAAAATGTAATTATTATAAAAATAATAATAGATGATTTAAGGTAAGTGTTACAATAACCGAGAGATTAAATATAAATTATTATTTTTATATATATATATATATATATATATATATATATATATATATATATATATATATATATATATATATATATATACGTATCTTACAAAGATAGATTTTGTCTCGATGTTACAAATTTGTCTGATATTTTTTAAACTGTTATTTATTGTTGTGTAAACTGTAGATATTTAAATTTAAATAATTAATATTTAAAATTCTGTCAATATTTTTTTATCTTGCCTTGTATCAAGGCTGTTGTTAAATATTTCAAAAGTATTTTTTATATTTTAATATTTAATTAAACTTAAAAATCAATAGTCGACTAGTGTACTCTTGTACTGAATAATTTAAAAATTAAGTACTTAATTAAATTTGTTCTGAGGAATTTAAAAATAAAACAAATTGATTTATAAATATTTTTTGTTAAATATATTGATTAATAAAATTTAACAAATACATTTTTTATTTTATAAGTAGAGAGTATTTTATTTTATTTTTTGGCACAAAAATTGTATCTAAAAATCTTTAATTAACTTTTAAAAGTTTGTAATATATATATATATATATATATTTATTGTTATTATCATTATTATTTAAAATACTTTATTTAAACTAATGAAGAAGACATTTTGTTGATTTTTTTTGTAAGAGACAATTTACGTGATAAACATGACCACATGGGAATATTGATATTCCATTATTTCCTAAAAGTACTGGCGTTTGTAATGACAGGGTACAGGAAGAACATATTGATGATTTTGTTTTGAATTTTATTCCCCAATGATAAACACCACTGCCAAATAAATTTTTATTAACCAGTTGTTTTTCGAGATCTTTTTCCAACGCTTCTTTGAGTATTTTTTTTGCCTTTAAAAAAAAAAAAAAAAAAAAGTCATTTATTATTTAAGATAGATTTTTACGAAGTTAAAATTTTATCATTGATTCATTAAAAGCGTCAATTATTAATTACAAAAATTTTTATTAAATGACGATGTTCATTTTCAACGAAATTTCTTTAATAAATATACTGTTTATAATCAACAAATTATATTTTAGCTAAAAATTTTTCCTCTAGGTGTTTTTATTAACGAGTTAAGGTAAAAGGCCCAGTTATTGACACTTGCAATTTCATTTTAATTAAAAAAAATAAATCAACTCTGATAAATTAATAAATCTAATTTTTTAATTATAAATTTTAAGATAACTAGAAAATCGAACGCGCTTCTGTCAAAAAGTTTGCTATCGACAATTTAATTAATCAATATTTTTATTTATTTATTTTCTTTTATGAAACCCAACAGCCAGAAGGTCAATAACAAGGTCTCTAATTAAGTTCATACAATTTATATAGTATAACTTAAAACGAAGAGCACTGCACTGGTGGTGTTTACAAAAAAAAAAAAAATATTAGTAGAAAAAATAAAAAAAAAAAAAAAATACTGTAATTTTTATGGATATTAGAATAAATATAACATAATATTATATTTATTATACTTAATTGTATTAATTAATTTTTACAAATTTTTCGAATTAATATTCAACTATTGCCATGATAATATGAAGTTTCCATAGGATTAATTTTTGGAGAACATTTACTTTTTTAACTAGAATAAAATTGCAAGTGTCAAACAACTAGGCCAGTGTCAACTGAGCCTCTTACTTTACCTAACACTATACTTTTAAAAAAATCATTTTTTATCTAGCATAAAATATCAAATTAAATTTTATCTAAAATTTGGTACTTTTCTACTAAAAATAACAATAAATTATTCAATAAAAAATACATACTTCTGATGAACATATAGAATTATATTCATTAGTCAGTTTATCCCTATCAAATTCAACTGTATGATCAAGTCCATGGTGATCCAATAATTTTGTAAATATTATCGTCTGATAAACACTGAAAAAAAAGAAAAATTAAATTATCAAATGTACGAAATAAGAAAAAAATTACTTATAAAAATAAATTTCAACTAGAAAAATTTTAAACTTGTATTGACAAAAATAAAAATAATAAAATAAACTTGCCTTTCTTTTAATTTAACATGCGGTAGTAATTGTTCCAGGTGTTTGACAAACTTAACTGCAGCATAAATATTTTTTTTCTTAATAATCAGCCGCGTAATTTCGCTCCAATCGATTATTTCTTGCAGATTATCCCGATCAGCAGACTTTTTGCATATCAAACAAATTCCCTTCTCCATGAATTTATAATTTTCAGCAGCATATTCCCAGAATTCCTCTTCCTCTTTTTCTTCAATAAGTATAAACAAATTAGCAATACCATTATTGTCTCTGCTCTGAAGGCACAGTGGAATAATATCACGTTCTAAGTAATAATAAATCCGAAAATACTCCTCCCACATCCAGGGTACTTTGCTACACAAATAAATACCTTTGTTTTTATCAAATTTAAGTAAATTTATCCCTATTTTCATAAACTTTGGCTCTGTGTCACCCGACGATTCTCTTTCTCTCTCGCAAATGCACCGAGTACCAGAATTAAAGTCAACAAACGCCTGGGTGATTTCATCAATCACAAAATTATTTTCTACAAATAAATCAATCATAACAATACTTTCCAACAAGACAGTAAAATAATGTCGCTCAACTGACCGTATTATCTCATAAATAAATTGCTTTAATTCAACTATATCATACTTTGCTTTGATCCGCGTTATACTATCCAATATCTTCCTAATTATTTCTTCACTCAAGGAGTTTTTCAACGAATTTATCAGCTCGTAAATCGGCTCTACGTCGGTCTGGATACTTGTAAGTTCATTTTTAAATAGAGATTCTAAATTTTCATCCCTGCTTTTTTCATTCTTGTCTCCATTGCTAATTTTCATATTTTCCAGCTGATTCGTGAAGATAATTTCATCTGCATTGTCAGGAAGCTCTAGACATTTTCCATGCTTGTCATTATCATTATCCAGCACATGGTTATTGTAATCGTCGTTCAAAAATCCATGACCGGAATTAACGACAACAATTCCGGAATTCAATCTCTGAGGCGTGAAGTTTGATTGTATTGACGCAATTATTGGAGTTATTACATTAATATCATTATCAGGGCCATTTGTAAAATCACTGCGGTATATTTTACACAATTGCAGACAATCCTCGAGTAACTTGCACTCGTAGAGCTTTAAAATTAAATAATCTGGTGTAGAGAGTAATAAATAATGAAAGGTACCTATAGTTGTCATAATATAAACTCGATCTTCAATAATATCTATCATAAATATATTGTTAAATTCAGTCGATAAAATTGTTGTGCTTACTGGATCTATTATAAATATATTATTTCCAGTGTAAGAGAGCAAGTACTTTTTGTTGATGATTTTCAACCTGGAAAAATTAATTGTTTGAGTTTGAGTATTTGAGCTTGCGTTATCACAATTTGATTTTATGGAAGAAGATTTGAAGATTTTTGAAGGAGGCTGAAGCGCTTCTTTGAACTGGTGAGTCTTCACTACTGTACCAGAGACGTTTACTTCCCACAGCCGACATCCAGGGCGCGTGCAGTAGATTACCAGATTTTCGTCTGGTTCTTCGTTTAATCCTATCATGCTACCGATGGATTTTGGGACTTTTTCGCTAGTGGTGTCTACCTCTGGGCTGTTGCTCATGATTGATGAATTAAACTGAGGTTTTGAGTGCTCGGATTTGAAGAAGCAACCTCCGTACTCGCCATCACGAGATTTGTTCCCGATTTGCTTAAACTGCTCCTGAGATGTGTCGCATATGTAACAGCGGCTCAAGGTTGATACTAGTAAGTAGTGGGATGAGTAGTCCATTTGGACTACTGATGAGTCTAGGTGCATCAGTGCGCATGATGGTGCTGGGAACATTCCATTAACCTGGAATTTTAATTTTTTAATTATTTGTTGATTTTGCATTATGAAAAATTTAGTAATTGTTTTAATTAAAAAAAAAAATTAAAAATTTTTTTTGGTAATGAATTTAAAAAATTACTAATTTTTATTTTAGTTAAATAAATTGAATGTATTTTATTTAATTGAATTGATTGAAATTAAAAAAATTATGAATCATAATTTTAGTAGAGAAATTTTACAAAAATTAATTTTTTAGATTATTAAAAAAATCAGTTTTATAATTTTTTGATTGTAAAATTTTTTATTTTGTTGAATAAAAAATTTTTTTAGTATTATGAAAATTTCTTCAAGTTGAAGAAAAAGTTCAATTTTCTATAATTAAAAATTTCAAAATGAATTACTGAACTAGCAACCTGGCGGTCACTATGTGACTGCCATGACTTGTGAACTATAAATAACAGATTATTGAATTAAAATTTTCCTATAATTAAATATAACTTTAACAATAAATTAACCTAAAATTATAACAAACAATAAAACTTACTGTAAAAATAGACAGTACAATAGTAGAGACTTTTCCATTGTTGTCACCGACATAAATTTCAGAACTTTTGTCATTCCAGCACAAACAAGTAATTACTGTATCAATGTGTTCATTTGAAATAATTGATATCAATTTAATAGGTTTAATATTCATTACACAGACACTGCCCCGTTTTGTAGACAATGCCAGAGTTTTTTCGTCAGGTGACAGTAGAACGTGAGTAACTGGTCCTTCCTTTATTAAAAAAAAAAAAAAAATTTAATTTACATTTTTAATAATAAATATTATTCAAATATAATTTATCTTAAGTAATTAAAATTAAAATAACTTACTGATAGAGGTATCACTTGTTGAAAAGTACATGGCTCGCGTGTAAATAAATAAATACTACCACTAGTTGACCCAAGAGCGATGTAGCTCGCTGATACATTGAAACATGTATACTAAAAAAAAAATTTAATTAATTAATTTGATGATTGAATTTATTATTAATAATTTAATAATAATTACCTTTATTCTCTGCGTTGCAGCGATGGGTTTTAATAACAAAACATTGATATCTTCGTACTCGGATAAAATCAACGCACTCTGCATAATTGTTTTAATTATAAACTACAACAACGGCTTATAAATATTTGCTATTAAATTAAATTTATTTAACTGAGTAAATAATAGTCATTGTATTAACTTAAACAGTAGCTCTTTGTTTTATTTACATTCGATTAAAAAAATATCAGCTGACATTTATTATATTTTTAACACTTCATCCTCGGTAACGAAGAACTTGCGGTTATCAACTTAAAATTTTATTAATTTTTTTTACTAGTTTGAATTTTACCGCCAAATTAAACAGCGCCAGGAGTGGGGAGACTCGCAGCCCCCCACTTCTACTCCCAGCCGGAGCGGTATAAAACAAGGCGTACCACGCAGAAGCGCCGATTTTGCAGCCGATTGTCGGTAAATTATCATCTCTGAAGTTGGTGTGCTAGCTGTTAGTTCTTTCAATGGTGACTTATAAAATAAATTTTAATTTTAATAGTTTTCAGTGTTTCATTTATTTATTTTTTTAATAAATTAATTAAATTCAAGTTTAATAGTAAATTAATTTTATATTTTAAATAAGTTTTATTGTGATATTAAATTTTTTATTTGTCAAAATAACAAGTGCCGGTAATTTTGAAATCGCGTGAGTGTTTTAAAGTGAAATATTTAGTGCAGTGTTAAATTTTTACATGTGAATAGCCATTTTTTAAATTATATTGTGATGTTAAATTTTTTTTTATTTGTGAAAATAACAAGTACCGATAATTTTGGAATCGCGCTAGTATTTTAAAGTGAAATATTTAGTGTAGTGTTCGATTTTTAAGTGTGAATAGAAATTTCTTAAATTTCATAGTGATATTAAATTTTTTATTTGCGAAAATAATAAGTGCCGATAATTTTGAAGTTGCGCTAGTGTTTTAAATTGAAATATTTAGTGTTGTGTTCGATTTTTAAGTGTGAATAAACGTTTTTTCAATTTTATTGTGACATTAGATTTTTTATTTGTGAAAATAACAAGTGCCGATAATTTTGAAATCGCGTTAGTGTTTTAAAGTGAAATATTTAGTGTAGTGTTTGATTTTTATTTTAATTCACGAGTCAGCTTCCATCTAATGCGCAGTACGATTCCAGTTTGGTAAGTCACTAATACTTCAATAATTTAAATCCAATCAATAAATAACGTCATTCTTTATTAATAATGTTACTCTTCATAAATATTTAATTGAATTATCGAATATTTAATTAAAAATCACCCAAAAGTATCTTTTTTATCATACAAGTTTCGAATATTCATTCGACAGAATTGGCGCCAAAACTGGCGGCCATTTTGTGTGTCTCTAGCAGTTACTTCTAACTGCGTAGTTGACAATCTTCTAACTGCGGAGTGATCATTACCTCAGTTCAGTGTTAAAAACGTAACCCTAGTAAGTAGTAATTATTCATCCGGCTGATATCGTTGTGAAAATACTAAAAATTAAATAAATCATGGCTTTGTGCCGTGCATTGCCATTAAAGCTTCTCGAATCTTCAAGATTAGTGTCTCGCAGTGTTCCTTGTGTTTTTTATCACGCGAACGTAAGTATTTTTGTAAATATTCTTCGTAAATTAATAGTATATTACATACCTAGGCCAGTAAAATAAGAAAAGTCTCAGATCACATGTATTGTTGGCCGAGGTTGACAAACATGTGGTTTGAGGCTTTACTTTTTACTGGCCAAGGTGTGTATACTATTTTTCTGCTCGACGTAGCCGGAATGTGTCAACTTCGTTTAGCGCAGCGGCCAGAAAGTTGCCACTTTCCGGCCGGAGGGCAGACAATTTATTTTGTTTCTCAATATTTTGCAATGACAATTCAATGTAATGAATATTAAAGAAATCAATTAGTGTAAAAAAAAAATAATGCAATTTTATGAAAATTAATTCAGCAGATATTTAATAATTTTTAGAACTTTTGTTAACAAATAAATTATGGCTAAAAAAAAAAGAATAAAAAATTAACTTGTAGAAATTTAAAAAATTAAAAATCCAAATTTTTTTTAATAATTTTTTTGAATTAATTTAATAGTTAAATAAAATTAAAAATTAATTAAATGACAGTTAACTTTAATGTCATTGCAATTTTTTTTAAATAATTTTTTAGAACAGATTTTTTTGTTAAATAAAATTAAAAAATAGTCAAGTGATCGCTAACTTTAACATCCTCTCAATATATATTAATAATTATCATTATTATTATCATTTAGTTAAATAAATTATTAAAGAATAATAAATACAGGTATTAGATCATTATGAGAACCCAAGAAATGTCGGGTCGATGGATAAGAATGACAAGCAAGTCGGCACGGGTCTTGTTGGAGCACCAGCATGTGGAGATGTTATGAAGTTGCAGATAAAAGTCGATGATGATGGTAAAATTGTGGATGCTAAATTCAAAACTTTTGGCTGTGGATCAGCTATTGCATCAAGTTCTCTCGCTACCGAGTGGGTTAAAGGAAAAACTGTAAGTAATTTATTAGTAATATATTTTTTACTTATTAGTTCATTATTAATTATTGTAAATAATTATTTATTGTTATTAAGGTTGATGAAGCCCTGGCTTTGAAAAATACTTACATTGCGAAGGAACTTTGCCTTCCACCTGTCAAGCTACACTGTTCGAGTGAGTTAATTATATTTAGTAGATTATTTATTTAAAATTTTTTTTCGATGAATAATAGTCAATAAAATATTAATAACAATTATTGTTTAGTGCTTGCCGAAGACGCAATCAAGGCGGCGCTGTCAGACTACAGGATTAAGCAACAAGAAAAAAACAAGTCATAAAGTTGTTGAATAACAGCGATGATTATTAGTTATATTATTAGTTATCTAATAATGTAACGAAGGAGTAACTGTAATCTCGTTTATTATTAATTTTGTATAGAAAAGTCGTTTTATAGAGTTAAGTTAACTTATCGGATGTCAGTTTTTAATTAATAAATTAAACTGGAGTTTTTTTATTAATAAATTTGATTCCAGACATATAACTTGTTGATTAATTTATTTTAAAAGTCTAGTTCTAGCTAATTTAAGATAAAATTTCATAAACTATTTCAATCAAATAATTAAGGGGTTTCATGGTTTCAAAAAATCGATTTTTTTTGTTCTTATTGAATTCTACAAAATCTCCAGAATATTGTCCTAAAGTTTCAAATCGATCTGAATAATAGTTTTGGAGATTCAGTTTTAAAAAATTGCGGGCTCAAGGCGCTATTGTATTTTCACTCAAAACTTTAAACGCGTTTTTCTCAAAATTATGTTTTCAAAGACGGTGACCAAGATTTCTCGAAAACTACTCAACCAATCTTGATGAAATTTTAGACAGGTGATATAATTTACAAGGTTTGGAACGAAGGATATTTTTTTTCAATTACAAATATTTAAAAAAAAAATGCCGCGAAATTTTTAATTTTTTTGTAAAAATTTCTGCCAAAAATCCAATTTTCATTTTTTTTTCCTTCGTTCAAAACTTAGTTTAAATTCGTAACTAAAGCACAAATTTTTTTTTTTTGTTTCCAATAATCCTGCTAGCAAATTAGCAGAATTTTTAATACTTTTTTTTTAATTTCTTTTTAAAAAAAAGTTTGAATAAAATATTTTATTTTTTCTATTAAAAAAAAAATTGTTGCACATAGGTCATTTTTTCCCGGAGGAAACCCATGTAACCCCTTAACTGAAGCTCTCAATGCTCATTATAAATTTTTTTTTTCATATCAATTATTATTTATTTTTGTAAGAAAGACACGGGAATATTATAATGATTGCACATTAAAAATTACAACGAATATTAACTAGAATGCCAATTCGCTAAAATTTAGAATCTGTGCAAATTAAAACTGTACTCTAATTAAATTTAAAGTCTAGATCTAAAAATGCAATTTTATAAAGCGCGCGAGTAACAGCTAGTATTACAATATTCTAGAAAAAAAATGAAAATATTACGGATAAAAGGATTAAGAAGGATAAAAAATGAAAGTACATTTTCTATAATATATTTTACATTATAAATCAACCATACATTAATATTATCTTATTTTAAATGTGTTATCTGTTATATTTTGTTAGCTTAATCAATATTATATATATATATATATATATATATATATATATATATATATATATATATATATATATTTATTTGTTTATTAATTAATATTTTATTTTATTTCATACATATATGTATTATTTTGTATTCACTTTTATTTATATCGCATATTCTGTTAAATAATGCTATGTTATACATATATATCTTTATATAGATTTACATACTTAATATCATACATGAATTGTTTAGTTTTATTTTTAAATTAAATATTTTCAATATTTAATCACACACCACCTTCTTGGCATTTATCTGCCTATTGCATTTCGGTGTATACAAGTATGTCATACTTTTCTATACATCTCCTATTATGTATATATATAATATATATATACTTTATAATATATATATGAGCATATACATATAGGTACGTTGTGTGGCTAGGTATGGTTACTTTAAATATATATACTTAATAGGGTGATTATGTATCAAATTAGATTGTGATTTTTTTGATTTTTCGAGCTTTTCATTTTTTTATTTTTTTTATTTTTTTATTTATTACTTCAATTCTTGTACGTAATATCTCGCATTGTTTATTTAATATTTAAATGTTTTATTGAATGTATATTTAAATCATACCGATCTTAAACATTTTATTTTAATTTCGCTCATATTGTTTGTTTATTTGTTTATTCATTTATTTAAATCTTCGGTATTAGCCTCGAGTGCATAAAAAAAATTACCTTTTTTTATTTGGCAGACCGGAAGAATATTTAATATCTCACTGATAAGTGCACTCAACTCTATTATTTTCCTTCTGTTTATTCATTCATTTATCATTTTTATTATTCATTTATTTTTATTTATTCCTTTCTTTTTTTTTTTATTTTTTTTTTTCGGGCTTTATTATCATCAGTGATATGCCACAATAAACTCGTCACAATGGGACTCGTCAAAACTCACGTGGTAAAGTCTAAACCAATAATAAAAAACAGGGACTGAAAATTTAATATTAATAATAAATATAATTAATAATATTTAGCTTCAGTATACAAAAATCTAATCCATTAATTACTTAAAAAGATTTTTTTTTTTTTTTTTACATGATTGCTTTTAATTGTTTCCACATTTTTGATAAATTTCATTTAAATTAATTACACATTTACCAGTAACTAATTATTTATTTATTCATTTATTTATATATTTATATATTTAATTATAATTATAATAATAAAATCCTAATAAATATATATTTTAATATTTTTACAATAAAGTAAATAATAACCAAAAAACATTATTCAATTTACAAAAAATACTTTTTACAAATTTAAATAAAATCACTTATTTATCAATTCAATTATTCATAGATATTATTTAAATATAAAAATCTAAACAAGTTCATTAAATATATTAATCAAAAAACATACAAATTAATAAAATGTAACTTGGTGTTTAATTTTTCACTTTATTTTTATTTTTTTTTTTTCAAATCACACCTTGTGTGCGATTTCCACGATTTTACTTATAATTAACTACATATTCACATATGATTAATCATAATTACCCATATTTATTTGTTTCCTAATTATTTCTCGCTAATCATACACTGATGTTTTTTAAAAAAATTTTTTTTGTTCAGAGAAGAGCCGCGCACTGAGACAATTCCAATAATTTAATCCCCGGAAATTAGAATCGGCATTTTTTTTATTTATTTATTTTTTTTTCTAAGTTATTAGATTTGATATCGAAAAAAATACGAGATTTTGACATATGTATTTTTTTTTTAATTGCTGTTAAATGTACGTACCGTAATTAATGTATGTCATAACATTAATCATTTATTATTTTGTTTTGTTTAATTATTTTTATTTATTTATGCATACTTTATATACATATTTAATCTTACCCGTAATATGCATATTTATGCAACAATATAATTACATAAATATTATTTATTAGCTAGTCATTCATTTATTATTATATCAATATTAATAATAATAACAACAATTATAATAATTATAATTACAATATTAATAATAATAATAATTGCTATCATTATTATCAATATCAATGTATTGATTTAATTATTTATAACTATATTTATATATTTATATCATTTCTGTAGGTTGAAGTTATGAAATTTATATTTTTGTTAAATTATTTATTCATTTTTTGCTTTTTTTTATCATAATATTTTTTTCAATTTTTTTTTACACATAGTTACGCTAATTTAATGCAGTGCTCTGTTATCTATCTATATATATATATATATATATATATATATATATATATATATATATATATATATATATATATATATATATATATATATATGTATGCATATGTATATATTTGTATACATACATACATATATATATATTAGTCGGTTTTACACAGGTGTGCGTGCGTTATTTTGATTATTGACTCCATTTAATGTACTGCTATCAAACAATACTAATTAACTATTCTAAATTATCATAATGAAATTATTTTTAACAAATAAATACCATCACTTAAATTAATTCACATATCACATCCTTTATTTGGTCAATAAAAGTCTTAACATGTATCAATTATAAAATAATAATAATAATTCATCATTTCCGAGATCATAGAAAATATTCGACTAGAGGTTTAAATAATAATAAAAATACAATACTTGTTTTGATATAAATTTTTAAGTTAACAAAGGCAGTAGTACATTTATGGAATTTTTATTATGTATGTGCGCATATATGAGTATAATTATTACTCAGTCAGTTTATTTAATGCGCGGCAATGTTTGTCTTAGATTATTAATAAGATTAGGTGCCATTTATCAACATTATGTTATGTTATTTATTATTATTTTTTTTAATATTATTTACCGTCTAAGTTCTAGGGCAATTATTTTTATTTCTATTGCTGTTCCACAATTATTCTACATAGGTGCATAGTGTGGATACTGTGCATATTTATTCATAGTTATTATTATTATTATTATTGTTATTATTATCTTTATCATTATTATTAAAATTATTATATGGGCCCCACATAAGGGTTGATGTATATCATTATTATCACCAGTTAATAGGATATAATTGAATCTTATTTTAAATTTTCCTAGTGTCATTATTATTATTATTTTTTTTTCTTTTCAAGTTTTTTACACAAAGACTATCCTTTATGATTTAATATTGTATATTTTGATCGTTTCTCATTGTTTATTTATTTATTTTTTTTTTTTAAATGTTTTTACATAATAATTATCATAGTAATAATTATAAATTTTTATTATCATAGCTATCATTTTTAGCATATACGGTAATTAAATAATGTACTTACAGATAAACTATCTAGCATTCCGATTAAAACGGCATCAATTTGTTCCTTATCATCGTCTTCACATTCTAATCGCTTTATTCGTTATCTATTTAGTATTACTCTAAAATCAAATTTTGTTGCTCCTCCTTCCTCCACTGCACTTGTGTCACTAATCTATTAAGAGTTTCAATGCTAATTACATTTTATCATATCATACATGTACATATACATATATATATATATATATATATATATATATATATATATATATATATATATATATATATAGCATAATATAGATTTTATCTATATATATTCTATATATATCATATACTCGCTAACTAAAATTGACGCAATTCCGGAATTTAGTCAAGATATTATGGAGATGAAAATACCATTCCCGTTTACGATCAGTTGCTTAAATTTTATTTAATTGGTTCGCATGGTCGCCGCTAGGTGACGGACAATTAGAAATTCTCTCTTATGCAGACCGGATTGCTCAAAGTATTTATTTCGAAATAATTTTTTTGGTTTTTTTATTCGTAAAAACAATACTTCAAGTCTTGGAATTTCGATTGTTGTTAATTTATCCACAAATAAACTTTCGATGTTTTTTATTTTTCGGACTAAAGTTGATCGTCAAAAAAAAAAAAATAAAAATTAACGAATGCGCTTGATCATACACTGGATGGTATTTGTCTTAAGCACCATATATATATATATATATATATATATATATATATATATATTTGATAAATATTGAATTATTGCATAAATATCTCGACTCTATTCCTAAATTGTAGCAATTGAATATTTTATTACTTTTTTTTTTTTTGTTATGTATATATATTTTTTTTTAATTATTTTTTCATTCATTTATTTCAATATATATATATATTTTTTTGGTTGAGTCCTCATCATAATGATACGACAATACCTATGTTTCATTATATATATATGGTAAAAATGGGAGACGGGAAACGAGGTTATAGCCGAGGAAGCTGATCGAAAAAACTGAAATTTTAATTTTAAAAAATTGAACTCATTCTCTAAATCAATACAATAATACAATACAATACAATACCAGGCGAAAATAATTAGAGAGAAAAAAAAATGATTAAAATAATTATCAAGCACACTGGAGATGGGAAGTTGGTGTAAGCGTTAAAAATCCATCAACTAATTAATAATAACAATTAAAAAAAAATGACCTTTTCAAAAGTAATGTACAGGATACGTTAACATCACATCAACGCTTTTAATTAATTTAATTAACTATTGGACTGTTAAAATTTTTATACAATTTAGAGATTGCTCATCATATAAGCTTATTATTATTACTTATTATTATATATTTATAATTTATAATAATAATAATAATTATAATCGTGATCCATTATCTAGACGTGTGTATTAGACAAATAACACACACGTAATTTCATTTTTCAAATTACCAATCTACTAATTTGATATATATGTATACAATGTATACAATGAAATCTCCCGTATCTCTCGACTTGTTCCCATCTCACCGCATTTTTATAAAATTTTTTTTCTATGTATTTTTTAATATTTTTACCTAACTAATAATTTACATCATTTTATTAATTAATTTACTCAATTAATTCATTACTTTTATTTTTAAATATATATATTTATATATATTCACGTCATTATCAATACTTTTTTTTTTCTTTTAATTTTTATCATTTTCGGACGCAGTTTCGCGGTACTCGGATAATAAACCCCTTGTTTTTAACTCGGGACCCAGAAGCACCGTACACTAAACTATTTACCTACATTACACTTAAAACTTACATATTATATCATATTATCAATTAGTTAATTGATATATTAATATATACTTGCATTAATTTTTTAAAATTAATCCTTTGTTTATAATAATAATAATTATAATTATAATAATGCACCCGTATATGCATGCACTTAGCTAATCAATCACTGATTCACTTTATTCCCTTTCTTCTTGTTTTTAATGTTTATCTACTGATAAATTGGATAATAGATATTTATTTTTTTTTCTTTCATTCATTTATTTATCATCATTATTTTAATTTTTAACGACTCATGTTCCACGTTTGTCATGACCTTATTAAGGCTTCTCGGTTTTAGTTTAGTTATGTACGTTTACGATAGAGAGATCTAAATTTAATATTAATATTCGTTGATTCGTATTTTGTTATTTTAGTTTTGATAAAACTAATTAAATATTTTAAAAACAATTTTCGAAACTTAAAATTCAATGAACAATAGCATTATTTACACCTAATCCTCGATCAATTTTTCATATCACATTCATTCGTATAATTCAAAACTTCGAAGCAACACTAATCACCAAAAAATCAACATAACTACCCCCAATGCGGTGATTTTTTTTTTTTTAACAAAAATAAAAAACAAATTAATTTTTTTTTTATAGAATTACAATTGTACGTTTATATTCGATGTACATTGTCAACGTTATTTTTATTATTTAATTAATAGTATTCATTAATTATTTTTATTATTAAAACCCCCGATTGTTTAATGAGTTGTTGTTATTGTTGTTCTATAATTCTGTAAAAAAAAAAAAAAAAAAAAAAAAAAAAAAAAAAAAACTACTCAAATAAATCATAATTCATTGTTATATGTTATATTTATAATATATGTTATGTGTATTATATATATATGCATGGAAATAAAAATCCTCGTCGACGGGAAGTAATAATCCGTGTATACAAAAATGACGTCACTACAGGCAATTTATTAACACGCATACATATACCGCGATGATAAAACGTCATTTGTGATATTAAGATAAATGTTTGTTTAACAATGTTATATACTGTCAATAATTTTTATTTATTTTTTTTTTTTTGACAATATGTGGTTTGACATCTCGATGTATCGATATATCCATCGGTTGGACATTTTTTTATTATTATTATTTTTATTTTTATTTATTATTATTATTTATCGTTATTATTAATTTATTATTATTATTATAATTATTATTATTATTAATATTAATATTATTAATATCCTAGTGCGCATTTTACATACAACAATCTCCAACGATGACTTGTGCGCTATTATTGTTTTGGAATTTTAAAATATCCAAAACAGCTTTGTTGGGAGTTTATCATTATCACCAAATGACAAATTTTTTATTTTATTTTTTTTAAAAATTTTTTAAAACAAACAAATAATTATCTAACACACTAGGTTCTCTAGGTTCTTCACTCTTCAAATAAAAATTTTTTTTATAAGTATTATTATTATTATTATTATTATTATTATTATTATGATTATTATTATTATTATATTTGTTTAAAACTGTATAGTAGGATTCTGTAATCGGGTTTTTATTTTGTCGACGTACAAACTACCGATACAAAAATAATGGAGATATTTAACGTGAATGATCACGTAAATATAAATCCACATTGACTAGTAATCATGATCAAATAATTTACACGCAGCTTCGTCGATTATTTTATTAAGTACAACAGACATCCTCAATATGTTTTGGATGATTCAATAAATATAAATATATATTCATACATACATACATACATACATACATAATATATATATATATATATATATATATATATATATATATATATATATATATATATATATATATATATATATATATGCATCACATCTATCTATTGAATTTTATAATGTATTGATGGATTACCCGTACACGATTGATTGCTAAATTCATGTTTTGGTTGTTGTTATTATGCATTTAAATATCCACATATATATTATATATATATATATTATGCATAAATCATGTTATAAATTAGTTTAATATCACTTACTTAAACAAAGCAGCGGTAGACAACAGGGTCAGATAACTGGGCGATAATTAAAATTTAATTTTGATTACGACACGGTGATTTTTTTTTTAATAAATCCAAAACAATTGGTCAGTGTTGTTCCCTTTTCCTTTAAGGGGGATAGCCACTGTAAAATTTCGGAAAAAAAATTTTTTTTTTTTTTTCATTAAACTGAAGTTTATATATTCAAAATTATGTATTTCAAATTTTATAGAAAAATTCCGAATAGTTTTCGAGTTATAGTCATTTTTATAAGAGCACGTCGATTGACCGTTTTACGCGCGGCGCTTCGACGAAAACGTCGCCTGCTCGCTCCGTCTTTGATTCGTACGGGTTGGCGATTGTTTTCCCTCACGATTGTCAACCGTTACAATTATTTGACTTTTAACGTATATTTTTTCTTATTGTTGAGATACTGTACCTCATAGTTTAGTTGTTTTGTATGAATACACACTCGTTCTTTAATTTATTGAGTTTCTTAGTGTACTCGTTATTGTTTACTTACTTATTTTTTTAAATCTTCTGATCTTTTTTTTTTGTTTATTTAACAAAAAAATTTGTTAAATAATGGATCGTAAACAAAGTAAAGTTATTAAAAACGAAAGAAAACTGCCAAACGACAGGAAAAATTTAATCGACCGCTCAACAGATATGAAACTGAAAAAATACTGGCTCTCAACGACGTGATAGTGCTTCCAAGAGGAAATTATCACAAAAATCTGATTGTATAATTGATTCGAGTATTAGCTACAAAATTATAAATTTTTTTCGATATTTAATTTACTAAGTGGCTGTGTATCGTGTAAAAAGTGTGGTGGTGATGTAAACTTTACTGAGACAAGTATTCGAGGATTAGGTTTTAAACTAGTTGTGAATTGCAAAAATGTGATCCAGTTTTGATAAATTCATGTCCACTCATCAAGAATGCGTATGAAATTAATCGCCGTTTCATCTTTGCAATGCGGATAATTAGTATTGGGTTATCTGGAGCTGAAAGATTTTGTGCTTTCATGGATTTACCACGACCAATGTTCCATAGCTTTTACGATCGTCTGGTCACACAAATCAGAAATGCAGCTAGAAACTGTTGTGATTTAGTGTTGAAAAAAGCTGCTAAAGAAGAAATCCAAGAAACCTGCAAGCATTTAAAATCCAATGACATTCCTGGAATTTCTGTCTCCGGTGACGGTAGTTGGAAGAAAAGAGGGTTTAAATCTTCATTTGGTATATCTTCTCTAATTGGTTACTTCACTGGCAAAATCGTAGATGTAAGTATGAAATCCAGTTATTGTAAGATGTGTGCGCTAATGAGCTCAAAAAAGGAACAGCTGAATACGATCAATTTATGCAAGACCATGCTCTAGACTGTCCAATAAACCATGAAAATTCTTCTGGACAAATGGAGGTAGATGGAATAAAAGAGATGTTTATGCGATCAGAGTTATTACATAACGTTAAGTATGTAAACTATATAGGTGATGGTGACACTAAAACGTATAAAAATATTTGTGATGCTAAACCGTATGGGGACATGGTGAAGATAAAAAAAAAAGGAATGTATTAATCACGTGCAAAAACGAATGGGCAGTCGACTAAGGGCTTTGAAGAAGCAACGAACTAACAAGAAGACAAAAACAGGAAAAGAAGAAAATACACAGAAAAGTTTAGGTGGGAAAGGTCGATTAACGGACAAAGCAATTAATGAATTTACAAAGTATTATGGTTTAGCAATCAGACGTCATTCTAATGATGTTGATGAGATGTATAATGCTATTTGGCAAACATTTTATCACAAGTTTTCATCACCCGAAGATCCGCAGCATTTTCTTTGTCCTGAAGGTGCAAATTCGTGGTGTCAATTTCAAAAAGCTGTGGCAACAAATACTTTGGACTCATTAGTTGAAAAACCACCACTTCCTGCAGATATTGCGGAAGCTTTAATACCGATTTATGAAGATCTATCGAATCCAGAGTTATTGGAACGATGTGTCGGTGGGTTTACACAAAATAATAATGAAAGCTTCAATGCATTAGTGTGGCAGCTCGCCCCAAAAACAAATTCTTCTTGTTCCCTTATTGTTGAAATAGCTTTATATATTTCAACAATTACATTCAATGATGGGGCTCTAGCAACTCTGAAGATATTAGAGAATCTCGATGTTAAAGTAGGACCAACACTCTACTCATACTGCGCTGAGCGCGACGCTACTCGGGTTAAAGCTGCTGAAAGCCGCATGGAAACGGCCAGTAAAAAATAAAAAAGTCAAGGTCAATACTAAAGATAAGGAGGAAGAACCCTCATATGGCCCAGGACTTGATAGTTTGATGTGAGTATGAATATTTTGTGAGACTAGATTTTAAAGTTGCGAGAATCTTCTTAAAACTTTACTCGCGTTTTTCTCAAAACGACTTTTTCAAACTTTCCGGTACTGTAACTTTCGTAAATATGAACCGATTCTCAATTTTTTTGTTTCCCCGTATTCGTCTACTTAGTGGCTATCGTCGCACGTAGGGGATTTTGAAAATTTTAATTTTTAAGATTTTTAAGGCTGTTTGAGTCCAAAAAATGAGGAAAAAGACGAAAAAATTTTCAATATGGCGCCATTTTTTCTCAAATCAAAATTTTCAAAATCCCCTACGTGCGACGATAGCGACATTCCTATAGATTAAAATGCCGTTTGGTTTTTTTGTTTCAGATAATCCGTTTTTGAGTTACAGTACCGGCAATGGAGGGGGAAATTTTTTTGGTGCTCTACAAAAATGTTTATAACTTTGTGATAACAAAATATTTTTGAATAAAAATTTAGGAGAATTATCCTCAACATATACTTTATAAAACAAAAAAAACCCGATCCCCAAATTCCTTTATTATCCTAGTAAAAAAAATTCCCGAAAATTGCCTATTTTTTCCAGCGTCACAGTGGCTATCCCCCTTAATATAATTTTTAAATTTATTAAAACAACGCACAGCAGTTTTAGATTTTAGCTATTGGTATGTCATATGGCATATGGAATATTGGTAATAATTGTTATTTTTTATTTTAATTAGCGGTCGTTGGTAATAACTGAGTAATTGTTAACCGATACTGATAGATACAGATACTGTTACATCCCATAAATTTTAGCTGATCATGGTGTTCTTATTGTTGTGCTTTTGATGCAGACGATGCTAGTGGTAAGAGGATAGTTGTTGCTATAGGTGATTGTTGCTCCTGTTGGTGAATTGCTTGGATGCTTCTTTACCATCACACTAGAAGACTAGGTGTCAGCCAATCCTCATCCGCTAGCTGAACCGCAACCAAGAACACACTTTACCATTTGAACATACAAACGATAATTCAGTTGTTTTAATTTTTTTTCATGATCGTACTGTTAACAGGTCATTATTACATGCTGATAATTTTATGGTAATTTTTTTTTTTTTTTTCATTATATAATTGAATTAAATAGCACGATTTAACAATTCTGAATCCTTCAACCGGTTTAAATCCTTCGTGAACAGTTGAATCGATTTTATAAACCTTTACGTTTCCAGAACTTTGGCGAATAATTTTTTTGGCAACTTGCCTTATCTTTTTGCTCGCGGAGATTATTTTTTTACTTGAAATTAAACTACAGTTCCGAGTGAGCCAGGACCATCTGATTGAAAAATAAAAGAGTGAGCATTAATTGTTTTTTTAGTTTTTTATTTTTTTGGAAATTTCAATCAAGTGATATTTTTAATCAAAAGAATTGAAGGATTGAAATTTTTTGTGGAAAATAACATTTTAGTCAAATTTATTAATAGTTTCGACGGACAAAATTTTTTAATTTAGGTTGCATAATCTCTGAATAGTTATCATACACTGTAAAAAATCGGGAGTGAATTTTTGATTCTATCAAACTTAGAAAAGTGGTTATATTAATTTTTAAAATTCTAAATACGCATAATGTAATTTTCGAATGTATAACAATTATTTTTTTATTTTTATTCGATAAACAAATTAAGAATTTATTCTGCGGAGCATTTTTGAAATTAATCTATATTATTAAGAGATTAAACTCATCGAGACCTTTACTTTGAGTACCCACATCAATTTTTCATATATTTTGTATATTTATATATTTATATATATGTATATATGAAAAATATATTAAAATGCATGTGGGTACTCAAATGAAAGCTCTTGATGATTGTAACGTCGGGATGAGCTTAAATCTTAAAAAATCTCAATATTTAAGAAAATACAGTAAGCTTTAACAAAACTCAATAAGTAATTAAGAAAAATTTTAATTATTATAACTCGCGATTCTCGGCAGTCACATAGTGACTGCAGGCTGCTAGTAGTATAAATAAATTCCTTCTTGGAGTGAATTAAATAAATTAAAAATCATCCACTCCGCAATTTTTTGACAGTGTACGTTCAACTAACTTTTTTCTTCTGAATTGGACCCAGAAATGACAACGGTTAATTGAAAAACTTAAGATAAAAAAAGATAAAAAAAAAGAAAAACAAATTATCGACAATAATAATTACCATGAAATTCTCAGCTTGTGTCTATTCTTTATTCTCGAAGTAAAGTATTTAATGGACTTTTAAAAATAGTACTACTGTGGTTGGTATATTTATGTTGGTAATGAGTTTTCTTTATTAATAATTTTTGGTATGCTAATTTAAAAGTTTAAACAAAGTTCACGTGAGTTCTAAACTCATTTTATCAGGAGGTTAGATTGCTCTGTTTAAAGTTTAATATTTTCTGTTCATATTAACCAGTTTTCTCGAGCTGAGCATATGCCACTAGATAAATTCATAGCTTTGTGTAATTATTTTCTTTTATCACCATTATTAAAATATAGATATCTCTTACGGTAGAATTCTAAAATAGAGTTTAATTACTAATAAAAATAGCGGGTTATTTTTAAAAACATTAAAACAATATTTGTACGGTGAAAATAAAACATTCAACCATTCTAGATATTTTTAAGTCACATTAAAAATAATGTAAAAAATTCTCGGTTATTATTACCAGAACCAGGACATTAATTAACCTTTCTCAACGCTCCCAACCTCTGAACCCGAGTTGAGCAAATAAAATAAAAGAAATTTAATTAAAAACCACTTAAAATTACAACAGCTTGATTTATTAATGTCCGTAAGATTGTTGGCAATAACCAATAGTTTTTTTTTTTTGTTTTTTTTTTAATTCGCACACCAGTTAAGGTATACACACTGAAAAAAAAAATAGTTGATTCAAGAGAAATATTTTTTTAAAAATTTCACTTTTGTTTTAAGATATTAAACTTGAATTAATACAAAAATTTCACGAACAGAATTAAAAAAATAAAGAGCTAAGATAAAAAAATTATATTCCCATTAGAAAAATGTTTTTTTTTTTAAATATATGTTGAGATATAAAAAATGTATAATAAATATATTAAATCAAATAGAAAATATACAATCTACATAAAATATGTATACGATACATGTTTACTAGTCAACTTCTAGCATTTCAACATGATTTTATTTTATGAGAGAAAAACTATATTTTACCCAAAAGTTTCTTTTTCTTGATCAAAGATACGCTTGGATGAAGAAACTTTTACTTGAACCAAAAACATAAAATTCTTAACAGCAAAGAAAAATAATAAATTTAGATCTTAAAAATTTTTAAATAAAAAATACGTAAGATGGGATTCGAATCTTTTTTTTTGTTCAAGATTTGTTTACAACTTTTTTTATGATTTTTGAATAAAATCAAACCTAACTAATTTATTTAATTGTTACAGGCTGTCGTTGGTAGCTCTCGGACATACTTCGATCTTTTCATGTTCAAGATAATTATAGTTTTTTTCAAAATAATTGAAATATTTCTCTAGTATCAACTTGCTTTTTTTTTCAGTGTTTAATTAATCTATATAAATATTTCAAATAATTCAAAATGGAACGAAATGAGGAGAAAACTTGTGAAATAACGAGTTGATTTACCTGGAATTGTTGCATAGGATAGGCCATCATTTGTGCGGGTGGAGGTTGAGGTGGAGGTGCAGCCTGCACTCCTGGGGGTGCCGTCACCGTTGTAGCGTGATGAGGTGGTAGTTGAGGTCCACCAGGTAAACCTTGGCCCCATCCAGGTGCAGTACCTGCCGCGTGTACGCCCATCCCCATTCTGAAATCCAATTTTTTAACATTTTATTTTCTTTCTACGTAAAAAAAAAAATCAATATAGAAGTCAACAATTTTTAAGTTATAATAAATATCTTCTAGTATCATCTAGTGAATGATTTTTAATTAAATTAATCCCGAGAAAATTTCACTTTGATTATTAAAGAAGAAATCTCCGAGGAGTAAATTCTTTATTGTTTTTTATTGAATAACAATTAAAAATAGTAGTTTCATACAACAAATAATTTTTAATATTTTAAAAAAATTGCATTAATATTTTTTTTTTAATTTCTGCAAGGAGTATTTTTAAATAAATTTTCTCTACAATAATTTATTCGTTAAAAAATTATAAAAATTAAAACATTAAAATAATTAATTTTATTTAATTAAAGGAAGTAATGTTGATAATTTATTATTTTTAATTTTTTTCATCAAGATTTATCAACAAAATTTTAAAACAAAAAAAAAAATAATCATTGTAAAAATTCGGTTCAATTTTCTAAAGTCAAATTTTTTGGAAAAATATAATTAATATTTACAGAGTTAAACTTTAAATAAATTATTTGAAGAATTTTTTAGTAATTTGACCTACGAAACTTGTTTCAGTTAATTGAAATTTAATTTAGTTAATTTTTTTTACTGGAATTTTTTAGGTTTACACGTAAAAACAGTAATTAAAAACAAAACAAGTTTAAATACAAAATATGAATAATTCGTACCCCATGTACTGAGCCTGTTGATAACCAGCAAATTGACCGTAAGTGTAGCCCTGCATACCCTGGAGGAATCCACCGGCTTGCATCTGAGTTGCCGCCGTTGTCGGATAAGATTGTGGTGGATACCAATACCCCAGTTGACCTGTGCCTCCTACACCACCAACGTTCCCGACACTTCCCACACCCGCGGCGGCAGCGGCAGCCGCAGCCGCAGCCGCTGCATAATATGGATATGTTGTCGAGGAAAGCGCCTGTGTATATGTAAATGATATTTTATTAGTTAATATGATTGTGGAGGAATATACATATACATTAATGAGCTTGTGAGTGTGTCTGTGTGTCTGTGTCTGAGTGTGGAATAGAAATAAATACATTAGAGCAATCACAATCACAATCACAATCACAATCACAATCGAGCATCAGCAATTATTCTATAGCAATTCTACTTCTCATTACTTAACTTTTGAATATCGATGGCCTAATTAGCGAAACCCCCAATACCTTTGTATGCCATTCTATCGGAGTCATTTGGTATTGGCTTAGTAATTAGGCCATCGATATTGAGATTATACGGTTTTAACTTCCTGCTTTTAAAGTTACCAACTTACGAGATTTTAAATCTATTTTTTTTCGTTTCAAGTTATTTCATTTCTTACGGATAAATTATACTAAGTCTTTTATTATCTTAAACAGATTATAAAAAAGGTTCTTTTTATCAGTCTTTAACGATTAAATTATTTGAAAATTTTTTTTCTGATTTAAAATTTATTTAAAAAATTTTACAAATTGAAAAATTTTTTTTTACTAATTTTTAATCCAAACCCTTTCAAGCCTTGAGTATTTAAACTTTATTTGAAGGTATGAAAAAATGAAGAAAACAATTATTTTTCTTTTTAAAGAGTTATTAGTGCGAGACAAAATAATTTTTAATTGAATTACTAATTCTTTAAAAATGATCTTACGCCACCTGACAAGTTTCTGGAGAAAAATGATACAAAAAGCTGTTAGAAAATTAATCAAGTCACTGAAACTAAACTTTCATTCCCAGAAACATTTATCATTAATCATTTTTAATAATAATAATAATAACCATCATAACAATATTTTTCTCTTCAATCAATATTTTAAGAATTATGGTCACTTCAATTTGGTGATTAAATAATGAACGCTACTTAAAATACTGTATCTCCTAAAACACTGGAGTTAGCTCTATAGTATACAAACGTTTTTTGTAGAAAATTTTATAAGCTACAATTTTGGTCTCTTATGATTTTTCAATAAATTTGATATTTCAGGAGTTATAGCCATTTTTTTGGATTAGAAAATAATTCTACATTTAATTTAAAAATTTTTTTTTTTCAAATAATGACAATAATAATAATAATAATAAAAGTTTTATAAAAGAAAAACTTGTTATTAGCAGTAATAGCAGACATAAAAGTAAATGGAAGCATTGAATATATATAGTTGCAATTAATTTATAAATATTTATACATAAATTTATTTATCTCCGGCTTACATACACATGAATATATAAATAGGGGATATATATTCATATTCATGTTTCAAATGGAATGGAATGCACAAACAGGGTGTTTTTATACATACATATACACGTACACATCCACATACATTTATATATAATATAAAATCTATGTAGGTATGAGTATATGTGTAATAGCGATCTAAAATCAAATGCTACTGTAATATTTACCTGTCCGGTTTGCTGAGCGTTGTTTGGATCCCCGCTCTCTTTGCCCCAACTGCACTTAACAGTCTGCCCGTTGATATCCGCGTTGTGAACCGCAACGATTGCGTGTGTTGCTGATTCTTTCGTGGAGAATCTGGAACAAAAAATCAATCACTTTTATACAATTCTTTTATACAATTTAATATTAACTGCCCTTCACTGTTTTTATATTTTATTTTTATTTTTAAAACAAAAAAATAACCACCTAAATTACGTTCCGCTGCTCGCAAATAAAGAAAACAAAAAATTAACATTTAGATTAAACTGTTGAGCTGTTTTTAACAACAAAACATTTTTCCGAATAGCAACACCGCCTTTTCCAGAATAATAATGTTATATAAACTAAAACTATTGTGAACATTTTATTTAATTCGGTCTATTGATTTTATAAACGTTTGAATATCGATCAGTTAATAATCGAGTACTTGATGGGCTAATTATTTTATAATCATTTCATGTTGATTGATAGTGATTCTGATGATGATGATTATTATTATTATTAATTAAACGATCGGTGCTCGGTGCATTAATTACTTCCCGATTGATCGAGTAATTTTTATTGAGAGCTACTATATAATGACGGCCTCTGTTAAGAGACTAACTTTTGTTTTAAAACTATTCAAAGTATTTTTACAAACTTTCAAGTCCTTATTGATCTGTTTGACGTCAGTTCATTACAGCTGATTGATAATCACTGAAACTCAATTTTACTCGATTCGTCTTAATAGTTTACAAGCCTCGGGTTATTTTGAAATTGCCATATTATAGCCACTTGCTTTAGAGAGTTTGAGATTTTGAACTACCTGAAGTTGAAGTTAACTTTTGGGAGTTTCAATGGAACTTTGAGGGAGAATTTTAATTTAACGTTTGAAATTTTAGGTTTTTCTGACAATCATTTGATCGATCTTTAGTGTCTATACGTTGAAGAAAATTTTTTAATCCAGTGATATTATATGAGTGATAATGATAATTACTCCGACCACTATCATCTGTCAAATATAATTAACAAATTGAGCTTTATTATCTTAACAATACAGATTATTACAATTTATAATCAATCAAACCAAATATTCGAGTGACATTTTCCATTTCCCACATGCGGGCTGTATCTATAGCAATTGATTAAAAGTCGTTACTATTATTACAAACTGATTTATACAATTATCAATTCAGTTATTTAATTATCCCGAACAAAATCATCAACATGTTTTTGAATATTCAAACAAATCAACTCGGGATTATGATATGAATAGAACGGTATGAATTTAATTAGTACATCGGTTTCATTAGTCTATTTTATCGTTTATATTCTAATTTTCGCACTATTGCACAACTCATGATGCAAATTACTAATTATAAACTAATATTTAATCAACTTAAAAAATGAATTCTGTCACAAGAACGAGTTTAAATATCAGTGACAAGTTTTGTGTATGTTATCACTCTTATGCAGAGCATTTTTTAGTAAACTTTAAAATAACTTATTTTTTTTAATTTATTAATTTTTAATTAATATAATGATATCCCATACGCCTGAAAATCCAACTTTCTGGCCTTGGGTTGTAATATACAATTAATTAATTTGAACTGAATACTTTAAAGTGAGAGTAAAATTTTCAGAACAATATTTTACTTGAATCAAATATTTTTTTTTTTTTTTTTTTTTTTTTTTCCAATGTAGACGGCTGTCATAACTTACAAGGTTTCTAATCTAATTGTTCTCATTCTTTCAGAAAACAACCACGGCGTTTAAGCGGTTATCCAAGCGTCTCTCCATTGATCAATGTAAGTGTCTTTATTTTTCCATTTATTTACACTCACTAAATTTTTAAATTCTACAAGCTTTTTTATCCACTCATAAAAATTAAAAACTTTCCAATAAAAACAATTCATCTACAAAACCAGTAGCAGACAAAAAAAACAAGGTTTTGATACAAAATTCACTGAAAAACTTGGAAAGAGTTTCCAAGTTTAAAACCCTCGAAAACTCACTACAAATCTGAACACGAATCACGTATCGACTACGGATTGCTGGCAATTATCAATCTCTTCTAATAATTTTTCTCGGAAATTAGAGCAGTTGTTACTCAATAGTTTGGTGAACTTTTCGTAACTATCCTCCATATCTTCTACTTCCATTCCCTTTTTCTATTTTGCACATTAACAATAAGAAGATACTTTTTTGGTAAAGTTTCAAAAAACTTAAAAAATTACACATTGGTCAGATAAAGTTCCAAGCAATGTATCACATTTAATGCATTACCGTATCCATTAGTCAGTAATTTACAACCCGAAACTCTTGTCTTAAATTTAAATTCAAAAACTCTCTAAAGTATTTAATATGATTATTTGGATTTTTATACATTGCAAAAAAATTGAGTGAATTTTTTAATGAATAAAAATTAAACAAATTAAAATAATTAACTTTGTAAATTTTTTACAGTGTTAAAAGTAATTGTATTAAAGAAACAATTTTAGAGTTGGCATTAAAATTTTTTTTAAATTTATTTTTGTTGAATTTCTTTTTTTTTAATAAATTTTTTAGTTATAAAAATAAAAAAAAACTTTGATACGTCTGTTAATTTCAGTATTATCATAAAGTATCGGTATTGATTCCACGATAGCTAAACAATAATTGTAATTACTCACGATATGATAATCATGATTTATTTGATTAAGCGTCGGAGTAGTTATAGACATAATTAACGTACAATTAACACTTGAAATAATCGACATTAATTAGCACGCTTGATAGGAAATATGTTGCATCTTGTACCTGGATCTAAAATTTCGTTTAAATATATGGTGTGATACTCGATGTAATTAAAATAAACACAGATAGTTAAACAAGAGCTGACTGGTTAATATATACATTGTATTCAGCTGAATTACAATTTAATACAATTTAGATCAGATGTATAAGCACTGAAGAGGGTTTATCTTGGTAAATAACTAAAAGGAAACAATGCCGATGTTTTTATATAACACTTTAAAAAGTTAATTATGTTATTGTATAATATGTAAGGCGTTGCAATGAAAATGATTTAGTAAATTAGTAGATAATGATAATCACCTTACAAAAGCGTAACCTTTATCCTTGAAGACCCGAATTTCTTGAATAGAGCCAAATGGTGAGAAGGTTTTCTGCATCAGCTCCTCTGTAAGGCCATTTGTTAAACCACCACAGTAAACTGTGCAGTTAGTTGGACTGCTCTGATTGTACACCTCGTCAAAGGTTAATGGCTTAGCGTTTGCTAAAATTGTCACAAAATGAACAAGTTTAATCCATTAAAACAGTGTATTATTTTCGGTTTTATACAGAATTTCCGAGGGAGCTCAATTCAGTCACTAATTATATATTTTTATTATTATTATTATTTTAATAATAATAATAATACTTTTATATATTAAAGATATAGTTATTATTTTTAGCCCAAGTACCCGATCCGATTTGAGGACTTTTTAATTTTTTATTATTAATTTTTTCACCACATTTTCGGTATGAGATCTCGGGTCAAAATACAATAATTATAAATTTTTGATTTTAAGACAAATTTATTATAGATGTGTAAAGATATAATTATTTACTCAGTTAAACTTTTTTCGGTAACCGAAAATGTGGTAAAAATATTATTTTTTTTTTCTTAATATAAATTTGTTTTATGAGTTTCAATTAATTGCGTCGATTGATTTGAACGTGAAAAATATGGTGGGATATGATGAAATAAAATTTTTATTTTTTGACCGGGTGCTATTCTTGCTATATTGAATTGTTTTTAATATAGAGTGAATATTATATGAAATGGTTTTTTTTTTTTTTTTTTTTTTTCTATAAAGTTTAGCAAATTTTTCAATTCTGGTGGGAATATTTATCACCGCTCTATTCAAACGTTCGGAATAAATATTTCTAAAGTCAACGTCAGATAATAGAATTCCGATATTGAAAAAAAAAAGTTTTTAAAATAAAATAAAATAAAAGGACAAAGAAAAAAACACACAATGGAAATGGCATATGAAAGAGCACGCGTACGGAGAGTCGTATAGGCGAAAAGCGAGGCAAAGTGACGAGCCACCGCAAAGTGCTCGATAATGCTTTAAACGTTTCGCGGTCGGTACTTAAAGTAATATCAATTTTCTCACAATAGTGATGCAGTACCAGCCAATTTGCTATGTATACACTTTATTCTATAAATATGTGTATAAATATATATATAAGTATAAAAATATACAACAAATATGTTTGTGGTGAAACAGTGATGGAAAAAAATTTACTAACGAAATACTTTATTGATTTCAAGAGAGCTGTTACGGTTTTAAAAGGGGTGAAAAATTATTACTATATCGGAGGATTATGAAAAAATAAAAGGGTTTCACAGCGTTAAGTTTTATAGTTTATGACTTTTAGCTTTGAAAATTTTTTTCGCTATTATTATTTGGAGCAAAGTGGTAAATTTAGTGAAAATGTGAAAAAGCTCTTTGTTAACTTTTTCGTATTTTTTTTTTAAGCGAGTTTGACGTGAAAAAAATAATTTTGGTGTAAAGAATCGCCGATATCTCGGAGAGAATACTTAAAGATTTGAAAGCTCCTTGTTCTGATTTCAGTGAGATCATTAGTCGCTGAATAATCGGTTGTCAAAGTAAACCGTCTGATTTTTTATCCGATAGCCGATAACTCGCCGAAAAATAGTCTTGAGAGTTGAGCAAAAGTTTCCGTCGACAGAACATTACATCTGAATCAATAGACTTTATTTTTTGTATTCTACCTTTATTTATTTATTTTTTTTTTTCAATTTTATTTCCATCAATTTATGCGGCTTGTTTCATCACTCCACTACTGGTTAAATCTTATTCCATGAGTCTCTTCGAGAAGTCTTTAAATTTTGAGCTTGCGATGATTTTTAATCGCAAAACAAGTCGCTGATTATTTAAAGTCCCGCAGTCGGAAAAATAATAAAATTTCCACCTAAATAACTAAAATCGTCTCTAGTATTTTAACAAATAATAAAATTTTATTAAAATTTTTGGAGATTTCCAACCCTTCCCTCAAATAAAAATAATAAACATCAAGCCCTAAAATCCTCTTGCCTCTTAGTAAAACGTTAATTTCCCGTGTAATTTTTTTCTCCGAAACATAACACATTATTTCAAAAAAAGACGTAAAATAGCATACAAACCCCGTGAAGGGTGAAGAGTGAGGTGTGGAAAAAAAACTTTCAGTCCGTCCGCGAACATAATAAGCGTATTAAAACTGAAATGGATAATTAAACGTAGGTGTAGATTAGAGCGTTAGTTTGTAGATGAACACGATACAAAGAAGAGAAGTCTCCATAATTTTTACAGAAAATTAAATTTGCTTTAATTATTTTATATCTCCAATATTTCAGCTAAAAAACTTCTAAAAAAATTCAAACAAACATTATTATGAAAAATTGATACACAGAAGCTTAAATTAAAATCCAGAGATACGGTTCTTTATAAATAATAAAATCAGGAAAAAAATTCAACGACAAAATCAAAAAATTATCTGATTTATAGGATCGATAATAAAGCAAAGAGAATAGCTAACTGGACCGTAAATCTCTTTATTTACCGTCTGGTTTTCTAAACGCACGTACACTCCCGCATATTAGATGCCACCTTGTGCGTGTAAACTACCGTCCACGTTATAGTTATAGTTAACGTCTACGTCCACGTCGACGTCCTCGTGTATGTTTTATTAGCCAGCTACAGATAGTTATTAATTTATTTAAAGACGCATACGTGTACGCGAGTAGAGCATGTAGGTGTATGTTTAACGTAGAGTACCACACCAGAATGGAGCAGCGCAGAGAAGGTTTGTGTGCATTTGTGTGAATTCCCAAGTAGTATTATGATGCAGCCATGCAGCCAATCAAAAACTTGGCGCAACAAGCCAAACCGAGTGCCGTGTAGTGTGTGCCGGTATAGCGTGTTGTCGGCAGGGGAATTGCCGTATATACAGTCAGGCAATCGACAACGCACGTTCAATGCTTCGTTTCCAGTTTTGCTTATTAATATTTCGCAATAGTCTATAGGCTTTAGGCTACTCTGTCTGTATATATATATATATATATATATATATATATATATATATATATATATATATATATATATATCAAAGTGTACATACATATTTGTGCTTCACTAATACTACCACCGGCGAAAACTAAACCAGGAGAATTCACTTCGAAAACACAGACCCCGTGTCGACATTTAGAATTATTTTAAATTCTGCATACTATAATCCTATTGAGTAAATGGCCTTTAGTAAACTGGCCAATTACTAGCCAAAAACTCGATTTCATTTCTACTCGGGTAATTCAAGTTAATTTGTTTTTCTATGTTCAACTTAAAAAATGAGTTTTGAGTTCCTATCTCTTATTTTTTCCATTACTTGCAAAATATTTTATTGTTGATTAAAAAATCAGATCAATTTCGAATAAAAAATTAATCTAAATTATAAGAGTAATAAATTAGTTATATCCAAACAAAGATTGAAAATTCAACAGACATATTCGATAATTTTAATTTGAATTCCTAAATTGAAATTTTAACTCCAGTTTTTTTGGATAAAATTATCGCTTACTCACTCAAAATTTAAGCAAGCTCAGTACACTTTATCAAAAATAAGGGCTTATATTTTCGACAAAACATAATTACCTAAACCTCTAATAGCTTTAATTTCGAGAAATATTTTTTTTTATAAATTTACGGAACAAAGATAAAAATCTCAGCAGTATAAATTAGAGTCACTTGAATCGTACTTATTTTAAATAAAAAAAATGATTGTAACTCGGCAACGTCAGGTACAACAGTCAGTATAAATAAATAAATGAGTAAATAAATAAATAAGAGAACAAAGTGATGCAAGTGTTGGTCTAAATTATAAACTCGGCTTTAACTTTTCGTGTTATGTCGAGTAAGCATTTTCTTTACTTAAGATATTATTATTATTTTTTATATTTTTGTTGTTGTTATTATTTTTTTGCTTTTTAATAAAAAGTTGAAAGTTCTTGGGGAATACTAATTAAAGAGTACGCAAAATGAAATTAGTTGGTCGACTGCATACAAAAATAAGAGGGCAAAAGTGAGCAAGTAAAAAGAAATATAATAATAATAAAGATAAAGAGAGAAAAAGAAAGAGAAGAGAGAGAAAGAGCAACTTTGTCTGGGAACCGCTTAGGATATTATAATAATGCCTTCACTTTCAGTCTACACTTAGCCTTTAAAGTACTGGTACAAAAGTCTATCGAGCTTGTTGCATACATATATCGTTAAATAAAATTAAATTAAACTTTATCAATAACTTCTGTAATTTATAGAGCATCAAATTGATATATTGATTGATAAATATTAATTAAATGGAAGAAAGTTGAATTGATTGGTAATTGGTGACTGGTGATGGGTGATTGGTGATTGCCTGATCAAAATAAGGAGGCAAAAGCAAATATAAAGGAAAAAATATAAAAAAAAATAGAGAAGAAGTAGAATTGAGAATTGAGAATTGAGGGAGGAAAAAGAAAATGAAAGAAAAAAAGGTTTAAAATAAATAAATTTACCTTCGGATTTTGGAGGTGGTGGTTTACGTGTCGCCCAATTTGTTCGGATGCTTCTGCTGCCAAGCCACTGGCCATTCATCGCGCCAATTGCACTCTCCGCCTCCTGGAAAAATAAATAGAGAAAAAATCTACGTAATAAACTTAAATGTACATTGCAGTCTTTACCCTCGGCTGTCAAGAAGTGGGTTTGCCTGTGTGATTGACCGCGTTTATATCTCGGGTGAATTTATTTAAAGATTTTATTCAACAATAAATTTAATTATTTTTTTTTTGTTTTGGTTCGAGCGAATAAAATAATTAGCAGAATATATTTGTTCATTCGAGTTTGAAGGGAGGACAATAAAAAATAATTAGTGACATAGGGCCAATTAAATTTTATTTAATTGATAATTAAAAAATATTGGTATTTATATTTATGAGTTTATTAATTAATAATTTAATTAATTTGATAAACAGCCGAGTGGTAATTGTTATTTTAAATAATAAAATGACAACTTTAAATTTTTTAACATGATGTGAAATATTTTAACGTTATTTCTTTTTTTAAAAAAAAAAAATTTGGGCTAAAAATATTTTAGAAAAATAAATTTTTCTCATCCTAAAAATGGATTCAAATATCTAAATTTTTTGTAGCTCTGAAAAATGCACTTCTATTTTTTCATTCCTTCCGCAATGTATATTGAAATCAATACTTGAAGTTACCCTTGTACTGATGCAAAAAATAATCTATGAAACAAATGACAAAAATTATCAAAAAAAATAAAAATAAGTAATAACAAGTTGACGAGCCTCGAGTGGGCAGTGTCAGCATAAGTACAGGGAAAATGTAAAATGGAAAAGTTGGGCAATCTAGTTGAATGACTAAGTCAAAGCCAACAACAACAGTTACGGTTACGAGTAACTGCTAAACAGTAAGTTGACTTACACGTGGCGTTCAAATAACTTTATTTAGTTAAACATTGAGACCTGGATATAAGCACTCAATTATACACTAGCCGTCCTTATTTATTGAGTTTAAGTTTAAGTTCCCCACTACTTGTCTACACTTCTGTGCGTGTTACTTATACATTATTAACTATTAACGATATTTGTGTCATCACATTTAAAGTTAATAACAAAAAAAAAAGTCGATTTAATATCACGGACAAAAATTGTGCGTGAAAATTACAAAAATGGGCATATAAAAATTACACTATCATTTTGTGTTATATTTAGAAATAATTTTAACATTTTTTCTAATCTAAAATTTTTAATTTACATTTTTAATTTGACAGATTTTAAAATATAAAAATTATTTTTTTAAAAATATAAATTCAACTCTTATATCTTATTTTACTAGAGTAAAATCGTAAATTGAACAGATAACTCTATAATTTTGACAGTACGTTTTTTTTTAGTGTTGTTTTTTCGAGCGTGAAAATGATGTCGTTGTTGGTAAAATGGATTTAATTTACAAAGATGATGAAATCGGAAATTTAAAATTTAAAATATATAATAAGGATGAGTTGATCGGAATAATAGGACCGGGAATAGAAGAGCAACAGCAACAGTTGCAGTATCCGTGAAATTTGTTCGTACGGCATCCCCTTAGCCTTTACTTGGGAATCTAATCTTAACACGTGGGATGCGCCGAAGCTTGGCCGGACGGTTCTGCGAGTAGCTAGTGCTACTGCTGCAGCCCAGATCAATACGGCATTAAAACAGCTGCCTTTGGCCAGTCCCTAGGAAAAGCCGGATACTCCTTCCTCCCCCTCACCCGACTGGGCTCACCCTATTCTCCTCTCACACTATTCTTCACACGTACACCGATCCACATAGACTCTGACAGACAGAGCTTATACACTTACACGTATGTATATACACACAATCATACTTAGCACTTTGGTACTCTGTACTCTCTACGCTCACCAGGATGAGAAAAGCTCCTCAATCACCTGCTCGTAACTATCTGCGTTTGTCGGTAATTTACGTTGCGGATTTTCAGCTCATACTTATACGCCACTATCTATACATATATATATATATATATATATATGGCTCAAACGGGTCTAAAGTTTTATTCTAAAAGTAGATCACTGTAATTTCTTCAATTTACTTTTTTATTTGTTTTTCCACGTTTAAAACATTTTTTAGAGCTTTTTATTTCATCTTTTTTTATTTTTTACTCTCGATATATGCTTTTTATCTTTGAAACTCTTATTGTGGAAAATTATATCAGCTTATTCAGATAAATACACTGGTTTAATTTTTTTTTTTTTACTTTTTATTAAATTTTTCTGTTAATTATTTTTGTGGAAATTTTAATAATTTTTTTTATTAATAATATGAAGTACATTTTATAAAAAAAAATTTTTTTTAGATGATAATTTTTTTTGCAGGTATTTAATTTTTAGATTTTTTTGTTAATTGTATTTGCAGGAATTTAAATAATTTTTCTTTTAATGAATAATACAAAACATATTTTCCTGTGAAAAAAAATTTTTTTTTCTCTAATTTGATTCACAGAAAATTAAATAAATAAAAATATTAGAAATTTTTTATCTCGGGTTTTTATTATTTTTCGATATAATTTTTTTTTTTATTTGAATTAAAAAATAATAACTGAATTTTAAATAAATGAAAAATTTGATAATTAAGAAAAAAAATTAAAAATAAAGTTTGATTAAAATTAGACAAAGACTTAATCACAAAAAGTGTAATTTTCGAAGGAGAAACCCAAAATCAAGCGAACAAAAGGTTGGTAAAAAATGTGAGAACGACCTAAAAAATGTCTGGTTATATTTATGGAATGACCGACATACTGTCATACGCGGTCGTCTATCGGTCGTAGCTATAACTTTGATAGAGAAAGTGTCTGCTTTAAATATAAACATTGATGTCGTATAATATCAGTATAAGTCAGTATTTACTTTAAGTTATTTATTAAATTCGTCGAAGCTAATTCCCTTGGCGCTTATCTGGTAATTTTGAAAATACATAAAAGTTTTAACGACCGGGTCGGTATCGCTAGCAGTGTCTAGGAATCGAAAAAATAACCGAGCTTAAGAGCTTTTAAATCTGCATGTGGAAATTTAAGTAGATGAAATTCAGCAAAGTTTCAGGTCACGGCAGATAAAAAAACTCGTAAATTTTTTAATTTGTCTTTGCTCAAAGTCGTAACTCGCAAGTATCGAACCGCGAGTCCTATTAATTAATTGCATTCGATGGCTGACAGCTTTAGCTTTGCATCAAGTGCTTCTCTTCGAGATAGAACATTTTTTATCTTTCCATAAAACGATAAATTTACATGGAAAAATTAATAAAATATTATTTAAGCTCCAAAACCTCTTTAGAGCTCTTGTGCGACTTTATTATGATTTTTTTTTGTTTAAAGACTCAGGGTTGCAATTTTCAAATTAAGAAATTTCAAATCGAAGATTGAAAGTTTAATTTTTGTTTTGAGTGTTGGAATAAAAAATTAAAAAACTAATTTTTAATGATAAAAAAATTGACCGTAATCCGAGTGAATTTAAAGTTGACTTTTTTCGGTGTAAAGTTACTCACAAAAATAGAATTTTATTAAATAAATTATTTTTTGTCGGAGATAACATTTTTATTTTTCTCCTAATTATATAGATTATAATAAAAATAATAACCGTGACAATCGTATCCGGTTTTTCAATCAATACAACGTTTAAAAAAGTTCAACCGATAAGAAATATAAATTAAATAAATGAAAAGATAAATTTGTCGATATAAAAAAAAAAATAAAAGACCAGACAACCTTTTAAGTGAAAATAAAAGTTTAAAAAGTTTTTTAACCAATTAAAAAAGTGTAAAAGTAAAGTCAAAAGTTTTGTAAAAAGTCGATAGGAAAGTATTAAGAAATAAAAATCGAGTGAAAAACAAAACAAAAATAGTTATTTATTTTTTTGTTCTGTCGGTTGAAGGAAATTTAACAATAAATTTGAAATTCAAAATTTTATTCTTAAAGTCAACTTACCACTTTCTTCACAAAAGATACAAATCCATATCCTTTAGACTTTAGTGTCTGGGGATCTCTGACAACTCTGCAGTCTCTGTAACAAAAAATATAAATTGTTCTATAAGTATCAGTTTATATTTATTTATTTATCGATTCAATAAGCAACTTTTTTTATTTGTTATTTATTGTTATAATTAAATCATTATTATTATTATTTTTAGTTATTGTGAAAGTAAATTAAGTCTCACCATAAATAAAAAGCTCGCGGATTAAATAGGTTCTTTGTTATTTTATCTTTAGTCATAAGACAATGCGTTAATAAAAGTTTAAACAAAGTCTTAGCAATTTAATTTTATGTCGTCTAGTACGTATAGATAGATAGGTATATAGATATATACATGTATAAACACATGTTATCCTTTATTGTTTAATCAATGAATGGAGAAAACTCATGAGGAAAACGAGTACGCGCAAGCAGGATGCGCTGTGATAATAGGATGGCTAAACTGCTCACTTGGCGACTAGCTAACAAATAATCGATCCAGCTGTGTGGCACACGGGACAAGATGCTAACGACCGTCTCTCTGTTTACAGACTTGAATCACCCTTTTTTACCTTTTTTGTTTGTTTATTTTAATATCACAACTCAATCAATCACTACTTATATTTATATGCGATGAAAAGTTTGCTTTACATTTTTTTTTTACTGGGAAAGTAAAATAAAAGTTTTCTCAAATAAAATGTTTCGATTGTTTTGCTTAAAAAATACCGCTATTATAGATTTTGTTTTGAGTTGTTTGGTTGTATTGTTTGCTATTTGTTCCGAGTAAATGTCAGTTGCGAAATTAATATCAGTTTCAGTCTATAGAGGAAAAAAAGAATTTTTATTTTTAGACATACAAACCGGATATTTTTAATTTTAATATTTTTTCAAAACTGGTCTAAATTTTATAATATGAATTTGGGGAATTTTTAGGGTTGTGATGAAATTTTTGTGAAGTTTAGAATTTTTATGAATATAAAAATATTAATCAAATAAATTTTAATATTTGAAAACTTTTGCAAAAATATTTTTTTTATTTTTCGGAAGTAGCATTTTTTGAAAAATGTAAATAAAATTTAGAATATTTGTTAGTAATTTTGCATTTGATATTTGTTTGAGCTAATAAGAATTAATTTTAGTATAGAAACTATGTACTCCAAGGATGAGAGTAAAAAATTCACTCGCATTTTTTTACAGCATATTTTTTATCGGTCCGAAATTTTATTGTATTAAATTTGAACAAAATTTTGCACGGTAATAAAAAATCCATTTTAATGAGCTAAATATCTCAGTAATAAAAAAAAAATATTCGGATTTAAAGCATAAAATTTTATTAGGGTCTAAAAATGCTAGAAAATGGTGAAATTAAAAAAAGTGTGAAAGCGATAAAAAGTAATTTTTGTTTTAATCGTCGGAATATCTTTGGGAGGTAATTTATAAGATGGTTTAGCCGATTGTAATCCGGGATGGTATTAAATAGGGAATAATTAATGGGAGTTAAATCCATGATAAAGGTGTAAATTTTTAAATTCCTCTCATTGATTTCGATGCGTAATTTTAAAAGCCGTATATCCATATGTATATGTATATGTATCCACTGTATGCACACAATATACTAGTCAAAAAGATTAGAAAGGCTATCGAGCCGCGGTGAAAGAGGAATCAAGAGGATGCGAGAGCAAGTAAGATAAAAATTAACAGAGACAGACCGAAAGAGGAAGAGAGTGTTTAATAACCTCTCGTATACGCGTAAAAGTGCGAAAACATTTTCCATCAGGATAATCCTTGTTATGAGAGAAATGTGTGCAATAACAATTTACACTGTGTGTTCGCTCGCTCTCAGTCGCAATATTCACGTGCCTGCTGAAATTTGATTACCCGCGAAATGCGACCAATTAATTCTCTTGTGTCCGTTTATATTTGCATGGTTTGCACGATGCTTAACTACAAACGACATTTCGACAGTATTTTTCGTTATTATCATTATTATTATTATCATCATCATCATCTCCATCTCTAGCTTTTTAATTTTTACTTTTTTACCATAGAAATAATATTTTATAATAAACATTTTATGAAATAATCTATTTACATTATTATTTATTATTGTCATCATTATTTGATTTTAATTATCGTTTTTATTTTATTTCAATGCTGAGAATTATTCGAGCGATTAACATGCAACGAGTAAATAAACACTTCAATTATTTTTTATTTTTAATATTTTATAAATTATCCGATATGGTAATTAATAATTGCTCAGGTGATTCGATGCTTTTAGTTATGAAAGTATGCACTCATTAATTATTCCGTATTCACTTTTTATGTTTATTCAATTATTATTATGATTTCTATTAAATATTTCAAGCTATGTAATTTATGAATGACCAACTCTGCTAAATAAAATTTATTAAAATTGAATTAATTCAAATTAAAATATTTATTTTCAAAAAACTAACAAAAAAAAATTATTATAAAGAATTTCTCTATTTTGAATAAGGCAGAAAATTTTTGGAATAAAGTTTGTATTAGTTAAGTCAATTTTACTTGATTTAAAAATTTTTTCTATTTATTTACTAAGTCTAAGAATTTAAAGACAAAAAATTCTTGAATCAAAATACGAGATTTCTCTTGGAATCATATTTTTTAACCAACGATATTTTTCCTGTCTAAATTTTTGAGCACTCTGTTAATTATTTATTGTAAATTCTATTTTCAATTCAATTAAAAATATTTTAAAAGCATTTAAAAACACCCGATACATTTATAAATAGATTGTTAATCTAAACCACAAACCCGATATATTTATTTATGCTCTTCATCGGATCAAGATCAGTGTATTAATATGACCCGGAAATATTTGCACAGGGAATGGCAGACGAAAAAGTCTTTTATCATCTTGTGATAACTTCACTGTGAAACTAAAACTAAACTTCAAAAGTCACTGAAACCAAAAATTTTAGACATTTATCACCGAAAAATCGACCATTGAAATTTAAGAAAAAATTCTACGCTCGTCTTTGAAATATTTTATTCAGTTCAGGCGACGATAAATTTATATAAATTTGAAATCAATAGGAAAATATAGCCATTTTAAAGCACATTTGTTCGTACAATAGACTTATAAATCATTTTTATTGACGAAAAGATGATCTATAGAAATTCTCTCGCAATATGCTGATCGATATAATCATATGCATACTACAATTTAAAATAAGCGATGGGAATTCAATTTTATGTAACAATGGCTTTATTTTTTAATGTAAACAGCTTGGTAATTTAAAGCCAATTGATTATAAAATAATAAGAGTACCGGTAAAATATGTATCCTGTTTAGCGATTTCTTTATAAGTACCTGATAAATTTGATCATAAAATTGAATGTATCGACTAAATTAAACCACATTACCGCTTAATTAATTATAAAACGACAAAGTGTTCTCAAACTCCTATCATCCGACTTTAAAATGTTTAAACGCCATTGTTCATCTCCCATGAAAAAAATATAGTGAAGTACAAAAAATAAATTAATTGTATGTAAAATAATAATGAAAAAAAAAGCTATGAAATGTATGTAAAAATTTATTATGAACTATATAAAATTTTTAATGAAACATTTACGGAAATTTGACAAAATTGGACAAAAATTATTTATTGTAGTTATAATTTTTAAAACGTATTTTATACACCCGCTAAAAAATATATTGATATGGTCATATATAGTCAGATATATTATCGTAGGCTATGATAAGTATAAAAAAACAATTATACGCTTTATTAAACAAAAATTAGCTCAGTAGTTGATCAGAATAAATAATCAATGTCGGATAAGCTTTTTCGGATAGTAAAAAAATTATTTCATTCTAGAACTAAATATCATTAGTTTAACTTTCCTGTTGGGAGAAAATTTAGCGAGTGTGCGCCATCTGTCGGAAATTTTCAATATTAATTTTGTTCGAAAAATTTAAACATAAATATTGGACAATAATTTTTTCAACAGAATCATAATAATAAATAAAATAAAAACCACTTTAAAAATGCAATCCCCGAAATGAATTTGTTAATAAACCAAAAATGTATTTAGCAAATGTGATTAATTAAATCCAAAATATGAGAATTAAATAATCCATAACAATTTATGATAACCAGTATTTGAGATATTAATATTGCTGTTACAATCAATTTGATTTATAACCGGAATTCAGTATTAATCCCAACAGAAATTGGATATTATGTATAATGTATAATGTTGAATGTGTAGAGTGCAGAGTTTCGAATCGATCGGTGAATTATTTTATTATTTTTTGTCCCATAGTTCTCCATAATAACAGTCACGCCAAATAAACTATATATATAGTACGTGAGCGTCATACACGTACCAGAGTACACATAAACGGCCATGTTTCATTAACGAAAACTTGTGTTCTCTTTCTCTTTCCTCCTAATAAATATCTGGTTTCCTTCTCTCAATCCTATTCCGTTGGTCTTTCTCTCAATTCCCGGTCTCTCTTTAATCAAAAATTAATTTACCGGAAATGCGCGTGCGTAGTAGATGTCGCCCCCAAGGCTTAATCCGCAATGTGTGGTCATTTTAAATCGGTCGAAGCGAAATAATAAAAAGGAAAATTTATATATATATATATATAAAGTTCGATATTTTGAATTCAATATTACACAGTTAAAAAATAATTGTTTCAGGCGATTTATCTCGAATATGCTGTAGTATACTTTACTTGTAATTTTGAATATTTAACAACAGTGGATTCGAGTTCAAGCCCGAGGCAAAATAAATTTAAATTAATATTATATAAACAACTATTTTTATTATTTAAAATAATTTTAGTTGAACAGTTGAATTTATCAGCCGAGATTTATTAAACATTATTACACTGGTGTAAATTTTAATGTATGTTGTTAATTGACTTTTTAAAATTTAAAAACCGGTTCGCCAGAATTAAATAGAATGATAAAGTTCCTACGTAATAAAGTTTGATAACGCTAATAAAAAGTTATAATTCATATCTGTAGTTAATTTTAAAATTATTACTTCATTATGAAGCTCTGAATAAATGGAGTGTAATTACATTTTGTACATACATTTTGATGTTCTATGACATATAACGTGTATAATATAATATGTTAATCAATAGATTAACGGTTGTGAATTACAGTTACAGTTTTCGAAAATAAAATTAGACTGAGTTGAATTTTAAAATCAATTGCATGGATTATGGAGAGGAACTTTGACTGAAAATGATCAAATTATCATTAATGCTTTCTATAATTGATAGGAAATAATGTTATTTTCAAATTTCAAAGTTTTGAATATATTTCATTTAAGTTAATTCATGGAAATTTTAGTATTTGCAAAGTAAACATTTCTTCATTCAAGTAAATGTGTCAAGTAAATGAATAATTGTATAGAGTTATGGAAATAATCTCACCCAAAATACACAAATAATACATATTTGGTCCGTACAAATGTTTGCTTAATTCAATTAAACGTCTGTACAGTAAATATACTGAAAAAAAATTACTTGTTGATTCGAGGGAAATATTGTTGATAAGGAAGAAATTATTTTGAAGAAAATTGATTGTTTTGATTGAAAAATTTTATTAAAAATTGATTTAAAAAAAATTTTTTTTTTTGCTCAAGAAAATAATTAGGAAGAAAAATATTTTCTTGGCTCAAGTGAACCTCTTTTTCTGTGAGAATTTCTTAAATTTATTCAAACTGAGCTTTTTAAAATTTTTAGCACAATATTTTACTTAACTCGAATAGTTTTTTTTTTTTTTTTCAGTGCAGTAAAAGTTTTCCAATAACTAAAAATCCATTTAAAATTGCAAAAATAATTCACTGCACTTAACAATTAAATTTGACCCTATTTTTCCGGTCAATTGGTTAGATCGTTTAAATAAAACGGAAGTAACAGTATAACAGTAGAATCGTTAAATTTAGATGTATTTTTATCGCAAGTAATTGACAGGTGACAGTAGATAAATTTTATTAATTAAAACAATAAAAAATAGAGAGGCATTATCGTCAGTATAATTTTTCTAACGAGTGTTGGTTTTAATTAAAACGTTAGTTTCGGAAATAGTCGGGTACTTGAACAATTAGTTGAACTTTTTGATCAGCTATCGTGGTCATCGATTGACAAAAAAAGCACCGGGGAAAAAAAAAAAGCAGCGACGAGTGAAGGGAATAAAAAGGGAGGTCCAAAGTTAAATCCACGTGTTCGGAATAGGCTGGGGGAATTAGGATCGGCAATCGGAGGTGCACTCGATAACTATCAGATCGTTGAGTACTGCTGGCAGAACCGCAGACCGTTCATTTTCCAACATTCGAGTGTTTCCGTGTGTCCCACGACCTGAATGGACCTACTGAAAATCCACAAATGTGTTTTCGCTTGTTTCCTACGCTCGATTGCTATTGTGTGCATGTTCGCCGAGCTTCGTAAACCGCTCTCTACTTTGGCTAGTCTAACTAATAGCCTGGGTACATGTGTGCTTTATAAATGTATGTTTATTCTCATATATATATGTGACTATATATCTATATATCTAATACACATCTTTTATGTATACAGAGATTCAACTATTCCATATTAACTATAAGTACATGTACTTTTATAATTAAAATGATAATAATAAAAATAATAATAATAATAACACTGCCCAGTATTAACTTTGACATTTTGCATCTTCCAAACGTAGTTAGGAATAAACATGTATCTCCGGTGAAGAAGGGATGGGATTTGGCCACTATATTAAATTATTTAATTTGTTTTGTAATTCTAAAATTTAATTTCTCTATGCTTCATTCACCATCAAAATTATACTTAAAAAAAAAAAAATTGTTTTGTCCATACTTGGCTTGAGGTTCAGCAATTTTAAAAGCCCAGACGGAAGGATGTACATAAAATCCATCGAGGAAGAGTTATGAACTCTAAAATATTGTAATAAATTCGATATTCTACATTTTAGATTTTAGATTTAACATTGCGACTATGAATATCAAGTAGAGCGTCTTCGAGGTGTATAGATACCCGTAAATCAATTTAACTTGATGGTTCTTAATTGTTTTAAACATTCTTGTTTGGTTACCACGATAATTTTTATCCTCTAAAGTTTATATCTCTTTTTCCCTCAGAACTCAACAACTATTTTTATTTCAACAAAACATTTGTTATTTCATTAAAAAATTTGTTTCTTTAGTCTGGATGTTGACTAAAAATGGATGGTTATATGGAACCAAATATGTATTTATATCTAATGAGAGTTGAAAAAAAGCTCAAAGACAAATTTACAAAAAAAAAATAATAATATAACATTAAATGTCCAATATCTAAAAAGGTTGTGGCATTTTTCCGTTTTCCATAATGCGAATAGAAAAATATTAATATAATTATTCGTTTTTATGTCAGCAACACGTTATACTTCATACTCTTGGGAATATTTGAATACATCACTTGAATGTTGAAGCGAATTAAATTATAGCAAATAAAAAAAAGTAAAGAACGTGAGTGAAAAATTTTATAAAGTAAACATACAAGACACTTTCTTTTATCAGTTAACTTTATGTGGTGCTACTTAAAAGTCCTGAATTTAAAATCCTTCTGTATATACATATATATATATGATCTAGATTTTGTATAAATATTAAATACGAATAGAATATAAATAAAAATACTGATGTATAGATGTAGACACGCGTTTATACATAAATAAATATATAATGCACGTGGATAAAAAATAAAGAGATAGACGTGTGGAAGAGAAGGTGGGGGTGGGAAGTACTGAATAGTTTTTATGTCTGTTATGACATCACATCGTTTCTTTTAAAAGTCCCAAGTGCTTGCAAGCCATCGAGCTTTGTACAAGAAAGTAACTAAAGACCGGAAGGTAAGAGAGACACGTATCATTGTGCCGTCGAGTAACTTGAATATTTCAGCTGGACAGCACACCCGCTCTCTACCTTTACTTTTCTAGCTGTTCTCGTCTAATATATATCTATATATACATATATATTTGCTTTACTGCACATATAATACAAACTAAACTTTAAACTTCAACTTGAGTTTCTTCAGCTTTAAATGTAGCTGCACCTTCTTACCCTTTTTCTCTCTCTCTTTTTCTGACGTTAAACTCGTATACTCTAAGACTTTTATATTCAGGGAGTATGAATGGGCGAGCTATACCTAGACAAGTCAAAAGGTCTCACCCTTGTCATTTTTATTTCACATTTACTTTTCGTATTCTCGCATTGTCAGTTTAAGTGCTAATCGGTCTTTTGAAGAAGGTATACATTTCACAATAGAGCTAAATAATAATAATAAAAAAAGTTATAAAAATTTTTTAAAGTCATTACTGTGGAAATAGAAAAATTTTGTTTATTTTTTCCCAGGCTCCATTTATTTTTTCCCGTTAAAAGTACTTTTATTTAAAGTCTAAAGTTTTACGTCTTATTTATTTATTTATTTTTTTCATTCATGGATTGTCTCTTTATGGTTTATTTAGAGTAGATTTTAAAAATTTTTTTTTTAAATTATCAAATTTTAATCTTGTTTCAGCTAATTAAAATTCATTTTAGTCTTAAAAATATTATTATTAAAAACATTTTTATGAAAAATCAACTGATAATTGTTATAAAAGATTGAATTATACTTAAAAAAAAAAAATAAATGGAGCTATGGACGTAAAAAATCAACCAAAGAAAGTGAACAAAGTGAGATAATAAAAAATATGTATAATATAATAATAATAATAAATTATTAAAATGGAGTAAGTGAATAAATATGTATATAATCGTGCAAAAGATATTTATATTGATATTTATTAATATAATAAGTAATAAAAGAACATTTATATCGATAAACATTTTATAACAGAATTTATGCCCCGACAATATGAAAATATATAGGGTGAGTAATGGAGAAGCTTGTATAAATAATAAATTTATATAAATGACAATATTTGTTTAAAAATATTGCTCTTTTGACTTTTTACTCGATCGCTCTATTTTTCATATCTCAGTTTATTTTTAATAGTTTTTTTTTGGTTATCATTTTGTCCCCGTTTGTTCACAAGTACTCTCATTTGTCAGGTATGAGACAAACAGCATCGGTGATGGGTTGCTGGCTCCACTCAGCAGTAAAGAGAATATCCAATGCACTTTACTTTCATCCTAGATCTCGTAGCTCGATATTTCGTGTAATCAACATATGCGCTGTTTGTGCTTAAAAAACATAATAATGATGCCCTCATAATGAAAATGATAATAATAAAAAAAATAATAACAATACAATTGCATCGATAAAATGTACAACGAACGAATGGAAATTGAAATGGCATTGAATTAATTAACTTTAAATATAAAAATAAAAGGTTAATGTTGTACGAATTTATAATGTATGAATGCCGTAAAAACAAATTTTATTTATTTTTTTTATTATTCAATATTCATTATTCATTGTTAAAATAAATTACTTTATTGATTCAACTATTATTGTATGATAAAATACGAATAATTTTCGTATTCAATTATTTTTAACGTTATTTTTAAATAATATGAAAATTAAAATGTTAATATTTAACTCATTTTCTAACTAAAAGTCAAGTCATCATATTTATTCGGGAAAATAAATTTTATTTAGTCTAGAGAATCTCTTCAAATTTTTTGATTTTTTTACATTCAATAAGTTTATTAATTTTATTAATAAAAAATTTCAATTTATGAAAGAAAAAATTTATATATGATCTCTAGGGTGTGTCAAAATGTAACTTCCGTGACAGACCTCTTAAAATTGGAATTTTGAGTTCCGCTTTTAACAGGAGTTGTGTTTGGGCATTTCCGGACATGTTTGAGCGTAAGAGATTAATTTGATTCTCATAGAATTTTTTACATTTGTCACATTTGATTATCTATATTATCATACATGATTATAAATTGTCACACGTGGACATATATGATCACAAAAGATCTTCCTTATCAAAAAAAAAAAAAAAAAGTGATAACAATTTTTAGCCGTCATCAAAAGTTTAATACCATCCCGTATTTTATTTAGCCCAACACAAGGAAAAAAAACAAGGTTTTATCATCACCGGTTACAAAAGCCCATCAATTTAGTATCACATCTTTTACCCTTCCATAAATAATAAAGAAACAAAGAATAATACAATGAAACGGACGAGAAAATTAGGTGAAAAACAGTAAGAGGCGATAAAACAAAAAAATAAACAGGACTGGGCTAATAAAAAAGTTGAGTAAAGTAAAATAAGGTAAAATTTTTCATCTTAAAGTTGACGTGAATTCGGGAGGTAGTGATAAACGAGTAAAACTGAATATTCCAGGCAGTGATGAGCTATATGTATGTATATATGTGAGTATATGTACATATCTGTATATAGAAGTTGAAGACGGTCATAACTATGTCACAGAGCTCCGGTGAAGCGAATTCTCTTGGGCTATTTGGTGCCGGGGAGTTGGGGGGCTGGTTGGGAAGGAAGGATCGAAAGGGGATGAGACCCGTAACGTTCTAGTACTTGCTCTACCGAGTGGTGTAGAGCAAGTACGAGTAGAGCGTCGGTCGACGGGCGATGAAATGGGTGGGTTAAGTTTACGAGGTCAGTTTGTCGAGAGGTGGTCGCGGATGCAGACGCACGGGTGATTCGGTTGGATATATATAGTTATGTAGTTCCAGATCTCCGCCAAAGGCTCTACTCCTGCGAACTATTCCTGGTTTTGCTGGCGAGCAGAAGTCTAACCATCGGTATCTCACTCCTATTCCCGGCCCGAAGCTCAAAATTAAAATTCTGACAACGCTTCCTTTTACCAAGTATTACTGTACCTCGTCTTCGTCTCTCTGACTACACACTCACCTATCTATGTGATGTTCAATGTTCAATGCTGAATTTTATATGTATGTGCATGTGTGGATAAGGTATTCCTACAACGGAAATCAAGACTTCTGGATCACTGGTTTCGATTATCTGTATACATATATACCTATTACACACCTTAAATACGAAATTTTATGGGTGTGCTTCAAATTGTATCTATAGGTCATACGGTACAATAAATCTACTCGTAAAATACTCTCGTTTATTACCGATAGTAGGAAAGTTGCTAAATGAGAATTATGCAGCTTAGAGGTCGAGTTTTGTTTTTTTTTTCTGGGTCAATCACCTTTATTTGCTTGCATTGATAAAAAACTATCTTGTTTTAAGAGATAAAAACTAGGCGATTCAATTATTGCACTTTAGAAAGATATCGAAATTGAATTCCCAATTTATTTTCTCACCAATGAACAGAGTGTATTAAATCGAAATTTTGTGAAAAAAAATTTTTCAAAAAAAAATTATCTCAATTTTTTGCCGTGGCGCTAAGGTAACACCTATAATCTGACACGCGGGGGGCCAGGGTTCGAATCCGGTCGTCGGTATTTTTCATTTTTTTTTTACGTGTTTAAGAGGAAGTTTTAAATTGATTTAAGCAAGTTCTATTTAAAATTCATTCAAAATTGAGAAAAAATTAAAAAAAAAAATTGTTCTTTCAAAAAAGAAATTTTATAAATCTTCAACCATCAACGCTTCGGTCTAATTTTCAACAAGCTTTCAAAAATTAATTACATTTGATATAACTGGCGGATTGATGAAGTAGAAATGTCGAGTGTCAAAAACTAGCGGACTTGACTAAAAAAAAAAAAAAAACGAAATCAAATGAAGAGTGAAATTAATAGTGATTGATATTTTTCTTAGGAGCTTTCAAGCTGACATTTAAATGCACATTTTATAAATGATCGAGAGTTTTGTAAGAATAATATTCTACTCTACTTATTGATTCTTTTTCTACCGAATTTAACACAATTAATAGATTAATAATCTCAACAAAAATAATAATAATAATAATAATAGACCAACTGATTAAGGATGTTAAAAAATTAAGATTAAAAAAAACAATCGACTAAAAATTCTATAAACATTCTGAATGTCAGGCCGTGTGAATAAACGATAATAAAAAATGCAATTTAGTTTCAAAAGTTAGTGGTATTAAAGTCAAGTGACATATTTATAAAATCAATAATAATTGAATATAATTAATTATAATAAAACTTTTGTAGTTGAAATTAGTTTAAAAGTTGTACTATCAAGCATGAGTTAAGTGAGTAATAAAATACCATTAAAAAAATTTTTAATTTATTTACTTGTGCGGGTAAAAATTACAAAAAGATTTCAAAGTAAATAAATGAAAAAATAAAAAATTAAATTATTAGCGAATTTAAAATTCAGAGCTACTTGTTGTGGACTTTGTAACCACGAATAAACTCACCGTGTAAATAAAAATTGATTCTCTTATGGACAGATTCTCTTGATAATGATTCCATGCCCCCGGAAGGATGTACAACAATAATAACAATATAACAAGAATAATAGTAGCTATTATAACATCAGTAGTAATAATAATGATGACAGAAACAGAAACAACAACAAAAACAAAAATAAGAACTCTGCGGGTATCTAATATTTTTATGTAGTTTTTTCAACAGAACCACTCATTACACATTTTTTTGGTCGATTTTTGTTCTAGCGGATGAAATTAAATATTTTTCATCAATCCATTGTTGTTTTTAGTTTTAATAGTTTATTATGATTATAATCATTATCACGATATTTTTTACTCACCTACTTTTATTTAGTTCCAGTTTATATTTTTTTTTTAACTTCAGAATGGTAATTTGATGTTACGAGAAGTAAACAAATAAGTATGGACAGACCAAAACTTAATTAAACTGCGACGAGAGTTTTCCCTGTTATATTATGTAATGTTATATTTTATGAGTGTTATTTCTCGGAATATTGTTCCAGGGAAACCCGGGGTTTAAATAAGAATTTTTTGTTCATATTTTTTGTAGTGACGGAGATGCACACCTCAACGCAAGTCGGTTTCATTTTAAGGGTGTACTTACTTATTTTGGTTGTTAATTTTTTGATGGCTTGTGAAAGTCTATTTCAATTTGTTCTGTGAAATAATTTAAATCATTTAAAGAGTAATTTTACACACGGATAACTCGAAAAATATTAAATTTTTTTCTTCAAAAATTTTACTATGTATTCTTAAAATATTTATAAATAAGCTCTTAAAATTTCAAAACAATTGATTTAGTAGTTTTTTTTATAATTCCAAAAAATCGCCTTTTTTTAGTGTTCACAAAGTGAAAAATAAAAAATCTTTGTCTAATCACTAAAAATAGACATAACTTTTAAAATATTGATTTTAAAAAAAAATTATATGAATTAAAAGTTGTAGCTTAAGAAATTTCTGACACATAATGTTTTTATACCATGGATCTATCTTTAGTATTTTAGGATATACAGTGTCGCAAGATTTAGCACTTAAATAATCAGAATAAAAAATAGTTGTAATTTTGAGGTGTGCGTTTTCAAACTAAATTCATCGCAAAAAACATTGTCTATTCCTAAAACGGTGTATTATCTCATCCGGGTTTTCCTGTATATTTATGTGTACTATTTCACAAAAAGTAGTGTTGAACAGATGGTTGGCATTAGGTGTTAAATAATCCAACAAAAACTTACGAGATTTCCCCAAATGGAGCGAAGGCTTCTCTCAATGTCTGCGTCTCAATCTCCGGGCTCAGGTCCCCGACAAATATGTGATAGTGTTCTGTGACAACAAAAAATATAACAAACAAATCATTATAAGACAGTCTTATTTCAAGGGATTTATTTTTTAAAAATTACAGTCTTTTGTTTCAGTATTCGGTATCATATCCATTATTACATCAAATATATGCCATCAAATATATTCTGGTACACTTCCTCACTCTTACTCTAATGGAATTTTTAATTAGGTCACATTTTTACTTGCATAAAAAAAAAAAACAAATTTTAATAAACCGCTTAAATATTTTATTTTAAAAAGTATCTGTAATTAAAGCGCAAACTTTATTCACTTCTTGAAAAGTTCTTTCGTAAGCTTCTTAACCTTCAAATATTAAATCTATTTTGATACATCCGAAATCCATTTATGATTTACTGTACAGATAAATCGGTTCAAAACTAATAATTTTAAAAATATTAAATATAAAGAAAAATTGATTCGGGAACTAACAAGCACAAGTAATCTAAAAAGTAAGGATCAAGAAGCTTTAACTTTTAAAGTTTCACTGGAAGATTCTGATGGCAACTACGTGTCGACTTAACTTCAAATCCCTGTCTCAACGGAATTAATTACTTGTGTGATTAATATTCTGAATTAATCGATATTTACTTTCATAATTCTTATCACAAACTTGCTATAAAGTATTTTTGTAAATTTTAATTTTAATATTTTCAGCTTATCAACTATTGTTTAAATAATTTTTATTAAAATTTACTCGAAAAATATTTATCAGGATTGCAAAAAATTTATTTTTTAAGTATACTTATGTCACTTAATTTTTAATATCTATAGAATCAGTTAAAAGTTTGGAAAATCCAAAAGTGCACGCCTCATAATCCCATTTTTCATAATACAAGGTTCATTTTATTTAAAAATATTTTTTTATACGTAAAAAGTTGTATGAAGCTGAGAAAAAACAAACTTTATTTTTTCCTCTAACTCTATTATACATCAAACATAAATGAACACTAGTAAGCGGACACGAGAATAAATAAACTCGATATTGGCTCAATTTTTTGATTGATGTTGTCATGTCATAAAGACCGATAAAAATTTTTCGTGGACGTCAATTGGTTTATTTGCGAATGGGTGTAATCACAGTAATTCTTGAAAAACTTGGTCAATCACAATTATTTTTTTTCCCATTTGAAATTCACGAAGGCGTGAATTGAAAATTTTGAAATTATTGTTTCAAAAATAATAAAATAAAGTAGTTTTATTTTTAATTACTTTAATTACAATTTTTTTAATTATCTGAAAAGTAAAAAAAATTTATTGTGGTTTCGTGTGGAAGAAAAAAACGCATATATTTTTATTGTGTTGACGTGATTGAAAACAACGAAGAATAAAAAATCTTACTGACCCGTGAGATATTTTTCATATTGAACAGTGGTGTCATCCGTCAACTCATAAATTGTAATGATTCATGAGAGCTCAATAATTCATATTTTTTAAAAAAAGTCGAGCTGTGTAAAAAGTTAAAACACAAAAACGGAGATATCCAAAAGCTACAATATTTTTTAGTCATTCTGTTCGTACCAACGTAACAGTGCTGGTAATACAAATGTGCTTTAACAGACTCCTATCCGGAGCAACCTGGGTTTCTACCTTCCCTCATACATGTATATGTATATACGCTTTATGTATTTATAATACTCGCATATATATACCTAAAACTAACTACCAAGTCATGTCAGACTTTGACAAGACGGATCGTTTGCATTGATAAGGAGCTTGTTCAACTTGTAATTCTTAAGAAGCTACCTCCAGCTCCGTGCCCTTCTTTCTATTTAAAATAACTTTCAGGCTTTATTCCTGCTAAAATCAAACTACCAACAAATAAAAAAATTTATTTATTCTCAGTCCTTATAATGGAACACTCCCTCGGGTTTTTCATTTCCAGTTAAACTTTAAATAACAACTGATCATTATCAAATAAATGTCTCCAAGCCCAACCAATCCTCATTTTAAATTTTAAATCAACTAAAATTTCTTCTCGTTTTCCAGCAAAAGTTTCTTTTGAATAATTTTTATGCTTAAAAATTGAAACGAACTTTTTTCAAGTGAAATTTAATTTCCTGAAAAAATATCCCTTGAATTTTCATTTGAAATCTCGCTATCCAATAAATCGCAATTCTTAATTAAAATTCCATTCGAACTTCAAAGATACGGTAAACTCAATAAGAACCGTTTGTACAGGAAATATCTCCTGTAATTTTGAACCTGTACTAGACTCAAAATTTTCATTCAAGAAAATACCAAATTTTGAAAAACATTATTAAATCATCAGCAAAGGTCTTGGCTTTAATTTGTGCTTTTTCAAGGTTTCATATCATTCTCACCAATAGTCAATTTATTATTTTTTATTTTTTAAATCAAGTATGTTCTATTGAAAAATTTTCTCACCCTAAAAATAATATCCCATCTTAAAATTCCACATTTAATAAAATTCATCTATTGAATTTATTCCAACGATCCCGCAAGTTTTGGAATCTATAAAAAAATCCACTTCCATTTCGGCTACCGAATGGTCTTTTTAAAAAAGTTTCCTTGGGTCTGTCTGTCTACATCTGGCATTGTACCACACAGAGCTCTCAAATGAAATGAGTGAAGAATGCCTAGCATAGAGAAGAGTCAGCAGCGCATCGTAAATTGGTGGATAGCCGAGCCAAAAGAAACTAAACTAAACCAAACCAAAGATAAAAAAAAATAAAAACAAAGCGTATAAAGCGACTCAAAAACAGTTAGAGAAGCAACGATAGTGGTGTCCGTTTGTAAAAGTTAAACTTTAAAGGCGGCGCCGGCGCGTGCTCTTGTATGATCCACTGTATATAATGGTACATAATGCTGTACTAGTAGTAGACAGATCTGCGTTCGCTCATACACCACAGTACAGTAATAGTAATAGTACACAACACTGTAGACATACTACTGACTACAGAGTACCGAGTGCAGAGCAAAGTGTGTAGTGTATAGTGCGGTGTGCTGTATTATATATGTAGGAGAGACTGAAAAGAGACCGCCTAGAAAGTGGAGGGTGGTTTGTGTATATACATATACACATATATAAATATAACTGAGAGCAGAGCCGTGTACATATATAAACCATTAAAAAAGACTGTTTTTATTTCGGCACGATTCAATGCATTCTATAGTACTGTGCGCTGTGAACGGGATAGAATCCTGTTTGGACTAGTGTATACCTTCCGGCGGTATCCACTCCTCATCACCTCATTCTACCACCCTCTACCCCTCCGCCCTTACCCGGTCAACCCCTTGCCACGTTTATTCATTTTCTCTCCTTTCCACTACTACTCACTACTACGCCACTAACATTTATATCTTGCCTCTTCCCTTGTGCTTTTCCCATCTATATCTCCATTTACCAGCCTTGTACTCTCTCAGCAAAGCTCCACAGCATTCCGCTGTTGAATGGTCTCGGCTATTGATACCTCGATTATTTAATCCATGTTCTATGTATGATCAATTCCGAGTTATAAGTTATCAATAAATTAATATGAAATTGGTTGCCGCGGGAGATTCTCTTGAGAGAATCTATTTTTCAACGGCAGTTAATTGGTTTGTCGGGAAAAAAATTTTTGATTTAGTCAGGCATGATTTTTGATGTGTCCAGATATAGTTTGCATTTGGTATGTCCATTTACAATTTTTTCATCAAAAGTAGGATGAAAAATCTCCGACAGAGGGCGGATGGTCGCTGAATCTTCTCGTTATTAGAGAGTTAAGTTGTTGAATAAGAATTAATCACGATATTTTTCTAAAAAATTTGACTTTAAAACATTAAGCTGAATTTTCATAAAAATTATTTTGTTTTCAAGTTTTGTTGACGAATCCTGACCATATTTAATTCAATAAAATTATCTACATTATTAAAAGAATAAGCAAAATTTTGAAGAAATTTTGAAGAATAAGCACATAGTGACTGCAAGGTTGCTAGTTTATTTTAATATTACTAAAATTAACTTTAACATAGCAATTTTCATGATTTCTTGACAAATAAATAAAGATTGAGAAAATTGATCAAAAAATGCTACTTGTAGAAATTAAAAAAAATATTGATACAATTTTTTTTTAATATTAAAATTTTTTTTTTTTATAAAAATAAGAAAAAAGTTTAGATTGATTTTTAAATCTATAAATAGGCATTTTGTAATTTAAAAAAAAAAAATTAACAACTGTTTTTTTATTTTTATTAAATCTCTGGATTAAATCAATTAAAAATCACTCACTCCGCAAATTTTTTACAGTGTAATATTATCCGATTAACTTTAATTGATAAGCTCATTAAATAGTTTCGGTGTGCTGGAGTAGAACTTAATTTATGCATGTTGAGTCTAGAAGTAAAATAGTTTAATTTTGGGTGTTCATAATAAGAAGATTAAAAGTATTCCTGAAGTATTATATTGAAGCTTCAAGAGTAAGTAAAGACTAAAGACTAGAGATTGAAGATTTACGACAAAAAATCGTTACTGGGGCGTGATAATTAAAAGGGCTTATTTGAATGAAAATTTATTAGTTGTAAGAATGAATCGATAATATTAGAGCGGAGAGATATAATACTGGACCGCGTAGAGGAGAAGCAGAAATAGGAGGAGAGTTATATTCAAGTTTACCCCAGTGTAGTATACACACTCTCTCACTATGAAGGTAAATACGGGTAGTAGGTATACACAGGATTATGTATTAAGTATATGTTATGTTTACCGTTCACTTGTCTGTCCGAAATCCTATGTTTATTTGCGGTTCAACACTCATCCATTCCGCTGGATTTGTTATGTAGTTAACCCGGAGTTCAAGAACCATGTTACATATTTACTGTTAGCTTTATTTTGCCCCGTCTTATCAACAGATTATTATTTTTATTAGCCGTGTCGAAATTATTAATTATTGCGCTTACCAAATTTTTAGTTTTTCAAATAAAATAACCCTTTTATTTAATTGAGCTTGATTTTTAGAAAAAATATAAATTAGTGATTGGGAGTGATGAAATTTATTTATAAGGGTTAGAAAAATTGGTGAATTTATCACCGGTGAGTGAAAAAATATTTGCTGAGCTAGATTTTGTTTACCGTCACCGTTGGGACGCCGAATATTTGGCGGGATTTAATCTAGTTTGCAGAGGATTTTTACGGACGAATTTCTTGGTAATTTTACATAAAATTACATTGTGCAAGCTTGCTTAGTTTCGTACATCCTAGAAATTTCGTGGTAACATTTTTCGACATGTTTTTATAGAATTATTAAATGTATGATGCATGAAGGATAACTTTTTTGATATTAAAATTAACAAAGTTTCAGAAGTTACAAGCAATAAATTTTCAAATCGTATAGTGAAAAAAAAATAGTTCTCGCAAGAAAAATATTCTTGAGAAAATATACTTCACTTTTACTTCAAGATATTCAGGTTGAATTAATTCAAGAAACTTACAAATAGAATCAAGAAAATTAAACTTAAGGATAAAAAGGGAAAATTTCCTAATTGAGCATTTTACTAATTTAGGCAAATAATTTTTTTTATTCACTTAAATTGATTTAAAACATAAGCAAATTTAATTTTACTGTTAGATCTAATCTATACCAGAAGTAAAATAAATAAATAAATAATTTGAAGAGTTTGATCATCTTAAACCAAACAGAAAAATTCTTAAATCAAGAATGATTTCTTAATTAAAGAATTTTCTTATTTGATCCGATATAATCAAACTCTTTAAAATGATGTCCTTGGCTCTAGAATTTTCATCTTTAACCAAAAGTTAATTTTGTATCACTATATTTACTAGGGTGGGTCAAAAAAATCGAATAATTTATTTTTGACTTTATACTCTGAAAAATAGGTTCGTAGACACCTAAAAAGAATTCTCTCCAAGTATAAGCTCTTAATTATAACGGGAAGGTCCTCCGCTTTGCGGGTTTCTATTTTTTTCGAATAATCAGATAAAAAAATTTATATCTCGCTTCCAACTGCTTGGAAAAATATTCCGTGGCATAGATTTTGTGAGAAATTGAATGCTTTACAAAAAAGGTCTCTTATGACTTTTTCAAAAACTCAACCGATTAAAAGATATTCATAGTTGAAGTTTGGCTATTTTAAGGAAAATATTCGTTTTTATTATGAATTTTATAAGTCGATGAAAAAAATTATTTCGGATTGCGGAACTCATGATTTTGTAGGAAATTTACTGCTCTACAAAAATGGTCTCTTATGATTTTTGATTAAGTGAAGCCGTTACGAGATATTCATCGTCAAACATTAACGAATATCAATATTTCCAGTTTTTGATCAATAATTCGATAAATTTTAATTTAAACTATGAGTTTCAGGAAAATTTACATAAATTTGAGTTTCGATCGATAAAGAAATGTTATAATAAGTTAGATAAAGAATTATTGGAATTATCATTGATTTTCCTTGGAGAAATGCCTCAAGAAAAGATTTCTTTCAAACGTCCTGGTGCTGTTCATCATGCTAGATGGATGGCTAAGGCCATTTATAGTTTAAAAATGTATCTATTCAGAGATGAATTCAAACTCTCTCAGAAAGAATTGCATGGTCTTCGTCATTTCTGTATTTTTATAGTCACATTGTATTTAAAAGCTTGGTTTTCATCAACTTCTGCAACAACTGCTGCTTATCATGACTTGCAGTTTATGAAAAATTTATTGGAGTACAAACATATCAATCCTTTGATTTCTTCAGCTACGTGTGAAAAAATGATTTCGCACTTATGGTATTTGAGCGATGAACTTGCCATTTTATCACTGTTTGACGATGGCGTTCCATTAGAAGTAAAAAAACGTATTGTTGAAGCTGTTAATACTCGTGAAGGTACAGATTCTAAAGCTAAAAGATTTGTAATTGCTAAAAAGATTTGAATTCATTGGCGCAGAGAACTCTGAGTGACTTTGTGTCTAAAAAGTCATTAAATCTTTTCAAAATCTTCGATCTACCGTATGACTTTCTTGATGTCGATGTTGAATTATGGCCTACTAATGAGAGTTATCTCGAAAATAAAGAATACTTTCAACAACTAAAAGTTGTCAATGATTCAGCAGAGCGAGCTGTTGCATTAGTCAGTGAATATAATCAATGCTTGACAAAAATGAAGAACAATTCCAGTACTTATTGCAAGTTGTCAAAGAACATCAAAAACATTCCCAAATTGTAATAAAAGAAATTATTTATAGTAATAGCGTACTGTTATGTTAAAAATATAGACAATTATATTGCAATTGATAATTCAATAAAAATTTATCTATAAAAAAGTTAAATACTGGTTGTTTCTCACTTGATTCAATACTTTTCATATTAAATTTGACAAAGAAATATGTCATTCACTTCAAATTAAACTAATCATTGGCTATATGTCGAAAAAATGCTCTAATTTCTTGTTTTAATGCAATCAAACAAGCTCAAGACTGAAAACAATATTAAAAAAATTGTTTATAACATTTCTTTATCGATCGAAACTCAAATTTATGTAAATTTTCCTGAAACTCATAGTTTAAATTAAAATTTATCGAATTATTGATCAAAAACTGGAAATATTGATATTCGTTAATGTTTGACGATGAATATCTCGTAACGGCTTCACTTAATCAAAAATCATAAGAGACCATTTTTGTAGAGCAGTAAATTTCCTACAAAATCATGAGTTCCGCAATCCGAAATAATTTTTTTCATCGACTTATAAAATTCATAATAAAAACGAATATTTTCCTTAAAATAGCCAAACTTCAACTATGAATATCTTTTAATCGGTTGAGTTTTTGAAAAAGTCATAAGAGACCTTTTTTGTAAAGCATTCAATTTCTCACAAAATCTATGCCACGGAATATTTTTCCAAGCAGTTGGAAGCGAGATATAAATTTTTTTATCTGATTATTCGAAAAAAATAGAAACCCGCAAAGCGGAGGACCTTCCCGTTATAATTAAGAGCTTATACTTGGAGAGAATTCTTTTTAGGTGTCTACGAACCTATTTTTCAGAGTATAAAGTCAAAAATAAATTATTCGATTTTTTTGACCCACCCTAATATTTATCTAATTCAACTCCTCCAGCACATCGAAACTATTTAATGAGCTTGACAATAAAAGTAAATCGGATAAATTACTATTTAGTTTTGGATAAAAAGTTGTTTCAAGTACCGTAAATTAACAGAAGTTAAAAAATATAAATGGGTGTTGTGTACTTTTTAGAAATATCACTATGTACTTTGTAACTATTCGCAGTATGTATGCATGTATATTTATAAATATACATGTATGTAATGTGTGCATGAATGTAAATGAGATTGTCCATGTAAATGTTCACGACCTCATCCCCTTTTTAGTACTGTAACGCGTAGCATAAAAGGACATTTAAATTCTTCGACACGTAGCTACGACCCAGCTATTTTTTGTCCTCGAAAAACTCGAATTCCTATTCGGTAATACAATCGAGTTGAGATGTGGACACGAACAGCATGAACAAATCTACCGAACAATCGTGACTGTTGTAAAACAAAAATAAACAAATAAATAAATAAACATATATAGTTCTATAAATGTTTAAAGAATAAGAAAAAAGCTCAATAAAATGTTCCAGCTGTAAATTTAATGCACTTTTTATCTCAATCTTTATACGCAAGGTCTTAGGTCTTGTGTCTTATATTTCACTGATAGGAACGAGATACTATTTCATGAGTCACGTGGTTTAATTTTTTAAAGAATAAAGCGTGAATTTTGAAAAAGAATTTTCTTTTTATTTTTTGGTCTAAATTAAGTAACTCCAAAAAATAAATTCTTACTATTTTCGTGGAATGTTTGTGGAATATGGAAGATGAAGACAATTTGAATAACTGGTTCTAAAAAAAATTTGACTTATTATGAACTCCATCCTTGGTAAATTTATAAGGAATTCATAAAAGGATCATTTTATTTTTATTATAATAATTCAAGTTTTTAGGAGTTTCGAACGAATAACTTGTATTTTAGATGCAAAATTATTTTTAAGGTACTTGTATTTATTATTGATTTTACAGATTTTTTACAGTCGAAATTATTTAAAAAATTATTCATGAAAAAGGAACCAGGAATGCAAGCGGATAATTTTTGCTCTTTATTCTCGACTTCTATTATTTTGATTTAATTAAAGCTGAAGCAAAATTCTGAAGATAATATTTTTTTTTTTTCAGTAGATGATCATAATTTTATAAAGTTTGGAGTACTTAGTAAATTTATTAGAGAAAAATATGTAAAAGCTAGAACTTTTAGTTTGTTATAAAAATTGTTGGGTATTTTTTTTTTTTTTCTATTTCAAACTTCTCTAGGTTTTGTTCGCGAATTTCTTAAATCCTAATAAATCAAAATAAAATCCTAAGTTTGTCCTGCAAACAGCTTAAAATATTTGGGAATGTAAATAGAATAAATTATTAGTGTATATCTAATAATATTAACTATGGTCTGTGTAATATAATTATCATAACGCAATATAATATAATATAATTTAATGCAATAATATATATTTAAATAACGCGTAGAGTTAGCGGAATGAAATAGAATGAAAATTATCTGATGCATAACTTACAGTGTGCCGGTAAATTATTAATTAGCTGAAAATTAGTAAAATGTAGGTCGCCCAGAGGAGAGTCCCAGTAGAGTGTACTATATAGTGTGTAGTATTATACGTAGTATGTAGTCCGTAATGTGTAGTACGAGTATATGAGTTGCTTGCGCGGCAAGTATTTGACGCTAATGCGTAAAGTCCGGGCCAATCGCCAAGCTTTGCACGATGCAGTCCCATACCCGACTCCATTCTCGAGTTATATTTCGCTTTTCTCCACCTAACCGCCTTGTATTTGTATGGCAGCAGGTTATATGGATTTTATCTTGTAGAAATGAGACTAAGACCGAGACTCTGAGAGTAGAAACAAGAATAAGAATAAGAATAAGAATAAGTTTAAATAGAAGTACAAGTGTTGGTGAAACAAGTAGAGCCAGCCTTTCATTTTGTTCTCAGCCTTACAGTGTACTGTACTCCATAATACCTTTGTTTAGTTTTTTTGTTTCACTCTTTTCATTTTTGTTTCTCCGTCTACAATTGTTCGTACAATAATCGAGATGAGAAGTAGACAATGAGAAAACAATGAGACACTTTTGTACTCTAACTAAATGGACAACTTGATCGATAACTTATTATTATTATTATTATTATTTAATGGAATAATCTTCTATCCAGAGTCGTGTCTCTTAAATTTATGAATTACTATTAGTATTAATATTAATATTAATGTTATTGATTTTGTATTGTGCAAATGGGCGTGTATTAATATAATAATGACATAATTGTGAGTCATGAGATTGGTTTTGACAGGAGTAATATTTTTAACAGTAATGAATAAATTAACGAGTCCACTGTCTACCCTACGCTAATTTAATCACACTATTAATAATTTGTTATAAGGTATAAATATTAAATAGACTGGTGAGTGCTGTTTGCGAATTTTCGTCTGGTTCGAGTCAGTTTTATTGTCAATTTTGCTAATTACTAACATAATAATAATAATAATAATAATAATAATAATAATAATAATAATAATAATAATAATAATAATAATAATAATAATAATAATAATAATAATAATAATAATAATAATAATAACAATAACATGTAATATATATATTTTCGGTCATTGTTAACTGACAAGGGTTGATTATTTGTCCCACAAACACCCACAGTTTTGATCGATTGCAATGTAATGGTAAATATTATTATGCTCTGTAAATATGGACATAATTGACTAATTATTGTTGTGGTTATTGATTCAAAATTTTGATGTTGCAGGATTTAATGAACCTGAATTGTATTTTTGTCTGATTTTTTTCCAGTAATTATGTAATTTAAATGTTCATTGGACCAAAAAGTATTTCAGTGGAGAGAAATATTGTTGGTACAAAAACAAAAATTATTTTTACGAGAACTTTCGAAAGATTTTGCAATTGAATTTTTAATTTATTTTGTCATTAATGAAAAGAGTGTTTTTTCTTAAGAATTTTCTAAAAAAAATTAAAAATATTTTATTGTATAATATTTATTGAAATCATTCAAAATCATTCTGGGTTCTAAGGTTTAGATTGAAAGCATCCTGAAATACCGTAGGATGTAATAAAAAATAATTTATTATAAAAAAAAAATAGTAAATCTACACAATCACGATTTTTTAACTCGCGCAACAATTATCAGCATAAAAATCACCTCACGGTGTTCAGGCCGTAAAATCGGTCGTTTAAAGATTTAGCTGGGTCAGGAGTATCGGAAAATTCCTTCAGACACTTAAATAATTTTAACTGCCCTGCAGAATCACCCGGGTTTATTACATCCATAAAAAAAGGATTTAATTACCATCAAATGTTTAATTCCAAGTGACATGTAGGGAAATATTTATTCCCATGTCTCTCTCAGCAATCCGTTGGCTGTCAGCAAAAAAAAATTACAACCGGGATGAGGGGGGTGTCATGTCGGAACAAAGAGGGAATTAAATCTGAGCGAGCTTTTTATTTAGAATAGTTTTTAATTTTTGCTAAAAGTGAGACTGCAAAAGAAAAAAAACATGTAAACATAAATGTAAATATAAATAAAAAAAAAGAAAAAAGTATGTAATGAGTATACAAGAGTAATAGCTACATAGAAGCATATATATTGTAGTGTAAGGCCACACAAAGAATATTAAAGGTCGAGTTGAAACAGTGAGTGCAGAATATGAGACGTTGAGTTTCCTAGTTTTCTCATTTGGTATGCTGCAGACCTTCCGACGGTACCGTTCCTATCTATTATCCTTTCTTGCTTTCCAACTTTCTTCAATCTAATAATTTTGCTCTTATTTTATCAATTTATGGATTTGCCCTCGCTTTACTCACTTTCGAATTAGTCTTATATGAATCATTGAATGCACTTCCACATGTGAAAGATATATACGGCATCCGATCCCCGTTAAATTTTAATAAATCACCCAACCTAAACGCCACGGGCCAAATTGATCGCTCAAATCTATAATTTTCACAAATCATTTAATATGAGAAACTACTTTATTTCTCCAGTTACTTTTTTTACTGATAAAATACTCTGCTGACTTACGATTTCGGCTTTTCTCATTTACTTTATTATTATTATCATTATTATTATTATTATTATTATTATTATTATTATTTTAAGATTTTTTTAAGACGCTCAGTTCTAATGTTACGGAGATCTGACGCTGTGAGCTTATAATTTTTTTCTACACGGGTAGTTTTTATTCGTTTAAAAATTACAAAATCCGTTTTTACATCCTCCAAAATCAACGTTAACGTTTTCCTTAATTTTATGTAACAAATAAATTTTTATATTATAAAGAAATTGCATCAATATTTTTTTTTCAATTTCTACAACTAGCATTTTTTGACAAATTCTCTCTATAATTAATTATTTGTTAAGAAGTCACAAAAATTGACGTATAAAAGTTAATTTCATTAATATTAATTTAATTAATTTAATTTAATCAATAGTAGTGATGTTAATGATTTTTTATTTATACTTTAATGTCAAGGTTTATCAACAAAACTTTGAAACAAAATAATATTTTTAAACATTTAGTTCAATGTTACGAATTTAAATTTGTTTGAATGTATTATTATTATATTTTTTTGTTGACTTAAATAATAATAATAAATTGCCACGAAAAAGTCACACTAATTGCATGCCTGCATTAACTAAAAAACTCACAAAAAAAAGTCTCATGAGTCAAGATGGATTATAATGGGTTATAATGGACAAATGACAAATGTCTAAAGACATTAATTACAACTTATTTTATTTAACGAGCTTTTTTATCCTCGTATAAAAAAAAATTCCTCACTATTTTTATTATCTATTTTTACTATTGAAAATTAAATATTTTTTTTTTTTTTTTCTTCATTTTTCAGAGAACTGTTGTCTGCTACAAATACAAAAAAAAATAAAATGGACTTCCGAAGGATGTGCAGTGAATTTCAGGATGAGGAAGATCCGGATAAAATTGTAAGGATTTAACGATTAAATTTATTTCCCTAGTAATTAAAGTATTTAATTAACTAAGCAGCTTGAAAAAGGTTCATTTATTTTTATTCTATTTAGTTTCTCATAAATTCGGTTGAGAAATTCAAACTAATGATTAAAGAAATAAAATTCAAAAGATAATTTAGATCTTCAAACAGAAATAATTATATCAGCAGTATCTCGCGATCAATTTAAAAAAAATTCTACAAGGACCCTCGGGAGCTTTTACAGTAAATTAAAATGTAATTCAATCGAATATTGAAACAAAACAATAATTATTTAGCCATCGTTTGACGACTGCTCACGAAACAGCAATGGAGCTTGAGTGTTTCTTTGGTACATTATATATATGTATATATTTATTCAGTGCCTTGAAGAAATATAACAACAAAATTAAATTTAATCTAAGCTATTATTTTGCTCCATCACCGACTCAATTTAACGAGCCATTGTTTGTGTAATTATAGCTTCCCCTGCATCGTTCTGAGTATTCATAAATGCTTGTACTTTTGATTAAGATAAAAAGTCTCATGATTGATTACAAAAGTTAACTCATTGTAAAACTTGAAACTGCTGACATTCGTGTCCACCCACACTACATAAGCTTTAGCACAACCAGTCAGTCGATAATAAAAAAAGTCGCATTAATCCCTATCTTCATCCACATGCAGACATACAGACATACCCTGTAAAAAATCAGGAGTCAATTTTGACTCCCATAATTCGTAGTGAATACTCAGTTTTTTTTTTTTTTTTTTTTTTTTTTTTCGAAAATCATTCGAGTACGATGTTTTTAACTTAAAATTAATTTTTGTAACCTGAAAGAAATTTTTTATGTCAAATTACGGAAAAAATTTTCAACTAATGAATTTCGAACTTAAGTTTGTAAATATTAATTGTATTTTTCTAAAAAATTTGACTTTGAAACTTGAACATTGAACTAAATTTTCATAAAGATTATTTTTTTTCTTTTTGATAAATTTTGACGTAAAAAAAAAAAATTAATACATTATTAACATTACTATGTTTAATTAAATGAGACTAGCAACCTTGCAGTCATTATGTGACTGCCGTGACTTGTGAACTATAAATAATTGAAGTTTTACTTTAAAATAAAACTAAAAAAAGGGTTATAATAATTTTTTAAATCTCTAGTTACGCGTTTCGTCATTTTTCAGCGAATAATAACTATATAACTATTTTTATTCAATAAAAAAAATAAATAATTCACTCCGTGGAAGTTTTTCCATCAGTGACATAAATAAAATCTTTCTCGGGATTAAATGAACTGAAAATTATTCACTCCTCCGATTTTTTACAGTGTATAGACAGACATCCACACATTCGATAATTTTCTTCAGCAATGAATTTATTATGACAGGCATGTCTATGACAATTTTATTCGACTTCCGAGGAAGTCGTTGTCGCCGGGACAAATTGATTGATGATGAACAACTGATCATGACCAACGATCGACCGATTGTTAAAGCAACTCGTGGGAAATGGCGGCGAATCAACCATAGGCGTCCACATAACATCAAGGCGACTATTATTTACGCGAGTACGAGGGTCGGGACTCAATTTAACAGAGCAGACCAGACCAGAGGGCTTCCATCACACACACTGTTGTAGTACACCTCGCATTAACTCAGGATACAATATATATACACTCAAACAATTCAATCCTTCTCTCCCCTTCTCTATCTCTTTCGTTCTGTCTCTGTCTCTGTCTCTGTCTCTGTCTCTGTTTCATCCCCTGAAAAGAGGCTTCGTGATAAATTCTTATAAATCAAAACAAACACGCTATCCCATTTTCCATCTTATATATTTTCATGTACTAGCATTAACAAGACCTGTTTCCCTAGTTTATCAAGACTTAATATTTTTAGCATTAATATTTAACTACCTTCTATAAATACAACTGCTCATTAAACTCTAGTTAAGATACTAAATTAATGCTGACAAGAAATAATTATTAATTGCTTAATAATTGAGACGTATTTTTCTTCGTTGGTTACAATTAAAATAAATCCAAGAATATTACAGTTTTTAGGTTTTTAATTAAAGAAATAATTAACGCTATCGCGATCAAGGAAATGATAAATTTGATGCGAGATTTGCGGATGTGATTTAATTGTAGAATTGAAAAAAATTTTGTTATAACAATTTTGCACCGATGAAAAAATTTATTTTGTGTACACTAGGGTGTGCCAAAATGTAATTTGCGCGATGGACTTCTTAAAATTGCAATTTTGAGTTCCGCTTTTAACAGGAGTTGTGTTTGGGCATTTCCTGACATATTTTGAGCATAAGGGATTTATTTGATTCTCATAGAATTTTTTACAGTAGCTTTGTTTGGATACTTCTGGTCAAATTTTGAAATTTCTCTAAAATCAAAATACATCGATTTATGTAGCTTGATATGTCCTGATATGATGTAATCATAAAAAAAATTTGATTTTTAAAAAATTAAATTTCATAAAATTTTTAAGATTTAAAATTCTTCAAAATAAAATTTTGACTATTCTTCAAGAATTTGAAGGAAATGAAATAAAAAAGAAATTTACTGTTACGACAATTTTTCAATTCTCAGCAACTTCATAAAATAAATGACAATATGATAGTTTGTTTTTAATTTCCGGAGTGAAACAAATAAAATAAAATACCTATTAAAGTACCATGAAATTGGATAGACAGATTGTCAGAGAATTGAAGTAATTATAATTGGTTGTTTTTAGTTTTTATTGATGGATCGACTGGCGTAATTATGCGAGGCTGTGTCGCAATAATTTCACAAGGAATAATAGCATTGTTTTGGACTCTGTTTCAATGGGTTTGTCCATCATTATCACAGCGACACGATTAATTATGAGCTTAATAGTGTTAGTCGTTGTTTGTTCGATTTGATGATTAAAATTTTAATTATTTGCGGCAACAAAGTTAGTGTATTCTTTTGAGCATAAATTTGAATTATTTTGTCGGTAGATGTTGGATGAGTTAGCAAATAGAGAGTAAATGCCACATTAATTATTTAAATTACATTCGTTTGCGGTACTTCAATGGAAATTCTTTGAATTCTTTGAGGATTCTAGTTTCAGTTGAAAAATCCAGTGGTTCTATTTTCAACAAGTCTGCTTTTGAACTTGAAGAAATTTTTTGCTTTTTAGCTTTTTGTGGATGTTTATTATAAAATTCCCCGAGAAATAATGATCGAAATACTAAAAATAAAAGAATAAAAAAAATTTTGGCTTAACCAAGTAACTTTTTTTACTAAAATTGATCAAGTGAAATGTAATTTTATTTCTCTGTTTTTGAAAATATAAAATTTTCAAGAAATAAAAATAAAACACTAAATAAATTTACTCACGAGGATTTTGATAATAACCAGTGGAATTAAACCGTGACAATGCAATCGCCTGAGAAATTTTGGTATGCAAGGCAGTGATGTAGGAATCCGCGACGTCGTAAATTAAGTAAGATCCGTAGTACCGTCCCCGGTTGTTCATTTTAGGTTTGCGCTCCATCACAAATCACAGAATTAAAAACAAAAAAAAAATAAAATAAAATAAAAAGCACTTGAAGCAAATGAACAAAATCAAACATTCAAAAAACAGTGGAAATATTCGATCCCCAAGGAGGCAAATTATGACTCATGATTGATGCTATTACTCATGAGTGATGACATTTGATTGGTCTGCGAACAAATGGTAGCAGTTGGCTCCAGTTCTGGGTGCATTGGTGCAGCTCCAGAGTTAGGAGATTAAAAAAACATATGGGAATACTATATGCTATACATAACAGCAGTAAAAGCGGCATAGCTGTAGCAGTAAAAGCAGTAGCGTAAACGGCATCAAGTTTGCCGGTGGCAGGGCGGCATATCGATAGCCTGGTGCACTGTGCACTGTGTAGTGTGGCTTTGTGTCACGGACGAGCGTATTCCTCCTTGGGTACTTCTCGTATATCACTGAAACTAGGACACACCTATTCGATCGATTTACGCGCACGCAATGACCGTCAGTCGCGTCACTGATTGTATTTCACAGTAGAACCATTCTCGCGATCCGCTCGTATATTCCGACATGAAATGCTTAATCGCGTATCTCTAATGTCCTTCAATCTGATCTGCTTTCAAGCTTAAAACTTTATCAACACCAACATATTTCGTTTGAATTGTATTCAATATTCAATATTCAATTTTCGATATTATAATACTGTAATTTCATCCTATGATCATTTATAACACATAACAGATAAATTTAAGGAAAAATCACCCTCACTTGAAGTAATCCATTTATATTGTATAAAACTTTTGATTTACATCAGAGTTTTCGGTATTGGAATGGTCAGACATTGCACCATTTAATTTCCTTCAATTGGTATGAAAGGATCGAACAATCGTCAAAATTGACCTTTTTTTGTGGAAAATTAAATTTTCAACAAGAAAGGTATCACATGATTTTTTTTGTATGTATCTTCAATATTTAACTCACAATTTTTATTTTAACTTTTTATAAACTAACACTAGTTATCCTTTTGACAGTGGATGTTATCTCAGCACTTTCAGTTAGAATTCTGGCCAAAAAATAAAGATACGTCAAAGTTGATAAGGACCTTTTTTTTATGATGTAAAATTTTTTGGAAAAAAAAATTTGACGATTGTTTCGTATTTTCAATATTTAATCCAGAATTTAGATTTTAATTTTATAAACCAACACTTGAGTTATCCTTTTGACTGCGGATGTTATCTCAGAACTTGGGGCTTGAAATCTGACTACAGGATTGAAGATACGTAAAAGTTGATAAGGACCTTTTTTTGCAGAACGTAAAATTTCTAGCATAAAAAGTCTCTTATAATTTTTTCGTATCTTAAATATTTACCCGTTTATTTGAATTTCAAGTATTTAAAAACTTTGGTATTGGATTTTTATTGAAAGCGAATTACGAGACATAGTTGAAGGATCGCGAATAGGAGCAAGACTGTCGAGCGGAGGATCGTGTGTATATAAAACAGTGATTGTGAGTAATGTACAGGCGGTGGACGTGTATGTAGATGCTAAGTTTAAATAAATGTACACTTATAACACGCACGTTGTTATATATGTTATACATAGTTATCTGCGTAGAATTAGCTGCGAGTTACGGGCTGCGAGTGGGCACAGTCCACTTCGAAACGGAAACGGCTCGCTCCCACGAAGCGGAAGCCACGACCGGATATGTTACGAGTCAACGGGTACCTCTGATTATGAACCACTAAATTCCACTAGATAAAATCATACTACGCTAATTACGCTAACACCCGTCGTTATATTTTATTGTCACATTTAATTTCTTTGTTTGTTAAAACACTCTCTTCAGTTTTTAATTAAAATGTAGGTACTCTCTATATTACGACGTAATCATTGTTTGTTTACTTATTTCAATTATCTTGATAATTTTTTCTAATTGTTATTCCTAATTACATAATTACTTTTAATGAGCCAAAATTATTATTAATACTTATTAGTATTATTATTATTATTTGTAAAAGACGAAAAAAATTTTAATCACATACTAAATTATTATCTAGTTACTATAAAAATGGTTATAACTCCTTAAATATTAATTTTATCAAAAAATTATAAGAGACCAAAGTTATAGCTTAGAAAATTTCATACAAAAAATTGTCTTGGTGCTATGAAGCTATCTCCAGTATTTTAGGAGATATAGTAACTTGAGTAGTGCTCAAATAATGAAGAATGAAAAATCATTATTTAATCATTATAAAAATGGCTCTAACTCCTGAAATATTGATTTTGGGAAAAAATCATAAGAGACCAAAATTGTAGCTTACATGATTCCCTACAAAAAATGTTATTATATAATAAGGCTATTTTCAGTATTTTACGAGATACAGTGTCTTGAGTACTGCTCATTATTTAGTTACTATAAAAATGACTATAACTCTTAAAAGATTGATTGAAGAGAAAAATATTATTATTATTCCATTAGAAAATTGATTGATATGAGTCTCGTATTTTTATTAAACTTTTCATAAACGTAATTTAAAGAAGAATTATTTTACGAAATTGACGTATTAATTTATTTCCGTGCCCGAGGGTTTCCTCGATCGTTTAACCTCAACAGAGACAAAGTAAATTGGAAGAGAATAGACTAGCGTAGTAACATTAATTCGAGATATATTTTTCATTTAAATAAAGCGAGGACAATCGAGAGTCGAATTTTTAATTTAACTTGTAAGAGAAGTGAGTTTGTATTTGTTTTGAATTAAAAGTTAGTATTGCCCGTTTATTCTCAGTACAGAGAGTAGAGCACAGAGTACAGGTTCTCTTGAGTTATGTTTGATTGTAGATCGTATAACCAGAATAGAAGAGAACAGTAGTAGAATGTACAGTAGCAGTGCTGACTGTTATTCTTGTGCAATGCTGAATTCAGCTGTAACCTGTTGAGTTTTAACTGTCTACTGAAGCCATAAATACACCAGATACGTCGCTGATAGTCTTTGCCTTTTCACTTAGCTGTCTCAATCTCGTGCACAACAAATGCATATTCACAATACAATTTATCTCACTTCTGACTTATCATTTCTTATTTAATAATTTGTCAACGTCGCTGACGATAAACATTAGGCCTCACAAAACATTATACATATTATATTACTCGAACTTTAACTCTAATTCTAACTCTGACTTTTTTCTTTATTTTCTTTAGTCGTTATAACCGTGTAATGTGTGGAAATGGTATTACTTTTTACTATTGGAAATATCAATCTTGTTATAAAATTATTTATTCTTTTTACGAGCTTTTTTTTTTTTTTTATCTATCTATACACACATCTATTTTTTTAATGAAAAAAGTGACTGACATTTTCAATTAATTTTTCCAAGCTTGTAATTTTTTTAAAAGAAAATTTTTTACTACAACAAAAGTTTAGAAAATTTTAAAGTGCACGACTCATAATACTCGGTGAATTTTTTATTGACACTATGTTAAATTGGTAATTGATAGAGTAAAGAAAGAAATTTTTGTTTGATGGTACATAGAAAAAAGTAAACTGCAATATATTATAGTTGATTTATAATAAGTAATGATCAACTTCTAAAAATTACCATTTCAATCAGTAAAATCGTGATTTTAATAATCATTTTGTAATATTTATCATTTAAATTCTCCGGAATCCTAGTGAATTTTATAGTTTACTTCTTTCCGTGTATACAAATTATTTTGACTCTTTTTACTAACAAGAGTAAAAAAATAAAAATAGTTGCCGAGATATAATTTTTATAAATTTTTTTTTTCCGTTTAAAATAAATATTCTTACCCGAGTATTTATTGTGGATTTATTTTCTTAAAAAATAAATCCACATCAATCTTGGGGTGTATTACAAACATTATTTTTAGTGGCGCATATACGAGGCGATAAAATTTTAAAGCTTACCGAGCAATATCCCAGGGAAATATCTTTTTAAATATTTCTTATTCAGAACTCAATTGAGATAGAGATTTGAAAATTTAAAGATCTTAATCTTTTAATAGTACATACATAACCTGGAACAATGAATAAGATATGAGTACGCCATGCCAATTTTTCTGGGTCATTTTGCTTTGTGCTTTCCGCTGACTCTATTGTATTAATATTGTAATTATTTAAATTTCAATTATTAGAAAAAACAATCAAAAAATTTTTCTCTTAAATATTCTAGGAGTTAGTCATTTTTATAGTGACTAGATAATAAACACTACTTAAGACATTGTATCTCCTAAAATACTGAAGATAGTCTTATAACACAAAAACGTTTTTGGTAGGAAATTTTATAAGCTACAATTTTTGTCTCTTATGATTTTTTTTCCAAGATCAATATTTCAGGAGTTATAGCCATTTTTTACAATGACTAGATTATAATTTTTTTATTCTTCACTATCTGAGCACTACTCAAGTAATTATATCTCCTAAAATACTGGAGATATCTTCATGGTATAGACAATTGTTTATATAAAATTTTCTAAGCTATAATTTTGGTCTCTTATGGTTTTTTGATAAAATTAATATTTAAAGAATTACAGCCATTTTCAGAGTAACTAGATAATGATTCGGTAGTTAATTCAAGAATTTTCTATTTTAATAATGATAATAATAATTATAATTATAATTGGTACTTATCATTCGTCGACTGTATTCAATAAATGTATAATTTTTCTTATTACGGAAGACGATAAATTATTAATGAGCAGATAAGTACTCAAGACAGATAGTGTATACCTTGCTTGTGAATAATTACTTCCCTCGGGTATAAGTATTGTCATTTTTCAGTGTAATTATCTTCGTAGAGAATAGCTCTCTTCACTCACTTGTCGAAAATGATCAGTTGCGATCGATTTATCGGTATCGTCTTCTCAATATTTGGAAATAAATAAAACAAGAAATAAAAAAAAAAAAAAAATTTGTAACTTTTTATTTTTATCGCATAGCGTGGTGAAATATTTTTTATACTTGCAGTAACAGTTAATTTATTTACTATTTCATGCTCGAGTATAAAGAAAAAATAATGACAATGTATTATTAAGATGTCGTATATATTCTCATATTAACATGTTTTAATATTAATATTAATATTAATACGCTCAGAGGGACGTTTTTATGCACACGATTTTTAAAAAAATTGAGTAATTATATATTTTGTTGAGATAAAAAAAATACGGTTGCATGCCTGAAATAGTTTTGTTAATAATTGAGTATATAAGTTTGTAGGTGACACACATTGTTATGCGTAGACAAAATATCCGTGACTGAAAAATTAGCACATTTTAGCTCTAACAAAAGAGTAAAATGCAATTTCGCGTGCTCTGTGCAATACACTGAGAGCTTATATATATACACTAACATTATTTCATGATTCTTGTTCAGATACTTATATTTTATACTTCCAGATAATTATAACATAACTATAACAGTAATAATAATAATAATGAAAGTAGAAGTAGAAGAAGTGGTAAATATAATGAAAATGAAAATAAAAAAATAATAATAATACACGATACCGTTTTTGTAAAAGAAATACATAACAAGTAATCGTAAACCATAATAACGTAAACATTTTTTTTTTTTTTTAGTTACAAATGGCTGAAAACACTATTCGGCTAAATTTATTCAAATTAACTTATCGGGTGAATTTACCGAGCAATTTTACTGAACAAACATTTCTCAAATCGATCATAGGTGACATCTGATGCACTGACATTTTTAAAAGCTACCGAGTGTGAGGAAAACATTTTAGAAATTGCATTGGTATAGATTCAATTTTAATTTTCCATTAAAGTATATTAAAACTGATGGTTAATTTGTTCGTTAAATTTTTAGTAGATTTTATGAAAGTCGAACTATTACATTTATCTTTATGCAACTTAAAAAATTTTGTAATAAATTTTATTACAATTTATTTTATAATAAATTATAATCTCTAAACGGTTCTTCAAAAATTTCATAGTTTAAGTTGTCCTTTTTTTTTGTATTCAATCAGATTAGTACTTTGGGCATAAACAAGTTAATTTTGATGATTAATTGATTAGTGTACCTTTAAAGGATCAGAAACTATGAAATTCAGTGCACACACCGGAATATGTAGTAAAACCACCTGATTCGCTGGAAAACCCTAAAAAGCATCAGCATAGAATGGAAACTCAATGATGGCCAGTGTAAAACATCGAAATGGATCGAAAAATAGTAAAAAGTATGGAAATAAACTGTTTCGAAACTGCCCGCTTTCAAAACCATAAAAAATTATGACATACCATAAAAAAACATATATGTCTTTTGGAAAGTATTGAAAATCATTGAAATTCTCTGAAAAACATTGAATTTCAAAAAATGACACTCTAAAGCCCAAAAATTCTCCAAAAAACAATGAAAAGCTTTTGAGGTATCGAAATCGTCATAAATGTATGTGTAGATGCCACAAACATTATAATACAACTAAAGATTCTCATTCCTTTTTCTCACAGTACGACAAAGTAAAAGAAAATGTCAACACATCACCATTAAAATACATCGAAAACCACTAAAAAGCATTACATTACATTAAGTCTTACATTTCACATCAGAACTGAAAAACATCACACGTGAAGTTAGAATACATTGACGAACATAAAAATTTATGAGCTAAATAATCATACATTAAACATGGATGGAGTTGGTTCGTCAAAGTTTGTTAAAATTTTGCATCGAAATTAGTATTCTTGGTATCAATAATCCTCAAACTTCTTATATATTTCCACAATGATACTTGAAATATTTTCCAACAAAACTTGTAAAGAGCAAATTGAAAGCATAAATATTAATTTTATTTTTATCTTTACTGTGCATTTACTTTTTATGTCTCTCAAAAGTATATATATCTAAGGTATAATTTCATTTTCTTCGAAAGCGTCAAAATATTAGCATATCGATCGTCCAAGACTGCATAGCTATATCCAACTACAAGTACAAGTGCTATATATGTATACACACAGAAGAGAGAAGGGCGGTTAGAGCAGGTTTGTAGGGTGGGGGATCAAAGAGGGTGGATGATATCGGCTGTTTTAAATTCACCAAGAAGTCTTTCCGGGCATCAGACACACAACTCTACTACTCAAGTGTTTCTACTAGTAAATACGATACCTTTGCTCTTATTCCTATTATCCTTCGATCCATATCCATAGGATCTTTCTCTCCGTTTTTTCTCTTCATCTCCTCTTTTTCTACACCCATATCACCCATTACCCTACTTTATCCATATATATATATATATATATATATATATATATATATATATATATATCTTTTTTTTATTCGTTATACTTTCATCTCCTAACTTAACATCCGTTCTACTTATTTCCCTACACTGTCCTCCGGAGGATGAGGATGAGAATGTTGATGCTGATGTCCTATTGTCGTTATCGTTTCTGTCATTTGGTCCTCGTTTTACCGCGTCTTTACGGGAATGATATTTCCTCGTATCAATTTAACCCAACGGCTATTTGAGTCAACAGCATAAAGCTATGTATATATATATATATATATATAAATCGAGATATATACCTTTTTATTTTATACCCTTTATAAAATACGAATATATGGTTTACGTTACACCGTATCATATAAACCCATTTCAATCAATTTTTTAACACATCCATCCGTGGGTAATTGCATTTTTGTTCCTAATGCATTTTGCTGAAACTTCATTTACAAAACAAACACTCAGTTTCAGCTACCCACTTTTTTATTTCTCTCTCTGTAGATTGTACTTTTTAAAAAATTTTTTTTTTTATTATAAACAATCGTATTTATTTTTGTTTTCTACGGAAATTCAATACGCTTTTTTAGACGTTTTTAGGTTATTATTATAAAAGCTTCTGGCAATACGGGGATGAAAAATAAATCCAAGGTAATACGGATTTTTTTTTTCGAGAGACAGGTGAAGGAGGAGGATTTTCAGGTAAATTAAAGGAATATTTTAAAATCAAACATCGTTTTGTAGCGAATGAATATTTGAATATTTAATGTTTGACGAGAAATAATGAAATATTTGCGTTATGATGAAATTTGAAGAGGGTAATTTTTTTTTAACAAACTAGAACTTGTTTTTTTGGAACTAAATTTAACTCTAAAAACCCTTTTTATAATTATCTATCTTAAAAAAGCATACAATACCCTCAAAATACACAATTTTAGATTTAGACTTTTCAAACGATATTAAATTTAACTAAAAAAATTCATTTTATCATTTAAATGATTTTTTTTTAATCTCTCAATTATGTAGATAATTGAGTAGATATAGTATTTTGGAAACAATTTTAGGTTTTTTTTTTGAATTTTTTTATTGTGGAGATTTTTTTCCCTTAAATTTAAAGTAGTAATTTTTCCAGTAGGAAAATTGAATTTTAAACGAAAAATATGATGTCGCGCTTACTCATCCGTTGACAAAATAACCGTATGTTACGATAACCGAGTAGCACAATAACTGAGTTAAAATATCTGAGGGAGAAAATATTTGAATGACAGAATTTAATGGAAAAATTGAAAATTTAAATTTGAATTTCAACATTAATTTTTTGATACGTTTTTATTAGCTTGACCTTATAAGCATGAAGTGGAATCTTCAAAGGTAATTTTTACCGACTGAAAGATGTCTGCAAATATTTACCAATGGAATATTTACAACAGTTTTATTAAGAACTCCTCGTTTTTTTTAGAATTAAATAAATTTTTTTAACTTATTGAAAATTATTTAAAACTTTCCTTTTTTTTGGGATTTTTTTAGCTTACCTAATAGAGATAGATCTAATAGAGGAAAAGTCTTATTATTTGTTTTTGACTTTTCTTAAATAAACTGTCGATGATAGCGTAAAAATTTTAATAGACATTTTTTAGGATATTTAATTTGCTACAAAATTTGATTTTATTTATTTATTTTTTTTTTTTTCTAAGACCAACTTGAGATTCGAACCCACGCCTGGCTGGTGAATTAGTTTGAGTACTCTATTTAATTTTTATTATTTTATTAGTTTTATTATTTTTTATTTAAATTTTACACTATAGTTTATTATCAAAGAACTTCAAAGTTGATAATTGACCTAAAAACTCCTTAGATATAATCAGAAATATTTTATTACACAGCCAAAAAATACAAACAATGATTAAATTACTTGGTGCATTTCGTGAAGAAAAGTAAATTACAAAGTATAGAAATACTAATTAAACGGTACTCAACATTTTGATAAAATGAAATTTTCTCGCTAAAAATAAAAAAGGTTACTATACAAAAGTAAATATCTATATATATTTATATATTAATACATAAGAACAACTTTCAGCTCATCTAATTTTCTTTCTCTTAAACTTTTCTCTGTATAGCATATCCCGCCCTCTTCTCGGCATTTTCTCTCCCATTAGAAGGATTAAATTCATAATTTCATTAATTATAGGAAGTACCCTATCTCGGGGATACTTGACTCGCTGCTGTTACTCCATAAAAAGACAACTTTCATTTTTGAGTAAAGAACAATACGGATATGCCTTTTAATCTTTAGACACATATACATTATTTCTCAAGCACCGTCTTACGCTTCGCATTAAATGAAAAAGCTCGCTCAGAAAAAACAAAAATGTTGTAAAAAACGGGTACCAGCAAGCTGCTAGTCGACTATATTTATTGTTATTATTATTATCTTTGCACTACAGAAAAAAATTACAATTTGAATAGTACACTGTAAATAATTGAGAGTGAATATGGATTTTAATCAGAAAAATATCCGAGTACGAAATTGTTATACTAAAATAATTTTTTATTTAGCTGAAACAAGTTTCATATGCAAAATTATAAACAAATACTTTAAAAAATTTATCTCAAGTTTAAGTTTGAGAATATTTGTTGTATTTTTTTTTAAATTTCAGAAAAAATGCTACTTGTAAAAATTAAAAAAAAAATATTGATGCAATCGTTTTCAATATTAAAATTTATTTCTTACATCAAAGGACGGAGGATATACTAATTTTGAAGTCTCTTTACACGCATTTTGTAATTTTTATTAAAAAAAAAATTTACTTCGCGAAGTTTTTTCTATTAATAATATAAATGAAATCCTCTCGGAGTGAATTTCACTCCGTAGCAAACAAATAGACTTAAAATCATCCACTCCGCATTTTTCTTCTCTCTAAATAATTTCCCCTAAATTATCAAGCAAATTTTTTATTGGTACAAAATAACAGCGTTAAATAATAATAAAAAGAGAGCGTGTTCTTAATTCCAATAAATTTTGTTAGTTTTTTGGTTATCCAAAAATGAGTGGTGGACACAACCGAGATTTCTCTCCAAAAGTGAATTGTCTCAGCTCCGAGAGCTGAGTTAGATACCCGCCGTTCAATGAGAGCCCGAGAGAGAGGGCTGAAATTTATAAGCGAAAGGAACGGAACACCCGTTGAATCATATAGTTATTAGGGGGCTCTGGTTGCCCCCTTCCTTTGGTAGCTTGCCTTCCTTTCCTGGTTGATCGCGCCAAAACTCAGATTTATCCCCGGAGGAAAAGGGGACTGAAATTTCGCAGGGCATCAAGCCAAATCACAGACAGTATATATACATACATACAGTTATTCTCATCTCTCTTGGCCGTTTTTCCCCTAGTTACAGTTAAACATACCCGCGTAGGAGCTATAGCTTTTCAGCAGTTGCAATCCTCGGCGCTCCTTAGTTGACTGGTTAAATTTAGTGGACGCTTAGAAGGGAAAGGGACGGAGGGACTTAGGAAGGAAGTCGCCCGCGTTGGCTCGGACAGTAACCAAAGAGAGAAAGCTAAAGATTTTGATCGGTCACCCAAATGGATCTAGATCTTCATGCTTGTCTTGCTCTTTTATTTGGCTTTCGTGTCCCTTTTCATACATGCACTACATTTGTACTTATATTGTCTATACATACAAATATATACAGATATATACAGGCATGTATCTACATGAAAAGTTTTAGTATATACATAGATAATGCGCATACACCCCAGTGTGCTAACATATTCATAGTATTAACAACTCCTTTCATTGTTTCAACTTTGTTTCAAATATTTATTTCTTTTAACATTCTTTATTTACACGACCTCATTTTTTTTATGTACTTATTCTTGTACTTGGCATTTTCAAAAAGAATTTTTAAAATTTAACACTTTTATTATTATTATCATTATTTGAATTAATATAAATGCAAGAAAACATAATTGAGTTATAAATATGTAATATCCTGAGGCTAAATTAACATTATTATCATTATTTTTACGAATGTTATAATGTCAATGACTTGAATACAAAATTGCATGTAATTTGCAGAGATAAATATATAAATATATAAAAGTATTAATTTGTTTTAACTGCCCGTGAAGAAAATTTTTTATAAGCTCAAATATAATTTTTATATCAAAAGTAGTGTAAAAATTTCCAATAGATGGCGCATGGTCGCTGTATTATCTCCTTAGGAGAGACTTAAGTTTGAGAGGAGTTAAATTCTGAGTAAAAAAATTTTTTTAACTTTTTTAAGGAGCTTTTTTGAAATGAAATTTTTTATTTAATTAACTACTGAACCAATTTTTTTTTTAATAAAATGTGTTAATTGATATACACATTTTTATAAAAAAAAAACATCATTACAACAAATCATTGCTTTTATTCTCACAGCTGTATATTAGCAAATCATGTTCAAAAATCGGCCATATATCACCGAGAAAATTTTTATGAGTGGTTCCCGTTTGTAAATGCTCAGAGATAAATAACCGATTAAATAATAAAATAAATTGGATGTTCTGCTAAAGTTAGCATATTAAAAAAAATGTATCTGCAGTGTAATAATCCAGCTTAATTTAAAAAATTATAATAAAATAATAATAACAATGATGATAATAAAGTATTTTTTTATTAAAAAGTTAATATACTAGAAGTATTAAACTTAAAATCATAAATTTGATGAAACTTTTTTTAATTATCCGAGCTGTAAATAACCCATAAATTTATGGATATGATCAGCTTTCAGAGGAAATGTACTTGTCAGACTCGAATAAAGACCGAGTTTACAACTTTTTGAAAGTCGAGTAAACTTTCCAAGAAATAAATCCGATACGATGAAATATTTGTTGGGATATTAATTCAATACTTGCTCTACTACACTTATACTTATTGTATACATGGACTATTGTTATTTTTTATTCACGCCATCGACAGGCTTGTATTTTTTTCTTAATCTATGATATTTAAAATTTAAACCCGGCCATAAAAGTCATACTTAACTTATTTTATTAAATAACAAAGTTCTGTAACTTTTTAATAATAAATTTTATCGACTATGTATTTACGGTGACCAATGGTTAGTAAAAACAGAACTAGAATCTCGTTCTCCTGTAAAACTTAGGTGCATCCTGAGAGTAATCCGAAGCTAAAGCTATCAATCGGCTCCTCAAACTTTTATTTTTCCCGCTCATCCCTTTTATCTCTTAATTCTGGCTCACGAATATCATTACAAGGTTAAACTGAATTTAACCAGATTAACCGTGCTCAACATAAGAACAACTCACTAACAATTAAGACCAACTTAAACAAAACTATCCTCCCCCTCACACTCGCCATTCCTTTATTCATTTAATCTAACAATTGCTATTCTACATCTTATACTCTTGACCTTTTGACCTGTTCTTACTATCAATTATTACCATTATTATTATTATTATTATTATTATTATTATTATTATTATTATTATTATTATTGTTATCACAATTATTATACAAAAAAACCAGAAAATAAAAATTAAAAAAAATTATGATAATGTTTTTCTCTTAAATCAATATTTTAAGAATTATCATTTTTATAGTGAGTAGATAATGAGAATACTTAAGATACTGTATCTCTTAAAATATTGAAGATAGCTCGATAGTATCGAAACATTTTTTGTAGGAAATTTCTTCAGTTACAACTTTTAACTCTTATAATTTTTTATAAAAACCAATATTTAAAAAGTTATAGTCATTTTTATAGTGAATAGATAATGATTTTTTATTCTCTACTATCGGAACACTATTTATGTTATTATGTCTCTTAAAATATTGATTATAGCCCAAAAGTGTGATAACATTTATTGAAGGAAATTTTTCAAGCTATCTTTGGTCTTTTATGATTTTTTCCAAAAATCAATATTTCAAGAATTATAGCCATTTTTAGAGTAACTAGATAATGATTTATATTAAATCGAGAATTTTTTTTTTTTTGTAAATAATAATAATAACAGTACTTTAATAAATTTTTGGTATCGTTACGTTTAACCAACTCAAGGCAAAAACGTCAAAAAAATTTTTCAAAATTTTTTTTTTATTCCAGTTATAGAAATTGAAAAAATGTAAATTCAATTAGATAAAATTATTTGTTAAATAAAATCTCAAAATTATAATCAATCTCCTGAATTAAGTGTAATAATTACGAGAAAGTTTTTTTTTATTTAAATTCCTGGTATCTCAAAAGTACCCAACCAATTCCGTTAATCTTGAATCCTGACCTCGAAAATTTTTTAAAGAATAAGTAAGCTGAATTTCGTAAAAATAATTAAAGAATCGACACCAATTTTTTTGAACATCATAAAAAATGAACCAATCGATCAACCCAAACCCAAAGTCCAATTTAAATAAATTGGTAATTTAAATTACGTGAGTAAAAAAAATAAAAATTAACCTCACCACGAAAAAACATAAAAATAAAACTAAAAATAAGCACCTGATTTACTGTTGACTGCAGAGGCGGGATGACTTATATTGGCGGTAGTAGTCAACTTATTTTCACTTTTCTGCGGAACACTCGCCGTCGAAATAGGTCCTGGGTTGGTGATGGTCGTGATAGTGGTCGGCATCATAAGAGTTGACATGGTCAGCATCGTCGGGCGATTTATCGCCGCGGCGAGTGTTCTTCGTTACAAAATATTTATAACAATAAACCAGCGGCCAAAAATTCTAATAATTACCAAAAACAAACTAATGACTCTCTTCTGTATTAATTTTCCAACCAAAATTACAAATTTATCCCGATGAATATAAAATAATCACAGAAAATCAGACAGATTTATTTTATTTCTTGAACACCCGCGACAATTCTAATAAAATACAATAGAATAATGATCTCGGCTTAATATTTACAAACACTCACTCATTAGGAACATCACAAAATGATAGTCCGGGCACTGAACGGCGACACTGAAACCGGCTTACCACAGGACCGATTCGTTATTCAGCACTCAAAATAAAAATTAATTAATAATCAATAATAATAATAATAATAATTTTATTTTGAATTAAAATGAGTTCGCGAGTTAAAATAAATAGAGGGGATGTACAACAATATTAATAATATTAATAACGATTAATGACGTTAGGTAGCTGACTAACGTTGAGAAGGAACAACGGCGTCCGAGCGAGGGTAGAGTCGAGACCCTTCTGACGGGGTGAACACGCAAAAAGGACGGCTTTGCTGCTGGGTGACCCCGCTCGACGTCCCTCACACCCTGGATCGCCCGGCGTCGCGACGTCGGGCACAGGCGCCGGTGTTTCCGAGCATCCGCGGAATCACACGAGCTAAGACGTAACGGCAACAGTCGCTTGGAAGCTTCCTAACGCGAATAAGGGGCTGCTTTCTGCTTAAACCTCTATACTTCTGCACTACTTGCTTTACTTTGGTTTGGTTTAGTTGCTTTCTCGATTCGATACGTACCGCGAACATATATGTATGTATGTATGTATATGTATATATAGAGCGCACAGCACAGTACTCCATTTACCAAATCCCTTGACCTTACCACCTTACTCTACTTTTTGAAATCATTATTACTTGTTCGTCTCCGGAGCGCTCGCTCCTATTTCAACTTCTTACTTCTATTTAGCTACGGTTCTTCTGTCCTCTGGCTCCTTGGCTCCTTTATTTATTTTGTCGTCATTTTTTCATAGTTTATGGCTTAATCAATACTCATACCCTTTTTCATCTATGGTTTACGATACTTAATCTTGGTCTGACATCAAATTATCCGAAATTCATAAATAACGGCACCGGAACCAAATGGATGGATCCGAGATTCTATTTTTCAGGAGATTATTGCCCGGAGTCTAGAAAATTTTTCGAGTACTCTCTGCTGAGAAATATGGAGTGGATTTGTCCGAGGTCCAGTTTTTTACTTGTTTTTAAATTTTAATTTAACGATAGATTATTTGATAATTGAAACAAAAAATGCTATTTCCCGGATAGTTGAAATGAATGTGGCTACATTTTATTAAATAGGTGATTTTAATTTATTTTTAAAATGAAAAATTTTTCAATTCAAGATATTTAATTGTTAAATTTATTTTTAGATGAAAACTTATAATCAAAATTTAATTTTTTCATGGAAATTGGAAAATTTAATTGTTATGATTGATAATAATAAAAAGTTGTGAATTTCAATGAGAAATTTTTGAGAATAATTGTTAATTAAGACTAATTAAAAAAATTAAACTTTTTTTGGATTGCTGTAATTTGGATACTACCTGACCGATTTAGTTCGTTTTTGAGCTTAACCTCGGAAATCATTTAAAAAATGAGTATGTTGACTTTCATTAAAATCCATTAAGAATTTTCAATTAGCAATCGCTATTTTTGTAACAGTAATTTTTTTTTTGTAAAAATATTGAAAAACAAATACAGAGGTAGATTAATTAAATAATTGTTCGTAAAAGTTTTGGGTAGTTAATAATTATTCTGGGTCAGTGGTGCGCTGGGTGTTATTAATTTGAAGTTTTAAAAAAGTTTTTAAGGAGGTTGAATCTTTTTAATTATTCCTCTAAAGTAAGCAGCGTTAAATTTTAGTGGTTTTTTGTTTGTACACTTAAATTATTTTATTTTATTTCATTTTATTATATCATAGGATTAAAGTTGAAGTAGAAATTTATTTTGAATTCCGGTAAAGTACAGCGCAGGTGTGATGCTGCTGGAAATTTATACATGCAGTGTATGGATTTGGTTATAAATGATCCATATATGGTCGGTTGTTCCTTTATATGTATATAGATATAATGCCGCTGTAACTTGCTTATTTATATGAATAAATACCTATAAAGCGGGTGGCTGGTTTACGACCACCTTCTCTTCTTTCTGTATGATACTTAAATCAAAAAAATTTTATACCATCAATATATTCCGCTACTTTTGACGTATCTTAAACATTATAATGCACTTTTATTAAATAATATTTATAGATTAATTCTTCCCAAAGATGCTACTTAAGTAATGTTCGAAAAAAATTTTTTTTCTTACCATGAAATGTCTAAAAATTTTTTAATTATTATTGTACATTTAGAATTTTAAATATATATTTAAAAAAATTCTTCTCTAAGAGATCTTTTTCTTTTTAAAGATTCAATATTATTCGTAAAAGGTTTCAGATTATTTTTTTATATTTATTTTAAATATTAATCTCTGTGCATAGAATTTAAGCTTTTAATTATTGGATTTTTGATGGCTAATAAAATTTTGAAATCACAATTATTTTTTATATCCATTGATTTTATTTTGTTCATTTTTAAATTATAATTTAAACTGAATGTCTCGTAGCAAGAGTGGAATTTTCAAATTAATATTTTTTTTAAAAACAAGTGGTTTATTTTTTTTCTTCAGTGTACATGCTCGTCACATAATTCAATAAATTAATTTCGATACAATTATAAATTATAACAACATTAATATTCAACGAAAAAACAATAATTAACAATTTCAAAAACAATTAACGCGCTTCACAATAATGATTAACATGAAATTACACAAATACAAATACAAACTAATTTAATAATTCGTTATCACAATCGCTCGATGAATTATAGTACTCGATTATCTGGGAAAAAATCATATTCCATAATATTAATTAAAATGAAAACAATTATTTCAAATATGAATAAAATAAGGTATAACAATAAAATTTTGGATGCAATATCAGTCATTATAATAAACAACGGATTACTAAGTGTATTTAATTATTATTTATTCATCACAAAAGAATGATAATAATTAATAAATTGGAATGGAAATATAACGATATAAATCCGCGAGTAAATGAATCATAGATGGAACGTTATAAAAACGTTGAATAATGCTCGTACATACAGACGATATATTACAAAAGTAACGTGGATGATGCTGTCCAACGTGAATAGATTGAGTCGAACAATAAATAACGCTTTGATCCGGCGAATAAAAATCTCAAACTGCCTTCAACTTTTTACGACGTAAGCTCCAAATTTAAATCATAAAATTCTTTTTATTCTTTTAATTTTATACTACAGGACCCTTGCTGTTGTATATGTGTGTTGCATTATAAGGGCTATGTTGGTGTGCATGATGTAACATTGATTTTCTGTAAATGCAATACAGCACTGTCGGTCAGAAAATTTTTATTTTTATTTTTATACCCTTAACAATCTCCATGAAAAAAAATTTATCTCAAAAATATAACAAGTATTATTATTATTATTATTTATTGTTTAATGGAAATAAAGTCGGAGCTCCTTACAGTCTTCCAAAAAGTATAAAGTAAAACACAATTAGTGTGCGTAATTAATTTTTTAACAAAAATATATCAAGTACTTTTATAAAAATTAAAATAATAATACATAATTTGTGTATATTTCATTTATTCCAACTACAATTAAAGTAAATTAAAAATATATTAAGAAATACATGTATGAAAATATTAAAAAAATCTGTGAAAAAATAGATTCTATATTTTTACATAAATTTTTTTCATGATTACATGAACGGTTATTAGAATCAAAACCAAACAAAATCTTTCCGGATTACAAAATCGTATTATAGTTCCATTTAAAAACAAAAAAATATTAATAATTTTCCCTAATTAATTTAAAGCCAAACCCCGGTTTAACCTAAATAAACACAACATATAACGCCCGAGCAAACGTTAGGTTCCTTTAAAAATTTTGCGTGACCCAATTTGCCGAAACGCTTTCGCAGACATTGTAAAGCCGTTAAAACACCAGATTGCTTGCTTGCTTAATAAATTATTTAAGGAATAAATCCTGTTAAATCATAAATCACACGCTACTATCTTACTATTATTATTAGTGTTAGTGTTAAAACTCAAGTTATTATAATCATCATTATTATCTGTCCTGTATGGAATAAAAAAATATTTAATTAATAAATAAAGTAAAATTTAGTCTAACGTCAAAAACAATTGTTGAGCAAATAGTTAGTATTCATTTCAGTGAATTAAATAATATTATAAATTACGGTCGGCTTAACACATTACCTTTCTCACAAACAATTTATGTACAAATAGTCTACTAAGATTTAAAGTTTGTACTCATATTTATAAAACAAGACCAGCAATGTATTTAGTTTTGCTTTCGTTTAATTAAATTAAACTCCGGTCATAACTAAAGCTTATGTTATAATTTTTTAATTTCTTTTTTATATTTTATATTTTTATCTCGATCTTTTCGGTTGGATGTGACATATGGTAGGTGGATCGTGGGTATAACATTTTGATTTTAGGAGGCTGATTTGCGTATTGATCTGTCGACAAGCGATTCTCAAGGGTGATTTCAACCTGATGAATAAGATATTAAGTCAATTAGTTACGTATTGAGGATTATGTCGGGTTTGCGCTCGAACCTACCACATTCGGGACTCGATGTTGCCATCAAATATTAATGATCGCCATTTACATTCGCATTATTTATAAGCTTTTTTGCTGTGATTATCCCAGCGCTAACTATTCTGGGTTCATTACTATACATATGTACGAGAGTATTTCTGTGATTTAATTAATGGATTACTCATTGAAAGTCGAACAAATTTATGCAAAGGTTTTTTTCTCATTAAAATTGTTTAAAAATTTTGATATAAAGACTTTTGGTTAATAATGTTTTTTTTTTGTTCCAGCCACCTACTAGACGTTGAATTTTAGCTGAAATTTGAGTAAGTTTTTTTTTTCATTGATGATAAATTTATATTTATTCCGTAAATGATTTTTCGAATTTTTGAGTAAAATTTTAAGCCTTTAACCAATAATTTTTTAATTTATGCTTTTTTTTTTTATCATTAAAATTTTTTTTAATTTATTTATTAATAATTCGTTTGTATCTAGATATTGTGATTTAAAATTCTCTAGCCTATAATTCAAGCCTGAATTTTCTCTGTAGCTAATGTAAAATTTAATTTCAATTAAAAGGGTAGTAAAGTAGTCATAACCAATCATAGATTAAAAATTCAACAGATATATTCGATAATTTCAATTTGAATCCCTGAAAATTAAAATTTAAATTCGAGTTTTTTGAATAAAGTAATTACTAACTCCCTTCAAATTTGAACAAACTAATTACACTTTATCAAAAATTAAGACTTAAATTTCCGACATAAAGCACTTCGACGAACGAAAATTTATTTCAATTAAAAGCGTAAACAATTAGTTTTAAGCAATCAAAACAAATATAAAAACGTCACCACCATCGTTTACAAAACAATTACCTTCTGTGGAATTATTCCTCCAAAAAGCACCTTTAGAATCTCGAGCCAACAATAAGACCCCCCAAAGCATTAGTTTGTATTTAGAATGGTGGTCAAAAAAACTTTAAACGTCGTTCAGACGGATTTGAGACTCAAAAGTAAATTAGCGAAGCAGCAGTAGGTCTCTCAACTAGCATCAGATCGCAATCTCGTGTTCACTTTGCTGTATCCCAGTATGGGAGCAAGAGGAGATCATAGTAGAGCTACACTAGCGGGTGTAGGGCACAGGATGCAAGGTGTAGGGTGCTGGAGCCGCAAGTCGAAAGAGTGAGCTGGAGGATACCGACGGGGAGTATAGTACACTCCTCTGCATAAACGTACAGACATTGTTGGTTGCACATGAATGCCTGGGTACCCAGTGGTTACGGTAATGAAATTGCTACACTCGCCTCCACCTGATATTACTCCGGTTTCCACCAGGAATACCACCGCTACCACCACCGCCATCGCAGTCATCCACCAAGCTAGCATCCTACCACTGCTACTGCTACTGCCATTGCAACGCTTAGTTTAGGGACTCGGAGAGTGATATTTCGACAAGTTTCAGCTCACCCACCGCCTCCTCTTAAAACACCCCCAGCTATTCGCGTTGTATCCATTAACCGGTTTTATCGTGCATACGAAAACTGAATTGTTATTTTGAACATTTTCACGCATGGTTTCGGTGATACAAAATTACTTAATGTCTAACCAATAAAATTTAATTATTTTAGCTGATTTAGATCTTTCTTTTTAGTTTTTATTTTGCTACTCCAATCCCTGGTATAAAATACTGCATAGTACAAGATACTGCAGGAGATTAACTTTTATTTGGGGTTAATTGTTTGAGGCTGTTGTTTGCCTAACAGCTGCATCTGTGCTTCGTTATCACCATGCTGCAAAAAATATACTTGACCTTTTTAAGGATTATTTGTTTTTCCGAACGTTTGAAAAATTTTTTATATTCAATGAATATAAAAAAAGTTTGCAAACCTAGAGCTTAAAAAACTCAAAAATTTAACATTTTTAACTTTTAAGATAAAAAATTTGAGAATTGTTTCATAAGAGCCTTTTTTAGAATATATATAAAAACTAAGATATCTTTTGAAAGAGTCCTTTGATTTTTACTTTCTTGACGACATTCGATGCAGTTTTTCTAGCACTAAAAGTGTCTATAAGGTTTCGAGTCGATTGCTCAAAGAATTTGAAAGTTATCTCAATAACTTGAAATTTTTTTTTTGTTGGTTTTTATTGTTTGGATGTCTTTGTAACAGCTCGACCGATCGACTTCAAAATCTAATCAGATTTAAGTCTCTATAAACCCTTTTAAATGCTGAGTCGAGCGTCTCAATCGATTGATTTCTTTTAAAGATATCGTACGACACAATTTTATTTACAGACATACACACGTTAGGATGTTTAATTTGGAGCGATATTTTTTTCCCACTCCTATTGTTCTTTTATTTGAATGAGGCATTAAATTTTTGGATGAGTGAGAGATTAATTTTTTTTCCAATGGGAATATTTTTTTTCTTGAAGTTAAAAATACGAGTCAACTGTCGACGTTACAGAAATTTAGTTTATTTACCAAACAAGGAAAAATGAAGGGTAATTGTTAACGAAATAAATTTCTTATTACATCGTTGTCGTTCATTTTCCCAACAAGAGTTGTTCCGGAGATTGAGAGGTTCGGTAAAAAAAAAAAAAAATAAATAAAACAAAAGTGTAAATATGAAAAGAGGAGATTTATTAGAGAGTAGAGTTAAATTTTGGGCAATTGGTATATAAAGTGACGAGAGTTAGTGTACAGAGGGTAATAATACTGCTTAAAGACATTAAGTTGAGGGGTTAAATGAGAACGGCTAAAGACTGGAAAGTTAGTTTTGCCTGAGGAAGAATTAGAAACCTCCGTTGATGCTGAGAAGCTCCTGGCCTTGCGGCTATTCTCATTTCTCTTGGTTGGTAAACGTTGCGTAGTGGTGGTTTACGAACCCGTAGTCCATGTTCTTCTGTGCTTTATGCTTCTCTGTCTCTACCCCTCTATCGCAACCTCCCTTGGCTTGAACTCGCTTGGTTGTTCCAACTTTCTCTGGGGTGTCTTTTTTTAGTCTTTGTCTCCCAGATACCAGCTCTTGCTCTTGCTCTTGCTTGGTTTGCCTTCTACAAACGTATACATTATTGAATAATGTTTAAATTATTTTTTTCTCCTGAGCTAAAATATTCAACAAAGGTTAATATTGGGGGTTCAAATTGATTGAATTATTTGTCGTGACCTTTTTATTTCGATACCGGTTTTTGTCAAATGTCATTACTTATAAAAAACTTCAGTTTTATTTAGTGTACTGATAATTTTACTTCGCCAGTATTTTTATTGATTTTTCATTGAAAAAGAATGAAAAATTATTATAGTATCGTAGAATGATGAAAAAAGGGTTTTAGAGCATATCAAGCTTTTAGTTTATGACTTTTAGCTTTGAAAATTTTTTTCGCTGTTATTATTTGGAGTAAAGTGGTAAATTTAGTGAAAAATGTGAAAAAGCTATTTGTTAACTTTCCCGTATTTTTTTTTTAAAGCGAACTTGACGTAAAAAAAAAATAATTTCGGTGAAAAGGATCGCTGAGATCTCGGAGGGAATACTTAAAGATTTGAAAGCTCCTTGTTCTGATTTCAGTGAGATCATTAGTCGCTGAATAATCGGTTGTCAAAGTAAACCGTCTGATTTTTTATCCGATAGCCGATAACTCGCCGAAAAATAGTCTCGAGAGCCGAGCAAAAGTTTCCGCCGACAGAACATTACATCTGAATCAATAGACTTTATTTTTTATATTCTAGCGTCTATTTTTTTTTTTACAATTTTATTTCTATCACTTTATGCAGCTTGTTTCATCACTCCACTACTGGTTAAATCTTATTACAAAAGTCTCTTTGAAAAATCTTTAAATTTTGAGCTTTCGATGATTTTTTAATCGCAAAACAAGTCGCTTATTATTTAAAGTCCCACAGTCGGGAAAATAATAAAATTTCCACCTAAATAACTAAAATAGCTCCAATTATTTTTAAAAATAATCAAATTTTATTAAAATTTTTGGACATCTCCAACCCTTCTCCTAAATAAGAACAAAAAATATCAAACCCTAAAGTTCTCTTCTCTTATTAAAACGTTAATTTCCAGTGTAAGTTTTCCTTCGAAACATAATACATAACCTCAAAAAAGGACGTAAAATAGCATAAAACCCCGAGACGAGTAAAGAGTGAGGAGTGAAAAAAAAATTTTTTCGGTCCGTCCGTGGACATAAGGGGGATAGCCACTGTGACGCTGGAAAAAATAGGCAATTTTCGGGAATTTTTTTTACTAGGATAATAAAGGAATTTGGGGATCGGGTTTTTTTTGTTTTATAAAGTATATGTTGAGGATAATTCTCCTAAATTTTTATTCAAAAATATTTTGTTATCACAAAGTTATAAACATTTTTGTAGAGCACCAAAAAAATTTCCCCCTCCATTGCCGGTACTGTAACTCAAAAACGGATTATCTGAAACAAAAAAACCAAACGGCATTTTAATCTATAGGAATGTCGCTATCGTCGCACGTAGGGGATTTTGAAAATTTTGATTTGAGAAAAAATGGCGCCATATTGAAAATTTTTTCGTCTTTTTCCTCATTTTTTGGACTCAAACAGCCTTAAAAAATCTTAAAAATTAAAATTTTCAAAATCCCCTACGTGCGACGATAGCCACTAAGTAGACGAATACGGGGAAACAAAAAAATTGAGAATCGGTTCATATTTACGAAAGTTACAGTACCGGAAAGTTTGAAAAAAGTCGTTTTGAGAAAAACGCGAGTAAAGTTTTAAGAAGATTCTCGCAACTTTAAAATCTAGTCTTTCACAAAATATTCATACTCACATCAAACTATCAAGTCCTGGGCCATATGAGGGTTCTTCCTCCTTATCTTTAGTATTGACCTTGACTTTTTTTATTTTTTTACTGGCCGTTTCCATGCGGCTTTCAGCAGCTTTAACCCGAGTAGCGTCGCGCTCAGCGCAGTATGAGTAGAGTGTTGGTCCTACTTTAACATCGAGATTCTCTAATATCTTCAGAGTTGCTAGAGCCCCATCATTGAATGTAATTGTTGAAATATATAAAGCTATTTCAACAATAAGGGAACAAGAAGAATTTGTTTTTGGGGCGAGCTGCCACACTAATGCATTGAAGCTTTCATTATTATTTTGTGTAAACCCACCGACACATCGTTCCAATAACTCTGGATTCGATAGATCTTCATAAATCGGTATTAAAGCTTCCGCAATATCTGCAGGAAGTGGTGGTTTTTCAACTAATGAGTCCAAAGTATTTGTTGCCACAGCTTTTTGAAATTGACACCACGAATTTGCACCTTCAGGACAAAGAAAATGCTGCGGATCTTCGGGTGATGAAAACTTGTGATAAAATGTTTGCCAAATAGCATTATACATCTCATCAACATCATTAGAATGACGTCTGATTGCTAAACCATAATACTTTGTAAATTCATTAATTGCTTTGTCCGTTAATCGACCTTTCCCACCTAAACTTTTCTGTGTATTTTCTTCTTTTCCTGTTTTTGTCTTCTTGTTAGTTCGTTGCTTCTTCAAAGCCCTTAGTCGACTGCCCATTCGTTTTTGCACGTGATTAATACATTCTTTTTTTTTTTTATCTTCACCATGTCCCCATACGGTTTAGCATCACAAATATTTTTATACGTTTTAGTGTCACCATCACCTATATAGTTTACATACTTAACGTTATGTAATAACTCTGATCGCATAAACATCTCTTTTATTCCATCTACCTCCATTTGTCCAGAAGAATTTTCATGGTTTATTGGACAGTCTAGAGCATGGTCTTGCATAAATTGATCGTATTCAGCTGTTCCTTTTTTGAGCTCATTAGCGCACACATCTTACAATAACTGGATTTCATACTTACATCTACGATTTTGCCAGTGAAGTAACCAATTAGAGAAGATATACCAAATGAAGATTTAAACCCTCTTTTCTTCCAACTACCGTCACCGGAGACAGAAATTCCAGGAATGTCATTGGATTTTAAATGCTTGCAGGTTTCTTGGATTTCTTCTTTAGCAGCTTTTTCAACACTAAATCACAACAGTTTCTAGCTGCATTTCTGATTTGTGTGACCAGACGATCGTAAAAGCTATGGAACATTGGTCGTGGTAAATCCATGAAAGCACAAAATCTTTCAGGTCCAGATAACCCAATACCAATTATCCGCATTGCAAAGATGAAACGGCGATTAATTTCATACGCATTCTTGATGAGTGGACATGAATTTATCAAAACTGGATCACATTTTTGCAATTCACAACTAGTTTAAAACCTAATCCTCGAATACTTGTCTCAGTAAAGTTTACATCACCACCACACTTTTTACACGATACACAGCCACTTAGTAAATTAAATATCGAAAAAAATTTATAATTTTGTAGCTAATACTCGAATTAATTGTACAATCAGATTTTTGTGATAATTTCCTCTTGGAAGCACTATCACGTCGTTGAGAGCCAGTATTTTTTCAGTTTCATATCTGTTGAGCGGTCGATTAAATTTTTTCCTGTCGTTTGGCAGTTTTCTTTCGTTTTTAATAACTTTACTTTGTTTACGATCCATTATTTAACAAATTTTTTTGTTAAATAAACAAAAAAAAAAAGATCAGAAGATTTAAAAAAATAAGTAAGTAAACAATAACGAGTACACTAAGAAACTCAATAAATTAAAGAACGAGTGTGTATTCATACAAAACAACTAAACTATGAGGTACAGTATCTCAACAATAAGAAAAAATATACGTTAAAAGTCAAATAATTGTAACGGTTGACAATCGTGAGGGAAAACAATCGCCAACCCGTACGAATCAAAGACGGAGCGAGCAGGCGACGTTTTCGTCGAAGCGCCGCGCGTAAAACGGTCAATCGACGCGCTCTTATAAAAATGACTATAACTCGAAAACTATTAGGAATTTTTCTATAAAATTTGAAATACATAATTTTGAATATATAAACTTCAGTTTAATGAAAAAAAAAAAAAAATTTTTTTTCCGAAATTTTACAGTGGCTATCCCCCATAATAGGCATATTAACTGAAATGGATAATTAAACGTAGGTGTAGATTAAAGTGTTAGAATGTAGATGAACACGATACAGAGGAGAGATCTCAGTGTAGCATAGACTTTAGCCTATATAGTACATAGTATAGAGTATAGGGTATAGAGTAACAGAGGTAGAGATTTCGCGGCAATATAAGGATTGAGAGCGTCAAAAGAGCAAGAAGTAAAGAGCCAGAATGAACAAGGGTATAGAAAACGATTTGAATGGGGAAACGCTCGGTTGGAGGATGAAAAAGAAGTAATAAAAAAAGGTGGCATAGCGTGAGCGAATATTGAAGTAGAGAGAAAGGTAATGGTAGCTAAATGTGCTGCCCGAGCCGAAAGAGCGAGGGAGAACCCGGCACCTCGTGCCGAAATGCGAAAGCGAGAAGGAGAAAGAGCACGTACTTGGGCTAGGGGAAGCGGGATTCGCGGGCTCAGGGGAGAATGCGATGCTCGCAACCCAAGTAAAGCAACCAGGGGGTTTTGCGCAATGCGCCCACAGCTCAACTCTGCAGTGGGGTTTATTTCTCCTGATCTCTGCGTATGTTTCTCTCTGTTTGCGGACCACTATGTGTCACGTGGTTTAAGCATTTTACATCTACCCTTTCTTGCCCTTCTTCTTCTTCTTCGTCTACTTCTACTTCTACTTCCATTTCAGCAGTATAAGTACATTTACACGCACACATACAAATATAGGGAGCTGTGTGCACTGGCTTTCTTCACTTCCTGGGTTTTTTTTCCCATAATTTTCCTTGCTGCACTCTTTATTTACATTTTTTTAGTCTACTGGCTGCATGGCTATTTTTATTTTGTTTCATCCTATCTCTATCTGGGGTATATAGAGGAAGTTTTAACTGTGCTCTGTACTCTGTGCTGGTCTTCCTTTTTTAAAACTTTTCCTTGTTAGCGTTCCTGTTTATTTATGTAACTAGGTGTCTGTCTATTTCGTCAAGCTCATTATAATGCCATTTTCTTACTTTTCCCATTTATCTTTCTTTTTCTCAGTGCCCACGGTACAGTGCAGGAAGAAAGGATAAGAGTTAATTTTATTCCACGGCAGATGAAACACGGAATAAAGAATTTGAAGGCATGCTTCAAGGATCCATCGTAGGCGCTGATCCTCATGAAAATAAATACCTTTTTTTCGCCAAACACTCATTCAATTCATTATTTAATATTGCTTTTTTGTGTTTATACACTCAGAACATTATCTTCTGATTGTTTCTGATGTTAGGATTTTAAATTTTAGAGGTGCTATTGTTGTTTTCTTGGGAAATTTATGAGGATTTTTATAAATAAAGTATTATACTGAAGGAAAAAAATAGTCAATTCAAGAGAAACATTGTGAGGCTAAGAATAAAATTATTTTGCAACCAGTATTGATTCAAAAATTTTTTATCTTAAAACTAGTTTTTTAACTAAGAAAAATTCACAATTTGAGGATCAAAAAAATATCATTTGAGTGATATAATCAAATTTGAACAAAAAAAAAACCAAAACCAAAATTTTTCATAACTAAAAATTATTTAGTTTTTTTCTTAATTTTGTATTTTTTGAAAAATAGAAAATTTTAAGGAAGACAAAAGTTATTTTGGAGCAAGAAGAAATTTTCTCGACTCAAGAAATTTTCAATCTTCCTTATTATTTTTTTAAGCCACAGACAATTTACCCTTCAGTCAAGAATTTTTTTTTCTTCAGTTTCATTTTGATGTTTAGCCAGTCAATTTTTTAAATTAATTCAAAGTGCGGTAATAAAAAAATTAAATTAATGGAAGAGAAAATATTTTTAACTAAGACAATCGTTTTGAAAAAATTGCGAGATCATCAAATTATTTTTTTTGTTTAAATTTTTATCAGAGTCAAGTTAATTTATTTTCTCTGTATATCAATCTGGACGCAAAAGTAAAATTGTAAAGATAAGATTTTTCTTGAGCCAAGCATCTTTTTCCAGAGCGGGAAAATTTTCTATTCGAAATTAGACAGATAGCAAGCGGTAAAAAAGTGAGGAATCCAAATAAATACATGCACGTAACTTTTGGAATATATATATATATATATATATATATATATATATATATATATATATATATATATATATATATATATATATATATATATATATATATATATATATATATATATATTTATATACATAAAATATAAGATAAATATATACTTAACGGAAGCAGGAAAGAGGATACTTCTGGTGGCATTTTGAATTATTAAAGTGTATCCTTTTTTGAATAAATTATAATGAAAGAACCCAGTGAAACGAATCCGAGGATAGGTGGACGGGTAGAAGATACGATGGTGTATACATATTTATGATACAGACGTGAAATACAAAGGGTAATATAGTTCCAGGTGTACACATAAAACCGATCGAACATGTACCAAGACAAATTCGGATCGAGCACTGACGGGAATAGGAATAAGTTACCAAAAATTACGTCAACTCTTATCGAGAATACTTTACTTAAGTAAGTGCTTCTGCTTCTACATCGCCTTCCACATCTGCTCATGTCTGCCCGAAGACGCTCCGCAGCCAAAGAGAGCTAATTTATAATTTATAACTTTAATTAATTCAATCCCCCAATTCACTGACTCGTATTTTCATAAACTAAAACGCTTTTTACGAAACTATTAGATAAAGAAAATTTATTTTTGCTTATATTAGTTTTTTCCTTTGTATAAATTTCTTTAAAATGCTTCTTTGTTCTCTATTCGGAGGTATGCCCGCGGGCTTGCTTTCAAATTAACAAATAATTTATTTATTTTTCAATTAATGTTTGTAATTTGTTTTTTTGAATTCAACCGCGTTATGTAGCTTGACTTTTTAGATGCTTTTAGTTTCTTTCGTCAAATTTAATAAATAAAATCATACGTTTATTTTTGTTCAATAAAAAAAAAAAAAAAAAAAAAAATTCACTCTGTGATGTTTCTTACAAAAATTTAAACAAAATATTTCGCGGAGTGAATTTCACTTTTATAGGAAGATAAAAATAGATAGATGAACTTTAAAAAAATAAAATAAATTTATTTCGAATCTCAACAAAATATATCAAGCTTAGAAAATTTACTTGCATATGCAAGTAAATTTTCTTCAAAGAAAAAACTTAATAAAACGGTTTTTGTTTGGAAAATAAATTCAAATGTAACAGGTGTTAAAGGATACTTCTTTATAGACTTAAAAAGGTCGCTTGGTATCCAGTGAACGGTGAACCAGTGACCCGGAGGTTTTACTAAAAAATTAATCATATTTCCTACGATAATAAAAATAATTCCTTCAAAAATAATCTCCCGAATATGCATCTGCTCGAGAACAAAATTTTAAAAGTTATATACGTGCTTATAAAAAAAGGAGCATTTTTCAGTGTTAATTAAACAGTATTCATAACTTAGAAGGATTTAAATCTTTTAAGAGATTTTCGCGTAATAAAAAAATACGGATATCATTTTTCACCCTCTCTTACTGAGAGGGAAAAAATATTTTTATGAAATTTTTGTTAATTTTAATATAAAAAAAAAAAAAAAAAAAAAAAAAAAAATATCATTTGATTTAAGGAAAAAATTTCTTTATAAAAAATTTTATGCATCAAGGATTTTTATCAGTGTGAAAAATTCTATAAAAACATTTTTTTCCAGTTACATACTTAGTGGTTAGTATGAAAACGAGATGAAAGTAGAGAATAAAAACCAATAGATTTGAGTACACATTACAAACATATATCTATTGGTATATATAATATAATATGACATTACTTTACATTACTCAGAATGTGTTCGTATGACTGTTTAAGACCTCGAACATAATACTAATATTCAAATCGTATTTGTACTGACAGAAGCTCTGTTACAATATTATATATTATTATATATCATAGAGTGAAGATGTAGCGAAAAAAGGTTAAATAAAATAAAAGCTATTTTCTTTTATATTGAGTTTGCTATCCTTTGCTCTTCATTTTGCTCTGCTATAAAACTGTTAGTTTATGCCCGCGTATGTAGGCCAATCTCTTATACCCGCACCGAGAAGATACTTAGACATTTACCTTTCAGCGTACCTTCACTGTATAAGAATACTTATCCATCTTTTTTTGTACCTGCATTTTTATATACTTTTCCCCTCGTAAAGCCGCCCCACATGGAAAATTATTGAAATTAATTGTTTTATTATTTATAATCCGTGTTTTACTTAGAAATATTTTTTTTACTCTAATTGTAGACGATTAATCATTTGATTATTTTTTTAGTCAATTATAAAGACTTAAAAAAATATTAAAAAAAAAAAAAATTTTTTTTATGATGTAGCCATTTTAAGTTATATATGATTTAATATGATTATATACGGCCTGATGTGGTTACATTTGCCTATCTATGATTTTTCATCTAAAAGTGGTAGTAAAAATATCCGATAGATGTCGCATAATCGTTTAATCTTCTCCTTACAAGAGAGTTAAGTTTAAAGCTCCAAGTTATAAAACAAAAATTACTTTCTTACTCTTTTAAGTACATTTTATCATACAAATACACTGGCCACAAAATTTTGCTTCTTCTCTTAGTAATAGAGATAGTTTATAGTTCAATTAACTACTAAATTAATTTTCGTTAAATAAAACAGATTAATTGTCGTACTTATTTTGAAAAAAATTACAATAATTTATTTTTTTGCTCTCATTCAGTCTGATATAGTCATGCAGAAAAATTCGCTATTTATGAACACCTGAAAAATTTTTTTTACTCGGAGAATTAAAAAAGTCATAAATTAATTAAATCTTTGCTAATAAATAGTAATTATTATTAATAGTAATAATTATAAATAGTAATAATTATTAACAAGATCTTTGGGGGGTTTATTTTTGGTCTGTTATAACGTAACCTCAAAGTTGCTTAACATTCAAAAGAGCTCTTAATCAGCGGAAACTCATAAATAATAAAAGCCCCTTATTATCATGGTACAAAGAGATAAATATTTAAGAGGGCCGGTATTAACATTTAAGAAGCCGAGTAATAAAATAATCATAACATACTTCTACTTGTGCTTTCTTATTCCGTTTAATTTGGGCATACCAATCGGGAATCCTCAGTAAAGCCCTTGACAACGTTAAGACATCTTTTCTACTTCAGAAAATTCCTCTTTAAAGTTTCACTAACCATCTCAAGTAGAAGTAGTCAATTCAAAAGTATTTCAAGTTCATTCCTTAACTATTTCACCGAGCTTTTTTATTTCTTTGTGAAAAAGTAATGGAATCTTCAAAGTCGGATTATATGGATACTAACGTTAAATTAGATGGAACAGTTTTTTTTTCGAATAAATATTTAATTATTTTGTATCTACCTTATAGAACACTTATAAAACTACTTCATCCTTCTTCTTTCTCATTATTTTTCTTTTAATATTTAACTAACTACAGTATTAAATTTTAATTAACATTTTTAACTTAAAATTTTTTCCCTATTTTAAAATTAAAAATTATACCTTTTACACATCACTGTTTTGAGAAATATTGTTATACTTGGTATAACTTGTAATATGATATTTTTGGAAACATTGTGAGTTTTCAAAAATCGGCTGCCGTTTTAAAAATACTGATTTGAGAATAAAGTATTTGAGACAAAAGTTGTAGTAAAATAAATTTTGAACAATTTTGATCTCATTAAAAATTCTTGTAAGATCAATATTTTGGAAGATACAACGTTTATTGTCCAAGTTCGTTAAGTGTTAATTACTAACCGACTAATCAAAACTAAAAAAGTTACAACATTCCTTGACCCAAATTCCCCTTGAGAACCCCATGAGCCGTTTCATCGATCCCTTAAGCATGTTGATATCTTAACCATTAAAATTTTTCCTCAGTGTCATTATCCCCCAAGGGATGCGTGCCAATCCACTTAAGTACCACCTCAACAAACTTTATCCTGACACAAATCTACTCACTCCTCAGTCGTTTCAAAAACTGAGGCAAATGCAGCTAATTAAAATTAATAATATCATAAGATAATAGGCTGGACTAGAGCCAGGTAAACAGATGTAGCGGTTAGGGTCGAAACCGCCTAGGACAAAGATTCGAGCTTGGATGACGGCGGGAGAACCTCGGAAGATCAAGAGACCAGTCAGCTTAGGTTACTGAAAGGAAGTTGCCGGCGGCCTCTTCAACTCTCATGGAGCTTTCAACTCGTTTTCCCCAAAGGCACTGCTTATACAGCTTCCACTAGACTAGTTTAATGCTACTGGTGGTGGTCTACTTATACTACATCAGTATACCAATCCAGTGTGGAAGTATAAGTAGTAGTAGCTCCTCCTATTTACCCGCAAAAGCCCGAGGAGAGGTTAATTAATTAGTAGTACTAGTAGGTTTTTAGCAGAACCACCACCACCACCACTTCTGGCGCTACTTCCACCATCAGCAGAACCAGACCAGAAGCTGAGAGTCGGAACTGAAAATGGTGTCCTGCCTTCCGGGTTGACGTCTTTGCACCCTGACCTTCCGTCTAATTCGCGGCTCGCTTTTCCTAGTCCTTCTTTCTCGTGCTTAGGAGCCAAAACAGAGAGCAATTGCTAGGAATTATGAAATAGAAGGTAGAATAGAGGCTAGAGCTTTCATCTAGAAGTCGAAAAGCACAGTCAGAGGGCAGAAGGCTCTAACCGGCCTCGGTAGTATGCTGTTCCACATGGCATGTTTTTGTTTGTTGTGGGTTACTCTGAATGTTATAACAGTAATTGGTAGTCATTTATGCAGGTAAGAAGCTCCAGGGAATGTAAAACTAACTGGGATTGAGCCGCGGGCTGTGTGCATTTTCCGGGAACTCAAAAACTACCGATAAACTTTACAGGGTGTTGAGTTTAAGGTTACGGTTCAGTGGATTATTCTCGTGGTACTAAAAACCTAGATGTAGTGCAGCTACGGCTCGCTGTAAGTATCGAGTTGTGTGGTGGGTGCTGTGTACTAACCGGAATACTGATTCCACTGGAAGGGAATAACTTTGCTAGGTTATGACTATGACGCTCTGCATGATCAAGTTGTTTAGATAATAATAAATATATACCCCGAAATTGGTCTGCTGGATTCTGACTCGGAATTCAGAGCCAGAGGTTCGGGATTTCTGTCCTGTTCTGGTTATTGTTAGGGAAGAAAAACTTTTATCTCTTCAAAGTTATAATGGGCAATAGTTTTGATGACCTTTTTTCGGACCATCGATCAATCTTTGGTACTACGACAAGGATATAAGGAAATTTTAGTGTTTTTCGATATGTCAGGTTGGTTTCATGATTCTGACTGCAGTAGCGCCAACAATTTTAAAGGGAGCTCAATGAAACTGAAAAGGGTTGCTCAGGGGGTAACTTTAGGGATCGAGACTGAATAACTAAGGAATCGGTTGATTAGTTTAAAAATGGCGGGTATTAACTATTTTTTTATAGATTATACTTTTGGTGTTTCGTTTGTAGATAACTTTGAAATATCTTCAATAAAAAATAAGCGGTCATAAAAAACAAATCTAAGAAGACAATTTGGCAGTAGAACTGAAAGTCGATATTCCGGAGCAACCTAAAACTTTTACAATGGCTAAAACGAATACAATAGTTAAATTTCATAAAAAAAGTGGATAAAAATTATTAAGACAATTTAATTTATTGTGTAACAAAAAATCCTAATTTTAAAATCTCTTAATAATGTAACAAACAAATTGATCATCAGTTTTAATGAACTTAAATGTTAAATTAAAAATACTTGCTGTGAAAAGTTAAATATTGTTTATTATATAATTAAATACGAAAGTTTGTTGATGACACGCATTGTTTTGTCGCTGACAAAATATCCATGACATAAAATTAGGACATTTTCGGTCCAACAAAACAGTGAAATGCAATTTCCCTGGTTGCATTCACCGACATTATTTCACGATTAATTTCGAGATAGATATTTCCTACGTGCAGATAATTATAATTATAACAATTATACCAACTAATTTTCATTTTAAAACATTCCCTCACCTTCTAAGTATTTTTATTTATTGCTAATTATTTAACATTTATTATGCTATTTTTTTTCACACTATTTTTAACCAGCCATGAATTTAAAAGCGACCATAAATTTACCGTATCTTTTTTTCCATTTAAATTCAATCGATTGTTCGTCTACATTAAATTATTCATGGTTATTATCATTATTATTAAAAAAAAAATGTATCAGTGTTGGCATACAATTACGCGCTACTCTAATGCAAAAGTTATAAAAGTTGTAAAAGTTATTCCAGTTCTGTTATCCGGAGAATTTAATAAAAATTCGTTTTTCGTGTAAAATAAAATAATTTGACCAAATGGAGTTTCATTAAAAATGATAAATAGGTTATTTAAAAGTTGAAAATGCATTTGCAGTAGCAGTCTTTTTTAATATCCATGAAAACAAGTTGAAGAACACTTTCTGGATTCATTTGAAATGCCGAGAAAAACCTCCTTTTCGAAACATGTACTGCGTACATATAGACATATATTACAATAACCAAGAATGTGCGGTTACTAAATTATTTTTCCACATCTGAATTGGAAGCTCCCGTGGAGCTTTCCGATGAGAAAAGTTTCCGTGTAGTATTTCTCGTTGTCTATTCTATTTGGTGTTGCTTTTATTTCTTACCCAAATATCCACAATGTAGAATTACGAGCTAGTGCACATTTTCGACCACACTCACATTGCTAACCGGGTGTCGGGGTGACACCCAACAGAAGAAATAAAAAGGGAAAATAAAACGGCAAATAGAAGTAGAAATAATAAAAATAGATTAATAAAATACTGTACGACACAAGTTCACGCGGTGTAACAGGTTTCTACCCAACTTTTCTAACCAATCGATATTGAAAGTTTGTAGCTTGTACTTTGTGCTTCAACAAATATTTTCTCTGCTCCACACTTATTTTCTACCAACACACGCTCCAAGAACATCTATGTTTCTAATTCCTAATGAAAACCTACTGACGTACGAATAGAAATGTTCAAAGTTACTTAATGCTGGCTTGCGCTCTCGTAATTTACGTTATCTAAGATTTCAATTATCAAATACCATTTTTCTGGGCAAATACTCAAAAAAAAAAAAAAATGTAACAATATAAGTGGAGTTCTACTACTTTTCTGATTATTTTCGGTAATTGCGTAATTAAAAGTAATGAACACATCGGGCCTGGCAGCAGTTTAGTCAATAATACTGGGCATGCCGTGCTAATTTACTATTAACAATTGTTGTTATTCGAAAACACTAACTTTACTGGAAATAAAACTTGTGTCGAAGAAGAGAAAGAGTGAGAGTAAGGGTGTAACCATTCAAACGAATTGTTACAGTATTTTTTTCTCAAGTGCGCTTTCGAAAGCGATTATTGATTCTGTTGCTTGTTATAAGTATGAGGTTATATACATATATATTGATGGTTAATCCATTGGCAATCTTGTAAAAGCTTCAAATATATATGTTTTTAACTTTTTACTTTAAGAACTTTCCGTGTTAAATTCCAAATTTCATCTGTATGGTATTTTCTTAGGAAATCTAATTTTTGGAAATCTAAGGCAACTAATTTATTATTTCTGGTCCTTCTTATATTTATTTTTTATTGAATGTAACATTTATTCTAAAAAAAAAAAAAAATACATTTGAAAGCTGTCAGAAAAAAAAAAATCGTTTATTACGCCGACTTGAAACCAATCAACAGATTCCCTTGATATTTGATGTCAATCCCTAAAGTTATCCCCAGAACAAGTGTCTTCAGCTTTATTAAGTTTTCTTCAAAATTTGGAGCGCTGCTGCGGTCAGTAATTTTTCAATTCTGCATTTTTATCGTAGCTCTGAAAAATTTACTTTCATTTTCGGCTGCTGATTTTTTTTTTTTTTTGGAATGTCATAAATATTTGCGTCATTCTTTACCAAAAATAATTCATCTCACAAACGGAGCCCATAACCTGATAAAAGACGAAAATATTTGGAATTATTTAGCGAAATCCATCTTCTTAGTATTCTAGGATTGGTCCTTGTGATAAATGTAGTAAAGTTAAAGTCTCCTGGCATTCTGGCAACTGATTTCTCGGCAGAGAAACGTAAAATGAAATTCTTGTCAAAGATAATTGTCACATCGAGTCGACGGTGTCACTCACTGCCGACTTTTCTGTTAACATTTTATTTTTTTCTTCTTTTTTTTCCTCTATACTATTTTCAGTTCAATTCTTTACAATATTTTCTTTGTGGTTTATTTTTATTATTTTGTTCAGTAGAGCCTTTAGAGCGGGTTTTCCCCAGCTCACAGCTCACAGTATAGTGTCACACGAAAAATCCGGAACCAGCATCTGTCACGCGACACGTTTGTGAACGCGACGCGTGTGTCCGCGTTACCTATATTGTGCATGTTACCGTACGTGCATACGTGACTGCGGTAGAAAATAGATAAGCATTCGATGCTAGCTGCTCTGTGTATCTATATAATGCGGTATTGTTCATCTATTATTCACACACACACATATATACATGCACATACATCTACACTGTATTAAATATTCCTCCAGTAAATATATCCTATAAATGGACAATGGACAATGGACGGTTACTGGCTGAGGTAGATACCTCCAAAGTACCGCTGCCCGCTACCGGGAATATATTAAATTAATTTTATTACTTATGCAATATAATATACCTGATAATATCGTGACGTAACATTAATATCTCACTTTTTTAAATATTTATACTCGTTGTCTTGCGAGACTAATTATCGCTGGAAAAAATATACAAAAAAAAAAAATAAATAAATAATATCGTGACTGGAAACATTTCATTGCGCACTTTAGATGTCAACTTACTCTGTGTTTATAATTTTTTATCGCCATAATTCTTTCAGAAGTAAGGGATAAAAAACTTGGTGCATTTTTACAAGCAAAATTAATACAACGACTTTTATTAAGCGAATTATTTCATGTAAAATAATTGCAGTGTTGAATTTACAATGACGAGTGGGTAATTGAATTATTAATAAATAATTATCCTTGATTCAATAGAAACTTGTTTTATAATTCTCTGGAGTATAATCCTAATAAGGAATTACTATCTAAATTACCGATTAATTATTATGCAGAAATTAATGGGAACTATACCCGTTTGTCAGTACCTATTACTCATTACTCATTATTATAAGCTTCTCTGGAAGTTACATACCGCGCCATCTGTTCCTCTCTATCAATTTATAATTTATAAATATATTTGTGACAGTTTAGTTTATTACATTTATTAAATTATTTTGAAAAAATCAAGGCGTCTTTTTATCTTCAAATTTTATTTTGTATAATTCTTTACAACTATTCGAAATAAATTTTAAAGTACAAAAAAATTAACGGAACTATTAAAAGTATCAACTTCAATAGATTTAACCCCAATCAATAAAAAAAGCTTTCTATCAACCTTACCCTAACATTAATCCTGTCATCGCCTACAATATCCTTCAAACATAATCTATTAAACAAAGATCTGTCTATCCTTTTATTACACTATCTAAAAATAATTGCAAGCGACAGAAAATCCGTAATTTACAAGTAAAGTAACACGAATGAAATTGTATAATGAAGACAGAACTCCTTGTCTGTCTCAGCTTCCAGGGTTTTCAGCATATCTGTTATATTTTTCTCTGAGCGTCCAGTTGAACCCTAACTCGTAATACGACTCCTTGCTGGTTTCTCTTTCTGACATTCTTGATATAAAATAAATAGTTATAAAAACAGAGTAAGGGGATGAAAAAGAGATAAAGACAGAGAAAGAAAGAAAGAGAAAAGGTTGAGCACCGTGAGTTGGCAACGCATACAAGCCGGGCATAATACACCCTCGGTTTAAGCACAGTCTGTAATTATGAAATAACCCCGGACCCTCTTTACGCCTCTATTATCATAGCTCTTTACGCTCCGACGGCGTAACCACGACACATTTTTCCATCCTACCGCGTCCGCGAGCCTCTACTCGTTCAGCTCGGCTCTTCTCATCATCGTCGGCGCTGTGTCGGCCGCCGGTGGAAGATAAAGAGAAAGAAGAAAGTGCTGCTGCCGATCCATGCTAGCCTTTAGTGTATTAGTATACACCCTTTAATATACTTTATTCCACACTCTCTTCTTTACATTTTACATCTATGAAAAAATAATAATAATAACAATATTAATAATAGCAATAATAATATAATAATGCACATGACCCGCGATCAGCATCCAAGAGTGTTTATACGCTTCACCCCCCTTTAAACTTTTATCAGTAGCTTTGAAATTTTTTATTACTCCTATTATGTGTCCTATGTCCTATGTTATTATTAACCTCGTCAAATATATATACACACATACACACTTACATGTGTTACGTAACATACATCATGTTTATGTTAATGGTGTATGTGTGTCAGTCTAGTAAAATGTTTTGTATTTATATCACATCGTAACCATTACAAAGCAGAATTACGATATTGTACACGCCTCATGAATTATCATACATATATATATATATATATATATATATATATATATATATATATATATATATATATATATATATATATATATATATATATATATATATATATATATATATATATATATATATATATATATGGATGCATGTCACATGACACGTTCGCCATCACTTTATCACCGGGGTTTTTGTCTACCAGATACCATGCTCCATAATTCCAAAAGGACACCATTGAACGCCCTGTATGGTTTTCCGAGAGCACAGACTTTATGATGGTGGTGATCCTTAGCTGAAAAGCTGTCAAAGAGTTTTGTTACATTGTGTCAAAAAGGCAATTGATGCCTGATTTTTGCAATTATTATATTACAAAAAAAAATGCTTATTTATTATGCCTCTTGCTATTTTAATATATAAATTATTAGAAATCGGTAAGCCCTGTCATTCTTTCATTTATTCAAGAGTACACAAAAGCTCTATTGCCGGATAATTTTGTATCTGTGTAGTTGACTAAATATGGAAATACATTCAAGATGAAAAAATAATAAAGATGCACTTACAATATGCTAGTAGTTCGATTTACTTTTCAATAAATTATTCCCCAAAATAATAATTTAAATTTCAAATAAATAAATTTAATATCGAGTAGTTTTGATATACAGTAAATATTTAATAGTAGTATTTACAACAATATTTCATACTGTCTCGTCTCTTTTAGTTTGTTTATTTATTTATCTATTTATTTATTGAACAAACAATGTTGTAATGATTCGTACCGATTCCTACGAAGCGTTGTGATACCGAGTAAACAATGCATAAACCGGAACACAAATATATAGATATATATTTTTATAAATATAAATATGAAGAAAAAATTTTAAAATCTTTATGAATTGTTATTTATTACTATTACGTAAGCTGCTTATATCTACTAGATAAATTCTCCGATTAAAATATTTTAACCTTCTTTACTTTTTTTATCATTTGTTTTCATTTACCATTTACATTTTTTTACAACGTTAAATTAACTGTCGTTTTTAATTCTTAAATCCTGGATTCTTACAAATTAAGCTTATTTTCATTTTTTAAATATTTTTTTTGTGCATTCAAAAAATTTTGTAATTTTTTTACTTTCGAATGAATAATTATTTTCTTAATTTCTGATTGAAATTTATAACTTTTTATTTTCATGAATCTAAATAATAGAATTTTAAAATTTCCGTGAGAAATTTAAATTTTGATCTGAAGCTTTAGTCCAAAAATAAATTAAAGATCTTTCATTTTAAAAATTTTTGATACTTCTAAAAAATTTACTTTCTTCTTTAATTTAATTTAATTTTTTTAATTTGTTTTCAGGTTCTTGAAGTATGCATAGACGGACCAGCAGATTCTTAGAAAAATAGTCCGGGTTAATGTAAGTTCTTTTTTTTTTAAGTTTTCTAAGTTAAAAGAAATTAAGTCCATTAACATTCAAACTTCAAATGCGGTTATATTGACTTGAAAATTTTCTAATTACTTCTTTTCTTCGACTTTTTAATTAAAAATAATGAAATAATATTTTTTTACCTCTCGGTCTTAATATAAATGTAAACTAAAATTTTTTCACGCAATTTATCAAAAAAAAAAAGTCGAGTGGTGGGAAACCAAATAACCTGGGATATTTATAAATTTTGTTCTAATCGATGAGAGTGACAGTAACTGGAATTAAGTTAAATAAATGACGCTTAAGTAAGATTAATCGGTGATGCGGCAATCAGATTAATAATCTGATCACCAGAGAAGGATCGGATTTAAAACCTCCTCTCGCTTTGAATTAAAAGTAACTACAGCGAAACAAAACAAAACAAAAGAAAACAAAAATGGGTAGTACTCTTGTAAGCTCGACAATATTCCGTTCGGCGTACATTATAGTACGGAAATTTTGTATACAAAGAAGTAAAATAGTAAATAGTAAATATAGAAACACAAATAGTGTCGTACATAAGTAATACCCGTACCGGCGCAAAATACAATTGGAGCTAAGTACTCGTAAGACAGCATTGGGAATTCAGTACAAGGTAGTGGCAATATTTAACTCACTCGGAATTTCTCTTTTTATGGACTTATAAAATCGTGACAGGCACATGGGACCCGATTCACCGGCAGCACTCTTGGTCTTACTACTATTTTCTCTCCGTCTACGTCTATACTACTGTACATTTTGTTTTAGCTCCACTATCTTCCTATTTTATTGTTTCTTCCTCGACCCTTTTTTACTCGACACTTTTTCCCTTATCTTTATCTTTATTTTTGTCATTATCATTCTCAATGGTATTTAAACTTTTTCATGCGAGGAATTGCTTTTAACTAGTAAACAATCAATTCATATGCAAACTTTTCTTGATTTTTATTTTTTTATACATAGAATATCTAATACTTTGATCGTAAATAATCGTTACAATTTTGTGTTTTGAAAATTGTCTAGGTAAGTAAATTTCTAGTCAAAATTACTCCAATCTCTAGTCACAAACAGAATTTAAAACATGAATGGTTCTTATTTTTCTCATTTTACAGTTCCGGCCAAAAAAAAAAAAACAATCTACACGAACATCTGAGTACTTTAATTTCGGTGAAAAAAAAAAAAAAAAAAAAAAATTGACTCCAAGATTCGAACTTTGTTCTTCCGCGTACCAAACTAACATTTTTGCCTTTCCGCCACTGCAAAAAATTAAGGTAGCTCTATTCAAAAAATTTTTTTCCTGAAAATTTCTATACAATCTCTCTTTTTACCTGTGAGTACACAACAAGAATTCAATAGCGATACTATTAAAAAATGCATAGCATAACAAAGCCGGTTAATCTGGTTGAGAATTCCCTTTCTCGACCGACAGCGCTTAAGAGGAATCTGAACAGTGTCCCGATAGCTGCATAATCCACTAAGAAACATCCAATTTAGATAATGACAATGACAACGACAACGGTTGATCATATTGTTGATCAGTGGGCACTTAGAGCCGAAAGGGGGAGTTAATCAAATAAACAGAATCCAAGACGATCGTCGACCAAGACATATAGACAGAGCATTATCTTCGGCTGGTAGTCTGGTTCTAGCCCCGATGGATAGAACACATACATAATACAGAACCAGAACCAGAACCAGAACCAGAACATGGAACTCAGAGCAGGTAAGCGTCTGTCTGAATCTCGGATTCTAGTGATCAAGTAGTGAACGTTGTACATACGGAAGACAGAAGATAGAGACAATGATAGGAAGATCTCGCTCTGTCAAAGTGAGGACAAGGATGAGGATGAGGATGAGAAGAGATTTGGAGACAGCAGAGGTAGCCAGTTCTCTGACTAGACTTGAGAAGATGTGTGCAGCCACCCTTGTGCAGTCACCTAGACAGAGCTTGGATAGATCCAGAGAGAGCGGGTAGGCGCGTGGTTTACCGATTCGCCGCGTTCCCACAAATGCTATCGGCAGCTTTCACCGCATCGTGACCACCGCCATTACAACCGCTAGCACCGCTGGCGATGCCACTGCTATGCACCCACCTCGACTCGGTTCTCGGTTCTGTTTATGTGTCTATATATTGTTATGTATCGGTTATATCGATGTGTTGCACGAGAGGGTATCGAGAGGGCTAACCATCCGAGTACAGTGGTACACTGGAGCGAGCACCACTGGATATACAGAGCACAGTCAGAGTAGAGCTACTAGCTACTGCGAACGTTTACGTAACGTGTCCAACACCCGACAGACAATATCCAACAAAGAGAATACACGATTCACTTGGTTCACTCGTGCTTCGATTCCATTTCTCGGTTCGCGAACTCCCCGCTTGCCTACTGTCCCTATTCTATTCCATTGACACCCTTCTATCTCCTCACCCATCTATTTTATATTCACATCTAGATGATGTGTCAGCGCTTCTTTTTTTACACGCTTTTATTAACTTTGTGTAGCTGCATGTATGTATCTATCAGGCGGGTTCAAAATCCCGACTATTTTGTAAGTTCATGTTTTAAGGCCCTCTCCAAAAATCAGTTAGGTAGAAAAATTTTAAGGATAGCTTAAAAGTTATAAAAATTTCGAAGTACCTATAAATAAAATTTTTTATATGCAATATTTGACTATTTATGAGAGTAAAAAATTATTTATGTTCTTTAAAAATTAATTTAGTAGTTGATAAAACTAAACAACAATGTCAGATAAATTTCTTAAAAGAGTCAATACAATAATTTTAATTTCATAATTTAATTTCTGAAACGTAACTTTTTGGTAGCGAGACGATTTATCTGCCATGCGCCATCTGCCGAAAATTTTCAACACTAACTTTTATCGAAAAATTATATATGGGTATATATGACTGTATCAAGGATGGCTGCTTAAATTAGGAAAATTATTAAATTAAGAAATTTTTCTTAATTCTCATTTTTTTATTTGTTTACTTGCTGAATTTTTTGAACTAATTCGAACTGTTAAAAAAAATCAACTTGAGTAATAGGCATTACCAGCGGCTTTCTACTACTTCTACTATTCGTTGATTATATCTTCATTAACCATAGACCCAGGAGTTGAAAGTAACGTTATCCCATTCTAAATTTCATGTCTTTATCTTAATCTTTTGGTCGGTTGTCGCTGTCCGTATTGTAGCTAACCAGTGAAGAATCCAAAGCTTTAATCAACCTAATGTAGTTGCAGTAGCGTAAACCGTACAGTAATGTCCTCTTCCTAATATAAACCGCGGTGGTTGTCGTTGCCGGTACAGCAGAATATACAGAATATATAATAACAGTATAGTTGCTCTTTTCCGTGATAGTGAGCAACGATCGCATGACAAAAATGACAAAGATGTATGTCACAGACATGCTTTTATAATTATGTTAACAATCCCTCGTTTCTCGTTCCTTGTTGCTGTTGTTGTTATTTATTATCATTTTTCTTTTACTTTCTGTTCACATTTAATTATCCACTATAAATAGAGACATTGTTACGGACTATTCATTTAATTACATTTTTAAATACCAACAGCCTTACGACTGTCAATATTACTACATGTGTGGGTGCACTTATCAGAGGTTTATACTTTACATTTTCCGACACCCGTATTTTCTCAACAAACGAATAACATTTTGTTAATTAAATATTTTTTAATACTCTTGGCACTCGATACTTTTCAAATTAACTGTAACAGTAATGGAAATTTACTTTTGAATTATTTTTGTTTAATTTAATTGATAGTTATTGAATTTTATTCAAATTATTCAAAGAAGTAGTTTTTAAAAGTGCAGGAGCTGTTCGAAGAAACGTTAAATTCTTAATCACAACTGCGTGACTTTAGTTCGTGGGAAGGTATTTTTTAATCTGAAAAATGTAAATGTTTTACTTGGCAGGTAATTTACTCAGAGATCAATATTTAAGTATTTTTAATTTATTATTGTTGCTATTTTATTTTATTTATTTTTTTTTTTTTTATTATTTTTCTGTAAAAAATTAAAAATGAATATTAACTATTATCATTTGGAGTGCGGAAATGAAGATATAAAACATACTGTGTACGGAGTGAATATGAGTTTTGATATAATATAAATTTTAATGAGTTGAAAAAAATTTTAGATGCCAAATTAATAACAAATAATTCAAACAATTTATATCAAGTTTAACTTTGTAAATATTAGTTATATTTTTCAAAATAATGAGTTGTTATAGAGAGTATTCATCAAAAAATTTTATTCGTAGAAATTAAGAAAAAAAAATATTGACGCAATTTTTTAAAAATATTTTTATTCACTAAAAGAAATTAAGAATTTCTCTCTGAAAATTTAAATCTATAAAAATCATCTATTTCTTATTACTTATGTCAGAGGTGCTTTACTATTTAAACTACTGGATTTCACATCCTTACGGATCTAGGTTCGACTCCTGGCTTGGTCGAATCCTATTACTTTTTTCAAATTTATGTTTTTATGCGTTTCATTGAATATACAGTATAAAATTTATTGTTAATTTAACAAAATGGCAAAAATTGTTACTAGAACGATGTTATTAAAATTTTTTATAAAAAGATCGTCGAGTTAAAGGATTGAGAAGGCTTTGACATTAAAAAGTTTGCCCTAAAAATTATTCCTGTTATTAAAAAGACTTTATTAGTTAATTTTCTATAAGATAAAAGTTAAAAGTTGAAAAAAATTTCGTAATTTGTCCAAGTTTTAGTAGAGAAAAATAAAATAATTGCTTATAATTTTTTTTATAAAAAGTTAATCCAAGAAGTAAACTTACTGCTTGTGTCTTGCTTCGGTTGATTACCCGCTGATGCTGCCCAGTTGACTTTCATGTCCTGCAAAAAAACAAGACCAGCTGAATTAAATAATTAGAGAACAAAAAAACAAGAAACAAAAAAAATTTAAGCTGTTTGGATTCTTATCAAGTTGTATTAACTCGCGTTGACAAAATGAATAATCTCGAGATACACAAAGTGTTAATTAAAACTGGTTAGAGACAAATTAGAGGGTGAAATATATTAATAATAAATAATTAAAAAATAACAGAGGAGGTTTTGTATAAAAAAAAAGTGGGATAGAGAATACAATCAGTTCACCAGAACGGACCCGCAGCATGTCTGCAGCAATTTGCAACTTTTAATAGTTTGCTCGGACCGTACCAGCGGGTTGTCTAGTTTGCACCCGGACTAACAGAAAAGAAGGAAAGAGAAAGATAGGGGAAGGGAGAGGCGCAACAGAAATAGAAATAGGAATAAAAAACGAGTTGAGGGAATCACCTCATGGCGCATCCATTGCTTTACGTACTTTATGCGACAGTAAAATAACTTTATATTGTATTGTACATTTTGACAGCTGATGTGTACACTAACAAATATTTTTTTTATATTTTTTAATTTTTATTTTCGTTTTGTTTTTTATCGCCAAAGACACGGTACAAACTATTCTATTTTAAAGGTATCTATTTGCTTGAATTACTTTTTTTTTGAATGAATGAATAACGAAATAACGGACAACTTTAAATTTATTTTACTTTGAACCTTTTGACTTGTCATTTTTTATCGCTCTGATAAAAAATTAAATACATCTTTTTTACCGCTGCCTTTAAAACAATAGTTAGGTTCATAAACAAAAATTTTTGGTATTTTGTTTACTTTTCGGTATCCACGTTGAAAGATTCGGTAATTATTTACAAGAGGGGTCCATTCATGCTACCCCATGGTAATTTTTATTTTAAATTGTTAATTTTTTTATGTACTTTTCATAAAAAAAATAAACTAGAAATTTTATCCAAAAACATGGAGCCAAAATTTTTTCCAATTTTTAAAGGCAAAAAAATTATCCAAATCTTTATTTTTTTTTTCTTTCACGACATTTTTTTATCGTAAATTCACTGTAAAAACAAGCAGAATAAAAAAAAAATGTAAATTTTTCACCTAAATCTGGCCAAAAATAAAGTGGACCACACTTGTAAATAATTACCAAAAATTCAACGTCTTTAATTGTCGATTCAGAAAAAAAATTACTTCTTAATTTTTTTTCTTCATATTTAAAAAAAAAAAAAAGAATAAAAAAATAGAAATTACCCGTGAAAATCCCAGAAGCAATATATTCCCTTAACGGCATATTATTTTTATTGATATTATTGGTCCGAGGTTTGTAGAGGCTCTTAATATCTCTTATAATATAAGTACTCTTAATACCCAGAAACAGTTTAGAACCCTTAAAGTTATACTTTTAAAGCTTAACGATGTACATATACTTAAATATATTAGGTTTAAACTATTAAATTTTTCCATCCTCAGCCCCAGCTAGCCTCCACTCATTTCCTGTTTCAACCCCGACTTCTCTTATTTCCACTTGAATCAAGCATCGATACCCAATTGATTTCCCTCGATTGACTCATTTAAATAACTCAGATCAAACTCTACAAAAAGGCATTCTTAAGATAAATATTTCCGTCTGACTAAGGTCAAATAGAATAACCTATTTATGAAGGGGGGTAACTTTTTACGTTACTTGACCCAAATAGAAGCATAAAAAATTCTAGATAGCTTTTAACTTAGAAAACCCATTCAAGAGATTCGTTTATAAAGTAAATGTATTATCATAAAACGAGCAAGAATTTCCACCTGAATTTTATATTTTTAAGTTTAATTCCCTATCTCAGTATCACTAAAATAATATCACTCATGAAATGCAATGTCGGTCAATATCTTCATCATAGCAACTAGATATCTAATTTATCATTATGATTATTACATTATTTTACATTAAAAAAATTCGTAAAACGATTGACCCGACAAGCCATCCCTTCAACTTCCAGTTAATTTCAAATGTAAATCACAAAGATTGGAAATTGTTCACAAACTATCAAAAATCTAATTGAATAATATTCGGCTTCGCCTCGGCCAACAATTACATGTGATCTGAGGCTTTTCTTATTTTCCTTCCCAAGGGGTTTAATATACTATTTTAGACTTACTTTATTTTTAAAGAACAGGCAACAATTTATCAAGTATCTGCTAATTTCAGTGTTATAAGAATTATGCAACCTAAATCAACAGACATACGTCCATTTTTCGGATTTTATTTTAAAAATAAATTATTTTAACAAATTCAAAATAAAATTTCATTTCAAACTTTTTATTACTTCTTCATTTGGAACTCTTTGTCAAAATTTATTCCCAAATTCTATAAGATGTCTCTTAGTATCAATGTCACCCTTGAAATCTGCCCAGATCTTATCACTATCTCCTCGCAGCAGTTCCAAATTATATCTGAGCTATAATATATCAAAGCATAATGGACATACATCCACTTACGATAGGCAAATCCACGACATGGGAAACGGGGACACAAGGAGCCCAAGGGCATCACAATATCAAACATGACGTTTCTGCAATCCTCATGTTGAAAGACAACAATAACAATTATAACCATAACAAAAAATAATAATACCTTGCAGCGACAATAACATAAAAATTTAAAACAAATGAACCAGGCAGTTCGTACAGATTTTAAAAAGAGGCATTGCGATTATTGGTCTACCCTGGAGGCTGCGCGACCAGGCCTGTTCCATATTGGCCGCACATCACAAGACAACCGATTCTGAAAGCTTTGCCATTGGTAAGGGGCGGAGCTATTCTCTCTTAAGCTCTCGCAGTATCACTGTATTCTTAACTCTATCGCTTATATTTATTCTCACATCATACTTATTCTCGTTATCATACTCACAAACAAAAAAATAAAAAAATCAACAAAACACACGATTGACCCTTGCTCCTTAGTCTTTGTCTTTCGGGCACCGCGGAGCAATCTTTCCGCATCTTATTCACTGACCAACTTGGAACCGCAATTCTCGGTCTGGTGTCCAGGGGATGAATGTGCAGGTTTAAAATGCACACCATTCGTCCTTGCCACCCTGACCGGTCCCGGTCACTTCTTTTTCTCAGCCCCCGCTGAAATACTGACCTAGTGGGTTTCGGTGCCGAGACAAAGTGACCGTCATGTAGATTTATGCACTAAAATTTAACTGTTCTTTTAGAGCTAGTTTTGCTGGGAGGGTGAAAAATTTTATAGTCACTTTTTAAATTTTATTGCGTACCTTAATGTCATGTGTGCTAGTACTAGGGCTCTGAATTATACTGTACTTTGCATTATTTTTACGAGTTATGCTGCCACACTAATTTTTATCCTAACCCTTTTAGATTCCTGTCTGAGTAGGCTGTAAATCTGAGGGATTTCATTTTTTATTGTTATTTTATGGTTAAGGGGAGATATTTTGATAAATATTTTGCATGTAATCGAATTTGAATAGAAAGTAATTAATTTTACCGGCCGATGGTAATTGTTAAGGAGTCTAGTAGTTACCAATTGGAGATCGCTTTTAGAATTTTAAAATTGAATTTTCAAACTGTATCCCGACCGGTGAGAAGAGAGGGTGATGTAAAAATTTTCTGAAAAAAATTTTCCAAATAAAGCTACCTTAAATTTTTGTCGCGGTGAAGAGGGAAAGCTTTTAATCTAGAATACGTGAAAACAGGGTTCAAATCTCGGAGTCAGTATTTTTTTTTTTTTTGTCAAAATTAAAGTATACATTTTTATTCCCTAAAAAATTTTTTTAAATTGTATAGTTATATTGATAATGTTCGAAAAAAAATTCAATTTTCGAATCATCAATAAAATATTTTACAAGTGAAGAGAAAAATAAGAAATAGTTATTTTTAATTTCAGTTTAACGTAACATATATTTATAAAAAATTTTTTCAATATTTTAAAAGCATTAATATTGATTTATAGATTACAAAATTAATTTTTACTAAATATAAAAAATTTTGTCACGTATTTAAAAATACACCAGTGTCAGAAGTAATAAAAAATATTTAATATTTAATAAAATAAATATGATACAATATAAAAGCATAACGTAAAAAAAAAAAAAAAAAAAAAAAACTTAAAAATATATTTATGAATAAACTAGTGCTTGAATAATTTTTTTGTCATTGTAAAGCACCAAAGAAAAGATCTTTCAGTAGAAAAAAAAGTCGTAAAAAAATAACAAAATATTGAAGTTTCAATTTTTTATTACACCTACAAGTTATTGATTACCGTGACAAATTATGTCATTGAACGATTTAGATCTATTTTTACCCATGATCTTTACAAAGAGAACCCGATGTCCCTTGACACACAATATAATAATTAAAAAAAGAAGGGTTTGTTCGCCCTCGGTGTCTATCATCCCGCGCATCCGACTATAAATAAAAATACAGTGAAATAAATAATAGTTTATCGAACATGACATATTTCTCTCACGACAAAACTATCCAAACAATCCAGCTTCCATATAATACAATAAAAAAACTAAAACAAAAAAAAAGTAATAAAATAAAATAACATTTCGATTGATCTCGAAAATATCCGTGGGATTATTTCTCTTCGATTGTCTCTTGCATGTGAATGCTTCCATTACTTCTCTGCTGTCTTTACTTTTCATGAATGTATATAATATTATATTATATTAAAGAAAATAATCCACGTCAAAAACTGCTGGATATTTTGATCGAACTTTTTTTAAACTTCGTGATTTAAGAAAAAGGTTTGAAAATAAAAAATTTAATTGTTAAAAAACAACAAAAACTTCGTCACATGGATTAAATGGTTAAAAAACAAATGAATAATTATAGAGAGAATTTATTAAATATAATGCTTGTAAAAATAAATAAAAATATTGATGCAATTTTTTTTAAATATTAAAACTTATTCGTTATATCAAAGTAAGGAAAAAAGTTACATTTATTTCAAAATCTCTAAATACGTATTTTGTAATTTTTACACGGATAATTACTTTTTTATTTTTATTCAATGAAGGAAGAAAAAAATATACGGAGTTTTTTTTTTTAAATACAAATAAAATCCTCGTTGGAGAGAATTTTACTCCGGAGGGATTTAATCAATCAAAAATCATCCACTCAGCGAATTTTTCAGTGTATTTTTAAGAAAAAAAAATGAAATGAAAAAAAAAAACGTTTTGCTGGAACTTATCCTTGGTTGAGTATTCCAATTATTTATTTATATATATATATATATATATATATATATATATATATATATATATATATATATATAGAAATCGGAAGTTCATGTATGAACTGTATAAAGGTAGTAGCGCGCAAAGTAACAAACTGGCGAAACGGGAGAGGGGAGGGGGAGAATGAAGTTCCCGCCGACCGGAAGTCTTAACCGGAAGCCACCAGATGAGCCGACGGCACGTGACTTACCCGAACAACGGCAAATTGACTTTCTATCGAGGTTCGTCTCAGGGTATCTCTCTGTTGGCACCACCGCAGACCCTAAACCTCTGAGTCTCCGAGGTGGGTTGACCCTTGCTCCTTGCTTTCTAACTCGTCGTTAATAACCCGGACTTAACTTCCCAGAAACTATTTCATATTTTAAGTCTAACTAAATGCCAACATTTATGGCTCAAGAATTTATATTTACCTTTTTTCAATTTACTTTTATCGCCTTTGCCTTGCTCAACTTTATATATGTGTTATATACATGTATACTGTGTGTAGTATGTATATATGATATCGATCAAATTCAACATTTTATCGCTTATTTTATTTTTTAAATTTATTTATTTATTTATTTTTTTTGGTGGTGGTGGGCAAATCGTCATATTTGTTGTCATTATGTATTGATGACTTTTTTATCCGTTGTTGAAATTAATCGTAATTTATAAACCGCGTATTGAAGCTTTTCAGTTCCGGCTTGGAGCTTTCGGTACATGTAAAATGTACATAAATAATGTTTTGTTTTAAATTTATGAGTTTTCAATATTTTTTTTTAATAAATAAATATATTCAAAAATTAACTACTATTTGAAAAAGTAAAAAATACGGTTTAATGACAAACTAAATTAATTAACTTACCACTTTTCTTCATTTTCAATGAAAAAATTGTTAAGTGAAATTTAATTTTAATGGTTTTTAGTAAAATAAAATTGAAAAAAAATTCAAATTGGCTCAAGAAAATATTCAGGAAGATTAAAAATTTCTTGAATGAAGTCAAATTTTCTTGAGCCAACACAATTAAAAATTTTGCGTCAATGCGTCAAAAAATTTTGTGTTAAAAATATTTGATACAAAATTTTTTACTGTTAAGATAATTTTCTTGAGCCAAGAAAATTTCTTCTTGCTCAAAAATAACTTTTGTTTTCCTTAAAATTTTCTTATCAGAATTTTTCGAGTGTGAATAAACATGTTCTTTCTTAAACTACAATTTTAGTCTCTTATGATTTTTCAATAAAATTGATATTTCAGGAGTTATAAGAATTTTTATTAATTAGATAACCATGTCGCATTAAATTAAAAAATTTCCTTTTTAAATAATAATAAAATTCTTGTATTAATAAACTAACGGCCAACTCTGATGATTAAATCATAACCACGTAATGATAACGTTGATCTTGATCTACTAAATCAATTAGACAAGAGGCAACGAGCCCAGGAGTATGTGCCAGTGCACTGAAACATCGCGAGTCCCATTTCCCAGAGCAGAAGCTCTTAAATCATATCTCCCGACTGAGAACGTCCATTTAATTCATTACGACTGTATCTTATTAACTTAACTACATATACTTATTATCGCCCGACCACATCATGCAGTACATCACCTACCATACATTCTCTATTTCATACCTTAACACCCTGAACATCTACTCGGTTACCAGGACTCCCGCAGACCCATCCAACTTGGAAATAATATTTTTTATTTTCACGGCCTGGCATTTTCCTTTTATCCTGCGGTGTAATAAACCTCCCCTATTGATAAATTATACCGACATTGCCGTACTGCACCACTATTACTGCACAAATAATAACAACAAATAGTCGAGTTTTAGTAGTAGAAGTAGAGTATGGTCAGACGTATGAGGAACTATTTTCATTACTAAAATTTTTCAGCAGGCATTTGCGGGCTGTTTGCGCTTACAGCATGTCCCATGTTTTATTCTTAGTCCATTTTGTTCCTGTTTCTATTTTTGTTTTCTTTTATTGTTCTAACACGTACATATAATATTATAACTGTGTAGAGAGATAGCTACGGCCAGTACTGAGACCGAGACCGAGACCAGAGACCAGAATGTTCAGTTTAGAGTTTGGAGTACGCGTGCACGACGACAAAGAGTGATTTGTCGCAACGGATATGAGAGTGGCGAATGCCCCTCTGGACGCAATATTATTTTAAACGATGATATAGTACTAGTGCGTGGTACCGCAGAAACCGCACGATGCCTATTACTCCTGCTCGAGTCCACATTCTGCGAAATGAAAATCACAAAATATGTAGCTATTGTTGTCTATATACATCCTTTTGTATTTATTTATTTCGCGTTACTAATGTCAAATGGGCGGAGAAAACATTTTTTTTCTCCAATCAACTTTAAAATGTGTAATACATAACTTTTTTTTTTTTTTTTTTTTTCCATATAAAATTTTTAAAGCCAAAATAACGTATATAAAAAAAATTTTAGTAATATTTTCTGACTTGATGCTTAAAAAATTTAGTGTTTAGAACTTCTAGTTGTAAAAATTGAAAATTTTCGAGAATTAGAAAAATCGTCGAAGAATCACTTAATATCAGACATTCTGAGAGATTGGCTGCTAAACAAACCAATGTCGCATTCAAAATTCCTAATTTTTCAACTGTCTCCTATGAAAATTCATTCCTAATTTCATCAATACGCTTTTGACAAGAATTACCACCTGTCGTCATTAATGCACTTAGCATTGACACTTTTAAGACAAAAGCCTATGAATTTCTCCGCGATCTTGAGCTAAAGGAGCGCTGGATACCTGATATCACTGATGATGATCCAACTCATTAAAATTGGTGTTATATGCAGTGCTTTAAATTTAAATTTAAATTCAAAATTAATTCTTCGTCATTCGGTCGTTGTTTTGGAATTTAAATTAAATAAATAACTTATTGAATTCAATTAAATTTTTATAAATGGAATTTTTTTTTAATTGCGACTTTTTGACATCATTTTTTTTTTTTTTTTTTTCAATTTTTACCGCAAATTGTTCAAAGCGTTCAATTTCTAAAGTAAAAAGTTAAAGAACAAAATTAGAATAATTTTTTATAAATGTTCTTTTGACTTCAAGAATTTTTTTTCTTAAAGTCAAAAGAGCGTATCTAGAAATAATTTTTTTTCTCGTTTTTTCAGCGAATTTCCACGATCTTAACATTCTTAGAGTGATTTTAGTGAAAAGTTTTTTTTTATTCGCTTTTTTGGCATTAATAATACAATATACAGACAAATAGAAGTATAAAAAATTGTACACAGATTTATAAACATTGAATTTTCTAATATCGTCGTCAAAAATTTTTTCGAAGGATTTCTAATGAATTTTATAAAATAGAAAAATTAATTATTTAAGAAAAACTTTAAATAACATCAATATCTAAAAGAGCTGACAAAAATTCTTCAACGTTACTTTCTTTATTCCTTAGCTATCGAATTAATAAAATATTTATTATTGAGCTTATCCATAAATTTACTGTTTTAAAAATTCTTCTAGATAAGAATTTACATTTTTTTTAATTGAATGGCAAGTATTCAATATTAAATATTAAATACTAGGTCACGTACAGTGTCTTTGCCGAAAATCAATAAGTAAATAAATAATAATAATTTTTGCAACATAAAAAAAATATCGTAATTGATATTTCAAACATATACACGAACATTCAAAACAACTAATTAAGATAGTCAACAAAAAAAAATCAATAAAAATAAATAAACAGACAAGAATCGTTAAAACTAATAATGCATCTATATTCGTAGAAACAACTTAATTAACTCAAATAAACGAACTTTAAAATATCACATTAAAAAAATAAAAAAATAAAATAAAAAATAGGAATGAAAGCAACATGCAGTCATCAGTAGCAGTAGATACGGGAGCAATTGGTCAGGCAAATAAGATCTAATCATCGCTGTATAATATACGGAATGGTTAGAGACATAACACATAACACACAACAATGTTGATTTGATCGCTCAAGTAGATACGATACAGCTGCAGTCCGGCAGCAATACATTTTTTTCCGTGCGTGCATCGCATGATAACTTTTTTCTGACTAAACACAGAGCCCTTACTCCCGATCCCGCACAACATAACTATTTACTTTGTTACAATTATTTAGATAGTCTCCTGTACGTAAAAACAAAAAACGTATTCTTTTATATCAAGTTAAATATTCTCAAGAAACTACTATATATATTTTTACTTTGAAGCATCACGTGTAGAGATACCCGTCGTGAATTGAGTGCAATTTAATGTTTTTTTAACCGTATACATTACCACAATGTTTACTTTGAATTCGCTCGATTAATTCTTGTTTATTTTCCCAAGTATCTTTTTTTTAAATCACTATACTTTTGTGTTGTTTAGTATTTTGTAAGTTTACATAAACAATGATAATATTGATATTGATAGGTTTTTCTTCTTACTGTATGATTGATAAAATAAAATCGGTCTAGATATGTAACGCAGTAATTACTTTGCCGACAGATAAAAAAACGTTCCCGCCTTACCAACGCCAGAAACTGAGGGTGGAAAAGCTGTCACGGAAAAATAAAGCTTTTCATTGAAAATCTCGTGCCACTGCCATCTAACGAAGCTTTTGTGAAACCGAGAGATTACCGAGTCAAGGTAAGATTTATTATTAATTCCCTGATAGCCAGCGCTTTCTCAGTAAGTGTTGACTCCCAGCAGTTACGGTTAACTTATACATCAAGTTGGCGGTAATTCTTCACTCAACAACAGTTGTAAGCAAATTGACAGAAATCTACGGCCGCAACTTGAATACAAGTTAACAATCAAACTTGTAGTTAAATTTCCTTTCAACTTTACTACAATTTGAAGGAAATACTTGTACAGCAAGTTTTGACGTCTATTTGCAGAGTAAGTTATAGGTAACTAATAGTTAATCGCTTGCTTTGCCAACTCTTTCCGTCAAGTTTGCTTCAAATTGCGGACGTAGATTGACAGTAAGTTATAGGTAAGGTGGCTATCAGGGTTATTAATTATGCACGATAAAAATTAAGAAAAAAAATTTTTGTTTTGAAAAATATTTTGAGACATTTATTCAGAAATTAGATAAAAGTAGTTGTCTTCATTGTATATTTTTAACTGAAAGAAAATCTTTCAAAATACAAAAAACTTTTTAACATTTTTATTTCAATTAAAATTAAATTTTTTTAAATGAAGAAAACTATTTTTATAGATAAAATTTGATTCAAAAAAATTTTTTTTTGTTTCTAAAATTCTTCCTAAAAATTTAATTTTCGAGTTTTGATGTTAGAATAATTTATAAAAAAGACTGAAAAACTATTTTTGTAGTTCAAATTTCATCTAAAAAAATTTTTAACATTTTTCAATTTTGAAATTCCTCCCAAAAATTCTATTATCAAACCTATCTAAAAATTTTGCCAAAAATCAAAAAAAAAAAAAGAATCCCTAAAATAGCAGCATCGTTCGAGTGAGATAACCACTAACAGGATAGCACAGCAAAGACGATATAGTCGGAATAGCATAGTAGGAGGATATGAATACGAAATTTGACAATTGACGAAGGATGAACTCAAGCGTACTTAATCCCCCAAGATCTTAATACCTCTATTTACGCTGTCACAGACGTCATAATTCATAATAGTCAATTAATTATTTAAAAATATCCGTCTGCTTACATTACGAGTCTCTCCGAATTAACAAATTCAACATTTATTAACCATCCAGCCTTCATGAATTAATACCTCCTATTACTATTATCTTTAATTTTACAATGTTAATTTGGCATTATTAACGCTTTGAATTGTCCCGAGTAATTCACCCAGAAAGCCAACACGTTACACCTTCCCACTGAGAAAAATCGCGGTCCGAAGTTTATCAAAATAAAAACCGTAATTCCTCTTCTCTTCTCTTCTCTCCTTTCCACAACTTTCCTTACCCCTTCTGTGTCCGTAATGACTATTGCGAGGATCCGGGACTAGCTGAACCTGTAGAGGGGATGAATCGATACAGCGACGATACAACGACGAGCGATGTCTCGAAACTCGAAACAGGACTGCGCAACCGCATCAGCCAACACATCGCTGTATCGAGCTATTCAGACTAATGCATTATTTTTAATACAATACAAAATATACATGAATATATACACGCAATATGTATAGATGATAAACAATATCAAATGACAAATACGATGAATTTTATTCACTAATCTGTAATCCGTGCATGTTCATATGATGTGGTATATCTTCACATATATATGGTTGTATGCGGCTCAAGAATAAAGGAGCTAATTTTTCAGGGTTGTGTACAAATAGAGGAGGAGGAAGAGGAGGACTGTTTACAAATAGAAATAGTATGAATGGACAGATGCGTGAGACAAACGGGAAGCGGGGTATGAAGTGGGCGAAAAATTCAAATGCAAATCCTAATGTGTATTGTTACTATACATGTAGAATGCAGAATCATTGTTCGGAAGGTGGATTTGTAAGTGTAAATGATTTTGTTGGTCTTAGCTCTTAAATGGAGGCAAACAATACCAGTAGAGGTTATTTAACTTCCGGGATTTATTTAAACACACACTTGCACAGTGGGTAAACGCGCTTAAATCGTAAACACTGCTAATCTGGGACAAATCCTTTTCCGACTTATAAGTACTCAAGTTAGCTGGGATTGTTAACTCAAAATTTTAGACCGAGTACACTAATTCTTATATTGGCTGGTTTAATTGTGTTTTGCTGGCAAAAGTTTTTGGATATAAGCTTTATTGGAAATACTCAAGAATAATTGTATACAGTTGAAATATTAGTAAATTGCGGATTTGGATTTTAGGTTTAAGTTTAGTTGTGATAACTGTTTACTAACTGATATACTAGTCCGTGAAATAATTAAATTTTATTTAAAATCGGATTATGGATCTGATTGTATGTAGTCAATTCGCATCGGATGTAAATATATACATTTGGACTTAAAACAACGTCGAAAACTTTGAAATCTGATTATATCTGGCCACATTTAACCATTATTACAATCCACTCATAGTCAACATTCAGACAGTAGAATAAATTGTTAGTATCATAGCTATAAGAGGAAATTTTCGAGGTCAATGAATAATTTATTCATTTCTGATTCTCAAAAGTTTTATCGATATTTGTCGATACGTTATCAACCACTCAAAAGTAATATAATAATAGATTACATAAATTGTTGTTGTCATTATTATAATAAAAGATTAATGTCGTAGATGTTGAATGAGATTTATGCAAATCAACAATGGTTGTCGTGTTTATCGAGCAAAAAAATTTTAAAGTACCTGTCACTCTACTGATTCATCCATACAATCTTTTTTATTTTCCTATTTATTTATTTGTCCAATTGTATCTGGTTGAAATTAAATCACGGTCATAAAAATTAACTATAGATTAATTTATTTTTACAATCCGATAAATTAAAATATTGTATCTGGTCAGACAAGCAATTTAAATATCTGACAGAATTCCGGGATTTTGTATTGTAAAAAATATAAAAATATAATGTTTTTGTTGAAATAAAAATAGTTGTTGAGTTCTGAGGGAAAAAGGGATATAAACTTTGGCGGGTAAAAATTAGCGTAGTAACCAAACAAGGGGAGTGTTTAAAACAATCAAGAAGCATCGGGTAAAATTGATTTACGGGTATCTATCCACATCTAAGACGCTCTACTTGATATTCATAGTTGCAATGTTAAATCTAAAATCTAAAATGTAGAATGTCGAATTTATTATAATGTTGTAGAGTTTATAACTCTTCCTCGATGGATTTTATGCACATCCATCGACCTAGGCTCTTAAAGTTGTTGCACCTCAGCCAAGTATGCAGGAAACAATTGATTTTTTTTTAAAAGCAGCCTGCTGTCGTGATGGCCACCGGCACCCTTTTAAATTAACCATATTCCTCACGATTACGGCACACGCGATAAATTTAATGCAAATAGTGAACCTGGGAAAATAATAAAAAATACGAGAATGTAACTCGAATAACTGGCATATGTATATGTATATGTATATAAAATATATTACCGGCGTTCATGCACGTGTAGGAGTCTTATATACACATAACGACAGTGGATTGGTGTATACATAGGCAGATGGTATATCACGTAAAAGAAGATGACGGTGGAAAGAGACGGGGGTGGAAAACGAGACGAGACGAGAACGAAACAGCTTGAGGGAAAAGTGTAGTTATAATTTTCAACGACGTTTTCGCGTTACCTATTTTATATTTTAATTGAAAAATGCTTTCTCGTAAAAAATCTTTTAAATATATCAATCGTTAAATTATTTAACTGCCTTTTTTATTTCTTTATTTTAAATTTAAATCATCTTGAAAATATAAACTGTAGCTATTTCACTTTTTATTACCTTCAATTATTTTTACGAAATTTTATTTTTAGGTATTGAATCGTTACTTTAAAATAGTTATTTTTTTTTTATTTGTTAAAAAGATGATTAAAATTTTGGGAAAAAATCCAATGAATTTTAACACTCAAGTCTTTAATGCAAAAAAAATCTTGAAAGTTGTTCTTAAGAGCATAAAAACGTGAACTAGTTCAAAGAAACCATAATACAAAATGACTTTGAAAAGTGCACTTGTGTTGTTCTTTTTTGTTCTGACTCGAATGTATTGCTCACTTAACTCCTCGTTTTGTTTTTAACTTCGATAGTCTAGTAAACACTCGATAAACTCCGCACACAGGTGGCAAAAAATATATACTCTGCTATACCGATTTGTTTCTCCGCAACCGATATATAATATACTCGTAAAAAATTTATGGCAAAAATCCTACACAGTCATTAGAAAAAAAAAAAAAAAAAAAAAAATTCTTGAATTTTTTTTTTTAATTTTGGACATTGTAAAACAATTATTTTTTAATTTGTCACCAATTTCAAAAAATTGGCTATCAAAAAAAAATTTTTTTTTTTTCTAAAAGTTCTTTTTTTTAATGCGCAATAAAAAAAAAAAGAATATAAAGAATTTTTCAGCCCAAAAATCTTTCCAAAATTAAATTTTAGTTTTCAAAAAAATATTTTTAAAAAAACATTTATTAATATCTTCTTTTTTCTATTTTTTATTACTGAAAATAGGTGAAACCCCACTTTCATATAATTGCCCCCTAATTATTTGATGTAAGCCTTAAAAGTAAGTCTTAATTGAAAAATGAAATATTCCGTCTTAAAACTCTTCTTTGCTAATTAACTTTTAACTTGGTGCTCTAGTGACGGGAAAGGGAAACGGGAAAACGATTTTCCTTAATGAATATTAGGATAAAAGTTTTTAAAAAATAATTTAAGTAAAATGTTCCGAATAATAATTTTAAAATAAATACTAAAACATTTTTCCTTCATGCTGTGACTTATAGCTCAGTAATTATTTTTTAATGAAAGCTATCACGAATCCTTAGTAGCTTTTTTTTATTTTATTTTTTTATTAACGCACATTAAATGCTAATTTTAAAAAGTATTTATTTACAAGAAATAAAAAGGAGCGAACAAATTTATGCTACAGCTCGTATTTGTATAATATGAAAGTGGACTGCTAAATAATTACGCTGCTTATCGATCCGTTCATTATCATAAACATTAACATATTAAATAGAATGTATACATAGATATTTGCTATCAATCGTCCACTTTGCTAGGTGACAAATTAGTGAATCAAAAATGAAAATTTTGCTTTTATTTGCTTAATAAAAATAAAAGAAGAACCGCTTTTAAAGTAAAACGTATCAGTTACTATTGTAAATCGACGTATGAAAAACTACTTGAACATTTGTACATGTATTTATTATCACGTTAATAGAATCTTGAGCATTAACATGTTTTAAAATATTGCGTCTTTCAATTGAAAAGCAAACATCATCGATATTAAATGTCAACAACTGCCGTGATAGCGCAAGAGATAAGTGCCTAGATTCACACACATGTCGTATAGATATCGCGAAAATACTTTTTCATGCGTGTGTAAGTGTTCGATGATGTGTGTATACATGTATGAGGTTGTTGAGAAAATAAAATTTCACAACGGGCTCCGGAAATTGAACGTCTCGCACTTGGAAGATCTGATCACTCAAAATCACTTTCTGAAATAGCATCCATACGCGATTTCTTTCCTCCTATGACTTGATATATATACATATACTTTTCTGAGAAGATTTTTGCCTCGAGCCTTTACGTATATGACAGACTTGGATGTCAATGTTAAAAGAACATATTTTACAGTATAAGATATTATGCAGATGACATTTTTCAAATTTTATTGTAGAGAAAAAATTTTATCAAATTATACACTTTTATTTGGAGTTAATCATGTGTAATGTATCATATTCACATATAAGATCGATACAATATTGTGGAATAAGCCTTTGAAAAATTTTTTTTCCACGAGTGTAGATAATTAAGTTTTTTTTTTTTTTTTATTTTACCGACACTAATTAAAATATTTGTAATTGAACAAAAATCGATAAAATATCTGAAGGATAAAATATAATCGAGAAAGACATTCCACGTATTTTATTACCAACTAAATTACTAATTTATAAGACCGTACGTAGAATGACATTTTGAAGTTGCTCTTGACTAATCGATTCACAAGGAATGTCTTATATTTCCAATTACTAAGTTAATTATTCATGTATATAAAAGAAAAAATTCCATCAATTCCAACTCAATTATCACACCATAAAAATTTCACAAAGAATAAAAAATTATCTTTTTGATGGTGTTCAAATTATTTTCATTATATGCACTAACAGGAGCATACATAAAGAACTAATCTATCAAACAAAATTTGGACCAATTTTTTGTTTTTAATGATTTAAGAGTTATAACTACCTAAAGATTAATACTGAATTTTCAAAAATTCAAAGTTATGATTCAATTTGGTATCATTGGAAAGATTTTGATCTAGAGTTGTGCCTATTCAAGGTTTCATATCATTCTTACTAATAATTAATTTATAATTATAACTATTTAGGCTGCATTCGAAAATTCTCTATCTCTAGATACATAATTAAGAAATGATCATGTATCTTGAGAATTATTGACATTTTTTAAGATATAAGCCCACCCCAACATTACACTCATCAAGACCTTTCATTTGAGTACCCACATCAATTTTTCATATATTTATATATATATTAGATATATGTATATATGAAAAATATATTAAAATGCATGTGGGTACTCAAATGAAAGCTCTTGATGAGTATAACATCCGGATGAACTCATATCTTTAAAAACCTCAATAGTTAAAAAAGTACAGTGCAATTAAACTAAAGTCATTATTTAATAAAGTAAAACTTTATTAATTTATAGTTCACAATTCACGGTAGTCGCACATAGTGATTGCAAGGTTGCTTATTTTTATTATTTCTAAAAATAAAGATATCTCGAAAAACGAATGTGAAACTACTATAAAATACGTATTAAAATGTGAAAGAGAATGTCATACATAAAAAAAAAAAAAAAAATAGAATAGAGTGTGGAGAAGTTTATAAGTCGGTAATTTGAAGAACGACGCACGTACGCTGGGCCAGATCTTTGCGGCGCCGAAATAAATCAAGTATACCTTCTAGTTTCTCCACCCCAACTCGCTCTTCAGTTTTCTTCCTTACCATCCTCGGTGCTTGACGCTCCTTTCTCTGAATTTTTTTTTATTTTTTTTTTTTGTCATATCTATTCACGGAGCCGACACTCGCACGTTAATATACTGCACGGGTATCTTTGGGTACTATACCTCGCTCACACCAACTTTCACTCTCACTTTCTCTCTCTCAGCCTCTTGGTGTCCCCATGCTGGCTCTTTCACTTCCTTGCTTCCTTTAAAACTCAGGATGCCTCTCAATCTTAGTACACCTCGTGGACGCTGTTATTTATTCGGGAATTATCGTCGCTTATTATAAGCTCCTCTTTATTCTCCTCTCCTGACCCCTATCACGGAACAGATTTAATCTTGATTTAATGAAATTCCTTTCAAGTATGTTTTGAATAAAAAACACCAGCATCTGGATTAACAACTTATTTTTATTTATTACTATAAAGAAAATTCTACGGTCTGTACTACGAAAAAGAAAATCACTAGTTCATTTAAGAAATGAATTGTCTTGAAAATTTTGAGAGTATCAGTTTGAATTAACTTGAGAAATTTACGAACGAAATCAAGGAAAATTTTAATTTTTTAATTAAATAAATTTCAAATAAAAAAATTAAAAAGCTCCGAATTAATTTTAATTAAATAAATTAATAATTTATATTCAAGATAATGAAAGTTACATTATGAAATTTCTGATTTTTTATGAAGATCTTTCTAAGATTATTTGACACTTTTCTGCTGGTTCGAAATCACTTAAAAATGTCTGTCATTAAAATTAAAATTTTATTCAATAAATCATAAATGATTTTTTAAATAAAATTACATATTTTTGATTTTTAATTAAGATTCGATAAAATAAAACATAATTAGAATAAATACCATACTAACTATGCAAAGTTAATCCCTTCAACGTCTTGTAAAAAACAAAAAGAGTTTAAAAAATGTTAGTAAAAATAAACCTAGAAAAAAAAAGAGAAGGAAGAAATGATAAGGAAGAGCTGGAGGCTCGAATTGAATTTTTCGTGCTTAAAGGTCGATTAATTTAACTATGAAGCGGTAGCTCGACTGTCGGGTTAGCTCCCTGTCAGGAGCACTGATTGAAATATAGGGCGGAAAAGCCTCGGGCCACGAGTTCCCGAGTTTAGTTTGAACGCGACGACGCTCGGTCTCGCAGCTCCTAGCTCCCAACTGTACACTCTCTCTGTACATATAGCGAGACCCAAGCTGAGGATGATAGAAGAGAGAAAGAAAGAGAGAGACGCTCGATTCAAATCACCCTGGAGCGGAACACCCTTTAGGCGATCCCTGAATAATTCACTATCGAAATTGTGGCGGTACCTCCAATAATCAGAAACAACATTTTGTCTCTTGTCACTCTTCTCCGGCCATTACAGGCCACACCGACCTCACCGACTTGGACTTATCCTTACACCGCAATTTATTTGTACTTGTATTGTACGACTATATATTTCTATGTATATACTATACGGATCCTTCCCCAAATCGTTTTCGTTTTCATTTATTATTTAACAGCAATAAACGTCACATTCAACATTTTATCCGTCTACATCCCCATTATCATTTACTTACGTTAATACAACCATTTCGTTGGCTTTAATAAAATCTATTTGTCCATAATAAATAAGTAAATAAGGAAAAAGTTTATTACTATTTCGTTTGATAAATAAATAAATCACTTGTGTGATCAAACTTTGAGATTTAATTTAATAGGAAAATTTTTAACTTTTGGTTCAAATTGGAGATTAATGTTTTTTAATAATTGAATTTTAAATTAAATAAAAGTATTTAGACTGTTGATCAAAATTTTGGCATTTTGGAAAATAAAATTTTTGTTCTTTATTTTATAAAAATTTTACTTTTTGAATTCAATTATAAACCAATTTTTTTGAACTAGAAAAAATTACGATGAAGTAAAAAATTTTATTTTAATTAAAAATTTAATATTAAATCAAAATATTCAGAGATGATCAAAATTTTACATTTTTCAGATGAAAAATTTCAAAATTTGAAGTCGTTATTTTCGAAAAAATTTGACTATTTAAATTTAATTCTGAATTCAAGTTTTAAAAAAAAATTTCTTATTATTTGAATATTTGATAAAAACTTAAATTTAAAAATTATAGTTTTTTCTACCAACAAAAAATAGTTCTAACATAACAAAAACTATAAACTATTTGTCTCCTTTCATATCTCTGTATTAAAAAAAAAAAAAAAAAAAAAAAAAAAAAAATTCTTTACGCACGATAAAAGTATCCTTTTAAAAAAATTCAAAAGAGTGAATTTTTTCAACGGAAATATGAAATTGTCAAGTGTAATCGTCAACAGATATAAAAGTGCATTTTTGTCGCCCGTCAGTCATGAGTCGTGAGTCGTCAGAGGGATGATGAGCGACTTCTATTCCCATTTGCTCGGAATGAGAATAGAAGCTGCTAAAATATGCTGACTTTTACAAGCAAAGAGTGAATTCGCGAAATGTGAAGCGAACAGGGAGGTGTCGAGGTGCAGAGGATGCCAAACCGCGTAGACAGCATTTGGAGACACGCCGGAAGCCGGGCGAAGCTCACTGCTTGGGAAAAAGAATGAGACGACCCGACAGAAGCACAAAGAGAGAAAAAAAGAGAGGATGAGAAAGAAATTGGCAGATTGGGCATTGGGAGGAGGGCCAGTGGTCGAGGTTGCCACCGGGTGCTGGAGAGCTCGACCACAAAGGCTGAGGCTGGCTGGACTCGGTGTGGTCGGCTCGATTTTGTCGGCGCGACGTGTTCTCGGCAATTATCCGGCCTTTTAAATTTTAAAACTTTACTGGAGCTTTATATATATATATATTTATACACATGTGTAAAATATACTATAAAATCCAGAGTACCCAGTACTGAGTTCGGTTTTTCTCCTCGCCACTATTTAGCGATATATTTTCCCTGTAAACCCCTTTTTCGTTATATTGTTTCTCTCTAGTTTTTTAATTAACCCGCTATTGTTTTTAGGGTGTGTATGTCTAACGAAAATAGACGCCCGACCTCAATTACACACTCACACGCTATTGTACAATAATGAGGTTTAGATACACTGGAAAAATACTATAGTTGAGTCGAGGAAGATATTATCTTGAAAATTTTTAAATATTCAATGTGAATGAATTTCAATAATTCACCAACAGAAAAATATTAAATTTCAAGGAAAAAGTCGACAATTTATTTTGATAGTCGAAATTAATAGATAAATTTTTGAATTGAAAAATTTAGCATTTTTTCGTTTTATAACAAGATATCGAACTATTTTTTGATAAATAAAACTTAGAGTTTCTGAATAATTTTTTCTAATAAATTTACTAAAAATTGTAAGTTTTTAAAATTTTTTTATCTTGTTCAAAATTTTTTTTGAGGATTAAAAAATCTCAAAGGAAAAAATTATAAATTTTAAAAAACAATTTTTTTGATGTAAAATTTAATGACAAAAATATTCTTAAATCAAGACATACAAGAGAGTCTTCAAAATAGTTTTGTTTTCAGATTAACAATGTTATTTCTTTATAATCGTGCTCTTTTTTTTTTATTCTATGTAGAAAAACAGAAATTGAGATAGTGAAATATGAATATTTTAGTAATTAAAATAGGTTAAAAAATGTAAAAAAAGAAAAGAAGCGTAAAAGAGTAAAATAATATATGTAGAGATAGTAGATAGAGCAGAATAGAGTAGAGTGTGTAAAATGGGTGAGGAATGAGAAACAAGTCTGACGACGTGGTTTTTACTGCGCTTAGATGAGGGGCGCGCAGAACAATCTAATGAATATATTTGCATATCTGGGCCGTAACCGAAGTGTTACCAGTATACACAAGTGAAGTTGGAGGGGGAGGTGGAGGTACGAGTAAAGGTTGGAAACTGCTCAGCTGCCAAATATTCATGCATCTCGCCTTGGAGCCATCCACTACAACTACAACTACAACTACTGTTACTACCCCTAGTTTTCTTCTTCTATCTCTTCTTCTTCGTCTTCTTCTTCTTCTCTCTTTACTCTGGCAGTCTGTTCCGATATGCATAAAACACTTTTACAAGCGAGGAAGATCCAACCGAGAGATCCTAGAATCCTAGAATTGTATTGTATATGTTGCATGCATGGTTATAAAAAAAAAAAAAAGAATATATGTGAAGACAAAGATCGATTAGTCGGTGGAATTTTCTGCTCAACTGTCTCTATTTTGTCTTCATTTTCATGCAATATTTTTTTTTCTTTCTAAATTAAAAATCTGATAATTTGTAGAAAAAAAAATAAACATAAATATTCCCTTTGAAAAAAAAAAAAAAAAAAATTGAATTAAGAGTCTCGTTCATTCAAAAATTCGATTATCCATTGAAATGACATAGGAAAAATTTTATTTAAGTTTCAACACAATTTTTTGGGATAAAATTTTTTTTTTAGAAAAAATTAGTGACTTTTGTTAAATTGCACTAAACTGTTGACGTTTTTGAAGATATAAGTTCATCCCGATATTATACTCATCAAGAGCTTTCATTTAAGTACCCACATACATTTTGATATATTTTTCATATATACATAATATATGAAAAATAATTAAACATAATTTACATATATCTATAATATATATAAATATATGAAAAATTGATGTGGGTACTCAAATGAAAGGTCTCGATGAGTGTAATGTCGGAATGAGCTTATATCTTTAAATATGTCAATAGTTCACAAGATACAAGGTCATATCTCTAACAGGCTCAAAAATAAATATAATTGCTAAGTTTTTGAATTTTTTAAGCTCAAAGTTTCAATCTTAGCCCGCAGGGTTTATGATTTTTTAAGTTCTCCTTTTCCCTTTGTTAGTTTTATATATTTGGTCAGATGAAAACTTTTTCCCCCAGAAAACGATTTGTTTACACATAAAGATACAAAAGTCAAAAATGAGTTTACGTAGCGGGTAAAATACTCGGGATAAAAATATCAATTAGCATAATTTAGTTGGCCGTCGTATCCTGAGCAAAGACTCAGCAAACCCTCAGCTGAGTAAAGTCCCAGGAATGAATAAAACAAGCAAAATAACTGGCAAGTTGAAGTGAAAGTGACAAAGTTTACAAACACGAAAAGCGTCGAGTGGTTAGCAGAAGTATTATACCTATAGACAAACTAAACGCGGAAGAAGTACTTGGGATAGAAGTAAATCACTCAAAGCCGGATCATTCGGGCTCTTAACTGGTTGCGTGGTAGCCCCACGCCCATTTCCTTCTCAATCAAAAGGGTCGAATCGATGTAATGCCAGGGGAAGTGCCCAATTTTCTCTAACCTACTAAACTTTACACGACAATCAACTCTCGTTATAATTATACTTACGTCTTCATATTACCACTCTAATTAGACAACGCGGCACAGACCTTCGGTATTTATCACATCCTCCATCATCACTTGTCTTTATCAATTCATTTATTCAAACTTCCGAGTTTTAAGTACCTACTTGAAAATTTCATTTATTTCTAATTAGTTTTAAGATCGAAGACTTAATTAATTTTGACGTATTTAATTGTGCTTTAAATTGAATAAATATAATTATTTTTCAAGAAATAAATAAAATATTTAAAAAAATAACGATTTTTCAGAGCAAACAATTATGCGTAATTTTTAAGATGAAATTTAATTTAAAGTCTAGTTATTTTGGAAGACAATCTAATTTTGGACTAAAGCTTTCAATCAAAATTAAAATTTTTTACTAAAATATAAAAATTTAAATCTTACAATTCATAAAAATAAATTTGAATAAGAAGTTTTGTATAAATGATTTTTAATTGGGACGAATGGAAAAAATTAAATATTTTTTCGATTTATAACTACATGTTGGTTTGCAAAATTTGATGAAAATTTTTTATGAAAAAAATCTACAAAAATAGGATGTATCCCAATTATAATTAATTACCGAAAATTTTATAGAAATCTAATAAAAATATTAATTCAAGCAATTTAATATAAAATTTATTTATTCAATTTGAAAAACCGCTTTGTTTTCTCTTTTGATATACAATAGAGCTCACATGTACATTTATACACTTACATTTAAATGTTTCTATCAGAAATGAATTATTCAAAAAAATGAAGCAGTTCTGACAAAAAGTATTCATCAAAATTCAAAACAAGCACTAAATGTTTTATTTGTTTTTTTTTTTTTTTTTTTTTTTTTTTTTTTTTTTTTTTTAGTGGTGTTTATTGTTATTGTTCGGTTTTATGTTATGTAAATGTACCAATGTGAATGTATTTGTGGATATATTTGTACCCATATCATTAAATACTCACTCGAGAAAAGTATCGAGACAGTTTTATTTTATTTGTAACAAAAAATAACAGTCCGCGTAAATAGACCGTGTGTATACTTTATACTTCATACTCTACATGTATAATACTTGTCTCTAAAGGTATCAAAGTACCGAGTACTCAGTACTCAGTACTTGGTACTCGTAGCAGAGATAAACAGAGATGGAGATGGAGAAGGAGATACTATTTTATTCGGTAGAAAGTTATAGGCGTGAGCATGTAAAACAAAGATGGGCCATATAATAATGCCATGATGAGTGACACCGATGGCGCAGGAAAGATGCATCCATCTCGGTATAGTACTTTTAGTATCGTGTACTTTTATGGACAATATATATACCGTACTTTAGATAATACTTTTAACGCTTTACAAGCTCTGGGATCTAAACTTTACTTTAATAATCTACATATAACTGAATTCGCTTAATACTACCTACAACATACACCAAACAACAAATATAAACTGGGTATCTGAATCTATCCACTAAAAAATACTTTTTATCGTTATCCCTTTTTATTCGGCTCTTATTTTTATGCACTACTTTACAAACATTTTATTTTTTTTTTTTAATTTATGGATCAACTTAATAAAAATTTATTATCAAATTTATCTGTAACTTGGCTGGTGCAAAATTTTTTTTATAAAAGTTATTATTATTATAAATTTATATTATGAATTCATGAAGAGTAAACTAATTAGTTCTAGTCAAAAATCGAAATAAGGAAAGACGAGACTCCTTTAGGAATTATAACTTTCCGATACAAGTTTATATAACTTTAATAAGGTAGAAAATGAATTACCTCTTATAGATTGAATTTAACCAACATATTCAATTTTTTTATCAATAATAACTTATAATTAATTTATCCGAAACTTAGAGCTTCTTTACAGTATAATTATTATCTTATATATCAAAATTCACGATAGGATAGATAGAACTTGAAGTCAATTAATAAAAGTAAAAAAATTGTTTTCTTGCAAATTATTAAGGTGTAATTCGACAAGAAATTTGTGATGTTTAATTAAAAGATCACAATAGTTAGTTTTAATAAATGATACCATGTTTTATAACGTATTTGTACAAGTTCTGTCCAATATTTTAAAAACATGAGTAAACTTAAAAAAATTTTACAATTTTCTCAAAAACTTACAAGACTACGATACATAACTGAACAAAAAAGTTTCTACAAAACCTTTATATAGATTTTAAATTATTTTTAGTTAAATTAAAAAAATCTATTATTCAAATAACATAAAATTCATTTTGTACATTTGTGTCGTTAAAAAAAATTTGATTACAGAAATAAAAGAATAAAAAACTATTTACATTTTTGGCATATATAAAATTAATAGAATCAAAAATTCAATCGTTTTTTTTTTTTATAAAAAAATTTTTTCTCTAAAATTTGATTACACAAATAAAATGATAAAAATTATTCATATTTTTGGCATTAATAGAAAATAATTGCGATAAAAATTCAATTGTTTTACTTTGTAGAAAAGTGAAAAAAAAAATAAAAATGAAAAATCACGTAGACCTGATTTGTAACAATTGAGAAAAATAACAGTGGATAGAATGAATTGGAGAATTTAAAATTCAAATAAAATAAAAGGTTGATAACAGTGTAGTCTAGTGTTATGAATATTTATTTATAGATGATGATAAAGAATTGATTTGAAACAAAGGGAGGGTGATAATAAAACAAGAGGAGAAACAAAAGAATGCGAGAGATCATTTGACGTTCCTGAGTGCTTAGCGCGGAGGTGAGAGAGCATAGAGAGTTAACGAGTGCTCTCTGTAAGACAAAGAATGACGAATGGACAGCGTGCATAATATAAAACGGAAGTTGAAGAAGAGAATAAGGGAAAGTGACAAGAGCCAACGGAACGGGTTTTCCGAGGGTTTAAAAGGGGTAGAAGAGAATTCAGAGAAAGAAAATTAGAGAGGCCGAGAGAGAGGACTCCGCCCCGCGAAATATGGCGAGCTTTCCCAGAGCGTGATTGGATGACGGGAGGACCCGCGGTTTCCAATCCCAAGACATTGGTCCTCCGCCACGTCTCCCTGCCAACCGCTATTGTGCTCATCTTTTTGTTAACTTATTTTTATCCTTTTTTCGTATCACTTACTACGGAATTTCGTATTGGACCCCAAATATTAAAACCTACCTCGTAATTTGGATCTATGTGTCTATCGAGAGCTGTCCTCTATTTCTTTAGCTGGTAACTCAACCCAACGGCGATATAAAATTTATACTCATTTTTTGCTCGTCCTATCCGTTAATTTCATCCTGATGCTCTCACGAAATTTTTTCAAAGCTTAAACTCGTTTTTTGGCTCAAGGCTCAGAGATACGATAAAATTAATTAAGACCTTTTTTGTTGGAAATTCATTTTTATACAAAAAAGTTCTCTAATAATTTTTTTTTATTTTCAATAGTTCAGCCAGAATTTTGAATTTAATTTTTCGTAAATAATTTCTCTAGTTTTATTCTTGTAATTGTCAGTATTTTTAGACCTTTGTTAAATTTTGGCTAAAATATCGAAGATAAGATAGAGAAGTTTGGAAAATCCAAAAGTACACGTCTCAACGCTTATTTATCAAAAAAAAAAAAAAAAAAAAACGATAAAACTGAGATGATCAGAAGCGCCCATGTGTGGCTAAAGATTTAATATTTTTTAATTAAAGTACATAGAATTAGCCAGTAATTTTGAATAGGCTGTTACTTAGAATGATACTGAAGCTAATAAAAAAAAAAAATAGACTCAAAAAATGAAGTTTTTTGGGCGTTATCGTGATCACATACATCATCACATACAGACAACCCGACGTCTGCTTGACCTTGAGAGAGTCATAGTAAAGCACTACTTACGTTTCGCGTTGAGACGTCCAATTGATAAGAATATTTCTTATAAAAAATTAAACTTAGTATAAGATTGGTCACATGTGATTTTTTCATATCTCCTATATTTAATCCACAATTCGACTTTCCAAAAATGAAAAGTTATTTAAAGTCGTAATATCACTAATAACAATCTCAAAAATATTACATCATTGGTTACATATTAGCTAATTGAAAATACAATGGCGCATCGAACTCCATTAGAAGTTTAATTAAAAATAAAAATTAATTAGAAACATTAACCTCGTAATATTTAATGAAAGATTAAAATCTCCAATCACATATTTTAAATGAAAATAAAATTTAACAGCGATCCCTCGGGGCTTAATAACCTCGCAAATTGATTTTTAAAAATAAATATCCCCCACTAATATATAGACCGTAAAGTTAACAAAAAAAAAAAAAAAAAAAAAAAAAATCTAGACACACATTATAATGGCAATTAAACACGCTCTTGCAAATTTATCAGGATCCCTTCCTCTCCATCGATACATAACTTGAACATAAACTAAATAAACCAGGAGGTTGTCAACTTATAATTGGCCGTTCTTAATTATCTCGAATTACGCAAGCTCCCTCTTACACTTGACGCGAACCCCTCAGCCATCTGTTTGATTGGTCTTATACTCAGTATTTCCTTGAAATTTCTTACAATCGAAATAAATTAAACAGCAATAAATATGATGATGATTATGATGCTTATGAGAGGAGGATTTATTGATGCAACAATGCAGTGTATCAGATTGTGTGAGGGGAGCGAATCAAGCTGAACAAACATCTAACTTGGCGATACGAATTTACCCCTCTCGTGTTTCTGTGGGATGTGCTGTACCAGGGATATGATATTATTACACGGGTGTACGGTGGCGTTTGTCGTTTCCCGCTTACCGCTTTACTGAAAAGCTCTGGTTTCCCTCGTGTGTCAGTAACAACCTCCTTGTTTATCACTTATCGTGTGCGAAACGTGCTCCGGAATTTTTCTAATGTACTTACGTCCACTATTCACGCACTTTTATATGAACTAGGGACTAATTTATCACTTTTTTAGAATCCCTAATATCAAACTTATTTACTTTTCTTTAGAATTTGCCAAATTCAATTAATATGCTGTCGGAAAATAATAGTTTATTTTTTTTTTTAATTTGATAATTAGTATTAAAAATTGGAAATCAAAAATTACTTAAAAAAAATGTTAGATAAATTTTTACGATACTGTGTTATTAAATTTACTATCTATCTATTGTAATTTTTATTTGTAAGAAAATATATCAGGCCGTGAAAATTTTTTATATTTATTCTTTATTATTTATTCAGATTATCATTATCAATATGATAGATTATAAATGATAGCATAAATAGAATTACTCATAAATTTGAGCAATAAAGTTTTAAACTTATCAGTTTATCCTATAAATTTTGTAGAATTTATTGCAGACTCTGATTTCTAGTCCTCCCTGAATTCAAGGTCGTAGAAGAATTCCAAGGCTCTGGATTTGAATGTTTAAATGTTTCTATTACATTACTAGGTATTTTGCGCCAGAGGCGTATTTTGTATAGAGTTGTTACAAATGTCAAAATTTTTCAAAATTCAGTGCAATAGAAAAATATTTTTTAGATTGATAAAAATTTCAAAAACCCAACTTAATTCTAAATAATTTAAAACAAAAATTTTTTTATTTAAGTTCTGAAATTACCAAAAAATCAAAAATTCAATAAGTATTATCAATTTATTAAATTCTAAACAATTTGGAATGGAAATTTTCTTCATCGAATTTCTGAAAAATACCAACATTGAAATTTTAATTTATTAGAAAAAAAATAAAAATAATATTTAGCTTAAATTAAAAAAAAATTTTATTTTCAATTTCAAAAACTATCTAGTCGCCCAAAATTCGTCAGATTAGAATATTTTTCCAGAAAAAAAAATGATAACAGTTACCTTTAAATATAAGTAAACATTCGATAACTACCAGTACAAAGTATTCCATATTTTCGACAATAGAAATAATAATTCATTAGTTATAAGCCATAAATAACCAGAATTTCCACATTCATCCGCATGCAATAAATCTTACCAATAATTCTTATTATTCTCTATTGTACACTCTATAATATGTACAAAGTATAATCTCGAAACTAAAACCAGGCGTTTGTTCCAAAAATAAAACCGAGTTGTGCGTACACAACACCTGTCCCGCCTCTTCCACTAATCATGCATTTGACAAGTAAAGATACAAGTATAGAATACACGTGTGTATCTAAATCTAACCTCAAAATGTTTAAGCATAAAAGTGTTGTGTTATTAACAATAACTCTAATGATTGTTTTTGCAACGTCTGAACCCGATGAAGTGCCAATAATCGGGAACTCCGTAAATATTCTAAAATTCCACGGTATGTTAAGTTTTACCATGCGCGTTTTTTCGAGTGACTCCGAGTGGATTTTTAGACACCCCTCTGCTAAGGTCTTCAAACAAGTTACAACTGCATCCCGTGTTATCAAAAATTCACCAGTGTTCTCTGGAGATTTCCACATGGAGATGTGTGACAACTACGAGCAATTGTTTCAAGCTTACTTTCGAAACTTCACCATAGAAGGGGTCGATAAACACTGGCGTCCTTTCATGGCCAGCTGGAGAAAGAACCAAATTGCTAAATATTTTGGAATCAGAGAATCGCTACTCTCTGAAGAGTACAAGTACATCTTTATCAGGATAGCCAGGGTTAGGGATAATTTGAAAATGGCCACTCCATCGGAAAGTTTGGAGATTGAAGAATCACTTTTGGATGAAGCTGATAATGTTGAAATCAAGGATAGTGCAAGCACTGTCAATTTTATCTCTAAGTTCAGTGGTACACATTATATTGAGTCTTTTACTTCCGGAGATTCACTGTTTCAAGTAAGTATTCGTGTATTAATTTAATTCTTTATAACTTGAACAGTTTTAGAATTTGTCAAAATTTAATATTTATTTTTTATTCAATTTCCAGCAACTAAGATCAAAAATTGTTTGAAAAAAAAAAAAATAAATAAAAATAATGCAATTCTTAAATCAGAGACATTTTCTGGTGATTTTAATGCACGTCACTTTGCCCTATTTTAAACATTTGCTAATTTAATATAATATCTTAATTTTTTAGGTTTTCGTTTACAGACCAGAACCTTTTAAATTCATAAAACACGCCTTCACAACCCGCGGAATCAACATACTCTTCGAAAAATCAGTAACCAACTACTTCTCATCGGACTTTGCGGAATATGTCGGCAAATTGAAGACAGGAAGCGGGAATCAGACCGTTGAAGAATGGGCTTCCATAAATTTGTTCTTTGCTCACCAAGACCCAGAAAGTCAAAATATCCTGAGACTCTACGGCAATGAAAGACTACTGGCGAGGCTTGGTAATCTGCTCTGGAACGAAGCTCTAATTCAGTTGAATCTGAAGTATGTTTCACCTTTCTTTCCAAATAAGGAACTCAGTAGATGGCTTCTAGAATTTATTTCTAATAATCTTAAGCTCTGGGATGCCAATTTATAATTAAGTGATTATTTACAAGATTATTATTATGTATAATCTTAAGTTTGTGTTATGAAAGTTTTTATGTTTTATTATATTTTGTTATCCATAATAATTTTGAATAAAAATTTACTAATATATAATATATAAATATTTAGATTTTTGGGCAATTTTGAAGTAAATTTTTTTAGGAGAATTTTCTAATCGATTAAGAATTTTGATTCATTAATCTACGAATTAATTTCTTAAAGCAAGAGTCAAATTTTTAAGAAAAAACAAAGATTGCAAATTTGAAAAACATCGCAATTGAATTTCAAATTAATTTTCTCATGGATTAAAATAGTGTATTTTGTAGAAATTTTCTAAAAAAAAATTTTTCGGAAAAGCTCTTCTTCAAATTTTTGGCTTGGTGCAGCGTGAAAGCGGTTAGTCTGGCACACGAGAGATCAGAGTTCGAATCCTGTCGTAGGTTTTTTTTCTTTTTCTGATAATTTTATATTTTCAATTCAATAATGAATTTATTAATTGGAAATACCAAATAAATAAATATTGAACTTACTTTTGATAAAATAAAAATAAAAAAAATTAAACGATCATTGGTAATCTTGATAAAAAAAATTCTTAAATAAAATGAATTGTATCTTCATTGTATCAAAAATAATAAATTGGTTAATTCAATAAGTAAAATTCTACAGTAGAAAATTTTTTCTCTTTATCCTTGACTTTAACTTTCTTAATTCCATTCTTAACTTTCCAGAATCAATTCAAGCTGAATATCTCAAAATTTTCCTGAGAACATTTTTCTCAAACCAAGTAATTCTCTTCCCGAGTAGCAAACCCTCTGTAAAATTTATTAGCGTTGACAAATGTTCGGGGATATTTACAATTGATAAAAATGTTAAAAATAATATAAAGAATTCCGCGGAGAAAAATGTTTAAAGAAAATAGTTGGACAAGATTCGCAGAGAACAAGCTTACGGTTCGGCGAGCCGAATAAGCGGGGTGTCTGTGCGCGCAAATGGGGACGTGCAGTAGACGTAGTTTATTCAAACGAGCCAAGGCAAGAAAGCTATTGAAATAAGTAGGGTCGAGTGGATGGGCTTGAAATGAGAGAGCAAGAGAGACAAAGCCCAAATAAAAAACTAACGCAAAATAGAAAGAAAGAACAGAAAACAGAGAGCCGGTGGGTTAAAGGACGAGGCCAGTTGTCTTCTTTTCTTTTTCTTCTTCTTCTTCTTCTTCTTCTTCTTATCCTTGTGTGCTTCTTGGGGTTGTATTTCTTTTTATTTAAAAACATTTTTTCTTCCAGTCCATTGGTCGATCCTTGTTGCCCTTTTGTTCCTGTCATGATTTAATCCTGCGTTTTGCTTTCGTAATAGGAGATTCCGTATCAGAATATGTGTAGGGAGGTCGGTGATTCGTTTTTGATCTCTCTCTCTCTCTCTCTCTTCTTCTTCTTGCTCTATATATAATCGTGTATAGATATAGCCGAGCTTTGCCGGTGGAGCAAAGTAAAAATTTATGAACATAACTGAACACTTGACTGGACAAATGTTCTTGTTTCCAGGTTTTTTATAGTCCAATGAACGTATTTATAAACTATCTACTATAAACTTATTCACTCTCCGCGAGTTGAGTACTTTAATACACTCGATAACTCAACTGCCAGTTAACCTTTTGGAAATTTATAAGCGCTTCAGCTTTAATATTATTTTTACATTTTATATTATAAACTTTATATTTTATCTCGAGCCTCATTCATCACCTCAGTTTTTTCTCCGCATCTAGCCTAGTAGTGCTTGAGGACTGGTAGTATAGTCTATGTTATTGTCTAATATATGTCGTGAATCATCTCAGATTTTTTCTAATTTAATAAATTCGACATTCTACATTTTAGATTTTAGATTTAACATTGCGACTATGAATATCAAGTAGAGCGTCTTTGATGTAGATAGATACCCGTAAATCAATTTTGTCCGATGCTTCTTAATTGTTTTAAACACTCCCCTTATTTGGTTACTACGCTAATTTTTACCCTCCAAAATTTATATCCCTTTTTTCCTCAGAACTCAACAACTATTTTTATTTCAACAAAAACATTATATTTTTATATTTTTTACAATACAGAATCCCGGAATTCTGTCAGATATTTAAATTGCTTGTCTGACCAGATACAATATTTTAATTTATCGGACTGTAAAAATAAATTAATCTATAGTTAATTTTTATGACCGTGATTTAATTTCAACCAGATACAATTGGACAAATAAATAAATAGGAAAATAAAAAAGATTGTATGGATGAATCAGTAGAGTGACAGGTACTTTAAAATTTTTTTGCTCGATAAACAAGACAACCATTGTTGATTTGCATCAATCTCATTCAACATCTACGATATTAATCTTTTATTATAATAATGACTACAACAATTTATATTATTTATTATTGTATTACTTTTGCGTGGTTGATAACGCATCGACAAATATCGATGAAACTTTTGAGAATCAGAAATGAATAAATTGTTCATTGACCTCGAAAATTTCCTCTTATAGCTATGATACTAACAATTTATTTTACTGTCTGAATGTTGACTATGAGTGGATTGTAATAATGGTTAATTGTGGCCAGATATAATCAGATTTCAAAGTTTTCGACGTTGTTTTTAGTCCAAATGTATATTTACATCCGATGCAAATTGACTACATATAATCAGATCCATAATCCAATTTTAAATAAAATTTAATAATTTCACAAACTAGTACATCAGTTAATAAACAGTTAAACGGGCGGAAACTATATAATAACGATGAACTAAATTAGATCTTAAAGTGTTTTATCAATCGTCTAGCAAATTTCTTTTCTCTGGCAAAGCTAAAGATTTTTATTCTTAAAGCCTAATCAAGAAGAGCAAACTTAAACTCAAACTCCAGAGCTGTAGTGAGTGGAGCGGGAGCTGTCGAAAGTGGAGGCAGAGGAAGAGGATGAAGGGGATGAACGTATGAGAATGAGTAGGAAGATCGCGAGTAAAGCTCTGTCGTAAATGAGACGCCGGGAATCGATGTACAGTATAGATATAAGAGCTGGAAAAATGAGTGGAATTGGAAGAGAAAAAAAAGAAAGAGGGAGAAAAGAAAGCAAGCTTTGGAAGGTAGAAGGTGGAGGTAGAATGTATCCTGCATGTGTGTAATGAATATAAATTTACATGTGGAACTCGAGTACACAGAGCCGTAAAATGGACGAAGGTAAACGGGAGAAGACTACGGAGTAGTTAACCAATCGTGTAGTAGCGTCACATCGGATGAATATCAATGAGCACCTACTGTTTTACAATTTTACTTTTTTTCCGTTTTAGTTTTTCTTTTTTTCTTTTTATTTTTTTATTTCTCTTTTCCTGCGGCTCATTCTCTTACTCTTTAAACTCTGGCGGGTCGCAGTCGTTTGTTTGCGCAAGGAGTCTGATTGACAATGTACTCGAGGATTTTAGTTTGATTGAGCCTCTTGATGTCTATATTTATCCAGCGCAAGAGTAAGAGCTGGCAATCCTATTTTATTCTGAGATTTTTTTTTATTGTTTGTTTATTTTTTATTTATTTTTTTTTTTTTAGAATAAATTCATCAATTAAATTATAGTTCGAAAATAATTTTTAATGAATTTTAAATAAAAATATAGTAGAGTTTTCAAAAAAAATATATCAAAATTAAAAAAAAAATTTCTTTCAAAAAAATGAAAATTTAAATGGTGGACCCAATTGTAAATAATTACCGAAAAATTTTCAAAGCAATGAAAAATTTGGGAAATCATTAAAACTAATAAAAATTTGTCAAATAAGTGGAGAAATAGATCACTTTTGAAAGTCCTAAAAAAAGTAGATTAAAAGTAGATTTATTAGGAAAGTCCTAATTGATTTTGAAAATTTTTTAAAAATCCCGTAATTAGGATTAATGAAATAGCTTATTAGTTTGCTATGAAATCTACTAAAAACATTAAATTATTCGGTAAAAACACGATAAATCTAAAGTTATGGCATTAAAGTTTTAGGTAAAAAAAATAGACTTCTCGGCCAATTGACGATGCAAGTTACGGTCATAAATAAATACAAAATTAAAATAAAAATAAGAAATAAGGAGTAAAAAATAAAAAATAGTAGCAAGACAGGATGACTAGCAATAACCGCCTACTGGGAGATAAGAACTGCACGGTGTAGAAAGCGGAGAGCGTAGAGCGTAGAGCGTATAGCATTTCATCCCCGGGGATATCAGAAGAGAGTGGTCTCCTTCCCTCCGGTGCTTTAGTCAACCCCAACGCCGGACTAGACCTGAATATCTTAAATGGCAAGGACCGTTTTTAAGCTAAAAAAAGTTTATGCTCGAACCCTTGAAATCCTCTGGCAACTCCGTCGAGGAGAAAGAAGAGGAGGAGAAGAAGTAGTAGTCTGACAAAGAATTCATGGATTTTATTCTTTAATTTTTTTCATGTACATCCCCTATAAATTCATCGACTTTAAACTCTGACTAAACTCTAACTAACTTTCGCTAATTCACTTTGTCCTTTCCAAGACTTGGAACCAGGTGAAATATTCCATTTCTTCTTATAGAAACTACTTCTCCTTTCTTATCCAAATACGGGGTAATTGAGCCAATTAAAAATATTTTTTTCCAAAAATTACGTGGCTTGAATTAGTATTAAAAGGTTGAAAAATCGAAAGTGCATGACTCATAATCCTCGGTGAATTATTAATAAAAAATATATTATTGTACTAGCAGAAATTTATCTAATTAGATTATTGTTTGGTAAGATATTAATCCTGAAACTATGTGAGAATTTTCGCAGTGATTAGAAGAGATAACTTTCACTTAATATATCAGGGTCTAATCTATTGAACAAACTTTGGACTGATTTTCTATCTTCAATGATTCAAAAGTTATAGCTATTTAAAGATTAATAAAGAAGTTCTAAAAATTCGTATACAAAAAGAAATTAAAAAAAAAATTTTTTTCAAAATTCTGTATCTCGAAAACTATTAATTGAAAGTTGATGATTACAAAAATGAAATTGAAGCTAAAGAACTAATCTACCGAAAAAAATTTAGATAAATTTTTTATCTTCGATAGTTCAAAAGTTACGCCAATTCAAATTTTAATAACGAGTTTCCAAAATTTCATACCTCGGGAAACAATAATCAAAAAAAAGTTTTTTTAATATAAAATTGTTTCTAAACATCTAAAGAAACAAATTTAAAAAAACTGCAAAATTAATCTTTATTAAATTATCTGCATGATGAGATCCAAATTATGTGTGTGTCCGTGGACTAACAAGAGTATAGCAATAAAAACAGTTGCAAAAAGAAGGCGAAAAAAATTTTTCTCTGTAGAGCACTCCAGTGCTTTGTATTATGAGTCGTGGAAAAAAAAAAAAGCGGCAATTAACAATAAACCAGTTAAATGGTTTGGAAAAAGATTGATGATATTATAAGAAATAAATTACATGAGAACAGTAGAAAGCGAACGTGTAGGTGTTAATGAGGAGCAGATTGGGTTCCGCCGGGTGTAAAATGCCTCGAAAGGGTTAAAACCTCTACTCAGTTTGGATCCGATTTAGCTTGTGATGCCAAATGCTGGTGGGAAAAATAAAGGGGAAAGTATCAGCAGACTACACTAGTACAGAAGTTCCCAGTGTACTACCAGAAGCTTTCGCTAAACCTGGGAAAGAGTCAAGAGCAAAAGGGTGAAGGGTAAAGGGTTCCAAAGAGGACAACCGGGGAGAGGGTGAGAAACCCGAGAAAATACGGGCCAAGTAATTAAGGAATTGGTTAATTTTAGGGTCATATTTTACAGTAAATTTTACTACAGCGCCCGCCTGAATTTCAATGGAAGAAATGGGAGCGCTGATGAACAAAAAACGGCTCTAATAGCCGCACAAATTCATTTAAAAAAAATTATTTCAAAAGTTATGTATTTTTTTTTACACCTTTTTGTTTATGGACAAATGGACAAGTGCAATTAACTTCCGGTGATTCTCGGATAATTGTTGGAAAGTAATTCGTCCTTTGTAATTTTATATTTAATGGTTAATGTGTGATGCAATTTTTTTTTTCTTTTTTTTGAAGAAACTAAAGTGACTATTTAATGCTTTATATTTTATTCAAATAATAATGGTAATGGAAAAGTGGATTAATAAATACAGCAATGCAGGAAGACATTATTTCCCACATATTTATTCAAGAGTGAAAGGTCGAAAATTATGTGCATATATTTCTCGAGATAAAAGTTAATTTATATTGCATAGTTTATTACTGTTATTATCTAACTCAAATATCCTTGCGGTATGATGTTTTCGGTATTTCAATTATTTAATAATGTTCTGCTCGCTTTATTCTCCTCGGAAGGACCTCTATGTTTACACAATTGACAATTTAGAAATTGTACAGCTGAGAGGAAATATCGTAGTTTTATTGCAGTGAATTTCAATCTCATTTGATGATTCAGTACAAAGTTCAAAATTTTGTTTGAAAAATTTTAAAAATATCAATTAATTACTGCATATACACAAGTGACTTTTGAAATTAAAATTATGAACGTGTCATAGTATTTTCTACTTAAAATAAATAAATAAATTAAACATGAAAAAAGATTTTATCTTAGTTCTTGTTCAGATTTATCTTTAAAGCTCCATAACTTGGAAATAATTGATCACAGAACTTTAACTCATAGGAATTCTTTCGTAGCTAATTTGAAAAACTATTGAAGCTTTGCAATTATTTTTTCTAAAAAAATTGTTTCAATGCCAAAAAATCTAATTAAAATCCAAAAAAAATTCTTCCTGTGTTATTTAAATGGAAAACTGAATTTTTGGACGAGAGAAACTTTAAATTTTTTTTCTCCATAAAATATCACACTGAAAAAAAAGTATTTTTTTTTTCTACTCAGAATATTTTTTTTGATAACCAAAAAATAAAAATCAAAAGTGTAACAATAAATTTTTTTGAATCTAACATCAAGAATAATCGTTGAATTCTATTTTTATCAGTGCGTAAATCAAATGAACTGATTAACAGTGATAAAACGTTTTTTTTTAGTGCAGATTTTTAAATAAGACAGAAATAAAAATATCTCATAAATAAAACACTCTAATACACACACACACACACACACACACACACACACACACACACACACACACACACACACACACACACACACACACACACACAAATACGGACGTTCTAAAACTTTCCGAATTTCAAAGCTGGAAGTTAAAAATTGATTGAGAGAACGAGTTATCATGAAAATCAACATCAGCATCAGCACGAACATGAAAACCGGGAGCAGCAGGATCACCGGCGTGACAGCCTATCGCGAGCTCTTCTACCCTTGGCGCCTGGTGTGCCTCCCCGTCAGAATTGTAGCGGTAGCTATGGCGAATTATTTGCTCCGACGGAGCATGAATTCCAACCGTAATTACATTTCGCTTGATATTCAATTAGAATTATCGGTCCGCCTCGGTTCGTTCAGACAAGATAAAAATTTATAGTTTCAAAGGGGATCATCATCGAGGACATTTCCAGGTGAAGTACCGTCAAAGTGGAGAGACATAAACGCCCATTGAGTTTTTCCACTGTTAAAGAATACAATCGCACGGCATTGTCTGCTGACTGATACTACGCCCGTTCAATGCCAAAGGAGGAACAAGAAACCGTTGTTGCTGTTCTGCTGTTCTACTGTTCTCATTCTCGGTCTCGTTCTGGGTCTCCTTTCTGCTACCGGTTTTTATTTGTCCGTTGTTAAATCGCTTGACATTTTACAGACGATGCTATTTTTGCTTGCTTTCTTTATTTCTTTAAACTTGAGCTAACGACCGCCCCAACAAAAGGTTACATTTACCTATTTTGTCCAAACAAACAGCCAGTTTATCACTCTTTATAATTTGACATTCGACAAATAAAATTAAACGGCTGCAATTACTACCGGTCTTTTTTTGTAATCAAAAAAAATTTATCGTTTATTTTTTTTTTTAATTATAATAGACTGATTTTTTTCTTTAATTCCAAAAGTTAAACTATTCAAATTTTTAAAGTTATCGATATCGATAAATATTGAATTTTTTTTCAAGGATTTTCTAAAAAAATTTTTTTTGGAAAAAAGCCACCTCAATTTTTTATCGTAGCAACGAGAAAATCTTTAATTTTCGGAGGGCCAGCCTTCGAATCCCGTAGTCAGTATTTTTTTTTATTTAAGAGTTTTAAGAACCTAAATGTATTGAAATAATTTTGATAATTTCAATGAAAAAATTTTCTTGATTTAAAGGATGTTTTTCTTGAATCGAGCATTTTTTTTCAGTCTAATTAGCAAAACTGATAAAAAAATTCAACAAACTCGAGCATCTTTCAATACAAAACAAACCCGATTAAAATTATCATAAATTCATAAAAAATATCATTTAATTATTAAGTAAAAGTAAAAAAGTACAATAATTAGATTAGTAGCAGCAAAATGTATCGCAGTACACTAGATACACGTAGTTATAAAAAAGTTTACCGTTTATTCACCATTCAAGTGTCTGAGTTTCATTTCTCTTATAATTAAATTTAAAATTTTCCGTAAAAGTTTTTTCGTTGTTGCGTCGTATCTACTTTTAAACATTTTAGTTATTTATCTTTTTCTTTTTATTTTTTATTTTATTTTATTTATTCTTTTTCCGAGCACCATCAATCTTGAGAATTATCTTTCTTGAGAAAAAAACCTCCTCGGTATAGTACTGCAGTATAATTTAAATAAACGAGGTGATGTCAACTTTTTCAAAATAAATAATAATAATAATAATAATAATAATAATAATAATAAATAACAATAATAATTGTCATCACATCGCTTCTAGTTTTAGTATTATTGTCATTTTAATTGTAATTATTTAGTGTCAGTTACACAACACGTGTTAAGAGACATGTACATATATACACATAGATATACAGTTATTTAACATGAGATAAGTAGTAACTTCCGAGACATGCAGTCGTAAGTTAGAGCTTTTGATGATAAGGTAGTCTAGATTATAGTCAAAGTAGTGAAGTGTACCCATCTGAAAATAAGACGCCGAAGGTACGGAGGCACACCCACACACACTAACACAAAGTTCAAGTGCCACGGAAGATTCGGATATGATGATGGGAGATATATTGTAAGAGTATGGCCCTTAAAAGTTTTAGTGAAACTCTTTTCCATAAAGCTACTTCTTCTTATTTTTTATTTTTTACTCCCATTCTTCTTATTCTTCACCTCCTACTGGGGTCTACACTCTGGCAGTACCATCCAAGGGGGTTGTTATCTAATTTTACTCTCAGCGCTCCTTCGATTTATTCGCTAACTTCTCCTTGCATTACAATATGCCGCTTTAAAAATATGCTACTCCCCACAATTTGCTCTCCAATTGTCATTGATTTTGACAATCATCAAGATAATAACAGATTTTATTTGGCTTCATTTTATTCTCTTTCCTCTTTATGAAAGAGGGACAAGAAAAATTTTTTTACTCTCCAAATTGCGTGATATGGCCATATATGACCAGATCAGGTCATAAATGAAAATTGACCATACATGACAATATATAAAAATTTTTCCGCAGATAATTATAACTCAGCTCAATTTCCAGCGTTCCAGCAATTAAAAGTTAATTAGAAAAAAAACAAAGACCGGTTGGGGCAAAAAGTTATCACGGTCGGACTAAAAAAGATAAATTCGTTGAGAATGAATATTTATTCATGCGGCGTAAATCATGCTTAAAATAATAATAAAGACAACAACGAAAGAGGAGATAAATAAAAATGCGTCCATCTTTTTTTTTTTTTTTTTTATTTTTATTACAAGTGATGTCCGTATGAATGTTTATTTAGATTTTATTACTCTCACAAAATATTTAACAGAATCCCAACACAGTCTAGATAAAGTGAGATTACGTTTCCCGGGTACTGTACAATGCCGTCATTACTCCAGCTTATTCGAGTGATAGACGTCTGCCGTACACCTCTGCAATTCCCTCCCTCTCTTCTTTTTTAAACAATATTTATACGGATTTTATTTCTTATTTATTGTCATAAAACTGTGAAAACTTCAATTATAATTCTAATTAATATAAATTTTTTAGTTTTCGGAAGTCTAATTTTAAATTCATTTTTTTGGCGGAAGAATCAGAGATATGATAAAATTGAATTTTCTATCAAAAAAGTCTATTGCAACTTTTTCATATTTTCAATATTTCAACCAGAATTCCTATTTTAAATTTTTGCACGCGATTTCTTTAGTTATTTTTGTAATTGCGAGTATTATCAGAACTTTGATCTCAAATTCTGACTAAGAGGTTGAAGATACGGTAAAATTGATAAGTGCTTTTCTTGTAGAAAATTCAATTTCCTAGAAAAAAAATCTCATGATTTTTTCGTATCTTGAATATTTTAGACAGTATTTTCCGTAAATAATAACCCCTCTATTCTTTCTTTTGATTGCAAATATTGTCAGAAGTTATAGAATTTATGGGAGTTTTTCTTGAAAGTAAACCGATAAGTACTTAAATTATAAATAATGAAAGTATTGAAAAAGATGGACTTTATCAGCACTGAAGTTGTATCACAATATCCTTTAGTCTAAAATAAGTAAAAAATGTAAATGCTCGAGCTTTTTTTTTTTTTTTTTTTGGTAAAAGTTTAAGTAAAAAAAAGTTAGAAAAATAATAGCCATACTTTTGTAGCTGTATAAATAAAGAAGAAAACGTAGGAAAGGTGGAAAGTTCCACTTTAGAGGGACAGAATCGGAAAGGAGAAAACAAAGAGAGGAGATGAAAAAAATAGGAGAGACTAAAAAAATAAGAGCTGAAGGGAAGGAAAAGGAATGAAGAGAGCTTTCCAGTAAAAGTACTAGTGATAAAGGGATATTGTTCCCTCTAAAAAGAAAAACTGAGAATAGTAGTTGAAGGAAGGTAAAAAATAAGTTAAGTAAAAACCGGGAAAGAAGTGTAAGCGAAATAAGAATGGAAAAAGATATATAATCGGATATATTCGAGGATGCGAATGCCATAGGTGTACACACTGCTCCGCTACTTTCACCCTTCACTCTCCACCCTTCTTCCTCTGTACTGGCAATTGCATGTGAAAGAAGTTTAATGGACGGATAAGCTTCGGATACCTTTCTTGTTATTTTTTTAAAACGCTTCAGCTTTTTTGAGCCCCTATCGCTCTTTTTTCTTAAATTCTTAACCCATTCGACCTCTCAGTGGAATTATTTTTTCAAGCCATTAAGCATCCGGATAATTAGTTTATATTTGGCTTACTAAAAAAATACAACGAATACATTTGATTACTTTACCTTAAATATATATTTTGATAGTTATTTTAGCCTCATATGTGTAGTTGAAATTTTTTTCAATTTTTATGGAACTAAAACTTGTGAAATAAATTTAATTATAGAATTTTAACTAAAATTTTTAACCCTAAAATTCTTAAGAACATTTTTTTGTTCTAGAGAAATATTTCAGAATTGATTTTTGGATTCAAGAAAAATTTAATTCATTCAAAGTATTAAAAAGACAATAAAAACGAAAATATTTTTCTCAAACCTATTTTGAAAAGTATTTGAAGATTATTTTTATTGAAGTAGAAAATTTATCCTCTTTTACATCTAAAATAATTTTTTTTTTTTTTATTTTAAACTTCTCTCAGTTTAAAAATAAAATATTCCGTCACTCTGTACACAAATCGTGTGTAACGATACATGACAAATACACATTTTATATAGCTTTAAGGTAAACACTTAATCTATGTACATAAAACATTTGCATACAATTTTTGACGCAGTAACGGAAAATTTTATATTGCACAAAATCTACAAATTTTCTCAATTTTGTTCGGGAATCCTCAAGTGAATTCATACTGAATATCTGAAACTAGATTAAAATGATCCTAGAATTATTTTCTTGAACCAAGTAATTTTATTTCCACGTACAGCTTTATTACAACCTGAAGATTTAAAGGTGACGGGTTTAATCCTTAGTGAATTAGAGAATATGATAGCTTAGCATAAAACTTTTCCTCAGTGCATTCACAAGAGACTACTATTCGACTTATGGTATAAATGTGTTCGCATTTTGTTGTTGTTTCCAATTCTCTTTCTCTCTCTTCTTATTCTTATTCCTTTACTCTTTCAAAACTCCCTTGTTGTTTAAAATGTCTCGTGTACATTTTTTCTTTGTCTGTTATGCCGTTTGCCCGGATCGTGGAAGCTAATCTGCCCCTCAGGAATAGCTCGAAAAGCGAAACAAAGCTTCGACCTTCTTGAGCGCCCATTTTTTCCCTTTTCCCCCTTTTCCACCTCTTCTCTCTTTTTTTTCATCATTGCTTTCTACATCTGAAGTAACAACGAAGAAAACGCAAACCTTGCCACTACACAAGCGTATATCTTTTCTTCCGAGCGAACTCTTGTTGCTATTTTTACTCGTCCCAACCCACCTAGCGTTGCACTAACCAAACCTTTTTTTATTCTTTCATTAAACTTTTATTTTTATTCATCTATTCGTTGTTCACTTTAGGGCTCTCGATTTATTTTATTTCACACTTGAGACTACCGCGTAATCGTTTCACATTGATTCGCCTCTTTGCATTTTACCCTTTCTGTTTTTGGGGACAATTATCCGACAATTCGACTGGCTGTCAATTTTTAATAAATAATTGCAGTAGTAATAATAATAATAACAACGGAATGGAACATTTATATTAAAAAGAGATGGTTTTAAATTGGTTACATAATATTTTCCTGTCTCTAGGCTTATTTCGAGCATGTCCATGAGACGATCATACATTTATTTATGAAGTACCATGAATAAATGAATGCTAACTATCCGCACCGACATTGTTGCCATCGGCCTTGGCTACGTTGTAAATAATCCGTATCTAAATTTAAACTCATAATTTACTATTGTACAAATTTGCTGTATTTTTATACATTTTTTTCCGGTTTTCATTCATTTGAAAACGCGTAATTATGTAGAGTAGCACTCTGCAATTTTGAATACATATATCTACGATGAAAAAATAGTACTTGAGTCAAGAAAAATGTTATCTTAAAAATTTTGAGGCATTCATATAATTCTTTGAACTAATTAATTGACAAAATTCACGGATAGAAGCAAGAAAATTTTAGGTTTTTTAAATTAAAGAATTTTGAAATCAAAAATATGAAATTTACAATTGATTTAGATAATTGATATTAATTATTTGGGGTTGACAAAATAAAATTCAAATCAATAAATTTTTATACTCTTTCTTACTGATTCTGAATCGCTCTCAAGTTTATGAATTAAATATTTTTTTCTTTTTTTAACAAAAAAGACATCTAACAAATTTTTTTGATGAACTAAAACTTCAAATTAATAGATCTTTTTCTTAATAAATTCAAAAAGCATTCTATGAAGTTTTGAACATACAGTTAAAAAATAATGCAAGGATAAAAAATCTGAACCAAGGACATAATTTTAAGAGTTTAATCATCTTGAATTAAGAAGGAAAAATTCTTGAACTAAAAAATTGTTCTTCAAGATTTTTATACATTATGAAAAATAAGTTTCAAAATAGATTAAAATAAAATATTGTTTTTTCCAGTAGATAAATTTTTACAAAAAATTTGAATAAAAAGCTCAAAAAAATAATTATGAAAAAAAGTAGTCGTTAAAGTGGTACTCCAAAGCCGACTGATGTCAACGAAAACAACTTAAGATTGATAAATGACAGTTATAAACTAAAAATCTCAGCAAAAGTTTGCTCGAGCGAATGTATAAACTAAACTGGGTGTGTATAAACTTGGATGATGGCAAATCCTGACAAGACGTATATACATCTGTCATAAATCCAGCTTTATCTTATTTGAATAACTTTTGACGAACTTGTGATTAAGATCTGTCATCCGTCTTCATCATTAATCTTGTTTTTGACTCCCTGCGAAAAGGGATACGCTTCAGGAAATTACATTCATAATTTCAATCATTTACAGTTTATATTAGTTGTGTCTAATCAAATCATATTATTCTATGATTACAAATGCCATGAGAGTGTATAACCACAAAAGTTAAAATTTAACAATTATTTGATTGCACATAGAGAGAATTAAATCCTAAAAACATCATCAATTTACTGTCAAGTTTTATGATTTTCAATGGCGGAAAAATTGACATTTAATTATGCTTTCAGCTTTTTGTTATATAACTTGAAAATAAATATTTATTGTTGTAAACTTTGAGAACTTAATTAATTAAAGGTATATTAATTATTGCTGTGGTAGATATGAGAAATTTATTAATTAAGGAGAATGAGCAATGCGTAATGAGATCCGTATAAAATTTTCGGTGTTGTTGGTAAGCTACTTAAAACTTTCGGAGAACCCTCTTTCCGTCAAAAACTATGTATTCAAAACACATACTTGAAATAAACTCGATAACTTCTTCAATAATGAAACGAGTTGAGTTACTCCGGTCGGTTGTATGACTTTTCTATCATTATATTTTGTGAACTCGATGAATAGTTATGCTAGGTATGTCATAGCCATGACCAATAAATGAAGTAATGGATTTATGCACAAAAGAAGCTATGGAAAGTTCTGAGCACTGTAATTATTGAGTTAACTTAGTCCAAATCTGATGTAATGTTACGAAGTTTAATTACTTGGTGCAAATCACTGTATACCGGTCAGTCAATAATAATAATCATTATAATAATAGTAATTAATAGTTATTATGTTCAAGATTGGTAATTTTCAAATTTGTAATATTAACTTTTTAAAGCTATTCAAATTCTTTAATTCAACGTTATTTTTGTTAGCAAAAGAGCTCTGGAAAATTATTATACAGTGTTTTTAAAGAGTCTTAAAATTATCTTAAATTAGTCTTAAAAAAAATTTTAAAACTATTTTAAGATGAGCTCACAACGATAGAGCCTCGGAACATTAAAACGGAGCGTCTTAAAAAAGTTTTAAAATTGTCGAATAATAATTTTTCAAAAATTTCAAAAGAGCGTACTCAAAAATGATACGGTTAAAAACTTGCAAATGCGTCTAAAAAATGTCTAATATTTAATTTTCATAACAAATTCAAGAACCAAATTTAAAAAATCTGCTCTCGGAATTTTTTTTTGCGTCTTAAAAGAGTCTTAACATAGTCTTGGTTTGTGTCACGTTTAAGATCTTAAAGAAACGACATTTCTAAGATACTTTTAAGACAATTCTTTTTACACGGGATATTGATAAAAAAAAAATTTTTTTTTAATTCAAAATTTTGAAAAAATTTCTCTTCTTTATTTTAATTCCGTTAATTTCCCATTTATTTATCGATGTCATTCAATTTAGCTCAATAATAGCTAAACAACGTAATTTAAAGACCACTATTTGGTAAGAAAATTTCAATGATTGTCTAATTTTATTATTATTAAATTTAGTCGAAAAAAAGCATTGCTCAAATTCAATATTAAAAAAAAAAATTATTTTCGTCGTACGTCAACGTTGTGCAATAAAAATCAAGCTTCTGAAAGTGTTTGGCTTAATTTTTTTTCTTCAAATTACATTAAATTACCAATATTGTACAATAAGATTGTGGTTAATAATAACAATATCCTCACATAATAATAACAACAAAATTGAGTAATGACTGTACGGAAAAAATGATAGAAAACAAAAGTGATGTTAACTTTTTTTTTTTTTATTTTTTTTTAGTAAGAAAATTGCGTGGGCAAACGAATAAAATGACCGCAGAGTATATATTATAGACATATAGGTATACATAGTAAGAATGGATGTAATGTTATGGTCCGTTGACTGCTACGGACCATGTGATTCCCTCGTATCCAAGTCTTGAGGCCTTCCACGCTAGGCTGAGTTTACTTCTATCCTTTGATATACCTTTTATCCTACACTATCTATTTTCTTTTACCTCTCATCAATCACCCCCACAAAAGAAGGAGGGGGAGAAGAGGGGGCCTGATGTTGTAACTTTAATATATTTTTTGTTCATTCTCATTTATTAAATTCCGAAATGAAAATGAAAAGAAAGGACTGAGCTCCTTTGGTGAATTTCAGCGAGTTGTTTTTGAGACTGAACCACAGACGCTCGATACAGATACGACTACCATAGAGACAGACTGTCTAAGGGATGGAGAGGGGGATGAAGGATATATCTAGTTGACCGTAAGCCATAAGCCTAAAAAAATAGATTGAATAAACTAAAACGGCGACAAAGGTTGTTTTTATAGCGGGCTGGTCAACGAGAGTCTTAGCCGGCACATTGCCACTGACCCTGTCATCTATATATGTAGATCTATATATAGGTTCAATTCAATCTAACTCCTGATCAAATTATCACCCTGATAAAATTCTCCTTCCGTTTTATTCGCTATTCACGCGTGTCAAACGTTTTATACAAACATTTAGATCACAAACAATGGTTTTAAATTTAATTAAACGTAGGGACTGACAATTCATTTATTTTCATTTATTTTGAGGAATTCATTTTCATTTCTATTTGTCGAAATTAAAGTACTCAGAGTTTTGTGTAGATTGGTTTTTTGTTGGAAATATAAGACCTCGTTTTTGATAAAGTGTACTTAGTTTGTTCAAATTTAGAGGGAGTTAGTTATAATTTTACTAAAAAAACTCGAGTATAAATTTTAAATTGAAATTATCAAATAGATCTGTTGAAATTTTTATCTCTTGGTTACAACTAATTTATTGCACTTTTAATTAAGATTAAATTATGAATTGCCTATAGAAAAAAACTCTGAATTAAATGATAGGATAACTTTTGGGAATTTTGAATCATAATATGTAGATACAGACAAAATACTAATTAATAAATTAAAAGAAATTTTGACGGTAAAAAAAGCAATTCTATTGTTTTAAAAATAACAATACTTATTTATCTATAAAAGATTGATGAAAAATCAACTTGAATCAACAGCAATAATTTTAAATTAAAAAATTTATCTCCAAAAGAGTAATGAAAAATTAATTTGCGTTAAGAGCAAAAATTTTGAATTGAACATTTTTTTTATTTTCAATAAATTTAACTCGATTCAAAAATTTCTCTGAATAAGAGCGGTGGATAGTTAATTTTCAAATTAAATTATCTGTCAAAAAGCAAAGTGCTTTTTTTGAAAAATTTTTTATTTATTTAAGCATAAAATACGTTTTAAGACTCCATTTGTTGTACAAGTATGACAAAGATACTTTCTTAATTCAAAAATTTTTCCAGTGAAGATTCTACTTATTTTTTTTGTCAATATAAATTCCAAAACCATCTCCAATAAAGTTTCTATCAAAAACCATAAAATTACAATAGACGATTCAAAAAGAACAAAAGCGACATAGGAATTATTGAAAAGCGTGTAAATCTAGAGTGGAAACAAAAAGCGATTATTCTACTTGAATAAAATAATCAGATTGAATAAAGCGGTAAAAAACGATAGCACCTTGCTCGCCGGACATGACAAGCAAATTCTTGGCGCTCAAAGGGACTGGGTAGTGTTGGGAGTGTGGAGGTGGAGAACATCAAGCACAGAAGAGGGTTCTCTTCCGAGAAAGGGAAAGGGGATGGAAAGGAAGACTGGTGGATCGTCCCCGGAGGCGAGGAAGGGTACAATTGAGACAAAGGGTGCCACGAGAACAATGCTATGTAATCTCAAGCCCTTGAAATAGCCCTGTCCTGCTTGAGCCCGAAATAGCCCGTCTGTGTGTTGCTGTAGGAGTAAGTATAGTAGCTTCAACCATCAGACGTACCGGTGCTCGAGCTCTTGTACCCCTACGGCCTCCCATCGGAATCCACCCCCTCGTCTATTCTCATTCTCTTTATACCTTACGCAAATTTTCACCTTACCCATTCGTTTGTATCACCCAATGAGCTCGGGTCTTTGCCCAGACGGCGGTCACTAAAAAATTTCTGACCCATGGGGTTAATAAAATTTACCCGAAATTCTGTGTCTTGGTTTAAGTTTTACATTTTTTCACGGGATTTTTTTTTTTTTAAGCTGAGGTTTTTCTTTTTAACTGTCTGCTTTTGAAACTTTTAAATGTTGACTTTTATCAGAAACACACAGAAAAAAAAATTGTTCTTGAATCAAGTATATAATTTTGAAGAGCTTAATATTCTTTATTCAGTAGAAAAATTCTTGATTTAAGGAAATTTTACTTGATTCAAGAATTTTTCGTCTTGATTCAAGACAATTGAAAATTTAGAAAAAATAAACAATTAGAAACAATTAAAAATTTTTAATTATAAAAAAAAAATTTCCGATTTCTAGCTTTTTTAGCTCAAAAAGAAGTCAAGTTTCAGGTTTAAGTTACAAGGTCAACCTTTTTAAAATTCTTTTTTTTTTGCAATAAAAAAATGAATTGTTATTACTTATTACTTGTTACACTATTCCTAGTACTCAATTTTTATTTATCTATTTCTAAAAATAATCTTCCAGCAATTTAAAACTTATTAACATAAATAGATTCAAACAATGATTGCGTGACTTAATATTACCTAGGCAACATAAAATGCCCGTAATCTAATAAAGGAAACATGAAACTCACGCATGTGGCATTTCGAGTTAAGTGTACTGTGCATTATAATGTACAGCCCAGAAATCCTAGATCATTTCACAGCCAAGTAATCATCGTACAGCGTAAAGAAGCTAATCAACTGATTATTTCAATGTAACAGGATATTTTGATGAAAAAGTTTTTCGGTTCAAAAAAATTTCAATTTTTTTTTGTGATAAAAGCTTTTGACTGCGGAACGGGTGATAACTGATAACTACAACAGACAACTATTTGTTAAGTAAATAACAATGTCTTATATGACATTGTTATCTTTGAATATTATTTTTTATTGTCTTATTTAAAAGTTTCTTTTGAAAAAAAAAGAGAAGAAAAGTTGGATTACCATCTCGCTGGTACGTAACTCGTTAATATTTATTAGTTGCGTCGCGTACTCCCAACTTAGCACGAAGAAACAGTGAACAAAGAAATATAATAATAATAATATTAACAATAATAATAATAATAGTAGCAGTAGTTAGACGAAGTAAGTAAAGGAGTAAGAAAAAAGAGAAATTATTAGGCTATTCTATAAAACTTTCACTCTCTAATTTGAGGTTCGCGAAGAAGTGAGTCGTTTTAAGCAGAGGGAAATGAGTTTAAAAGAATGAAAAGTGATATAAAAAAAATAGTTATAAAATAATGAGAAGGGTATGTGTGTGTGTGTGTGTGTGTGTGTGTGTGTGTGTGTGTTCAAATAACCGGTGTAATTGTAATGTATATATAATATAATATAATAATGTATATAAGCTGGCTTTACATGACTGGCACTGCAAGTTCTTGTGTATCACGAAGCTATTTTTAAGTCTCGGAGTTTCAAAGAGATTACCACTTTTATTCACGTAGCGTGTTTCATACGACCGACATAAATAAATTACTTGTAACAAAGACGATAGTTAGATAACTTTAACGAAAAAAAATCGTGCATATACCTACTGCAGGGGCAGAATGGACACTTGGGGGCTGGACGGGATTCTAGGTTGTAAAGTTGTGAAGTTGGTGGTTTTAGGGCTTCAAGACTAAGATAGTGATTTAAGAAATTTTACAAACTTTAGATTTTATTTTGAGAGAAAAATTTTACCGGTCATATGTGGTCAGAAAATCTGATCATGTGTGATTTGTGATCATATGTGATAAAAAGATCTGATCATATGTGGCCAAGTGTTACCATATATGATCAAAGGTGACTATTTCTGGCTAAGTCAAACTATGTGTGATCAGATCTGACCATGAATGACCATATATAATTAGATCTGATTATATCTGGCCATATATGACCATGTGTGATCATATAATCTTACCATATATGGTTATATGTAGCCATACGTGATGAAACTTGCGATATCTGGATAAATGAGACTATATCTGATCAGATTTGACCATATGTGATCAGTTATGACTATATCTAGCTATATGTGACTGCATATGACCATATTTAATCAGAAAATCTGATTATTTGTGATCAAAATTGACTATATTTGGTCAAATGAAACCATATGTAATCGGATCTAAAAATGTGTGACTATGATCTGATCATATATGATCATGTTCCGTCACTTGTAATTAAACCTGACTATACTATACCGAACTACATATGATCATAAACTTTATCCTTGTCCCCAAATTGTTAGTAATGAAGATTCATATAATGTTACCAACACGACAATATTAAACGAAATTTTATTAAATAAAGTAATTATCCCAAAGTTGTAATGCTCAGATAATATTGTGGCTTGAATCCGGTTATAAAATTTTGAATTTAAACTCTCGACATCTTCCACTCCGATGTCCCGCCAATCAACGTTAACATTAATTACGGTACTAATTAAGATATTCACCAATTTGTGCAGCCACTATGTATATATAGAGATACATCCATTACATTACGTACATAGCGCACATAGCATAGGAATGTACGAGAGGTATATTACCGTAGATGTAATGAGTGTAGAGGAATAGACCCGCAAATTCAAGAGGTATTTACACATTTATGTGATCACATGTGTGTGTTTAAATGACAAACACTCGGCGGTTATTGTAATGCTTTATATATCTATATTGACATTTACTGCACATATAATTGTAATTGTATTAAAATGTGTATGAGGATGCGTGGATGCGTATTTTCAGCGAGTAACAACGCTAATAATCGCGTCAATTCCGTTAATTAATTTATTGATTGTGTTAAATAATTATTGATTTATTAGTTTTGTTGTTAAGAATTAGCGATGGATATTTCCCGGGTCTCTGCACTTCGCGTTGTTTAATTTAAACTGTTAGCTGTTATTCCTGTAATTGGTGACTACCAACTAGTAACTGTTACGAGTGAGTATTTTTATAATCGGATTGCAATATAATCTCTGGGCTTCCAATAAAAGTTACCGGCAGGGTATTGTACAGTGAATTTATCGGATTTATGGTGATTAGTTTTTTTTTATGTAACACTGTTAATGTTAAAGCGTTTAAAATAAATAAAATAAAAAATAAACATAATCAATGTCGGGAAAATAAATGTTATCATTGATTTATTTGGATTTGTTTATTTAGCAATCTCAAGAGCGATTTTAGGTGCACTTATCCGTATCACTATTCGCGTTCTCGGTGTGTAAAACCACTGTAGTAAAGTATAGTATCGTATAACATAGTATAGTATAGTATAGTTCAGTACAGTGTAGTGTAGTATACAGTCGACGGTGATTGTGATCCTCGTAAACGTCTCGTATAAAAAAAGAGACGACGTTGGCTGCTGATATTTATGTCGGTATCTACCGTTTGGCAATAGCCAACTCGTTGTGGAATTGAAATGCAAATCATGGATTCAGGATGCAAATCTCATTCCACGGACTAACGCCAGCTCGCCTCAACTGCTCGCAAAACTTTAGGGAGCTAAGAGATGAACTTAGAGATAAAGATACTGCTAGACTTTGGGCTTTTATTTATGTTTTCTGTTATTGTTATTATTATACTGTAAAATTCGGAGTAAATTTTCACTCCCATTACTTGGAATACTGGAGTGAAGAAATAAAACACAATGAGTTCTTTACGGTGGAGTTAATATTGATGTTAATAAGAAAAACATCAGAGTTTGGAGTTTTTAGACTAAAATAAATATTCATTAGCTAAAACAAGTTTCATTTGCAAAATTACGAACAAATATTTCAAACAATTTATGTCAACCTTAAGTTTGAAAATATTAATTATATTTTTCCTAAAATTTGACTTTCAAACAACACTGAACCAAATTTTCATAGAGATTTTTTTTTTTTTAATCTTGTTGATATATCCTGACGTAAAAAGTAAAAAATAATAAATTTTCAATTTTACTACGTTCAATTAAAGAAAATTAAATATTTTATATTACTGAAATTAACTTTTATAGGGAAGTTTTTAGAATTTCTTAACAAATAAATTATTATAGAGAGAATTTATCAAAAAATGCTACTTGTAGAAATTTAATTAAAAAAATTGATACATTTTTTTTTAATTATGAAAATTTATTTGTTGCATCAAACTATGGAAAAAGTTTCTAAATCTCTCAGGGCCAGTTTTTTAATTCGAGATAAAATTTTATCTGATGCCAATATATATCTATATATTTGATGTTTATAGATATACTGGCAATAATAATTTTATCCTGGATAAAATTTTATTTCGGATTTAAAAACTGACCCCAAATATGCATTTTGCAATTTTGAAATTAAAAACAACGAACTAAATTTACTGAAACGTATAAAAACATTAAAATATTATTTAGATCGTTCTAAATAGAGCCAGGACTTGAATCTCGGTTTCCACGATTACAATTCGGGTTCTCTGGCATTTAAACTACCAAATTTCACGTCCGCAGAGATCCAGGTTTTCAGTGAATTTATATTATGATTTTTATTGTTAATTTGACAAAATGCTAAAAATTTAGTAATTAAAATTTTAATTAAAAATCAAGTCGAATTAAAGGGTTGGGAACGATTCAATATTAAAAAATTAATATCACAAATTTAAAATTTACCAATCTCAAACATAATAACTACTAATTAGTATTAGCATGATTATTAAATTTATTTATTTTTTTTTTTTTTTTGTTAAAAAAAGTTATTTAAATTAAAAAACGTTTTTAAAATAATGAAAGTATGAATAAGTAATAAGTAGCAATGAATGTAAAATTTTAATTATATGATGGAATTAAAAAAAAGCAGAAGCTGATGGGTGATGCGAGGGTGAATTATTTGTAGGGGCATTAAATAAAAATACGGAATAAGGGTGAAAAAATATGGATAAGATCAAAGTACGTTGGATGATTTAATTACGACACGGTACTCATCGCTCGTCTAGTTGGTAGTGTTGCTAAAATATCAAAAGAGTGCCGGATTATTTGTTGTGAGCGAGCGAGGGTGTGTGGGTGTGTGGGTGGGTGGATGGAAGGACGGATGGAAGCGGAGGGTGTACGGCTTAGTATACTTGCAGGGCATTTGTTGGGTCTGGGGATGCTTTTTCAAGTAACGGTGTCGGAAAAGAAGATACGGGATGACGGAAGGAGAGGAAAGTTAAAAAAATATAGTTAAAGAGTAAAGAGAATGTAAGTAAAAACCGAGGGAGATAAAGATGGAGATGTCAATAGCAATACCAAGTAATGAAAAAATAACTTTTTAACGTTATAGGGTGCTTTGAGTGCAAGTTTATTCACCCGTGCTTACACTTTGTAAATTATATTTTAATGAGCTTTCGCTGTACTGGGTTAATTTAAACATTGACTATTTTTGACTAGAGATGTGAGCGAGCTTTTTTTATAAGATTAGTAAAAGCTCATGTTTAGATTCTAATTGAGGTTAATAGGGTAAACGTTTGTTACTCAAAAAAGTGTGAATTCAAGTGCGGAAAATTTGTTTGAAGTTTTAGTTGAATTTAAATGAGTGGTAAATTGATTTAGTTAATTTTTATTTTAAATATACATACGATGATCATACCTATTTCTTTTTGAGACTCTGTTATTGGCCGTCTGGCTATTGAGTTTATAATAACGTAAATAATGAGAATAAATTTAAAAGACATTTAAAAATTTTCTAAATTTTTATAACAATTAAATTGTAATAAAAAAAATTAAGCAAAAAATTTCTACATATAGAAAATTTTTAAAATTATAACTGCGAATTTTTTAAATTATATTTTTTATAAAAATTGGTTGATTTTAAAAATTTCAAGAATTTTCAGATGTTTGCTAATTTCAGTTTCATAGTGAATAAATAAACGAAAAAAATCGTTAGAACTAATGTTATATTTAAAATTTATTAAGTAGATAATTTTGAAATTAATATTTATTTTTTAGATGAGAAATTTTTTATTTATATTCTAGTTATTTTGGGAATAATTTATTTTTTGATTAAATATCTATTCAAAATTTGAATTTTTAAAGAAAATTGAATTGTTAGAATTCATAAAAATCGAAAGTTATAAATTTTGATGAGAAATTTTTAGAAGAATTATTCAAACTAATGAAAAAGTAAAATTTTATCAAATAAATAAGAAATTTGATAGACATTCGAGTACATTTTTCAGTTGATAAATTTTTTATCTGAAAAATTTATTCCTGAGCGAAAGTTTCTAACCAAAATTTGAATTGAGAATGAGAAATTTTTTGACTGAACATTATTTTACAAAAATTTGGTATTTTCAAAATTTAAAAAAAAAAAGCTACACCTGCTTTAACTAATGTATTTGAAATGAAAGACTTAGTGAGATATCTATCTATAGAAATTAAAAATTTCTGAAACGGGAGTAGATTTGTCAGAGCTTCCACGAGTTTCAATGAGATCTATTTAAAAAATTGAAGGACGAAAGATAAAAATTCTTAGCAGAGTAGCGAGCGATTGCGATTGAAAATAATTTTAAAATTCAATAGATATAAAGCTGACTGGAGGAACTGAGTAAATTGAAGCAGAGAGAGTAACCACGAACATGGACGATACATAACACAAAGAGTCTGTAGAGTAGTGAGAGATGGGCTCAAAAAAATTGATTGCAATTCGGCGCCACTCTCAACGCGTAGTCCAGCATGCTATAAAAGTAATGCATTTCGTGCATAACGAGCCAGTCCACCCCGTTCTTCCCCTGGTGTACTGTGACTGGAGCTGGATAAGAGCGATGCGGGAAGGAGGAGAGAGGGTGGATAGGGAAATCTACCCTCACGAACCTGGTCCACGTCTATGATAAACGGTTCTGTCTTTTATTTTATTTCTTTATTTTTTTCCGGTGCCTCGTTTGCTTCCTCTTCATCATTTTTTCCTCAGCTCGAACACGAAAATCACGAAATTGCCTAGGCCATCCGGCACATCGCGTTTGGAAAAAAAATACGGTTCCAACAGCCAACAGTCAACTGGACTTACAATAAACTCTAGTTGGGGAAAATGTGCTCAAATCTTATCTTTTTACTGTTTAAATTGGAAATTAATGAAAATTTTCGACCAATGCCTTGACATCAAATAATTTAGATAAATAAAAGTCGAAATTTCATTTTGGAGACTTTCAAATGTGAAAAAATTCATGAAATTCAACTTTTTGGGAATCAAATTTTTATCTATGCAAAAAAAAACACTTTTACCTAATTACCTTTTTTTACGATAAAAATCTTTTATCAGTAAAGTTTGAATTTAATTTTTTTTTTTCAATGATTAAGATAAGTATCTTGATAATATCTATTTTTGCAGACACTTACGTCAAAGTAAAAAATTAATTTAATTTATTAAAATTATTTACTCTAAAAAAAAAAAAAAAAAATAAAAATACTTCTTAAAAATAGTCGAAGCCTCACTTATATATAACTTCAATTACCATTAAACCTGTCAATATGCAAAATGAAAGAAAAAATAGAACTATACTAAAAAATAATTTGAAAAAGGTTTAAAGTTTACCTTATTGGGTGTAATAACTTGCAATAATTGTGGGTCTTCTGGGTGAGCTCTTTGGTGGTGTTGTTGTTCTTTCTGGTGCTCAAGGGTACTCTGGGGTGAGGAGTTGTCGATGTTAACCTGATTATCCGCGGTGGACGTGGTCGTGCTGTTGGTTCTCTGGCGCCCGAAATTGGGGTGACTCTGGGAATTGAAACGAGCGGGTTGTTGCTGTACGGAATTCGGAACAGACAGACCGCGCTGCTCCAGAGGCTGATGATGCGGTTGATGAGCTGGACGGGATGCTGCTGGCTGCAGTGTCGCGGGGAACGTCGGCACCGCCAGCGGGACGAATAGCATCGGGCTGCCGAGAATGGGCGCACTACCTCCAGTCACTCCGCCCGTCTCTTCTCTACACCTGCATCCAAACACAAACAGTTGTTATTTTTTTTATTTTTATTTACTTTTTTATTCAATTGTTCACTCACCGTCATTAAAATTTTAATTATTATTATTATTATTTTAATTTTTTTGTTGCGATTTATATTTTTACACTGAAAAAAAAATTTAAGTTGAAACAAGAGAAAAAATTTTGAACGAAAAAAATAATTAAAAAAAATTTTTTTGACTTGAATCAAGATGAAAAATTTTTAAATCAAGTAAAATTTAATTAAATCATGAAAAATTTCTTAATTTAAGAATTTTTCTAGTCAAATTAAGACAATGAAGTTCTTCCAAATTATTTACTAGATTCAAGTAAATTTTTTTTTCTGTGTAGTATATAAATAAGGTTCTTGAGAATTTTTGATAAAAGTGTATCGATAAAAAAATATAAGAACCCATGACGTGAGAAAAGTTGATCCAATACATTGTTATTGTTATTGTATCGCAAAGTGATAAATGGACCGTTAATACACCCTACAATTTATAGATATTTTCGAAAATAAAAGGTTATAAATCAATTTTTAAGAAAAGTAATCTTATTTTAATGATTTCATACTCAGAAAAAAAAATTACTTGATTCGGGAAAAATATCATTTTTAAAAGAGAAACCAAAAATATAAAATTTAAGACTTAAAATTCTTCAATCCAAAACAACAAATTCACTACAAAACAATTTTTTTCTCCGATCAACAATATTTCTTTAGAATCTTTATAAAGTCACATATTTTTTTAGTTATGATATTCTTGATGGAGCGTTCGACATTTAGATAGAAAATTGAAATTCTTTAGTAATTTTTCGCTGTTGATAATTTAATTTAATTAAATTATCGATAAAAAAATTCCAATGAAGAACATAAGCCAGCAACTAATTAAAAAATTCTATAAAAGTATTTATCGAAAAAACAATGAACATACAAAAAAAACTTTGTTGAAGAAAAATATTTCTTCAAAATTTTCCAATCATTAACTAGCGAACTAATAAATTAAAATTCAGCTTTTAGATGATCAAAAAATATTTAAATATTTTCAAATTAAAATCCACTGAAATAAAAATTTCTTTAAAACATTACCACCAATAAAAATTGAAAATTCTTAAATTTCTTTTTCACAAAAATTTATAAAAAATTCTACTTACTAAATACTTCTTCCTCATTTTAAATAAAAAAAAATAAATAAACTTATTTTTCCCAAAAAAATACTAAAATTTCTCCAAAAAGATTAAAAAAAAATTTCGCGATCTGAAAACATCCTTATTTTATCCAAAAACAAAAAAATTACCTGCACTCCTGAGTCAAAGGTTGATGATGAGGATGGGTGTAGGGGGCAGCTCTAACGGAGGTAATAGACGCCACCCTCGCGACCCTCAGCGACAACCCGGACCGGTGCGCGTTATGCAAGACCGGTTGGGAGTTTTGAGCGTTGTTGTTGTTGTTGTTGCTGTTATGAATGCAGCAGCAGGAGCGGCAACCGGGGGCCTGAGTGGGCTGCCCGCTCTGGAGGAGGTGGGAGATGGCTCCAGGGCCCCTGGGTCTCGTGGAGGATGAGCACGGGTAGACCCCAACCAGGCAACCCACCACCGCAGCCCCGGGGCCCGATGCGCTCCGAGCCAAATTGCTCGGTGCCGAGGCCACTTCTTTCCGACACACCTCTTCCTTTGTTTTTTCCCTTTCTTCTTTCACTTTTCAATCTCTATCCAACTTTATCACTAATTTTGCTATTTATTACACTCACCGTAAGTTGTTATTAATTTAATTAAATATTATCGCACACTTGCACGCACAGTTGTAACATACTGCCCTCACAATTCAAAAACTTGCATTTATTTTCAATAAATATTTATAATTATTTTTTATTTTAAAATTCAAAAATCATCAATTATCAATTAAAACAAATAATTTATTTTTTAATCAAGAAACAAACAATTGATGCGTTTTTTCAACAAGTACACGTGCCGGCGCGCCAGTGTCTGATCAAACGAAGGTTGTTCCACTTATTCCGTGGATTAGTCAGCTTGTTGCTTCTTCCTTCACTTATTCGGGTCCTACCGGCTTTTTTTACGCTCAGATATTGATATCGAGGAACTTCAAAACTCAATCGACTCTGCAATTTTACGTATTAATTTTTATAATTTTATTTATGACAATTTTTGTTGAGGAAAATTGTAAGGAAAAATTTATAATACTTTTGGTTGTTATTAGAGGTGATATAGGTGTTAATTTTATCAGCCCGGTACAGGGTTAAGCTAACCCGTGATGTCGGAAGGTCGCTCGCCGACTGACTAGTACTTCCGTTTAGCTGTTGTGGATTCAGATATAGTGGGGGTGTCGGTTGGTTGTTGTGTGTATGGGTGGCAACTACCGCGACGGCAAAACACCGACAAATTTTTTTTTTTTTTTTTTTTAAATTAATTCTTGATTATATTTATTAGAATTTTAATTTATTTCAATAATTTATTGTTAATTATTGTTTTATTGATTTATTGTTAATTATTGTTTTATTGATTTATTGTTAATTAATTTTTTATCAATTTATAATCAATCAATTTTGGATTCATTTATAATTAATTTATTTTGTATTATTTTATACCTAAAAAATTTTTTATTTGTCTATAGTTATTTTTGTCGAAAAACTCAACACTAAATATTGAAGAAAAAAAATTTTTTTTTTTAATAGAATGATTTAGTTATAAACTTTTCTTTTTAAATCAATTATTTTTTATTTGTAACTTTGTCAATAATTTTTATAATAAATTTTTTAATTAAATTTTTAGAATTGACTAAAAGCAAAAATTTTTAAATATAACAGCACAATTTTTTAATGATTCTTCTTTTTAGTCACCACAAAAAACTCCACGAGATTAATTCACACTCTTAATTTCTTCGGATGGATAAAATTGTGTGTCAAAAAAAGGAAAAAAAAAATTGATAAAATTATCAAAATAATTAATTAATAATAAATAGTTTAAACGAAAAATGACTTGGCAGGAGTAAACTTGTGAGCACTGCACAGCACAGCACTGTTGTTTTGTTTATTTATCTGGATAATAACGAGGCCGGTAGCGGTAGGTGGGTGCGGGGGAGTAAGTGAGGTACCGGCGAGCACTGTAAGTAGTGTAAAGACAGAATAAGAATGTATGAAACGGTCGTAACGGTAGTGCAGCGCCGACTGGAACGTAAAGATGAGGAAGCTTGCGTGTATCGCTATGTATCGTGGAGACTGAGTGGAGCTCCACAGTCTGCTCTATATAATATTAGTAGTATAGTAGTAGTACCAGTACTGTAGTGGTAGTTTAAAGATGGTGGTATTGCGATGAGGGCCGAGTGAGAGTGAGGGGCGACGTCGGCTCTGGTGGGAGAAATTCTACGAGCTTGCGATCTCTATGTATACGTATATTCACAGATTTTTTAATTATTTTCTTCAGCTTTACTTGGGAGAGGTGGGTTTTAATCACGATCGATAAGGGTTTTTAATTTAGGAAATTATTTTCTTGTTTTGGAAAAAATTTAGAAATTTTTTTAAAGATTTTTAGTAGAAATATTTTACACAGGACTTTTTAATTTTTAAGCTCAATAAATTATTTTTTAATATTAGGTGACTTAGAAAATATTAAGTAATAATTAAGAAGGATCTTTAGAACTGAATGTGTCTTACTTACAATTTTTAATTAATATTACCCGTACTCTATATTATTTATTTTATTATTTATAATTTTTTACACAAAAACGACCACTTACCTGATCCATTGGATTTTTTTACATATTCAAAAGCTATAACATTATAAAAAATGTTTAAAAAAAATTTTAACAGTTATGTTTTGTTCGAAAGTCTAAATAAATGTTTCTTAACCGTTAATAAATAATTATTAATAGTTAATATATAGTGTATTAATGAATTGCGATATTAATGCCAAAAAGACGTCCCTAAAATTAGACGCCTTTTTAATTCTATATAGTATCTATAAAATATTGCCGATGAGACACTTTAAATTCAATGATTATTTATTAATTATATGATAAATTAATAAGTAAATTTTTCTCTCCAAAAATCTTCATCTAAAGTTAATGATTAATTTCTTACGGTTAATAAATCAACAAATTCTTTCTTGATGAATAAATAAAATGATTTATTATAAGTCAATATGTTTCAAATTATTCTCCCTTTTAGCTTTAGAAACTTAAAAATTTGAAAATCTAATGTCAAAAGGTCGTAAAAAAATCTTCAAAAAATTTTTTTCTACTGATATTGAAATTTTGAACGATTTTGAGTTGAATGAGAAAGAAAATTTTTTATACATTTTTTAAATTTATCACGTGAACAATTAATGAATTCTTCTATTAGTATAACCCGCTAAAAATGAACAACCACACTGAAAAACTTGTTCGTAATACTCGGTGAGCTTTAATATCTTGAGTAGCGAAATGGAAACAATTATTACAATAGAAGTTATAACAGTAAATTGGCAATTGAATGCCTTTTATTCGGATCGATGTATGCATACGTGGGTATAGGATCGAGATGTATTCATATGTACAATACATGCGTGGTCTCATCATTGGAGCCCTCTGTCGCACGTACGGCCAGGATACGTTTGTACGATATGCAGCCATTTGCATACATATAGGATCATTATAAATATAGTGGAGTTCGTACAACTCGTCTCTCCATCGGGCAGACCATCAGACCATCAGACCCAGAGAACCGTATCACGATCCAACAACCTACAACCTACAACCTACAACCTACCGATGCTTTCGTTTATCCTCTATTGCCATAGTTTCCCATCTTACAATATTTCCCCTTTCCACTTTCAGTCTTATTTTTTAGATTGTCCGTTTTCTACTTAAAATTTTTCTTTTCTTCTCTATTAGCTATTTTGTTACCACTTTGTAAAGGATTTTTGAAGTAAATAAGTGATCAATTTTTAATTGATTTAATCCCTCTGGAGTTGAACTCACTCTAAGAAGAATTTTATTTATATTATTAATAAAGGATAAAAATAAAAAAATTGTCATTTGTTAAAAAATTAAAAAATTTTTTAATTGATATAAAATTTGTCTCAGTTTGATATAACAAATTTTTGATATTTAAAAAAATTGCATCAATTTTTTTTTTAATTTTTACAAGTAGCATTTTTTTAAAAAATGTATTATTTTTGAAAAAATACGTCAGCATATATCAATAAAATTAAAAAAAAAAAAATCTTTATAAAAATTTGATTCAATTTTCTAAAGTCAAATTATTGAAAAAATTGGAATTAATATTTTCAAACTTGAGCTTGAGAAAAATAGTTAAAAAAAGTATTTTCTAGTAATTTGACATATGAAGGATGTTTTAGCTAATTAAAATTTACCAGCAACCTCGCAGTCACTATGTAACTACCGTGACTTGTGAACTATAAATAAATATAGATTTAAGTATAAAAACTACGAACTCAGATATTTTTCTTATTAAAATTAATATTCAATCCGCTGAAAAAAAAAACTCCAGATTTACTCCGTACTCAAACTGATGGAAGTGAAAATTCACTCCCGATTTTTTCCAATGCAAAAGCTTGCATCATCCCCCGTTTCCCTTCAACAGGATTATTTCCTCGAATTGAGATATTTTCCATTAGTTTTATTTTTCTGAGACTCTAAAAATATGAAGTAGGTGGATAAATACACAAGTTGGAATTTAACGAGTATAGATTTTGGATTTTAGTTAAATATCTGGCATTCCGCCTGGAGTATGCTTTGTTGTGAAATCCAGGATGTCGTTCTCATCTCTACTCGGCGTTCTCTGGCAGGCACACACCGTCAGAGAATCTAGAATCTCTGCACACAACTCTTGTGTGTTTTGTGCTGTGTGTTGTGATGTATTATAATGCGCAAGCGCTCTAACAGTTAATACTCTTGATGTTTATGGTGTATATACAGCATCACATAATATATTATACATATAGCGGTACAGTAACAGGGAAAATGAGATTTTACTTGTGTGGTGCCGTGCTGCCATGCGGGTTCACACAAAATTCCTCATGACTCGTATACTGCTCGTATACCGTGCCAGGAATGTCCAAGAGCTCTGTCATCTACCCTTTTGCTTTCTCCTTTCTTCGCTTATATTTTATTCCTCGATATTTTTTGTCATTTCATGGAGCCGCCCTCTATCTCAGCTGTAACATTTACGTGCATATTTTTTACCTAATGCCACTCTACATTCATCTATATAAATTCACTGACTGTATGTATGTATGTGTATGATTATGGTATGAAATAATACTTATGAATCTCGACATAAAAGGCATTTCACTCAAAAACGCCAAGGAATTCCACTCCCGAGGTTTCGATTTCAATAATATTTTCTTTTTAAATTCATTATTATTATTTGTTAATATTTTTATAAATTTAAATGTTCGGTAAAAAAACTAAAAATAGGGAAAAATCATAGGACACATTTTTTATAGAAAATTTGATTTTCTATAAAAAAAGTTCTCATCAATTTTGTCATATTTTTTATCACGTTTTTAAATTTAAAAATAAAAAATTATAATAAATCTTTATAAAAAATTTTTGATCAAAATTTCAAAAAAATCTTGAGAAACCACGTGTTCAAATTTAAAAATCAAAATTGTCAGTTAAATACAAAATTATTATTATTACGACTATTTCTGTAAAAAAATTTTTTCATTTAGCCATATTAAAAAAATTTTTCCCTGGGTATAAAAAAAAAAAAAAATTCTAAGAGAAAATTTACCTTGAGTAATTTTATAAAATTCAATAGTAGAATTTTTTTTTCCACACAAGAGAAGACAAAAGTTATCCTTGAAACAAAACCACGACAATTTCAATTTCTAACCCCAAGAGCATCGTTGCCAAATGAATATAATTATACAAAATAATTTTGATGCACAGTACGATAGTCTTATTCACCCTCAACTCGCAAATGAGGAAAAGTAAGCTGTAAGACTCGGATCCTCGTTACGCCGTCACTACTACACGCATTCATACTCACACATTTACATACACTTATTTACATTCAATTGAAATTTTAATCTCGGAATAAAAATTAAAGACCTTTAATTATGAATTAAAGTATTTGAATTTCCGCGAAATAATTTTATTTTGGATTTTTGGCATTTATAAAATAAAAAGAAATCTTATTTTTATTTTTGGAGGATAATATTCCTCTATATACTAGAAAGGAAATTTATAAACGCAGCGATGTATGCGTTTACGTAGTTGGTTAGTCAAATTCACATAATTTTGAATCAAGCCGTTGAAGCACGTACCGGATAAGAACCCACTCGACATAAATATTAATTGCGGAAAATGTCATGGAAATACTGCTAGTAGGAATAAAGCCAAGTAAAGTAAAGGCTGCGGAGGAAAAGAGACAGAAATCCTACAGGAGTAGAGAAGGGGAAGGGGTGAAATAAAGAGAGACACCGGAGTGAGGTGGAAGTAACAGTAGGGGATTGAGAGAAAAGTGGAAGGATTCAATAACAGCACGTGCATTCAAAATAGACCATTATTCCATCAGTGATACAGACAACTGTACTTAAATCCGATGTGAAATATAAACGTTTAGTTATTAATAAAATTATTTTTTATAATTACAGGGTGTAAAAAAAATTAAATCGGAGCTTATGTTACACGGCCTAAAACAAAAGAAAAAAAGTGAAAATAATTCGAAGTGGATGAATTTGGTGAGTTGATTTATAATTTAACAGTAAATAAATTTTGAAAACCGGAAAAAAAAATAATTACAAGGATGAAAAGAATAAAAATGTTTTAAAGTTCTGCCATTGTGAATTTAAAACAGACGGTGAAACGCGCTTTGAATCGCGAAACTACAAAGATAAGCCGCCAGCTAATTTGTCTGATGAATGAACAACCTCAGTGAAGGGTACGAACATTTCGATGTATTAAAATATCGGGGAATCAGAGATCCTAACCGCGAAAAAGTAGATTCTAAAATTGTAAAGGATAAAAGATAAAACATGTACGTTGAAGATTTTTTTATCTGGGCATATATAGTCTAATATGGAAATCAGCCATATTAGGCCATATATATAACTGGATTACAGCATACATGGCCATGTTAAGCCATATTACGCCACATATAGTCATATCAGATCATACATTACAATATTGGGCTATATCAGGTCATATATGACCGTATCAAACTAAATTCAGATCATATATGGCATTTAAAATTATATATGACAATTCTGGAACATATCATGTCGTATTATCCCATGCAGAGTCATATTATGTCATGTATGACCAAATCAGATCATATCAAAGCCAGGTCAGGTCATATACGTTTCTTCAGGTAATATTAGGCCATATATGACCTTACAAGGATCCATATATTACCATAAAAAATTTCCAATGAATTTTATTATGGGTGCATAGTAACACCGGACTATAAGAAAATTTTTCACAGTGCAGATCAGGTCATATATGGCTACATATGAAAATTTTTTCACGGAAATTGACGTACACATTCCTATAAAAATTGATAAATTATTTTCTCATGCCAATATATGATTTAATATAGCAAAATATGATTAAGCTATATGTAGCTAGATCAGAAAATTTTTTTCATACATAAAGATGATTAATAAAAGTCTGGTTAAGTAATATAGAATATAGAATATATAATATAAGGCGAGATTATTTTATTTAGGTACACAGCTAGGTGGTAGCTGTATATTTATCATGTCACGGCTAAGTGGAAAAACTTAATGAAACTTACCTGTGACAAATTAACCAGCTAATTGTTTCAGAGAAAAATTATTAAAAGCGCTGACGGGTAGCGAGTTGCCACGATTGATCGTGTTAGGACCATTTATTTTTATTTTTAAAGACCCTGTCACTCTTTTGCTTTAAATTTGTGGGAGATTAAACCCTTTTAGTCTGTGAGCACATTCAACGCTTTTCACTTTTCTTCCTCGGCTCTTCCTTCACCCAAAAAGACAACGTCGCGTCCTTTATTTGTCAACGTAATTTTAATTTTAATATTTATTTTATAAATACCTCTTTGACTTTTGGCTTTATTTTTTTCTTTTTACTAATTAATTTGTACACGAAACAAAAAATAATTGATTAAATTTATAGAGAAAAAATCTTTAAGAATTTTTGAATTCAAAATATTTCATAATTTGAAACAGGAGTTAAATTTTGAAGAAAATATTTATTTTTAAGTCGGATAATTTTTTTAGTTTATTTTTTAAATTATCCAAAAAAAAGTTGGACTTGTATCGCGTCTTAAGTACTGATGGCTTCTGCATCCAGACATGTAATTCATCGAAAAAAGTAAATTTGTAATGCAATAAATAGAAAGCTATTTTTTAGTTGATAAAAATTCCAGTTGAAAAGCTGCCAAGTAACTCGGTGGTTATCCAAAAAATTCAATAATTTCCTCGGTTGACTCGGATCGGGTTTATTTGCATATTAAATACCTCACTCGTTACAATGAGCGCCGAATTTCCTCTGTCGAGAATTTTCTTTCTTCATTCTTAGAAAAAAAAAAACAAAAACGGCTAGACAAACGTCTTTCGGTAGTCGAAAAAATAATTAAAATATCCTTGGCTGAAAATCTCCTTACCGGTTTATCCCGAGCAATACAATCATACCCTATATCGTCATCCGAAAAATAAATTCCCAGTTTAAGTTTCATTCAAATCAGATGAAAAGGTCTCAGGAAATCGCTACGCGTGATATCCCAACTGCGAGAGGAGGAGTTGAGCTGAGCGGCGAGAGGAAATAGGGATAAGTCTTCCATTTCCTCAGACAAATATTGAAAAGATGTGATTGAGTAATCTGAGATACAATGAATAGAAAAAATTATATATACATATATAAAAATAAAAATTACAAAAATGAAATGAATAAGACACTGATACTCAAGTAATCCTGAAAATGTTTAGTTTTGATTTTTTTTTCGAGTGATTTAAATCGTAAATTTATTAAGAGCTAACAGAATTTGTCTAGCTTGTAAAAAATAAGTACTGCTACTATTAAAATAGTAAAAAAATTTTTTTTATTTCTATACTGTGATATTAATAAAAGTTGTTAAACTGAAATTCAAAAAATAATTATTTTTTAGTGTTTCCATCACTTGCAAAATATTTTATTTTTATTCTAATATTATCAAAGACGAGGTCTTATATTTTTGACAAAAAATCAATCTCTAAATTTCATCACAAAAAATTTCATCTAAATTAGTTATACAGATAAAAAAAACTCTGCAGATTTATATACATTAGCTCAGATAAACATAACATCGATCCAAAAATATATGACGAATAGAAACAAAAGAAGCACCTAATAAATTCTTGAATCAATTGTCCTTGAAAAAGCAATACATATCGTCGGCAATTAAAAATAATTTAGCATTAAAAGATTTAGAGGAATAAATAACGGAAACAATAAAATAACAAACGAAGCCTGAAAGTCGCCCAGAGAATATACAGAGAGATAATCGTTCTATTTTAGATTTATCGTAAGTCTGTGGCATTGTATTGTGTTGTGATCGAGTGTACCTATAATGCACTCTGTATAACTAGTGAGACAGCAGAGAGATTGCCGATTTATGTATCTAACAACGTATATATTACAACTATCTGCGCACACACACTTACACATTTCCGTATGATAGTGCAGGTAATAATTACAGTGCTATTATTATAATATGCACACACAGATATGAATATCTGAACAATATCGGCATATATCTGTATCTGTATCTGTACACATGTATGTGCATTTAGTACTTAGACATAATCAGCACAAATGAAGTATGAGCGCTCCGGGGGCACATTTAGCAGTGCAGCCGATCCGTGGCGGGAATCCCATATGCACTACAGCACTACTGCAATGTTGTTGTCTGCTGGCTGCTGCAGTGTGTAGTACAGTCTATCTACTACAGTGGAGCTTCAATGTGTAATTTTCCTCCACATCCACATCTATATCTATATATGTTTATATATATGTGCTATAAATGCCTGGAACCGTGGGTGCAGTTTCGAGTTGTTGGTAGTCGTGTACCATCCAGTTTAGTTGTAGCTTCACTTCTCATGCTTTGCCAACGCGGCTCTGTCCCAGGGGAGCAATGTGTTCTGGTTAATTACTATGTCTAGCACTATCCACTGCCATTCAACAATATTTCCCTCATATAAATACAAACATTGACACACTAATGCCTCTATGGTTTATTGTCATCTTAAGGCTTTATTTATTTTCGCTACTTTTACTGTTTACTCATTTATTCAGGATTTTGTCTGATTAACCGAAAATTTATCAAAAAATTGAGTAAATCGAGATTAAAATAAAAAAAATTATCTTGACTTGGATATCACGTCTTTGTTGATAAAAGAAAAAAATTTGTTATTGGCTTTAAGAAAGTGTAAATTTAAAGAAATTAATAATTCAGGACCATCTTATGAACTCCGCCGTCCATCTTAGGGCATAAAACAAATTTTATTTTGTTTAAGAAATTTTTCATGAAAATTATTTTTATTCCGAATAATTTTTTTCTGAAATTATAATAATAATAATAATAATTATAAATAACAGAAAAATTTTTTACCTCAATCGTCAATTTACAGGCATTTATAAATTTTATCATGTTTTTTCTAGAGAAAAACTACCCGTATATTTTAAATTTTTATTTGCATGTTTGAAGAACATCGCTACTGAATTTCCAATCTATTTTCTGACCGGTAAAAAGAGTGTATTTTATAGAAATTTTCTGAAAAAAAAATTTCAAAATAAAGCTACCTCAATTTTTTGCTGTGGCGCAGAGAAAAACTCTTTGGTCTAGCACGCGGGAGTTCAGGGTTCAAATCCCATCGTCGGTATATTTTTTTCTTTTTATTTAAGAGGCTGGAAACTCTAAAGAAATATAAATTTCAAGGCTAAATACATTAATAATCCAAGATTGCACTTTTATAAATTCTATCACATTTTTATCAAAAGTTATTTTTTAATTTTCCAGAACGCTTCAGAAGTCTTTGCGGGGTTTTAAAATTGTATATGCCGGTAATCTTGATAAACACACGTTGAAATATGCGTAGGATGTTAAAACAAGCTTCGGCGTTGAGGGGAGGAAGAAACGGAGTCGAGCCTCCTAGGAAAGGGCACGGAGGGAAGTTACGATTGAAATTTAAGTTATTGACAAGCAACTTTGGTGCCGGAGGATCCGGTATAGAACTTAGCCGTCTGTCTCCCTCGGTTTATCCTGCGATGTATAGCGTAGTTTACTGTATGGCGTATGGTGTATAATATATAGTATATAGTATACAGAGCAGTTAGGGTGATGGAGGGTGGGCCCACTCTGCCTCGCACTGATTTCCCTCAGGACGTAACCCTTATTCGGAATCTATTCTTTCGGCCGCAATGACTACCCCTGTTGCGCCGAGTTTACGAACCTCTTCTCAAGTCTCCGGCCTCCAGTCTCAAGTCTACAGTACTTTATGTATAGTAGACGGTAGACGGACTTGCAAAATGTTTCACAGTCAATTACTACTTGTGTTGATGTTTTAACACTGAAAAAAAAAAAAAAAAAAAAATATTCGTTGAAAATTTCACTCTTCATTTGAGATATTAAGTTTGAATTAATTCGAAAAATTAAATAACAGTATTATTTAATTAACACTCAATTTATCTCAACGAATTTAGATTAAAAAAAAAAACTGATGATAGGATTCGAACCCTGACCTCTTGCTTGTCAATTTAACAGTTTTCTCTCTACGCCAATACAAAAATTTGAGGTAGCTCTTTTTTGAAAAAAATTTTTTTAGAAAATTTCTGTAAAATATACTCTTTTCACCGATGAGAAAATGAATTGAAAATTCAATCGTGATATTTTTGAAAATTGTAATTGAAATCAATTTAAATGAATAACAACTTTTCTAAAATATACGGGGCAATTTTTCTGTGCGTTCTAGAAGAAGAAAAAAAATACTTTTGTTAAAAATATAATAAAATTTATAACACTATTGCGATGAATTATTAAAGCCTTTAAATTTATATTCCCTTAAGGCCAATAAAAAATTTCGACAGAATAATCTGTTTCGATAAAATTCAAATTTTTGAAGACAAAATTTCTCAATAAATAGAACAAAAATTTTAATTTAAAATTTAACACTTTATCAAATTAAATACTAGAAAAAAACATAGTAAAAAAAGTTTACGTAGTTTTAATTTGTAAATTCCTATAATTATAAACGTTTGACAAAAATTCTCGCATTTTTATCCAAAAAAATACTAATTTTTTAAACCACAATATAGCCTCGATAGTTTTTCGAACATTTCACCTGTCGATCCCAGGAGCAATATTTCACTTGCCGTATTATCAGATGATCAATAAATAAACTAGAACAATGTTCGGTCGGATCAGCAAATCTTAGTTGTCAAAAAAAACCATTATTTCTCCATTATATGAACAACCGCGATAGCATTCGCCAACTGGCATTTTCGTTTAGCAGTTCTTCTTCAAATTTACTGCGCTCGTCTTTTATTTATACCTTTTTCCACACACCTATCTGTATTTATATAAAATATTAAATATATATAATATTTACACAGTATATACTCACCCTCACACACATACACACACACCACATTATATAATATGTATCACGAGAGCATTTCGGTCATAACTCATCAATCGGAATTTATCGGCCCCCTGATCGCGACCAAAAAAGGCCTCACTACATAACTATAACTATAGCAAAAAAAATAATCATCAGCAGCATCACCAGGGTCTACCTACAGCCTACAGTACTTAAAATCTCATTTATATTGCCTGCTATCTACTCTGCTCCTGGTACATAAATTCACCAAGTGCCTCGTCCAGGTTCGCACCGAGCCACCCGTCGAGAGCATATCCATTGCGAAGATAACCGAACCAATACGCGATCGCTCGATCCTCCATTATAAGTCTCTCCAGCTCCAGCTTCCCTCCGCTATTAATAATTGCTAATTATACCCAATAAAGTACAATAGAGGATAAATAATAGCCACTTGCTAGCATTGATAGTTCTAAAAATAACTCTCATCGCATTATATATATATATATATATATATATATATATATATATATATATATATATATATATATATATATATCTGTAAACATATTATATGATACCCGACCTATTATCGGTCAATAAGCGCTCCACTTCGGACGATTAATGTCTTGATAACACCCACGTGATGATTCATTTTATCTCCGCTCTAGTATATCTGATACAGAATCGTATCGACGGTTATTAATAACTCATTAGTCATTTTGAGCTACTTGGTTGCTTCCTTTGGGAGCTTACGTTGAAAACAAAAAGTACTTGGTTGGAGGAAAATTTTCTCGAAAATTTTGAGGCATAAGGTTTCAATTAATTCAAGAAATTTAAGAATAGAATAAAAAAAAAATTTGTTTTTTATATTAAAGCGGTTTAAAATTAAAAAACAAAATTTAGATGAACTTAAAAATTAATCCGACGACGGGATTCGAACCCTGACCTCTTCCTTGTCAATCTAACAGCTTGCTCTCTGCGCCAATGCAAAAAATTGAGGTAGTTCTATTTAGAAAAATTTTTTTTTAGAAAATTTCTATAAAATACACCCTTTTTACCATTGTCAAAATAAACTGGAAATCCAATAGTCATGTCCTTCAAAAATGCAATAGTGTGTTTAAATTTTAAATTTGACAGTATGTCACTCTGGTAATATTTTCTTGATCTTTAAATTTCAAATTACTCGCGCTAAAAAAAAGTTTTAATATTTCAAATTCTCGAATTAAGACAACCCTATTAAAAAAATACATGTGAGAAACCAACCTAGATTCCCATATAGCGTTTTCGAATAGATTCCCATATAATTTCCCATATAGGAATTCAGGGTAGGATTCTACATAGATTCCCATATTTTTTTTTCTCAATAATATCTTCTTAAATCAATTTTTTTTTCCAGCATATATTTCTACTAGGTTTTAATGAAAAATAAACCGAAAAAGCAATTAACTCAACCATTTAAAATTAATTAGTTAAATTAATTAATTAAATTGAAATTGAAAACATCTATATGTATGTATATATGCGCCTATATATAATATGACTTATACGTTTTTGTCATTTACGATTTTTCGGGCTGTACATATAGGGAATGCCAATTAGTCGAGTAGCCGTTTTACTCTGTGGTGGCCAATTATTCCACTAAATATTCACAAGTTCATTACGCGCTGAGTTGGACGCGTCTCGAGTCTCGACAATGTTCCCAGTAAGTTTGTGTGTGTTTATCCGTGTGTCTATTCTACATTACCCATGTACTACATCCATCCATATACATCATATACATCTCTATATATACAAGCCTATATCTATTTATCCACGGCTATGTTTCTGTGTGTCCGCTGCCCAGGTATATGGAATAGTTTAAGCTTGACTGATTCACTCATTGCCTTCACAATGTTCTATAGTTACACACTAGCCCTCAATATTTTTTTACCGCCATTGAATTTCAAAGTGTCCAAAACTAGCACTAAGGTGTCCAATACTTTTGAAAAACTGTTAGAAAAGTATTTAAATGATAAAAAGTAAATAAAGATTTTTTATACGTCGGTTGATAAAGAGTAAATTCCAATAAGTTTTCAATTTGGCACAAAATTAAATACCATTAACATTTTCCGATCGGATCTAACTCTGAGAAAGCGCCGAGTATTCGTTCAGCTGCTCATCGGACGAAAAATGTTCCACGTGTTACTGCTGCTGGCGAGCAACACTCGGACTAGACGATTCACGTGAAAAAGGATAAATAAGAGTACCCAGTACAGAGATCTGGTATTATACGGAGCAAGGCGGAATTAAATTGGAAAAAAAAAAAAAAAAAAAGTAAGAGTGAGGATGAAAGGGAGCGACAAGTGAAAAGACAAGGAATCGAAAAAAGATACCAGAAAAATGAAAGAAAAGGAGAAAATTGAAAAAAGTGAGTGACTTGCGCCTTGATAACAAGTTCGATACGTTTTTAACGGGGTGCCGTTATTTTCTCTTCCCCCGTTCCATTTGCCCCCAAGAATGCGACATTAAGCGGCTTTACGAGGGAAAAAGAGGAACCAGAAGAAGAAGGAGAGTTAAAAGTGTGACGGTATCGATGCAACAAATACAACAAATGCAAGACTCAAGGTACAGCGATATTGAGGCAAACGAAATAACTAATTTAAGTGTTGCCTCTTCTCTAATAAAATTTTATCCAGCTCTGTTCATTCATTGCTTTTCATCAAAGCTTCCGTCTTTTTTTCATTAAATATTCCTTTTCCTGGGTTATATATTATTTATTGACATCTCTTTACTTCTCTGTCGTTCATTGATTTATTTTTAAAAAACTAACCTCACAATCAACTCCACAAAAATTTAATTAAATTTTTTTTCATTGGTTTCTAAATAAAATACTCTGGTTAATTGATTCTTTTCTATTTCATATACTTCTGTACAGTCTGCAGAAAAATTCAGGGTTTAGTTTTATTAACCAATTTTTAACACACCGAAAAAAAATTACATGGTTCAAAAGAATTATTGTTGATCCAAGAGCAAATTTATTTTCAAGAGAACCGGTTTTCTTGATTCAATAATTTCTTGTCTTTAAACTCGTTTTCTTTGCAAAGAGAAATTCGAAATCTTCAAGATCAAGATAATATTATAAGAGTAAAATGCAATTGAGATCGACATTGGAAAATACTATTACATTTTTGAAGGACGTAGCAATTGAATTTCTAATTTATTTTCTCACCAGTGAAAAGAGAGTATTTTATAGAAATTTTCGAAAAAAAAATCTTTTTGAAAAAGAGCTACCTCAATTTTTTACAGCAGCGTCGAGAGAAAACCGCTAGTATTACACGCGGAGGGATCAGGGTTCGAATCACGTCGTCAGTTCTTTTTTCTTAAAAATCTAAATTTATTGCATCAATTTAAATTTTATTTTGATAATTTTATTTATAAATTTCTCGTATAAATTCAAACTTAATTTTTCGAAGCAAGAATGAAATTTTCAACAAACTTTTTTACTGAATCAAATAATTTTCAATAAATATTTAAATTAATTATTTTAGTCATTTTTTCCTGCACCAATACATCTAATTCCCCATTTATTTTCTTGATTCACTTTCTAAGATTCCAAAAGAATTATTTCAACTACAAACTTCTTAATTACGTTTTACAGAAGTCGCGAAACGATTAAGCGCAGTTTATTGATTAAATTCACTAATATAATGGCAGATGGCGGTAGTTATAAATTCTGAAGAACAAAACTTAACTTTGAAGGGTCTTTATTGCTCATGATAATGTTAAATACATTTAAACAGCAAATAGAAACAGTAAATAGTAAATATTAAGCAAAACATAACTAAATAACCGCCAACAAACATTAAACTCTCTTGAGCAAAGAGAAACAATTAAAACTGATAAGTGCAGTTAGCAACGTCGGGCCAATCGCAGACTTTCAATTTAGGATTGAAGTGAAGACCATCAGGGCAAGGCATTAAAATCGGATCTAATCCAACGCAGACGTAGTAACTCTCGCAATTCACGGGATTGGGCAACAGGATTGCCTCGTCTTCGTTATCGGGCTGAGCATCGCAGTCAACCGGTGGCTTTGGGGTTGAGCTAGTAGTAGTTGTAGTAGTTGGTTTAGGAGTTTCCTCCGTAGCTCTTATCAACAGATTTCGGTTCAGGCAATTTACCGTTCCGATCAATCCAACAATAAATACAGCAATTATCACTGAAAAAACAAAAAACCACCAACTGTTAGTGTTAGTTAAACATTTTACGCCAATTTAAGTTTCAGGCTTTAATTCAATGCAGCAATAAGTTTTGCAATAAAAAATAAGTAATAAGTGACCAATAAATTGGAAGAAACTCACCCTTCATTTTTTTTTTTGTCACTTCACTTCTTCTAATTTTCCTGAGTTATTCTTAAAGTTTGTTTATGACTTTCTGTAGCTTGAGCCGTCACTTATATATTCAATTTTTCTCTTCTTTATCGTTCATCAATTGTTATCTGTTCTTATAAATTTAATTATCGTTGGTCTTTGTTAATGAGCTCATTTTACTTATCAACTTATCGAACGATCGGAAAGTTTTACATATCGTTAAATTTTTCTTATTCTTGGAATTAAAAAAAATGAGTGTTTATTTTAGCCGGAATGGCATTTGCAAAACAAAACTGAAATGAAAGAAAAAAAAAAAAAAAAGACAAATATCCAACGGCGAGATTCGAACTCGAAACTTTTAAGGTAGTTTGTCAAGTCAAGGAACCGCGGGCAATACAAACTAACTGCTCGGTAACTGTGATAGATATAACAACATCCAATTTAATTTCTGAGTTTTCATATTAATAATTATTCAAGTATTTTTTGTAAGATATTTTAGTATAGTTGTATAATAAAAGGCTTACGTTAAACCAAAATTAAATAGTTTGCAATATAGTTTAGACATTTTAGTATTGTTTTCACAATTAGCATTATAATTCATCTTCAATACCGAAAGGATGTCAACTATAGCTTAATTATTTCAATGATCATTCTAAACTCTTGGGCCTTATTACCTCCAATAAAAAATTATAAATTTCTAAAAAAATAATAAACTAATCAACTGTTTGGCCCGAAAACCTTGTAGGAAATAAAAAAAGGAATCGATTCTTATATAACAATCATTAGAAATAAATTTATTGACAATTAATCTGAAGCCTAGCACTCTGCAGCACGAAAACGCCATCATGTAAAATGAATAATTCTAAATCTCTAAAAATTTAATAAACTAATCTATAGTTTGGCCTAAAAACCTTATAGGAAATAAAAAAACAAATAGATTTCCAACAAAAAATTCTCAAAAATCACTTCTTTTTTTTTATCGTCACAGTGGTGTTCCCCCTTAACTACGCGCTTTTTTAACAAAAATTTTTGTACATAATAACGTAAAATTTTTTACTGTATGGATGACGATGATGATGATAACAATGAAGTGAATCTAGTTGTTGTGTTCTTAGAATAACACGGTATTTATGATAGGACGGGAAGAGATGACCAGGCTAAGTGAACACGATTTGGCGAATAAAGCAAGGCAGACCCTGACACTTTGACAATGCCGTTGTGGGTACTGGGCTGTCGTATTCGGTGCCTGCTTATGGCGTCTATACAATACCCATTGTTGAGCTTACAACCGTACGTGGAGCTATACTCAACTTCAACCCTAACCCTATACGATATACAATACTATACAAAGTTCTTCTTGTTTAAATATAGATAAAAATAATATGACTAGACATAGACATAAATATAGATAAATTAATTAAAAAATATTCTCCTGGTCTGTTGATTTTTTATTTATACTTAAAAGTATATTTTATTCAGCGAATTTCGGGTAATTCGATAAATTGAATGCCCTTACTACTGAGGACCGGTAAAATAATAATAACAATGGAAATGAAAATAAAAATAAAAATAAGTAAAGTAAAGTATAGGCATCATCCATAAAAGAAGATGAGAAAAGTATAATAAATTTTCGCGGTTCGCCAGAGTGGGAAAAGTTTCCAGTTACCAAGACGATGAATATTTTAACGTCGTGGCTGTGAACGTCCCACCACCGAGCCAGACCAGGACGATCGTATAATTAGCGGTTAAATTCAAATTTTTGATATTACGGAAAAAGTTTAAAAGCCGAAAGGAAGACGAGACGGCCATGCGCCCGGACCAGACACACTCAACACTTTCCCTCGCTGATAACTTTTTTTAATCCTTATCTTTGTTAGGAAAAAGGGCCAAACTAAATATTACGAATACTAAAAGGATCAGGATGAGTTTTTCTTTTATTTAATAATAATTAAGGATGATTTTTTATTTTTCGCCACTGATAGCATTTGTTAATATATAATTTAATAGTGACCAAGATTCATTTTTGATAAATCATTTTTTAATATCAGATTATTTAATAAGTATTTATCAATGAGTTTTTTTATCAGCAAAATTAATATGGATTTAATAAGAAAAGCATAATTAAAAAATGGCCTTGTATCGTGTGAACTATTGACATTTTTTAAGATATAAGCTCATCCAGACATTACAATCATCAAAAGCTTTCATTTAAGTACCCACATCAATTTTTCATATATTTATATATATTATATATATATATATATATATATATATATATATATATATATATATATATATATATATATATATATATATATATATATATGAAAAATATATCAAAAATGCATGTGGGTACTCAAATGAAAGCCCTTGATAAGTGTAACATCGAATTGAGCTTATATAGATAAATTTTTTACTTCAATAAATTAAAAACTCATGGAATGTTTTCCTCCACCTTTAGTATAAGCTTTCCATAAAAAATACAACGTTTCTTGCCGAAAAATTAAAAAAAAAAACTTAATTAAAGTTTAAAACATTAAAAAAAAAGTATAAATTTTCATGAGAGTTATTTTGAATAATTTTCCGCTTCTAATACGCCTACTTTTAGTCGAATGAATTGATAAAATATGACGCACATCTGTTGCCAAATTATTTTGTCTGTAGGGCGGCAAAAAAAAATTCCTCGAGGCTTTTCTCGTAACCGATTGTTTCACTACACGCCGGTGAATATGTACGGATAAAAATTAAATTGGATTTCTCCTTCTATCCATATAAATACATATATATTTATATATAAACGCGTATATCCCATGATACTTTTTACATTATTTGGCAATTTATTTTTCAACTCAGCATTGACGGTACAAGTAAATCAAACAAAATATTTTGAATAAATAAACTAAACCGATACGAACAAAAATACATATAGACATAAATATAATAATAACGCAAAAAAAAAAAAATAACTAAAGTATTCAATTAATTTGAACAATTGAAAAAACAAAAAGAAATTTTTTTTAAAATAAAAGTTGGTGTTTTCCTATCCATAAGTACATTGATTATGATTTATTGTCGTTGTTCGTGTTATGTGACTATTTTACATAGAATTTAGATAGCACTAATTCTATCGCAAACATGACAGTCGATCGATAAGCTGATTGATCGGAATTACCGGTAATACCGATAGCATCATGATATTTTTTGTTATCGTATTTTAGCCTCTTGTACCTTTTTTTTTTATCTGTATTTATTTCTTTTTATTCATGCAGTTTGGCTATGTTTTATTTCATTTTATTTTTACTCTCCGATAGATTCGTTGACGCTAACGTAGACGGTGACACAGACATCCAAATTGATCCTAAAAACTCCCGAACAAGTAATTCCTGTCGGGTTCATATTAACATAAAAATGCTGAATAAGCAGCCGTTAAGTGCAGATGGCTCCGATATCACCGAAATATCCCATAATCTATTTGCTACCATTTTTGTCAACGGGTTTTTTAAATTTTTCACTAAATTTATTTTGTTAATTCTTTGTGATAATATAGACGAGGATCGAATCTGGAAGAGAATTTATTTTTATTTTAAACTCGTTTTTTTTAACACAGCTATATGTATCAGTAAAATTTATTCCGAGAGAATAAATTTTTTATTTTATTTAATAAAAACTAGCAACCTTGCAGTCACTATGTGACTGCCATGACTTGTAAACTGTAAAAAATTAATATTTTACTTCATTAAATAATTACTTTTGTTAAATTGCACTGTTTTTTTTTTAACTATTGACGTTTTTAAAGATATAAGCTCATCCCGATGTTACACTCATCGAGACCTTTCATTTAAGTACCCACATGCATTTTTGATATATTTTTCATATATACATATATATATAATATATATAAATATATGAAAAATTGATGTGGGTACTCAAATGAAAGGTCTCGATGAGTGTAATGTCGGGATGAGCTTATATCTTTTAAAATGTCCGTAGTTCACAAGGTACAATGTCATTTGATTTTTTTAAGTACAATAAAATTGATTTTTTTCAAAATCTCTTTGGCCGAGACAAAAATTTTTTAAATATTTTAATTGTACAGATTATTATTATTGTTATTTATTAAACAAAAAATTCGGGAAATGTACAAAAAAAATATCATAAATGGTAAAAATGTTTTAAAAAATTTTACAAACCCACTTTAACATTTTTATCATGATGCTCCATTAATTTTTATCATAGCGTGCTCTGATGCGCTCGCATGCAAACTACACTTACAATATATGTACCTGTATATATTTGTACATATATATGAATATAAATATTTAATAAAGATGAAATATAACGCAAACTTTTTTGCACGCTTTGCTTTTACAACATCGTCGATAATATTTTATATTTTTTATTTTATTATTCCGGCTGAATAAATTTGTTACGAAAAATGCGTGACTATAATTGCTTGCATTACTATTCTTTTTAATATGAATTTATTTTATTGCAGTTGATTTCGGAGCGAGAAACATTCCGGGTGCAATTTAAAGCCGATTTTATTAAAAATTTTTAGGGCTTCACAGAATTAAAATTTATACTTTTTACTCTGGTTAATTTTGTTTCTCAGTAATTAAAGTGATAAAATTAAAGAAATTAATTTTTTTTTAAATTCAATTTAAAAATTAGAGAATAATTATAATGCGAAAAATTGTAAGCCTTTCAAATAGCTTTTGAGATTTCTTGACAAATAAATTATTACCGAGAGAATTTGTCAAAAAATGTTACTCGTGAAAATTAAAAAAAAAAATTGATGGAATTTAAAAAAAAAAATAAATTAAAAATTTGTTATATCAAACCAAGGAAAATGTTACATTAACTGTTTTTTAGTGAAATTTAGAGTCATTGCAAAGGTCTTCACTTGAATTTGTGCCTTCTCAAGGTTTCATATTATTCTCACCAATAGTCAATTTATTATGATAAGTATTTAGGCTGCATTCGAAAATGCTCTATCTCTACACGGAAAGAAAAATATGGGAACTATTCCTATAATTTTATGGGAACAGTTCCCAGCTAATTATAGGAACTGTTCCCATGAATTATGGGAACTGTTCCCATAATTATTGGAAATTTTCCCAAAATTATGGAAACATTTCCTATAACAATGGGAATGGTTCCCATAATGGTATAGGAATGGTATCTATAATTATAGGAATGATTCCTATACTATTATAGGAACTATTCCTATAATATTATAGGAGATATTCCTATAATGATATAGTAATGGTTCCTATATCATTATGGGAAAAATTCTTATAATGATATAGTAATGGTTCCTATATCATTATGGGAATATTTCCCATAATATTATGGAAATAGTTCCTATATGATTATGGGAACTATTCTCATAATGGTATAGGAAAAATTCCTAGAATATCATAGGAAAAAACATTTCTCTTAAATTTCTTTCATTTTCTGATGCACACAAATTATTATATGTTTATTAATATTATTATTATTATTATTATTATTATTATTATTATTTTTTATTTTTATTACTAGCAGACCCGACAGACGTTGTCCTGGACTCACGTCTTAAATTTAGAAATTTTAGGAATGAGCTCGTATAGTTAAAAAGATCATTAGTTAACAATATGCAATGGGCATTCCTCAATAATTAACATTTTCGTAAATATAAGCTCATTCTAATTTTATACTCATCGAGACCTTTCGTTTTAGTACCCACATAAATTTTTTTATATATCTTATATATATATATATATATATATATATATATATATATATATATATATATATATATAGGGGAATGAGCTTATATCGTTAAAAACATCATTAGTTAACAAAATACATTATCATTCGTTAATTTGTAACATTTTTGTAAATATAAGTCCATTATGACTTTATACTCATCGAGACCTTTATTTTGAGTACCCACATTAATTTTTCATACATTTATATATATTATGTATATGAATATATGAAAAATATATGAAAATGCATGTGGGTACTCAAATGAAAGCTCTTGATGAGGGTAACGTAGGAATGAGCTTATATCTTTAAAAATTTCAATAATTAAGAAATGACCTTGTATCTTGTGAACTATTGACATTTTTAAAGATATTAGCTCATCCCGATGTTACACTCATCGAGACCTTTCATTTAAGTACTCACTTGCATTTTTCATATATTTTATATATTTCATAAATATTATATATATAAGATATATAAAAAAATTTATGTGGGTACTCAAATGAAAGGTCTCGTTGAGTATAAAATTAGAATGAGCTTATATTTACGAAAATGTTAATAATAATAATAATAATAATAATAATAATAATAATAATAATAATTTTAATAATAATAATAATAATAATAGACATTCAATAATTTGTGTGCATAAGAAAATGAGAGAAATTAAAAAGAAATGTTTCTTCCTATAATATTCTAGGAATTTTTCCTATACCATTATGGGAATAGTTCCCATAATGATATAGGAACTATTCCCATAAATTATAGAAACCATTCCTATAATAGTATAGGAATCATTCCTATAATAGTATAGGAATCATTCCTATAATAGGATAGGAATCATTCCTATAGCATTATGGGAACCATTCCCATAATTGTATAGGAAAAGTTCCTATAATAGTATAGGAATTATTCCTATAGCATTATGGGAACCATTCCCATAATGGTATAGGAAAAGTTCCCATAATTTTCTTTCCGTGTAGATACATAATTAAAAAATAACCTTGTATCTCGTGAACTATTGACATTTTTAAAGATATAAAATCATCCCGATGTTACACTCATCAAGACCTTTCATTTAAGTACCCACACCAATTTTTCATATATTTATACATTATATATATGTATATATGAAAAATGTATCAAAATGCATGTGAGTACTCAAATGAAAGCTTTTGGTGAGTGTGACATCGGGATGAGCTTATATCTTTAAAAATGTCAATATTTAAGAAAGTACAGTGCAATTTAACAAAAGTCATTATTTATTAAAGCAAAATTTAAGTTATTTATAGTTTACAAGTCACGGCAGTCACATTGTGACTGCAAGGTTGCTAGTAATAATAATAATAATTATTATTATTATTATTATAAACAAATAATTAAATTCCATATCAAATACCAATTTGAAAGTTTAAATAGAACTCATCATTTTATTCATTGATTTATGAAATATATATGCAATGGCATGGATCAAATGGCAAAAATAAATAGTTTCAACATAACAACTACAAATACATGGAAATAATATATCAATTTAATAAACAAGTAATTTAATAAATTTACAATAAAAGCCATGTTAAACATTTACTATAACATGGAAGCTTTAACGAAATTATAATTTCACTTAATCAAATGAGGCTGAAGGCAGTACTAATAATAATTAAAAAACAGTAAGTTCACTACATTTAAAGTCTCTTGATCAATCTTTTGATTTTTGAGCAAAAGCAAGTTTTTAAAAGTACAGCAAACTATATGGTTACAACTACCAGGCTCTGGTCTTTGAAACGATCGTGTCGTCTAACAGACTTGTTCTGATTTATAAAGGCTTTTAGTCGACACACGCGACAAAAAGTACCCCCGCGAACCGAATATACATGCTCAACGAAACGGGCTGAGCGACGCCAGAACGCCAGCAACCTCGAGATAAGCTTTCACGCTGTGATATCTACAGTCTAGTATGGTAGTATGGTATATAACACCCACGAACACCACAGCACACCCTCGTTCTCGTTCGCCAGCACCATCGCCCATGGATACACATTCATAATTCATATTTTTCATAGGACGTAAAAAATGCATAAACACGCTTTTTTCCTATTCCCTCTTCATTTCATGTGTAATCAAGATACATTGAATAAAAAATATTAAAATCATTATTTTTTTTACTCTATCTCAAAAACACAACAACCTACCGAGGATTTTTAACCGACAACAACTCTGTAATTTTATTCTGCATACCTTCTATTCATTTGTTTATTTATTTATTTATTTATTTATTTACTTATTTACTTTGTTTCAACTTTAGCTTTAGCTTCAATTTTTTTATCTCTAATCCCCGTTAAATCAAATCCATAAATATTTCACTAGTTATTCACAAATTACTCTCCTCTGAATATTTATGCTTGTCTCTTTGTCTCTTTGTTCGCTTCTTCTTCATACACCAATTTTTTATTGTTCTGTATTATGTGGATATTATATAAATCTATTCAGATTGTTATTAAATAGTCTTTTTTTACTCTGAATGATTTATGCCCAAGTAAACTTACGCGGGAACATAATTAATATTCTTGGTAACACTAAGTACTTGATAATCCTCGGGGAGATTTAAAGCAACTTGTTGGCAAAAAGTTATTGGTGAGTGAATAGAAAATTTGAGGAGATTGTTTTTTTTTTTTTTTTTTAAGTCTAAGGATTTTATTTTGTAAATAATTGAGGGTTTGACGATGGAAAGTTTAAATAACTGGAATTTAATTATGGATGATGGGTATTGTGATAGAAATGATCAATTTTATACTGAAAAATAACTAGTTGGTTAAAGAAAAATATTGTTTATTTAGGAACGGAATTATTTACGTTCTGATTCAAGAATTTAAAACTTGTTTTGTTGGGGAAAAAATTAAAATCCTAAAATTATCAGTATCGAAAAAAACTATTGCATATTTTGAGAATGTCACAATTTAATTTTGAATTTATTTTTTCATCGGTAAAAAGAGTGTATTTTATAGAAATTTTCTAAAAAAAATTTTTTTGAAAAGGACCTACCTCAACTTTTTACAGTAGCGCAGAGAGAGAATCATTATTCTGGCATGCAGGAAGCCAGGGTTCGAATCCCACGGTCAGTTTTTGAAAAAAAAAAAAAAAAAAAAAAAAATTTCTTCATTCAAAATATAAAAAAACATTTCACAATCAAAATAATAACTAGTATGAACAATAAGTACAATTATTGCCGTAATGAAACCGTCAATATGAAAAAAACCAAATGAAAAAACTGAAGTAGATGGAATATAATCTTGAGGTTGATAGTTTTGGGGGTTTTTCCGTCTGACATAATGAAGACAGTGGGTTTTTATGGGCACTAAAAATGTCGACGAAGGGGTTAACGAGTTTCGACAGTCGACAGTCTCCTCTAGCTTCCATCATTGTTCGTTGTTCATTGTGCATATTATATATATATATATATATATATATATATATATATATATATATATATATATATATATATATATATATATATATATATATATATACATACACATAGAAGATATTTCTCCTGGATATTTACACCACGCCTCTGCATTACTTAGCATAAAGTATATTTATATATTTATATATTATGCATGTATATATTTAAGCTGTCGCGTTGTGGTATTGCTAATACTTGAAGCTCATAAAATTTTGAATAGCACGCAATTTCAGTCACTATGCAACCCTTTCTGACATGAAAAAGTGGATAGTTGAAAAGTATACTCTGGATTATATAAAATTTTTTTTTGCTGTAATGTGCTCTATAATATTTTTCTAAAATAATAAAAATTTATAATTTTCTTTTTTCAAATTTTTTTTAACTTTGTAAACAGTTAATTATACTTGAATTATATAATATAAATTATCTATATTATTAAGAGGATAATTGAATTTTTTGTGAATAACAAAAATTGTTTAATAATTGAAAATATTTCTTAAAATTAAATAAATTACTTATTGATATTAAATTAAATATTTTAAATTCTAACAAAGCCTTGTTGTATTGGAATAGATGTATATTTGTTACTATCAAAGAAGATTAATAATTAATAAATATTTATTAGGAGAACTAATCGATACATGGCTGCACAATAGCCTGCAGTTATGTATGTGCATTAGTAAGACCAAGAGCGACACCTGTACAAATATCAATGTTTGTGGCTGTCGCCATATTGTTTGTTTACTCCGTGTTAAATTACATTGTAGGTTAAACATTACAGAACAGCTCAACCTTTCTCTTTGAAGAATACACTAATAGAAACAGTTAACTTGATAATAGATAAAAAATCTTGAACCAAGAATATCATTTTAAAGAAAAAAATTATTGTACGTCCAGAGTAGAAATTCTTGAAGCAAGAAAAATTTATTTAAATTGGAATTCAATCAGTTTTTTTTTTTTATTAGCTAGGCATTCACTTTTTGGAGATTACCATTGGAGATAGTCATCTTATTTAATGTTGTTTAATTCTTATTTAAGAAAAACTATAATCAATGAAAAAAAACACCGCGCGATATTTAAAATAGAAAAATAAAAAAAAGAAATCGTATTCAAAAGTAAAAAAAAAAAAAAAAAAAACGAAAATTCAAAAAGTAATATTTAAATAAAATAAAAAAAAATGATTTTTTTTTCATTTATCCATCGAATGGGCATTATGAGTCGTGCACTTTTGGATTTGCCAAACTTTCTATTTCTACATAGAAAAAAAATGTATTTCAATCTAGTAAATAATTTTGAAGAACTTCATCTTCTTGATTTGAGTAGAAAAAATCTTAAACTAAGAAATTTTACTTGATTCAAGTTAATTTTTTTTCAGTGTATGTATTTTTATAATTTTTATTAAACTTTAGAACTGTACACCTTTTTTATGTGGGTTTATTTGATGCGCAGTATTCACAATATCTACGTATTTCTGTTTATATGAATAGTATCCATCATATTCATTGCATATACACATTATACTGTAATTTAAGTATTTTTGGCCTCCGCTTTCGCAACCACTGCGAAGCATTCGCGAACCAGAGCGTGGAACGGAATAGGATGCAGAGGAGAGGACAGAGGATTCATAGAAGGGAAACACTCTGGAACACCGTAAGTACAGAGTGTGCAGAGCTCCTGCAGCAAAAGGATATAAGAGGCAAGAGGGAGAGGGGGAGGGTGTAGGGTGACTCTGATTTTAATGCGGGCGCGAGCGGTTCTTAAATTTAACGTTCAGTCCCTCGTTTCGGGCACAGCGTTGACAGCGAGGTCGTTCTGATGTAACCCTAGGGAGTACCCCTCAAGGGAAGCCGGAAGGAGGGAAGTAGAAAAGGAGGGTGCAGTAGAAGGGGTGAAGAGGGCTAAATAGAAGTATAAGGGTGCTACGCTGTGCTTTCTAGGGGCATTTATCCTGCTTCAAGGATCAGAGGCGCAGACGCTTCTGCTGTTCCTATGCCGGAGCTATACATTGGGGGATTAAGCTGTTGTTTCAACATCGCGGAGTTAACTCGGTTATGCAACCACTTGCCTAACCCTTATTTTTACTTTCAATTTCTGGCCTAGACGTTTTTTCAGTTTTAAGAAACTTGATGGAAAATGGAATAAGAAATCAAGGCTGTACTAATGATTGGGGCTTAGATCTGGTTTTTATTACGATTTATCCCGACTTTTTTTATTATTTTATTTTTTTATTGGCAGGTGATCGGTGAAGTATTTAGAAGAGGTTCATATTGTGATTAATTGAAAGGGTAAGGCTTTATTTGCTTGGGTTAAGAGAAATTTAGAAGAGAGATTTTTCTGCACTGTTTAAAAATTTTACTTCATTAAAGATAAAAAATCTTCAACTAAGTATATAATTTCCTTTTTTGTTAATTCACATTGCGAATTTTATAAATTATATTTTAAAATGATATTTAAAACAATAAAATTTAAATAGTCAGAGTTGTCATTTATTATTATTATTATTGTTATATTTACTGTTTACTTTTTTTCGTGTACTTCAAATCCATCGCAGTTTTATTTTGATTCTATGTTGATTTTACCTTGAATTTATTTTTATTGTACTTCAATCTTAAGTTGATCTCACTCTTATTAGATTTTGATTTTTTTCCCGGGTCCAAATTGGATCCATTCTAATTACATTTTGGTTCCTTTATGTTTCCATTTTATTTTTTCTTTGATTCCACTTTCATTCTATTCTGATTTTATTTTGAATCCAATTCGATTTTATTTTTATTAAAAAGCTATCCAAAAATTTTTCTATTAAATTAAAATTTTTTCATTCAAATTCATTAAGAACTTTGAATTCAATGAATTTTTTTTCATACACTGAAAAAAACTATTTTAAATAAAGAAATTTTTTTCTGTCTAAAAAGACTGACAGCGGGATTTGAACCCTAACTTCCTGCGTGCCAGACTAATGATTTTCCCTCTGCGCCACTACAAAAAGTTGAGGTAACTCTTTTTCAAAAAATTTTTTTTCCCCAAGAAAACAAGTTTCAAGGCTTAAATATCTTGAATGAAAACAACCTATTCTCTTTAGAACTAAATAATATTTCTCTGGAATCAACTAGTTTCTTTTCATCGTAGGAAGAAATAATAAAAACAAAACACTTGTAGTTTTAATGGGAAATAAGAAACGAGTCCTTTTATTTTCAAGTCCTTAAATATCATATCTTTCATGTTAAATTCAATGGTTGAACATCATAGAATCTGTCATCACCATCCTTCTTCCCTCATTATTTTTAAAGTAATGCATATTTTATAAAAGTCATTAGAATTTTATATAAACTTTACCGTCCAGACCCTTGATATCTTTCCACTTATTTTTCTTCTTTCTATCTCTCACCTTTTTATTCCCGTTGATAATACATTTTCTCCTCAATGCTTGTATCCACATCCAAATCTATATATATATATATATATATATATATATATATATATATATATATATATATATATATATATATATATATATATATATAATTCTGCCAATACTATAATGTAATCTTCGAACGGGGATTCACTAATTAACACCGTTTAATCAAGTGAGATACGGGTGAACGAGTAGGAGATATAACCAAAAGAGAAAACTAACTAATGAGAATAAAATTCAAATTGTTGAAGATAATTCCCGAGAAATTTCTCTTCTACTAATCTTTTTTTTTTTATTTTTTTTTTTTTTTTATTAAAACTATACTATATATTTTTTAATCAAAAGTTCATATAACTAAACTTTTAATATATTTATACACTTAAATAAAGTTGAATAAATTTATATATATATTTATAATTTTTTATCTTTATTTTTTTTTTATGTATATATATTTCAGTGTAGGTCATAGTATTGTATTTTCAATAATGAGACTCGGAATTTGCATTGCAGAATACGAGCTGGCAAGAGCAAACCTAACGCCTGTGTGATACGATTCGCTGGCACTTGATTTGCATAACTCTAATCCTACTTAAAGGCAACCGGCTAATTCCCCTCATACATTTTCCTTTGTATCCCATCTCTGTAAATATATACCTTGACCAATGTATTATTTTCATTATTATTAATAATCATGCTACATTTTACCACATAGTTTTTTAGAATATTAAAGTTTATTATGAAAATCATTTTATTTAGCTTCCAGTCCTTTTTTAACTTTAATATATATTACTAATTTAATCAAACTAAACTACCTAAAATATTATTTTAGTTAAATCATAAATATTACACAGAAAAAAAAATTTACTTGAATTAAGTAAATAATTTTGAAGAATTTTTTGAAGATCTTCTTGATTTGAGTAGAAAAATTTTTACACTAAAAAATTTCTGTCTGTTCAAGTAAATTTTACTTGGTTCAAAAATTTTGTAATTATTTACATGTGGGGTCCGTCATATTTTTGGCCATATCGAAGTGAAAAATTATCATTTAAAATTTTTTTTTATTCTGCTTATTTTTACGGCACATTCGTGATAAAAAATACCGTGAAAGAAAAAAATAAGAATTTCGATATAGCTTTTTTGCCTTTAAAAGTTGGAAAAAATTTTGGCTCTCATGTTTTTGGATAAAATTTATATTTTATTATTTTTTTATGTTTTTGATACATTTTTTTTGAATAGTACAAAAAAAAACGAACAATTTAAAAAAAAAAGTTAAATGTCACAGTTTTCTAAAAAATTCATACATTTTTTTGAAAATTGTAGTAATCAACTTTTTTTTTTAATTGTTTATTTTTTATGTATTAAAAAAAAAATATATATATATATCAAAATTTATTTTTCATTATTTATTTTTTTAAATAACCAAAAATTTTTCTTTTGACTCAAATTAATTTTTTTTTTTTTTTTTTTTCCCAGTGTATGATTGAATTTCAGTAATTTTTTTGACCGGGAAAGTAAACAAATATCTTGATTATTTTTAATTGATTTCATTAAAAATAGACCCCACAATATTTTCATAAATTTTTATTGAAAAATTTTAAATATTCTTAAAGATATAAGCGTTAAAAAAAATCCTTCCCCCCTTTATATTTTTCCAGATTTTTATTTTATTTTGATTCTTGACAAAATGACGAAAGTAAGATTATTCCTAAAATTCAGTTCCGGTCAATGTTTTTAATTGTAAGTCCTGTCATTAAAATTCAACTCATTTTTTTGCACACCTCTAGCGAGAATGGTGCTTTTAAAAAAATTAGAAAACTCATTTTTACTTTCTTCTCAATATAAAGGCGTAAAAATATAAAATTTTATTTTGTAGTTTAAAAGAAGTTGTAAGTTATTCTCGGAATAATAAGACAATTGTTTTTGTTTTCTCGGATAAAAACATTAAAAGAAGGCACAAGGTTATTTAACGACACATATTTTATGTGCTCTATAAACAGTTGTAAGGTAATTATTTATTACGATCAGAAAGCAAATAATAATATATCTAGTGTAACTAAGTCTACCATTTTGGTAAAATTTAATACGGCGTATGCTCTTGTTATTGCTCTCTTTAGGGTATTGTAATTTAGTTGTATTGAGACACATAAGGCGCTGTTGGATAACAAGACCTAACTAAGGGATATTTAGTGATAAAATAAACAATATCTAATTTAATCTACAAGTTTTCTTGTCAATTATTTTTTAAGTACTTTTTCTGTAAAATTTAAACAATATAAAGAATTAACAATTTTGAAACTTTACTTTTAAGGCTAAATATTCTTTCGCCAAAAACAAATCTAACAAAATTAAACGAAACTCATCAAACTTACTCTCAATAGAGCCCTTAGTTAATCTCGTAGCTTTTTATCCCGTCTTTAAAAAAAAAAAAAAAAAAAAAAAAAAAAATATCTCCTACTTAAATCCTGGAATTTTCCATTCACGATTAAATCCTGGCTTTCTTTTTTTTTTTTTTATTAATATTAATTTTTAAAACTTAGAAACTAAAATAAAATAAAACTAGCCCACAATTTTAACATAAAAAATTAAAGATTTATTCGAGACACAAATTACAAAAATATTCAAATTACCAAAAACAGACATTAAGTTTTTTTTTTAAATAAAAAAAAATACACTAAGTCTTTTGAAATTTGCTATATTTAATACAATTTTTTTTATTTCTATAAAACACTTTAAATATAATTTTAGAATTCATAAAAACTTGCTCCTAAAAATATATTAGTTCTTTTATAAAACACCAGACTTCTATAAAAAGTCTGCTATTATTGCCATAAATACACTATTTAATATCATTCAATAATACAAAAAAAAAAAAAAAACTAAAATAAATAAATAAAAAACAAGTTTTAAATACAGAACCAAGAATTGCTGCGATAAGAAAGGCAGTAACGACAATTCACATCAAGGTTTTATTTACAATTAAAGTGCGTAGAAGAAAGTGGTATTATTTTTACTCAGTTGACTGAACTTTCACCTTGGCTATCATACATACAAACCCATCTACATCTTTAATATGGCATAGGGGACAGCGTCACCAGTTAACTTCCATTCCTCGAATATATATGTATATAATGCCACCGGCGATTAAGCGTATGTCCCATTGACCTGGATCGGTTCTCTTTCTCCGTTTGAAAATTACCATATTTAAAAATTTTCATTATTAAATAAAATAAAATTAAATTAATACATAATCTAAACAATGATCCTTCGCACAACAAAATTACACACATATAAATTATAAATTATAAATTATTACAATCAATACACTATAAAAAATTTTTGGAGTAAATTTAAATTAATAAAAAAATAATCCGCGAAGTGAATTATTTATTTCTGTTATTGAATAAAAATAAATAAATAATTTTTCGCTTAAAATAAGTTTTCTTAAGTTTGATATAAAAAATTTTTAATAGTTAAAAAAAAATTTAATTAATATTTTTTTTTTTAATTTTTGTAAGTCGCATTTTTTGATAAATTTTTTCGATAATAATTTATTTTTTAAGAAGTCTATTTTTTTTACGTTTTACGTCAGAATTTATCAAAAAGACTTGAAAACAAAATAATCTTTATGAAAATTGTTTCAGCTAATTAAAATTTATTTTAGTTTAAAAATCTTTTACTCGCAATAGAATTCACATTCACTCAGCTGAAAAAATCCTCCAAATTTTTCAAGTATATAATTTCTTCACTTGAAATAATAAACTCTCAATTTTTTACAGTGCAATTTTTCCCTATCAATAATCATAACAATAATACTTTCTTAAAATTGAAAAATTAAATAAAAAAAATTCATAAAAGTCCACAAAACACTCTAATTGTGTGATTCACCAAAGAGCGCTTGTTCACTTTTATCATTAAGCGGAAGACTATCTTGATTATCACCGGCCGATAACGCCAACTGTGATGACGCAGCACTGAGATCGAAGCTAGCCGCAATTTGTGGCTGATAAGCCGACTGGTCATTGGCATTCTCACTTCCTGGCTGCTCAATCGCAGCCAGAATATTCTGCAAAAGTCCATCAGACAGTAGCTGCTCGTGTCTAATCGAGCTGTCAGAGTCCTCAGTTCCCTGGCTTCCATCCGCCGGTTGGATTTGAAAAGAATAAACTCCCTTAGTTCCCTGAATTTGATACCCATCATCATTTCCATTTTGCGAAATAGCGATGGCTTCCTGCTTAAACTGCTGATTTACGGGCTCTGGGTTCCCGTAATCCTGCGCTGATTGTCCTTGTTGAACTTTGTTATTTGCTTCATCCGCGTCGCTTAATCCCGCGTAGTTGTTTTCCGATGGTAACCCCGGCAGGGGATCACCGGAGATTTTGTTAGCCCGCGAGTCCTCGCTCACAACGATCTGGTTATAACTCATCGACACGTCCGAATCCAAGTGATTATGGGGCTTATCATTGCAGTTGTCTTTCTCGAGAGGCAGACTCTCCGAAGGAACATTGTAGTTTTCGAAATACTCCGAAGCGGCGCTGTGAGACCCATAATTTTGATCTTGTTGCCGAAACTGGACTGGCGCCAAAGTCCTCGGAGGAGTTAAGCTCACTGGGAAGAGCATTTGGGGATGGTTAGCAGGTCTGGAAGGTGCTCGGAAGTTCGGAGTCCGGATGAACCCGAAGTCGGGTCCCGGAGGTCCTGAAAAGGGCTTCCTGGCAGAGGGATAAGGCCCGTCGGACGCGAAAGAAGAAGGCGGAGGCGACAAGTAAGAGTCTTCTTGAACTGGGTACGGATTGATGGGACCTTGACCTGGTCCAGCTGGTCCTGCATGTTTTACTTGTTCTTGAGGGTTAGGCAAGCTTGGAACGCCCGTGTCTGGCTGTCCTTGCACGTGGAATGGCTCTTGTTCGGGCAATGGTGGTGGTGGTAAGGCAGTTTCGTCTCTCGATCGCACAGACTGCTTCAAATTGTGGTCCTCGGGGTTAAAAATTGGTTCGCCGTAGGAATCACTTGGCGCTGAGCCGAATTCAGGATTAAGGAGGCTTGAAGGCCCGTTGTTGGTCGGCGAAGATCCGGTGTCGTGGAAGACTTGCTGGGGGATGTTATCTTGGAAATTTTGGGGAACATTTCCGGAATCTGGGTAAGGAGGAACGTTTGTGTCGAAATTAAGAACTGCTGCGTTAGAATCGTGGAAAATAGGCTGAGGAACGTTGTCTTGGAAAGCAGGAGCTTGCTCGAGACTGGGCGCCACTATGTTGCCGGCGATTGGCTGCCATCCGTCGTACTTGATGTCAGGTTGAGTAGGCGGCGCTAGTGCGTTGTTCTGCAGCGGCGAATGCGACAGTTCATTGTTGAAGAAGCCATTTTGTGGGAAGCCGTGGTTGTGGTTAGGATTCTGGACGAAAGGCGAAGATCCTGAAGAAAATGAAGGCAACGCCGGCTTATTCGGCGGACCGTAGGCTTCCAAAGAGATTGGAATCACTGATGTGTGGGACTTGAATCCTGTTCGCCAGTTATTCAGTCCTGGGTGACGTGTTCCTAGAGAGAAACTCGGGTGTAGGAAGGACGGCTTGCGGAAAAAGTTGAGTCCGTTGCCTGACGCATAAGGCAAGCTGTTCAGTGACGGCAGTTCTATTTTTGGAGCGAATTTTTTTGGGCGATAGTGGTACTCCGACAGGCTAAAACTGTCGAAGTTAAACTTTGGAAGACCGAATTTTCCGTGAGGAAAGCTGCTTATTCTGTCCTGAGCGTGTTTCAGAGGTTTCAAGGGCGGGTTTTTTATCTTGAGATCCACTTCCGCGGTTTTCTTGTTCAAGACCCCCCGGGCGCTGTCCACCGCCAATAGGACTGCCAGGAGAATTGTTATCTGTAATTTGTGAATAGGTAGTGTTAATTATGGAGGTGTTCACTTTCACCACGCTTACTTTCATCACCCTCTGATCTATCTTTTGTACTTTTATCGAGAGATCGGTAATTTGCTATGTGATTCTAGAGACCAATTGTCATGATTTATTTATCAAACTTGTTTTTAATTGTAAACTTGTTTCAACTTTCAGTACTTATAATTTTTTAAATTTTTTTTTTTTTCTTGTATGAATCTCGAACAACAATCTTTCTCTGACATGATTTCTGACCTTTACATTTTTAATTCTTTTGCGGTGAAAGTTTTTATCATTAAAAATGGTGGAAAAAATTTTTTAGAAATTTTTTTTTATCTTGATACAAGATTTAGTTTTATTGGCAATAAAAAGTTTTTTTTTTTTAATTAATTTGAAATTTAAAAATTATTTTTAACTTCATTTAAAGAAAAAATAATATTTTTTAAGAATCTTACAAATCTATATTATTAAGAGAATCATAACATTCGAAAATGCTTTATTTCTAGATACATAATTAACAAATAACCTTGTATCTTGTTAATTATTGACATTTTTAAAGATATAAGCTCATCCCGATGTTACACTCATCAAGACCTTTCATTTGAGTACCCACATCAATTTTTCATATATTTTATATATTTATATATATTATATATATGTATATATGAAAAATATATCAAAAATGCATGTGGGTACTCAAATGAAAGCTCTTGATGAGTATGACATCAGGATGAGTTTATATCTTTAAAAAAGTCAATATTTAAAAAAGTACAGTGCAATTTAACAAAATTAATTATTTAATAAAGCAAAATTTTATGTACTTATAATTCACGGCAGTCACATAATTATTATTAAAAAAAAATTCTTCAAAGTTTTATATTTAAATGAAAATAATTTTTTCTTTTTACTAAAAAATGATCTCTAACAACTTTAAAAAAATTTTGACCACTTAATAGAAAAAACTTTTAATTCAGAATAAAAAAAAATAACTTTTGCTGTTCCATGAAATTAAATTAAATCATAGAAGTAATAGCAACTATTAGAGTTAATGATCTGTGAAATGACTCCGAGACTATCTTCATACAAATTACCATACATTAAAACCAATAAAACAAAACGAGCACTTGGTTTGGGAAAAAAATGCAAATAAATAAAACAAACTCCTCACCTTGTAATTATCCATAATAAATGCGCGGTAATATTAAAACAAAATTCACACACCAAATTTTTCAATAAAAACTGATTCGGTAGACCGGAAGCATTCCTCGATTTATAAACTAAAAAAAGTCCGATCTTTGAGAGCACACGATCGTCACTAATGGTCACCCTCGGATTTACACTTGCTTTTATAGATTCTAATGGACAGCGACGAGTAATGTCCCGGTTAGCCGGATACTTGTATTGTGAACCGGAGGAAGAATGCGCCTGGAGAAAAAGAGAATCGGAGACGAGGATGAGCACTTCGGGTTACCGAAGCAGAGAGGGAACATAAGATGAACCGGGTAAGGGGAAGAGTGGGAAACATTCACCGATCTTTACTATATATATTTTATTTTGAAAACCAGTAGAAAGAAAACGATTAAAAAAACCTCGATCTGGAGAAAGTAGGCTGACTATCACATCCAATCGCTTACCGATACGATCATCTTCACAAAACCTCACCTTGATCTTCCTTCTATTGTCAATCACCGACTCGCTTAATTGTAATTACACTGTTGGTTTTTCTTTTTTTTGGTTCTCACGGTGGTATTATTAATTACTATTACACCTAATCGCAACTTGTTACGTAAATACTTTATTTTTTAATCGACTTTGGTTTCTTTTCCGTGAACAAAAAATTAAAAACCCACGTCGCAATCAAAAAAGTTAAATAACAATTATTTTTAAGCATGTATTAGATACATTATTTAGTAGTTCAGTCCAATAAATTTCTTTTTTCGTCTTGAGAAAATAAATATTCATTTGGATAAAAATATAATAGTTAAATTTCTTTTTTTAATTGGAATGGATTTATAAAATTATCTGGGAATATTATGATTAGTTTTTTGGGTTTTGGAATTTTATTTAAGTGAAAAGAATTATATTAATAATTAGTTTTTTTTTAATGAGCGCTATGGAAATTTTTGATATGATTTTTTCATTAGAGTTTTATTTCTTCTTTATTATTTTTTTTTAATTCATATAATAATAATAATAAATAATTTGCTGAATAAATAAATAAATTTCAAAACTCAACATTCCTTTTTTTTTGTATTCAGAATTTTATTGACGTTAAAACTATAATTTATTCGAGAATTGAGTTTTCTAAAAATTCCAACTTTAATTTTCGGCTGATTTAACAATTTATAAAAAAAAGAACTTATACTATTATATTGTATTCTTAAATTAAATACGTCTAATTTTCACTATTGCGAAGTTTTTTACACGGTATTTCATAATAAATTGTTACCTATTAAAAATTTACACACGTTGCTATAATCCGCTAGATTCTCCGATAAAATTTTTACAAGTAGAAATTTTTACAGTAGAAATCTTCTTTATATATCTCTCTATCGCGTTTGCTTTGGATTTTAAAAAATTTCAAGTTTCAAATTTGAGTATTTTTAAAAAATTCAAAAAGGTCAAAAAAAAAATTAATATTTCATGTCGGCGCAATTTTGTAATTTTTTTTCTTTTTGGCTATGATCAACGCGATAGCGACATCTTTACTGGCCTGTAATTTTTCAAATTTATAATTTTTTTTTTTTTTTCAATTTTTTTTTATATTCTTGAAATGTCAATAAACATCATATAAAAAAACGGATGGTAAAAATGTTTTTCATTTTTTTTTATGTTAGTTAAAAAAAATGCCTAAAATTTAAGCTTCTAAATTAGAATTTAATAGTTATTTTTCTGACAATTATTTCTAATTTTGAATTTCTTTCTCTAAAAATTAATAACTTTTCATACTTATCATCTCTTTGCATTGTATTATCGGCATAAATTTTGTAAAAAATTCTATGCATTATAAAACTGTTATTTTTGTCCTGTTTTTATATCTCGATAGAATTTTTTATCAGATAAGTAAATAAATAAAAAATATCCGTATTTTTTTTACATCATAAAAATTCGGTCCTTGAAAATTGAACGAATTATTGATTAAGCTTATCGCAAAATAAACTTAATTTTTTTTACCAAAATTGGCAGATTAGATTACATTATTTTAGATTAGATACACATCCTCGAATAAAATAAAAGCAGGTTGGTGAAACGGAAAAGATGACGCCAAGTACGGTCAAGGTGAACCACCGCCCATACTAATATTTAACAGATACAACAACTTTTTAAGGTCATACGCATTTGCTTTAAATATCGTATCGAATGGGCAAAAAACTTTTAAATTACGAAAGACTGAAAAATATTTAACTAAAAATTCTAAACGAATAAAAGTGAATTTATAAATTAATCAATATAAATTCATGCGCATATAAGAAAGATTAATAATGCTGATTAATTAAAAGCCAATAAATTAAATCCTTAAACAGAAAAGAATTGAATAGTTGAATACTTGTTTTTAATTGTAAATAAAAATATTAAAATAATTAATTATTAAAGTCTATTAGGGTCATGTGATTTATATTAATACTTTGTTGACTAATTATCTGTGGCCTTTCGTCACGAACCATAAATCCGAATTGTTTGTTCGATAAAGCATGAGCAAAAAAAGAAGAAATGTATAAATTAAATGACTTAAGGAAATAGTTGTTATTGATAATGATAATAACATTAAAAAAAAAATTTATTGTTACAAAACGAGTTAGCTTCGATGAAAATAAAACCAAAAAATAAAACATTGGTCTTAAACTCGTCATCACGTGACGGGAGACGAGTCACGAGTAACGATCTCTCCGCACTTTCGCTGCGCTTCGCAAGAACACTTTAGTTATATCCCCATTCTCTTCTCACTAATGCATTTCCGCTTCCAGCTTAAAGTTCTCTTCCATTCACAAATAACTCGATACTCATTTTTTATGTTTGTCTCTACAAGAGGTTTTTTACTCTTCAGATTAAATTATCTTAGTTGTTATTAAATTATCTTTAGTTTTTTTTTCTTCTTCTTCTTCGACTAGGAGGATTATTTATCCTATGATACGTCAATCCTGTCTCCTGACATTTATTGATTACTTTCTCGCAATCGTTTCTTAATATTTTATTATTATTACTGTTATTAAATATTGAAATTACTGAAAATCTTGAGAAACATTTTTTGTAGGAAATTTTAGAGTTTATAAAAAAAGGTCGGAAATAATTTTTTTATATTTTTTTTAATTTTGGGCAAAATTTTTGAAAAATTCTTAAGAAATTAGAAAATCAAGTGTTTAAATTTTAAAATAAAAAATTTGGGTTAAATTTTAAAAAATCCAAAAAAATTATAAAAAATATTATTTGTAGAAAATTTTATTTTTTACCAAAAAAATTCTTGTCAATTTTATGATAATTTTAATATTTTGGTTAAAATAAAAAAAAAAAAATTGCAAAAAATCAGGGAATCAAGCGTTTAAATTTAAAAATCAAAAATTTGGGTCAAATATCAAAAAAATTATAAAAAATTTTATTTGTAGAAATTTTAATTTTCTACCAAAAAAATTAATTGTCAATTCTATGATATTTTTAAAATGTTAGTCAAAATTTTTAAAAAATCCCCAAAAAAATAGGGAATCAAGCTTTTAAATTTCAAAATAAAAAAATTAGGTCAAAAATAAAAAATACGAAAAAATTATAAAAAATCTTATTTGTAAAAAATTTAATTTTCTACAAAAAGGTCCTTTATAAAATAATCAAATTTCTAAAAAAAAATCAAAATTCTAAAATAAACGATTCAATTTTTAGTTAAAATAAAAAAAAATTTTTTGAGAAACAAGAAAAGCACTTGTTAAAAATAAAAAATAAAAATTCTAAATAAATATCAAATTATCATTATTATTTTCGCGTAATAACGATAATTACTTACAATAACAAGGTTATTAACATTTAGCAAAAACATCACCAGTATTTCATTTCTATTTTATACTTTTTTTTTTCTATAACGCAACAGCGCGAGTTTTAAGTAAACAATTTTTTTCATCCTGACATTTATAGTTTGCTAATTTTCCATAAATTAACAATATTTAATTTTTCTTTAATTTATTATCTCATTTACTTATTTATTATTTTTATTTCTCGGTATTATGTAGGCTGTTCAATTCCCTTTTTATTGAGTCCAAAAATGCGGACTTTTATTTATTTATTCAAAAATTAACATACATTCAATCTTTAGATTTGAAAAGTAATTCGACCTTTTATTAATATTATTTAATATAAAAAAAAAAAAAAGTGAAGAATAAAAAAAGTATTTAGAGTATGAAAAATTTTTATGTAAATAATTTAATTTGATAAATTAGGCATTAAACATAAATAATTTATATAACCAATTAAAGTAAAAAATTATTGATAAATAGAAGTATATTATTAGATATTTATACCAAGTGAAAGTTTAAGAATAAAACAGTTATAGTGAATTGTACAAACTATTATTATACGCTATGGTGTATTATATTATTCATAGAAAAATATTCCATTGACGAATAAAGTCAGACGTAATAATCAAAGGTAGGCACTTGTCCTTGTAAAGTTCACCATGTGAGTTGTTGTATAATTACCATAAATTCCATGGATTATTCTTAATTCGGAGAAAGAAGAGAATGTGAAGCGATGAGTCGACACAAATAAATGTTTAACTTTCTCTGATGGAATCCAAAATATCGTGGAAACGGAACACATGGTCATCGTAATAATCCTGATTATTAACTCAACCTCACCAGCTCTTATTACTCATAAAATAAAATATAAATTATCTATAAAAAATAATACAGTAGTAGTCTTACTAAACAATGTAATTTAACGTAATGTAGAATTATCCTGAACTGAAAGTAAAATTTATGGAAACAAATTGCTAAATCATTCATGTAAGTACATGAGAATAATTGTGTGTTAATAATTAAATAATAATAATAACAATAATGGTATGTGAATTTTAAAATAAATTGTGTAGTAAAAAAAGATTTTAACAACAATATATAAATGTTTAAACATTACAAAATATATATTTATATATTATTTATAATTAACAATTTTAAACATCGTACTTATAAATTTATCTATTTGATTTTAGGAAAAAAAAATTAATAAGTGATATTTTTTTTGATAAAAATAAACTATGAAAAATAAGTATAACATAATACATTCAATTTAAATAACTAGAAAATCGAACGCGCTTGGCGCGCTTCTTTTAAAATATTTATTATTGATAATTTAATTAATCGATATTTTTACAAATTTTACTCAGTAATATTTAACTGTTGCCACAGTAACCGTTGCTATGGCAACGATGGCATAGTAACCGTTGCTAAGTTAACTGTTTTTATGGTAACTGTTGCCATAGTAACCGTTGCCATAGTAACCGTTGCTATGTTGACCGTTGTTATGGTAACCGTTGCCATAGTAATGGTTGCCATTGTAACCGTTGCCAAAGTGGTCACCATAGCAACGAAAAGTGACAACAATAAAAACATCACATCAATTTTTTAATAAAGTATAACAGTAATTATTATTAAAATTGACCTATCAAATAATTTACTAGTAATTTAAAAAAAAAAAAAAAGGAAAAAAATTTAACATGAATTAGCATGTCTCATAAATCACGCAATAAATTTGATTTTTAGTTTAGTAAAAAAGTGAATGACATAATCTACGACTTTCGCACAAAACCAGAGATCGGAGGCGGCCCGACGGACTTCTGGGTGATTGGAGCCGTGGGATCGACACCCTGGAGTGCGGGTGGGGTTGAAAGCGGATGAGGATGAGACGCCGAGGTAGACGGGAGCTCGTGTGACGGCGAAGACAGAGAATCTGATGATGAAAAAGACACGCTGGTCGGTGTCAACAGCTGTTGTGGTAACTGGGCATCAGCTTGGATTCCGTTGCTTCCATATATCTCTTTTAATATCAGCAACATCGTGTCTTCGGATTCCCTGGAAATATATGTCAAGTTGATTAAACTTTTACTCATGTTACATTTTAGTATTTCAATCAAACTACAGGCTAATTATTTTTATTTATTTGAATTAAAATTATTACACACAAAAAATACCTGAATAAATTGAAAGAAAAAAAAAAAAAAATTTATCATTAAATAGAAAGTTAAAACTTACCAATAACACACATGACTCGTTAAGGCAAATATATACTCATTAATATATTCAAATGGTGCTTCTTGTAACACATAATCAATACGCCGGCCTCCATTGAGTTTGCCCATCTTAATATTTATTTCACCAGCATCACTTAGCTGATCGTCGTGATAATAACGACCAGCCTCGCTGCTATCATTATCTTCATTCTTATCATTATTACTATTGGCTGATGATTCAGCAAGTCTTGATGATTTTTTAAATTCCTCCTCGACGACTTTGTCAATCTCCTGCTCGAGAGCTTTATTGTCTGGTTGGTAGAATGAAGTCAACTGAAAGACCGAGTTCCAAGTGACTTTCATTGAATTTAGGATTCTTTGTTTCAAATCAGCTCCAACTCTCGCCATCGTTTCTTTTAATTCTGCAATCATTAAAATTTAACATTTCATTTAATAAATTGTAAATTATTACTTTTATTCTATTAATTTATATTATATAATAATAAAATTAACCTTCATCTGAATTTTTTTTATTTTTATAACAAATAATTAAAAATTTCACATGGAGACATTTAAAAAGCTATAAATATTATTTTTGTTTTTTTAACAATTTTTGAATTTTTATAACTAAATTATAATCAAAAAAATTTTCTGGATGTAGAAATTATAAATATTATTTTTTTAACTATATTATTGAGAGAATAAGCAAAAGTTTGTAATCATTAAAAATCATTATAATGAAAAGTATTTAGGATGCATTCGAAAATGCTCTATCTTTAGATATATAATTAAGAAATGACCTTGTATCTTGTGAACTATTGTCATTTTTAATGATATAAGCTCATCCCGATGTTACACTCATCAAGACCTTTCATTTGAGTACCCACATCAATTTTTCATATATTTATATATATTATATATATATAATATATATAAATATATCAAAAATGCATGTGGATACTCAAATGAAAGGTCTTGATGAGTGTAATGTCGAGATGAGCTTATATCTTTAAAAATATCAATAATTAAGAAATAACTTTGTATTTTGTGAAATATTGCCATTGTTAATGATATAAGCTCATCCCGACATTACAATCATCAAGACCTTTCATTTGAGTACCCACATCAATTTTTCATATATTTATATATATATATATATATATATATATATATATATATATATATATATATATATATATATATATATATATATATATATATATATATGTATATATGTATATTTGAAAAATATATCAAAAATGCATGTGGGTACTCAAATGAAAGCTCTTGATTAATGTAACATCAGGATGAGTTTAAATTTCTAAGAATGTAAATTTCAATATAATTTAATTAATTAAAAAAAAAAAAATATAAATTACCTAAATGCATTCGTTTTCTTCCTTTATGATGCGGAATTAACTGAGGCGGATATTTGTGGGCCTCTGGATTAACCATAGGCTCAATTCTGTAGGCCACTGGATCGAACGGATGAAAAATATTGAAAAACGCCGGACAAGTTGGCAATCTAAAATCAGACCCTAGATTATCGATACCGCGAGTCGTCACGAACATTCCAACGGGGCTACCAAACGCAAAAAATGCCTTTGGGTAGAAATTAAGATGTGGATAAACAATAAAAGGCTGTCCCGTTCCAGCGCTACCCATTACGTAACTTATTCTTCGGCTGGTACGTCGCTCGAATTTAGCTCGCGGTATTGTCTGCATTTCACCGACGGTATCTTCATCTTCCTGCAATAAAGTAAATTAATTAAAATTTTTCTGCCTTCAAAAGTACACAACTCGAACGCTTATGAAATAGGAACAATCAGAGAAGAAAAATCACTTGAATACAAAAAAACAATACAAAAAAAAAAAAAAAAATAACAATGGTGCAATTTTTAAAAAACTATTGATGTCAGCTTTTTTTGTATGTAACGCTACCTGGCGGCCTTCATCATAAAAATTATTGTTTCAAAATATTCAATATGGTTGCGGCTCTCTGTTACCGTATTTGGACTTATTTCTTTTATTACAATTAAACTAAAAGGGCTACAATGATAATTTGCAATAATAATCTGGGTTTCGGTAATTAAAATCGATTGCAAAAAAAGTTTCACTTATTTAATGTATTTTTATAAAGATTTCGGTTGTATTAACATCATGATGTACGTACACCTAACCTACATGAAGAATATTGAAAACAAAGCAATTTTTTCGTAACCCCGGCATTACACTCATCGAGACCTTTTATTTGAGTACCCACATCATTTTTTCATATATTTTATATATATTATATATATGTAAATTTATCAAAATGCATGTGGGTACTCAAATGAAAGGCCTCGATGAGTGTAATGTTGAGATGAGCTTATATCTTCAAAAACGTCATTATTTAAGAAAGTACATTGCAATTTAACAAAATTTATTATTTAATAAAACAAAATTTTAATTTTTTATAGTTCACAAAGTGACTGCAAGGTTGCTAGTGAACCATTATAAGATTATTGATATACTTAAAAATTTTTCCCAAGACTCCAATAAATTTCATAAAAAGTTAGTACTCATTTAACTCTAGCGTAGCGTATGAACGTCCTTAATTGTTAGAAATATTTATGAGACTTTCCTTGCATATAATACTTTTATCGTATTTAAATGAAGTGTGAAGCCTGTAAATGTGAATTTATAAGCATGAGTGAATGAAATGACTTGAGAAAATAGACCCCATTGTCGGCGCTTCGAGTTGTGCAATAAATTAATTAGTTAAATAACAAAACTTGCATAACAAATATTAGAAATAAATGAAACTTACAGACTTGTCATTTTCAGAGGTAACATCTTCTCTGGGTTTATCAACAATCGGTTTCTGGTGGCAGAGCAAATCGAATAAAATTAAACTACCCAGCGAATGACCACCCAAATAAACACTCCCATTAAACATCGGATTGCGTTCTTTAAATAAAGCGTACTGTTTGTTCATCTCATTCCCAACAGCTTGCATAATGGTCTGACAGTAAACAGGACTGGTATAAAAAAGTATGTCAAGCAGTGTATCATTGGTGAAGTGCCTTAGCTTGGGTATGCTCTCTAATGTTATTGTTTTCAGTTTATTGTCTATTCCCGTGTCTTCTGAGTGGAGCGTCGAGTGCCATGATATTGGCAGCACTTCTATTCTGTGTACTCTACCCTGGTCGGTTGCTGTACGGTAATGAGTCTGGACCAATTGCAGAGATATACTTCGGAACTCGTCGACTGCAATAAAACATTCATTTATATCTGGTTAATATTAATAATAATAATAATAATATAAATACAGAGAAGAAATTTTCATAAACTTACCAACTTCTTCAACGCTACGGAACTTTAAATCACAGGCACTGCCTATACCGTGAACAAGGAACAGCAAGTGGTCTATTGCTTCAGGCTCTCCGTCGTCGATATTTAATTCGTCTAAGCCACGTTTAACGAGTTTTGGTCGATTTGCAACATTCTTAAAAAAAAAAAAAATCATAATTAAATTAATAGAAAGAACAATATACAAAAAAAAAAAAAAAAAAAGTATTTTAAAAATTTTTTTTTAAATAATTTTTTAAAAATAAATTATTTTGGTTTTTGTAACTTAAAATTAATAGCAATCCAAATAGGATACCTTAGTGTTAGTTTTGGACACTTTGAAATTCAATGATTGTACAGAAAATTGTAATGTTAAAATAATATTTTCATAGAATTTTAAACGCTTCCATTTATACAAACAGAATTTATGATTCTATTACGTTTATAAATTATTTATACAATTATTTGAATATCAAATGTCCAAAACGGTACAGTCTTCACAAACAGTATCTATGCCCTATACATTTTTAGTGCTTGAAAAGCTGCATCGAATGCCGTTAAGAAAATTAAAATCGAAGGACAGGTTCAAAAGATATCTTATTTTAAAAATATTCTAAAAAGAGCTCTTGAGAAACAATTCTCAGATTTCTTACCTCAAGGGCTCAAAAATAAACTCATTGGTAAATTTTTGAGTTTTTTGAACTAAAAAAATGTGGAAGTTTCAGGATAGTAAGGACACCCTTTCAGATATTTTTTCGGTCTATACAAACATGATATTTTTTATCAGAAGCTCAACATTTAGAAATGAAATGAAATTATCAAGAAAAAATTCCAGTAAGTCAACAAAAGCCAACAATATTAATGAAAAAATTCGGTAAAAAAATATTTATTAAAGAAAGAATGGGACTTGGTATTCTTGACGAGAAATTAATAACCACAACTACTTTAAAACCTTATAAGGTAGAACCACCGGTTTTTGACACCTTAGTGCTAGTTTTGGATACTTTAAAAATCAACTGGAGTAGAAAAAAATAAAAAAAAAATTCATCAAAAAAAGTTAAAATAAAACTGCTTACATAGCTATTGCTCCACGAAGAATTGAATTCAAGTGAAGTAGCAGGTGTATAATGAACTTGAACAGTATCGTTATGAAAAATGATGTGTTCATTATTATTAAGTTCAACCCGACGATTCCAAGAGTTACTCAAGCAAGCCTGCTTATACTCTTCTTCAAGCCTCGCTGCAATCTGTTCTTCATAAGGCGTGTACCGGGACTCAGTGGGGCCTTTGAAGAACCAAGAACACCTTCTGACCTGAGTGGGTGTAGCAGACCAGTAAACCGGCCTTCGTTGTCGCTTTATTATTTCCACATCATACCTGCCGCCGTCAGTAGCAATCACCGTCTCAGCGCTAATTTCCGTAGAATTGAAAGCCTGCTCCAAGTTGAGACTATCGTGCATGGAGAACGGCTGCCAGATGATCTTGGTCTCTATCTCGCGGCAGTGGAACCAGTGGTAGTAGACTGGACGGTACATTATTTTATTAGCAGACGCTAAATTTTCCAGACTTGCAGGAATAATTGTTTCAGTATGAACTCTTCCAGGCGCCAATTGACTGACGGATATCTGAGTGGGATTCAACGTAGCAGAGCCCGTAGACTCAGGCATCATACAGTTGACAAACGCAGGCTGCTGCAGTCCAGGACTCGCTGAGTCGAATGAAAAGCTTGGAGGTGTTGGCACCTGGCAAGGAGGATTGTAATTAGCTGGATTGTAAAAAGTACTTTGTACAGGAGAATTTAATTGAGTTGCTGATGAATCCTCAAGTTTTATTGAATCTTGAGACGCTCGGTGGTTAACAGTAACTAGATCACGTTTCTCGTTGTCGCTTTCATCTCTTGTAAAAGGAGAATTTATGTTACTGGAATAAAAATTGGTACTTTGTACGTCGACGCTTGAGTTCTTTGATTGGTTCCTGGAAAATGCTTCATTTGCTGCATTGAAATTGCTCAATAAATTCTGAGGCGGTGCATAGCAACTGCTGAAGATGTCGTTGTTCTGGCTGGGAGCCGAAAAGTAATTCGACAGCCCGCTAGGTGCCGCGTTGACTGAAGGAACTTGAGGGAGATTAGGTTGAGCTAAAGGAATTCGTTCTTGTACATGCGCAGGCGGAGCAAATTCTGCTGGAACTGGCGGAGCTGCAGCCACGTGTTGCACTTGAGGCAGTTGATTTACTGTTGGTGTAAAAATTTCCTGAGATACTACTGGAGCTGGATTGAATGGCTGGGTTATTGGTGGCTGCAATGGCGCTTGGTGGGATGATGTCAGGTTCGGTGGTGGCACATATCTTAGGCGTCTTTGATTTCCGAGGCGGTAACTTGAATTTTGTACTGCAAGAAATTTTTCTAATTAGTTTAGTTGATTCTAGATGTTTATTTATTAATTGATTGATATAATTGATAGTTGTGGTTTAGGAAAGTATGTACAAATTTTCCCAGTGATTAGAAGAGATAACTTTCTCTTAGTAAGTTTTCGTGAGGAATTTACATTTAATTTGATTATCGTAAATGTATGTTGACTTTTTTGTTTAAAGACCTCCCAGGCTTGGGAGAAATTTTTTTAGCGTTAAATTACTTTATGTAAATTTTAACAATTTTTTTTTTATTAACGTAGCACCTCGTTAGACTCGTTTTCTTAGGATTTTTTTTTAATTTGGTAGATTAATATTCATATAATTCTGCATCGATTGGCGCCATTTGAAAATTTTTGGTCATCTACCCGTGTAAAAAAAAAATGTCTTAAAATTGTCGTTTGTTTAAGATCTTAAACGTGACACAAACCAAAACTTTTTTAAGATGTCAAAAAAAAAAATTCTGAGAGCAGATTTTTAAATTTTGGCTCTCGAATTTGTTATAAAATAAGACGATATCACAGCGACAACTCCAGAAAATTATTATAGATTCTTAAAATAGTCTTAAAATAATCCAAAAATCGTCTTAAAAAAATCTTAAAATAGTTTTAAAAAAATTAAGAAGAAAATTTATTATTGTAAATTATTGAAGCAACTTATATTTCAAATATTTTGCGGTATTTTTCTTAACTCAGCTCTAGCTGTTATTATAACGCATATGCGGTTAGGAAAAAAAAAATTTACCGTGCATATTTGTGAAAGTAAAGTTAGCCGACATTTAAAAATTTAAATAATTTTTTCATAGAAAAATTACAAAAATTAAAAATTTAACTTTTAAAAAATTTGAAAAACTGAAAGTGAAATTTCTAAATAAAATTTTTTAATTTAATTAATAAAAAAAAAATTGTTAAACGCCGGCTGATTTTTGTATCATTGTATATTTAACGTATAACGACAAAGAAAATGTATTTAAAAAAAAAAAATGACGTAAATAATAAATTTTTTGTAAAGTTATCGTGTTTCAAAACTATGAATATTTTTCTATTGCTTGACGGGAACAAATATTTATTTAAATCATTTTCTCGTTTCTATAACATAAAATAAATTTTTGAAAATTACAAAATTAACCTTGATTAAATTATCCGTTTAATAAAAATTATTCCGGTTCCGTGCACTCATAAGAGTATAACAATAAACAAAATTACAAAAATTTTTTTTAAAATAAATTAACTCACTGGTATTTGTAATTGGAAATGACAATGGTGGAGTTGTTGGATTACTAGTTAAATTTAAACTATCAATACTCTCGGTTAAACTTCTACTAGAAGACTCATCGTAGCATTGATCATTCAGCGATATTTCCGATAAAGTTTCTGTTTTTGTTATTGTACCATTTGATCCATCTCTGTTATCAAGTTCAATGGTAGATAACACTGAAAGGAAGAAAATTATTAATAACAAACGCTTCTATGAATAATACGTACTAATAGTAACAATAACAATAACAAAAATAGATACAAAGAAGTTGACGCTTACCATCATTTCCACTCAGAAACGGCGTAGGATTCGCTAAAACAAAAAAAATAATCTTTATTATTAAGAGAGTAAGTGAAATTTTGTGGCCAGGATATTTTTATGATAAAATGGCTTTTTATGGTTAAATTTGGTATCTTTGAAAAGGTCTTGATCTGAAATTGGACCTTTTTAATGTTTCATACACAGTAAAAAATTTTGTGTTAAATATTTAACACTTGTATGTGTAAATTTATGACACTGAAGTTAGGAGATGTCTAAAAATTTTTTTTTATTAATTGAATTTAAATTAAAAAGATGTATAAAAAATTGCATTTATAGTTTTTCAAATTTTTTACATGTGAAAAATTTTTTAAAATTGTTTAAGTGAAATTTTTACAAAAAAAAAAAAATTCTAAAAATTTTGAAATGTCGGCTAACTTCATTTTCATGTAAATTTAACATTTATTGTGTTAAATTAACACGAAAAAGTGTTAAATATTTAACACAAAAATTTTTAATATAAAAAATTTTAATACAAAAATTTTTTAACGCAATGACGCAAAATTATTTACTGTGTATGCTTTTCTAAAATAGTTTATTTATTATGATAAATTTTCGAAGTAGTTATAAATAGATTCGAATTTTGCGATAAACAACATTTATTTATTTATTTATTTATTTATTTTGTTTTGTACACGTGGATGTATTTATAAGTCAAAAATTAATTTATTAAATTAAAAGACTAAGAAAAATTTAGTAACGGGTATATCTTCATCGTAAATTGTGTTAAATGTATTTTAGGGATAGTTATTTATGATTTAAATAGTTGAGAAAGAAAGGAAAATTTTGTGACGAGAATATTATTATTTGCAAAGAAATTTTTATAGTTTAATTTGGTATTATCAGAAAGGTTAAGACAAGAATTACTGCTTTTTTAGGGTTCTATATATTTTTCAGTGATAGTTAATTTTTTATGTTAAGTTTTTGGAGTTTTTAATAGTTTTTGGTTCTATAAATTTGTCCGGACAAATTTTACCATTAAATTATTTGTAAGTGATCCTGTGATAGCACTATTATTTTTTTAATTTGTCTATAAGTATCTAAATTATGTACAGTGTGATTAATGATTATAAATATGAAAAAATCATTATGAATAAGTTTTCTTATTCATAATTTGTAAATTTCAGCAGTCGCATATTGATTGCAGGGTTGCTAGTAATTAATTAAACAAACATTATTTTACAGACACAGGTGGGTATTTTTAACTATCGTAATAAATCGTTATCATTGTCATAGACTTGAGTTATCTTTAACCTGGATTTCCCATAAAATAATATCTGACGAATAATGTTAACAGGATGCTGTCCCACGGATTTATCTATAAATTTTTCTTACATTCAAAGTAGATCCACACCCACTAAATATATGACTAACATTCGACAATTGTGTAATCATTTACTTATGCTTTCATCATCGCGTGTCATCGTAAGAAGTAAATATATAAAATAAAAATACGGCAAAGTAAATAAAGAAAAAAAAAATGACAATACCGAACTGACTTTTCTTCTTTTAATGTAATCAGTAATCTTTTGTAAACCGGAAACTATTCGCTTATAAGTACAACCGAGGGTTTTTACTTGCCAGTTATAGTTTTTTACTCGAACGTTTAGTGTCTAGAGTTATTATGAATTACTATAAGCTTATTTTATTTCTGTGGTTTGTGACTGTGCTACAGATTATGGGCCAGCATGAGGATCATTTTAATGAAAAATGGATTGTTGTTAATAGAACTAATTTTTATAGGTGCTTGAGGTTCGTATTTTTTGTTTTGGTGAATTATTTAGTAATTATTTGGTGAACTATTTTTAATGTTTTTTTTTTTTTTTTTTTTTTTTTTTTTTTTTTTTTTTTTTTTTTTTTTTTTATTATTTGTGCTTAGGTACTGTATTGATGATTTTGAATCCCAGGCTGAGTATTTAAATATTTTGTGGAGTGATAATCAATTTCTTGGTAAATTTAACAATTTTTTTATTTCAAAATTTAATGCAAATTTTTTTTTTTTTTTTTTTTTTTTTTTTTTTAAATAAAAATTATCATTTTTTTAAATTTTAGATCATAAATTTATTGAAAATTTATTTGTAGTTAATTATTAAGTAAAAATTATGATTTTACAAAATTTAAGATCATAAATTTATTGCAAATTAATTTATATTTTATTTTTGAAAAAAAATTATAATTTTAAAAAAATTTGAGATCGAAAATTTATTGCAAATTTATTTATAGTAAATTATTAAGTAAAAATTATAGTTTTACAAAATTTAAGATCATAAATTTATTGCAAATTAATTTATAGTTTATTGTTGAGTAAAAATAATAATTTTATAAAATTAAAGATTGATTTTATAAAAATTAAATTTTATATAATATTAAAAAAAAATTAATTTAAAAATGCAATAAAGTCTAGTAATATACTCTTATGTCATTAAAAATAACTTTATATTTTATAACATACCAAAAAAAAATTTTACAAAGATCAAGGATCAGTACCGGCCATCGGAAAAGCATTAGAGTCAACATGCGACACCTCAATTAAAATTGACTGCAATAATTCATTTTCTGACTTGCCAACTAAATTGGTAATTACTATTCTATCATCTATTTATTAATGTATAATATTATCTAACAAAGTGATGAATTTCTTAGGAGTCAATGACTAGAAAATACGAGTTTGTAAATGAATTAAAATTTAAAGTCAACAGCGAGACTGAATTACTGCAATTTACAATAACGGGAAATATTTCATGGGTTATGCTGCAAATTCCTCTAGGTAAATATCACCACTATTATTATTAGTTATTTTATAATCTACAAATTACCTTAGCGTGTTTGAGGACATTGTTTATCTAACAATTACCCGCAATACTTAAAGAAATAAAATAAATTTATCGATTATTACATAAAATTTTTAAAAAATTTTAATGTTTATATTTATTAGGAGGAAGAAAAAGATCAACGGAAACTTTGTTGTCATTAAAAAAAAATATTCAGACATCAGAAAATTATTTTCTGATAAAAAATCCACCGCCCGGCGAGCTGAAACTTAAAATAAACGAGGAAGACTTAGATCCTTGGAATAATATAACTATGTTGGTAATAAATAAATCAACAAGTTTATCACGAATCGACTTACCTAGTCGTATAGATTCTCGTGAAGGTAAATATAAAACATTTTAATTAACGTTGTTACTCTATTGATTTAAAAAAAATTACCCGTCACTAATTTTTTGTCACCGTTTTCTAATAAACATTTTTAATTTACGGTTACAAATACTTATTATTATTTATAAAAACAGATACATGACTTTCCCATTGCCCAATAACCCATCAACTATTGTATTGACGGTATATACTACCACTATTGATATATATATATATATATATATATATATATATATATATATATATATATATATATATATATATATATATATATATATATATATATATATATATTTTAACATGACCAATCTTATTCAAACACTGCGCAAACTCATTCCCGATTATGCAATAGACAGTCGCATATGCCCTCTGATCAGGCCGCGTGATTCATATTTTTTGTTTCTTTATTCAGAAAATTATAAATATACTTTTAAGTATATGAATTTACGTCACTTATTGTTATTATTATTATTATTTTTAAGATTTATTTTTCTTAAAGACTGGTTTATAATACTTTTTAGATTTTTCAATTAATTCGCTATCCAGTCTAATACAACAATTTTTTTCCCTAATTTTTCGTAATATTATTAGCCTGTATTTCTCTCCAATGTAGCCAATTATTTAAAAAATCTAAAAATTATTTTTATTATTATTATTACTATTACTAGCAACCTTGCAGTCACTATGTGACTGCCGTGATTTGTGAACTATAAATAAATAAAATTTTTCTTTATTAAATAATGACTTTTGTTAAATTGCACTGTACTTTTTTAACTGTTGATGTTTTTAAAGATATGAGCTCATCCCGATGTTACACTCATTAAGAGCTTTCATTTGAGTACCCACATGCATTTTTGATATATTTTTCATATATACATATATATAATATATATAAATATATAAAATATATTAAAAATTAATGTGGGTACTCAAATGAAAGGTCTCGATGAGTGTAACTTCGGGATGAGCTTATATCTTTAAAAATGTCAATAGTTCACAAGATACACGGTAATTTCTTAATTAAGTATCTAATACACTGGCTACAAAATTTTGCCTATTCTCTTAATAATATAGATTATGGTTGTTATTCTTGAACTTTTTTTTAAATAAATTATTTTTCTTTCATTATGCTCAAGATGATTCTAGCTCAAAAATAAACCAGGAAATTTATGAAGTCGACGAAGTTTTAGTTTCTGGAAGCAAAAATATTGAAAGAATGGATTTAACGCAATTAGAAAATGAAAATGAACTCACTAAGAAGGATGTTATAGTTGACATCGCCTACGAGACAAAATTAGTAGTGATACCGGGATTCATTTATACAATTTGGTTCTCTGTTACAAATAACGTTAATTTTGACGTTCTGTACCAGTTTGACGCACGCAGTAGCCAATATCAAATTATTCGTGGTGTCGAACCCAGTTGGAGCCGCGCTGGACAGACGCTAACTATTCCAATACAAATAGCGGTGCCGAGAAACGCAAACGAATTTTATGTCAATACTGTCAATCTGTCGGTCAAAGGCACTAATTTTAGAGAAATTTCAAAATCTGCATATATTTATATACAGAATTCTACTGGCGAGGTAAATTATTTTTTTTTGTCCAGTAAAATTTAATTTATCTCTTGGAATTGAAATTTATTATTTTAATTTTTCTAAAAAATTTACAAATTTTTTTTTTTAATTTGTAAAATTTATTAAAATTCTGATAATCAATTTCTTTTTTTTAATTGTTCATTTTTTTATGCATTCTTAAAAAAAAATATATATATGTAAATATTTACAAAAAATTAAAAAAATTTTATTTTGTCATGAAAATGAAGTTAGCCGACATTTCAAAATTAAAAAAAAATTTTTTTTTTGAAAAAATGTTACTTGAAAAATTAAAAAAAAATTGTCACATATAAAAAACTTGAAAAACTATGAGTGCAATTTTTTATAAATATCTTTTGAGTTGTAATTTAATTAATAAAAATAATCAAAAATTTTTAGACGTCTGCTAACTTCAGTATCATTATTTTACCAGAACTGAAATAATAAATTTTTTTTTCAAAGAATGTGAGCTAAAATTTATAATAATTGGTTTTAGATAGTAAACAGTAAAGAACCAGAGATAGAAGTTTACTTCAATGATAATTGTTTCGGTAAATTAAGCCGAGACCGGTGCAGCTTGAGCCAATGGAGCGCTGAAATTCTCGTGAAAAATGACCAGTCTGGAGTTAAGAACGTGATATCAGAGCCGGCGGGTATCCAGCCTTTGACAAGCTTTATCGCTGGTACTAAATCTCCAGTTTACTTTTACTACAGTTCGACTTGCTGCAACAAACTCGTGACGCTCCGAGTTATTGACATCAACCAGAACTCTTTCACTAAAACAGTCGACGTGACAGGTAACGAAACAATAATTATTCTTACTCGCATTAAAATTAATTAATTAAATAAAAAATAATCAAAAGATATCAACAATAAATTGTTACTTAATTTTTTACAGCCTGGGACAATTTAACAATCGGGGAAATAATAGCTGCTGTAGTTGGAACGATACTTATTCTGGTTATTTTGATAATTATTGTCATTGTATGTGTTAATTGTGTGAAAAAACGTAAAAACGCAGACCTTACTTACACCCAACGATACGGATCACGACCAACGCCTTAGAGATAATTAACTAAGCGAAGTTAAATAGTTAACTGTTTATATTTTACGTAATATTTTTTAATATTAACATTAGTTAACTTGCGTCATGATTATCCGGATGCAATTGCTATTTATTTATAACTTTTACATCTCCCTTTCCTGAAGATATATATATTATATATATTTATGTATATATGTATATACCAAGTAATTGTTTATGAAAGCGGGATTATAAAATTCAAATGAGGTTGGAGTTAGCAGACACTTGACAATTTTTTGATTTTTCTTGAAAAATAAACTCGGCATAGAAATTATTTATAATTTTTCAGAGCTTCTAAAGATGAAATTTTTATGACACTGAAATTGACAGACATTAAAAATTTTTTTGAATTTTATAGAAATTTAATTATAAAAAAAATTATTAAAAAAAAGTTTCACATGTGAAAAGTAATTAAAAATTACAAGTGAAAATTTTTAAAAGCATTTTTTTAGTCATTAAAGTTAGCCGACGTTCTAAATTTCTTAAATTTTTTTAATAATTTAATTAAATCAAAAAAATATTTCTAAAAAATTGCATTTGCAGTTTTTTATACGTGCAAATGTTTTTTTTTTTCATTTTTTTGTGATAATTTTTTTAATAAAAAAAATTATAAAAATTTTAGTACCATAAATTCAAACGTAACCTGTAAATTTTTTAAACGTCGATTATTAAATAAATAATCAAATTTATTGATAATAAAATAAAATATTTTTTTGTAATTGTATATACGAGTAATTTATTTACATACCATTACCATCTTGCGAGGTTAACACAGGTTGTGCTACAGGTATCAACAAATTTGGAATTTCATGTTCTTCAAACGGAAAGCCTTGACCAGCAGCAGTCAGCAGTGGATTTTTCATTTTACGATTTAAATCACTCATTGTTTTTATTTTTATTTTTACTTTGTATTATTAATTATTATGATAAATCAAGTGACGATTTAATAGAAAATATTTAAGTAAATTTATTTAATTATAGTCACATATGTTACACCACACAATCATACATTATTGACGTTACTTTTTTTATGCGTGCTGTGTACTTTCATTATTGTAATTTATAACATATGATGATAACAATTTCACACGTATGATTTCACACACACAATTATTTGACGTATGACATACTCACATGTATAGAAATGTAAGAGCACATAAATTGTGTGAAGAAATGACAGATAACGCGGGTGATTGTCGGTAAAAAAGACTTTGTTTTTAAATTTGTCAATTTTAGCGCCAAAAAAAATGTTAATCACTTACTAATTAATTTTTAATATTTCTTCACTAAAAAAATAATTATTGTGAGTTAAAATTATCACTTTAAAAAAAAAAAAAAAAAAAATTTTATTAAATTATTTAGTCGTTTCAATGATACTGAAGTTAGCCGTCAGCTGTCAATTTTATAAATTTTTTTTAACAAATCAATTACAATAAAAAAATGCTTTTAAAAATTTTCACTTATAATTTTATGAAAATTAATTTAGCAGATATTTAATAATTTTTTAAATAAATAAATGACTGCATTAAAAAAATTAAAAAAAAAAAAATGGACATTTAGAAATTTTAATCCTCTAAATTAAAATACATGAAAGTCTTGAAGTTAATCAAAGGTTGAAACTCGCAAAAAAAAACGGGCCACGATTTATTATTGGTTAAAGTTTAGGCGCGCTATTTAAATTTCTAGTATCATTATAATTTTTATAAAATTTCACACGTGGAATTTTTTAATTAATTTTTTTTAATAATAATTTAATTGCTATAAAATTCTAAAAAATTTTTTAATGTCTGTCAACTTCAGTGTCATTCATTTAAAAGAGATCTACGTAAAGTAGTTAAATTTATAAAACTTTCTGTAAATTTGTAAATTCAATCAAATAATTTAAATTTTATATTTTTGTTCCAAGTAGTTCTAATTATAATTTACAAACGTCACATCTGGCGAATAAAGAAGACAGCGCCACCACCGCCGAGAATTATAAACACAAAAATAATCTTGCCCGCCATATTAAGTCGGTAACTGAAAAACCGTGAAACTACGTCACGAGTACATGCAATTAATGTCGGCATGTCGGCAGTATGTACATAATAAATATAAACAAACAAATTAAATTAATTAATTAATTAGTTAGTTAAATTGACGTTTCATACTTAATTAATCACAGCTGAGATAAGACAATGGGCGTGACAGGACTGTGGAATATAATAACGCCGCTGAGCAAAGCTGTTGCTCTGGCTGAATTACGTGGGAAAAGTGTTGCTGTTGATCTCAGTTGCTGGATTGTTGATAGTTCCAGTGTCGGTCCCGACGATGGTTGCTTGAATAAACATCTGAGGTATGTTTTTAATTATTATTTATTTATCCAACATATAATTAATGTAATTTGTGATATTTTTATTTTTAGAAACATTTTTTTCCGCACTGTCGCTCTGCTGATGAACGGCATAAACCCAGTGTTCGTTCTCGAGGGCACAGCTCCCGTTCTGAAGCACGATGTCATACGCGAAAGAAGTCAGATGCGTAACAAGAAGAAAACTGAGACCAAGAAAGATAGTCAAAGGTCTAATGGTCGCGGATATATGTTCAATCGCACGGTCAATGATTGTAAGATAATGTTGAATTTGATGGGACTCACTTGTGTCAAAGCACATGGAGAAGCTGAAGCTATGTGTGCTTATTTAAATCAGGACGGGGTAATTTTATTATTTTAACTTTTTATTTAATTAAATTAAAGTTAGCAGTCACTTAACAATTTTTTTAATTTATTTAACAAAAAAATTTGCTCCAAAAAATTATTTTTAAAAAATTGCAATTTTTATTTTTTTTTTTTAATTTCTACATGTCAATTTTTTTTTTATAATTTTTTTTTGCCAAAATTTATTACGTGCAATTTTTTCATTTATAAATAAATTACCTAAAAAAAAAAAACTACAATTTTTTAATGTCTGTTAATTTTGGATAATATTAAAGTTTGCCGCCGTTTTTAATTTTTTGATTTTTTTTTAAACAATTTAATTATAAATAAAAAATTTTTTGAAAAAATTGCACTTATAGTTTTTCAAGTTTTTTTTACAAATGAAAGGTTTTTTTTATTTTTTTGTAATTATTTTTTCAATAAAAAAAAAATTATTTTTTTAATTTTTCAATGTCAGCTAACTTAAAGTTAACAGTCATACAACAATTTTTTAATTTTATTTAACAAAAAAATTTGTTCCAAAAAATTATTTAAAAAAAATTGCAATTTTTATTTTTAAAAATTTTTACATATTAATTTTTTTTTCTAAATTTTTTTTTTTGCCATAATTTATTAGTTATAAAATTATTAAATATATTATCTTAAAATTAATTTTCATCTTAATGTTAACTAATTTAAGTACCATTTATTTATTTAAATTTTTTGATTGCTTTTAGCTGGTCGACGGATGCATAACGCAAGACAGCGATTGTTTTTTGTATGGAGCAAAAATAGTCTACAGAAATTTCACGATAACTGATAAAATAGGATTTGGCAGTTCAGTAGAAGAGTACTCATTGGAGAGGATAGAGAAAATTTACAGTATTGGTCGCAATAAGATGATTGGACTGGCATTGTTGTGTGGTTGTGACTATGATTCTGGAATTCCTGGAGTTGGAAAGGAAGGAGCTATTAAATTACTCCGAGCAGCTAATGAAAAAGATATTTTAAATAGGTATTGTCATCATCAATATTCTATTTTTTAATTAAATTTTAAAAGTTCTAAGGTAAAAAATATTTAAGAACCTTAAGAATTTGTAAGTCTTTGAATTTAAATAAGACTGTAACAGGATTATTGAATTTAAAAAAAAAAAAATTATGGTCTTAATTGTGTAACTAAATTTTCAGGCTCAAAAATTGGAGAACTGACGGAAGTATTTATAAATTAGAAACAGCTGTTGCTGCGTCAAAAAATATTTCAGAGTAAGATTAATTAAATTTTTTTAAGGATTAAATTTTGAGATTGTGTATTAATAAAAAAATTTTGTTGCAGTGAAATGAAAAAATTGATATCAAATGAACTATTGATCCGTAAAAAGTGTATCGCGATTGATAGTTTCCCGAATCAAGAGTTAATAGACGAGTTTACGGTACGCAAAGGCAAGGTACCGAGGATAATTACCAAGTGGGAGTGTCCCAATGTATTAGAGCTGGTGGTAAGTATTTTTTTTCAAAAATTTTGTTAAAAAATAAATTATAATTAATTTAAATCAGGGTGTTGTAGACCTGAATGATTTAAATTAATTATAGAAGAATTTAGATCTGATTAGGGGCTATTCATTAATTACGTAAGGATATTGATATTTCGTGAATCAAAATTCAATATTAAAAATCTAATTCCATTTTGGATTTCAAATAGTTATTTTTAATTTTAAAGTGTACAGTCGAATTTTTATTTTAGGTATTAAGAAAAAAAAATAACTTATTAAAATTTCATATATTTTTATTGTTATCCATGTTTGGTTCTATAGAAAAAATTATAGTACATTTTAAATTAGAATTTAATTAATTAAAATTAATATTTAAATTATTACTTGTTAAAAAATAAAAATGATGGATTCATGTTGAACTGTAAGTTTTAGTGAAACTGATCCTTTTTTAACATAACAGTTTATTATTTAGAAGATCAAGATAAAATCTTACATTGAGGTATGGGCGGTCAAAAGTTTCCAAAATTTTTCTTACGTAATTAATTAATGGTCTCCTTAATAAAGAGCAATAATGTAACAATTAATTATTTTATTTTCTTGAATATTAACATGTTTGTATTTTTAAAAAGAAATTTATGGAGAAAAAATTAAAGTGGACCGCTGATTACACTATCGAAAAAGTATTCCCACTATTAACGCGATGGCACATTGAAAATCAATCAAAGCAAACTCCGGAACCTGGGACGGGGTCGACTGAGGAACTAATTCCGAAAGTAATTAAAAAAATTCGGACCATCCAGTCGGTCTGTTACTACGAAATAGAGTGGGAGGTAATCAGCGAGATTGAATGCTTTATCAAATTAGGAGAGGAAGAAACGGAGGATAATTGTAAAAAAAATTTAATAACAACTCTCGAGCCAATTGATCTTGTTAAATTAGTCTATCCTAGTTTAGTCGAGGGCTTCGAAGATGCCAAGAATGCAAAAAAAAAGTCTCGCAAGAAACCCAAGCCCGTGGAGGGTGACAAGGAGAACGTGGTGAAGCCGAAAAACAGCAGAAAACTCAAAGCCAAACCCGAGGAGAGTCAGGAGAAAAAAATCTACGATTTTTTTATGAAGACTAAAAATACCAGAAAGTCTGGCAGTCAGGATAATTTGAAGCTTGCCGAATTAAATGGCTCCGTTAGCAGCTTATTTGACGACCTGGTCGAGCAGGATTTTTCAACTGACGTTGATGAAGACTCTCCCAACATGTCGATGATTGTCGAAAAAATGTACCAGCATCTTGACGGAGCTCACAAAGAGCCCATTGATATTTCTTCTCCCAAGGCTATTGATAAAATTAATGACGATACTGTTAACACGACATTAAAGGATGATTTGGATGAATTTGATATTCCTTACATCCCTCTGAGTGATCGCATTAAATAATATCACTTGTTTCATGATATTTAATTCCATAAGATCATTGAATTGATAAATTGTAAATTTATTAATTCATTTAAAATTTGGTAAAACCGTTTTGAGTCATTTTTTATTAATTTATAATTATAATATATAATCATTGATTATGTCGAAAAAAGTATCAATTACTCTAAGTGTTTTTTGTAAGTTTATAATTACGATCTTATGGCCATTAAATGGGTGATATTAAAATTGTAGTGACTAAAAATAAAATCGTAATTATTTTTATACATAACGTAGTAAAAAAATATACTTAAATCTTTAAAAAAACAAATAATAAAAATAGACAATAAATAATTTGTCAACTCTTTATTAATTTTCTAACAAATATTTTAAATAATACCAGCGTTTATATAACGATCTAAAGACGATTTTTTTTTTTTTTTTTTTTTTTTAATGGAGGATTTAATATACATTTATTTATAAATATATATGTAATCCGCACTTAATACCCAGCAATCATAATAATAAATAATGTTTAATATTTTAAAATTTGAATACAATTTATATACATATTATTATTAATAATATTTAATTTGTAAATAATAACGTAATACAAGTGATAAATTAATTTCAATTCTTAAAGGCCAAGTCACTTGGGTTATTAAAAATTTAATAGATTTTTTTTTTTTAATATAATAAAGTACTCTAAATCACTTATATAAATTCTACTAATACTCTCGTAGTAACGAGACTCATTAAATAATCTTTCGTCATTTAAATTTATATATAATAACTACAAATAATCAACTATTAGACAAGTAGATGGAGTTTAGAGTTGAGTAAAACTTAAACTATTAAATAATTATTAATTATTTACCATAGTTTTTTTTTTTTTTTTTTTTTTTTTTTTTTTTTCCCAATAAAATTAATATCTGCACAATTAGCACCGTTATAATTAGACAATATACATTTAATAATATATAAATTTATTTATAAATCTTTAACAAACTAAAATATTTAAATAACTAGGCCTGGATAATCGACTCATGTTTCGTAAAACAATTATTGAGCTAATAATTATGTGCGACTGATTTAAAATAAAAAAAAAATTAAAGCATCATTTATAAAAATAATACTGTAAAATTTTCATCTTTATAAATATAAATTATAAATAAATTGTACTGAGTACGAGTGACTATACATAAATTTGTATATCAATTGCATTGTTTGTAATATTCTTATTTTTTTATTTTATATTTTTATAAACTAAAAATTTGTGCATAGATATTAATAGTCAGAGTTTTTTTATTTTTTAATCATTTTCTTTTTTTTTTTTAATGTATTAAAAAATTGTTAAGCTCTGGCTAAAAATATCTTTGATTTTATTTAGACAAAAGATTTAAAGGAATTGTATTTATTGTATGTATTACTTAGTTATGAAAGTAGTCTATTATTTATTATTGATAAAATAATTATTCAGATGACATCAATTGAACATTGTCATCGGCAGACCTGTGAAGCCGTCGTACTTCGGATAATGTTCGGATCGGAGTTGGATTTAATAAAGAAAATGTGTGCGTATGCCGGTCTGTAACTAAAATATTAATTTATATTTTATGATAATCTATATCACTGACAGTCAATTTATTATGATAAGCATTTAGGCTGCATTCGAAAATAGTCGGTCTTTAGATACATAATTAAGAAATTACCTTGTATCTTGTTAACTATTGACATTTTCAAAAATATAAACTCATCTCGACATTACACTCATCGAGACCTTTCATTTGAGTACCCACATCAATTTTTCATACATTTATATATTTGATATATATGTATATATGAAAAATATATCAAAAATGCATGTGGGTACTCAAATGAAAGCTCTTGATGAGTGTAACATCAGGATGAGCTTATATCCTTAAAAATGTCAATAATTAAGGAATGACGTTGTATTTTGTCTCCTGATGGTATTTTTAACGATATAAGCTCATCCTGGAGTTACACTCATCAAGACCTTTCATTTGAATACCAACACGATTTTTTTGATATATTTTATATATATATGATATTCCTCATATTTGTGAAATATATAAAAAAAATCATGTGGGTATTCAAATGAAAGGTCTTGATGAGTGTAACATCGGGACAAGCTTATATCTTTAAAAACGTCAATAGTTAAGAAAAAATAGTGCAATTTAACAAAATTCATCATTACATAATAAAGCAAAATTATATTTATTTACTTTTCACAATTCACTGCATTCACATAGTGACTTCAAGGTTGCTAGTTAATAAAAATTATAAATATTTAAAAATTGTAGGTACTCACCCCTGAGGTCATTTGAAGGCTCACTCTTGGACAGCGTACTTGAATCCGTAATGCGGTCCCGCTTGCAGCAAGTATTCTTTGAAGGACTTGGCGTCTTGTAGCGTGTAATCGCTAGCGGACACGAATTATCGACGGGTACTGGACTGAAGGGAAAGGCGGGTGTCATAGGCCACGAGGCAGGTGGTGGGCTTCGTACAAGATGCTCGTGGACTTGAGCTAATGTCAGTGGGTCCGCGTCACCCAATTCTTGGGACATTAATATTGCATCGTCTGACTCAGACTCTTCCATTGATTCTATTAGGCTCTCACGGCTGGCTAAAATCTGTATAAATATATAAATATATATAGAAATTTTTCGTTTATATATTCAACCTCCAGCTAACTTAGTAGGTTTGTAATTACGTAAATATTTACATTTTAAAGTGTGGTTTATGTAACAACGCTTTTGTACCGCAACTTAAACCGAATTTTAAATTATTGATTTGAACTAAAATAATTTAAATAATTGCAGCATAGTCCTTGAATTATTTTTAGAAATATTTAACTATTGCCAGTCTTTATTTAAATTATTGTCCAGTCAGTTGTGGGAAAATAAAATTTAATCTTAATTCGATAAATAAATTTTTAATTGCATCTTGATATTGACCTAAAGTTTGAAACTTTTTTAATTAATTTCTTAAAACTTAATGGTAAATTTTAGTTCTGCAATTATTTGTGTCACTCAATTTAGCAGACACTTGGCAATTTTTTTTTTTTTTCTTTTTTTTTTAAATAATATACTAAGTCCAGAAAATTATTTAAAAAAAATTGCATTTATATTTTTTTAAAGCTTAATTACCAATTTTATTTCTTAGTTGAAGAAATAATAATTTTTTTCTCCGCAACTTTCTTGTTAAAAAAAATATTATTTAATTTAGAAAAAAATAATTTTTAATAAAAATTGACAAGCTGTCTATCTATAAATTTTTTTTCATCAAAAAAATTACTGTGATATAAATTTTTATTTTACCTAAAAAATAAAAATTTTCAACAAATTAATTTTTTTAATACACAATCGATTATTATTATTATTAATTAATTTTCATAAATAAAGTAAACCGAGATTTAAAAATTTTTATGATTTTTCTTATTCAAAAATCATTGCAAAAAAATTTTTTCATTTGTTAAAAACTTCAACAACTATACGTGCAATTTTTTTTAAATATTTTTTAATAAATTGAGCAAAATAAAAAAATCAAAAATTTCGGCTAACTTTATTATTATAAAAAATGAAAATTAGTTTATCAGATATATAATAATTTTTATAATTTTTTAACAGATAAATTATTGTAAAAAAAAAATTGACATAAAGAAATTTTAAAAAATTATAAATGCAATTTTTTTTTATTAATTAATTTTATTATCAAAATTAATTAATTATTATTATTATTATTATTGATACAAAATTGTTGATTTTTTCCAAAATAAATTTTATGACATTCAAGTTAGCTGTTACTTAACAATTCTTTAATTTTATTTAAAAAAAAGATTTGTTCCAAATAGCTATTTTTAAAAAATTGCATTTTTTTTTTTTAATTTTTAGATGTCAATTTTTTTTCTTATTTTTTTTTTTTGCCTTAGTTTGTTATAAAAATTTTTAAACAAAAAAATTTTTTTAAAAATTTTAAAATATCAGAACAAAAAATAAAATAATTAAAAAAAATTATTTACCTGCAGAAATGGATTATCTTGTCGACTTAAACGAAGAGCTTCCATATCCTGATCAATGTTTCGTGTCCGTCCCGGCGTGAGAGTGAGAATTGAATGCGAGGGTGAAGACTGACTCACCGTCGACGGGCTGAGTACAACATCGACAGCGGCAACACTCAAGCTCGATGGAATCCTGTTTGAAACTATCGCTGCGAATAATTAATAACATTACTTACATTGCTTTACAGTATCGATTAAACACTCCCTAGGACACTTTAAAAAGTATTTACCTCCAAGTAAGAATTTAATTTTTTATTTCACTTAAATAATTAATATTAAGTACAATAAAAAAAAATAATAATAAACTCACCAGGTGTTTCAATTCTAGGTCGTTCCATTTCGTCCTCCTCGTCGATCTTCATCCCAACAATCAGCCGTTTGGTCCTAAATAATCCAGACAAAAACGCTACACCCTTACGTTTAACTCGATCAAACTTTTGTGCTGTCGGTGATGACACGTGTATCATAATTATTATTCACAATTCACTAAATAATATTAATAATAAACTTAAATAATTTAATAATAATTCATTGTCGCATATTGGAGCGACGACTCGGTATTCTGACATTGCATTTACAAATAGTAGGATTCACCCCTGAAATTTTATTATATTAAATTATTGAGCCGCTGACAAATATTGATTTTTTTAGGCTTTAATTGTTTACTTAATTTTATTTATTTTTTTATTTTTATTTATTTACACTTATTTATATAAATTAATATAAAAGGTCCTCGGAAATTTTTTACTACGCTTGTTACAACTAGGGGTGGGCTTTGATGGACCACTGGTGGTTGATTTAACTTGTAAGTCAGTAAGTAGAGTTGCTACTCTGCGCAATTGCAGAATATTCACCATATAATACAATATTGGCTTAACATATTCAATTATACTGTTACAATATTTATTTATCATTTTTTTTTAAGTAAAGAATTTTAAAAATTAAATTAGCCGATATTTAAAATTTTTTAGAATTTTTTTTTTTTTTTTAAATGATTAAAAAAATTCATTTGTAAAAAATTGTAGGGTAAGGTTTATTTCAATTATGAATAAATAGTTCTTGAGCTTTTTGAATTGAAAAAAAATTTTTCTTGTAATTGAAATCTTCAGGAAAATATTTTTTTGTTTTAATTTAATTATTAAAAAAAAATCAAAAAATTAAAAACGTCGGCTAACTTTAATATTATTCAAAATTAACAGACATTAAAAAATTTTTAGTTTTTTATTTAAAATAATTTAATTATAAATAAAAAAATTTTTTGAAAAAATTGCGCGTATAGTTTTCAAATTTTCTGCACGTGGAATTTTTCGTTTATATTTTTTTAAATAAAAATAATTTTTAAAATTGTCAAAAAAAAATTGACCATGTAGAAATTTAAAAAAATAAAAAATGCAATTTTTTGGAATAAATTTTTTTAATATAAAAAATTGAAAAATTGTTAGACGACTGCTAACATTAAGTTAGCTGACATAAAAAAATTTTTTTTATTGCAAAAATTATTACAAAAAAATAAAAAAAAATTTTAATTTCCAAAAAATCTGAAAAACTATGAGTGCAATTTTAAAAAAAAATTTTTTATCTATAATTAAATTATTTAAAAAAAAATTAAAAACAGACGTTAAAAAATTTTAGTCTTTTTTTTTTATAATTTAATTTTAAATCAAAAATTTATAAAATAAAATTAATTTTTGATTGATAAATAATTATTTGATTAAATTTTTGTATACAATCGTTTTTATTGATCAATAATCACAATTTAAGATACAAAGACATTGAAACACATTTATTGTATAGTTTTTATAAATATCATAATTTAAAATAATAATAATAATAAATTATTGTTTCAGTAAAATGCGGGATAAAAAAAATTATTGGATTTAATTAAAATAAAAAATTATTATTATTATTATTATTATTATTATTATTATTATTATTATTGGCTATGAGTATTTTATGGAAGACGAAAGAAAATATATCGGGTGGTAATTACTGATAATTATTAATTACTTAGGTGTACTTAATTTGATAGATAAAGTATTAAAGTTACGGCGATAAATACAAAATAATTTACATCACAACACATTTATTGATGAATTATCTTTTTTTTTTTTATATTACTTATTATTAATTATTAAATAAATATTGATTTATTAATATTTACAATGTTTGTTTTTTAAATCAAATATAGGTACATTATTTATTTATTTATTTGCATTTATGACTTGCATTGATTATGAACAATATTTAATATTGTTTACTTGAATTGTATTTTATTTATTTTTTATTAAAAATACTTGAACGCTTCTCGTTATTTTAATAAATAAATCATAATTCGACATGCTATAATTGCAAATAAAAAAAAAAAAAGCTAGTTTTAAAATTAATTAAAATAATTTTAAATAAAAATGGCTACAACAATTACAACAATAACAATAATAACAGTAATAATTAAATAACAATAATAAAAGTATGGAAACACAGTACAACATTTTGTTTTGTTATTTTTTTAATATAAAAAAAATTTTAAGGATACAACAAGGGTGAAATTTTTAAAAAATTGATTTTTTTTTTCATATTTCGGCAAGTTATATTTTTAAAAATTTTTTAAATTTTTATTTTAAAGATTTTTTAGCCCGGTTAAAACAAAAAAAAAAAAAACAGTAAGAATAGTGAGAAAATTTCTAATCAGTCGCAATTTTTTTTAAAATAAAAATTTTCAAATTTTTTTTAAATCCTTACTGATTAAAAAGCAATTTGGGTTTTTATTTTCAGATGATCCGTTTTTGAGTTATCGAAGTGATTATGGAGGGGGAAATTTGTTCTAGTGCTCTACGAGATTGTTAATAACTTTGTAATAATTAAATATTTTTTTATAAAAATTTAGGGTAATAATCTTTAATGTACCCTTAATAAAATAAAAAAAATCCGATCCTCAAATTCCTTTATTTTCCCTGTTAAAAAAATTCCCGAAAATCACCTCTTTTTTTTTTTATCGTCACAGTGGTGTTTATCCTTAAATTAATTATAGAAGAATTTTGATCTGATTAGAGCAATAAATGTGACAATTAATTATTCTATTTTCTTGAATATTAATATGATTGTATTTTTAACAAGAAATTTATGTTAAAAAATTTATGTATTTAATTAATCCTCCAATTTTTTGATTTCATCAAAAATCAAATTTTAGCGGGCCAAAATTTTGGGTAAAATTCAACTTTTTTTTTTTTTTTTTTTTTTTTTTACGCCCCAATTTTGTCAATTTTTGATATTTTTTTGACCGAGAGTCATTGTACAGACAATGTCTTCCAGATTAACAAGAATTTTTTTTTTTAATATTTAATTTTTTTATTCAAAAATTTTACTGTATATTCTCAAAATATGTATTAATAAATCCTTAAAATTTTACAACAATTCATACAAGAATTTTTTTTTTAATTTTAATTTCCTTTTTTTAGGGCCTTTTTTTTTAGGCTGTCACACTAGTTGTGCCCCTCAATGCGTAAATGTATTACTAAATTACATAATTAAAATAATTATTTCTTTAATTTAAAATAAAAGCATAGCAAATGTCTAAAGTTTTCACTACAAAATATAAATGCAACTGTTGTACAGTGTGTATTTAACAAAATATACGAGCCTAAAAAATAAATTATAAATAAAATATTAATTGCACCGAAAATTACTAAGCTCGGTTTTATACTTTCGTTTTTAAGTAATTACAATACAATATAAAAAAGAAAGGAAAAATTATAAAAATAAAAAGCATCTATTGTTGATTCAGTATTGGATAAAAAAATAATTGTATTTATAATATTACAAATACACTTTTTTTTTATCAATATATTTCTTATGCATTATTATCACGAATATGTTTAAAAGTCATTATTCATTAGATTGATGATTTTTTAGTAGTAAATATATAAATATACTGTTTTTCTAGAAGAATTGTCCTCAATAAATATTAATTATTATTATTACTATTTTTTATTAATGGCCGGTGTCAGTTATTTTAATTAACTCAATTTATATTAATGGTGAATTTTCTGTAAGGATGTTTTTTGCTGTACCGGGAATTTTTTTATTAAAAAAATTATAATTTTTTTACCAAAAAAAATTTGTTACAAAAATGAAAAAATATTTTTATTTGAAGGATTAAAAAATAAAATTAAATAAATTTTTAAACCACCGAAATAACAAAAATTCCTTTTCCAAAAATTGAAACTTTAAAATTATCCATCCACAGTAAATAATTTGGTCCACAATTTTTACAAACTTAATTAATTAACTAACAATTTTCTTCAATAAAAATTACCGAAAATTAATTTGTTTAATTAAATTCATTAAACCAAATTTTCTCCCTGGCATTTCAAGAATAGTCCTCTGCCAGAAGTTCAAAGCCAAAAAAAAATTTTTGTAGGGTTTATAAGGACCTAAATAGCCTTAAGAATAACCTTAGGGCTTTTAGCACTTTATCGCCATTTTATTTAGTGTCAAAACACCGTTTGTGCTGTAAATATGTGTCTAGGCCACGAGATACTTAGTCCCTTGGTAAATATTTTTATTTATAATTTACTAGAAAATTAAACGCGCTTCTGTCAAAATATTTAATATCGACAATTTAATTAAATAATTAATCAATCGAAAAAAAAAAAATTCAATTGGTTAATTTTTTTTTTTTAATAAAATTCAAAATAATTTGGTCGGAAAATTTTGAACAGATTTAAGACGTCCTTACAGAGAATCATCCCTAATACAGTCATAGACTGACACTGAAAAATCCAAAAAAGTATTACTCAGCCATTCAAGACAATTATTAATTGGTAACAACCATAAAAAATTCATCTAAGTTTAAAAAAAATGTATTTACAAAATTTTTTAATTTATTTTAAATATAATATTACTATCGTTATTATTAATTAGTATTATATATAATATAAATAATAATGATAATGATATATTTAAGGTGTTAATGCAGTCAAATGGCAGTGACGGTGTTACAAACATTCCTGATCTGACCTGATAATATTTAACTCATCAAGATAAAACATTTACCTCACGCGGTGATTCACAGCCATTTATATTTGTCGTTGAGTTCGATAACATTTGACGTTGTGCTTCCGACTGTGCCTGTCGTATAGCTTCTTTGTAAGGGCCTCGCTTTTTTTTATTGTACCTTGCCTACAATGGGAGCGTTTTCATTATTGTGGAGAATTTAATCAATAATCAGTTTTGAATTTTTTAAATTACCTTAAAAGTTTCTAGAAAAGGACTCAGACGATCACAAGACATCAAAGAACACGTCGATGATCCGTACCACGCGACATGAGCTTGAGCATTTCCTGAACTTCCGTCCTCGTTACAAGAAACTGATAAACTTAAAACCTGAAATAAAATTAAAGTATTAAATTAAATCAAATTAAAGCATTGAAGTAAGTAATTAGTTAGATGCGATGTTAAAATTATATATAAACATAAAAAATTAAAAAATTAATTTACTCAATAAATTTGAAAAAAAAAAAAAAATCAATAAAAAAATTTTTGAAAAAAATAGAAATTTTTTTTTTTTCAAATTTCTTGAAAAATTAATCTTTTTGTTCATTCATTTTATCCAAAGTTATCCAAATATCGTTAAATATGTGAATTTTTGTCGTTTTTTCAGTTGAAATTTTCAATTAAAAAAAATTTTTTTTGACAAAAGCCATTCACGGTATCTTATAGAGAATATTGTGTAGTTTTCAAAACCGTCCTTTGATTTTCTATATGATCATTATTTCCAGAGTTATTGATTGCCAAAGTGAAAAAGTATTTTTTTGCTTTAACTGACGTTAACTCTGCGGCAAATCATCGTACAGGCTTTTTGATTACGTCAAAATTGAAGGGCATTAAATTTTCTATTAAATCTTTTCATCAAAACAATGAAAAAAAATTTTTTAAAGCCCGTAGACCTTTTTTAAGACGAGAAAAAAATTTGGAAAATTTTTTTTTTGCAGTTTTCTTAGGATTTCTCCAGACCCGAACTATTTTTGAGCTTTACTCAACTAGTTAAAAGATATTACAACAAAATTCCGACATGAGGATCAATGCAAAAGATTGATTTCTATGAAATCTACCTAAAAACATCAGATTGTTAATTTGAAGTCCAAAAAATTTTTAAATGCAAAAATTAAAAAAAAAATTTTTTAATTTTGCAGCCTGTGCTTTGAAATAATAGAACTGAATTATCGAACTTACTTTCCCAGGCCACCAAGGAAACCCGTGAATTTTACCCCAGACGATATCACCAACATCCATCCGCCTTCCAGTAGCAGAAAGATAATGCGCGACTGGAGTAGTAGTAAACCTAATAGCCAATTGTGAAGCGGGAGTATATTCAGGATTGCTGGTATTATCAGCTGGCTGTCTTTCCACTTGGTGATCCTGATCCTGTTCTTGATCAATTTCGCTGAGCTCTTCGCTGCTAGTGCCCGGGCTTTTGCACCCAGACGAAGAATTACTAACCGGGTAATTGCACCTAGTGTAAGCATTCGCATTAAGTCGCCTGAGTGATATGCACAGCTTCTGCTTGAGACACTGCTCTTTAATCGCCGTATAAGACTCGCGGTCAGCGAAATTGAAATCCCCTCGATCGTTCTCCGACGCCTCACTCAGCGGGTTCAGCAAGCTCATGTCATTTTCTCCCTTGGGCTCGACAATCATCGACTTGTGCTTACGCTCCTCTTTGTTCTTCTTCTCATGCTTGTCTTTGTGTTTGCGCCGGTGATACATCAGCGCCTGTGGTGGTGACGAATTGAACGTCGAATTGTACCTGGGAGAAGTGCTCAAGGGAGACCTGGCCGGTGAAACACCTCCAGCGAGAATTTTTCTACGCGCCTCTTTCTTGGCTTTTTTAAGCGCTCGCTTTGCCGCTTTTGCGCACGCCAAATCCTTACCAGTCTTCTGAAGATCAAGCAAGCTGTCCGAGTTTAATTTACTCTGCTTCAGAGGTTCTGAAATTATTTCTCCTTTTTCCGGCTCTTCATCCAGACAAATTTTCGTCTTGGCTGGTATTTTCAGAACCGTTCCCTCTCCTTGACTTCCAAAAGATATTTTTATAATCGGCGTAGTCCTGGGGGATTTAATAATATCTTCAAAAATATTTTCATCCCAAAGATCTTCCATCGAACCGACTGATCTTTTTTTCCTAGGAATCCGGGCAACTTTTGTCCTAACAGAGTCAACAACAAGCGGTTCTTTGTCAACCTGAGCCTCAATTTCTTCAACAATCTCCAAATTGACTTCTTCATCATTCATTTCTTCGGTCTTACTCTTAAAATTCTTAAAATTCTTAAAATCATTGGTTTCTATTTCACGAACAGCCGGTTCAGCCTCGGTTAACTTTCTCAATGGAGAAGACAATTTAACAGCGTGATCTTCTGGACGTCGTTTGCGATACCCCGTGTCTTCTTTAGACAAATCCCTAAATTTGCGCTTTTTACCAGCGTCAACATTTTCGTTTTTCTCGTTGCAAATCGACTGGCACTTGTTGCAAAGTACCTGCCTAGGACGTAATCTCACCGTAGGCCTCGCGGTTTTGTACTTTTGTCTCGCAGCGTTGATATGTCGGCCTATCGAATTAACAACCGGTCGCTTGTCCTGAAAATACGTGAACCTCGTTGCCAGGGTCATCAGTTTGTCCGAGTCAGGGTCTGCTGCCTCAGGTGGATTTATTCCACACGGCAATCCCCTGGAGAAAAAAAAAAAAAAATTAAATTAAAATTTTTAAATTTGATAACAGTTTATCGTTATCAATTATCACGTCATTGTCATTAGATTAATGAACAAAGAAATCCAAGTAATTACCTCCAATTTTAAAATCAAAAAACAAAATTAATTTTTTTTTTTTTTTTTAAGACTTACAATTTTTTTAATTAATTTTTTTTTTTTTTTGTTTTTAGGAGTTTAAAATTGGGCAGCTTTAAAATTGGTAAATTATCTTACTTCTTGGTGATATCTAGCAAAGCTCCCTGGAAGGATTTTAGACCATCGGTGAAGCTGACGACGATGATGTCAGGAAGCGCAGATTCCACAGTGACATTTATTTTATCGCCACGGGCTATTGTCAAACTTGATGATATAGACAATAACTCCTGGCCTGCCATATTGAATTGTCACTTCACATTTACTACCACACTTTTCCTAACTCTCAACTCGTTATTTCAGATTAAATAACAAATTTAACCAGTTTATTTTTGTTTACATCGATAGTGGGACTAAAATAAAAAAATTAAAGATAAAAAATTACCGTGAGATCTTCATGAAATTAAATAATAAATTATTTAGCAATGCGATCTACTAGTATTACAAAATCCAGGCAGCCAAATAATTGCTAATAGTCTTGCTTTTATCACAGAAATAAATAAAAAATTTTGTTGTTAAATTCGGACTGGAATACTATTGTTGATAGACACCTCTGGTGAATTAAATATTGATAAATAATAGACACTAGGTTAGGTGATGGAATATATTATAAAATAAAAAAATATATATATTATATACATTCACACTCATGGATCCCACGTTCACACACTGATACTCTTTGAGTACAAGCAAACAGAGTACTAGAGTAATGAAAGTCTTCGGCTCTGTGTTGGTGCTCATTTATACAAGTACACTAGTGAGAGTGTTGGTGTCCAACGGTGCTCCAGCGGCTCAGGAGGGAGTATAAGCAAATTTCCCACTGACGAAAATTCTGTTGGCAGCATTTGATACATAAATCGAGAAATAAAAAATACATGCGTTAGTGTTTACATTCAATTATGTACTTTGATAATATACCTACTTCATTTCAAGTCATCTGTTTTTAATTAAAAAATTCATTTTATTGGCAATATTGTGACAAAATATCTGTGGAGTAGCTTAGTTTATCTCTTATGTCATTTGATATCTGAAAATATAAGTTTTGTTTATAAATCAAGGTAAGTTTAGGTTATGTTTAAATAATATAATACTGAAGTTAGCGGTCAGCTGTCAATTTTTAAAATTTTTTTAACAAATCAATTACAATAAAAAAATGCTTCTAAAATTTTTCACTTTTAATTTTTATTAATTTTTACATGTCAAACTTTTTAATTATATTTTTTTTTTTTAAATTTAATTACTACAAAATTCTAAAAAAATTTTTCATGTCTGTCAACTTTTGATGAGAATTAATTTAGTAGATATTTATTAATTTTTAGAATTTTTTAACAAATAAATTATGGCAAAAATAAATGAGAAAAAAAAAAATTGACATTTAGAAATCTTAAAAAATTTTAAATGCAATTTTTTAAAAAAGATTTATTTGTTAAAAAAAATTAAAAAATTATTAAGTGGCTGCTAACTTTAATGTCATCAACTTATGATAATAAAGTTAGCTGTCACTTGACAAATTTTTAATTTTATTTAACAATTAAATTAATTCTAAAAAAATTATTTTAAAAAAATTGCATTTTTAATTTTTTTAAATTTCTAAATGTCAATTTTTTTTTCTCGTTTTTTTTTTTTGCCTTAATTTATTTGTTAATAAAAGTTCTAAAAATTATTAAATATCAGCTAAATTAATTTTCATACTTCAGTATCATAAATTGTTAATAATTAATTGATTACAATCAAATAATATTTATTTCAGAAATTAAAATGATGCGACGCAGTCCAACACGCATCGAATTGCGGCTAGATGATCTCCAGGAGTACGAAGTAATTCGTAAAGAGCGTGAAGCAAAAAAAGCTACTGAAAAACCGGCGTTTAATTGGAGCGACAAGCCCAGTCAAAGTGACATTCAAGAAAGAATAGGCTACGTTCCTCAGCCATCAGCACCATTTATATCGCATTCACGGCCTAGCAATTAATTAATTATTTTCTTAAAATTCAATATTTATTTAATTAATACTATCTAATTTAAATTGATTTAAAAAGTTTGTACTTTTTCTACTTGCAATATAAATTATGAGAATCAATTTAGCAGATAATAATTAATTTAAAAAATTTTTTTAACAAATAAATTATGGCAAAAAAATTGACATGGCAATTTTTCAAAATAATTTTTTGGAGCAAATTTATTTATTAAAAAAAAATAAAAAAATTATAACAGCTGACTTTAATGTCATATATAAATTTAAAAATAAAAAAATTCAACTATCACAACATTTGATAATTTTTTTTTAATGATTAAAACTTTTTAAAAAATATAAAAATACAGTTTGAAAACTTTGAAAATAAATGCAAATCACGGATAACAATTTTAACCAATCACTTGCGTCTAACAGCTATTTGCCTGCACACTGTATATATACAAACGTCGCACATTTCTCTACACTACACTTCTAAATAAAAGCTTCAAGTTTCTGGTCGTGCAGCAACAACTTAACCTAGATATTACAAGAAAATTAATTAAAAAACACAAAAATGCTTTACTTAGAAGATTATGTTGAAAGTAAGGAAAATAATTTAATTATATCCTTTAATTTAAAAAAAAAAAATGTATTTTATATTTTACATATATTCCCAAAATAATAAAGTGCGAAAAAAGTTAGGTTATATGTCTGTCCACTAGCTTTTTATTATTTTCCAATTATTTTGAAAATAATTACAAATTTTTTAAATCTTTCTTGATAATAATTATTTATTTTTATTTATTTGAGGTTAGCTTGAGAATTACCTTGAAATAAAAAAATTTTCTGTAAAGAATTTGATAAAAAAAGGACTTGACAAAAGTACTTGGAGATGATTCATAGTGATAACGGTGTTTATTTAATAAAAAATTTATTTCAGTGATTGAGCATTTGCCTCAGGAGCTGAGGGACCGATTCACGGAGATGCGTGAGATGGATCTAGGTGTTCAGAGTATGTTTATAAATTTATATGACTTTATGATTATTGATTGGAGTATTAATGACATTAAAGTTAGAGCTGTCACTTGACAATTTTTTAATTTTTTTTAACAAAAAAATTTTTTTTTAAAAATTGTATTTTTAATTTATTAAAATTTCTACAAGTCTATTTTTTTTTTTTGCTATAATTTATTTGTTAAAGAAAATTAAAATAATTGTAAAGTGCTAAATTGAATATCAAGGAGTTTTATGTTAATGTTTTTTTTTTGGTGATTCGATAGATTCAATGGACAGTTTGGAGAAAAAGGTAAAAACGTTTTTCGGTAATGCCAAAAAAATGAAACCTAACGAAAAAGATTCTGAGTATGAAACTATTAGGAAAGAATATTACAAAACTTTGGAGGATGCTGATGAAAAAGTTAATTTAGCAAATTCGATGTATGACTTGGTGGATAGATATCTCAGAAGGTTGGACCAAGAGCTCCACAAATTTAAAATGGAGCTTGAAGCTGACAATAAAGGAGTCACGGAGATTCTAGAGAAGAGATCATTAGAACTGGATCAGCCACCGACAAACAGTAGCCAAAAGGAAAATCGCTACAGTTTTACATCAAGTAGATCTCGAGATTATCATAGTCATTGTAAGAATTTTTTTGAACTATTTAATTTCAATTTAACTGTAATTTATATTATTAAGAGAATAAGAAAAATTTTGTGTCCAGGATAGTCATATGGTAAAATCGGTTTTTTTTAAAGAAATTTAGTGTCATTGCAAAAGTCTTGACTTAAGTTTGTGCCTTTTCAAGGCACCGATAGTCAATTTATTATAAGTATTTAGGCTGCATTTGAAAATGGTCTATCTCTAGACACATAATTAAGAAATGACCTTGTATCTTGTGAGCTGTTGACATTTTTAAAGATATAAGCTCATCCCGATGTTATACTCATCGAGACCTTTCATTTGAGTACCCACATCAATTTTTTATATATTTATATATAATATATATTATATATATGTATATATGAAAAATATATCAAAATGCATGTGGGTACTCAAATGAAAGCTCTTGATGAGTGTCACATCGGGATGAGCTTATATCTTCAAAATCGTCAATAATTAAAAAATTACAGTGCAATTTAACAAAAGTCATTATTTAATAAAGTAAAATTTTATTTATTTATAGTTCACAATTCACGGAAGTCACATAGTGACTGCAAGGTTGCTAGTAATTAATTATTATTCTAATAATTAAATTTCAGCGCGATCTGAAAAGCGACGAGATTCAAACGCATCAACAGCATCAGTAGAGAAGCGCTTAGCCGCTGAAAAATTGACCTCAAGTATATCCGAGCCTCGTCCAACGTCAGCCAACTCAGGAACGCTGATAGCAACTGCAAATTTGACTCCCCCGACTGTTAGCGTCAATCCAGTAACCAACGTCAGCTACAATTTGGGACACATAGGGGCCGGCGGGAACGCCATCGCGGCTGCAGCTTCTCAGGCCATCGCGGCAACCCAGCAGATGCAGCAAGGCAGACGAACTGCCAGTCTCAAGGCCAGCTACGAGGCAATAAACACCGGTGGTGGTGTTCACGCCGCTGAATTTAGCAAAGAACTCGCTGGAGCCGCTCAAACTGCCATCGCTGCGATACAGGAGACCACCAAGAAACACAAAAAGTTAATATCCAGAATTAAAAAATGATTAATAGCTTAATTAATTAATTCAATTTTCAATTTTACTTGATTTTACTTTTGGCTTTTTTTTAATTGAATAGAAAAGTGACTACGGTATCGAATTCAAGCGTAATTGGAGCAGCTGCTCAACCAGCAGTATCTCCATCGATTGTAACTACACCAATAGCTACTGCTATTACTGATCCTGATAACCCTGACTGGACTTATGATCCCAATGAACCACGTTACTGTATTTGTGACCAAGTATCTTATGGCGATATGGTTGCTTGTGATAATGCTGATGTAATTATTTTTATTCATTTTTTTAAACATAAATTCAATTTTTCAATTTTTATTTATTAGTTATTATTATTATTATTATTATTATTATTATTATTATTATTACTTTTTAGATTTTTTCAGTAAATTAGCTATCCAATCGAATACAATAATTTTTTCTCCAATTTTTATTTAAGGGGGAATTTTTGTTTAGAATCCCGAATTTTAAGTTTTTTTTCGGTTGCGATAAAAAAAACAACAGATATTTTTAAAATCCATTTTTTATGAGTTTTTCATTGATATTTAAAGAGAACGAAATATTAATAAAATTAAAAAAAAAATCAAATTTCAAAAAATTGCAGACCGGCAAAGTGGGGACTGATGAAAAAAATTGCACATCAGTAAAATTTGAAAAAATATTGATTAATTAAATTTTCGATAATAAATATTTTGACAGAAGCACGTTTGATTTTCTAGTGTGAAGTAAAAATTGAAAAAAAAATTTTTATATTAGACTGGATAGCCAATTAACTGAAAAAATCTAAAAATTAGTCTTTAGGATAAAATAAATATTAAATTGTTATTGATTTTAATTTTAATATTATTATTAAAAATGATAATATTATTCTTTTAGTGCCCCCGTGAATGGTTTCATTATCCATGTGTGGGTATTACAGCATCACCAAAAGGAAAATGGTATTGTCCACAATGTACGTCTTCAATGAAAAGACGTGGAGGCCGGAAAACTTAATTTTAAATAAAATAATAACTGCAAATAATAAACTTTTAATTATAAATCGGAATAGTTGTTTATATATTTAAAGTAATCAATTTAAACAATTGAAACTTGTACTATATAAACTATAAATCAGTCATTTATTTGATATAAAATGATTAAAAAATAATAATAATAAATTAACAGATAAAGATAACAATATAATTTCAGTAACAATTTTAATTGAGCATAATTTATGTATAAATATTTAAAGCTAAATTTTGCTGTCGGAGTTTTATTGGTCAAGAAGCACAGATGCTTCGCACATTATTTTTCCAGTAGTGTGGATCAAAAATGCCAGTTGGTACTCATCTGAAACTGTGAGAGGTGTGTGCTTTTTAATTAGAGCGTGAAGAAGATTTGCGCGTTCAAGATCCAGCCATCGCTGCAAAATAACTTCGCGTTCCTTTAAGGCTCCGAGGATTGAATGCGGTGGACCCCACAGTGAGTATTCCAGCACCGCTTTTACCTTTTTAATTAATTACAAGTTGTAATTTATGATTATGAATTAATAACAGTAATTAGCGCTAATAACTGTTCAATTACCTGAGAAAGGCTGACGGCTCTCTCACGGATTAATAGTTGTTTGATAATAGGAAATTTGCTCGTTAAATCCAGCATTTTTAGAGCTTCCAAGGCACATTGACACAGAGACGCGCACTCTTCACCATCATTAACGTCGATGTGTAAGCTGCAATAATTATTAGTATCAATAATTAATTAAATTTATTTTTATTTTTAGAATTTCATGGTTGGAAAAAAATTCCACGCTCTCAGACAAATCATATTTTTTTTTCTGTGACAATCGAAAAAAAAAGAGGTGATTTTTTGGGAATTTTTTTGACAAGGAAAATAAAAAAATCGTTTATTTTCCTTAAATTAATTTAAAATATTGAAATTTAATTGTATATAGTAAAAATTATTTTTAAATAGTAAATAATTAATTGTATATCGCGTTAGAAATGCCATAAGGGCGTATAATAAAAATTCTGTTTTTTTTTTCCAAGTCCAAAAAAATTTTTAGTATGGAGAAAATTTTTTTTTTTTGCATTTCTTCATGTTTCATGTAAAAATACGTTGATTCCCAAAAAAAAAAAATTTTTACGTCCTTATGGCATTCGAGCTGGGTCCCGGGAACCATAGAGCGTATAAAAAAATTTTTTTTTTAAACCGATGTATTTTTTCATGAAACGTGGAGAAATGCAAAAAAAAATTTTTTTTTTCAAACTAAAAATTTTTTTTTATACACCCTTATAGCTTTTCACCGGTACCTTTTGCCAGTATACGCCTTTATGGCATCTGGAACGCGATATTATTGGCTAAGAAATTATGAGGAGCCACTTTGTAAAAAAAAAAAATAAGTTATGAAAGAAATTTTACTTTTGAAGAAGATATAATCGCCAGGATAAAGTTTTTTCCTCTTGGCAAAGTACGACGTTACTTAAACTCTTTGGAAATTCTTCAATTCCCCTCGCTTGCAGGTTTTTCAATGCATTTACCAATTGCAAAAGTACCAGACAACTTTGTTGAAAGATATTTTCGCAATTTTGACGAATCGACGTGACGTAAGATGGAATAGTTGCCACTTGGGTGTGCGTTAAAACGGATACAGTCACTGGGTAAAAGTAAAAATAATTAATATTAAAATTTATAATAATGATTAATTTTGAACCTTTTAAAATATTCAACAAACAATTGCATTATTATTTAATTACCATTTTCGTGTGAAATATCCTCGGTATAATTGTTGAATAAATTATCTGGAAGTGAGTCGACGAATTCAACCAAAGGAACGATAAAAAATTCCCTATAAGTTGGAAGAGATGTTAGACCACCAGATGAGAAGCACAGTATTACTTGATTGCTATTCCAGGTCGCTGAACAAAAAATTCTGCAGCCGATTTTTTTAATCGTATCTACATTTATATTAAATTCATTTAATTGGAGATTCGTTCTCTTGATACATGAAACTGATAATTGATTTTCTTGCACTAACTAATGAACCAAACAAAACAAAATAAAAACCAAATAAACGAAAATAAATAATTAAAAATTATTTTTATAGTGATAATTATAAATTAATAAATAATAATGATTGAGTAATTATTATAAACGTTTGGTAACATACTTGTTGGAACAATTGAGCAAGAGATTCATGATTTGCGATAACCAACGCGTTGTAATTATCTTCAAGATTCCGGTGGAAAATATTACGACCTCGTCGTTGTCGGAGACATGATTCGAAATGATTTTTCCATTGTCGCTCATTGTCTTCATTTCTTTTGATATTTAAATCATTTTCGGTAGAATTAAAATAATTATTAAATTGATTTTCTTCTCCCTGGAGTGAAATATAAATCTATATTATTAAGAGAATAAGAAAAAACCGATAGTCAATTTATTATGATTATTTAGGCTGACTTCAAAATAGTCTATCTCTAGACACATAATTAAGAAATTATCTTATATCTTGTGAACTGTTGACATTTTTAAAAATATAAGCTCATCCCGATGTTATATTCATTGAGACCTTTCATTTGAGTATCCACATCAATTTTTTCATATATTTTATATATTTATATATTTGATATATATGTATATATAAAAAATATATCAAAAATGCATGTGGGTACTCAAATGAAAGCTCTTGATGAATGTAACATCAGGATGAGCTTATATCTTTAAAAATGTCAATAGTTAAGAAAGTACAGTGCAATTTAACAAACGTCATTATTTAATTAAGCAAAATTTTATTTATTCATAGTTTACGAGTGACTGTAAAATTGCTAGTTAATATTAATTAAACAAAAAATAAAACAAATAATTCAGGTTGTTACGAATCAACGCTTTTTATTTCAATTCAGCGACGTTTCACCATGGATCATGGCTTCTTCAGGCGTCTAATCAAATACATACAAAAATTAGTAATGTTATATACAAAATAAATAACAAAATTTTTCAAAAATATAAACAACAAGTTTTGATCCGTAACAACCTAAATTATTTATTTTCCTGTTATATTAATTGGGATCTGAAATACTTCGTACAATTAATTCTAATTCTTAAGACCGTAATTTATAATTTAATTAATAAAAACAAGATAAAATTACCCGAGATGAATCGACAGTGTCAATATTGGCGTTGTGGCTCGTATCATCATCATCAGACTTCTTGACTGACTGAGATTGTACACTCCTCATGCTGGAGGTTCGCTGAGGCTTAGAGGGTGCAATGCCACTCCTCACCTCACCTGCAACATCCTCCGCCGCTGCAGGACAGCATCCAAAAATGCCACAAGGAATCAAGCGCCAGGGTTAGTACACCATGACACACAAGGCATTTTTTTGTTTGTTTTGTTTTTTTTAATTTAATTACTTATTGTAGTAATATTAATTTATTAATTATAATTATTAATAATTCTACTACGTTGCTGCGTAAAACGTGTGCCAAAGCTATTACTTCATGCACTTAATAACTTACCCATTTATCACCAATCTTTTTTCGTAATATAATTTAAAAAAAAAAAAAAATAGGTTTTATGTTTTTAGTTTGTGACCTTAAATTAAGATTAAATATAAATAGTGTGTTGTTTAGATAAATTTTATTTTCAAGCATTAATTTTATTTTCTTATAAAAATATTGTGATTATAAAATAGTTTTATAATTTTTTTTTAACAGTGAAATTTATTACAAAAAAAAAAAAAAAAAAAAAAAAAAAAAAGATGAAAAAATGCGACAATTTTAAAGCGTGTTCTCTATAAAAAATAATTTAGAATTTTTTAGAGACTCCTCTTCCCCTTGATATTATTTATTATTGGATATTTAAATTTAATTGTGACAAAATAATTTTATATTTAATATATTTATATAATATAAAAGATAACACATGGAGAAAAAGGACTAGAAAAATAGGAAGTAATTTAAGGGAAACTCGTAACAGCTTTTTGATTAACAAAAATATAACGTTAAAAGCGATTTAGCGTCACATCCCGATCAACAGCTAGATTATAACATCATTAATAATATTTTTAAGTACTAGGCTATATCAATTGCACTGTATTGGCCGAAACTTACCTAGGTTGGCGTAAATAGCGTCGTTTGTCAAATTATTTGAAGCTTTCCAGTTGTCGTCTAGTTTCTTGTGGTCTTTCAACGGGGGCGAGGGATTTGTTTTTTTCATCAGTGAGTGTAAGTAATTTTTCGACGGCTGAATATTCTTCGGCGGTGATGGTGGCTTTCCCAAGTGTGCTAATTAAAACAATTTTATTATTTATTAAAAATTAAAATAAAAAAATAATTGGTTATTATTTACAAGTAGGGTCAACCACTTTTTCGGCTATAAATTTTTTTTTTTTTGAAATTAAAAATGTTTTTCTTTCCGCTTTTATGATTAAATTTTTATTTTATCGTTTTTTTTTTTTTTTTTTATGTTTTTTATATTTTTTTTTTTTTTAAATTAAATAAAAAAATAAATTAAAAAAAAAAAAAAAGACCATTCGGCAGTCGAAATGGAAGTTGATTTCATAATAAATAAAAAAAAAAACTACTAGGATTGTGTAGAAAAAAAAAAAAAATATGAAATCTACTTTAAAAAAAAAAAAAATGCAAGAGCAAATTTCATAATTGGTTAAAAAAATTTTTTTTGGGACCCGAGGTATTTTTATTTGAAACGTGAAGAAATGCAAAAAAAAATTTTTCTTCAAGCTAAAAATTTTTTGGACTTGGAAAAAATAATAGAATTTTTATTATACGCCCTTACGACATCCAAGGTATTTCAATCAAATTCAATGAAAATAAAATTTTTTTTTAAATCATTAATTGCATTAAATTCTTAACCAAATACACGACTGGTGGAATCTCCATTTACCTACACGTAAAAATTACAATTTTCATACCTAATTATTTAATTAAATATCCCAGAAACCTACTGTTTTTTAATTTTTTTATTAATTATTAGGCTAAGTAGATTAAATTTATAAATTTTCAGTAAGTTTTAAAAATTTGACTACTTCGCGTGGATCTCCTTAAGTCGGAAAATAACAAAATTTTTCAAAACTTCTGTCATGAGGACCAATGCAAAAGCTAGATTTCTATAAAAAAAAAATTAATACGGGCCAGCATGGGTTGACCCCACTCATAAATAATAACCAAATAATTCAAACAATTGAATAGAAAATTCCAAGAAAAAAAAAAAAAAAAAAAAAAAAAAAAATACGTACCAACAGTCTGGGAGTAACGGGATTTATCAGGACAGGCGTCAGCGCGACCGGAAGATTGATTCGGACTATTAATTAGCTTGTCATGACGCAATACTTCAACAGCCGCGCCATTGAATTCCAGCGGATGAATGATTTCAGGCCTGGACTTACAATTAGCTTGCTCTCGCGGACTTGAACTTGGACTGGGTGTTATTTTAATGCTAGCACTGTCATCATCAAAGCTCTCAGCAAAGGTATGTGAGCAAGTGGTAATATTCATCTCCTTCCTAGAAGCCCCAATTCTCAACAATTTCTTCAACGAGAATCTAGACTTGCCTTTTTTCTTGTCTCTGTCTTGAACCGCGTTATCACCCGCTAATGACTCACGCGAGTATGAATTCAAACTATATTCCGACAATGAAACACTTTTTCGAGAAGTATCATTATTATTGATATGACCAGAATAAGTCGGATTATTCATAGACTCGTCATCCTCAGTGCGACTGAACTTTGGACTGCAAGACGTAGCACGCTCTCGTTTTTCTTTTTCCCTCACAACCGGGCTATCAGACTTAACACTCGTGACAGGGTTTCTTGCGAACAAAGTACTCAGCGACTCTTCTTCCATTTGATCTGGAGGTTTTGGCGCTTGCCGTCTTTGGCTGCCGCAATCGTGGCTTTTTCTTTTTCCAGTAACTTTTGTTTTTACTGTTTCCTTGGCAACCAACTTATCGTCTTCACTCGAAGTTATTTCCGTGGTAAAACTCTTGCTCTTGCTGCTATCAGCAGACACTTCAACATCAGCAGACTTTGAACTACTAACAGACTTGGTAGTTTCTCCGTGAAGAAACGAACTGCGTGGTATTGTGGAAATATGAGTGAGCGAGCAAGAAGATTCCGAGGTTTCATCATCCGCAGCCTTACCATCCGGCGCTCCAGCATCTTCCCTACTATTTTCCATTAATAATTCCTCATTAACATTATTGTCATTAACATCACAATCCTTATTCTTACTCTTATTATTATTATTATTATTATCATCATTATCATTATTATTATCATTATCATTATCATTACCATTAAGTATACTTTTGTCTTGGTCATTATTATTATCATCACCGTCGTGATTAGTCTCCTCTTTAACATTCTCAGACTCAACAACAGTCGACTCTCCTTCAATGGTACGTTCACCTAAATCAGGAATGGCAATCTCTTCAATATTTACAGACTCTTTGTTTATTATTACTTGGTTATGATCACTAGTCGTCTCATTATGGCTTTTAAATCCTTTATCAACTGTTTGCTTGCCCAAATCCACCGGCTTTGAGTATTTAATCTCGGGTTTATCACAAGTAAGCTTCTTAGTCATCGATTTCAAGTTATTCGACTCAATCAGCGGCATGTCTACGATTTTATCAAGCACTATTTTAGCTTTTTTATCTGTTATGGCAGTCGTTGCGGTCATATCCATCCAGTTCTTTCCAGTCACGTCACGATCCAGCCAATCTCGATCCAGTTTCGCGGGCCCGGTGGCGCTGTCAGACTTGAATGGCGTCACAGACACCAGGAGGGTTGTTTTTTTCCCATCGTTGCCCTTCTGAGGGGTTCCGAGCATCAAGTTGGTCAACACCTTGGTCTCTGTCGTGGAGAGTGATGAAGAAGACGATGAAGACGAAGGCGGGGCTGATGGCGCGTCTACGATGTTCGCTGTTGTGCGATTGAAGTTGGTGTTTGCTCGCGTCAGGTTGCTCAATGCACGGTCCTCATCGTTTTCTGGCACATGCTCGTCGGGTTTTGATTTCTCACGGTCGTCGTAGCACTCCGATTCGGATTCTTCATCGCTGTAGATGTAGTCTCCGCCGTAACCGATAACTTCTGTCAGTGCTTCCGGAAAGTCGACACTTTTTCTAGGCAGTTCTGTTTGCTTGCCAGTTTCTCTTAAAATACTCTGAAAATAATTATTTACATTATAATTTTTTTTTTTTTTTTTTTAAATAGTCTATATTATTAAGAGAATAAGAAAATTTTTTTTCCAGGATAATCACATGATAAAATTTTTTTTTAGTGGAATCGAGTGTCATTGTAAAGATCTTGACTGTATCTTTTAAACTATTGACATTTTTAAAGAAATAAGCTCATCCCGATGTTACACTCATCAAGACCTTTCATTTGAGTCCCCACATCAATTTTTCATACATTTTATATATTTATATATATTATATATATAAATATATGAAAAATATATCAAAAATGCATGTGGATACTCAAATGAAAGCTCTTAATGAGTGTAACATCAAGATGAGCTTATATCTTTAAAAATGTCAATAGTTAAAAAACTATAGTGCAATTTGACAAAATTCATTATTTAATAAAGCAAAATTTTATTTATTTACAATTCACAATACTCGACAATCACATAGTGATTGTAAGGTTGCTAGTTTTAGATTAAGGAATCATTCTGGTTTGTAATTTTTTTTTAATTATTTTTTTTTTACATTTTTCAAAAGTACACATTTTTACAAGTATTGTGTTAAAATTTCTAAGTGATCGGGCCTTAAGGTAAGATTTTTTTTTTTTTAATTAAAAAAAACTTTGAACGCGTTTATCTTAGAATTATATTTTTCTGATTGACGCACATCATATCTCCGGAATCACTGACCCGATCTTAATAAAATTTAAACCACATATCCTACATAGTATTAGTTGTTGCATCAGTTACAACCAAATCAAAATTTTGATTTTTACTATTTTTTAGGACTAAAAAAAATTCTTGACTGGAGGGAAAATTTTCTTGGCTCAAGAAAATATTAAGAAAGATTGAAAATTTCTTAAATCAAGTCAAAGAAAATTTCTTCTTGTTCCAAAATAACTTTTATCTTTTTTAAAATTTTCTTGATAGAAATTTTTTTTCTGCGTATGAAAAATATAATTAGATATTTTTGTATTATTCAAGAGTGTTTGTTTCAAGCTGAATTAATTTTATATTAATATCTAAAATAGTTTCTGTGTAAAAAAATAATTATTTCCTTTTTTTTTCGAGTCCCAGAACCAGAATAATCCTTTAAAATAAATTTCAAGATATTCTAAATTTATAAGAAATTATTATTATAGTTATAATAACAACAGTAATGAATTATGACGTATAGTAGTTCTAAAAAATGTTTTTGATAATGTTTGTTTTACTTTATATATTATTATCATGTTTTCCTTTTTTTTATTAATAGATAGTGTAATTTAATATACATACACATTGAATATAATGAACAATTAGACATGGAAAAATATTTATTAATGTTTATTTGTAATAAAAAGTAAAACTACTGTTTTTAAACACCTTGAAGAATTAAACAAAGTGATTAGCTAGGATATTACGCAAAAGTATTATTGATGTTTCTAATGTATTAAATAATGCTTTAGTTACACTTATGCAATATCACATTATTTTTTTTTACGTTCTTAAAAAATCAAAGCTAAGTATTAAATTTCAATGATTAAAATCCGCATATTTTAGTATCTTAATTAATATTATTTATCAAAAACATTTTAATCATTGATAGATTCAATTAGATAATTTATAAATTTATCTGAGTGATTAACAGAAACAATTGCCGTCTATCAGACATCTTTGGTATAATTAAACACAAGAAGGAATTAAAAGACAATTACCTTGAAATTTAATATCTCTGGCGAGGGAACATAAATCTTCGAGCGCTCCTTCAATAATTTATGGTGATCTTCACGTGATTTAAAGCAGTTCACGCACAAATCTTCTTTCCAAACGTGCTGGACAAAATATCTACATTCCTTAGACATTTTAGCGCTATTATTTATTATTTTTCTCTCTTTCTTGTTTCAATCTCCATCAAATAAAAAATCTCACCAATTAGCGTCTTCCATTTTCACAAATTCAAATCTAAAACAGTAATTAAAGCAAATAAAATAAACAGCGTAAAAACAACAGAAAATCTCAACATAAACTTTCTCTCATTAAAACTGTCAACTTTGCAAATATATTATTATTATTATTATTATTATTATTATTATTATTATTATTATTATTTTTGTTACTATTAGCAACTAAATAGGGCACATTAATTAAATTATTATTAAAAATTAATATTAATCACCCTAATTATTTATCAATAAACCTAAACGGCCTCGTTAAATTAACTAACAAATTTTAATAATCTTATCTCATTAATTAAAGGCATTAAAATTTATACTACAATTTAATTTAAAGCTTATACCAAAACCGCCTACCGGTACTTGTGCTTATATTTATACCTAAATGCATAATTATTATCCGGGATGATAATAATAAATATAATTAGCAAAAAATAAACGTTTGATCTGCTTAAAAAAAGGCATTTCTGCCTCTCTCTTTGCCTCTTCCAGGTCATTGAACGTTATTCCCTACTACCTGAATGTTGAAAGGAACTGTATGAAAAGGCTCATAAACGTATTGTATGTTTTACAATATCCAACTATACAATATTGTCGTTACATTTTTTTTTATCCCTATCTAGCTACAAAATATCAATACATAAATAAATAATAAATAATAATTACAATAAATCACAATAATAAACAATATGATAAATTTGCCTTATTATTTTTAAAATTATAAATTTATCAATTATTTATAAATAAATATTTTTATACCCCCACTAAATATTTAAATGTTAATAAAGTTAGTCGACATTTTTAATTTTGCTTAATTTATTAAATTAAGGCTAAAAAATATTTTTTTAAAATTTTAAAAAAATGTTTTTGCAATATTTTTTTTTAATAAAAAAAAATTATAAAAATTTTTAAATGTTGGCTAACTTTATTTTTATTAATATTTAAATGCATTCCACTGTCATACATTTTCACGTGGTTAAAATACCATGTACATATATTTAATTACTTTCTATATTTTGTTACGCTCTCACAACTGCTTTGCCAAATAATACCAGTGAAAATTTCAATACAGTAATTTATAAATAATTTATTAGTAAAATTAATTATAATCAAAACTCGATTTTTCTTCATTATTATTATTATTATTATTATTTTTTTTTTTTAATTCAGCTATTTTTCATAAAACCAGTTTTGTCATACGTATACAATGAGTCATAAATCACCTTTATTTATCTCAGTGAATTTTATTGTTAATTTTCTCAGCGTATCCGGTGATTTATTTAATCGCTATTTACTCTATTTTATTAATTAAATTGTTAATATGTATAAACCCCTGTAATAAAAATTATGAATAACAAAAAACAAAAAAATACGTAAATTAAAATAAAAAGAAACGATAAATTCATTTAGATCAAAGTTAAATAAATAAATAAATTTATCTGTTATTTATTTTAATTTTAACTGTTAAGTTTTACTAAGAAATTTTAAATAAAACATTGTTAACTCACCTATTGCATTATTATTGTAATTATTATTATTAAAAACAATGAATATTATTTATAAAACACACTAGAAATAAAAATTATCAATGACACAAGTTCATTCAAGTAAATCGTATATTATACGCCGTTATTAAAATATATTAATAAAATGTAAATACACATAACACAGTGACCGGGTAAAAATATGTAAAGCAACAGTTCTTGGACGTTAACTAGCAGAGTAACAAGTATGGAACTGGATATTGGGTGCTGGGTACTGAGTCACACGAGAGCCAGTGAATCGTTCACCGTAACACTTTTAAAGAAGCCTTGAGAGTTCTAGGTATAGTAAGGGTACGGCATTTCTTCATTTCTTCTTGTACGCCAGCAGTTCTCATGCTCTCGGCAAAGCTTAATGCCCTTTACCAAACTATTACTCTTTAAATTACCATTACTATTAAATTATTTACCCTATTTTTTTATGATACTGAAGTTAGCCGTCAGGTGTCAATTTTAAAAAATTTTTTTAGCAAATTAATTACAATAAAAAAATTTCTTTTAAAATTTTTCACTTATAATTTTTATTAAATTTTGCACGTGGAATTTTTTTTTAATAATAATTTAATTGCTGTAAAATTCTAAAAAAATTTTTAAATACTGAAGTTAACCGTCAACTGTCAATTTTAAAAATTTTTCTCAACAAATTAATTCCAATAAAAAAAATTTTTCACTTATAATTTTTATTAAATTTCACACGTGGAATTTTTTAATTAATTTTTTTTAATAATAATTTAATTGTTATAAAATTAAAAAAAAATTTTTAATTTCTGTCAACTTCAGTGTCATTATTTTTCACTTATAACTTAAAACTATCCGCAATCCCGGGTACTGAGTCTCGTCTAGTTGTTTAAGTGTTCAGTACTTGGATTACTCGGTACTCGGTACTTACTCTGCACTCAGCAGTCTGAAGACTCTGAAGTAAAGTCTGAGTTGGCGTTTCAGCTCTCAACACTAAAATCCGCCACACAATATACATTAATACATTATTATATTAGTTCTTTCATTTCAACTCACCCAGCCTGAGCCTATGTATACGCTGTTTACGTTCTTTGTTCTCCTTACTCGGGCACGGCCTTTCATTTTCCTCTCTCTCTCTTGCTTACTCCCACCAGAATCACTCAGTTGTCGTTATTGCTCTCTTTGATACGTTATTTACGGTACGTGTTCACTCTTTTTATTTTATTACCCGGCTCTCGCTCAAATAACTTGAAAGTCAACGCTATGGCATGTCAGAGCGAGTGCCCCGTTACTCAAGGTCACCCAATTTGAATTAGTTTGTTTTCCCGCCGCCAGTGGCGCTGTACATATTTTTATAAAATGGCGCTAAAGCACTTGTGAGGGAGTTCCGAGAATGTAAACAAGTTTGTGCAGGTTAAAGTCACTTAATTAGTGTTTGGGTAATTCGTATTAGCAGTTTTTGTAAGTTTAAACATATATTTATTTTTAATAATATTATATTTGATTAATAATAATGTAATTGTGAATTTACATTTTTTTTTTAAATTAATTTTTGTATGAATTTGATAAGTATAAAAAATTATATAAAGCCAATTGGTGTTATTTTGTCAGAAACTGACAATCAAAATAATAAAATTAAAGTTAGTAGTAAAGAAATAATTTTTTTAACAAACAAATTTGTTTCAAAAAATTGCATTTTTTATTTTTTAAAATTTCTACATGTCAATTTTTTTTTATAATTTATTTAATGAGAAAAAAAATTGACATCTAGAAATTTAAAAAAATTAAAAATGCAATTTTTTTAAAATAATTTTTTATAATAAATTTAATTGTTAAATAAAATTAAAAATTGGTCAGGTGACAGCTAATTTTAATGTCATTCAATTTTCGGAGATAATAATTTATTTTAAAAATCTTTTTAACAAACAAATTATGAGAACAAAAAATTGACATTTAGAAAATTAAAAAAGTAAAAAATGCAATTTTTTAGAAACAATTTTTCAGAGCAAATTTATTTATTAAAAAAAAAATTGAAAAAATATAATTTCAAGTTTTTTTACAAATGAAATTTTAAAAAATTTTTTGTAGTGACTTTTTCAATAAAAAAATTTTTTTTTAATTTTTAAATGTCGGCTAACTTAATTGTCAATTAATTTTTATATATATGTTATGTATTTATTAGATAATCATTTATTGCTTGTAAAAATAATTTAAATAAATCAGCTGTTGTCTGTGAATAATTTTAAAAATCAAAATTTAGGTCAAAAAAATGGACCGACGAAAAATAAAATCACGAGGGTTGCATCGGAATGTAAACATTCGAGACACTCAATCTTCTACAGCGTCGATAGAAGAAGTCAATGATGCATTTGCTAGTGGTAATCTATCACAAAAATCACAACGTACGTCAAACACGGAATTACTAAGAGCGTCACAGCGTAGCTCTAACACTAGTCTACTCAGACAACAATCAAACTTAATTGTACCATCAACTTCGGGTACTAATAAAAGACGTGAGTCTGAACCAAACCTCGATATCATTGACGAGTCTCCTGACAGCTCCGCCAAAGAAAATGAAGTATCAGATATTTTTTCTTCCCCTCGAGCCAAGCGAATCCGAGTTTCAGGTAAATAATTTATTAATTATAAACTTGAGTGACTTTTAATGCTTAATTTTTTACAGAATCTCCGAGCCCAGTTAAAAAAGCTCCTGAAAAAGAAGCGAGAGACCCTAGAGTCAGTCGCAAGCCTACAGGATTCATCCCACGGAATCGTCCTCAAACAACAAATGTCTTGAGTCAATTTTTCAGTCACATTGGAATCGTGTCAAATGAAAACGACACTCATTATATTTTAGGTAATTATTTAGTAAGCTATTCAATTAAAAAATTTAAATACTCACTAATAACTTTCAGAAAGCGATCCATTGCTCACGGTTAAAAAAATACAGCAAGCGTTACTTTCCGGTGATTATTCCAAGGAAACTGTTTTAAAAGAGTTCGACAATTATCTGTCGGAAGATCTTGGACAAGACAATAAATGTTTGAATCTAACAACGATAAATTCTTCTGATAGCCGTCAAATGGATTCATTTAAAAGTTCTTCGATTATAAAAATTTTTTTACAAGTTCCCGCTATACAGAGTAGCATTTTAAATAGTCTGCTGACGAAATTAAATGAGACTATTGTAGCTGCGTAAGTAGATAAATAATAATATTTCACTCAAAAAAATTTTTTTTCACTCTAACTAACTTAAAAATGTTTATAACATTTATATCTAAAAAAAGTGAATGAAAAAAAAAATTTTTTTTAACACTTTTGGCTCTAAGACAAAAAAATTTTTAAGCCAAAAGGGCGTATTATTTTTTTTTTAATCATAATTAATTATTAGCCTTAAAAAAAAAAAAAAAAGTTTTAACACTGGTAAGAATAATGACTCTTCTCCTTATTTTATTTAAAAAAAATATAGATTTAAATTTAAAAAAAAAAAAAATCAAAATTTTTATTCCAGATTTAAAAATTAGCCTTTAGTAATTTAAAAAAAAAATGAATAATTATTTAATTTAGAGATTCGCCAGACAGTGTACCATGGGCTTATCAATTACTCCAGCAGCTGCGTTTCCTTGAAGTAGTAAACGACCCCGAAGCATTGACACTGAAACTCGAAGAGTTATTAGAAACTAGTCCGATATGGTTTCAGCGTGAATTAATTACATTTATCCCGGACATCGTTACCGACACCCAGCATCAAATGATAACAGAAATACTCTGCAAGCTGATGGAAGCCCAGCGAGAATTAACTAACGTAATTTTAGATTGCATAAGTAACTTATCGTTGGGAAAAGAATTTTTGGAAGAGCTCCGCGAAACCATGCTGACGTTACTGGGTCGTAATTGTCACATTGATCAGATGGCAGCGATAATTAAGTTTACTCTAGAGGACTGCCCATCAATCGATGTCTGCCAAACAGTATTGCGTAACTTAAGAGTGCTCGAGCTCCAGCCACTAGACGGAGAGAACTCTGAGGAGTATTATTCAAACCAAACTATCATTGTAAGCGCGCTGAGGATGGTAATAGTTCTCAGTAAAGAAATGGCCAATGCAGCGATAAACGTAGTCGCTTCAACAAGCCCCAACAAGCAAGCCAAGCCTTTCGATCTAATTATTCTGCTGCTTCTGTACGAAGGAACGGTAAAGAAAAAAAAAGCCGAGGCTATACTCAAGCAGCACATCAAGACTGCCTTCTACCGTTCGAGTCTGCTTAATGACTTCTACTCCGGCTATCAAGAAGTCGTTAAAGATCTTCAGTCAGCGGCTTTGAATATGGCGAGTAATTTGTTAAAATCCGAGGACGGTGTGCTGATAGACTTCACCACCGATTGGTTTCGCCATCAGTTTCTCATTCACGGCGAGCTGATTCACAAGCAGCGAGAAATTGTTGAAAAATTAATCGTACTGATGGGTAATAATGATCAGACTGCCAAGAATGCTCTTGCAATTTTGTGCAAAATGACTAAGAACAGAGACGAGCGTCGGTATTTGCAAGCTCACTGTCATTATCTGAGAATTTTGCTTGAGAAGATGGAAAAACTTGACCTCAAAGAAGTCACTATGCTCAATGATTTATTACACGCACTTTGCGCTAGCTCCAGTACAATTACTGATACTCTGAGAGATGACCTGTTTATTTTATTGCAGAAACAATTATCTTGTCACGATGGAATTGTTAAATCTAAAGGAGTCGCGGGAGGTGTGATGGCTATCAAACATCTTGCGACCAGCGAGGAAGAGCTCAAAATGGCTGTGGATATTTTTAAAAAAATCATAAGTGGCGTTAAAGAGTGCCCAAGATCACGTGGATTTTTTTATGACACTTTGGGCAGTATCATAGCACAGAATGATGACATAAAAGTGGAGTTTTTGAATGAAATCATCAAGTTGATTGAAGACGAGTTTTTTAACGTCTACATAACAGACAGTTACGACGGCCCGCTGAAGCCTACCTTCAGATTGAATGCTTCAAATGATTTGCAGGGACTTCTCGTTAAATTTGGTCCGGGGAAGTACGAAGGAATTGCACCAGCTCTGCTGAGATTAATGAAAATTTGTAATCAGCGTATTGGCGATGAAAGATTGAAGATCAGCGAGTTCTTTAACTGCGCAGTGCTAATGCCCGCGGATCTAGATCTTCCGGATGCACAGACAATAGATCTTGTATTTCATTGTATTAATTGGTTCCGTGAATTAATAAATTCTTGTGTGACCGAGCGAAATCCGCTTTTACAGCGGCTAATTTCTAAGCGACTCGCTAATGTAATGCAGTTGCAAGGAGAGCTAGCGACTTTGCTGTCGTTGGCTGATGCGCGTTATCAAGCCCCGCCGTGTTACTTTCATTCGTTTCCGCTGCCCTCGTTTAATAAGGTTGAGAAAAAGAGCGGCAAGAAGGGAAAAAAAGGAACCGAAGACAAAGACAAAGACAAAAGCGTCGCGGAGAAAACTTTGCCTGAATGGGAATCCTGGGAAATGGGGTCACTACTCAGCACTAAAAATCCCATGTACTTTAGACGATTAGATGCGGAAATTTTGTATCTACTTGATGTCACTATACCTGTTCAAATGTCACAAACTAATGTTGATAATGTTTCGACCGGACAGGTTTGCTTTATTATTAAAGAGTTACTTGCCAGTTTTAATGAAGATAATGTCACTGAAAAATGTATGAAAGATTTGATTAGTCAGCTGTCAAAAATTTGTATCAAGTTGTCTGATTTTGTTGATAAATTGAGAATTGAAGAGAGTAGTCAGCATAATTATGCATTTAGACTGATTTTAAGTCTTCTTACTGCTATTTTTAATTGGAAAGGATTTAATAATCCAGCGCATCATGAATTATTGAGAGGTAATTATTAAGCGGGTATTTTAATCTAGAAGCATGAATTTCAGGTAATTTTTTTAAGTGCCGTAAAAAATACCGTAGATTGAACTACGGAAAAGTTGAAAAAAATTTTTTCACAAAATGACGAATGTCAAAAAAAAAAAACATTTTTTTTTTTTTACTTTTTCGAATTTTTTAAAAATAGTAAAAATTGAAATTTTGGGATGACCGTAATTCCAGCCATAGCGATATTACTCTAAATTAATAATCTTTTTTAATTTTTTAAAATTAAAAAAAATTTTTTTACTCGTAAAAATATTGATTGCTTTTTATTTACGGTACTTTAAAAAAATTACCTGAAATTCAAGCTTTAAGACTAAAATACCCTTTTGAAAAAAAAAAAATTTTTTTTTTATTTTTGATTATTATATTTATGTAAATTTTTAGAGGGACTTAGAACACTTGCTGGCCAATTAGATGAATCAAATTTAACTCTTCGATCTGCTAGAGAATTAGTTGCTGAATCTTACAAATATTTCGAGTCACTAGCTGACGTTGCTACGCAAATTTCGATAGCTTCTGAGCTTGTTGACACTTGTAAAGCTTTAATGAAACACTCGACAACTTTTAGCCGAGAAAAGAAAGACAAACAAGGTATTTTATTTTTTATTAAAAAATTATAAAAAATTTTTTTAAGTCTAAAAATAAATTTTTAATCGCAGCGAAAATGGCGTACGGATTTTTGTGCCTGGAATGGCCCAATGATCGACAGACTGGTCCGCTGTTTAGATCGTCGGTGTCGAGACTGCTGAAAAACTGGCTTGAACATGAGCCAAATCCTTTAGAGACAGTATCATCGGTCTTGGAATGGCTGCCTGAGGAAGCTAATTCTTTAGAGAAGCCCCAGGATAAGTTGGCAAGACTACCGACAATTATGCGCTCGAATTTGCATAATTTGTACCAAAAACTGTACGAAGCGTTTTTAAAAGGAACTAAGCTTGCCTTACAGCCTGCGATGACGTGAGTTAAAATTAAAATTGGATATTAGACTTGATAAGAAGTAATAAAGCGTAATAATAAAAATTTTAATTTTAGTGACGCTCAAAAATTGAAAGTCTGGAAGGAAGTAGCTCTCAATTTATCGCGTCTGGTAGCGATTTGTAAAAAGGTTTCCACTAAAAGTATGTTGATGGCTTACTTAAGATGTACACCAGCCCTCTTGAAGATTTTCCTTGAGTCAGCAATTCCCACTTTCGAGCACTGCTTGCGAAATCATGCCGATGAAGTTACATCAACAATTAAAATGGTCCAAGGAGGGACTAGATATTTGAATGCAATTTGCTGTCACAGTACTGAACAAAAAGACATAGCTTTATCCAAATTAATTCCGAATGCCAAAACTATTTTGGAGAAAATGGTGTACTCTGTTAAAGGAATGCTAGTGTTTAATAATACCAGCGGTGCTTTTTGGATGGGTAATCTTCTTAATAAGAATCTTGATGGTCAAGCAATATTATCTCAGGTAATTTTGCTTTATTAAATAATGACTTTTGTTAAATTGAACTGTACTTTATTAAATATTGACGATTTTGAAGATATAAGCTCATTTCGATATTCAACTCATCGAGACCTTTCATTTGAGTACCCACTTGCATTTTTGATATATTTTTCATATATTTATATATATAATATATATATAAATATATAAAATATATGAAAAATTGATGTGGGTACTCAAATGAAAGGTCTCGATGAGTTGAACATCGGGATGAGCTTGTATCTTTAAAAATGTTAATTAAAATGTCATTCAAATAAATAAAAAATTTTAGGGATCTGTTTCAACTGATGAGAGACAAACCTCAGTAACTGATTCATCAGTTCAAAGCGATGATGATGTTTTATCGGATATTTTGGACGATGATCAAGATGAAGATAATGACAACTTAAATATCGGTGATGGCGATGAATAAATAGTATTAAAAAACAAAATCAAATTACAAAAATTACAAAGTTAATCATAATGTTTTTTATATAAGTAAATAAAAATGTTTCTTTTAAAATTTTTAAAATCAATTAGCTTCTTTCCAAGCAGAAAAATCTACGCCCTCTATATCATCACATAGAGTTATGGGATTCCCATTTCTAGCCGATTGCATAACTAGCGGCTGAATTTCATCAATGTCATCCGAGCAATCGCAGATTAATTTCGCCAGAGAAGATTTTCGTAGTTGGACAAGTTGATCTGCAAAGTAAAAATTAAACAGTAATGTTATTCTTATACATGGTTCATAATATAATTAGTCCTTGAAAATAAAATTAATAAAAATTAACCTCTAGAAAACGGATAAGGCGACTGCGAAGATTCGTACCAAAAACGATCACCGGCCTGGAGCCTCTGGAACTGCTGGCTAATGAGACAGGTGAAAGTAGGACCAACTAATCCATCGGACGTTTTGACCTCAGCAAGCGCGCCAGTGTACAAATCAACGTCATCAACGTCTTCGTAGAGCAAGGGTAACTGTTCGAAGCTGTCGGAGTCGACGATTCCTCTGAGTTGAAGAAAATTCCTAGGCCGGACCAGCCCGCAGTACTCCCTCCAAGCGGTGTACCCGGGCAGACCATGGTCTCTTCCTCGCTGGATGTTAAGAGAGACCAGATCCAAGCCACAAGGCACAAACGGTAGATGATGGACAGCACTTGGATTAGATGAATTGTCCTCGGAGTTCGACAGCGGGTCTTCGAAGAGGTGTCTCGTCAGCTGCGACGTAACGTGCGTTGAAGTTTTCTGTATGAAGTTCATCGTTGCAGAAATAATCGCGCTCTTGACCCCGCTGGCTCCGTACAAGCTGTAAGGATTGAAGAGGATTTTGTGGAGCTGGATGTAATCCGCAGTTCCTTTCTCAGCGTCTGTAATCTTCATCAACCCCGGAAGAAGAGTATGAGCGAAGCGAAACGCCGCGGAAGCAAAATTATTAGCAATCGCTGGATCACCATCTCCTTCTCCAGAAGATTCGCGGTAATTATTTGACTCCAAAGGAACAAGCTTGCGTTTGCGAGCTTCGCTTTTGCCGATAATCACAGGAACGAATTCTCGGTAAGTAATGTACTGCATCTGAGCGCCAATGATCCTCCGGCTTTCTTGGTAAAGCCTCTCGTCGTCCCAGTGGGGATTGACCTTCTGCAACTCGGAGGCTACGAAATTGTGCTGCCTCGCCCAGAGCAAGTGCATGGTTGTCAGGTGTAAGTTTTCATTAGCCCTCGCGTCTCCGGATAAGAAACAATACCTGCCACGCTTGTTCTCAACTTCTCTGTTGCAGCCGTCGTTGAAGTCCCCGCTCTGAGGCAGCAGAGTCCTGCCGTTGGCGAGTCTGTACATTTTTAACTGGCCGGCTTTGAAGGATCTCAGAGAATCCGCGAGGGATTTATCCGAGCCGTAAATCATCGAGCCGTCGATGAAGGCCGAGACTTGGGTCAGCTGCTGGCGAGGACCCAGTTTGCACTGCATAGCTGGGGCAGATCTTACGAACTCGATGCACTTGGAGCCAGCCACGTCGTACACGGGATCTCCCGGGCCTACGAACACGGGAAAACATTCTGGGTGTTCCAGATTGTCTGGAGAACAACAGGAGAGTGAACTGCCATTTGTACCCTGGCTCAGAGCTGTCGCAGTGATGTCGTGGTCTAAAAATTGCCCGAAAACTGCCAGCATCACGGTAAATCCAGGATTTGAACTGGAAACTGGTCTGTGAGCCAGCAAGCTTATTTTCCTAGCCGAAGGCAATGCTTTTCCGGACTTAGCAACTCGTGGAGCTTCAATTCCGTCCGCGTAGTCTGGTGGAAGGCTTCTTGAGAATGGAGTAAACGCTGCGCCACGATTCTCCGGGTGGTTGCAAGTTCCGTCGTAAGTTCTGTAATTACTCGTCTCGTGACATCTTGAAACAAAGTACTCGCTGCAGTTGCTGCCACTTGGAGCCCAATTCCCGTCGAAATAAATGTCTCGGGACGTTATGTCTATGTCTTTTCTTATAGAATGGAAATATCTGGTTGCTCCTAATTCTCCGACTCCAGCCAGCGCCAGCTTTCCCGCGAATAAACTTGTCTTCACGGCGTTCTGGTGACGAGTGTTCGGAGATACTTCGTCCACAGGGTGAAATGTTGCGCGTGAGTCCAAGTAGTGGCGATGGTTTATTGCACGTTGGCCTGCTTCGATCACTTCTGATAGTTCTTTGTCACTCAGATCGTGGTACGAAGGGATCAAATTTGGTGACATTGAGAGTTTTAAGGAAAATGTTCCGTTTTTTTGGGATATTTCTTCGTTGTAATGGATTTCGTTGAATGAATAACTCACTACTGCTACTAGAATCATTATTAACACCAATCTGTAAATAATTTAAGCAATTTTAGTGATATTTCAACCAATTAATCAGATGATTGAAGATATTTAGATAATATTTTTTATATTTTTATAAATAAAATTTTGCTTTATTAAATAATAACTTTTGTTGAATTGCAATGTATTTTCTTAAATATTTGCATTTTGAAAGATATAAGCTCATCCCGATGTTACACTCATCAAGAGCTTTCATTTGAGTACCTACATGCATTTTTGATATATTTTTTATATATAAATATATATAATATATATAAATATATAAAATATATGAAAAAATTGATGTGGGTACTCAAACGAAAGGTCTCGATGAGTGTAATGACGGGATGAGCTTATATCTTAAAAAAATGTCAATAGTTCACAAGATACAAGGTCATTTCTTAATTATGTATCTGGAGATAGAGATTTTTTGAATGCAACCTAAATACTTAGAATAAATTGATTATCGGTGAGAATAATATGAAACCTTGAAAAGGCACAAATTCAAATCAAGACCTTTGTAATAACACTAAATTTCACTTAAAAAAAAACCGATTTTATCATTTGACTATCCTAGACATAAATTTTTTCATATTCTCTTAATAATATAGATTTATAACTTAAAAATATGTTGATGAATTTAATTTATACAGTGCAATTTATACCATATTGATTACTTTTGATTTATTTGAAACTTTTCTATCTTTTTTTACTCCATTAAAAATCTTTCTGAGATAAAAAAAAAATTTTTTCAAAAGTTTTAGCGAAATTTTACTAAATTTACGGATAAATATAAATATATAAAAAAATTATCAATTTGTCTTCAATTAAAATTTCAAGTACTTACAGTATAATAGCACACAAACAAAATTGAAACTGTCGAAATCTATTAGCTTGATTTCTTATCACTCTTCTGCATTTATGATAAGCTGATTCATTAGAATGAGTTAAAAATGTTGTTTCACTCGCTGACATATTAATAAAATAATTTTAACTTATTAATTACAAGAGTTGATGCTTTCGCGTTGATTCCTCCCGAGTAACTGGAGGACAAAAGACCGAGGGTCGTAAAACCAGTCCCTTTCTTTTTTTTAATTTTATTTTTCTATGTACACAGTAAAATTAATCCTTTTTATCATAAATTAACTCTAAAGCTTCTAAAAAAAAAAAAAAAAAAAAAATATTAATAGTTAAAAATTAATGAATATATATTTTAAATATTTATTAACAATAAATAAATGTTTAACATGAGAATTGTGAAACATTGCGGTTTCACGCGAGAACAAGCATTAAGAAATAAGATCTGATCTTATTACAAGTATATATCCGATTTTTTTGTTATATTATAAAAATCTAAACTTGATTTATTGATATATATATCTATATAGAATTAAATATGTGTGAGTATGAGATGCATAAGTGCCAGGACAAAAAAAGTCGAGTAACTTGAGCCGAGGGGCTTCCCACTAAGGTTTCACTTCATTAACTTACCTATCTAATATTCAGCAAATGTAAATTACAAAAATAAAATCAATATAATTATTTAGCGTAGTTTGGAAGTGATTACTCAGTACAACAATATAATTTGTAATTTTTTTCAGCGCGAAGTTCCAGCCATTGTTCCTGGTTGGGAACATACATTTCAGCAGGCATTCTTTCTAAGCCCAATGACTCTGGAGATCCGTCTGATGATCTTGTAGCTGAATATAAATATTAAAAAGGCTAGATAACCGCAAACAAAATAACTGAACGAAAAAATTACTAGGGACAAAATATCCAGATCATGAAAGCTTATAATTAATTTCTCAAAACAATTTTTAAATTTATAAGCTCAAAAATAATATTACAATCAATCATGTAATAATATAATTGTAAATAATAAAATTGCAAACTGTATAACAAAAAATATTAGAGATTTTGATTCTAAAATTTATGAATAAAACCTATTTATGATAAGATATTAATTCTACATATGATTCAAAAAGAGATCAACACATGAGCTTTTTATCGTTCTAGAAAATCAAACGCGCTTTTATCAAAATATTTATTTATCGACAATTTAATTAAATAATTTATAAAATAACTGAACGACAAAATATTATAATAAAAATATTTTCGTATAAAGACACAAAAAATTTATGAAGAAATGGTTACTATAGCAATGGTTAAATATTAATGAGTAAAATTCGTAAAAATATTGATTAGGGACCATTCATTAATTACGTAAGGATATTAAGAGAAAGGGGGATTAAGAAAATCTCTACATGTTATTATGTTGGGGTAAGGGGAGTAAAATTCTTTCTCACGTAATATTTCGTGAATCAAAATTTAATATTTAAAAATCTAATTCCATTTTGGATTCCAAATAGTTATTTTTAATTTTAAAGTGTACAGTCGAATTTTTATTTTATTAAAAAAAAAAAAATAATTTATTATAATTTCATATAATTAAAATTAATATTAGATAAAAGCGCGTTTGATTTTCTAGTACGATGAAAAGCTCATGTATTGGTCTATTTTTGAATAAACACAAACAAAATTCATGAAAAAAGGGCACATCAAAATAACAAGCTTAATTATTGATCTCTTTTCGAATCATATATAGAATTAATATCATAAATAAATTTTAGAATCAAAATCTCTAATATTTTTTTGTTATACAGTTTGCAATTATATTATTACATGATTGATTGTAATATTATTTTTGAGCTTATAAATTTAAAAATTGTTTTGAGAAATTAATTATGAGCTTTCATGATCTGGATATTTTATCGTGTGGATATTTTTTCGATGGTTTTTTTGTTACAGCGCCCATTGAATTTAATTTTTTAAAAATAACTTACGAATTTTCTTATGCATAGCGATAGCTTCACCAGGATGACGAAGAAGAAGTCGCCCAACACCTTCGCAACGCCTAAGAACTTCATTCTTCAGCAACTGATCTTTGACATTCTGGCTGATTATCGAGCAGTTAGATACCCATTGCGTGACATAAGCAAAGTCTGACAGCAATTGATAAGCACCGATCTCGCTAAATTTTACACGGTGAAGATATATGTAATCAAGCCAGGCTTCGCACATTATTTTCAGCACCATGTTCGATATATCTTCGTCCTCTACTACTTCCAAAACTGGCAAAAGCACTCGCTCTAGATAGACCTGGACGTATGGGCTGGGATTTATGTTCGAGACAATGCTGGTTCTTCTCCAGATATTCGATATCGGGAAACACATGTGCAAGTTTGCGAGACTTATCACTCTGCAAATTTTCGCCAGAGTGCTGATGCATTTTGATGATGATTCCTGAAATTATTCAATTTTGTTGGTCAATTATTAATTATTACTCGAGTGTAAGCACAATAAAAAATTTTGCGTCAATGCGTCAAAAAATTTTGTTAAAAATTTTTATGTTAAATATTTAACACTTTTTTGTATTAATTTAACACAATAAATTTTAAATTTACACATAAAAGTGTTAAACATTTAACATAAAAATTTTTTGACGCAAAAAATAAAAATTTTTTACTGTATGGTTTAATTTAAATTACTTTGAGTAATAAATAATTAGCGTTGACTTCGGAGACTATTTTAGCTCTCATGAGAGTACACACGTAAACTTGAACGCTAATGTCATCAGTAGCCAAGGCCGCAGTATGATCAGCGAGTTTCAGGTACGAGAGTTGATCGATGCAGTGGTTAAGATCTCCTTTCACCAGGAGGAAAAAACTCTCCAGGTCCCAGGTGTGGGCTATTAATTTAGATTCATGGCTAGCCCAAAGTCTCATTGTGTGGATAGAGTGATCTAGTCTGTGCAGGATGATTATTTGTTCGGAAAGTGGCAATTCCATCAAAGGAGCTCCGATCGCCCACTCTCCGCTGACTTCACATTCATTGCTTAAGTTTACCAGCAATTGAAATACTTGGGCAAACATTTGGCCAGTATCTGTTCCCTGGAATTAGAGAATTAAAAAAATTATTTTATTTCTTCATAGCAGCTGATTTAATGTCAAACATTATACATGTCCACGAAGTACAATTAGGGAAAAAAATAATTAATCTAATTGTAAAATTTATAGATAATAATTATAGTTTTTGTCTCCTGATGATATTTTCAACGATATAAGCTCATCCTGACGTTACACTTATCGAGACCTTTCATTTGAATAGCCACATGATTTTTTTAATATATTATATATATATATATATATATATTTGATATTCCTTATATTTGTGATATATATATAAAATATATCAAAAAAATCGCGTGGGTATTCAAATGAAAGATTTCGATGAGTGTAACTTCAGGATGAGTTTATATTGTTAAAAATATCATTGGTAGACAAAATACAACGTCATTTCTTTATTATTCACATTTTATTCGATATAAACTTATCCTGATGTTATTTGTGAAAATTACTAAAAATTATCAGTGGAAATTTTTTAAAGAATTTTTTTTTTTTTTATTGTGATTAGATTTAAAAAATGAACAGTTGTCAGCTTTCTTCAGCATCATTAAATTTTATGTCATACCTCTGATGAACAAGGTCTTGAAGCACATTCAAAAGAAGCGATGTAAGCTAATCTGAAGAGTTCATCCCAACAAGTTGCTGTTACGTGACATCCTAGAGTTTCACATAAGTTATCCAATGTTGGTCGTATACTAATTGGAACTAACATATAATATTCATCCCATTAAAATTTATTAACTCGATTTTTAAAACTATTTAATTAATTTTACTATCCATAATAATAATGACATTGAAATTAGAAGATACTTGACAATTTTTTTGTTTTTCTTGAAAAATCAACTATTTATAGAAAGTTTTCTCTAAAAATAAGTCAAATATTGTATTTTTTTAGAGCTAAATATGGAATTTTTTAAATAAATTTTTCTTATGATAATTAATTTTTTTTAAATAATTCTAAAAATTATCACATGTCTTTTAATTTCAGTATCATAAATAAAAACTAACCATTAGAAGGGGTGAGTAAAAATGAATGTAACCAATCTTTAAGATAATGAGCACCATGATTATGTCTAGTAGCCAATCCTTCTGGTGACCACCACAAAATAACGTGATCAAGAATTTCAGATATCGCTGCCCAAGATACTTGACAATAATAATCAGAAAGTCTGGCGAGGATACTGCTTCTTACTTTAACTATTTCACCTAAAAAGTAAGTAATAACATAAACAAAAAATAATGACATTGAAGTTAATTGATATCAGAATTTTTTTACAATTTTACAGCAATGAAAGATGAAAATTAAATCAAATTAGCCGACATCTGAAAAATTTTATAATTTATTTGATTAGAAATCTTTGTTAGTACAAAAATTAGTGGAAATTTTTTAAAGAATTTTATTATTGTAATGAAATTGTTATAAAAATTGACAGCTGTCAGTTAACTTCAATATCATAAAAATAAAATTATCAGACAACTGACAATTGTTAAAATTTTTTTTATTGATAAATTTATTACAAAAAAAATTAAAAGAAAAAATTGCACGTGTAAAAAATTTGAAAAACTGTGCGTGCAATTTTTAGAAAATATTTTTTAATTGCTAATGCAATTAATAAAAAAAAAAATCGTTCACTGTTGGCTAATTTTAGTTTCATTCAGCATCATCAATAATAATTCTATCCTTACATAAGAATACATCAGAGTGTGAAGTTAGTCAATAGTCGAAAATCGTAAAAAAATGTAACCTGATTCCTTATTGGTTGAAATTATGGCGCGCGCGCAGCGCGCTATTCAAATTTCTAGTTTACTAGAAATTTGAATTGCGCGCCTAAACTTTAACCAATAAGGAATCAGTTTCCATTTTTTTGCGAGTTTCGACCTTTGACTAACTTCAAGACATTTATGTATTTTAATTTAAAGGATTAAAAACTTAAGAATAATTTACCCTGATTATTATATCTGAAGCTATCAGCCTGGAAGAGTAAAGGAGCGATATCTTTAGCCGTATGTATAATTTTTTTAATTTTAACTTTTTGATTGTCGACTAAAATCTGAAAATTTTCTATATGAGCGTTACTGTATTTTCTTCTAGCGGAAGAATTAATCGCCGAGCCTGGAGGAGTTATGTGCTTTGTAAGAGCGCGATAAATTTCAACGCTCGAGTTCTCGGACATTTCCATGTCTCCAGATGCTGAAGAGTTGCACTTTTCTTGGTTGTTTGGTTGATAGATCGCTAGTAAACAATCTATCAGCTCGTAGCAGTATTCTTCAGCTTTGTTTCGAGCTAAAATTTGCAGGACTCGCAACACTGATAAAGGCTTCAGTGATTCTAACATTGACGGACAGTCATTTGAGAAGATATTTATTGATGAGTCTGTTATCTTGTAATCGAGGTTCAAAGCGTCGATGTAAATTTTTATTAATCTGTAATAATTTATAAATTTATTATTATTTATATTCTAGATTGCAAAAAAGGTAAGAAGTTTTTTTTTTAAATTACCTTAAAAATTTTAAAGCTAACACGTCACTTTCAAAGTCTAATGTTTCATTGACAAAATGATGGATAAATTTAGCGACTGTGTTTAGTAAGCGCTTCATTATTGAAGATAAATGTTCGATTTTATAATTATATACTGTTAAATTAGTCGTTAGAATTTTTTTTGTCGAGTTAATTTCTTTGTAAGTTTTTATTATTGTTTCCAATTGAGCTAGCATTGAATCACTGAGTGTCTAAAAATAATTTACCAATTGTTAATTGATAAATATTGTTGAAATGATACTAAAGCTAGCAAATATTTATCAATTTTTTGAAAAATAAATTAAGTAAAGTAAAAAATCCAATTATTGACACTTGCAATTTTATTTTAATTAAAAAATAAAAGCAAACTCCAATAAATTAATAAATACAAGTTGTGAATTATAAATTTTTAAATAGTTGGGTTTTTTTTTTAAATTCCCGCCAAGAAAATTGAAAATTTTCAAAAGTTGGGAAGTTATTGGTTTGAATTGCGGTTAACCAGTCATATCGACAAAATTCTAGAAAATTTAAAATAAAAAATTATTAAAAATATTTATGAAAATAAATTTACCAGATGTTTAATAATTTTTAGAATTTTTTTTAACAAATAAATTATGGCAAAAAAAAATTGACATTTAAAAATTTTTAAAAATTAAAAATGTAATTTTTTAAAAATAATTTTTTGGAACTAATTTTTTTGTTAAGTTAAATTTAAAAATTCTCTACACGGAAAGAACAAGATGACACTGGATATCATCCCAGATTATACTCAGTGAAATCTGTAGTAAAAAAAGAAAATTCAGATAGTAGCTAGTATAATCCAGATTATACTGCGTGATATCTGGATTATACTCATTATAATTTTTAGAATTCTTTTTTTAACAAATTAATTATGGCAAAAAAAATTATTAAAAAAAAAAATTTCATTTGTAAAACTCTTAAAAAACGATAAGTACAATTTAAAAAAAAATTTTTTTAGTTTCAATTTAAAATATAAAAAATGTTGACTAACTTTTATTGTTAAATTAGCAAACACTTGACTATTTTTTAATTTTTTTTGAAAAATAAACTAGGTCTAAAAATTATTTTAAAAAAATCTCATTTATAATTTTTTAGAGCTTCTAAAGATAGAATTTTTTTAAAATAAATTTTTCTTGCTGTAATTTATTTGTTAAAAAAATTCTAAAAATTATCACATGTCTTTTAATTTCAGTATCATATTCTAATTTTCCTGTATTTCTAATACCTCTTGATCGCAAGCGATAGTACACTGTTGTATCTGTTCGACAATCAATCCCATTTCTCGAGCTAATTTTCTCGTCGAATAATTAAAATGAACAATGTCTTTAAACCATGATTCTAATTTAGTATCAGGAAATGGTAACCACTTTGTTATATTAACACGATAACAATTACTTTCCATTATAATATGTAAAATAAAAATTATTACTTGTAGACTAAATTTACTGTTGCCATAGCAACACTTTTATTTACTCTTCACAATATAAGTGAGTGCTAAAGTTTAATTGGTTCTAATTTTAAGTGTAAAATAACAAGATCAATATTAAAATGACAATAAAAAATTTATTCAATATTTTTATATACAAAACGTTTATAAAATTTTTAATCTATTAAAAATTTAATTTTTAATTTACCATCAACGAAAGAAAATGAATTACCTCTTTGGTACGTTAAATATTTTGTAAAAAAAACTAATTATTTATATAATAGAGCCTAGGTATTATTTTTAATTGGTATTTAGAGCACACGAGTTACTACAACTAGGCAAGAAGTTAAATATTTAAAATTTACCATAGTGGACGTCATGGTTTCACTTAATAGTCTAATTACAAAATAGTTTTATAGTACCTAAAAAACAACATTGCAATTGTATAATATAAAATTTATTTATCTTTATGATATATTTATATTTATTTATTATATTATATAAATATAATTTCAGGCAAAATATATAATATATAAATCTGATCTATAAGATCGACGTCAAATGAATAAAAAAGTTAAGTATATCAGTATAAAGTTAACTAGATGAAAAAATTATGGCATTTAATTTGTTAAATATAAATTACGATATTTACACATTTAACAAATATCATTTTTATAAAATAATAAATTTTTAACTAACATCATTATTTAATATTTAAAAAATCTTGGTAATTATCGATTATATGATGGCACTATTAAATATGGTCATAGCAAATAAAATTTGTTCGAATTTCTTGGTAACACCACCTCTGTCAAACAAACTCAAAATCTTAAAATTAAATTTTTTGTCTTAGAGCCGAAAAAAATTTTTTTTCACTCTAATTAACTTAAAAATCTTTACAAAATTTAGATCTGGAAAAAAAAGTGAATGAAAAAATTTTTTTTATCCGCCTTTTTTAGCTCTAAGACAAAAAAAAATTCTAAAGCCAAAAGGGCGGATTATTTTTTTTTAATTAATTAATTATTAGCCTTAAAAAGAAAGAAAAATTATTACACTGGTAAAAAATTTTTTTTTAGAGCCAAAAGGGCGTATAAAAAAATTTTTTTTCACTCTAACTAACTTAAAAATGTTTACAACATCTAGATCTGTAAGAAAAGTGAAAAAAAAATTTTTTTTTGTCTTAAAGCCAAAAGGACGTATACAAAAAAAAAATTTCATTTTTTTTTACAGATCTGAATGTTATAAATATTTTTAGATTGATTGAAGGAAAAAAAATTTTTTTATACGCCCTTAGGGTATTAGTAACGCAATATTTAAACAATGACTTTTTCTTTAAAAAAAAAAAAAAAAAAAAAAAAATATATATATATATATATTCAATAAACTATAAATTGCAAAAATCAACCCACAATTTAGTAAAAAATAATCTAACTAATAATAAAAAATTTTGTTCTGACTCAAGCTAATACTTTAATCTTGCCAACAATCTACGCTTCTTCCTACAATAAAAATACTTGGACGTAATTTTAAAATGTCAGTCAGTAGGCATTGAAACATTATGCAAAGAATTTTTCCTCAACGAATTACTATTCAACAAAGCCCGATTGACTTTAGGCTTAGGAGGTGGAGTCGGTGGTTTGGTTAAATTATCAAAACTATCATCAATTGACGCCGACATTAATTTAAAATCCAAACTTTCGCTAATAATAGACTTAATATTGGCACTGCTGGTGTAGTAGTCTGTGCTGATTTGCGAGGACAAGCTGCAGTAGTCAGCCTCGCGCATCTTCATGGGCAAAGGAGGTGGAAGATCTTCTTCGGAAGCAGTACTGTCAGTAGTCCCAACAGAGTCGCGATTAATTTTCTGATCACGGGAGTCATTCGAGTCGGTTTGATCGTCTTGAGAATTCCTGATGTAGCTCTGAGACTGGAGAGACCATCGACTGCTGACCCTTCGTTCCTTTTCAGCTTCGGACCTGAGCGGCCTGGAAGCCTTCAACTGCTGGCGCAGTTCAATCGGCGGAGGCGAGGACACACTGGAAGGGGACGATGTCACAGGAGCCTGCGGGGGCTGAGGAGAGATCTCCGGGGTGGTGTACCACTGGCTCGTCGACAGGTCTTGCTTGACTAAATTAGCAGAGTCGCTCTTCCTCGCGCTCCTTCTTTTCGCGTCTTTTTTTTTGGTGGTACTAGTTCCGCCAACCAGGGCTTTCTGCAGGGAAGCCGTCGACAAAATATGCGACCGCACTGACCCAGTCTCCGTGCTCACCACACTGGTCTCTGACAGCCTGGAGTGCGACTCATGCTTGCGCTGCTGCTTCCGCATCGTCACGGACTGTGGTACCGTCAGAGTCTCGATTTGCAGATCACAGGTCCGCTTGCCATACTTGGCTTCAACCTGCGCCCGCATGTTGCTGAAACACTGCTCAAGCCTCTGGTGAAAGGGGTTCAACTCCGGCGGGGCTCTAGCTCGATGCAGCTGGACCCCAATAGCCAGCAGCGGAATCTGTTCTGCAATTAAATTAGACAGCTTCAACAAATCCGAGCTGGCTTGAGGATGAGCTTCTCGATAAGTAGGATTCAAAAAAGCCTCCTCATATTTATTGACACCTCCCATGACCGCTGGGTCCAAAATCCCATTAAGCTTCATGCTCAGCTGGGTCAGCGGCAGACTCGGATCAGCTTGTTGGGCAATTATCAAATTCCGCAACGCCGCGTTGGTAGCTTCCATCGTTTCAATAGCATTACAAAGAGGACTTACGAAATAAGTTTCACTAGAAATAACCGGGCACCATCGCAGGACACTTGGCAATGATGAATTTGTCTCTAGAACAGTACGCTCCAACCACAAAGAAGCAAATTCATTTTTATCATCGCTATTATTACTACTATTATTATTATTATTATTATTGTCGTTATTTTTACTAATACCATTACTATTATTTTTAATAGACTTATCATTACCATCAACCTCTTCTTTGATAAATTCTTCGTAAGACTTGGATAGCGACAAGGTAGACGAAGTTATAGACTCCCTTAATTCTTTCTTCGGTGCGGGTCTTGAAAACCTGAACCGCTTGACGTCGTTCACCCGGTGGTAACGCAATACAGCCTCCGCTGTGATTGGCTTGCCACTTAGTCGATGCCGCTTCTCGTCCATTATCGGCTCAACTTTGTTTATTTGGACGTACTGGCGATTTGACTCGCACATTTCTTGAGTCGGCGGGGACAATTTGTTCATCTGCTCTGCGTTTGGAAGTTGGTTCAAAGTTCGTGAGCAAAAATCGCTCAAACGTTCGTACTCTTTACCGCGATAAATAAATACTTTGTTTTGCAAAAATGGAGGATGTCCGCGACCGTAGTACGCCACGCGGAAGTACTCAGGCTCCGGGCGCAATTGTTTAACAATTGAGTCGTAGAATTTGGCCATGCGCTTCAAAAGTTGGGACAGTTGCAAGTAGTCGTAAGTTACTTCTTCGTATTGTTTTATTAATTCTTTGCAAACAACCAGAGCACACTCCCACATCTTGCCTTTGTCGAAATAAATTATCATGTCATTGTAAAGAGCTTCTTTGAGCTCTCGGTGAGTTTGACACGCGGGATACCTGTTGGAACGCAGGAGAGACGACAGAGGTTGGTCACTCCAGTCGAGCAACAAACTGTGTAGTTTTAGTGTGTACGCAGCCTCGGTGTAATTGTCACATTCTAAATGAAGTTCACACAATTTATTGACGTATCTTATGTACATTTCTTTTCTGTTTATTTCTGAGTAGAAATCTAGCAGGTTAACTGTACACATCATCCGGTGCTCTTGAGATTCAGTGTTGATAATGTCACGGTACTGCAGTAATCGCTGAATTAAATTTGCGACAATGTTGACGAATCGCAGACCTTGCTCACGCATTGTCAAGTGGTTCTCGCACTGCATTTCCATTACTTGGATCCAGAGCAAACGGAACTGCTCATCACCTCGTCCCCCTTCTATTAAAACGTCCAATTGGGCTATCATCTCGTTCTCATACTCCGTGAAGTTCGCTTTTCTGTGAGCTGGATTACGCTTCGTGTCCCCGTAGCCTTCGGTTATGCGAGAGCTGTTAAACTCACACTGCATCATGTCGAAAAATATTGGAATTGTTACTTTACGCAATTCTGTTTCGGGGATTAAAGTCATCTCTAAAATTGGCCCGACTAAATTTGGAACGAAGAGAAATTTGTGCTGCCCTAAATTTATCCACATTGATTTGATCTCGAAAGCCATTTCTCTGATAAAAAATATTAAATAATTAATTTTTATATTAATAAAATTCGCATGACAAATGCCAAAAGGGCGTATTACAGCAGTTAGATAGGGTTTCATGGCAAAAGGGCGTATAAAAAAATTTTTTTTGCCATTCTTTTTAGAATCGCTCGAGATTTAAAGATCTGCAGAAAAAAAATTTTAACGCACTTCGAAAATTGATTTTTTTTTTAAATGTTTTATTAAATTCTAAAAAATCTTTAGAGGCGCTGTTGTATTGAATCTCAAAATTTTAAACGCGTTTTTTTCAAAACTATGTTTTCAAAAGCGGTACTCACGATTCCTCGAGAACTACTCAACCGATTTTGATGAAATTTTAGACAAGTCTTCGAGATATAATTTACAAGATCTTGAACGGAAGATTTTTTTTTTTTTTTTTCAATTACAACTATTTAAAAATTAAAAAAAAAAATCCTTGAAATTTTAGCCAAATTTTCAATTTTTTTGTAAAAACCACTGCCAAAAATCCAATTTTTTTTTTTTTTTTTTTTTTTTTTTTTTTTCCCTGTTCAAGACCTAGTTTGAAGTCTTAACTAGAGTACATATTTTTTTTTCTTTTGATATTTTTTTTTTCATTTTTAGCCTTAAAACAAGTTTACAAAACGATTGGTACAAAAAAAAAAATTATACACCCTTTTGGCATTTGGCACGCGAAATATTAAAAAAAGTTATTAAATAAATTACCTGCGCATGTCATTGTAACGTGATACAACCCGATTACGTTTAGCGACAGTTAATGTTTCCAGTTGAAGCGACGGTTGCGTAAGAAACGCAATGGCACAGTGGAAAAAATTCGACCAGACTTGATGCTCAAATTCTTCGAAAAAAAAGTCAAATATAGTGCCAGAAAATATCCTCAATGATTTTAAAATTACGCTGTTTTGCAGCATTATCATCTCGCTCCAGTCGGCCGAAAAAACGCTTCTCGATACGAGGTCTTTGAATACCAAAAGAATTTCCATTAAAAAGTCCAGTAAATCAAAACGCGTGACAAAGTGATCGGTGTAAATTTTAAAATGACCCTCAGTCATTTGTCGGAATATTGAAAGCATCACCGATACTAAATGGCCCACCAGAGGATCTTCTCGGTCCATTGATATCACTGTCTGTATTACTGTTCTCAGAGATATTAACATTATTTCTTTGATGTCAGACACTGTGGAGCCGATGTCTTTTCGAAATGTCAGTTCTAGAATGTCTGATAGAATTTTAACGCACAGCTCGACCTAAAAATATTTTAATATTTTAATAAATTATTAGTTGTATATTGTTTAAGGTAAAAGCCTCAATTATTGACACTTATACTGCGCATGCAGTAAAATTATTTAAATATTATAAAGCATACAATTAATTTCGATTATTAAATTTTATAAATTTTTCATATATTGTTAATTAAAAAAAAAAAAAAAAAATATAACTGGTGTTAAATTTATTTTTTTTTAATAATTAATAATTAATATTTAATATTTTGAACTGACAGAAATTTTTTTTTTTTTCAATTTTTTAATTAATTAAAATTTAATAAAAATTTATATGATAATTATTCTTATTACAGATAATTAAATATATTTAAAAATAATTTAGAGTGTCAATATTTAGACTCCTGTCAATAATTAGGGCTTTTACCTTAGTTGGAATAATAATTTGTAATTAATGTAAAAAATAAAAATAAAAATAATAAAAAAATAAAAAAAAAATGTAAGCATTTGGAAAATTGGAAAACTCATTCGTCAGCATTACCTCTTCAGAATAACCGCGTTGTTGATTGAGACGGTGACGGTTTTCGCCTAGAAGTCTGGCTACCTTTGCTACACTTTTCCCAGGCGTACCTGACAGTCCCTTTTACGCCAATAACCAAAACCAAACCAAACGCAAAATAGAAAATAATAAACAAAAATAAAACCTCACCCTCCCTCACATTTTTAATTATAAACATTTAAAACAAGTATAGTTAAACATTCCGTTAAAAAAAAAAAAAATATTTTTATCAGACATGAGAGACTTTTTTTTTAAGACTTGAAAAAGTTTTTAGCTTTAGAAATTTTTTTTTATACTTGGAAATAAATTATTTTAATAATTAGTCGACTTTGGTGCTTCTTGAAGTTGTTTTTCAACAGAAGATAAAGACTGTGCATAATTTTTTAATTGGAAAAATTTTAAAAACATTCTACTGTTGTTGATACAAGTATTAATATTGACTAAAAGTAACTACTGAGAGGGAGAGAAAAAAATAAAAAATAAAAATAATTTATCCACATGCATGCTACTCAAAGCCAAGCGAAAAAATGAAAATAAAATAAAATAAAATAAAAAATATATTTACAAAAAAAATAAATAAATTACCTCTTCTTTGGCTTCGAGGAGGTCTCTTACAAGTTTAACAATTTTCGGCAACAAAATCCCCCGACATTCGACATCAAGAAAGAGCGGGCTGTGGATAATGTCATTAACAGTCATCATTTTTTGCTTATTAAGCCTGCCAGGTGGTAAATGATCCAGTAATTCAGTTAAAATTAAACTTAATTGTTTCCCACTGTAGACTTGTAATAAATGCGGAATGGTAGAAGGAATGTATTTGAGACAAGCGCCTTGAACCGTTAAAATCTCCCCGGCCTCATTACTCATCAGGTTGACAAAAGAGTTTAAGAAGTCAGTGAGTGTCTGAGAGAACTCCTGCTGATTTTCATCAAACTCACTGAAGAGTAGCCTTGATTTAACGATAAAACGCATGCAGTACTGCAAACTCTTCATTGTTTTCAGTAGAACGTCGTATTTTTCTCCCTTGCTCGCATTCTCAATTCGCTTACGCATCACGGCGATTAATTTTTTGTACGCCAGTGTCGCCGAGAAGCTGTCAGATATATAAAGATCCAGCACAGGTTGGAAGTGCTGGTACTTACGATCGGAAACGAGTCCAATTATATAAAGAATGCACTCAAAAACCATGTCATCGTACAGGTCATTGTCGAAATTATTTATTAAGATATTGAAAAGCGCGTCAAGAACGTCCTGAAGAAATTTAACTACTTCCTCGCCGTCGACTTTCATCAAAGCAATCAGCGATTCTTTGAGATCGGTAGGACGCGACGCGCTGTTAAGCAGACCCAATAAATCGACATTTTGAGTCAACTTTGTTGAGCACACATTGGTGCTGATCAAAAATGTATCTTTGGAAGTCAAGGACAAAGGTCCTAGCACGGGTTTCTTCTCAATATTCAATTCAACCAACTCAGCACGTGTCGAAGGCAATTTTAAATAAGTCGTGTCGTTGTCCTCGTACTTCTTGTGGTCGAGTTTGTACACAAGTAACTCGTGATTGGTGTCTTGAAGCGTCGTTCCGTTACGTTGCATCAGCCTGACGTAGCTCAAGGCGAATGGCTTCTCCGACTTGTCTTTAGCTTCATTGGAACTGCGATGCTTGAAAGTGAACTTAAGATGCGCCAACTTGAATTCTTCTATTGGAATTGCTATCTTGAAGGTCTCACACCACCGAGGCTTATCCTCGTGGTAGTAAATTACACTCCGGTACTCATCGATAAACGGCGCTCCTCCTCCTAAAGTAATTACACCGGGAATAGCCACTCCGTGCTCGTTGCAAACTTTCACTGTTACTTGCACGTTTTTGTCCGTCGATTTTGAGCCTTTGCTGAACTCACCGTTTACTAGAGTCAAGTACAAGTCATTACGGACATCTCCGGGTAGTATCACTTCCGGGAATCCCATTTTTCGTGCTACAGACACGTTCCCGAGGACTAGATGCGGATATTCTTCGCGTACCTGTAATAAAAAATCATCATCTTTATTTTTATTCTTGTTACATAAGTATTTTATTACAAGATTGGGTTACTGATGCCTGAAGGTCGTTTTAATGTGGTAAATATTTACAAGTGGGGTCAATCATTTTCATTTTCATTTTTATTTTTTTTTTAACAAAATTTCTACAATTTTTTTTTTGAAAAATATATAAAAAAATGAACAATTAAAAAAAAAAAAAAATGACCATTCGGCAGCCGAAATGGATGTAGATTTCAGAATGAATAATAAAAAAAAAAAAAAAAAAAATCTTCTCAAAATAAAATCACTGCAACAGCAAATTTCATAATAAATGCATAGCGGAATAGGACTTAATTTATATAGACTACACACATAATGTGGTATTTAAATAAAAGCTTATTTAAAGAGCTTTCAGTTACAATTTACAGAGATTCAATACGTTATTCCATTCAAAAGTTATTCGAGTTAGAAAGTAGAGAAATGTGAATTTTTAAAATGTTGAAAATTTTGAAATCCTGGCATTTCTAAATTACTTGACCGATTAAGCTCATCTTCGAACTTGACTAAATATTATTTTCTTTAATTTAAATTTCATCAAGTTTAAAAATTTTGATTAACTTGGAAACTGTTGTTCTTAAGCAATTACTTAAAATTTGGGCGCTGATAATTCAAATCTCATAATCTTCAAAATTATTTGAAAAATATTGTAGAAAATATTTCTTTACAAGATAATTTTTCGAATAAAATTAATTCTGAATAGTTTTAAATTTATTTTTGAATTTTTTTTTTTTTTTAATCAATGAATGAATTAAGTTATACATAATTAATATTAATATTATTTTATTAAAAATAAATTTTCTTTATTTGAGAAATTTACTTCCATTTTGGCTACAGATTAGCCTTTTTTTTTTTTTTTTTTTTCCTAAATTGATCGTTTTATGTGTTTAAAAAAAAAAAAAATTATATCAAAAACATCAAAAAAAAGAGAAAGTATAAATTTTATCCAAAAACATGAGCCAAAATTTTTTCCAACTTTTCAAAGCAAAAAAACTATCAAAATCTTGATTTTTTTCTTTCACGATATTTTTTATCATAAATGCACCCTAAAAATAATTAAAATCAAAAAAGAAATTTGAAAATGTCAATTCTTCACCTAGTTATGACTAAAAATGGGTTTGACCCCACTTGTAAATAATTACCTTTAATATTACATATTTAAGTACCGAGTAAAGGATGTTAGGGCATTGAACCCGGTTATCGCTAAAAGATTATAGCGACACCCGACCAGAAATGTCATTGTAACTAGAGTTCATTTAAATCCATGTTATTATATTATATTTTACAATAACAAAACCAGGCATTAGCAACAGAAATAAAATATAAATAATACCTGCTTGGTATCACCTCTCAGTAATTTTAAACTCGCCCATAATCCTTGACCTCCAACGTGATTATTACTACTATTACCGCTATTTTTTTGTACACTCGTGTCTTTTTGAGCGAGAATTCTTCTGAGCGTTCCATCCAAACTTTCTTTCTCACAACATCTGGTTTAAAATAAAAACAAAACAAAAAGCAAACAAACAAAACAAACAAACAAAATATTTTTTTTTAGTAACTTTTCGTTATTTGATACTTTGTGAAATAAACACTGAGAAAAAAAAATTTATAATCTTCTTAATGGTACAGTAACTATTTTAGAACTAAGTATTGAATTAATTTTAATATCTAATTATTTATTACAGTGATCAGAATAATATAAATTAATCATAAAGCAATCGACCTCTGAGGTTAATTTCTAATGACTTGTGGCTGTTTTTTATTTTTGTTCGCATGAACTCAAACTTTTTTTTTTTAAGCTTTAAGAATAGCGCATAATTTTGCATCAAGGATTAATTCAATATAAAAATTATAAATTACGTAAATATTTTTAAAATTTCAGTTAAATAAATTTTTTGGTAATTATTTACAAGTGGGGTCAATCCATGCTAGCCCATGTTAAATTTTTTTTTTATCAAATTGATCAATTTTTTTTAAATTGTTCGTTTTTTTACGTACTTGTTGAATTTCTCTGAACAAAAATTGAATCTTAATTTACAAATTATTTTATTTAAGTCTCTATAACTTTAAGTTAACTAATTAACCTAGTGATATTTAATTGAAACTTAATGTGACAATCTTTAATAAAATTAAACTATAAAAACCTTATAACCCACAGATGACGTGAGAGAGACTTTTGTACTATTCAGAAAATTTATATTGTTCCTAATAAATTTATATTATTGTTCCTACTTTATTATATGATTCCTATAAAATCTATATTATTTTGTTCCTACTAAAAATTGATATGTACTGTTCAAATACATCCCTCTCTGTATTATATCGCGTTATAGATGCCTTAAGGGCGTATAATAAAAATTCTACTATTTTTTCTAAGTCCAAAAAAATTTTTAGTTTGAAGAAAAATTTTGTTTTCTTTTCTACACGTTTCATACAAAAATACGTTAATTCCCGAAAAAAAATTTTTTTATACGCCCTTATGACATCCGAGGTGGGTCCCGGGAGCCATAAGGGCGTATAACATTTTTTTTTTTGCATTTCTCTACATTTTAGACAAAACTACGTCGATTTCCCTTTATAAAAAAATTTTTTATACGCTCTTATGGCTTTTCACCGGGACCTTTTGCCGGTATACGCCCTTATGGCTCCTTATTTTATCATAAATGCGCCGTAAAATTTTTAAATGTTAATTTTTGACCTAGTTATGGCCCAAAATAAGGTTGACCTTACTCGTAAATAATTATCAAATTTTTTTTTCTCAGTAGAAAAAAAATAATTAAAATATCTTACTGAACAAAAGGAATGAAATGATGATGCTCAACATCTCCTTCAAGCTTTCCAGTGATGTACAAGGTAATATCCATAGCAGCGACGCCAAAAGGTCTCCGCATACTATCCGCATAATTTTTACTTTTAGCACTAGCTTGTACAACACTAGACCTACGATGATCAATTTCTCTGGGCTCCATGCCGCCGACGCGAATGACGTAGCAAACCAGATAAACTTTGTCACGCGTTAAATCCCTGGAACCAAGGTCAGTGAACAAGACCCGGAGGTTGTGGAGCTGGTCTATATCACGGGCCAAGCCTTCTTTGCTCCAGGAGACGACGTAGTTTTCAGCGATAGCCTTTCCTTCTTTGCTATCATAGAGCGTCAGAAGCAGCTCGACGTCCTCAGTCATCTTACAGACGAAATTACGCACGCTTACGAAGAACACATGAGAGTAGACAGGTACTTGAGGTTTCAACGACTTCTTCTTGGTGTCGGTTGTCGTCGTTCGGATTCTTTCCGACGCGATCTGGTGGTGGTAGTACAACTGGACGGTGCTTGTTTTCTCCGGGTCCAAGATATTTCCCTGGCTATCTCTCACTACCATGTCCAGACCCAACAGCTGATTGCCCGCGTCTATACAAGCCGTAGCCAATCGCTTTACATCCTTAAGCTCGTCGACTGTCAACGTCCCGCTTAAAATTTTGCTTCTGAAGCCAATCAATTCGAGTATTTGCTGTTGAATTGCTCCAAAGTTTAACGAGTTTATCTGCAATTCAAATTATTATTATATCTAACGTGACCTTAAATTTTATCAAGTGTTTAAAATAAAAATCCAGTCGCTTGGTCATCCACGATGAATTTAAATGACATAGAAAGCTTGTGACTCATACACAAGTCACTGATTTTTTTTTAAATCTTAAATACATTTGTTTTATTTTTAATTGAATTTTACGAAGAAAAATTACTTATTCTTACTCTTACTTTAAAATTAGATTTTATTTGAATTGTTAATCTCGATAATTAAACTTTTAAGAGTATCATTTAAAATTTTAAGAATAAATTTTAGATAAAATGATTTTTTTTTCTGATATTTAAAATAATGTAATATACTCAAGAAATATATTTTTATTTTTATAAACATTAATAAAATTGTTTAATTTATTATCCTGTAATATTTTTGACTAAATGTCACAATATTACTGATTTAATTTATTTTGGCTAAATTTCAAATCTTATTTTTCAAAATGCAAGTATATTAAAATATTATTGTTTTTTATAAATAATGTAATAAGATATTGTAAAAGGACGTTAAATTTATTTTTTAGTGACTCTGTTATTAGCCATTGCTGTTGGGTCTTTATGTAAAGAAATAAATAAATAAAATAGATTTCAGTTATCTTGAAACCACAATCAAGCTTTCCTGATTTATTTTATTGATTGTTCCGGTGAAATTAAAAAAAAAAATTTACGAAATTAAAATTAACAAATACTTGACAATTTTTTAATAAAAAATTAGATCTAGAAAATAATTTATAAAAAATTGTACTTTTAATTTTTTAAAGCCTCTAAAGATGGAATTTTTTAAATAAACTCTTGCTATAATTTATGAGTTAAAAAAATTAATAAAAATTATCAAGTCTTTCAATTTTAATGTCATAAAAATTCATGTAATTTTTAATAAAAAAGAACATTTTTTTTGGTTTTTAATTTTCATTGAAATCTGTAAGATAATAAAATAATTTTTTGCAATTAATTGAAATGAAAAAGATAACACTGTTAATTTTTTTTTTGTTTTTTAATTATTTAATTTTTTCTAGGCTCGCCAAATAAATTTTTTTCAATGCAATTTTCGAGCCAAAACTTCAAAATTAAAAAATTTATAATTTAAAGAATTTACCAATTGTTGTATAATGCCGATTGGCGTTCAAAGGAATAAATAAATTAATTAATTAATAAATGACTTGAGAAGATATTTAAAAATGAACATAATTTAAAAGAAAAGATAACACTGAAGTTAACAGTCAGTTGTCAATTTAAAAAATTTTTTTAATAAATTAATTACAATAAAAAAATGCTTCTAAAAATTTTCACTTGTAATTTTTATTAATTTTCACATGTGAAACTTTTTAATAATTTAACTAAAATTAAAAAAATTTTTTTAACAAATTAATTACAATAAAAAAATGCTTCTAAAAATTTTCACTTGTAATTTTTTTAAATTTTCACATGTGAAACTTTTTAATTAAATTTTTTTTTAAATAATTTAATTGCTATAAAATTTCAAAAAAAATTTTTAATATCTGTCAACTTCAGTGTTATAAGAAAAGAGTCATGAGACATACGGTATTTAAAATACCTTGAGTTTAAAATAAATCAAGTAGTTAGTCATAAATAAAATAGTTGTAATTGTTATCATTATTATTATTACAATAGTAAATACTTACAACATATAAATGTTTCCAATGATGTCCCCATTCTCGTAATACACTTGTTATTTCATGCATCAATACATCAGAATTAACAGGCTGTAATAGTATGTGTGTATACGATTTAGGAAACATACCCTTGGATCCCTTGTGCTTATTTCTACCATAGTACCAATTATCACATTCACCAATTATTTCTATTACGTCCCCTACAGTTAAATTAAGAGTGCGATCTCCATGGTGCCAATAATTATAAATAGCTGTAACAAAATAAACAGATTAATAAAAGAGTGAAACAACTTGCTGACAATTTATAGATACTTGTAATAGTATATTTAATTGATGATTTAGCGAGTGTTAGGCACCACCCAGGATGTTGACGTCAAGTATATTATTTATTATCTGTATTCTGTGTCTAATAAAATGTTAAATTTAATAAAGTAATTATTTAAGTACTTACCTACGGCATTGTAGCCGTCTTTTTTTCTCCACACTGTCATTGTTATGGCTATTCAATGATTTTAATTATCATTTTTTGTTATGACTGATATATTTATTGTATCGCACTTGTGTTTGGGTGTTGGAAAAATAGTGTTATAAAAGTACGTGAGTACGGTGAAGAAAATAATTAACCAACACGCAATGTATATTGTATATTGAGTGTTTGGTGTATGTAATGCTAATGAATAGAGTACGGGAGGTAAGCACTTGTGTATTGGTGATAAATGCCTCACTAGGGTCTACTGTATTTACGTACTACACACTACACCGATTATGCCTTTACAAAATATATGTTTGTACGTAATTCAGTCAGCCGCTAGCGACATCTGTCGGACAATATTTATTGTTCTTTATTAAAATAATTTATAAATAATTATTAATTATAAGATCACGAAGGGGAGAACTTTTATTTAATTGATAATTTTTTTTTTTTTTTTTTAAGTGTTATTTCTTCTTATGATTAATTTCTTTATTAAAGAAATTTTAAATAAAATTTATTCTTGAAATTATATACTAGTTAAGTAATTTTTAAAAAATTAATTTAATTAATTTTTTAATTTTATTTAATAAAAAAATTTCTTCCAAAAAAATATTTTTAAAAAATTGTATTTTTTATTTTTTTTTAATTTCTAGATGTCAATTTTTTTTATCATTGTTTTTTGCTATAATTTATTTGTTATAAAATTTTTTTAATTATTAAATATGTGCAACCTTAATTGTCATAATTAATTTTTTTTTAATTTTATTCATTTTCTATTTAAACAGAATGAAAATTAAGTTAGCCGACATCTTAAAATTTAATAACATTAAAGTTGGCTGTCACTTGACAATTTTTTAATTTTTTTTAATAAATAAATTTGTTCCAAAAAATTATTTTTAAAAAATTGCATTTGTAGTTTTTTAAAATTTCTAAATGTCAATTTTTTTGCCATAATTTATTTGTTACAAAAATTCTTAAAATTATCAATTATCTGCTAACTTTATTTTCATAAACATTTTTAAAATTTTTTTATTGAAAAATTATTTAAAAAAAAATTTCACATGTAGAAAATTAAAAAAATTACACATGCAATTTTTAAAAATATTTTTTTGTTCTAATTTAATTATTAAAAAAATCAAAAAATTAAAAACGTCAGTGATATCTTTGGTGAAAAAATTTTCAGATAGTAGCTAGTATAATCCAGATTATACTGGGTGATATCTGGATTATACTAGCTACTATTTGAAATTTTTTTTCACTCAGTTTAATCGGGGATTATATCCAGTGTCATCTTGTTCTTTCCGTGTATTGAAATTTTTAATTAATCATATTAATAGTATAATTAAATAAAAATAAATTTTTAATTGTAATTTAAAAAAAAAATTAAAAATTAAATAAATAATAAAATTTTTTAAATTAATTAGTAGGATAATAAAGAAATAAAAGTAAAAAAGTAAAAAAAAAAGTTATTTCATGAGGCGTTTATTGAATAGCCATTAAATTATTTAAACAGCATCAGCACTTCTTTGACCAGTAACTGCACGGTGATTTTTGGATAACCAGTCAGCGTGTTCTTGGTAAGGAGCCTCCAAGAGTGGCATATCCTTCCACAAATCTGGGGTCAGATAAGCGTAGGTCTTGGCGATGGCTGCGTAAGTAGCCTTGGCGAAGTTACCAAGAGTACAAGTAGAACCACGAGCGGAGGTGTAGCAGTCCTCGATACCAGCCATCTGAAGAAGCTTCTTGGGGACTGGGGCCGACACAATACCAGTACCTCTCGGAGCCGGGATCAAACGTACTTGGACTGATCCACATTTGCCGGTTACCTTGCAAGGTACGGTGTGGGGCTTACCGATCTTGTTACCCCAATATCCACGACGGACTGGAACTACTGATAGCTTGGCCAAGATAATGGCACCACGGATAGCAGTAGCAACTTCTTTGGAGCACTTTACTCCGAGACCGATGTGGCCGTTGCTGTCACCAATAGCGACGAAAGCCTGTTGGAAATTAAATTTTTTAGAATTTTATGATAAATTTTAGTAATAATAAAAAAAATTATGAAAATTAATTTAACATATATTTAATAATTTTAATAATTTTATAACAAACAAATTACGGCAAAAAAAGTTAGAAAAAAAAATTGACGTAGAAATTTTAGAAAATTAAAAATGCAATTTTTTCATCAAAAATTGTAAAATTACTGCTAACTTTAATTTCATAAAAAAAATTTAACATGTAGAGATTAAAAAAAAAAAAAGATAAGAGCAATTTTTTATAATTAATTTATTTATTAAATTAAATCGAAGTAAAGCAAAATGTCTGCTATTTTAGTGTCATAATTAACAGACATTAAAATTGTTTTGGATTTTATTTTATAAATTAATAAAAAATTATTTTTAAATAATTGCATTAATAATTTTTTTTAATTTCTACATATGGAATTTTTTTTTTAAAGGTATAATTGATTTTTGTAAAATTCTACAAAATTATCAAATGTCTCTCAATTTCCGATAATAATAAAATAATAAAGTCACCCGATTAATTTTTTAATTTTTTTTCATTTATTAAATGAGAATTAAAAAAAAATTTTTTTTAAATTGCAAATATAATTTTTCAAATTTTTTTCTTTTTAACAATTTTTTCAATAAAAAAAATTCTAAAAATTTTTAAATGGCGTCAATTTCCGAATTATGAAATCAACAGATTAAGTATTTTATATTAATTTATAAAAATGAATGTTACCTTGAATCTTGTACGCTGTCCGGCACGGGTCTGTTTTTGGACCGGCATGATCTTAAGGACCTCATCTTTTAGAGATTGTCCAATAAAGTGATCAACTATATCATACTCCTTAATGGGCAAGGAGAAGAGATATAAATCTTCTAGAGAACGGATTTTTCCGTCTCTGACCAAACGTCCCAGCTTGGTTACTGGGATCCATTCCTTTGGTCTTCCTTGCCTCGACCACGTCCGCGTCCACGACCGCGACCTCCTCGTCCACGGCCACCACGTCCTCCGCGGTCGCCGGTACCACCTCGTGAGCCAAAACCTCCACGGAAGCCACCTCTGACGGCTGGAGCTGTGTCCGCCATCTTAAAAAAAATTCAGTTATTTTAATTAAATTTGCAAATTTTTCAAAACTTTTATCGAAAATTAAATAAAAATAATAATAACACAACTTTAGTAGAATAAGTAAATTATTGATTATATCAATTACTTAACCAAACTTTTTATACACGTGGTGATTTTTATGAGTAAATTAATAATTTAGAGATTTTATTGAGCATTTTTTTTATTTTATGCACAGAAAAAATTATCTGACTGATTTTAATGATTGTTTATTTATTTTTAATTATTTATTATATTAAAATATTAAATAATTGAAGAAGACTTACATTTTCAATCGTTTCGGATATACAGTTACGAAAGGAAAGAACGATAAAAGAGATAGAAATATATGGCTTGCATTTACTTTCTCTTCTACGAAGTAGGTGGCGCTAAAATTCAAATCGGTACAGTAGGGATTCCCATGTTTTTATGAATTCAAAAAATTATATATATAATTACACTGAAATTTTGAAAAATCTAAAAGACAATAAATTTAGCTGTCGAGTTACCATTTTTTTAATTTATTTTAACAAATAATAATGGCAAAAAAAAATTATTAAAAAAATGGACTTGCAGAAATTTTAATAAATTAAAATTAAATGCAATTATTTTTTCAAAAAAAAGTTTACTTATTAAAAAATTTTATTTTTATTACTTATCAAATAGAAAAAAAAAAGGTCTGCTGATTTCAGTATAATTTAAAAAAAATATTCAGAAATTAATTTAATTATAAAAATTTCAAAAATTATCTAAACTAATTATTAATTTTAGCACCATTATAATTAATGAAATACAATATTAAGTATAAAAAAAAAATAAGTAGAGATTAATAAAACAAAAGTAGATTGATTAATATTTTCCACAGCTGAATGGTTGCACACATAGACAAATGTTATCACTGAAGAAATGTATTAATAAATATTATATATTAACAAAGTAAAACACAAACAAGTTTCAAAATCACATTAAATACATTACAGCAATTATAAATTTTTTAATTGAAATAGTTACGCATTTAATAACGAGAATAGTTAATAATGAAGAGATGAAGGTCATTGGTACAATAAATAATTAGTATAGCTACGAGTATGAGTGATGACAACAATTATATTTGCTCAGTGCAATATTTACTGTTTAATTATTCTTATTAAATAATTACGGTAAATTTTAGTCAAATAATAGCAAGAGCTATAAACTATTTGAATCTCTGAGCGAATAAAGATGTGACGCTAAAAATCGTCATTACATATAAATTACAACGACTGGCTATTATTTGAAATATAAAGAAATTAATTAATATTAATGAGCATGAGCGTGAAGCGATATATATCTATTCCATTTGGAGAATTGTCTGGTTTGTCTAGATCCGTTCGATGAATTTAAGCTGGTTTTATAAATTTCTCAAGGATATGCTGATACTGGGGAAGAAAAAAAAAAAACACTTTTACTAAATCTGCTAATTTCGCGCTTTTTTTTTTTTTTTATCTGCAAAGATAAATTTTTTTTTTATTTTTTAATATTAAATAACATTTATTTTAATTTTAAATTAATAAATCTTCAGTCCTGTAATTAAATTAATTTATATTTAAACAATTATTTTCTTCTTTTAACTCATGAAACTTTATGCCAAATAAATCAGCACCGAAATTATTGATTTTTTTTTTTTAAATTATTCACGTTGCGTAATTAGTGTAAGCTATAATAATAATATTAACAAGCGTCGAAAAATAAACAGTATTTAAAATACAAAAGAAGAAATATTGAATGAAGTTAATTTATATTTTATAACCGAACAAATAGATCTTTTGTCAACCCCTCTAAAACTCAGAGAAAGACCTTTTATCTATTTTTCCATTTTTTTACTCTATCCCCACATCCTCGACGTATCTCACCCCCCGACCTTCTGTTCATTCTGTTCTCTCTTGCTCACTACTCTCTTTTCTCGAATATTATACACGTAAACGGGGACTGTATTGAGCGCGTTAACTCGAGCGACGGTCGCGTTTTACGCGCAGAAACTCTCCCGATATAAAGATCGTAGCGGCATTTTTTACGAGTGCTTTGACACAGGAACCAGATAGATAGATATATAAATATATATTATCATTAAATATTAAATATAAAGGTACAATATTAAATATAAGGACACCTATTCAGATACTCGGCCGCTGAGCGGTCCATCTCGTGTCTGAATCAAAAGTGTTTTACAAAATTAAAATTAGTTTTATAAAATTTATATTTAAAATTATTAAAAGTTAAAATAAAAAAAATTAGTGGTGATTATTCTCTAAATTTTAATAAATTGTTTGCACATGTGAGAGTTATTTATTACCTAATTAAAGCTATTTTATTTAATAAAATAATCAAATATTAATTTATGCTAGTTTTTATAATGTCGATTCGAACGTGTCAGTAACAAGTTTTTTTTTTTTTCTATTCAAATAAATTATTTTATCAAATAATTATTTTTTTGATTTATTAAATTATAACAAAAAAATATTTTTTAAAAATTGCATATGTAATTTTTAAAATTTTCTATTTGTACAATTTTTTAGTTTAATTTTTGTAAAAATAATTTTTCAATAAAATAAATTATTAAAATTTTTAACTTAATTTTTATCATTTATATTGTTTATAATCTTTTAAAGTTATGACGTTAATAATTTAAATAAAAAATCACAAGTCGTTGATCCACGTGGTGTATTGATTTTCTCAGAGCGTCACCAGTTGTAACATAACTATCACTAGTTGACGCAAGTTTTAGAGCCAGACCACGATTTTGAATAAACATTCATTCAGTTTTTATTCTTTTTTTTTTTTTACATAATGGAATTGTGAAATAAATTCGGCTGTACTTAATTTTTTACCCGGTCTTTCACTTTTATCAGTGTCTGTTTTGTGTAAAAAAAAAATTAGGTCTACTCGTCCACTGATTTCACGCAACACTTTTTACTAAAATCGATTTCTTATATTAAATAGGAAATCCCGTATCGTAATTGTTAAATCGAACTTCTTTAATTATTCTTCCCTTAAGGGTAAGCCAGTCCCATGGCTAAGCGAGTTCTCGTCCGGCAAGTATTGTGAGTCGTCGGTCTTTGAAGCAATCGGTCCGACAATTTGATTGAAAAGTTGAATCAAAAATATTGATATTAGTAAAATCTGTTACTTAGTTAACTAATTTACTCACGTAATAATAATTTCTCCGAAAAAACATTCTCAACTGCAAAAAGAAAACGCAGTGGGAATGGTTTAATATCACCTGAAGATAATTCTAAAATTTCTAAAATGATTACTCAAAAAGCTATGGATCATACCGTCCCATTAGCAAACAGATTTGACCCACTTGCTGAGGACAGCATGGAAACTAACGACAATAAAACATCAGATAGTCAACAACAACCACCAGCAGCACGCACACAAAAATTACCACCGAAAAAAGAGAAAAAACCTCCACCAATCACTATACACGGTAAGGTTAATGACCACATAAAAATAATCGAAATCATAAAATGTTTAGTTAAAGAACAATTCTACATAAAATATCACCAACACCACTCCGAGATTTTCACGACATCAATGGTAGATTACACTAACTTAGTAAAGCACTTGAAAGACACAAAAGTTAAGTTCCACACATACTCACTAAAAAATGAAAAAAAGAAAACCTTTGTCATCAAAGGCCTACATGAAGTAACCAAACCAGAACAAATACAAACTGAACTACAAGAAATTGGCTTCAAAAATACGCAAGTTAGTTTAATGAAAGGAACTAAATACCCAATATTTATGGTCGCAGTCTCAGCTGATACTCACCTTAAGCACATCAAACAAAAGGCACAATTTCTGTGTAATACTAAAATTAATTGGGAAAACTACGAAACCAAAAGAAGAGCCTCACAATGTCATCGTTGTCAAGAATGGGGACATGCGACAGTTAATTGCTTCGCTGAACCAGCTTGCTTGAAGTGTGGTGAGGCACATCTGACTAAAGAATGCCAAAAACCGGCAACAATACCAGCCAAATGCGCCAACTGTGGTGGAGATCATCCGGCAAACGCTACGATCTGTGATTCTTATCACAAAAGACTGCAGCAGATAGCAAATAGATCAGCTAACACGAAACAAACGACAAAACAACCAAGCACGAGAGGATACGCCATACTAAACATAAATGATCAGCAACATTTCCCGCCACTCCGAGCTAAGCCAGCGGAATACAGCAACAACTTTTGGCTCAACAGCGGTATACAACACAATAACTCAAGTATGACACCTAACCAAGAAAGACTAAATAATATTAATAATAATTATCAACACGTAAGTAACGAAATGTCAGACTTCTTAGAGCTTACTAAGGTAATTAAAAATATTAATCAACTCGTTGATATAAAAAAGATGTTAGAGCTAGCTAAACAACTCAATAAAAATCTACAAGATTGTACAACACAGACTGAAAAATTTAATGCATTTGTAAATTTTACAGCTAATCTAGAAATACCATAGATAACATAAAAGTTTGTAGCTGGAACGCAAACGGTTTAAAAAATAAAATAGGAGAAGTTATCCAATTTTTAAGTAGTTATAAAATAGATATATTTTTAATTAATGAAACTAGATTAAGCGATAAAGATAAATTTAAAGTCAAAAATTATAATTGTATACGTAAAGACAAAAGTTACACAGCAGGCGGAGTTACAATATTAATAAAAAAAGATTTAGCATATAAAGAACTTAGCATAAACAACAGTATTACTATAGAATGCATCTCTATTAGATTAGCAAGTAACATTTGTATAATTGCAGCATACAATAGCCCTGCTAATAATTTTTCAAGTCAAGATTTAGATTCTGTTCTAGGTATTGGTGATAAAGTATTGTTGGTTGGGGATCTCAACGCCAGACATCTTAGCTGGAACAATCACATTAATAATAACAGAGGACTAACGATATTCAACTACACTCTTACTAATAATTGTAGTATTATTTTTCCAGACGAACCAACACATTATCCCACTAATAACACCACTCCCACTACAATAGACATTGCTATAAATAAAAACGTCAGCCAAATATCAGATATGACAGTATTGCATGAACTCAACTCAGATCATACACCGGCTGTACTTGAACTAGGATCACAAGAAAGAAACTACGCTCAGAAAACAGCCTTTAACTACAAAAAAGCGGACTGGGATACCTTTAGAAAACATCTTGACCAGAAAACAATCCTTACATCAACAATTAAAACAAATGATGAATTAGATAACACAATACTAAAATTTACCTCAGACATCTGCAGCAGCATGGATAAAAATATTCCAAAAACAACTTTTAAAAATCTGCAAGATAAATTACCATATTGCATATTGCGAATGATCAAGCAAAGAAATCATCTCAGGAAAATCTGGCAGCGGTCTAGGCAAAACAAAGATAAAGCTGAAGTAACAAGACTCACTCATCAAATAAGAACAGCTATAATTAATCACAGAAATGAAGAATGGTCTGACAAACTAAAAAAGCTGAATCCTAGTGACAACTCACTGTGGAGAATGACTAAAGTATTAAAAATGGAAGACAATAACATCCCATCGCTGGTAAAAAATGGAGCTGAAGCGTTCACTGACTACGATAAAGCTAATATGTTAGCAGATCAATTTGAACAAGTTCACAACATAGATCTAGTTAATAATACAACTGAGCAAGAAGGAATGATAAAACAGGTACAGGAGTACCTAGAAAAAACCAACAATGAGAGCTGGGACAAATTTATAACATCACCACGAGAACTGTCGACTATAATCAGGAAATTGCCTTCTAAAAAAGCACCAGGGCAAGATACAATACAGAACATAGTCCTCAAAAACTTATCTCGTAAAGCACTTGTACAACTCACATATATAATAAATAACTCCATTAAACTATTCTACTTTCCACAGCAGTGGAAAACTGGACAAATTGTGCCAATTAAAAAACCTGGCAAAGTAAGCACTGACCCAAGCAGCCATCGCCCAATCAGCCTTCTCCCAACGATGAGTAAAGTATACGAAAAAGTCATTCTTCAGAGACTCATTCAACATGATAAAACCAATAATATCCTTGCAGATCATCAGTTTGGATTCAGAAGTAAACACAGCACAGTACAGCAAGTTACGAGAATAGTGAACGATATCTCAGTTAACTTCAACAAAAACCTAGTAACAACCTTGTTACTACTTGACATTGAAAAAGCATTTGATTAGATGGACTAATTTATAAACTGATAAAGTACGATTACCCACTGACAATCATTAAACTTATTCATTCATATCTATCTGACAGGCACTTTGCTGTCTCTGTTAATGGTACAATATCAACCAAAAGGAAAATCAAAGCTGGTGTACCGCAAGGCTCTGTTATTGGTCCTATACTATTCAATATTTATCTCAATGACATACCTACCTTTCCTAAAACAAGCACATCACTATTTGCTGATGACACAGCCATTTATGCACACTCATTCAGTGCCATCACCGCTGCCAAACAACTGCAGGTGCACATTAACATACTAGAAAAATTCTATACCAAATGGAAAATTTCCCTAAATGCATCCAAGACTGAAGTGATAACCTTTGCCAAGAAGGCAAATAACACGAGAATAATACAGCCAATAAAAGTATACAGCCACAGCATAGAACCAACAAATACTGTCAAATACCTAGGCGTTCATCTAGATCCCAAACTGACGTATCAGACTCACATCAAGCAAGCAATTAAAAAAGCCTTCACTGTACAGAAAAAAGTGTATCCTCTCATGGTTAAGGGCTCTACACTATCAATTAAAACTAAAAAGCTAATTTATACAATGATTCTTAGACCTATCCTAACTTATGCAGCTCCAGTGTGGTGTGGTGCATCGCCAACCAACTTATCACTACTCCAAAGATACCAAAATAAGTGCCTTAGACTTATTCTCTCAGAAAATAGATATGCTAAAATAAGTAATATGCACAACACTGCTGATATGATGTTAATAAAAGATTATATCTTCAAACTAGCTAACACCTTTTATGAAAAACATTTAAATAACAACAACTTGACTAAAAATATCACTAAAATCAGAAAATATAATATACCTCATACGTTTAAGCATAAACTACCATACCAAAAATTAGATATATTTAATAATACAGATACCTAAACAACAGATATAAATGCTAACCGCCAAACAGCATGCAGACATATGTCTGGAGAAATTCCCAACCACAGGTTTTTGCACAAATTTTCCTGTATCAAAGTCAATTACTACTGCTTTTGCGATAATACTGTACTCGAAACTTAAAATACAAAACATTAGATAATAAGATAACAACTTAGTGTAAAATAAAATGTTAGATTAAGCTTAAACTTAAGCAGGAGCTACAAAAATGAATAAATTATAAGTGCAACATTGTAAATATTGTACAAATAATATCTTATTTAATAAATAAACTTATAAAAAAAAAAAAAAAAGCTAAGCGGTACAACGCTTATCATATTTGCTTGGGACTGGTGAGGCGTGGGTTCGAGTCTCGGTGTGAGCTGAAATTTAATTTTCAGTGAACATTGGTACTCGTAACTCACGCCGGGCTGTTCGGTTTGGGTTTTTCGATGGTTTCCCCAAACCCTGTGCTACCGGTGGGGCACAGGCGAATTCAACTATTTGAACTTTTTTTTTTTTTATTTTTTTATCTATTGTGATGAATTCTTGTTTGTTCGATTAAAAAAAACGTTTGTACGATCGTATTTTTTTTTATAATCAATTTTTTAATATCATTACACCCACGCTCCTTTCCACATGTTCAAATAAATATTGCTGCGCATGCGCGAACATTGGATTAAATTTACTCGGATTGTTGAATATGTAATACAACATAATAAATAATAATAATAATAAATTTTTTCATTAACATCTTTTATCTATGATTATTTTGAAAAAAATATTAGCATAACGGTGCTCTTCTAAGTGATTTTCTATCTGGACAACATGCGTTTCCGCCTTTAATCACTCCAAATTAAAATATCCATTATGGTGGAAATTTGTGGAGTTTATGGAGGGTAGAGCTATCCTCGGATATCTCTACTCTCCATAATAATGTGAGCAACTTTTTGAATTAATATGATCGCGAAACTAATTTCGCAGAAGCTGATCGTTGGGTAAGTGGTTAAACAACTAATTTTTATGTTGTTTGTACGTTATTCAGTCAGCCGCTAGCGACATCTGTCGGACAATATTTATTGTTCTTTATTAAAATAATTTATAAATAATTATTAATTGTAAGTTCACGAAGGGGAGAACTTTTATTTAATTGATAATAATTTTTTTTTTTTTTTTTAAGTGTTATTTCTTCTTATGATTAATTTTTTTATTACAGAAATTATAAATAAAATTTATTCTTGAAATTATATACTAGTTAAGTAATTTTTAAAAAATTAATTTTTTAATTTTATTTAATAAAAAAATTTCTTCCAAAAAAATATTTTTAAAAAATTGTATTTTTTATTTTTTTTTAATTTCTAGATGTCAATTTTTTTTATCATTGTTTTTTGCCATAATTTATTTGTTACAAAAATTCTTAAAATTATCAATTATCTGCTAACTTTATTTTCATAAACATTTTTAAAATTTTTTTTTATTGAAAAATTATTTAAAAAAAAAATTTCACATGTAGAAAATTAAAAAAATTACACATGCAATTTTTAAAAAATATTTTTTTGTTCTAATTTAATTATTAAAAAAAATCAAAAAATTAAAAACGTCAGTGATATCTTTGGTGAAAAAAATTTTCAGATAGTAGCTAGTATAATCCAGATTATACTGGGTGATATCTGGATTATACTAGCTACTATTTGAAATTTTTTTTCACTCAGTTTAATCGGGGATTATATCCAGTGTCATCTTGTTCTTTCCGTGTATTGAAATTTTTAATTAATCATATTAATAGTATAATTAAATAAAAATAAATTTTTAATTGTAATTTAAAAAAAAAATTAAAAATTAAATAAATAATAAAATTTTTTAAATTAATTAGTAGGATAATAAAGAAATAAAAGTAAAAAAGTAAAAAAAAAAGTTATTTCATGAGGCGTTTATTGAATAGCCATTAAATTATTTAAACAGCATCAGCACTTCTTTGACCAGTAACTGCACGGTGATTTTTGGATAACCAGTCAGCGTGTTCTTGGTAAGGAGCCTCCAAGAGTGGCATATCCTTCCACAAATCTGGGGTCAGATAAGCGTAGGTCTTGGCGATGGCTGCGTAAGTAGCCTTGGCGAAGTTACCAAGAGTACAAGTAGAACCACGAGCGGAGGTGTAGCAGTCCTCGATACCAGCCATCTGAAGAAGCTTCTTGGGGACTGGGGCCGACACAATACCAGTACCTCTCGGAGCCGGGATCAAACGTACTTGGACTGATCCACATTTGCCGGTTACCTTGCAAGGTACGGTGTGGGGCTTACCGATCTTGTTACCCCAATATCCACGACGGACTGGAACTACTGATAGCTTGGCCAAGATAATGGCACCACGGATAGCAGTAGCAACTTCTTTGGAGCACTTTACTCCGAGACCGATGTGGCCGTTGCTGTCACCAATAGCGACGAAAGCCTGTTGGAAATTAAATTTTTAGAATTTTATGATAAATTTTAGTAATAATAAAAAAATTATGAAAATTAATTTAACATATATTTAATAATTTTAATAATTTTATAACAAACAAATTACGGCAAAAAAGTTAGAAAAAAATTGACGTAGAAATTTTAGAAAATTAAAAATGCAATTTTTTCATCAAAAATTGTAAAATTACTGCTAACTTTAATTTCATAAAAAAAATTTAACATGTAGAGATTAAAAAAAAAAAAAGATAAGAGCAATTTTTTATAATTAATTTATTTATTAAATTAAATCGAAGTAAAGCAAAATGTCTGCTATTTTAGTGTCATAATTAACAGACATTAAAATTGTTTTGGATTTTATTTTATAAATTAATAAAAAATTATTTTTAAATAATTGCATTAATAATTTTTTTTAATTTCTACATATGGAATTTTTTTTTTAAAGGTATAATTGATTTTTTGTAAAATTCTACAAAATTATCAAATGTCTCTCAATTTCCGATAATAATAAAATAATAAAGTCACCCGATTAATTTTTTAATTTTTTTTCATTTATTAAATGAGAATTAAAAAAAAATTTTTTTTAAATTGCAAATATAATTTTTCAAATTTTTTTCTTTTTAACAATTTTTTCAATAAAAAAAATTCTAAAAATTTTTAAATGGCGTCAATTTCCGAATTATGAAATCAACAGATTAAGTATTTTATATTAATTTATAAAAATGAATGTTACCTTGAATCTTGTACGCTGTCCGGCACGGGTCTGTTTTTGGACCGGCATGATCTTAAGGACCTCATCTTTTAGAGATTGTCCAATAAAGTGATCAACTATATCATACTCCTTAATGGGCAAGGAGAAGAGATATAAATCTTCTAGAGAACGGATTTTTCCGTCTCTGACCAAACGTCCCAGCTTGGTTACTGGGATCCATTCCTTTTGGTCTTCCTTGCCTCGACCACGTCCGCGTCCACGACCGCGACCTCCTCGTCCACGGCCACCACGTCCTCCGCGGTCGCCGGTACCACCTCGTGAGCCAAAACCTCCACGGAAGCCACCTCTGACGGCTGGAGCTGTGTCCGCCATCTTAAAAAAAATTCAGTTATTTTAATTAAATTTGCAAATTTTTCAAAACTTTTATCGAAAATTAAATAAAAATAATAATAACACAACTTTAGTAGAATAAGTAAATTATTGATTATATCAATTACTTAACCAAACTTTTTATACACGTGGTGATTTTTTATGAGTAAATTAATAATTTAGAGATTTTATTGAGCATTTTTTTTATTTTATGCACAGAAAAAATTATCTGACTGATTTTAATGATTGTTTATTTATTTTTAATTATTTATTATATTAAAATATTAAATAATTGAAGAAGACTTACATTTTCAATCGTTTCGGATATACAGTTACGAAAGGAAAGAACGATAAAAGAGATAGAAATATATGGCTTGCATTTACTTTCTCTTCTACGAAGTAGGTGGCGCTAAAATTCAAATCGGTACAGTAGGGATTCCCATGTTTTTATGAATTCAAAAAATTATATATATAATTACACTGAAATTTTGAAAAATCTAAAAGACAATAAATTTAGCTGTCGAGTTACCATTTTTTTAATTTATTTTAACAAATAATAATGGCAAAAAAATTATTAAAAAAATGGACTTGCAGAAATTTTAATAAATTAAAATTAAATGCAATTATTTTTTCAAAAAAAAGTTTACTTATTAAAAAAATTTTATTTTTATTACTTATCAAATAGAAAAAAAAAGGTCTGCTGATTTCAGTATAATTTAAAAAAATATTCAGAAATTAATTTAATTATAAAAATTTCAAAAATTATCTAAACTAATTATTAATTTTAGCACCATTATAATTAATGAAATACAATATTAAGTATAAAAAAAAATAAGTAGAGATTAATAAAACAAAAGTAGATTGATTAATATTTTCCACAGCTGAATGGTTGCACACATAGACAAATGTTATCACTGAAGAAATGTATTAATAAATATTATATATTAACAAAGTAAAACACAAACAAGTTTCAAAATCACATTAAATACATTACAGCAATTATAAATTTTTTAATTGAAATAGTTACGCATTTAATAACGAGAATAGTTAATAATGAAGAGATGAAGGTCATTGGTACAATAAATAATTAGTATAGCTACGAGTATGAGTGATGACAACAATTATATTTGCTCAGTGCAATATTTACTGTTTAATTATTCTTATTAAATAATTACGGTAAATTTTAGTCAAATAATAGCAAGAGCTATAAACTATTTGAATCTCTGAGCGAATAAAGATGTGACGCTAAAAATCGTCATTACATATAAATTACAACGACTGGCTATTATTTGAAATATAAAGAAATTAATTAATATTAATGAGCATGAGCGTGAAGCGATATATATCTATTCCATTTGGAGAATTGTCTGGTTTGTCTAGATCCGTTCGATGAATTTAAGCTGGTTTTATAAATTTCTCAAGGATATGCTGATACTGGGAAAAAAAAAAAACACTTTTACTAAATCTGCTAATTTCGCGCTTTTTTTTTTTTTTTTATCTGCAAAGATAAATTTTTGTTTTATTATTTAATATTAAATAACATTTATTTTAATTTTAAATTAATAAATCTTCAGTCCTGTAATTAAATTAATTTATATTTAAACAATTATTTTCTTCTTTTAACTCATGAAACTTTATGCCAAATAAATCAGCACCGAAATTATTGATTTATTTTTTTTTTTTAAATTATTCACGTTGCGTAATTAGTGTAAGCTATAATAATAATATTAACAAGCGTCGAAAAATAAACAGTATTTAAAATACAAAAGAAGAAATATTGAATGAAGTTAATTTATATTTTATAACCGAACAAATAGATCTTTTGTCAACCCCTCTAAAACTCAGAGAAAGACCTTTTATCTATTTTTCCATTTTTTTACTCTATCCCCGGGTTATGAAAACTTGTTAGAATACAAAAGAGTGAACAGGACATGGCTCACGAAAATAATTACGAATAAAAAGTGAAATAATACAACATATCTCTTGTAAACCTTTACAATTAATAGTTACAGAAAAGAAAGCAGCTCTATAACTCAATAACAGTTTAAACTCAACAGAGGAATTGAAACAGGCAACCTATACTGAAATAACCTAAAAATTAAATGGCAGAGCAGTGTCTGCTCATGTCAACGCTACCCTCCCGCCAAAACCAAGCACAACAAACTCTTTCCAAAATGAACCCGATAACCATCCCTGCAGGAACTTCAAACAACAACCTTAAAAATGTCCGTCTTAACGTCAAACCTAAAACACAACAAACCAACAAAATAATTCCAACATTCACCAACAAAAATTCTAAGACAAATCTTAAAAACTCTCCTCAACATAGCAACGCTACACCAGAAGATACCCGAAAAAGGCCACACAAGTGCGACAGCTCAGAAAACATCAACTCCATTCAGTCAAAGAAAGTAAACACTGAGGAAGGTACAGCTCACCAAGAGACTGACAACAGCATGCAAATCAGTGATGGAGAGAGAGTTGAGCAGGAATCGATACCGGAAGAACTACTCAGATACAACAATAATTATCTAGGTCCCTATCAGATTCTAGTTCAACCGAACAACGAACAATCTGGAACCAGAATGCACCCCTACCATCTGAGCAAGGTAGTTCTCGGCATTCTCACTGAACAAAAAATCCAGCCCAGCATAACAGAAACAAAGATCGCAGGCCAGGGTCTCTTAATAACCCTCAAGGACAGCGAAACAGCAAATTTACTAATAAATCACCCGAGCTTTGGAGCAAAGCGGCTCACGGCTTTCGTCCCGACCTTCCGGAAATATACTACTGGAATAATCTACGGGGTCCCCAAAGAACTATCTGTAGAAGAAATTTATGAAGCTATCGAAGTCTCAGGCCAAGTCACCATCAACAGCATTAGAAGATGCAACAAAGTCATCCACAGTGGAGAAGGTAGAACCTTCGAACCATCTAAAGCAGTCACCATCACCTTCAACGGGCAAACTAGACCCAAGTATGTATACCTCTACAAAATCAAAACTGAAGTGCAACCATACGTGCTTCCTGTCAAGAGATGCATGAACTGTCTGAGATTTGGACACAACCAAAAAAATTGCAGAAGCCCCACAACATGCAAACACTGTGGTAAAGGCGATCACACAGTGGACGATCTCTGCCCGCGAGCTGACCAACCCCCCAATTGTATCAACGTTCGGCAGAGTCACGAGTCAATGTCAGACCAGTGTCCAAGCCTACAGATGGAAAGAGAAATACACCAGCAAGCAGCCAAGCACAACATCTCTTTTAACGACGCTCGCCAGCAACTCACTCAACATCAGAACTCCACTCCACCATCCTCATTGGCAGTCTCTCCGCTAAACCATCACGAATATCCAGATTTGAAGTCAACAAAAAAGAACTCCATGAATCCTTGGAAACAACAACAGCTCCAACCACAAATACCAGATACAAACTCAACACCGACAAACAATAAATGTCAGTGCAAGTGCGACGAAACATACGTCAAAATAATAGATCATCAACAGCAGCAAATCGAAGCTCTCCAAACCCAGAGAGAACACTTCGCAACCAGCATGCAAAGTCTCCTCACACAAGTAAGTGGCATCATGGCTAAACTGACCCCGCTCATTGAGAATACCCAAGACCAAAACATCATAAAGGAATTTACTCAAACAACGCAAAGCCTCACCTGGGTCATCATTGACGCTACCCAGCAACTCCAGCCAATCTCTCTCGTACAGCAGCTTCCCCAGCAGCAATCCAAAACTCACAACTTCTCGACACACGACTATCACAACCTCCATCTCCACCATCACCACTAGAATGAACAGACACCAAAACAGCAAACTAATAACAATCTTACAATGGAACGCTCGAAGTATAAGGGGGAAAAAGAAGAAATCAATATCTTAAACATGAATCAAGACCACGATATTTTACTACTCACCGAGACATGGCTCAAACCAGATGAACCATTCTACATCAACAACTACAACATAGTAAGGAAAGACCGACAAGATGGCGCCGGCGGAGGTATTGCCATCGCTATTAAAACCAACTTAACATTCGAAATTATCAACGACTTCTTTGAGCTCGAAAACAAAATCAATACCCTAGCCATCAAAATAAAGACGGACCAGGGTCCCATCACAATAGCAACCATCTATGTCTCTCCTCATCAAAGAATCAAAAAAAATTCCTGGGAAAAACTACTAGATCGACCAAACGATAGCTCACTTCTCCTAGCGGGTGACTTTAACACCCATCACACCTCCTGGGGAAGCTACAAGAACTCGGCTCAAGGCAAAGAACTCGTAGAAACTATTACCGAGGCAGACCTCTGCATTCTGAATGACAGATCCCCCACAAGGGTAACAAACCCTACTACAAACAAATCCGCAGTAGACCTCACCATTGTTTCACCCGAACTACTAAGCTACACTAACTGGAACGTCTCTGAAGACCCAGGAAGAAGCGACCATTACCCAATTCACATCTCTCTGGGTGTGGCCCCAGATACATATCAATTTTTTACCCATAAACTAAATCTCTCTAAAATATGTTGGGAAACGTTTGATGATGTCCTCACCAAGAAAGTTGAAGCCATCATCCCTGAAGACAATCTGAATGTCCCACCGACCTACGAAGAAATAATTACCATCATTAAAGACTCCCTCTCAGCGGCGACAAAAACAAAAGACTCCAGAAAGGAAAGTGCCAGTGCCAATCAACACACGTCATCTCCAAAAAATAATCCCAAGACTAGAAAAATTCGTACACCTGCCCCGTGGTGGAACGAAGAATGCTCCAAAGCCTTGGAAGAAAGAAAGTCAGCTCTCCAACTCATGAAGCGTACATTAACGGTAGAGAGCTATGAAAACTACAATAAAATAAACGCGTTAACGAAGAAAACATTCCAGAAAACCAAACAAAAAGCTTGGCGGGAATATACTGCGTCTCTCAACAGCACTACCCCCATAGCCATGGTCTGGAAAAAATTTAAAGCCTTTAAAAATAGAAGATTATCCAATCCGTACACACTCCCGAGACAAGAACTCTCAGTTGAACAAAAAAAGCTTGAATTCATTGAAAGTTACTGTCAGGAAAGCCGAATAAACTCAGACAGCTCAACAGCACAGGAGCTATTTCACCAAGACACCGCCGAAGCTCCCCAACCATCAGCACCCAATTTTCCAGACTACGAAATTTCTTTAACAGAACTAAACTCCGCCATACAGCGAAGTAAATCAGGAACAAGCCCAGGACTTGACCAAATCACCTACGACATAATCAAACGTCTCCCTGAAACTCTGAGAAAACTAATCCTGGACTGTTACAACAACTTTCTCCGACTCAAAAAATATCCCACTTCCTGGACAGAGCACTTAGTCTATCTACTCCCCAAAGGAGACACAAACAAATTTAGGCCCATCACCTTGGCACCCTGTTTTCTCAAAATAATGGAAAGAATTTTGGTAGACAGAACCACGTGGTGGCTGGAGCACAATTCTAAGCTCCCCAACACCCAATATGGATTTAGAGCAGGCAAAAGTACTGCAGATAATTTAACAGTAGTCACTGGAGAAATTTACACCGGGTTCGCCCAAGGTGAGTATACTATAACGGCATTTCTGGACATCAAAGGAGCCTTCGATCATGTCAATCCGGACAAGTTGCTACAAATTATGCTAGACCTCGATATTCCCACTTCCTACTGCTCCTTCTTCTACTTTCTAATCAAGAAGCGCAAACTATACTTTGTGACCAACAGCAGCCTAACAGAACCGCAGGAGGTAAACTCCGGAGCGGGTCAAGGACTGGTATCAGCTCCCCTGCTGTTCACTCTCTACACGGCAGATGGCAACAAACATATACACTCTTCCAGCAGCATAGCAGAATTTGCTGACGATAAAGCTATAAGATGCAGGAACAAAAATTTACAATGCACAGTCGACGCTATACAAGCCTCCCTAGACAGCTACAACGCATACCTCGAAAGTCTGGACTTGGATCTCTCCCCGGAAAAAACAAAAATAGTAGTTTTCTCACTCATCAACTTTAACCCCCAGGACATAGTCTTTACTATTAAGAACACACACATCAGGCCATCTACATCAGCTAAATTCCTTGGTATGATACTGGACCAGAAACTAACATTCGACGAACACCACAATAATCTCATTTCAAGAATCAACAAAGTCAACCCCCTCATTAAAGCTATGTGTGGAACAAAATGGGGAGCGACTCCAGCAACCCTTCTAAATATCTACAGGGCACTGATCAGGACAAAAATCGAGTACGGGTCTCACATAATGAACACGACCTCCAGTAAATTATTCAAAAACTGGAAAAAATACAAAATAAAGCCATCAGAACATGCATGGGCCTTCGGATATCGACCCCAATCAACTCAATGATGGCAGAGGGAAAAGAAATCCCTCTAAAAATCAGACTTAAAGATCTCTCCGATCGTTATATACTAAGATCTATGAGTGTCTCCGATAATCCAGTCATTCAAACCCTGACAAAATTGGAGGATAGTATAACCCAAAATAAAGCCAAGCAGTTCATTCTAAAAAGATTCCCAGCAATTAACTCCTTAAAAGACAAAAAACCATACCAGGACATTATCTACCAAGCTAAAACACAACCGCAGTATATGTACCCTTACTCAGTCTTTCGAGACTCATTAAACGTTGACATATCAACAACAGCAACACTCAGTAACCTTCCAACAAAAAGCGTGATTAAAAATTTTCAAAAAATAGTGAGTGAAAAACTACACGATTTCACACAAGTATACACAGACGCATCCAAAAGCCCGACCGAACCATACATAGGACTCGCAGTTTACAGTGCCACTCCGGACATTCACCTGACACAGAAAATCAACGGCCAGGCTTCAATAACAACAGCAGAATCCCTAGCTATTCTCAAGGCAATCGAGCTAGCACTCGAGACCGCAGAGAAAAAAACAATAATCTACACGGACTCCAAAAACGCGCTCCAAGCCCTTCTTAACTTACAAGATAAAAAACCCAAATCATACCTGCCATACAAAATTGCAGCCAGACTCCACGAGGCGCAACAACGCGGACTACAAGTCCACTTAATGTGGATCCCTGGACATTCTGGCATACCCGGCAACGAAGAGGCAGATAGACTAGCTAAAGAAGCGATCACCAACTCAAGACGAACCTTTACTCCAATCCCCTATAACGATCTAGTGACTAACAGCAAAGAAAAGACCATCAACCGCACAGTTGAGTTCCTCAAGGAAGCTGGAAAACAAAAAGGAGTTCATTATTTTAGCTTTATCTTCAAGGAAACTAAAAAACCCTGGTTCGCTGAGTATGACATGCCCAGGAAAGTCATCACTACATTTATAAGAATGCGTCTAAACCATTACAACTTAAACTCCAGCTTACATAGAAAAAATTTCATCGAATCATCAGCATGTCCCTGCGGATCACCAGACCAAGACTTGAATCACATCTTTTTTAAGTGCCCAATATATCAAGACCAAAGGAAAATGCTGAACAACAGGTAACATTCATTGTTATAAATTAATATTATTATTATTATTTGATATCCCCGCTTTATCAGACTTCTGTCTCAATGGGGGTTCGGCCGAGACCGAATGGGGACTCCAGGCTGATCGGTACATTTAGTTTGGCTGAATGAGTTTGGCGGTATTACATACTTTTTCAGCCTGGATAGTAATGCGGCGATGGACCGACTTTGGGGAAACTGCACGCATTCGCCTGTGCCCCACCGGTAGCACAGGGCTTGGGGAAACCATCGAAAAACCCAAACCGGACAGCCCGGCGTGAGTTACGAGTACCGATGTTCACTGAAAATTAAATTTCAGCTCACACCGAGACTCAAACCCACGCCTCACCAGTCCCAAGCAAATATGATAATCGTTGTACCGCTTAGCTTTTTTTTTTTTTTATAAGTTTATTTATTAAATAAGATATTATTTGTACAATATTTACAATGTTGCACTTATAATTTATTCATTTTTGTAGCTCCTGCTTAAGTTTAAGCTTAATCTAACATTTTATTTTACACTAAGTTGTTATCTTATTATCTTATTAACGTCATAACTTTAAAAGATTATAAACAATATAAATGATAAAAATTAAGTTAAAAATTTTAATAATTTATTTTATTGAAAAATTATTTTTACAAAAATTAAACTAAAAAATTGTACAAATAGAAAATTTTAAAAAATTACATATGCAATTTTTAAAAAATATTTTTTTGTTATAATTTAATAAATCAAAAAAATAATTATTTGATAAAATAATTTATTTGAATAGAAAAAAAAAAAACTTGTTACTGACACGTTCGAATCGACATTATAAAAACTAGCATAAATTAATATTTGATTATTTTATTAAATAAAATAGCTTTAATTAGGTAATAAATAACTCTCACATGTGCAAACAATTTATTAAAATTTAGAGAATAATCACCACTAATTTTTTTTATTTTAACTTTTAATAATTTTAAATATAAATTTTATAAAACTAATTTTAATTTTGTAAAACACTTTTGATTCAGACACGAGATGGACCGCTCAGCGGCCGAGTATCTGAATAGGTGTCCTTATATTTAATATTGTACCTTTATATTTAATATTTAATGATAATATATATTTATATATCTATCTATCTGGTTCCTGTGTCAAAGCACTCGTAAAAATGCCGCTACGATCTTTATATCGGGAGAGTTTCTGCGCGTAAAACGCGACCGTCGCTCGAGTTAACGCGCTCAATACAGTCCCCGTTTACGTGTATAATATTCGAGAAAAGAGAGTAGTGAGCAAGAGAGAACAGAATGAACAGAAGGTCGGGGGTGAGATACGTCGAGGATGTGGGGATAGAGTAAAAAAATGGAAAAATAGATAAAAGGTCTTTCTCTGAGTTTTAGAGGGGTTGACAAAAGATCTATTTGTTCGGTTATAAAATATAAATTAACTTCATTCAATATTTCTTCTTTTGTATTTTAAATACTGTTTATTTTTCGACGCTTGTTAATATTATTATTATAGCTTACACTAATTACGCAACGTGAATAATTTAAAAAAAAAAAAAATAAATCAATAATTTCGGTGCTGATTTATTTGGCATAAAGTTTCATGAGTTAAAAGAAGAAAATAATTGTTTAAATATAAATTAATTTAATTACAGGACTGAAGATTTATTAATTTAAAATTAAAATAAATGTTATTTAATATTAAATAATAAAACAAAAATTTATCTTTGCAGATAAAAAAAAAAAAAAAAAAGCGCGAAATTAGCAGATTTAGTAAAAGTGTTTTTTTTTTTTTCCCCAGTATCAGCATATCCTTGAGAAATTTATAAAACCAGCTTAAATTCATCGAACGGATCTAGACAAACCAGACAATTCTCCAAATGGAATAGATATATATCGCTTCACGCTCATGCTCATTAATATTAATTAATTTCTTTATATTTCAAATAATAGCCAGTCGTTGTAATTTATATGTAATGACGATTTTTAGCGTCACATCTTTATTCGCTCAGAGATTCAAATAGTTTATAGCTCTTGCTATTATTTGACTAAAATTTACCGTAATTATTTAATAAGAATAATTAAACAGTAAATATTGCACTGAGCAAATATAATTGTTGTCATCACTCATACTCGTAGCTATACTAATTATTTATTGTACCAATGACCTTCATCTCTTCATTATTAACTATTCTCGTTATTAAATGCGTAACTATTTCAATTAAAAATTTATAATTGCTGTAATGTATTTAATGTGATTTTGAAACTTGTTTGTGTTTTACTTTGTTAATATATAATATTTATTAATACATTTCTTCAGTGATAACATTTGTCTATGTGTGCAACCATTCAGCTGTGGAAAATATTAATCAATCTACTTTTGTTTTATTAATCTCTACTTACTTATTTTTTTTTATACTTAATATTGTATTTCATTAATTATAATGGTGCTAAAATTAATAATTAGTTTAGATAATTTTTGAAATTTTTATAATTAAATTAATTTCTGAATATTTTTTTAAATTATACTGAAATCAGCAGACCTTTTTTTTTTTTCTATTTGATAAGTAATAAAAAATAAAATTTTTTTAATAAGTAAACTTTTTTTTGAAAAAATAATTGCATTTAATTTTAATTTATTAAAATTTCTGCAAGTCCATTTTTTTAATAATTTTTTTTTGCCATTATTATTTGTTAAAATAAATTAAAAAAATGGTAACTCGACAGCTAAATTTATTGTCTTTTAGATTTTTCAAAATTTCAGTGTAATTATATATATAATTTTTTGAATTCATAAAAACATGGGAATCCCTACTGTACCGATTTGAATTTTAGCGCCACCTACTTCGTAGAAGAGAAAGTAAATGCAAGCCATATATTTCTATCTCTTTTATCGTTCTTTCCTTTCGTAACTGTATATCCGAAACGATTGAAAATGTAAGTCTTCTTCAATTATTTAATATTTTAATATAATAAATAATTAAAAATAAATAAACAATCATTAAAATCAGTCAGATAATTTTTTCTGTGCATAAAATAAAAAAAATGCTCAATAAAATCTCTAAATTATTAATTTACTCATAAAAAATCACCACGTGTATAAAAAGTTTGGTTAAGTAATTGATATAATCAATAATTTACTTATTCTACTAAAGTTGTGTTATTATTATTTTTATTTAATTTTCGATAAAAGTTTTGAAAAATTTGCAAATTTAATTAAAATAACTGAATTTTTTTTAAGATGGCGGACACAGCTCCAGCCGTCAGAGGTGGCTTCCGTGGAGGTTTTGGCTCACGAGGTGGTACCGGCGACCGCGGAGGACGTGGTGGCCGTGGACGAGGAGGTCGCGGTCGTGGACGCGGACGTGGTCGAGGCAAGGAAGACCAAAAGGAATGGATCCCAGTAACCAAGCTGGGACGTTTGGTCAGAGACGGAAAAATCCGTTCTCTTGAGGATATCTACCTCTTCTCCTTGCCCATTAAGGAGTATGATATAGTTGATCACTTTATTGGACAATCTTTAAAAGATGAGGTCCTTAAGATCATGCCGGTCCAAAAACAGACCCGTGCCGGACAGCGTACAAGATTCAAGGTAACATTCATTTTTATAAATTAATATAAAATACTTAATCTGTTGATTTCATAATTCGGAAATTGACGCCATTTAAAAATTTTTAGAATTTTTTTTATTGAAAAAATTGTTAAAAAGAAAAAAATTTGAAAAATTATATTTGCAATTTAAAAAAAATTTTTTTTTAATTCTCATTTAATAAATGAAAAAAAATTAAAAAATTAATCGGGTGACTTTATTATTTTATTATTATCGGAAATTGAGAGACATTTGATAATTTTGTAGAATTTTACAAAAAATCAATTATACCTTTAAAAAAAAAATTCCATATGTAGAAATTAAAAAAAATTATTAATGCAATTATTTAAAAATAATTTTTTATTAATTTATAAAATAAAATCCAAAACAATTTTAATGTCTGTTAATTATGACACTAAAATAGCAGACATTTTGCTTTACTTCGATTTAATTTAATAAATAAATTAATTATAAAAATTGCTCTTATCTTTTTTTTTTTTTTTAATCTCTACATGTTAAATTTTTTTATGAAATTAAAGTTAGCAGTAATTTTACAATTTTTGATGAAAAAATTGCATTTTTAATTTTCTAAAATTTCTACGTCAATTTTTTTCTAACTTTTTTGCCGTAATTTGTTTGTTATAAAATTATTAAAATTATTAAATATATGTTAAATTAATTTTCATAATTTTTTTATTATTACTAAAATTTATCATAAAATTCTAAAAATTTAATTTCCAACAGGCTTTCGTCGCTATTGGTGACAGCAACGGCCACATCGGTCTCGGAGTAAAGTGCTCCAAAGAAGTTGCTACTGCTATCCGTGGTGCCATTATCTTGGCCAAGCTATCAGTAGTTCCAGTCCGTCGTGGATATTGGGGTAACAAGATCGGTAAGCCCCACACCGTACCTTGCAAGGTAACCGGCAAATGTGGATCAGTCCAAGTACGTTTGATCCCGGCTCCGAGAGGTACTGGTATTGTGTCGGCCCCAGTCCCCAAGAAGCTTCTTCAGATGGCTGGTATCGAGGACTGCTACACCTCCGCTCGTGGTTCTACTTGTACTCTTGGTAACTTCGCCAAGGCTACTTACGCAGCCATCGCCAAGACCTACGCTTATCTGACCCCAGATTTGTGGAAGGATATGCCACTCTTGGAGGCTCCTTACCAAGAACACGCTGACTGGTTATCCAAAATCACCGTGCAGTTACTGGTCAAAGAAGTGCTGATGCTGTTTAAATAATTTAATGGCTATTCAATAAACGCCTCATGAAATAACTTTTTTTTACTTTTTTACTTTTATTTCTTTATTATCCTACTAATTAATTTAAAAATTTTATTATTTATTTAATTTTTAATTTTTTTTTTTTAAATTACAATTAAAAATTTATTTTTATTTAATTATACTATTAATATGATTAATTAAAAATTTCAATACACGGAAAGAACAAGATGACACTGGATATAATCCCCGATTAAACTGAGTGAAAAAAAATTTCAAATAGTAGCTAGTATAATCCAGATATCACCCAGTATAATCTGGATTATACTAGCTACTATCTGAAAATTTTTTTCACCAAAGATATCACTGACGTTTTTAATTTTTTGATTTTTTTTAATAATTAAATTAGAACAAAAAAATATTTTTTAAAAATTGCATGTGTAATTTTTTTAATTTTCTACATGTGAAATTTTTTTTTTAAATAATTTTTCAATAAAAAAAAATTTTAAAAATGTTTATGAAAATAAAGTTAGCAGATAATTGATAATTTTAAGAATTTTTGTAACAAATAAATTATGGCAAAAAAAAATTGACATTTAGAAATTTTAAAAAACTACAAATGCAATTTTTTAAAAATAATTTTTTGGAACAAATTTATTTATTAAAAAAAATTAAAAAATTGTCAAGTGACAGCCAACTTTAATGTTATTAAATTTTAAGATGTCGGCTAACTTAATTTTCATTCTGTTTAAATAGAAAATGAATAAAATTAAAAAAAAATTAATTATGACAATTAAGGTAGCACATATTTAATAATTAAACAAATTTTATAACAAATAAATTTTAGCAAAAAACAATGATAAAAAAAATTGACATCTAGAAATTAAAAAAAAATTAAAAATACAATTTTTTAAAAATATTTTTTTGGAAGAAATTTTTTTATTAAATAAAATTAAAAAATTAATTTTTTAAAAATTACTTAACTAGTATATAATTTCAAGAATAAATTTTATTTATAATTTCTGTAATAAAAAAATTAATCATAAGAAGAAATAACACTTAAAAAAAAAAAAAAAAATTATTATCAATTAAATAAAAGTTCTCCCCTTCGTGAACTTATAATTAATAATTATTTATAAATTATTTTAATAAAGAACAATAAATATTGTCCGACAGATGTCGCTAGCGGCTGACTGAATGACGTACAAACAGCTCCCTTTTTAATGATTATTTAAAATCCCATCTGAACCTGGCTCTTAAAATTCAACTATTTGAACTTTTTTTTTTTTTAATTTTTTATCTATTGTGATGAATTCTTGTTTGTTCGATTAAAAAAAACGTTTGTACGATCGTATTTTTTTTTATAATCAATTTTTTAATATCATTACACCCACGCTCCTTTCCACATGTTCAAATAAATATTGCTGCGCATGCGCGAACATTGGATTAAATTTACTCGGATTGTTGAATATGTAATACAACATAATAAATAATAATAATAATAAATTTTTTCATTAACATCTTTTATCTATGATTATTTTGAAAAAATATTAGCATAACGGTGCTCTTCTAAGTGATTTTCTATCTGGACAACATGCGTTTCCGCCTTTAATCACTCCAAATTAAAATATCCATTATGGTGGAAATTTGTGGAGTTTATGGAGGGTAGAGCTATCCTCGGATATCTCTACTCTCCATAATAATGTGAGCAACTTTTTGAATTAATATGATCGCGAAACTAATTTCGCAGAAGCTGATCGTTGGGTAAGTGGTTAAACAACTAATTTTTATGTTGTTTGTACGTTATTCAGTCAGCCGCTAGCGACATCTGTCGGACAATATTTATTGTTCTTTATTAAAATAATTTATAAATAATTATTAATTGTAAGTTCACGAAGGGGAGAACTTTTATTTAATTGATAATAATTTTTTTTTTTTTTTTTAAGTGTTATTTCTTCTTATGATTAATTTTTTTATTACAGAAATTATAAATAAAATTTATTCTTGAAATTATATACTAGTTAAGTAATTTTTAAAAAATTAATTTTTTAATTTTATTTAATAAAAAAATTTCTTCCAAAAAAATATTTTTAAAAAATTGTATTTTTTATTTTTTTTTAATTTCTAGATGTCAATTTTTTTATCATTGTTTTTGCCATAATTTATTTGTTACAAAAATTCTTAAAATTATCAATTATCTGCTAACTTTATTTTCATAAACATTTTTAAAATTTTTTTATTGAAAAATTATTTAAAAAAAAATTTCACATGTAGAAAATTAAAAAAATTACACATGCAATTTTTAAAAATATTTTTTTGTTCTAATTTAATTATTAAAAAAATCAAAAAATTAAAAACGTCAGTGATATCTTTGGTGAAAAAAATTTTCAGATAGTAGCTAGTATAATCCAGATTATACTGGGTGATATCTGGATTATACTAGCTACTATTTGAAATTTTTTTCACTCAGTTTAATCGGGGATTATATCCAGTGTCATCTTGTTCTTTCCGTGTATTGAAATTTTTAATTAATCATATTAATAGTATAATTAAATAAAAATAAATTTTTAATTGTAATTTAAAAAAAAATTAAAAATTAAATAAATAATAAAATTTTTAAATTAATTAGTAGGATAATAAAGAAATAAAAGTAAAAAAGTAAAAAAAAGTTATTTCATGAGGCGTTTATTGAATAGCCATTAAATTATTTAAACAGCATCAGCACTTCTTTGACCAGTAACTGCACGGTGATTTTGGATAACCAGTCAGCGTGTTCTTGGTAAGGAGCCTCCAAGAGTGGCATATCCTTCCACAAATCTGGGGTCAGATAAGCGTAGGTCTTGGCGATGGCTGCGTAAGTAGCCTTGGCGAAGTTACCAAGAGTACAAGTAGAACCACGAGCGGAGGTGTAGCAGTCCTCGATACCAGCCATCTGAAGAAGCTTCTTGGGGACTGGGGCCGACACAATACCAGTACCTCTCGGAGCCGGGATCAAACGTACTTGGACTGATCCACATTTGCCGGTTACCTTGCAAGGTACGGTGTGGGGCTTACCGATCTTGTTACCCCAATATCCACGACGGACTGGAACTACTGATAGCTTGGCCAAGATAATGGCACCACGGATAGCAGTAGCAACTTCTTTGGAGCACTTTACTCCGAGACCGATGTGGCCGTTGCTGTCACCAATAGCGACGAAAGCCTGTTGGAAATTAAATTTTTTAGAATTTTATGATAAATTTTAGTAATAATAAAAAAAATTATGAAAATTAATTTAACATATATTTAATAATTTTAATAATTTTATAACAAACAAATTACGGCAAAAAAGTTAGAAAAAAATTGACGTAGAAATTTTAGAAAATTAAAAATGCAATTTTTTCATCAAAAATTGTAAAATTACTGCTAACTTTAATTTCATAAAAAAATTTAACATGTAGAGATTAAAAAAAAAAAGATAAGAGCAATTTTTATAATTAATTTATTTATTAAATTAAATCGAAGTAAAGCAAAATGTCTGCTATTTTAGTGTCATAATTAACAGACATTAAAATTGTTTTGGATTTTATTTTATAAATTAATAAAAATTATTTTTAAATAATTGCATTAATAATTTTTTTAATTTCTACATATGGAATTTTTTTTTAAAGGTATAATTGATTTTTGTAAAATTCTACAAAATTATCAAATGTCTCTCAATTTCCGATAATAATAAAATAATAAAGTCACCCGATTAATTTTTTAATTTTTTTTCATTTATTAAATGAGAATTAAAAAAAAATTTTTTTTAAATTGCAAATATAATTTTTCAAATTTTTTTCTTTTTAACAATTTTTTCAATAAAAAAAATTCTAAAAATTTTTAAATGGCGGGTAATTTAATTTTCGTCAATTTCCGAATTATGAAATCAACAGATTAAGTATTTTATATTAATTTATAAAAATGAATGTTACCTTGAATCTTGTACGCTGTCCGGCACGGGTCTGTTTTTGGACCGGCATGATCTTAAGGACCTCATCTTTTAAAGATTGTCCAATAAAGTGATCAACTATATCATACTCCTTAATGGGCAAGGAGAAGAGGTAGATATCCTCAAGAGAACGGATTTTTCCGTCTCTGACCAAACGTCCCAGCTTGGTTACTGGGATCCATTCCTTTTGGTCTTCCTTGCCTCGACCACGTCCGCGTCCACGACCGCGACCTCCTCGTCCACGGCCACCACGTCCTCCGCGGTCGCCGGTACCACCTCGTGAGCCAAAACCTCCACGGAAGCCACCTCTGACGGCTGGAGCTGTGTCCGCCATCTTAAAAAAATTCAGTTATTTTAATTAAATTTGCAAATTTTTCAAAACTTTTATCGAAAATTAAATAAAAATAATAATAACACAACTTTAGTAGAATAAGTAAATTATTGATTATATCAATTACTTAACCAAACTTTTATACACGTGGTGATTTTTTATGAGTAAATTAATAATTTAGAGATTTTATTGAGCATTTTTTTATTTTATGCACAGAAAAATTATCTGACTGATTTTAATGATTGTTTATTTATTTTTAATTATTTATTATATTAAAATATTAAATAATTGAAGAAGACTTACATTTTCAATCGTTTCGGATATACAGTTACGAAAGGAAAGAACGATAAAAGAGATAGAAATATATGGCTTGCATTTACTTTCTCTTCTACGAAGTAGGTGGCGCTAAAATTCAAATCGGTACAGTAGGGATTCCCATGTTTTTATGAATTCAAAAAATTATATATATAATTACACTGAAATTTTGAAAAATCTAAAAGACAATAAATTTAGCTGTCGAGTTACCATTTTTTTAATTTATTTTAACAAATAATAATGGCAAAAAAAAATTATTAAAAAAATGGACTTGCAGAAATTTTAATAAATTAAAATTAAATGCAATTATTTTTTCAAAAAAAAGTTTACTTATTAAAAAAATTTTATTTTTTATTACTTATCAAATAGAAAAAAAAAAGGTCTGCTGATTTCAGTATAATTTAAAAAAAATATTCAGAAATTAATTTAATTATAAAAATTTCAAAAATTATCTAAACTAATTATTAATTTTAGCACCATTATAATTAATGAAATACAATATTAAGTATAAAAAAAAAATAAGTAGAGATTAATAAAACAAAAGTAGATTGATTAATATTTTCCACAGCTGAATGGTTGCACACATAGACAAATGTTATCACTGAAGAAATGTATTAATAAATATTATATATTAACAAAGTAAAACACAAACAAGTTTCAAAATCACATTAAATACATTACAGCAATTATAAATTTTTTAATTGAAATAGTTACGCATTTAATAACGAGAATAGTTAATAATGAAGAGATGAAGGTCATTGGTACAATAAATAATTAGTATAGCTACGAGTATGAGTGATGACAACAATTATATTTGCTCAGTGCAATATTTACTGTTTAATTATTCTTATTAAATAATTACGGTAAATTTTAGTCAAATAATAGCAAGAGCTATAAACTATTTGAATCTCTGAGCGAATAAAGATGTGACGCTAAAAATCGTCATTACATATAAATTACAACGACTGGCTATTATTTGAAATATAAAGAAATTAATTAATATTAATGAGCATGAGCGTGAAGCGATATATATCTATTCCATTTGGAGAATTGTCTGGTTTGTCTAGATCCGTTCGATGAATTTAAGCTGGTTTTATAAATTTCTCAAGGATATGCTGATACTGGGAAAAAAAAAAAAAAACACTTTTACTAAATCTGCTAATTTCGCGCTTTTTTTTTTTTTATCTGCAAAGATAAATTTTTTGTTTTATTATTTAATATTAAATAACATTTATTTTAATTTTAAATTAATAAATCTTCAGTCCTGTAATTAAATTAATTTATATTTAAACAATTATTTTCTTCTTTTAACTCATGAAACTTTATGCCAAATAAATCAGCACCGAAATTATTGATTTATTTTTTTTTTTTAAATTATTCACGTTGCGTAATTAGTGTAAGCTATAATAATAATATTAACAAGCGTCGAAAAATAAACAGTATTTAAAATACAAAAGAAGAAATATTGAATGAAGTTAATTTATATTTTATAACCGAACAAATAGATCTTTTGTCAACCCCTCTAAAACTCAGAGAAAGACCTTTTATCTATTTTTCCATTTTTTTACTCTATCCCCACATCCTCGACGTATCTCACCCCCCGACCTTCTGTTCATTCTGTTCTCTCTTGCTCACTACTCTCTTTTCTCGAATATTATACACGTAAACGGGGACTGTATTGAGCGCGTTAACTCGAGCGACGGTCGCGTTTTACGCGCAGAAACTCTCCCGATATAAAGATCGTAGCGGCATTTTTTACGAGTGCTTTGACACAGGAACCAGATAGATAGATATATAAATATATATTATCATTAAATATTAAATATAAAGGTACAATATTAAATATAAGGACACCTATTCAGATACTCGGCCGCTGAGCGGTCCATCTCGTGTCTGAATCAAAAGTGTTTTACAAAATTAAAATTAGTTTTATAAAATTTATATTTAAAATTATTAAAAGTTAAAATAAAAAAATTAGTGGTGATTATTCTCTAAATTTTAATAAATTGTTTGCACATGTGAGAGTTATTTATTACCTAATTAAAGCTATTTTATTTAATAAAATAATCAAATATTAATTTATGCTAGTTTTTATAATGTCGATTCGAACGTGTCAGTAACAAGTTTTTTTTTTCTATTCAAATAAATTATTTTATCAAATAATTATTTTTTTGATTTATTAAATTATAACAAAAAAATATTTTTAAAAATTGCATATGTAATTTTTAAAAATTTTCTATTTGTACAATTTTTAGTTTAATTTTTTTAAAAATAATTTTTCAATAAAATAAATTATTAAAATTTTTAACTTAATTTTTATCATTTATATTGTTTATAATCTTTTAAAGTTATGACGTTAATAATTTAAATAAAAAATCACAAGTCGTTGATCCACGTGGTGTATTGATTTTCTCAGAGCGTCACCAGTTGTAACATAACTATCACTAGTTGACGCAAGTTTTAGAGCCAGACCACGATTTTGAATAAACATTCATTCAGTTTTTATTCTTTTTTTTTTTTACATAATGGAATTGTGAAATAAATTCGACTGTACTTAATTTTTTACCCGGTCTTTCACTTTTATCAGTGTCTGTTTTGTGTAAAAAAAAAATTAGGTCTACTCGTCCACTGATTTCACGCAACACTTTTTACTAAAATCGATTTCTTATATTAGATAGGAAATCCCGTATCGTAATTGTTAAATCGAACTACTTTAATTATTATTTATACATTCAACATTTATCTTTGTGATAATAAGCTTACAAGTGTTGCATATATTATTCCTCGGGACTTGTTATTATTATCGTTACGCATTTGAAGATTGTGAGTCTATTTTTTCATGGGCATTTTAAATTAATCTATTTTCTCCGAAAAAAATTGGATTTTTTTTTAGATTTATAGATTTTTTTTTTTTTTTTTTTTTTTTTTTTATTGATTTAGATAAATTAATTTTTATTTTGGTGGTTTTAGGAACAGTACAAAAATGTCTACGAAAGGTAGCATTAAAAATGGTAAAGGATCCTACGACTCGCTGGCTATTAATACTGACAAAAAGGACGAAGATAATGGAGAAATTAAATTGGAAGCTAAAATGTCACTTCTTAATGGAATAACTGTTATTGTTGGTTCAATTATTGGTTCTGGGATATTTGTCAGCCCAACTGGTGTTATAATGCACACAGGAAGTACTAATGTCGCTCTTATTGTTTGGACTGCATCTGGAATTTTTTCAATGGTATTAATATTTGATAATTAACTATTAAAAAAAATTTTTTTTTTTAATTTTTGAATAATTTTATTTAAAAAAATTTATTGAAAATTTTTTTTTAAAAAAAATTCATTCAAACATTTTATTTTTATAAATTTATTAAAAAGTTTTATTTTAAAAAAATTTATTAAATAATTTATTGAAAAATTGTATTAAAAAAAAATTCATTCAAAAATTTTATTTAAAAAAAATTTATTAAAAAATTTCATTTTAAAAAAATTTAGTATAAAAAATTTATTGAAAATTTTATTAAAAAAAAATTTATTGAAAATTTTTACTAAAAAAAATTCATTCAACAATTTTATTTCAATAAATTTATTAAAAAGTTTTATTTTAAAAAGATTTATTAAAAAATTTCATTTAAAAAAAATTTAGTATAAAAAATTTATTGAAAATTTTTATTAAAAAAAATTCATTCAACAATTTTATTTTAATAAATTTATTAAAAAGTTTTATTTTAAAAAAATTTATTAAATAATTTATTGAAAAATTGTATTAAAAAAAATTTATGAAAAAATTTTATTTTAAAAAAATTAATAGAAAATTTTATTAAAAATTTTAATTAAAAAAAATATTTTCTAAACGAATTTTATAAAATTTTTAAAAAAAGGTTGGAGCTTACTGTTACGCAGAACTAGGATGTATGATTAAAAAATCTGGAGCAGACTACGCATATATAATGGAAACATTTGGACCATTTGCAGCATTTATCCGTCTTTGGGTTGAGTGTATGATTGTAAGACCTTGCAGTCAAGCAATTGTTGCTCTAACATTTAGTATATATGTTCTTAAGCCATTCTTTCCGGACTGTTCACCTCCGGAAGATGCAGCAAGATTATTAGCCGTTGTTTGTATATGTAAGTCTCGTTAAATAATCCGATAATTTAAAATTGAGCCAGCCAAGCATATAGATTATTTTTTCCATTACCACTGCAGATAATTGGTATGATATTTAAAATTTATTGACGAGCGATCTAGTCCTAGAGCACTTATTTATTTAAATTTCAATTACGTGTTGACGTTCGGTACCTGGAAAAATAAATCGTGTTTGTTATTGAAATTAAAAATTTAAATAGTTAAACAAATATATAATTAAATAATAAACCTACATCTAAGCGTATAATTAACTTATCGTTGAATTACTTTTTATAGGTACGCTGGCATTTGTAAATTGCTGGGACGTTAAATGGGCAACAAGAGTTCAAGATGTTTTCACATACGCAAAATTACTGGCTCTACTTGTAATCATAAGTGCTGGTGCATATCAACTTTGCAAAGGTATGTAAAAGTTGTTTTATAAATTACAAGTTTTATAAATAACAAATAATGGAACAAAAAATTTAAAAACTTCAGAGAAAATCAAGCTTTTTTTTCTTCTTTTTTTAATAAAATAATAAGTTATGTATACATTACATATATATAATGTATAAATATCTCTGGGGTTTTATATTCCTTTGAGTATAATTCCGTAGCCGGACGTGACAATTTGTCCAATCAAAAAGTCGAATCAAGTAATGTCTGTTCGTATAGAATTATAAGAAGAACTTTATGTGCTATTCGATCGCACGTCTCAAAGAATCACCACAATAAATTGAACTATTTAAATTTCAAATGGAACGAAACAAGTGTACAAAGTATAAAGCTTCACAAGTCGATTTAAAAATAAATCTAATAAGTACTGCTTATTATTATACATTATTAGTTTAGGGTTGATCAAATTTTACACAGTCAATCTTGACAAAAGTCATTTTTGAATCATTTTTTATGAACAAGCTTTCTTCAATGATTAATATTTAAATTTTTAGATTTATAGTCGTGACTTTGAACTTTGATAATCTTCTGTCTTTTTTTTTTATATAATGATTTTTCTTGGTCCTATAGACGATCTCCGGGGGGTCCTTTAAAAAAGGTGTCTTGCGGTGAGCGCAATATCTTCAGTTTCAATCATCGAAAATCAAAAATCTAAAAAAATTCTATTGATATTTGATATTATCTAGTGATTAATTGAAAAAATATTAAAATACATTTTTTTAACAAATATTTTTAACAAAAAAAAAAAAATTAAAATTTTTTATGACAATTTTAGCCTTAAATTATGAGAATTTTTTTAACAAATAAATTATATAAAAAAAAAATTTATATTTAGAAGCTTTAAAAAATTATAAATGCAATTTTTTAAAAATTGTTTTTTAAAGTTATTTTAATTTTCAAGAAAAATAAAAAAATTTTTAAGTGTTTGCTAATTTAAGTGTAATCTTAAATTGTTTATAAACATATCAAATATTTATCGGAATAGTTAATTTCTACACGGAAAGAACAAGATGACATTGGATATCATCCCAGATTATACTGAGTGAAAAAAAATTTCAGATAGTAATTGATATTATCCAGATTATAATGAGTATAATCCAAATTATAATGAGTATAATCTAGATATCACTGAGTATAATCCAAATTATAATGAGTATAATCCAAATATCACCCAGTATAATCTAGATTATACTAGCTACTATCTGAAAAATTTTTTTCACCACAGATATCTCTGAGTATAATCTGGGATAATATTCAAAAAAATTATTTGCTTGATTTAAAAATTTTTATTTTCTGTGTAAATTTCAAAAATGAAAATCAAAAATTGAATTCTTTTCAAGCTTTAACTGTGTATACTTTAATGAATTAATGATATTATTTAAAAAATTAAAGGACACACTGAACACTTCAATTTTGATGGGAGTAAAACTGAAGTAACCTCGATAGCTTTGAGTTTTTATTCTGGTTTATTCGCTTACAATGGCTGGAATTACCTGAATTTCATAATCGAGGAGCTCAAGGATCCAGTTAAAAATCTGCCCCGAGCTATTGCAATTTCTTGTACTCTCTGTACAATTGTCTATGTCTTGACGAACGTGGCATTCTACACGACGTTGAGTCCCAAACAAGTACTCTCTAGTGAAGCTGTCGCCGTTGTAAGTATTAATTATCTTAGTAGTTTATTCACAGATCGTTTACTTTATTATTCTCTCCTGTAATTTAATTCTCATGAATATTTACTCGAGCTGAAAAAAAAAAAAAAAAAAAAAAATATATATATTTTATAATTATACAGCTTATAATTATTATTCACTCGCATGGAATTATTATATTACAGACGTTTGCGAATAAACTTTTTGGAGTGATGGCCTGGACGATACCGGTATTCGTAGCTCTCTCGACATTTGGAGCTGTCAACGGAATACTATTGACTTCATCTCGGTTATTTTATGCGGGTGCTTGTGAAGGACAAATGCCGGAAATTCTTACGATGATACAGACTTCTAGATTAACTCCTGCTCCAGCTGTCATATGCATGGTAATAACTTTTACTACTATTATATACATATACACTGCCAGTTATTTCTTTATGAATATATATTTCATAATCTTATTCATTCCAGGCACTCTTATCAATGTGTTATTTAGCTTCATCAAATATTAATGCTCTGATAAATTATGTTGGATTTGCAACTTGGGTATGTTGTTTATTTATTTATTTTATTTTATTTTTTATCATTTTTTTTTAGATTTAATTTAAAGACATAAATAGTATTATATACAAACTTTTAAAAGTTAAGATCAATTTTTTTTTCTTCACTATTTAAATTAAAACTAAAAAAAAATATTTTTTAAAAATTTAACTTATAGTTTTTCAAATTTTTTACATGCGAAATTAATTTTTCAATGAATATAAAATTTTTTAGCAAATATTTGATTAATTTAGAAAATATTTGATACATTTGGAAAATTTTTTTTAAAATAAATTATGGTAAAAAAATAAGAAAAAAAAATTGACATGTAGAAATTTAAAAAATTAAGAATAAAATTTTGTTTTAATTATTTTTCGGAATAAACTTGTTTGTTAAACAAAATCAAACGTAATTATTTACAAGTGAGGTCAAACATATTTTTGGCCATATCTACACGGTAAGAACAATATTACGCTGGATATCATCCTAGATTATACAGAGTGAAAAAAAACTTTCAGATAGTAGCTAGTATAATCCAGATTACAATGAATATAATCCCGATTATAATGAATATAATCTAGATTATAATGAGTATAATCCAGATTATAATGAGTATAATCTAGATTATAATGAGTATAATCTAGATTATAATGAGTATAATCCAGATTATAATGAGTATAATCCAGATATCACGCAGTATAATCTGGAATTTTTTTTAGCTACTGTCTGAATTTTTTTTTCACCACAGATATCACTGAGTATAATCTTTGATGATATCCAGTGTCATCTTGTTTTTTCCGTGTAGGTGAAAAATTAACATTCAAAAATTTTTTTATATTCTGCTTGTTTTTATGTCGGATTTATTGTGGTAACAATTTTTTTTTTTTTTTCAGTTGTTTATTTTTCTATGTATTTAAAAAAAAAAAAAAAATGTATCAAAATTTTCAAAAAAAAAATTTCATTCAAAAAAATGAAAATTAAAATGCTAGACTCTACTTGTAAATAATTACCAAATCAAAAAATGATCAAAAGAATGCTGATTTAATTTTCACTGATTTTTTCAACCTAAAAAAAATAAATTTCTATCATTTTTGAACTTACAATTTTTTTTAACCATTTCAACTTTAGAAGAAATTTTTATTGGACATGTTCTAAAAAATGTTTCAGTATTTTTTCTTTTCATAAAAAAATTTCCTTAAAAATATTTTTTACTTTCTGAAATATATAATTGAATCATGAGACAATAATTGTATCTAAAAATTTTTTTTCAGTTGAGTATAGGTGTATCGGTATTATGTGTCCCCTGGCTGAGGTGGGCCCAACCAAACCTCCCACGACCAATAAAAGTAAACTTGATCTTTCCAATATTTTACATCCTCGCGACACTATTCGTGACTGTCGTTCCAATGTACGCGAGTCCTGTTGAAACGGGATATGGTTGTCTAATGATATTCTCCGCCGTACCTGTCTACCTGTTGTTTATCTCCTGGAAATCTAAACCTAAATGTTTCACGAGTGCAGTTGGTAAGTATTGCTGACATTTATAATTTGAACTCAATAAATCATGCTCATGATCATTAAAATGTATGTTTATTTGACGTTGATTTTCATCATTCATAATCAATAAAATTTCACAGGCGCAGTCACTCAATACTTGCAGAAGACACTGATAGTCGTTGGACCAAAGTCTCAGGTTTTATTTTAAAACACTATACATAATTATTATTTTATTATTTTATTATTTAATAATTTATCACAATACTTAACACAGCACACAGTGAGCTAGTAAGATTAACTTGCACCAAACTTGTGTATGTTTTATTATCATTCTGTAATAACTTTGAGATTTTTAACGCGGAGTGACTTTTCATACTATAAATAAGTTTATTAATATTCATATATTATATGTATAATTATCTATAATTATTTACTTTCACTGAGTCATAAATATTTTTTTTCTTCTTTAATTTTATGTACTTGTGAAAAAAATTAAAAAAAAAATTATATGACCAAAATAAAATATAATTTAAGGGGAATAGCCACGGTGAGGATAAAAAAAATAGGTGATTTTAGGGATTTTTTTTTTTTTTTTTGAAAAATACATAAAAAAATCAACAATTAAAAAAAAAAAGATTAATAGTAACAATTTTAACAAATTTTCTAAAAAATTTATAAATTTTTTATAAAATTGTAATATTCAACTTTTTTTTTAATTGTTCGTTTTTTTATGTACTTTAAAAAAAAAAATCAAAAACATCAAAAAAAGATAAAATTTACTGTTTCAAATGTTAAATTCTCTTAAAGTGTTTATATTCAATTTTTTTCTTATTTAATTTATAAATTTTTTTGAAAATTTGTTAAATTTCCGAAAATTGTGAAAGACATTAAATTTAGCTGTCACTTCACAATTTTTAAAATTTTTTTAACAAATAAATTATAGCAAAAAAAAATTATTAAAAAAATGGACTTGTAGAAATTTTAATAAAATAAAAATGCAATTTTTTAAAAATAATTTTTTTGTTAAAGAAAATTAAAAAATTGTCAAGTAATAGCTAATTTTAATGTCAAATTGTGATTTAAAATCAAATAGAAATTTCGTTCAAAAAAATAAAAATTAAAATGGCTTACTTGAAAATATTTACTAAAAATTTTTCAATCACAAATTATCGGAAAAACTGTGCTTAAATGCTCGTTAAACATTTTCTATTCATGCATTGCATTGCATTTTTTAAAAATCCATAAAAAAAATGAACAATTAAAAAAAAAAAAAATTAATTATCTAAATTTTTTTTTTTTTAATTTTACAGTGGCTATCTCCCTTAAATATTATCTGTCAAAAAATACTAATTTAAAATTATTATGTTGCAGTAGGGACAACAAGATTAATGCAGAAGCTGATGGTGGTGGTAGGTAAATCTAAACCTGCTCAAGTGTAAATGAAAAAAAAAAAAAAAAGAAGAAGAAGAAGAAGAAGAAGAAGAAATAATACAAACGGCCTCAAATGTAACTTCCTACGCACTACTTAATTAATTAATTTATTAATTGATTACCGATATAAAAATGAATATTTTTTGTCGCAGCCAAGTAGCAATATATTTTTTTATTTACTTATGAGCTTAATTGCTAATTACATTTAAGATTTATTAAAATCGTTAGATAAATAATTCCCAGCCATAAATATTTATCAAACGATTGGTATTAGCAGAGCATGCTTTTTGAATAATTAATTTTATAGTAATAATAATTATATTTTAATTGTATTGACTGAAGAAGTGATATATTGTAAGAAGATGTTAAATAACAAGCATGTTAAATCACTTCATCTTGAAACGCATAAATTTATGAGATTATAAATGTATATTTAAGTGTTCTAATTAACGTTATAATTATAATAACTCAGATAAATTGAGAAAAAAAAATTATTATAATAATACTACAACAAATACATATAACAAAAAACAACTGCCAGCAAAACAGAATCAAGAAAGTCCATCATGCGAGAGAGGCGATTAAGTGTATGTGTATATGGTTTATACTTATGTTGGTATTTTTAAACAATATGTTACTTATCTATTCACTTTTGAAATTCATCAGATCAAAACATATCGTTATTGTTATTTTTTAAAAATGAAAAATCAATAATTCAAGTAATATTTTTTATCTGATCTATAAAAATAAAAATGGACAAAAATAAATTAAATAAATGAGCGAGAATGAATGGGAAAAAAAAAACATTTAGAATTTTAGAGAGTGCCTACAGAGAGTATATTCTTGTAATTAAATCAGTTTTTAATTTATATAAATAATTAAATCAATTAAATGTGCGTAGGTATTTTTAATTTTTCATTCCGTCTTTAAATTTCACGGTGAATTATTTTAATAATTATAATTATAATAAATATTTTAATATTATAATTATAATGGTACGACTGTTACAAGACAATAATTTTATCTTGAAGACAAGTTATCTGAAAATATTAATAAATTTTATATAAGTATGTAGTATTATTTTTTGTTAATATACAATTTGTAATTTTTTGTTTTTATTTACACGATTTTTAAGGAAGAAAATCACTGTGACGGTCGAAAAAAAATTTTGGGAATTTTTTTGACAGGCAAAATTAAGGAATTGTTTATTTTTCTTAATTTAAAATACTGAAATTTAATTGTATATTGTTAAAATTATTTTTTAATAGTAGATAATCAATTGTATATCGCATTACAGATGCATAAGGGCGTATAATAAAAATTCTGTTTTTTTTTTCTGTCCAAAAAAATTTTTAGTTTGAAAAAAAAAAATTTTTTTGCAATTCTCCACGTTTCATACAAAAATAAGTTAATGCCGAAAAAAAAATTTTTTACACGCCCTTACGGCTTCCGGGACCCACCTCGGATACCATAAGAGCGTATAAAAAATTTTTTTTTTGGGAATTAACTTATTTTTGTATGAAACGTGCAAAAATGCAAAAAAAAATTTTTCTTCAAACTAAAAATTTTTTTGGACTTAGAAAAAAAAACAGAATTTTTATTATACGCTCTTATGGCATCTGGAACATGATAGGATGATCGATTTTATAATGAAAAAATTAATTTTAATTTAAGATTAATCAATTTGAAATTGAATATATTAATTATATATATTTCAAAAATTTATTTAAAATTATAAATTATTAATTTAAAATACTAAAAATTAATTTTATATTGTGAAAATTAATTTTTGACAGTAAATAATCAATTGTGTATTATAAAAAATTAATTTTTGATTATAAATAATTAATTATGAATTCTAAATATTAATTTAAAATTTTGAAAAATAATTCAAGTTTTTAAATGATTAATTTCATGTTATGACAATTAAATTTAGGTCATAAATAATTAATTTTGAACTGTAAAAAATAATTTTATTTCATAAAAATCAATTTAAAATTTTTATTAAAAAAATTTAATTATTACAAAATTATTAACAATCTTGTATAGCACTAGAAAAAAAATTTTTATTTTCAGACGATCTGTTTTTGAGTTATCGAAGTGATTATGGAGGGGGAAATTTTTTCTAGTGCTCTACGAGATTGTTAATAACTTTGTAATAATTAAATATTTTTCAATAAAAATTTAGGGTAATAATCTTTAATGTACCCTTAATAAAATAAAAAAAATCCGATCCCCAAATTCCTTTATTTTCCCTGTCAAAAAAATTTCCAAAAATCACCTCTTTTTTTCGATTGTCACAGTGGTGTTCCCCTTCATGAAAAAAAAAAAAAAATAATAAAAGTTACAAAAACAAAGTGGATCAGTAATGTATTAATTAATATTTAGGATCTGAACACAAGCGATAATATATTGAAAATAAATAAAAAAATTTGACAATATATCGTGTATATAATATATATAATACATATACTACCTCATTGTTTGGTGTTGACTTTCGTCCGGCAAAAGATAATGCAAATATATGTAAAAAATAGTGGAAATATAAAATAATATCAATATAAATAAAATCTGATTTTTTTTTTTTTTCTGACACTTATCATATATTTATTATCCTCCTATTCAATTTATATCAATGAGATTTATTTTACATAAAATATATAACTAAATCCAAAATTACACATTTTTAAGACCGATAAAAAATGGCCAGATCTAATCATACACATTTTTTTTAATAATATATATTTCGTAGCTTGCAATACTAAATTTTTATTTTTTATTTTTTTAACTTAACTATAAATTTGTTCATAAATAATTTATCTCGTATGATCAATGATCAACATTAAATACAATTATCATATATCATTAATTAATTTAAAAAAAAAATAAATAGAAAAAAAATTACACATGGTCACATCTTACCATTTTTTTTTATCGAACATAGAATTACGACGATGAAGTATGTGTTCCTAGAATATTACTATTGAAGAGCGTAATAATTACAAGAAATTATTTGGTTTTTATTGACATCGACAAGTAATTGGTTTGAATATATTTAATAATAAAAATTGTTGTTACTATTATCGTCCATAATTATTGATAATTATTTGTATATCAGGAATGTAGACAAGATAGGATTATAATAGCAATTTATATTATTATTTTTGCGACGTTTCGGTCATTTATTAGACCTTCCTCAAGTGTAAATTTGCTAATAAAAATCTTAAAAATTATAATAAAAATATGCACAGAAAAAAAAGTTAACTTGGGCGAAGAAAATATTTTTCTTCCCAATTATTTTCTTGAGCAAAAAAAAATTTTTTTTTGACAAGAAATTTTGAGAAAAATTTTGACTTCGGCCACCCGAAAATTTTCCTGAGCCAAGAATTTTGTTCTCCACACGGAAAGAACAAGATGACACTAGATATCATCCCAGATTATACTCAGTGATATCTAGATTATACTCATTATAATCTAGATTATACTCATTGTAATCTGGATTATACTCATTATAATCTGGATTATACTCATTATAATTTAGATTATACTCATTATAATCTGGATTATACTCATTATAATTTAGATTATACTCATTATAATCTGGATTATACTCATTATAATCAAGATTATACTCATTATAATCTGGATTATACTAGCTACTATCTGCAAATTTTTTCCCTCAGTAAAATCTGGGATGATATCCAGTGTCATCTTGTTCTTTCCGTGCAGTCAAGAAATTTTTTTTTCTGTGTGAACAACCACTCTTTCGATGGGGAATTAAATTCTGTAAATAATGCTGTTGTTTTTTTATTTTTTTGTTAGTTATTAACATGTGTAATTTTCAAATGCCTTTGAAAGGTCTAATAAATGACCGAAACGTCGAAGAAATAATAATGTAATTTGTTATTATGCTCCTATCTTCTCCACATTCTTGACATACAAATAATAAATAAAAATTGTCATTCCAATTACTATAGATGTACTCCAGCATATTAATTCAAATTTTTATTATTATTTTATTATAATCATCATGATAGTATCTGTCATTATTTATTATTTATTATTGTTGTTGTTATTATTACATAATAGGTGATTGCTTGCACTGTTGCTGTAGTACGCAGTGCTCGTGGGGCAATTATTTTATTTATATATAATTTAATGAGTACTGTGACTAGTTGAATCGTACATTGATTCATTAAATAATTTTGAATTAATTATTACTTCTTATAAATGATATTATATTTTTTTTTATCTTTAAAAAAGTAAAGATTTAAAAAAATTCGTAAAAAATTACTACGCGAATAGGCCATAACACAAAAGTCTCACGGAGACCAAATCCCTCGAGTAGTTTAATTGCAATTCTATAGTTTATGTTTTTTATTTTTTATAATTATTTAATTTGTTCGATAAGCTTATTTGATGTGATCCAAATTTAACTAATCGTTTTATGCAGCCAATTTTAATTCACTATAGTTACGTATTTTTTACTTTAATTAACGGACGGTCAAAATGCTTAACGGTTTACCGTCTCTTGTTTTTTTTTTTTTTACACTATTTTTATTTGATTAATTTGTTTTGTAAAATAATTTTTTCTTAACTGCATAAATAATTACAAATTAATCGAATATCATTTTATAAATAAATTCAGAATTTTGCTTAAAATTATTTTTAAATATAATAAATTCCTACTATATGGAATTCGTCGGTTTAACTGTTACGCTACGTCGAGAGAAACAAAATTAACAACCGTAATTATAATAATAATAGTAATAAATATTGTACAATAAATGGAATGATAGAAAATAAATTTAACAATAGTTTAAAAAAAAAAAAAAATAAAAATTACAAAGATAATTTATCGAAATATTAATAATTCATTTTTGTTGAGCCCTTCGATATTAATTCAAAATATCGACCTTTTTTTACTGTTTATAAAATGCTACTGTATTATTTTATTATCTGTATTTGTATATGTATATAGTCTATATATTTCTTTAAAGTCAGAGTAATTTTTTTCAAATTAAAAAGTATTTGATAACTAAATTTACATTGACACTCTGTTAGATTTTGTGCATTATTTTAAATTTTTATTTTAAACAACGCGCGTTACCAATACCAAAAATGTTTATAATATTTAGATTTGTAAGAAAAGTGAATAGATACATTTTTTTTGTATATGCTCTTTTGGCTCTAAGAAAAAAAAATTTTAAAGCTAAAAGGACGTATTATTTTTTTTTTAATCATAATTAATTATTAGCCTTAAAAAAATAGAAAAGTTATAACACTGGTAAAAATAATGACTCTTCTACTCATTTTATTTGAAGAGAACGTGTTTTTGATTAAAGAAGAATCTAAAATATTACTTTAGTAAAAAAATTAATTTAATAAAAAAAATTTCTTAAACAAAATAATTTTTTTTTTTTTAAACTTAGCCTTAAAAAAATTTATAACACCGTTATTTGTGTTTTTTCGATACAGCTAATTTTTTTAATTACTATAAAAATTCTGCTTGTTATGTTGTACATCATTATTTTGATCATGATTATTAATTGATGTGAATTTAAATTATTTCAAGAATAATTTTTTTTTAAATGCTTATTATTTGACAAAAATATTAGTTTATCGCACTCTTGATTTTTTTTAAGTCAATAATAAGTCAAATTTTGGTTTAAAAAAAAAAAAATTTTTTTTATACGCCCTTTTAGCTCTGCAGAGCCAAAAGGACGTAGATATTGAGATGCGGTCTTTTGGCATTAGTAACGCGGCTTTTTTATTATCGATTATAAATGTGCGATTCAGCCGAGACAAATTTATTTGGTATTATATTTTTAATTTATATTATTATTTATTATTACTAGTTATATTTCCATTAATTAATATTATTTTTATTATTATTATTATTATTAGTAAATATTGAGTAAAGGAAACACTATTATATTAATTAAATTTAGCAAATAAACAGCTAAATAAATAAAAGTTTAACAGTATAGAAAAGTGCGTAAGTTTGAAATAAAATTTTTGTGCTGTTTAAAATTAAAATTTAATTAATAAAGTTGTAAAATGCCTGGTTAAATAACTGCTTTCACAGCCTCTACTCGCATCTCACCAACAATTAGTTATTTAATGATAAATTTTTTTTTTTAATATTAAATTGACGTAGTCAAGTGTAGACATACATACGTGACATCACGTGAGATTATTATTTCGTAAAATTACCAATAAAACAATTCCGACATAAAAAGTACCTAGATGAAGATGAACAAACTTTTGCCGAAGCAGTAGTTGAATTTACTACGCTTACCATAGGTCATCAGCTGGCTGGCAATTCGGATCCTTGACTCTGAGATAATTCAAATAAATGTCCATCGGATATCGGTATCTGTCTTGTTCGGGCATTTTGTTTTTTTTTTCTTCTAAATGGAAAGCAACCACGGCTATCATTATTTGTCAGCGGATAGTTTATTAATAAATCAGGCGTGGGTGAGCAATCTGGCCCGAGTACGTTAAGCTCTTTGAAGCATTCAGTCTCAATCATCTGTAATAATTTAATTCGTAATCTTATTACACTCTACATTTCTCTAATATGATTTAAACTATTGATCACTATAATCAATTTATAGATTAATTATCTTACTCGACTTAATAATATTACCTCATTCTGCCACGGTATTGAGACACTGCCAGTATTAAATTGGCTGTAAAATGTATCGTCTGTTGCGTCTAAATTAACTCCTTTTACAGTTGAAAATTGTTCAATATCTAATACATCTTTTGCATAGACCGCGTGAGGCTAAAAAAAATTTTTTACATTATTAATATTGTAACTTGCAACTTTGCAGTCACCATGTGACTACCGTGACTTGTGAATTATAAATAAATAAAATTTTGCTTTATTAAATTAATAAATTTTGTTAAATTGCACTGTACTTTTTTAACTATTGACGTTTTTTAAGATATAAGCTCATCCTGGTGTTACACTCATCAAGAGCTTTCATTTGAGTACCCACATGCATTTTTGATATATTTTTCATATATACACCTATATAATATACATAATATATATAAATATATGAAAAAATGATGTGGGTACTCAAATGAAAGGTCTTGATGAGTGTAACATCGGGATGAGCTTATATTTTCAAAAATGTCAAAGTTCACAAGATACAAGGTAATTTCTTAATTATAAATCTAGAGATAGAGCATTTTCGAACGCAGCTTAAATACTTGTAATAAATTGACTATTGGTGAAAATCTTATGAAACCTTGAAAAGGCACAAATTCAAGACCTTTGCCACAAAATTTTACTTATTCTCTTAACAATATAGATTATTTACTTAAAAAAAATAAAATTAAATTAAACAACAACTTACATCTGGAATAAACGGCGGGTCCCACATACCAGCCTCGACTCTTTTCCAATTCAAGCACTGAAAGAAACTATCAAGCTTAACTTCCTTCGCACCGTATCTACTACACTTGCACCCTAACCGATTCTTTGGATTTTTCTTCAGTAACTGTTGACACAAATTCTTGGCCTCCTCGGTAAATTTGTGGGAATATTTTTCTTGATCTTCCTTGACGCGTCGATCAACTTCCTCACGCTTAACTTTCTCTTTCCGGGCTCTGAACGGCGCTTGACCCTCGATCATCTCGTAAACAAGACAGCCGAAGCTGAACCAGTCGGGCGAGAAGGTGTATTTTTCATTATCAATAACTTCTGGCGCCATATAACCAACAGTACCCACTCGACCACGCACCATATCGCCTTCAGAAATTTCAACTGCCAACCCGAGATCGGATATCCTCACGTGTCCATGATCGTCAAGAAGTATGTTCTCGGGTTTACAGTCACGATAAACAATGCCCTGAAGATGAAGATGCTCGAGACCACAAACCACTTCAGCGGCGTAAAATCGCGCTCTATTGATATCAAAACCTGGTTCACCGCCCATATTGTAAATATGAAATTTAAGATCACCACCATTCATTATTGTTAGCACGAGACAAAGTGCGTCTTTTGTTTCGTATGCGTACGCCAAAGATACTACAAACTTAGAGTTTATTTTTTGGAGTATGTTTTTTTCTATTAGTACCATTGATTCGCCTTTGCGTTTTTTTATTCGTTTCTTTTCCAGCTTTTTGCATGCGTACATTTTTCCAGTCGCTCGAACTTGGCAGGCACATACTTCTCCAAATCCGCCTTTTCCTAGTACTCTGTACATTCTGAAGGTTTTGTAAGTTACTGGCTGTGATTCTAACCACTTCCATTGTAGGTACCTGTTAATTAATTATGTTATTTAATTGTCGAGTAAAAAAAATTTGGTAATTATTTAAAAATGTGGTCCACCCTATTTTTGGCTATGTCTAGGTGAAAAATTAACATTTAAAAATTTTTTTTTTATTTTGCTTGTTTTTACGACGCATTTATGATAAAAAATTTAGTGAAAAAAAAAAAAAAAAAAAAGATTTCGATAGCTTTTTAAAATTTCTATTTTATCTTTTTTTTTTTTTAAATTATATAAAAAAACAAACAATTAAAAAAAAAATTGAATATCACAATTTTCTAAAAAATTTATAAATTTATAAAATTGTTATAATCAACTTTTTTTTTTTTAATTATTCATTTTTTATGTATTTAAAAAAAAAAAATCAAACAAAAATTTCGTTCATAAAAATGAAAATAAAAATAGTGGACTCCACTTGTAAATAATTACCTAAATTTATTTTAAATAATACACATTGATAAAAAAAAATTGACTTAATTCAAGAAAAAAATTTTAAATCAAGAAAATAATTTTGAAGAATTTGATTATTTTTAATCAAGCATAAAAATTTTTGAATCAAGAATAATTTACTTGAATCAAAAACTGAAATTAGCTGACAATTGTTAATTTTTTTTTAATTTTTATAACAAATCAATTACAATAAAAAAAAATTTTTTATTAAATTTTTTCCATGATAATTTGATTGTTATAAAATTCTAAAAAAATTTCTAACATCATTTAACTTCAGTGTTATTATTTTTCTTTAATCAAGTTAATTTTTTATCAAATAAAATAAGCTTAATTTAAATAAATTACCTATAGAAGTAGAAACTAGAACGAAATTGCATGAAAGGTTCACCGGCAAGATAGTTTTTAACAGTCGAAGACACTTGAACAAATAAATCTTTCCCCGCAGAACTGAGACGTTCCTCGCACTGGGATATCACTGAATCATTGAGAATGCCCGAAACTTCAGAATTTTCGTGTTTCAAATACTGTTCATACAGATCTTTGGCTAATTCTGTCCGATTTTCGTCTATTTCTATTTCATACTTTTCAATGGCATCTAGCAGAAGATTGAAGCGATGATAGGCAGGTTTTAAATCTTGGCAAAATTGCCTAAAGAGCACTCGCCCGATAGGTTGTTGATCAACGACATAGCTGTACTTAATATCTGAACACAAAAAAATATTTAATAAAATAAAATCCATTATAAAAATCTTCAGGTCTTATTAATAAATAATTTAGAAAGTGCGAATCTGTTGAGAGTAATAATAGTAATTTGTATATAAATTTAGTATGTAATGATCAGAGTGTTGACAATATTTTTCAAAATAGTTTAATTAAAATTTTTTCAATAAATATTCGAGCTATTTATAATCTTCAAAATTGTAGAAATTATCTTCAATGATACTGGTTAGCTGACAGCTGTCAATTTTTTGAATTCTTATAACAAATCAATTACAATAATAAAATGCTTTTAAAAATTTCCACTAACAATTTTTTTTTTTTTTATTTTCACATGTAGAATTTATTTATTAAACTTTTTTCGTTATAATTTAATTGCTATAAAATTATAAAAAAATATGAAAATTAATGTAGCAGATATTTAATCATTTTTGCAACAAATAAATTATGGCAAAAAAAAAATTGCCATGTAGAAATGTTAAAAAATTAAAAGTGCAATTTTTCAAAAATAATTTTTTTGTAAAATAAAATAAAAAAATGATCAAGTGACTTTAATGTCAAGACAGCTAACTTTAATGTCATTAAAAAAATTTCTAGTGTCAATTTTAGTGTCATTAATCTTCATAATAAATTATAAATTAAAAATTTTCAAATAGAAGAATATAAAATAAAAAAATCTTCTATTAATAATAAACTCACCAAGCTTATCTTGTAAATAAATGCATTGAGATATGTGGGGAAATTGGAGTATCTTTCGCCATTTTTTGCTTTTACCTTTATTACTGTCACCACCGCCTGGAATTTAATAAGCATAAATTACAATACTTGAATAAATAAATAAATAAATAAATAAATAAATTAAAAAAAAAAATACCTTCTCGTGCTTTGAGATAAACGGTATTGGCTACAATATTCTCCAACTCCATCAATTCCAGCTTGATTGAGTTTAAACAATTCAGTACAAGGTGTGATACCAAAGACTCGGCGGTCTAGACTCTTATTATTTAAAAATTCAAATAATTTAGGCACCTTCGACAGTAAATGTTTAACTGTGGGTTTAACCACCCACTTAAAATTTATAAAACCAGCTCCCATCTGCGCCCGTTGTGGGCACCGCGTCCAAAACGCGTAACCCCCACCAATTTATAAGCTTTTGTTCAATAAAAACAACGTCAGCCCTTTAATGATCAATGAGTAATCATCAATCACTTCTAGTACTTCCTTCAACACTTAAAATCCTTGGAATACAGTCTTTATTAAATTAGCACCAAGTTGACTTGCCACCACTTGAAATCTTGCTGCTCTCCTGATTCTGCATCCTAATTTATAAACAAAATTTATTAATATTATTTAATTATTTTTATGGAGTAATTTACACACAAGGAAGTAATAATAATAATACAGTGTTAAATATTAAAATAACGTGAGGCATGTAGATGTAACTGTATGTGAAATGGGCGTAAACAGTAGTCGTTTGTTTCCATCATCAAATTAATTAAAATGTTAAGTGATAATCTTACCGATATCATCTACCTCCTAGCAAGCACTATATACTGATTGAGCTTTTTGTTTCATTACACTAAAAACAATATAGATTTATTTGGGACAATTGTTTTGGTGTATTTATAATTGTTGACTTAATAGTTAATATTTAAATATTGTAATAATGGGTGTTATTTAATAATTGAGTAACGCGCGCAGTTGAAACTATATTACTACAACTCGTGGACGTGAATATGTAGACGTGAAAAATAATGGCCGACCTGGCCCCCGTACGAACACTACTGTTTAAAGAAAGCTCCGAGAGTATTGGTGCATGTATATTGCATGTAAAAGAGTATGGTACACACCAACATCCGATAAGTGATAATACACTTGTGCTTGTTATTATTTTTTTCACTCTGTCAAAATTCTTCTTTTCTATTTTATTTACTTTTTTTTTTTTTTTTTTTTTTTATGATTAATATTTTTTATTTATTTTTTAAGAATGTCAGAAGGCTGCTAAATTTATCACCATTAATTAAGTGAAAGCGGAAAATATTTATTTTATAATAATCAGATAAATTTATGTATTGCTGGAGATGCTGTATTATAAGATGAGCACGTAGATGAAAAAGCGAAATGAGAGCCGATGAGATTTCGAGAACCTACTGGCTGGATGCTGGACTTTTTCGGTTAAATTAATTAGTTTTTGTACTGTACCTTTGTTTACAAGTGGGTATATTCAATTATGTCTCGGTTATTAGTCACTGGATTATTTATTTTTTTACTTTATGGTGGGTATGATTCCAAGGTAAAACCAAAAGACTATTATACGGGGATGTATGTATGGTTAGGGAAGAAAAAGTACATTAATTTTTATGATTTTATGCTACGCGCATGTGCTGCTGTTTTGTCCGGAGCGGCATTTTTTAAATAATTTTTTTTTTTTTTTAAATCAGTTAATAAATGAAAATGAAGTTAGCCGACATTTCAAAATTTTTAGAAATTTTTTTTTGGAAAAATTTCACTTTAAAATTAAAAAAAAAATTGTCACGTGTAAAAAATTTGAAAAAATATAAGTGCAATTTCTTATAAATATTATTTTAGTTGTAATTTAATTAATAAAATAATTCAAAAATTTTTAGACGTCTGCTAACTTCAATTTCATGTTAATAATTGTAATTTTCGGTGGAAGAAAGTAAATGTTAGTTAGAATTAAATAATATTTAAATTTTCTAACCGCTGTTTTTTAAAAATATTTTTTTGTTTGATTTAAAAAATTAAATAGTGTTTTTTTTTTGTTTATTAATTTATTTTTTTCACAAAAATTAATTACTTTAACCACAACAGAATTTTCTTGAGGTTAAAATTTATCAAGAAGTATGCAATTTTTTCATCAATAATACAGGTACATTTTATGATACTAAAATTAAGAGATATCTGATAATTTTTAGGATTTTTTTTTTGAAAAAATGCAAGATACTAAAATTTGCCGTCAGCTGTGAATTTAAAAAACCTTTTTTAACAAATCAATTACAATAAAAAAATGCTTTTATAATTTTCATTAAATTTCACACGTGGAATTTTTTAATAATAATTTAATTGCTATAAAATTCTAAAAAAATTTTTAATATCTGTCAACTTCATGAAAATTAAATTAGCCGGCAGCAATAAAAAAATATTTTTAAAAAATTGCACGTATAGTTTTTCAAATTTTTTATAACACTGGAGTTGACAGATATTAAAAATATTTTTGGAACTTTATGGCAATTAAATTATTAAAAAAAAATTTAATTAAAAAGTTTCACGTGTGAAAATTAATAAAAATTACAAGTGAAAATTTTTAGAAGCATTTTTTTATTGTAATTAATTTGTGAAAAAAATTTTTAAAATTGACAGCTGACCGCCAACTTCAATATTATAATTTTTGACATGTGCAATTTTTAAAAAAATTTTTTTTAAATCTTAAAAATTTACTAATAAATTATTCAAAGTAAGCTTTTCTATTTTTTTTTTACAATTTCTGCAAGACAAATTTTTTATTCTCATAAATTATTTGTTAAAAATGAAAAAAATGATCGAATATCCGATAAATTCAGTATCACAAAAAATTAATAAATTATAAATGATTTTATTTTTCTTCTTTAAGACAATCCTCGTCCTCTTTTATTTCAAATATGTAATAAAGGGCCAACGCGTCATCAGTATCTGGCGTGTCCATGTGATAATTGAGCAAGTAATATCCACAAGGCATTTTTTGATTGAATGTCATTAAAAATGGGTCTATACTATTCGGCGCAGTAAAATTTGATCCCTGAAAAAACAAAAAATAATTTCAATTCTAAAATATTGGCTACTAAAATTTATTAGAAAAAAATAATCACCTCCATTATTGGACACTCGGAGCCATCAAAAATACCAGCACTCAATATTTTCATCAGATTATCTTCAATGGACCTCGGTGTATGTTTTTCACAAATATCTTTCATGCTATCCTGGTCAACTTGATCTGAAGAATCGAAAATTAATTTCTTTCCGTTTTTCAGAGATACTTTACCCTGTTGAGAAGAATAAAATTATTCAATCCATGCAAAGTGCGTATATATCAAATTATTTTGAATTTTTTCAAATTTTTTTTAATGATTTTAATAAATAAATTATTTTTTTTTTTTAATAAGGGATTCTTTGTATGTAATTACCAATTTAAAGGTGCTGTCCTCGTCTACTGTTTTAGAAAATTCAATATAATTATATCCATTTTTATTGTTCCCTTCAGGTCCAGCCGTGAAGTACTCGTTTTCCCGCACAGTCATCACAGTTCTGTTCAAGTTTACCTGGTAAGTTATTCCAGAACGCTCAGGTCCAACGATCGGTGTTCTGTCATTATCTATACAATTAACTCCTGGGAGCTATTGAAATAAAAAAAAATATATATATATTTAAATAAAAATGAAGTTAGCTGACAATTGTCAATTTTTGAAATTTTTACAAAAAAAAAAAATACTTAAAAAATTTCCGATAATAATTTTTTTTAATTTTTACATGTGGAATTTTTTTATTAAATTTTTTTTCATAATAATTTTATTACTGTAAAATTATGAAAAAAATTCGAATGTCAATTAACTTTATTGTTTTATGTGTAAATTAATTTATTAATTTATTTTAATTTTTAATTTATTTAATTTTTAATTTTTTATTTATTTAATTTAATTTAAATTTAAAGAATGAAGAAATTTATTTAAGAAGAAATACCGTAATATCGCCCTTGCCGAATCCTTCGAACTCTCCGTATCCACCCGATCCACTGGAGGCTTTATAGAGTATCAAGTCATCGTAGATGTAATTCTTCTGAGATTCGAATAAATTTTGGTAGCAGTTACATTTCGGAAGATACTCGTCATCAAACAATGGACCTGGACGGGAGTTTGTATACCCAACCCCGCCGTAGAGTAAAGCTTCGATACCACAAGGTGTTTCTTCATGTTGAACATTTCCAATTCCATGTTTGTCGTCTTCGTCTGGCCACGCCTGAATTAATTCAATGAATCAAATCTAGAAGCTTGAAAATTAATGGAAATATTTATGTAATTACTTACCGAGAAGACTGAATTTACAACGAAGATGAATATGAATAAATGGATCCTCATTTTTTTTTTTTTTTTTTTTTTTTTTTTTTTTATTGCTAACTAAATAACTTGAAGCTTAAAAGTACAAAAACAAGTAAATTGTTTCATGGTCAGGAAACAACTTGTCAAACCTGTAAGTTATCAATAATTGGATAATTTTGCAGCGGTTTTAAATGTTTATTAGATATGTGACGCATTTTGTTAAATGATAAGCATGGTCGTCGGACGAATATTGAAGCATTGTTGTAATTATGAATGTTGAACAATATTCAAGATATTACAATAATTTTGTAGTTAATTTTATATTCTTCCATTTAAAAATTTTTAACTTATAATTTATTATGAAGATTAATGACACTAAAATTGACACTAAAAATTTTTTTAATGTCATTAAAGTTAGCTGTCATTAAATTTTATTTTACAAAAAAAATTATTTTTAAAAAATTGCATGTTTAATTTTTTTAAATTTCTAAATGTCAATTTTTTTTTCTAATTTATTTGTTGAAAAAAAAATTATTAAATATCTGCTAAATTTATTTTCAAAAATATTTTTAATAATTTTTTATTTATGCCATTCTCGCTGTGGGATAAAAAATTGGAATTAACAGGAAAATTTCCCATTTGAATAAAAAGGCGGGTAGTTGTTCGCAGTTTCAACTGTAGAGGGATTATAATTTTTTTATTTACATTTTACAGCTCATGTTCTGTTGAAGTCTGTTTTATTTTATTGAAGCTACAAACACTTAATTTAATAATTTATTTTTGAATATGGGCCGTTTTCCTAAAAAAGGTCAAAACAGTGATGATAGTTTAGCGAGCGGGTCAAATAAAACTGTGGGACTTGATAAAAAAAAATACAGAGAAGCAAAGTATAGTAATCACTACAAAGGTAAGCTTTGGTTATGTGCTCTGTTTTTATTTTCATCTATTTTTTTTTTTTTTTATTAATTAATTAATTTTTTTTTTAACTTAGTAATTAAAATTAATTTTTACTGTATTAATTTTTACAGTTGATAAATGGGTGTCAAAGAGGAAGAACGTGTTGCTGCATGAACTGAAAAATGAAGCTCACGTGTCTAAAAAATTTATAAAATCAATAGCTAGTCGCGACACACGTGGGAATAAGTAAGTTTGAGTGATTGATTATTGACTTTTTTTTTATTTAATTAAAAATTTTTTTTCGTTTTAGAAATTTGGATAAAATACGCGAGAAGCAAGCAAACCTCCAGAAAGAACGGTCAGCTAAGAAAGAAGAATTTATTCGAAAAACTCAAGAAAGAAAAGAAGCAATAAAAAAGTCTAAGCAAAAAAGATTTGAAGCTTTCAAAAAATTGAGCAAAAGAACCAAAAAAGGACAACCTGTCATGAAAGATCGGATTGAAATGTTGTTACAAAAAATTCAAGCTTCAGCTAATTAATTTATTTTTAAAAATAGAATTTTTTACTAATTTATTGCAATTAGGTACTTTTCATATATTTTGAAATTATTAACTTTCTATCTATTTACAATAAAATTTTAATATTATAATTTCAATAATATTTGTTAAGAATTTTAAAATTAATTGTACTGAAAATTAGCAGACATTTGACAATAATTTAGGTCTAGAAAATTATTTTTAAAAAATTGCATTTTTAATTTTTTAAAATTTCTACTAGTCAATTTTTTTTTGCCATAATTTATTTGTTAAAAAAATTCTTAAAATTAATGACACTGAAGTTGAGAGACATCTGATAATTTTTATAATTTTTTTAGAAAACTAATTATAGCAAGAAAATTTTATTTACAAATTCCATTTTTAGAAGCTCTGAAAAATAATAAATAACATTTTTATAAATAATTTTCTATGCCTAGTTCATTTTTCAAGAAAAATAAAAAAATTGTCTAGTGTCTTCTAATCCTTTATTTTTTTAATTCTTAATTTTTTTTTAATTTCAGGTTTTTTTTATCTTTAAAATGGCGGATGTCGACTTGAATTTGGAGTCATTTTTAATTTTAGTTTCATATTATTTAAAAAATAAATTCGAATAAAAAAATTAATTTACATTGTTAATTTGAGTATAATAAAAAAAATAAATGAATTTTTTTCTGCTCCACTTACAAAATTGTCAAAATTGACAAATTTAAATAAGCGCGGTAAAATTTCCAAATCATGCGCAGTAAAATGACGCAGGCGCGGGCGTTGAATCTGCGCACCGATGTCACTCGTACGTTAACGAAGCTCCAAAGCTCGTTCCGTCATACTAGTCAACGGCTGCAAATGGCGACAGCCACTAAATTCGTGGCAACGACATACATTTAATAAAACTATTTTTTTTTGGGTGTTAACCTATAGTTAAGCAGTTCGCGTAATTGTTCTTCTCCCAAATCGGTAAGTTATTATCCGATTTATCAACTTAAAAAAAGCTAATACTCACTTTTATATATCCCAATAACATCTAGAAAGTAAACAGGGAGGGTTTCGGCGAATTCCTCGCATGGTACATTTTCGTTCCACTCTCCAACGTCCGTTTTTTTGATCTATTTAAATCTTTAATTTAAATGGACTGAAAATATAAAATTGTGACAAGTCAAGGAAAATTTAATACAATACGCACTGGAATATTTATAATATCCAAGTTGTAAGACAAGACAATTAACTGAATTACCAGCAATTGTAGTTATATTAAAGTAATTGAAGACAGAGCATTCAATTCCAAGTTGGGACTTGGGCTTAGTTGTCTCCTTCATACTTCAAGCACCAGTCGCTCGATCTTTGACTTTTTTATGATGCGCGCGCTAGAGCACGACCTGCTGTCAAAATTTTAACTTTTCTGTCAAAATTGGGTCGCCATTTATTTTTATTATTTTATACCAACCCACCGGTTGTTATTCAAAGTAGTGTATTCAAATAAAATTTACTGGCTCCAATTTTTTTTATTTAATATTAATTAAATTTTTAATTTATTAATTAAAAATATATGCAAGCATGTCTATTGATATCGATTGCCAAATTTTGGCTTTATATTTGTGCTGTTAAAATATAATTGCTGAGTTTGACAAGTGGATAATGAGCGACGTGATATTGATTTTATTTGACTTAATTTTTTTTTTCTTCCCCAGTGAATAATTTTTTTTTTTTCGTCTATTTATAGAAAAAATAATTTATAATTTATTTGAAAAATCTTTTGATCAGTTACTGACATTGGACATGATTTTTATCATCAGGTGGTTCTAAGCTGAAGATAGCAAGATGCCGGCCGTACGTGGGGATGGCATGCGTGGACTCGCTGTATTCATTTCAGATATTAGAAATTGTAAGTTTTTTTTTTTTTTTTATTATTAATTTATTATAACACTAAAGTTTTGACAGACATTAAAAATTTTTTTACAATTTTGTAGCAATTAAATAATTAAAAAAAAAAATTTTAATAAAAAGTTTCACATAAAAATTACAAGTGAAAATTTTTAGAAGCATTTTTTTACTGTAATTAATTTGTTAAAAAAATTTTTAAAATTAACAGTAATATAATTTATTTTATTTTTTTTGTTAAAAAATTTTTTATAAAATAATTTAGCTGATTTTAACAATAAAATTGGAGTAAGTTCGATGAACGATAAAATAACAATAGTTATGATGTAATTATTTTGGTGATAATTATATTTGTATTAAAATAATTTAGGTGAATTTAAATTTAATTTTTTAGTTAAGTAGAATAATGGAGTTTAATTCTCTGATAATAAGTTTGTTGTAAAACTGATGAAAGATAAAATTGTAATTGTTTATTGGAGTGTTATTATATGATTGTATTATAATAGATTTGTTGATAATTAGTTTGAGAGTAAGATATTTAATTTTAATTAATTACTATCTTATTTGGTAGCTGTAAATATATTTTAATTGAAGTTTTTATCAATAAATTAATTTTAATTGATTTTGTTAATTAGAAAAATAATTTTTTTTTTTTTTTTTTAAAGAATTTAGTCAAAAATTTTAACTGAAATAAATTATTAATATATTTTAAATAAAAATAATTTTTCAAAGAAATCAGATAAATATATTTCTATGTATTTTGTAATAAATAAAGTATTAATAATAAGATATTGCAATTTACTATTGAGCGTAATGTATTGTGAGAGAATGAGTACGTGAGTAGAGATGATTAAAAAAAAAAAAAAAAAATAGTATGATGCAAGTAAGAGTGTTAGTCTTTTGGGGGCGGAGCAGTGATACAGTATCTACATGATAGAAAATATTTTAATGAATTAAATGAGAGATTTTAAATATCTTAAAAAAATAGTAATAATAACAATTATAATGTCGATGATTTACATCTAATAAGATTAGGAAATTTATTAAATCCAGATTATATAATTAAAAATTAGACAAATATAATTTAAAGGTCAAGACAAATGGCAGTCAGCCATTAATTTTTATTATTGTTAATAAATAATTTAATTAATAAATAAATTTTTTGTTATTTAGGTAAAAGTAAGGAAGCCGAAATAAAAAGGATAAATAAAGAATTAGCAAATATAAGAAGTAAATTCAAAGGAGACAAAACTGTCGATGGATACCAAAAGAAAAAATACGTCTGCAAATTGTTGTTTATATTTTTACTTGGTCATGATATCGATTTCGGACATATGGAAGCTGTTAATTTATTATCCTCGAATAAATACTCTGAAAAACAAATTGTACGTACCCAAAATAATAATCACTACACTGATAATTTATAACTTGTAAATTTTAAATTAATAAATTATATTTTATCGACAGGGGTACCTATTCATCTCAGTGCTGGTTAATACCAACAGTGATCTCATAAAATTAATAATACAAAGCATAAAAAATGACTTGGGATCTCGTAACCCAATTCACGTTAATCTGGCGCTCCAGTGTATCGCTAACATCGGTAGTAAGGAAATGGCAGAGGCCTTTGGAAATGAAATCCCCAAGTTACTTGTTTCTGGGTAAGTTTCCCGCTCACCTATAAGACCATGTTTTATTTTTCTACATCTAACACTTACACTTACATCAAACACCGCTTGGATCTAGACGACTGGATATTAGGTAAAATTTTAAAGCTTAGCTTTAAAAATCTAGATCTCAAGTATTTTTCACTTTTCAATCTCAACATTTTTTTTTTTAAATCAAGGGCTCGGTACTTTTCAAGTAATAAAAAAAATTGAGATAATTATTTACTAGCGGGGTCTACTATATTGATTTTTATTTTATTGAACGAAATTTTTTTTTTAATTTTTTGTTTTTTTATATACTTAAAAAAAAAAAAAAATATAAAAAAAAAAAATAACATATAAATTTTATCCAAAAACATGAGAGCCAAAATTTTTTCCAACTTTTGAAGGCAAAAAATCTATCGAAATTTTTATTTTTTTCTTTCACGATATTTTTTATCATAAATCGGCCGTAAAAATAAGCAGAATAAAAAAAATTAAAAAATGTGAATTTTTCACCTAGATATGGCCCAAAATGGGGTTGACCCAACTTGTAAATAATTACCAAAATTGATTTTATTTTACTCAAGCATAAATCTTGTACTTTACTATTTAAATTAAAATTAAAAAAAATTTTAAATTTATAGTGACGCCAAAATAAGTTTTATTCAATTTTAAAAACCTTAACGGAAGTCTAACTCTTTTAGTTTGCGAGCAAAGTGTACCGGAAGCGTGCGTGACTTAAATACTAATAAATTTAGAACCGCAATCTTAAAACCCCTAAAAAATTAAATTGAATATTCCAAAGCAAAATAATTAAAAAACAAATTTAAACCCAAAAATCGATCAAACAAAATCAACTAAAAAAATTCTAAAAAAGGCAGCGACTTATAATTAATTTAAACTAAATAAAAATCTTAATTCAGGGACACGATGGATGTAGTGAAGCAGAGTGCAGCGCTGTGCCTGCTGCGACTTTTACGAACAGCCCCGGAAGTAGTTCCCGGAGGAGAATGGACATCTCGGATCGTGCACCTTCTAAACGACCAGCACCTCGGAGTAGTAACAGCAGCTGCTTCGCTGATCGACGCTCTGGTAAAACGTAACCCCGAGGAGTACAAAGGTTGCGTGAGCCTGGCAGTGTCGCGTCTGAGCAGAATAGTAACAGCGAATTACACCGATCTTCAAGACTACACTTACTATTTCGTCCCCGCGCCCTGGCTGTCGGTAAAACTGCTGCGTCTTCTCCAGAACTACACCCCGCCGGCCGAAGACCCCGGAGTGCGTGGTCGCTTGAACGAGTGTCTAGAAACGATTCTCAACAAAGCACAAGAGCCTCCTAAGTCTAAAAAAGTCCAGCACTCAAACGCCAAAAACGCAGTACTCTTTGAAGCAATAAGTTTAATTATCCACAACGACAGCGAGCCGAATTTACTGGTACGTGCTTGCAACCAGCTTGGACAATTTCTTTCAAACCGCGAGACCAATTTACGGTACCTCGCTCTTGAGTCAATGTGTCACCTAGCGACGTCTGAATTTTCCCATGAAGCTGTAAAGAAACATCAGGAAGTCGTGATACTGTCTATGAAGATGGAAAAAGACGTCTCGGTGCGTCAGCAAGCTGTTGATTTACTCTACGCGATGTGCGATAAAAGCAACGCTGAAGAAATAGTCCAAGAGATGCTTAATTATCTCGAAACAGCTGATTACTCAATTCGCGAAGAAATGGTTTTAAAAGTCGCGATACTCGCTGAAAAATACGCGACTGACTACACGTGGTACGTCGATGTCATTCTGAATTTGATAAGGATAGCCGGTGACTATGTCTCCGAAGAAGTTTGGTACCGAGTAATCCAAATAGTTATTAATCGCGACGATGTCCAAGGCTACGCTGCTAAAACTGTATTCGAAGCACTGCAAGCTCCGGCTTGTCATGAAAATATGGTTAAAGTTGGTGGCTATATTCTCGGTGAATTCGGCAATTTAATTGCTGGAGACGCTCGCTCGTCACCGGCAGTACAATTCCAGTTACTACATTCCAAATATCACTTGTGTTCACCGATGACGCGCGCACTGCTACTGTCGACTTATATTAAGTTTGTTAATTTATTTCCTGAGATACGTACACAAATTCAAGATGTCTTCAGGACACACAGTAACTTGCGCAGTGCTGACGCTGAACTTCAACAACGGGCTTCTGAGTATTTGCAGTTGAGTATTATCGCATCGACGGACGTATTAGCGACTGTGCTTGAAGAAATGCCGGCATTCCCCGAGCGTGAAAGCTCCATTTTGGCTGTGCTGAAGAAGAAGAAACCAGGACGGATACCGGAGAATGAAATCAGAGAAAATAAGAGCCCGGCTCCGAGCGCTAATCATGAAACTGCTGCGGCTTCTGCTACTATTGGGACCGCTGCAGCTGCCAATGTCAACAGTTCCTCTGCTGACTTACTGGGACTGTCTACTCCGCCTTCTTCTCAGCCTACTAGTAATACTGGAATGCTGCTAGATGTTCTAGGGGATATTTATAATGCGCCTAGTAAAGTTACCGCTACCAATGGCGCACAAAACTCTTACAATCCTAAAAAGTATGTATTTTTATATTTATTTTTTAAATTAAAAAAAAAATCATGATACATTTATTATTATTATTATTATTATTATTATTTTTTTTTTTTTTAGATTTGTCTGTAGAAACAACGGGGTGCTGTTTGAAAATGATCTGATCCAAATAGGCGTTAAATCGGAATTCCGACAGAATCTCGCACGTGTTGGTTTATTTTATGGCAACAAGACCCAATTTGCTCTTAATAATTTCCAGCCGCAATTGGCTTGGTCTGATGAAAATCAAGCTAAATTAGCTGTTCAAATAAAACCTGTTGATCCGGTACTTGAAGCTGGTGCACAAATTCAACAAATGATTAATGCTGAGTGTATTGATGATTATAACGGTAATTTTATTTTTATCATTTTGTTTTTTGCTTTATGTAATTGATCGTAGGACTATGTCCCCTGACGACTATAAGAATACAAAAATAATAATAGTACAAGTGCATTCAAAGGTGCTTTTTATAGTAGTAATAGTAATAATACAATAGTAGAAAAAAAAAAAAAAAAGCTATCAATTGCATATTTGAATTATTAAAAAAATTTATTGATTAATTTCGAAATTATTGCATGCCTTAAAGGGTTACATAGATTTCCTCCGGGAAAAAATGGTCTATTTTCAACAATTTTTTTTTAATAGAAAAAATGTGCTCGTGATCAGTAGATCTCCTTGCAGGATCATTTAAATTAATATTATTTTTGAATATATATTAATTAAAAATATATTATCACTAAGTTAAATAATAAATAAAGAATTATTTTATAAGAAACATATATTTTAAATAAATAATTAAAATATTTTATAATTATCGATTGTAAACTATTGATATCTTTGCAACTCCAAAATTAGTTGATTCAGAAAAATCTTAAATAATATTGAATTAAATTCATATGATAATTAATGATTTTATGTTTATACGATAAAGCTAAATTTTTATTATAGTAAAACTTTTTTGATTTTTTTTTTTAATTTTTCTTCGATAATTTTTGCATTTTTTTTTTTATTTTATGCCAAAGAATTATAACTTCTAACGCGTGTACATTTTTTTTTTTTTTAATTTAATATGACAAAAAAATTAAACTCATATTTTTATCTTTAAAAATATTTTTGTTTTTTTAATTTTAGATTCACCCAGCATGGTAATATCATTTATGTACAATAATATGCCACAAAAGATAACAATGAAATTACCATTGACGATAAACAAATTCTTTGAGCCAACGGAAATGAACGGAGAGTCATTTTTTGCGAGATGGAAAAACCTTGGCGGGTATTGTATTTTTTTTTTTTTAATATTTTTAAATTTTTTAATTAAATAAAATTTTCTAAATTATTAAAATAAATAATTTTTTTAATAGCGCAAATCAACAACGTTCCCAAAAAATTTTCAAAGCCCAACAACCAATGGACTTGGCACAGGTCCGTACAAAATTACAAGGTTTTGGAATGCAGTTACTTGACAATATCGATCCTAATCCCGATAACTTTGTCTGCGCTGGTATTGTTCACATGCGAGCACAACAAGTTGGTTGTTTGCTACGTCTAGAACCAAACAAACAAGCTCAGGTATTTATCTTTTATTTATCTCTGAAATAACAATTGAATGTTATTAAAATAAATTACTAATAATAACAAATTAATAAAAACCTTAATAGATGTTCCGGTTGACTGTACGCTCGAGTAAAGAATCAATGTCGATAGAAATATGTGACCTGCTGGTAGATCAATTTTAAGCTGTTTAAAAGGTACTGATTTGTTATTCATTCATTAAAATATGATAAGTATCATCAATCGTATATAAAATAATATAATCTACGAATATCAATCGAATTAAAACGTCAGATAAAAAACGAACAAGCTGGATTGACTGTTTGATTTATTTAGAAAAAAAAAAATATTAACTCCCGGTCAGTAGTTTAAAACTGATCGGCTGTTTATTTCATCAATGAAGCACGAATAGCCAAGACAATTGGACAGTATTAGTCCGGTATTTAATTGATAATAACTTACTAGTTGACTATTGATTTAATTAAATCAAATGGGTATATTCTTTTATTATTATTTTATAAAAAAAAAAAAAAATCGCTGTATCATTTTGTTGCTTGTGACTTGTCTGTTGCAACGATAAGGCTTTTGCGTTATTATTAGTTGTACAATAATTAATTAATTAGATCCAGCGTATTTAAATGGAGCTCAAATTTATTTTTACCCCATATACAGTCGTTAATTATCATTTTTTTTTTTTTTTTTTTTTTTTGTTTATATACTCTGTGTTTTGTAAAACAAATATTAATTGCCGGTGAATTTGTTAATTGTCTAACAAAAAATCATCCGGTTTTATTTTAAAAATTAATAATATTTTCTTATGTTATAAATTATAATTATAAGTTGAATTATTGGTAATTAAATGACTAAATGATGATTTGTAAAGGTAGATTTCAATTGTAAATAGCAATCGTTAATTATTGGCTTGTCTAATATAACTTATGGTTATTAAATATTAATTGATTTATCAATAATTCAATAGGAAAAAAAATAAATTAAATTTATTAAATCAGGATTCGCTTTATTGCGTATTTTTTATTATTATTATTATAATTACAATTATAACTATTATAAATATTAATATAATTTATTTTAGGCTTCACATTTATTTTGTTTGACAATTTGTTTTTTATTACTCAGATGTAAATTTATTTCTTCTTTTTATAAGTGTTAACTTTCTATAGAATTAAAATTAGTGCAGGCTCTAAATTTACTCAAGAAAGTTGATTTTTTTTTTTTTAAATATTATTTTCGGAGTCTTTAATCATTACATACATTAATAACTAGGATATTTGAATCTCAAAAGCAGCGGGAATATTTAAAAAATTGCTAATCAATTTTCTTAAGTATTAAAATATATAATCGCCTATGTTTAAATCTAAATATACAATTGAAATAATATTGAATAATTATTATTAATATAATAATAATAATAATAATAATAATAATAATAATAATAATAATAATATAAAAAAAAATTAAAATAGTGAAGATGAGATTGTGAAAGTGTTTAAGTCATCTTAGTACACATGTTATTGTAGATTTCATTGAATGTAGTGCACTCTCATTGTACAAAGATTTAAAAAAAAAAATAATGAAAACAATAATAATAATAATTATCAGAATTACTTGATTAAAATAAAGTAAAATCATGGAACAAATAGATTTAAATCGTTATTGCGCGGTTATATGAGATATAAATAAATTATGCTCGTATCATATATAAATATATATATATTAAAAAAATATAAATGAATTCGTATAAAAATATATAAAATAAAAAAAATCCCGAGTGTGTGAGCACGGTTGTTAAAGAGTTGATGACGTGCATAATCATGAACAAAAATTATAACAAAAAAATATTATTAATTAAATAAATAATTTATAAAGTGCTAAATGTATTGGTTAATATGTAAATTTTATTTTTTCCTTGATGTATTTTATTTCTGCAGTTAAACTTCAGCTTTTCGAGTGACGACTTGAGAAATAAAATAAATTATTACAATGTACTGTTTTTTGATTAATCTATATTATTAAGAGAATAAGAAAAATTTTGTGGCCAGTGAGTTTATCGTTAGAAAAGTCTTGACCTGGAGTTGTGCCTTTTCAAGATTTCATATAATTCTTACCAATAGTCAATTTATGATGATAAGTATTTAGGCTGCATTCGAAAATACTCTATTTCTAGATACATTATTAAGAAATGACATTGTATCTTGAGAACTATTGACATTTTTAAAGATATAAGCTCATCCCGATGTTACACTCATCAAGACCTTTCATTTGAGTACCCACATGTATTTTTGATATATTTGTCATGTATCCATATATATAATAATATATATAAATATATGAAAAAATGATGTGGGTATTCAAATGAAAGGTCTTGATAAGTGTAACTCCAGGATGAGCTTATATCATTAAAAATATCATCACTAGACAAAATACAACGTAATTTCTTAATTATTGATATTTTTAAAGATATAAGCTCATCCTGATGTTACGCTCATCGAGACCTTTCATTTGAGTACCCACATCAATTTTTCATATATTTCATATATTTATATATATGTATATATGACAAATATATCAAAAATACATGTGGGTACTCAAATGAAAGCTCTTGATGAGTGTAACATCGGGATGAGCTTATATCTTCAAAAACGTCAATAGTTAAAAAAGTACAGTGCAGTTTAACAAAATTTATAAATTTAATAAAGCAAAATTTTATTTATTTATATTTCACAAGTCACTGCAGTCATATAGTGACTGCAAAGTTGCTAGTTAAAATTATTTTCATATTTAATTATTTAATTAAAATAATAAAAAAAACCCTAACTGTACATTTTTAAAAGCGTAGATTATAAAAAATAATTAGCAGAATATTGACTTGCAAAATTATTAATAATTATTGACAATACAATAGCTGTCAGTAAAATAAATATAAATATCTATATCTATATATATATATATTTATATAAATATATGTAATATGTATATACAAGTAGAAAATCGTCTTTCAGTGACTAGTTTTGTTTTTTAAAATTTTAAAAATTAATTAATTTATAAAAAACTCGGCTTTGACGTCATCCGCCAAAATAGCCGCCTGGATTTTCTGATCTTCACCATCGTCTTCTTGATTCACCAGAGAGCTCTGTTCCCCGGTGTTGATTGCGTCTTCAGGAGCCAGGAAGAGGTTCTTGTGATCAGAGCATTTTTTGTGGTAGTCAGGATTCTCAGGGGCGTGACGGAAGCAAGAGTCACAGACGGTGTCTGTTTTAGAAGTGCAACGATGAGCTTCGTAGAGGCCAGGGCCACATCGCGAGCAAATCCAACAGGACTGGAGATTGTGGTGAGGGCTGTAGGTACCGGGCTTACATTTGCTGCACTCGGTATCTCGGTCTGAGGTGCAAGGTTTTGTTACTCCCCAACCTGGACCACACCGGTTGCATCTTGAATCCCCACGGTGATGACGGATTCGCGGTCTTCCTTCAGCTACCTGTAAATTTAATCAAAATTGTCAATACATTTCAAATTTTTTTTTTTTTTTTTTTCAAGCTTGTACTTATTTATTTGTTTATGTATAGCTTATATATACTTGCGAGGGTGAGGGTGAAGGTGAGGGCGAGAGAGATGATAAGTTATTCGGGTCGATTCGTATTATAAAAACGAACAGGTGCGTGAATAAGACGAAGGCCAGCTGACTTTTAAGAACACCTTTACTTGTTTCTTCCGCCTCTATTGCTTCAATTTTTTTTACATTTATTATTATTATTATTATTATTATTATTAATTAAAAATGTTAAAACCGTGGAATAATAATAATAATAATAATAATAATACACTTTATTTATTAGCAATTTGTCATTCAATTTTTACATTTAAAAGAAAATTTTTGAAACAGTTTACAGATTTAAAAAAAAATATAGTATGCTAAATGAAGTAAATGTTTTTTTGTTAATCCTTTTTTTTTTTACAAAGTCTTTTAATAATCGTATAAAGTTTTTTAATCTATTTTCTAATATTGTCTGGTAATTTATTATAATTATAATGGTTCCGGAATTACTGTAAAATAACGGTGAAATCATCTTCACCATAAATCCGTAAATCCATAAATGAGCTTACGGTCATTTTTTAGTGAATCGTCCAGGATTTTGTGCCATCTGGTCACTGTAGTTTTATGGTAATCTTCCAGACTTTATGTATTAGTATACAACAATTATATATTAATCTTTGTTTAGTGTTCAACCATCCTAATGCTGTAGCATACTGTTAATATTAGTATATTTGCTCACCCCCAACACTAAACGCATAACTCGGTTTTGTATTTTTTAAATCTTTGTTAACATCTGTTCAGTGTAATTTAACATTATTTATTATTATTATTATTATTATTATTATTATTATTATTATTACTGATTTATTAAAAAAAATAAAATGAAAAATAATTATAAATAAATATTTTTTTTTGTTTATTGTAAAGACTCGTTTGTAAAAATTTTTTTTTATCAATTGTCTTCTAAATAAATAAAGTTTAATATAATCTATAAAAAAAAAAAAAAAATTTTTTTTACTTTTTTGACATAAATAACTTCCTTAAAAAAATTAGTATTGTATTTTTTATTAAAAAAAAAAAAAAAAAAAAAAAAATTGATTCAAACGAGATAAAAAATTTTATCAGGAAGATCTTGGATCTCTAAAGCGTGGGATCGAGAGCGTTCAGATACCAGCTGCCGCCCACTCGTGATTTTAGAACAGTTATTATTTTTTTTATTTGAAAATTCGGCAGGTAATTATTACTGTGCCCACGGCTACCGAAAAATTTCGAACAAAAAAAATCTAATAATAATAATAATAGTAGTAGTAGGCTGTTTATAATTATCAACCGCATTGCGAAATAAAAATATTTATCCTCTGTGCAATGATAGACATATTAAATTACTGATCGCAGAAATGTAATTTTCCACGAGCGGCACATCGAATCAACGATACGGAATAACGAGCATCTATTAGGTTTACCAGCTGTAGTGGCAGCTGTCGATGGCACGCGTCGCAAAACTCAGGTGAATCGCAATGCCCTGTTGCCATCCGATGCCATCTTTTTAACGAACTCATTACTTTTTAAATTATCTTTGCGTTTTACACTTTATTGAGCATGTGGGATAAAGTTACATTGTGACAGTTCTCTCAAGTCCCTTCATCTGCAGTTTACACGATTGTTTTTTTTTTTTTCTGCTTCTCGATATACTTCAATATCTGTCCAAAAACAACTAGTGAAGTTTAAAAACTTCCAACTCAACTATTTCTTCAATTGAATACATTTTGATTCATCTGCCATTTTGTAATCATTCCTTTTTACTCCACAATCTCAAAAGAAGAATCTTATAATCAAAATTCTTAATATATAAAATTTAATAATTCTTATTATTCTTATAATTTAGATGAAAAATATGAAAATATATCATGTAAACAAACTATTCGTAATGTGATTGGTCGAATATATCATAAGCATGAAAATATATTCAAACTTTATAATTAGGCGCGCGCAAATTCAAATTCTAGTATTTCAAAAAAGACTTGATAAATCTTTACAAATTATTTTTTTATCGGTTTCATGATATTAATACTACGGAAATCTTTACAAAAACACATTAAATAAATGAAATTCTTTTTGCAATCGATTTTAATTACCGAAATACAGATTATTATTGCAAATCATCATTGTAGCCCTTTTAGTTTAATTACAATAAAATAAATAAGTCCAAATACGGTTATTTATAATTTAAATAGTATTAGTACATTTTTTACATCACTGAGTCCTCTGAAAAAAAAAATTTCTTTTGAAAAAATGAGCAATATTGCAATAAGAAATTAATTTGTTGAAGATTTTATTTCTTGGCTGAAGAAACTTGTCTAAGGTTTTTTTGTTACGGCGCAAAAAAAAAAAAAAAAAATTTTGAATGAAAATTCACAAGTTGCACGGAAAAAAATAAACTGTAAAATTCACTCGGTTTAAAATAGTATTTTCTTCTATGTAAAGAATAAATTTTAGCATTTAAGTGATAAATATTACATAATGATTATTAAAATCACGATTTTACTGTTTGAAATGATAATTTTTAGCAGTTGATAATTATTTATTATAAATTAACTATTATTTACTACAGTTTACTTTTTCCGTGTAAAATATTCAAATTTTAAATGCTAATATTTAAAAATTTAGTGCCGCAAGGATTATTTAAAAAAATTCCTGCGTATAGAAGACACTTAAAAAAAAAAAATTTCTTGAACCAAGAAAATTGTAAGGAAGACCAAAGTTATTTTGGAGCAAGAAGAAATTTTCTTGGCTTAAAAAAGTTTAACTTCGCTCAAGAAATTTTGAATCTTCCTTAAGATTTTCTTGATTGAAGAAAATTTACGCTTGACTCAAGACTTTCTTTCTTTCTTTCTGTGTATAGATCCTAAAAATTTTTTAAAAATTTTAAGAAAACGTTTTTTATCTCGGAACATCCTTAATCAAACTACTGATTGATCTAAACTCCTTAAAGCTCAAGTTACCCGATAATTTATTTATAATGAAATAATAATCGATTAGTAAAGTTAACCGTGGACGTAAATTGGACGTGAAACATGAGTTAAGTACCAAGTGAGGGTTGTTATAAGTTTTCAAGTCTTCTCCCGTCCGCTAAATGAAACCGTCGGCCATCCTCTTTGCAATTTAATTTATTCACCTAGAGTTTTAAGATTACCCGCAAGTATGTATGACTCTAACGCTTCAAATTTATTTCCCACATAAATAATATTATTATTTTAAAAAGCCGGACACTGTTTTGTCGACGAAAAAACGGAAGTGCCAGTGTGGCGTGACCTCGTGAGCTCGGCCCGTTTTTTTTTTTTTTTCACTTTAGTTCCTCCGCAAAAGTATTTGAGGTTTATTAAATAGTAAAAGAGATACACCGACCACACTTTCATAAATTTTTACATACATATATAAATATATGACATTTATACGCCCATAAACAATTGGCTCTATACAAATGTTAGTACGTGAGCGATACAACCGAGTTATGTCCCCTATATAAAAATATACATGCTACTACTCACGTACAAATAGTACCACGGTCTCGTTACGTCCGTTATATTATTTATACACTTCACTTGTGTAAAAAGGCCCACCCTATTTCCTATAGAGCGTTGGGCTTTCCGGTGAAAATAATTATCCGACATCAACAAACACTCGGACGGAATTTAACCCCATGAGAAGACACCTACTCAAGAGGATTGTCGATGCAAATTAAAATTCTGCAGGTGTTTCTTCTTCTTTTGCCATTATTGTCTATCTAAGGAAATGTCTTGAGAAAGGAAAAGACGTTACTTTATTTATTTGTTTATTTATCGCGTTCTTTCAGCGATAAAGTACGGGTCTTATGGTAATTTTTATTTTTTACATTCACCTGCAGGTGACATTTAATTAAAAGAATTTTTTTTTAAGATTTTTTTAGCCGCGTTAAAATAAAAAAAAAAAAAAAAAAAAAAAAACAGTAAGAATAGTAAGAAAATTTTCAATCAGTCGCCATTTTTTTTAAAATTAAAATTTTCAAAATTCCTTACCTGCGATGATAACTACGTCCTTACTGATTAAAAAAAAATTTCGGTTTTTATTTTCAGATGATCCGTTTTTGAGTTATCGAAGTAATTATGGAGGGGGAAATTTTTTATAGTGCTCTACGAAATTGTTAATAACTTTGTAATAATTAAATAGTTTTTTATAAAAATTTAGGGTAATAATCTTTGATGTACCCTTGATAAAATAAAAAAAATCCGATCCCCAAATTCCTCTATTTTCTCTGTTAAAAAAATTCCCGAAAATCACCTCTTTTTTTCTATCGTTACAGTGGTGTTTCCCCTTAATTAATTTATTTTAAAATAAAATTGGTTAGATTGACTTTTTTGGATTGAATCTTGTTTTCTCAACAAAAAAAAATTAACTTGAATCAAGTAAATGATTTTGAAGAAAATCTTCTTGATTTGAGTAGAAAAATTCTTAAATTGAGAAATTTTTTTTGGTTTAAGTAAATTTTACTTAATTCAAAAATTTTAATTAATTTGAAATTTCAATGTCTTAAAAAAAATTTTTTTTAATTATAATAATACACTTTTAAGTAATTTAAAATGAACAAAAAATATTCAAATAATCTTCATTAAATTTTTATAAAAAATTGAGAATTTTATAATTTTAATTTTGTTTAATTAAATATCAATTATTAATTGCAACTGTCAAAATTAATTGTAAATTAATTGCTTGTTAATTAAATTAAATTAAATTTTTTTTTTTTATTTTAAACTTCTTTAATTTAAAAAACCAAAAATTGAATTAATTTTTCGAAAAATTTTTTAAATTAATTCTAACTAAATATTTATAAATTTTGCAGATACAATTTTTCTAGAATTAAGATTTTTTTTTTTTTTTTTTTTAGAAAAGTAAAAATTTGTATCTATTTTTATATAATTTATCATTAAAATAATTTTTTTTTTTATATTAAAATTTTATTATTAAATCATAAATCCTTCAAAAAAAAAAAAAAAAACATTTATTTTTACAGTGAGCCAAAAGAAAATAAAGTTTTAGAAAAATTTAAAACATCGCCAGAATGTACCTTGAATACGCTCCAAGTTATTAATTTTTAAACTTTCAATTCAAGGTAATAATAGTTGCCCTATTTTCATATTTTCAACATCCAAAATGTTAGTAAAGTGAATTGCAGCGTTAAAACTAAATAATAAACGCGATTTATTTAATCCGTAAAAAAAAAAATAAAATAAAATAAAATAAGACGCGAGTATTCGGAAATTTAAAGTCTGGAGAGAATTAATCGATGAATGTTTAACAGAAATAAATTTATAATAGAAGAGAACCGACTGACTGGGTTTGGCCTCGTAATTTGGGTTTCATTAAAACTTAACCCCTTCGGTTGAGCTTCGGCAGAACCAACGCGCCGAAGAACAACTCGAAACCGAAAAAATGCCCAAGGGAAAATGCGAGAGAGCAAAAAAAATGATCGTGATGGAGCCACGCCTGTAATTAAAATAAAAAAATCTAAAACTGTTAAAAAAAAAAAAAGGCCGCCAATGATTCGTTAAAAACGTTTATTGTACTCAATGCCTAGGGGACAACAATAACTGTGTATGGAAATAAAAAATGTAAATAAAATTCTAGTACAAATATATATGCATCTATATATAACAAGACAATGAAGAGTTGACTAGAATGAAAAATATCGCGGGGATCGTCCCGAGCGAATGGATTTTTGTAAATTCTCACATACTCGCCCACGTATACATATATATGTTAACAAGGAGTTTTTGTAGTTCCCATGAGGTCTTGTCATGCTAATAAGCCCGTGTAAAAGGTACAAACGCGTGTAAATCTAAACTTTTAAAGTTGTTATGTATTTAATCTTAAAATGCGTGTAATTAATTTAATTTTTTTTTTTTTTTTCGTGTATCCTGATACTAAAAACCTCTTACACAATTTACACAACTCAATTGTTTCAATAAATTTTTTTATAAAAATTTTTTATATTATTGAAAGTTGAGGAAAAAAATTTTTTTGATTGTTTTAAAAAATTTTAGAAGAATTTTTTGATATTTAAGAAGTTTTATTAATTGATAAGATATTTTTTAATAGTAAATGGTTTAACAAATGGTCTTGTATCTTGTGAACTATTGACATTTTTAAAGATATAAGCTCATCCCAATGTTACACTCATCGAGACCTTTCATTTGAGTACCCACATCAATTTTTCATATATTTATATATATTATATATATGTATATATGAAAAATATATGAAAATGCATGTGGGTACTCAAATGAAAGGTCTTGATGAGTGTAACTTCGAGGTAACTTCGAAGTAACATCGAGGTGAGCTTATATCTTTAAAAATGTCAATATTTTACTAGATACAAGGTCATTTCTTAATTATTGATATTTTTGAAGATATAAGCTTATCCTGATGTTACACACATTAAGAGCTTTCATTTGAGTATCCACATGCATTTTTGATATATTATTCATATATACATATATATAATATATATAAATATATAAAATATATGAAAAATTGATGCGGGTACTTAAATGAAAGGTCTTGATGAGTGTAACATCGGGCCGAGCTTATATCTTTAAAAATGTCTATAGTTCACAAGATACAAGGTCGTTTCTTAATTATGTTAAATTGCACTGTACTTTCTTAACTATTGACATTTTTAAAGATACAAGCTCATCCCGATGTTCCACTCATCAAGACCTTTCATTTGAGTACCCACATCAATTTTTCATATATTTTATATATTTATATATATTATATATATGTATATATGAAAAATATATCAAAAATGCATGTGGGTACTCAAATGAAAGGTCTCGATAAGTGTAACACCAGGATGAGCTTAAATCTTTAAAAACATCAATATTTAAAAAAGTACAGTGCGATTTAACAAAAGTCATTATTTAAAAAAGCAAAATTTTATTTATTATAGTAATATATTAAATATTATTTAAGAAGTTTCATTAATTGTGAAGAGATTTTCATTATTAAATAATTAATTTTATCTGATGAATTATTTTTTAAATAATATTTATTTTTTTTTTTTTTTAATTAATATATAAATTCTGAGAACATTTATTGTCAAATTATTTTTAATTAACAGTTAATAATTAACTATGTGATTAATTTCAATTTACCGTTCAAAATAATTGAAATCAAAAACACTCCGCAAAGAACTGGCGCCTGATCTAGATACGTGCAAAATTAATTTTCCTCTCTCATAAAAATCTAACAAAAAAGCAACAACTTTTTTTTATCCATTCGAAAGACAAAAAACCTGTTGGAAGAGCAGAAATGTAAAAAAAAGTTAGTAATAGCCTACCGAGACATGTATGGAAAATACAACAAAGTTGTGTCGGACAATGTGCGCGTCAACGAGAGGGAAACAATAGCAAAGTAACGTTCTTCCCACGACTTATCCACCTCTTTTGCTCCGTATAAGAGTATGAGAACAGCCCCAGGATTCACCCTCTGGCTTGACTCGTATTTTTGCTTTAATTTTTCTTATTCCCTGAGTCTCCTTCTTCGTTATTTAGGGAGTATAGACCGAGAATTTTTTTATTTTTATCTAAATAAAAATATTTAAAGTGCTCTGCTCTGTATTTTTTAAATTTAAAAAGTCACTCATTTTTTTTCGGGCTGAAATTTATAAAATTTAATATTAAAATATCAAAATATTTATTCTGTATATATTTTAAGATATATAAATACATGAATGGAGGAAAAACATTAAATTGATGTTATTCAAGCGTCAAGACGTCTGGCGCCAGCAATTTCCATTAACTTGCTCAATTAAAATGAATTTTCATCTCGAATCTTATAATCTGATATCGACGTTTTAAAATTAAAACATTATTTTTCATTCAAAAAATTTTATAATTTATTTATTACCTCAAGTGCGACGATGCCAATAACAATCACCAAAATAATTAATCTTTGCATTATTTTTAAAAATTAAAAACTCCTTAAATTTTTTTTTATTAATTATTTATTTGCACTTGAAATTCGGGGATTCACAGCACTCGCGCGGTTTTTTTTTTTTTTTTTTTTTTTTTAAAAACTTTTCTAGAGACGCATTATTATTTACGGAGAAAGTACCGATATTATATTTTATTTTTATTTATTTCTTAGCCCAAAAATTTATTTTATTTTGTGACAAAAGAGCCGATGTGTCTCGAAAGCGAGTCGCGTGAGAAGTGAAACAACTCGACTCTTGCAGGAGCAGCTGCACTGAGCAGTTTTAAGAGCACGCGGTTGTTGCTCACGTGACTCCCCACCAATCAACTCTTTTTAGATTCCTTTTTTTACCTTTATAATAAATTTTTATTATTTTTTTCTTTTAATTTTAAGTATGAGCTAGAAATTAGTTTTTTAAATTTGAACTCTAAATTCTGGGCTAAATATTAAAGATACCAAAAAATGATAAGAACAATTTTTTGTAGAAAATTTATTTCTCTGTCAAAAAGGTCTTTATCAATTTTATTGTATTTTTAATTGTTGAGCCTAAATTTGAGTTTAAAGGTCTGAAACTACACCCGCTTGCAAAAAATTACTGAGATTATTTCAAAATTAAAAAAAGACCGCCATTCGGCTACACCCGAAATAAAAGGTAGATTTCTTAGATTGAATTTATCATCTTGTATCAATAACTTTCGTTTGACACTGAATGAAATTTATTTTAACATAAATAAGTAGATTGTATTACTCATTGCTTGAAAAGGGTTCAATTAAACTCTTAAATTCAATAAAATAATTAATAATATAAAAAAGTTAACGTTATATACATGAAATTAGAGGTAATTTTGTGGTTCCATGCGTCTTGATCCCCGGACAAAAAATTCTCAAAGTAAATTTCTCCAGACAAAATATCCCTGAAATAAATATCCCCGTACAAAATATCTTGAATAATTAAATTTTTCAATGAAACATTTTGAAATAATAATTAACAACGAATAACAAATAATTAATTGTTATCAAAAGGTTGTTACCGTGTTGTGCCCTTTTAGCATGGTTTTTGTGTGTGTGTGTGTGTGTTTATTCGACATTAGACCGACACAAACGAGTAAAAAAGTATTGCGCTCTTTTATTATGATTTTTGTGTTTATTTGTTCGATATTATTAATCTTAAAAAGATTAATGTTTATATATTTAAATATTCTATCGCAGTGATATTAAGCCTCGGGGATATTTATTTTTGGGATATTTTGTCGGGGATATTTTGTCAGAGGATCAAAACGCCTGATACCAATTTTGTGAGCTTTCACATGAATTTATCAAAAATTATCCATCTCTTTTCAATCAAAAGTTATACATCAATAAAATCACTGAAAATGTAATTTTCACTATTGTAATAATTTTGAAGAGTTACCATTTCTAAACTTATCGACGGACTTAGCTCATCTTTGAACTCATTCAAGGTTATTATCCAAAGAATATCTATATCAAATTTCATCTAGATCCGTCAAGAACTGTAGACACAATCGTTCATGCATATACACAGTAAAAAATTGTGCGTCATTACGTCAAAAAATTTAGTGTTAAGTATTTAACACTTTCATATGTAGATTTAACATTTATGGTGTTAAATTAACACAAAAAAATGTTAAATATTTAACATAAAAATTTTTAACACAAAATTTTTTGACGCACTGACGCAAAATTTTTTACTTTGTATCAATTTTTAAACTAACGTTATTTTTGAGCTTTATTCTACTGGTCAACCCATCAGTACTCACGTAATGAGCATTTTTGCTTACGCAATTACATCCGACTTATAAAACGGCGCTGTAGTGCAAGTGAGACATTAAAATTCACGTGAGTTCTGACGACAAAATTTCGAGTAAATTCCGACATAAAGACCAATGCAAGAAATTTATTTCTGTGAAATCTTCTTAAAAATCAAAATTCTAGGATAGATATTGAAAATACGGACAAATTACAAGAGACCTTTTTTGAAAAAAATCTAACCCTCTACAAAAAAGGTCTTTGTCAATTTTTTCTTATCTTTAATCATTGTACCTAAATTTGAGTTTCAAATTCGGAAACAAAACCCGCTATTTATCAAAGATAAAAAAATTTACTTTTCAATTAAAAAATCAAAATTCTGAGTTAAATATTGAAAATATCAAAAAATGATAAGAGGCTTTTTTTGTAGGAAATTTAATTTTCTACAATAAAGGTCCTTGTACATTTTTAAGTATCTCTTATACTTTAGTCAAAATAATAATTTGAAGGTCGTTAAAAAAATAACCGATTTTAAGGAAACTTGTTGGTTGATTTAAAGTTAAAAAATTGAAAATAAAAAAGATTTGTTTAGAAAAGATGGGAATTGTATATTGTATTTTGTATTTTGTATAGAGCATCAGCTAATTTGTAACTCGATGGTACCGCTGCGAGGCAAAAGGTATCCAGCGAGCACATGGCAGCTGACAATCACCGTCTATACATACATACATACATAACGTGAGTAGATATGAAGCGACTTTAGCCTTCTGCTCCTCGTCCCATTCCTTTTCCTTTTAAAATAAAAACATGCTCTACATCTGTATATTTAATGCCCCATGCCCGTGGTCCCTGGATTTAGAAACTAAGGTAAGTAAAATAATACAGTGGGGAGACAGGTGTACCGGCACGCGACAGCCGGCAGTCGCGAGGTAGATCCAACGTCATACACAATTTTGGGTAGTTTTATTTCTGATCAATTCTTTTCAGTTAAATTTTATCATTTTTTAAAAATATTTATTTGAATTTATAGATTTATTAAATAATTTTTTTTTTTAATAATATTTGATATTTTTATTTAAAAAATTTTAATGAAAAATTGATTTTTTTTTTTCAAGCTGCTATGTTGATAAAAATTGATATTTTTATATTATTTATTTATTTGTAAAAAAAAAGAACTAACTAATAAAGTTAAAATTCAATTTTTAAATTAATTGATTAAAAAACCTTTTAAAAAAAAATTTATCTAAAAATCGCTTTTTTTATTTACTAAATGCGTACATTGTAAAAAATATACTATTAAAAAAAGTGATTTCAGAGTGAATATAGATTTTAATCCGAAAAACATTCGAGTAAGAGTTTTTTTATCTGAAATAAATTTCAATTACCTAAAACAAGTTTTATATATAAAATATTAACAAATTGAAAAAAATTTATCTCAAGTTTAATTTTGTATTAATTATATTTTCTAAAAAATTTGACTGAAACTTTGAACCAAATTTTTTTAAAGATCAAAAATTAAAAATAATTAATATCATTAGATTTTTTTAAATAATAAAATTTATTTGTTAAATCAATTGAAGGAAAGAAGTTTATATTAATTTTGAAATCTCTCAATGAACATTTTGTAATTTTTAAACAAACAACTACTATTTTGTTATTTTTACACGGAAAAATTACATTATACAATGTAAAAGTGGCCCGTAATAGTGGGGTCGTAAGGAAAACTGGAAAAATTACAATTTTATATTGTAATTATTACAGATTTTATAAAAATTACATTGTAGAATGTAATATTTACATTTTAATGTAATAATTGAAATCTGAAACTGTAAATTTTCCAGTTTTCTTTACGGCAGTCCACTTCTACATTGTGTAATGTAATTTTTCCGTGTATTCAACTAAAAAAAATCAAAAATTCACTTTGCGGAGTTTTTTTTGTCAATAGTAGAAATAAAATCTTCCCTGCACGGAAAAAAGTAAACTGTAATATTCACTCAGATTCCGGTTAGTTTTTATAGTTTCAAACAGTAAAGCGGACATCGGGGTGGCATAAATGTAAATATTACAGAACTTAATGTAGAAAGTATAAAAGCCACAATTTATAATTTAATATCCAAAATAAGTAATTAGTAGTTGTCACTATAGTAAATAACGACTCTTTTATCTTTAAAAATTACAGTTTTAAACAGTAAAATTTACCATTTCAATATATAGTCCATATTATGAAGAGAAGGGGAACTCAGATGAAAGAGAAGGGGGTCTTACTCTGGGAGAATTTAATACTTCAAACAGTAAAAATTATACTTTTAAAATATACATTTTACCAGTCTAAGCAAGTCAATAATTACAGTTTGATTTTTAGCGTTACTTTGTAAATATTGACGTTGCTTGTATTAGAAATTTACTAACTTTATTCTATACTTTTTACATATCATAACATCATTTTTTAGGTACAAAATGATAAATATTAAAGTCTGAATTGTTAATTATTATACTTAAACATTTTAGACATTTACATGGCGAATATTACTGTTTGAAATAGTATTTTCTTCCATGTAAAGAGTAAATTGTAAATATTACAATTTTACAATGTGAATAGTAAAATAATGATTTTACTGTTTGAAGTGGTAATTTTTAGCAGTTGATCATTACTTATTATAAATCGACTGTTATTTATTACAGTTTACTTTTTTCCGTGTGGGATTAAATTAATTAAAAATCATCCACTCGGCAATTTTTTTATCGTGCAAACTTAGACATACATACTTTCGGTAATTTTCTTTAACAATTAACTTATTGTAACAGTTACACTGAAAAAAATTAGGAAAACGGTTGATCCTAAAGGCCATACCTGCAACTTCCCGCTAACTCCATACTTAAGCGCTCAAAATCACACTTATGACGTTTTTGAACGTCGAAATTTGATGAGAATTCGATTTTTGCAAAACGGAGTAAAACCAATAACTTCCCGATTTTTGAAAATTTTCAATTTTTTTAGCGCGAAGTTAAAAAATTAACTTGAATCAAGAGAAAAATTCTTGAGCCAAGTAAAATAATTTTGAAGAGGAAAAATTCTTGAATCAAATACAATTTACTTAAGGTAGTACACAGTTAAAAATTTTGCGTCATTGCGTCAAAAATTTTTATGTTAAAATTTAACATTTTTTTTTTTTTTGTAAATTCAACATTTATTGTGTTAAATTAACGCAAAAAAGTATTAAATATTAACATATAAATTTTTAATATAAAATTTTTTGCACTTTCGTGAAAAAGCATGTTTCAAGAAACTTATAGAATTTTTTTTATCAAAAGATAATTACATTAATAATTCACCACCAAAATTTCAGATCAATTCACCGCACCGTTTTTAAGTAATTAATTTTCAAAATTGTATTTCTTACATGTAGAGCTACAGAGAGATGGTAAAGTTAGTATAAAATCCTCCGTACCACTCGAGTAATGCAAATAGATTTGTATATTATTTCTTCAAAATTACTTATTTGATTTAAATTAATATTTTTTATATATGCCCTACATAATTTTTTGCCATTCGGCTTGTTGCCTTGGCATTCAAACAAAATAAATAATAAATAAATAAATAAAAATAATTTCAATGTCTACATAACAATTTTCAGCTCTGTAACTTTCTTATTCACAAATCAATTTTAATTTTAATTACAAAATTTTTTCCCGAAGCAAAAAAAAAAAAATTTTTTTTATCTTAATTCGCCATCTTAAAGGGCAGCATTTGAATGATGGTACTTCCGTTACCAAAAAAATCAAGTCATTCCATATTCATACGAGAATTATTTATCGGACCCTTGGTTTTACGAGTATCGCAGTACCCCCAAATAAAAGCGATCAGATTGGCCCGCTCCCGACGCGTGTATCCTGTTCAGTTGGTTCTTTGCCAATTTAAATCTTTAAATAAATAAATTAGTCTTAATCTTTAATTAAATAAATTATGCATCATAATTTCAAACGAAAAATTCCATTGATCAGAAGAAGAAATAAATCCGATGATTTCTTCTTATTATTTTTATATTAATTGTTTATTGTTTGAAATAAAAACATTATCAAAGTTCATAGATCATGCGCATGTGCAAAATAGGTCAGGTTTTGCACTGTATATATATATTTATTTACGTATAAGTTAGTCATCACGTGTGACGATCGATGTCAACTGAATCCACAGCACAGCCAAAGAATAGGCAAGGCGTCTGTTAACTAAACTTGGGGTTATTAATGTTGTATGTTGTATGTAATGTAAGAGTAATATAACAGTGTAACAGCGAAATGTAGGTGCAGTTACAGTGCAACTACTCACTAACACAACATCTAATAAGCTGTGTTGGAAGAGAGCCTTCAATTTAATCTCAAAATACATTGTAGACGGGATAACAACCCCCCGGGGGTTAACCATTCGCTTCATCCCTGTTGCTTTGTTATCATCACGTCTATAAACTTCTTGGTATGTACACCTGCTATTTTTAATTAATTATTATTGTTATTGCTTAATATGCTAATTAATTCATTGAATTAATCATAGTTTAGATAAATAGGGCGTTTTTTTTTAAAGGAGTATTCTCGTTTAAAAATTCAAAAAAATCGATTTTTTTTTTGCATATTTTTATAGTATATTCCTAAAAAAATTCTTATTTTCTCATTTCTTTAATATTTAATTAAAAATTTGAATTTTTAATTTTGGAGCAAACTCTCTTGTTAGAAAAAGGACTTTTCTTACTACCTCGGTCGAAAGTACGTAGCTTCTGCTATGATATCGCGGCAGAAATATTCATTTTTATTCCTCGGTCAAGCAGTACGCGCGCCATCTAGTTGAGCGGGAGTAAAAACTTAGTCGCGTGCACTGCCACTCAATACATGAGAAATTCCCTCTACAATACTACCACAAAGACCCGATTCACGTATCCACAACCTCTACTTTTACTCGCACTCGTATAACCTCAAAGTTTGTTTACAATAAGTTAATGCTAATGTTTATTGGTAAATTCTATTCAGAAAATTATTGTGATTAAAATTTTATAATAAAAATAAAAAAATGCATCACCAATTATCTGACGAGTCAACCGATGAAGAAGAAGTCACCAGAGGCTTTGATGCGGAAGCACAATTGATTGTGCAAACTGACACTTTACCCAAGAAATTTGCTGATAAATATACGCTAGTCTATAATACTTACAAAAAAATAAAAGTGCTTTATCTGATTCTGAGGAAAATAATTTAATTGTTTATTTCAAAAGTCTATCCACAAAATTGTGTCCATCTAATTTGTGGAGTATTCATTCTATGTTAAAATCGACGCTGAATGCCAGAGATAATATTGATATCAGTAAGTTTTATAAATTAAAAGGTCTAGTTAAAAATAACGCCAAAGGTCAAATAAGCCGAAGAAATCTGCTGTCTTGACGTGGGACGAGGTTATGGCATTCATAAATAATGCATCGGACTACACTCATTTAGCCAATAAAGTATGTATTTATAAAAATTTGTATAAATTGTATTGATTTATAATTTATAAATCTATACCTTTATTTATTTGATGTATTTGATGCCTGCCCCCGACCAGCAGCACTCGCTTCGCTCGTGCCGCAAATGTCGGGGCAGGCATCAATATCTTTAGTACACACTTGTCATTTTTCCGTACTTTCGACCAGGTAGCAAGAAAAATAGTATACACTACACGCGCAGAAAGTTTGAGAGCCCTGAACTGCGCGCTGTGATGCCCTCGGCTTCGCCTCGGGCATCATGGCGCGCAGTGCAGAAATCTCAAACTTTCTGCCCTTGTAATGTAATATACTATTAATCCATGACTTAAAATTCGAATTTTGGCTGAATGATTAAAGATAGAGAAAAATTGACAAAAAATTTTTTTGTAGAAAATTAAATTTTCTATAAAAAAGCTCTCATATAATTTTTTTTTATTTTCAATATTTAACCCAGAATTTTGATTTTTTTATGACAGAAAATTATTTCAGAACTTAGATCCTAAATTTCAGCTAAGTGATCAAAGATACGGTAAAATTGGTCTCGTCGTAATCAAAACTAGAAAAATTACAGTTTTTTAAATTCAATTTTTTAATTTAATATTCAGAGCTTTCAATGTAAATATTAAATTCTACAATGTATAATTCTTATAAAATCTGTAATAATTACATTTGAAACTGTAATTTTTCCAGTTTTCATCACGAAGCGCGACATTGCATTATATACTGTAATTTTTCGAGTTTTCTTTTTTTTTTTTCCGTGCGGAGTCGCTTAACTAAATTTAGCTGTATCTCCAAAAATAATTCAAATTCCGAAAAATTTTTTTAAGAACATATTTTTAGAGAATTGTACAATGAAAATATGCAAAAAAATAAATTTTTTCGAATTTTTAAACGAGAATTAAGGAATACCTTCTTCATTCTCTGGAATAAAGGTTTAGACTAAAATTTCTGCATCTCTTACCGTTTAGTTTAGTAATAATTATGCCAAGACTGATGCCAAATGGCAAAGACAAAATATACAAAAGAATATTTACATTATTTACATTATTATGCATTTTAAACTAAATGTAATATTGATTTCAAAAAAATTTGAATTTATAAAGAATTAACTAACAAATTTAAGGATCATAGAGATGAAAGTAAACAAATAAATAAGGGAGTTAGAATTATAAAAAAAAAAAATAAGAGAATTGACTACTAGTTTAGCAGAAATTTAAATTTAAAATTCGGAAAAAAGAAAAATTTTTTAATTTTTTAAAATTAAAAAATATTTATTAAATTATTAAAAAGGTAAATTAAATATTTCCTATAAAGTAACTGAACCATTACCTAGGTTACGTACTAGGCCAAGGTCAGTGTGATCATACAACTCGAGGCATGCGTGGTTGTCTTGCAGGAAGTTTAATTGCAATAGAATCCAAGGATTTTTTTTTTTCATAAAATAAAAACGTGCAATTAACAAAAAGGGGGTGTTGTAAAAAATTCTAAGGCTCTTGTGAGGTGAAGAGTTTTATATTTATTTATTTCATTCCTCTAGATTTTAATAAAGTTTCTTTTCTGTATTTTATTCCATAGAAATCTACACTTTGCTATACTTTATTTAATTATTTTTTTTAATTAATTCATAAGGCTGCAGAAGTAATTAAAGACCCGCGAGTCTTTTAAATGCGACAAAAGCCGTTTTTATTTCAATTTCAATTTATGTTTATATTGCATAAAATTTTTTCACAAAACCGCGCTCTTTTTGCTTCAATATTTTTCAAAGATAATTTAATTAAATTTTGCTCTGATAATTAAAAATAATAAATTGCTAATTTAATAGAAAAAAAAAATCAAAAATTTTATCAATAAATTTTATTATTATTTAAAATTGTAGTCAAGGTTTTTTTAACAAATAAATTAATCACTGTTTAAAATATCAAAATCTTGGAAATAATTTATTTATTTATGCGAAAAAAAAAAATTTTAAACTTGACCGATTTTTCGTCCCAAAATTTTAAACTTAATTTGATCAAATAACAATTTAGATATTTTTGAATAAAAATTAAAATTTGATACACATAACAATAATGATATTGAGGATATCCTACACGCGGATGTGGAACCTGTTGATTAAGTAAATTATAATAATCCTACAAATTACAACCATATGAATAATTATTCTACTCGAGGTCAACTGGTTCTGGACTTTAACCAGTTGATATGTAATAAAATAACTTGCATATGTGTATAATGTATTGTATAGTGACTACTCATCACTGTCATATTTGTCGCGTGTCTTTTCAATGAATATTTTGTATTAATACTGCTGGAACGCAGTAATTGATAATTTATAATTAGAAAATTTTTGTGATATTAATTAATTAATTAATTAATTAATAATTGAAAATTTTTCAGAATATCAATTTATAATTAAAAATATTGAAATTTGTAATGATGATAAATTATAATTTAAAAAGATTAACAATATTAATTGATAATTAACATTTTACAATAATATTAATCTATATTATTAAAAGAATAAAAAAAATTTTGTCTTTAAAATAGTCATATAATAAAAAATCAGTTTTTTTAGTGAAATATAGTGTCATTGAAAAGGTCTTGATTTTAATTTGTACCTTTTCAAGGTTTCATATCATTCTTACCGTTAGACAATTTATGATGATAAGTATATAGGCTGCATTCAAAAATTCTCTATCTCTAGATACACGATTAAGAAATGACCTTGTATTTTGTGAACTATTGACATTTTTCAAGATATGAGCTCATCCTGATGTTACACTTATCAAGACCTTTCATTTGAGTACCCACATCAATTTTTCATATATTTTTCATATATACATATATGTAATATATATAAATATATGAAAAATTGATGTGGGTACTCAAATGAAAGCTCTTGATGAATGTAACATCAGGATGAGCTTACATCTTCAAAAATATCAATCGTTAAGAAATGATCTTGTTTTTCGTGCACTATTGACTTTTTTTAAGATATAAGCTCATCCCGATGTTACACTCACCAAGAGCTTTCATTTGAATACCCACATGCATTTTTGATATATTTTTCATATATACATATATATATAATATATATATAAATATATTAATAATTGATGTGGGTACTTAAATGAAAAGTCTCAATGAGTGTAATGTCAGGATGAGCTTATATCTTTAAAAATATCAATAGTTAAGAAAGTACAGTGCAATTTAACAAAAGTCATTGTTTAATAAAGCAAAATTTTATTTATTTATAGTTCTCAAGTCACAGCAGTCACACAGTGACTTCAAGGTTGCTAGATAATAATAATAAATAATTTAAAAATTTCAAATTAAAAAATTAATATTTTTTTTACAATTGCAAAAATATATCCTAATTTTTGTCTTTTTTTTTAATGTAGGAAGTTATTTTTTTAAATAATTTTCTTTTTTCAAGATTTTATCTCTAATAAATTTAATTTTTCTTCTAAATAAAAATAATTCAACAAAAAAATAAATAATGATTACGTTGTCTTATTAAGTACACATTTATATTTTAGTGAATTTTTGATCCGTAAATATGATCTTGATCAAGATTTAAAACACAATTCAAATTAAAAAAATTTTAACAATTTTTCATTTATTAAATCATAAAAAAATAAATTTTATTATTATTGATTTTAAACTCTTAATTTTGTCAGAAAAAACTTAAAATATTTCAAATGACGTCAGAAGTATTTTCATCATAAAAAAAGTGAAAAAAAATCTGCAAAATCATTATCTTCACGAAGTTATTTATTTTTATGTATATTTTATCACGGTTACAAAATTCGGCTAAATTCCAGACAATAGAAACACTAAAAAATAATTAATAAATTATTTGTTGATAATTAGGAAAAAATAATTAAAATAAAAATTAGCAAACCACAAATTTAAATAAAAAAGATAAAAATGATAATAATTAACAATAAATGCATTGAGAAAAATAATTGAAGTAAAAAACTTGTTTCTTCTATTCCTAATCGTCTTGGCTTGCAAAACGTGATATTAAGAGAGTGGAGGGGTTTTATCGCGTATATGAATAGCAGGAAGTCTAGAATTGTTGCAGTTGCACGCGAAATGTGTTTTAGTACAGTTTAGCAGGCTTGTATTGATTTTCATTTAATATTTTTTGAATAATTGTAATTTTAAAAGAAGAAATGAATTTAAGTGCAAATAATTGACAGTTTAAAATTAAAATAATTTAAAATTTATTTAAAAATATTTAAAGAAGATAATTATAATTATAATTAATTAAGATAATAATTTGATTGCTCAATTAAATAATTTTTAATGTTACAAATTAATAATTTTTATGTTTAAAAAAAAAAAAACTTTGAGAAGAAATAGGTGAATTATTTATTTATTGCAAAGAAAATGAAGCACCCAGAGAGCAATGACCGGGAATTGCTTGCCGACACAAAACAATCTAGTGATTTATCCAACGAAACTGAAACTACGCAACTTTCCGGGGATAAAATTAGCGGTAAAAATTATTACATCAACTCAGATGAACAAGACAGAGTCATCAGGGAATTTTTTAAGCAATTAAATGTTAATTTGCCGGATGATTGGGAAGAAATGAAAGATGAAGAAAGGAAAAAATTGATATGCAAGTGGACACGTGAGAGTTTTCCTAATATTCCTGAGTCTTTGCTGAAGATCACCACAGGCTGGACGGTTCATGGGGACTGTGGCAGACCCGCGAAACAAGTCCCTGATTGGTTAGACCGCGAGAAATTCAGAAGAGGACAGAAATTTGCCAGGGATAATATGTTTGGGATTTACTTCTCGCAATTGCTCACTTTGTTCGGGCTTTTTTCTTTTGAGGATGGACTCAAGCCTATGATTGTCACTGGAAAGTCCTCGGAACCTTACACTGCGTTTAAAAGGTGTGTTTTTTTTAATTTTATTATTTTTTTTATTTAAGAACAACATTTTTTAATTAAATATCTAATTATTGACTAGTTGTTCGAGAAAATGCTCATAACTCCTAAAATAATGAATTTTAGGAAAAATTGTAAGAATCCAAAGTTGTAGCTTAGAAAATTTCCTACAAAAAATGTTTATGTTTCATGGAGCTATATTCAATATTTTAGGAGATACAGTGTCTTAAGCAGTTTTGATTATCAAGTGACTCTAAAAATGATAAAAACTCCTAAAATAAAAATTAAAAAGAAAAATATAATTATTTAAAAAACTTTAAAATCAATGCAGGTATCTGTCGACTGGAGCGAGAGTAAGGAATTGGTTTACCAGCGATCCATGGACCAAGGGCACGCCAGCATACAACGACATTCAAACAGTAAGGAGAATGCACACAATAGTGCGCAATAAATTGAGCTCGATATCCAATGAAGAAATAGACAAAGCGGGAAAAATAGACAACCCATGGTCATCAACACGGAACATTTTGCTCCAAGATTTCCGAGCTGAGTGTCCGGTAGCGAAGCCAGGACAGTGTCCTTTCTCAATAGGAACTGTAAGAGCTGTGAGACCCAAAGGATTGCACCAAGGTGAGATGGCGGTAACTCAAGGTGGATTTGTTTGCTTAGCCGTTGTTTATCCCGAGGCTTTCGGGCTCCACGGAGCCACTGATCAAGATCTGGAAGATTTCTGCCATGTTTGGAGAGGGATCGGATATCTACTCGGGATCGAGGACGAGTAAGTGTTTTATCGCTTTTGTTTTTACCTTTTTTTTTTTTTTTTTTCTGATGGAAGGATTTGTTGACATTTAATTAGCTGTATTAAATGTTGATAAATTTTTTTTGAGATTAAATCATTTGATGAATATTTAATTAAAATTGAGTGCAATATTTTATTTTGACATTTTTTATGAATTGAATAGAAAAAAAAATTGTTATCTGAAAATTTTTGATTTTATTTATATTATTAAGAAAATAAGCAAAATTTTGTGGCCAGTGTATTTATATGATAACATGGGTTTTTATGGTTAAATTTGGCTGCATTCGAAAATGTTCTATCTCTAGATACATAATTAAGAAATGACTTTATATCTTGTCAACTATTGACATTTTTCAAGATATAAGCTCATTCCGATGTTACACTCATCAAGACCTTTCATTTGAGTACCCACATTAATTTTTCATATATTTATATATATTATATATATGTATATATGAAAAATATATAAAAATGCATGTGGGTACTCAAATGAAAGCTCTTGATGAGGATAACATCGGGATGAGCTTATATCTTTAAAAATGTCAATAATTAAGAAATGACGTTGTATTTTGGGAACTTATGATATTTTTAAAGATATAAGCTCATCTCGATGTTACACTCATCAAGACCTTTCATTTCAGTATCTTCATCATTTTTTCATATATTTATATATATTACATATACTTATATATATTATACATATTTATATATGAAAAATATATAAAAATGCATGTGGGTACTCAAATGAAAGCTCTTGTTAAGAGCTTTCATTAAATTTAGTTTTCTTCCCAAAAATTTTTATAAAACGTTAAAAAATAATAAAATAAATAAATTAATTAATTTATTGACAGTTAATAATTTAAATGATTAAATTTAGTTTTCTTCTCAAAAATTTTTCTAAAAAGTTAAAAATTAATAAAATAAATTAATGAATAAATTTACTAACAGTTAATAATTTAAATTATTAAATTTAATTTTTTTCTAAAAAATTAAAAAATATTAAAATAAATAAGTAAATTAATTAATTTACTGACAGTTAATGTCTTCTTCTATCAGTATGATATTAGTTTTCTTTAAATAAAAAAAAACCTCGTAATATTTTCCCGGAAAATGATAATAAAAAAAAAAAATAATGAATATTACTTCTTACAGATTCAACTACTGCGGCGGAACGCTGGAAGAAATAAAACAACTTTCAGCAGATTATTTAAACCAATGGGTAAAACCTAATTTGCGTGATATAACTCCCGAGTGGGAGCACATGATGAGATGTATTACCGTTGGTATGCAATATTATTTTCCTGGTAGCTCTTACGAAGTAAGTCTACTCTATCTTACGGAGCTGCTGAATCTCGACATGCCGCTATTACGCTCGTCACTCAGCTACCACGATCGCTTCAAATTCAACATTACCAAGTAAGTTATATAAATATTAATGAAAATATAAATCACGATTTTGCAAATAAAAAAAAATAAACATTAATAACAATAATAATAATTATTATTATTATTATTTACAGATTTACAATGTACTACGCCACTCGCTCACCTCGAGTTAAAGAATTCCTTAACTCACGTCTCAACAAGTCCATAGACCGCGCGTTGAAGTTCACCGAGGAAAAACACTCCGAACTCCGTAAAAAGTCCTCGAAAACTCTTTCTGTAATTCAAAAGAATAATAATAACAATTTTAATAATATTAATAATAAAAAAGATGAAAAATATTTAGATGTTAGTGTTTTTTCTCAGTATAAAATAATTGGACTCGTGATGTTATGCGTGCAATGCTTAATTATGTGGAAAGTTAAATTTCTTTCTGAAATTTTTTAAATTTTAATTTTACGAAAAATTGGCTGTGAATTTAAGTATTTTTTTACATAATAATAAGTGCCATAATTAATGTGTAATAAATTATTTCTTTTGTATTTTTAATGTATTTGTTAGACATTAAATAAATTTAAGTGACGTTTCATGCTTTTGTTTGATCGATAAATATTGTGTAACCTTTAAATTTTAGTGTTGACGTTTTGATTTTTATTATTAGAGGGAAGTAATTTAATTATATCATTTTATTGTACAAAATTTAAGTATGAATCAAAAAAAGGCTACTGTTAAAGAGTCATTGAGTTACGTTCAATTGAAGAAGAAAAAACCCGTTGGAGTGAATAATTTATTTATTTATTTATTGCAACAGAACTTAAATATAAATAATGAAAATTAAAATAAAATTAAATTAGTGACATTGCATATGAATTAATTGTAAAAAATTTGTGTTAAAAAATAAGATGTGACATTTAAATCATCAGCTGACATTTGACAATTTTTGAAATTTTTATAACAAATTAATTATGATAAAAAAAAAATCCTTTTAAAAATTTTTACTTATAATTGTTTTTAATTTCTAGATGTAGAATTTTTTTTTTAATTTTATGACCCTGAAATTAGCAAACACTTGCTAATTTTTTGAATTTTTTTAAAAAACGAGTTTAAGAAATGAAAATTAATAAGTATTTATGATATATTCGAAAATTCTCTATTTCTAGATACATAATTAAGAAATGACCTTGTATTTTGTCTACTGATGATATTTTTAACGATATAAGCTCATCCCGATGTTACACTCATCAAGACCTTTCATTTAAGTACCCACATCAATTTTTCATATATTTATATATATTATATATATTTATATATGAAAAATATATCAAAAATGCATGTGGGTACTCAAATGAAAGCTCTTGATGAGTGTAACTCCAGGATAAGCTTATATCTTTAAAAACGTCAATATTTAAGAAAGTACAGTGCAATTTAACAAAAGTCATTATTTAATAAAGCAAAATTTTATTTATTTATAATTCACAAGTCACAGCAGTTACATAGTGACTGCAAGGTTACTAGTAATTCAATTATTGTAAAAATTCTTGAACGGAGAATTGAAAAAAAATTTATTTTAGGTAAAACTAAAAGGAAAATATTTATTCAGAGCTGCCGTGAGACTAGTTATTGAATACAAAGACTGGTTGCAAAAAGAAGACAACGAAATTCTTAAAGAAGAAAAGTCTCTGAGTATCCAAGACCGGTCAGTTCTTTTGACATCTCCTAATATAAGAAACAAACAGGATAAAGTTCACATAGTCCAGTTGATTAAAAAATTCAATGCGTTTAAAAAGTATCCGGATAAAGAGCGGCAACTGATTGCCAGAGTTGTTTACTACAAGCGTTTTAACGCCCAGCGTGTTATCGTCAAACAGAATCATCCCGCGGAATTTATGTATTTTATTGTCCAAGGAGAGGTCGAGTTGAGGAAAATTGAGAAGGATTACATTACTGGTGTGTATTTTTAATTAAGATTGTAATATGTTTCAATAATTAATTTAAAGTGATTTTTTTTTTTTTTTTTAATTAAAAGGAGATATGAAAGAAATACATACAGGAATTTTAGGGCCCGGTGACATGTTTGGTGAAGTAGCGCTTTTACATTCAATTTCACGGTCAACAACTATTATCACAAAAAGTATAAAATTTAATATTAATTTTAGTAAAAAAAAAAAAAAAATTTTATTCAATTATTTAATTTGTTGCCAAATAAATTAAATTTTTAGCGGCTGTAGATTTGTTTTGTCTTCATAAAACCGACTTTGACCGACTGTTAAAAAATATTTTACTGCAAAACTGGACAATTTTGGAAGATGCGTTGGTTAATTTTAATTATTTCAAGTCTTGGGATGACACTACTGTCAGAGAATGCTGCATTTTAAGTAAAATAAAGGACTTTGAAGCCAACGAGGTAGTTATTTACATCGATGATTATAATATTTGTTGATTTTAATTAATTTTTATAAATTAATTTTCAGATTTTGTTAGGTGACGGCGAAGGTATGGTGAACTACGTCTACTTCGTATTGTCGGGTATATGTCGGGTAATTGAACATATGCTCATACTAGAAGAGAAAAATTATGGCAAAATTACGTATCAGTTATACAATCCGGATAAATTAGATACACCACGAAGGAGTAGCAAAAGACTCAGCCGGAAATCAAATGGAGAAATTAATTTTCTAGTAAATTATTTATAAAATTTAAATTGGCAGAGACACAAAAAAAAAAAAAGGTTCACTTGAACCAAGAAAATATTTTTCTGATTTTTTTATTTTAAAGTAATTTTTTTTATCATTGATAGATAGCGAGGTTGGTTTCAGAACTTGGAACTCAAATTTAGCTTCAATGATTAAAAATACACAGAAAAAAAGGTTCACTTGAGCCAAGAAAATATTTTTCTTCCTAATTATTTTCTTGAGCGAAAAAAAATTTTTTTTGACAAGAAATTTCACTTTTTCCACCAAAATTAATTTTCTTACTTTAAGAAATACGTTTCTTAATCCAAGAAAATTTATTTAAGTCAAGAAAATCTTCTTATTTTGAGAAAATTAAGCCTCTTGCTCCAAAAAGTTTAGTTCTTGATAGAAGTAAATTTTCTTGTCTTGAGAAAATTTGTCTCTTGCTCCAAAAAATTAAATATAAAAATAGAAGAAAATTTTCATTAATATTTCTTATTGATTAACATGTCAAATGGGAAGATCAAATAATATTAAATTATTTTTTTTTTAATTAAATATGAATAATTGCACGCTAAAATAATATTAAATAAGTATCAAATATTCTAAACATAGAATTTTTTAAATAAATTTTTCTTGTTTTAATTACTGAGTAAAAAATTTCTAAAAATTGTCAATGTCTCTTAATTTCAGTACCATAACTATTTTTATCTTATAAAAGTATTGAAATATTATTTTTCTAATTAAATGAACTTGAAACAGAACAAGCCTGAAGAAATTCCGGAGGTTAAAGAATTTACGAAAAAACTGCTGTCACAAAAAATAAAAAATCCTATGGACTGTGACCGAGACAGTACTATTACCGCAACATTACAAGATGTAGTGAGTATTAAACTATTTTAATTAATAATTACTCTTAATATCGTAAATTTAACTAAGTTATTAAAGGTACTTCTCTATTTAAGTTTTCACCTTTGTAAAGTTCGTGGTTTGACAAAGTTTACACTGAAATTTTCAGAAAGTTCGCAGATTAAATCTTTAGCAAACTAATTACTCAAATTATTCTAAAGGTAAACCAGTGGCATGAAATAACGGACATTACAACAGCTTTGATGCGTAAACCGTCGATTTTATCGGACCAAATTTATCCAGAAGCAGTTCGAACTATTTTTATTCAAATTTGTGAGTTCCATCGTGGCGCTTGTTTTGGTCTTGGTACGTATTGTACATTTGCAATTTTTGAAATTTAAGTATTAGTTACAAACTTTAAAATATAATCATAATAAATTGCGTACCAAAAGTTAAAAGAGCGCATAATTATTTTTTTTATCGCCAATCACCTACTAGACATTCTCATAAAAATTCTATACTAAAAAATCAAATATTTATTTTCCAAAGCCAAAAAGCCCATGTCTTCAATTATGTGCCTTTTTAACTTGAAGAACTTGAAAATTTTATTACCTAAAGTTAAAAGAGCTTATAAACTTTTAACTTCTCGCTTAAAAAATTGAAAATTTTCAAAAGTTGGGAAATTATTGGTTTTCCCGCGTTTTTTTAAAATTGAGTTTTCAACGGAAGTTGACGTTTTAAGGTCCTAGGAAGCTTCCCCGAATGTATTCGATGTCTTGTATCGATTGATGTCCGTATGTCTAGATTTGAACTGAGTCAGACCGGTAGATTTTTGAGAAATCTCAAAAAAACTACAAAAAAAATTTTTTCCATCGTTGTTTTTTTTGGAATAACTTTTAAACGGCTTTAAGGATCGATTCCAAAAACTAATGAGCTTTTAACATAAAAAAACCACGTTGATTACTGCCAAGCCGATCAAAAACGGTTAATTTGTTTGAGAGATACCGTGAATGAAAGAAAACCGAAAAAAAAAAGTGTTTTTTTGGAATTACTTCGAAATTTTTAGTATTATCAATTCAAACTTGAAAATTCTCCATAAATCTGAAAAAGCTGCATCGAATTCTGCGAACCGCGTAAAAATCAGTTGATTTATTCAAAAGTTATTGCAATTTGAAAATTTTAAAAATAATTTTTTGAGCTCGAAGAGTGCAAAATAACACATAAATTGTATTTTTGAGCTTGAAGAGCTCAAAAACATCATTAGTGCAATTTTAAGCGCCTAAGTATGGAATAAGGGGGAAGTTGCTGGGATGGCTGTTAGGGTGAACCGTTCTTTTAATTTTTTTTACAGATCTTTGCGTTTTGAACAATTTCAAAACAAATAGCAAAAAAATTTTTTTTCGTGTGCCCTACTAACCTGTATCAATGCGTCTTTTTAGCTTTTTACAGACAATATAATTAAATTATTATTGTATGACATTAAAAATAATTTACTTCAAAGGTGAAGAAATGCGAAATCGACGGATAGTATCAACGACACCAGTACGCTGTTTATTGATTCCCCGTTACTGGTTGCTCGAGCACAATCATGCAAATATTTGGCAGCGAGTCAAAGTATTTATGAATTCAAAGTACCCAACGAGAGATAAACTGTTTCAACAGTTCATTACAAATAAGAAGTAATGCAGTTGATTTTTCAACTGATACTTTTTCAATTTAGATTGACTGTTTGATTTTTACAGATGGATGGAGTACAAGAAACAGTTGCTGGATGACGTCGTAAAAAGAACCAAAAAGTCATGTAATAATACGACTATTCACGACGTTCCTTACTCGATTCGGATAAATTCGACGTACAATTCTTAATAAGTGCTTTGCATAAGTTATAAATTAATCGATGATAAAATTAATCCTTTGTTAATACCCTGATATGATTAGATTATTTTAGGTTACAATATATATAAAGTTAATCCATTTAGAAATACTCAGTCATTTTTTGACTTCATTTGTTAAATAAATTTCATTTTGTAACGATTTATAATCTTGAAAAAAATAGCAAGAAAAATTTTTTTAACGCACTTTGCAAAGTATTGGTTGAGATTTATCTTGAAAGGAATTTAGAATTAAATTCAGAAGCTAATATAACGAATAAAACAAGTGGGGACAAAGTTTAAAAATAGTTACATAAAAAATTGAGATATCATTTATGATTACATTTGTTGTTTATCGAGATAATAACTTACATAAGGTGAGTTATCTAACAACAGATAATTGATACTTGGTATTGTTATTAATAATAAATACTTTATAGGTTCAATAGATTGCAAAGCGTGTCTTCAATTCATAAGATTGGAAATCATTGCAATTAAAAGCTTGCATCATGCATTCAAATTTTGAGAAAAAGATGCTGAGTTTTTTCTTAATAATGATAAAAATTTTTGGTCTCAAATTAACAAGTAGAATTTTAAAAAATTATTAATTTATCCAAACGCGTCGAATAGTTCAATTGACCACTGCTTGGGGGCAATTGAACCAATAATATATTTAAAACTCAAACCCAAACTTTTAATAAATAATATTTATTTATTTATTTATTAGATTTAAATGCCAAAGCACAAAGCCGGATGGCAAAAATGATATACATAAAATTATAATTCACATAAGTACAGCTAATATATACATAAGGGAAATATGAAATTTGCATGATAATTTAAAGTACAGAATTTGTATAATTTTCAAGTAGACATAATGTTTTTAATCATATTAACCAGCTCACTATTATGTTATTATTCGAGATTTATAAGAAAATCAAATACTTTTGTTTTGAAGGATTCCAGGCCAAGAGAATTTATAATTTCAGGAGGTAGATCTTGCCAGAGCCGTATAGCTGATATAAAAAATGAATGCTCGTAGATTGTGGTAACAAAGTTGGGTATTTTAAAAGTTACATTATTATTTCTGCTGGCTATTCTTTGTGATCGTCTGATGACAGGGTCTTCTTCAATAAAGAAATAATATATTAATTGTTACTTGGTAATATTACTGTTGCACAGTTTTAATGCACAGATATTATATTAAATAAATTAAAAATAAATTTTAAAATAATTTTTATTATAAATTCAATTCATCAAATTGTTAAATTATTTCCCTGAGTTTTTTCACGTAGAGACAAGATGCGCGCGCATGTTTCATGCTTATCCGTATGGTTCAATCGTCACCGGGACTGCTGGTTCAATTGACCCCATATAATTTTATAACAATTAATAGTAAATTATAAATAAATAAACTATTACATCACTACTAGAATTCAAATTTACGCGCGCATGAATTCAAATTTGCGCGCGCATGAATTTAAATTTGCGCGCGCCTGAGTTTAGGATTTGCATATATTTTTATGCTTATGATATATTTGTCCAATCACGTTACGAATAGTTTGCTTACATGATATATTTTCATATTTTTCATCTAAATTATAAAAGTGGATAAACAAAGTTGAGGATTATTATAAAGTATAAGTATATACAACGACTACAATTCAAACTTTATCAATTAATTCAAAAATTGAAATATTATTAAACAATTTTTCACCAGCCGAAAAAAAAATTTACATGCTTAAAAATAAAAAAATCTCAATTTTTCAAAATTTATTCATCGCAATGATTTCAAAATTTGATCATATCCGAGTTTAACATATTAGAATCTAATTCTAAGAGCATGAAGCATTTTTTCAATTTTTTAATTCGAATGGTTCAATTGCCCCCCTTCTCCCCTACCTATATTATGACATTAAATTTATCTGTCATTTTACAATTTTTTAATTTTCTTTAACAAATAAATTATAGTAAAAAAAAAATTATTAAAAAAATGGGCTTGTAGAAATTTTAATAAATTAAAAATGCAATTTTTTTACATTGCATTTAAAATAATTTTTTTGTTAAAGAAAATAAAAAAATTGTCAAGTGACAGCTAACTTTAATGTCATCCCATAATTCAAATTTCGAAAACTTCTTAAAATTTTGCATTTATGAGTGAGCTACCTTAACTCTTGATATTCTTCTTAATTTTACATCTTAAAAAATTAATTATTGATTTTTTTGTATAAAAAAGTAATTTTAATTGAAATAATTTTTTTTTTAAACTGATTGAATATCATAAAAATGATTAATTGGATAGATTTGATATCATGTATGTCTAAAGTGATCAGTGTAATTTTTATCAATTAAACAGATATGAATAACAAATTATTCACACAAATTTTAACTGTAGACTTGATTAGATTATATTTATCAAGAGCTATGAAAAATATAAAAGCCCAAGTGCATTTCTAAAAATATTACACTATTTTCAATGATAAGTTTGTTTCTATAAGTGTTTTTATTTTATGTCATTACTCCTTAAAACTTATAAAATTATTAAAGATGTCGCCGAAAGAACCGGAGATTTCTTCTCCGAAAATCTTGGCCGAATATTCTGAAGAAATAATCCAAGAATTATTCAACGTGAAGCTTCCTCCAGATTGGAAAATATTAAAAAAAGAAGAAAAGAGTGAACTGTTGCTTAAATGGGCCCGTGAAGCTTTTCCTAACGTACCTGACTCGCTGATTCCGATGACAGTGGGGTTGACAGTTGATGGCGACTCTGGAATATCAATGGATCAAAAACCTGATTGGCTGGACCATGAAAAATTTTTGAGGGGTCAAAAGTTTGCTCAGGATAATATTTTTGGATTGTATTTCTCTGTGCTGCTGACTTTGTTCAGCTCTATGTCGTTTGAAGAAGGCTTCAAGCCTCTTGTTGCCAGCAAACAAACATCGGAACCCTACAAGGCGTTTAAAAGGTACTTTTCTGCTAATTTTACTTTAATAATTATTTTTAATTGTAAAAATAATTAATATAATATTTTAGATATTTATCAACGGGTAAGCGAGTAAGAAATTGGTATACTACCGATCCTTGGACCAAAGGAACTCCAGCGTACAATGACATGAGGGCTGTACGACAGGGTCACGTGATTGTTCGCAGAAAAGCAAATACCATGTCGGCTGAAGAGTTAACTAAAGCTGCAACAATAGAGAACTCATTGTCACCTACAACAGATGTATTGTTAGAAGATTTTCGGTCAGGATGTCCTGTTACTTTACCTGGACAGTGTCCTTTTGCAGAAAAGTCTAAAAGTTCCGTACAGTTTTTGAGAATGCATCAATGCGAGATGGCCTGCGCCCAAGGCGGGTTTTTTTGTTTGGGTGTTCTCTGTCCGGAAGCTATAGGCATCCATGGTGCCACTGATCAAGAGCTTGAGGACTATTGCTACGTATGGAAGTGCTTTGGCTATTTGCTTGGAATTGAAGATGAGTAAGTGCCAAGAAATTAATGAAAGGTCTCGATGAGTGTAACATCAGGATGAGCTTATATCATTAAAAATATCATCAGTAGACAAAATACAACGTAATTTCTTTATTATTGACATTTTTTGAGATATAAGCTCACCTTGATATTTGGCTCATTGAGACCTTTCATTTGAGTACCTACAAGCATTTTTTTCATATATTTCATATATATGATATTTCTTATATTTTTGAAATATATAAAATATATAAAAAAAATCGTGTGGGTACTCTTTTTAATAACTTTTTAATAAAGAATTTAATCATTAAAAGAACTCTATGAATTATCAGATGTCTCTCAATTTCAATATAATTATTTTAATATCTAATAAAAAATAATTCCAGGTTCAATTTCTGTCGAGGAAGCTATGAAGACATCAAACAAAGGTCTAGAGATTTTTTGAACCTCTGGATAAAAGCGAACCTCAGAAACATAACTCCAGAATTTGAACATATGATGAGATGCTTAACTATTGGCACTGGATATTATTTCACAGATATTTCTTATGAAGTGAGTCTGTTGTATTTCGCAGAGTTGATGGATATTGAAATGCCAAGGCTTCGTTCTCTACTCAGCTATTCTGACTGGATCAGACACAAGCTTGCCAAGTAAAAATAATAAAATACAAATAAATTATTTAATTTAGAAACTTCATTAATTAAAATTAAAAATATAAATTTTACCACTTGACAGGTTTTTGATGTATTACGTAATGCGCGTTCCACAAGTGAAGAAATTCTTAAACTGGAAATTTCACAGAGATCTAAACAACGCGTTAAATTTTTCTAGTGAAAAACACGCAGAATTACAAGAAAAATCAGACAAAGTTATGAAATCTGCCATTTCTAAAAATAACAGCACAATGATTCTGTCTAAAATTAAAGTATTTGATTTTTTGTGGACAACTGTATTATTGTTTTTTGTATTTTATACTTTTATTTTAAAAGTGATGGAATAAATAGTCTACACGGAAAGAACATAATTTATGTATTATCCTTCCATATATCCTCCCATATTATACTCAGTGTGATCTGTGGGGAAAAAACTTTCAAATAATATCAAATATAATCTAGATTATAATGCGTATAATCCAGATTATAATGAGTATAATCCAGATTATAACGAGTATAATCCAGATTATAATGCGTATAATCCAGATTATAATGAGTATAATCTAGATTATAATGAGTATAATCCAGATTATTATGAGTATAATCCAGATATCATGTAGTATAATCTGGGCTTTTTTTAGCTACTATCTGAGTTTTTTTTTTCACCACAGATTACACTAAATATAATATGGAAGAATATGCAGTGTAATTTTGTTCTTTCCGTCTACCAAAGCAATTATATTTTATTCATTCAGTCTTTAGTTGTTTGATGAATTTTATATAAGTTGATTTTTTTTCCTGTTCCATAGCTCTTGAAATCGACTATAAAAAAGAAGAAAAAAAAATCTTACGTAGTGGTAATTATCTATTTAATTCATCTCGTCGTTTATTTTTTTAATAAAATTATTACCATATTTTTTATTGAATTAATAATTTATTTATCGTGAATGACTGAGAGCAGCAAAGATAAGATTTTATTTATCATAAATTGCGAAAGAGAAAATTGACGTTCATTCGAATATCATTTGTGGTTTAAAGTTGTAGTAAAGAGTTGTGCTTCGTAATATAAAAAATAAAATTATTAAATGACTTTAAATAAAAAATGGCTTTAGAATCTGATAAGTTTTTTTTTAAAGAAATAAAATATTCTGAAGAAATAATAAAAGATTTGTTTAAAGTTAAAATTCCATTAAATTGGAGTGAGTTGAATAAAAAAGAAAAAAGTGAACTTGTACATCAGTGGGCTCGAAAGGCATTTCCTAAAGTACCAGAATCTTTAATTACATTGACAGTAGGCATGACAGTTGATGGCGACTCTGGAAGATCCATTGATGAAGAACCTGAGTGGTTAGATCGAGAAAAATTTGCGCGGGGACAAAAATTCGCTCAAGATTATCTGTTTGGGGTATTTTTTTCTATACTCTTCGCTTTGTTTGGACTCTATTCGTTTGAAGAAGGTCTTAATTCTTTGATAATAACAGGAAAGTCATCGGAACCTTATACCGCATTTAAAAGGTATTTATTTTCCTGTAAATTAATAATTTTTATCAGTAAATAAATCGATAAATAAATAAATAATTTATCAATTCTTTTGATTTTAATTTTAGATACTTATCCACTGGAGCAAGATTCAGAAATTGGTATACACTAGCGACATCTGGACCAAAGGAACGCCAGCATACAACGACATTAGAACAGTACGGCGAGTTCATGAAATAATACGGAACAAAGTTACCGCCATGACTGAAGAAGAAACGAACAAAGCAACGAAAATTAAACATCCTTGGTCTCCAACAAGAGATACTTTGGTGGAAGACTTTAAATCGGCTTGCTCTGCAGCATCACCAGGGCAGTGTCCTTTTACGATGAAGATTCCAGGTGTTAATCTCAAAAAAATGCATCAAGGAGAGATGGCTATGACGCAAGGCGGATTTGCTGGCTTAATAATCCTCATCCCTGAAGCTCTGGGCATCCATAGTGCCACTGATAAAGACCTTGAAGATTATTGTTATGTTTGGAAATGTATAGGTTATCTTCTCGGCATCGAAGATGAGTAAGATTTAAAAAAAAAAGTTATTTATTTTTTTAAAGTTCAAACACCAATCGGAAATATGCAACAATTCAAAAATATTATAAAACTATGAATTTCAATAAATATAAGAAAGAAAGAGGGTACACATGAAGAACAAGATGACACTGGATATCATCCCACATTATAATCAGTGATATCTGTGGGGGAAAAAAAAATTCCGATTATAATGCGTGATATCTGGATTATACTCATTGTAATCCAGATTGTACTGTGTGATATCTGGATGGTACTCATTATAATCTGGATTATACCCATTAAAATCTGTATTATACTCATTATAATCTGGATTATACTCATTATAATCTGGATTATACTCATTATAATCTGGATTATACTCATTATAATCTAAATTATACTTGTTATAATCTAAATTATACTTGTTATAATCTAAATTATAATTGTTATAATCTAGATTATACTCATTATAATCTGGATTATACTCATTATAATTTTCAGAGGGATTATACTCGTTATAATCTGGATTATACTCAAGAAAATTTTATTGAAAAAATTCATCTTTAGAAGCCCTGAAAAATTATAAATGAGATTTTTTTAAATAATTTTTTCTGCCTAGTTTATTTTTCAAGCAACTCATCTAATTATTTATAAATTATAAATTATTTTGAATATTGAAAGAAATCAGAAAAAATAATTTATAATAATTATAATGAATTTTTAGGTTCAATTTCTGCCGAGGAACTTTAGAAGAAATCAAACAAAGATCCAGAGATTATTTGAACGCATGGGTGAAACCTAACTTGCGTGAATTGACTGTAGAGTGGGAACACATGATAAGAGTCATGATTGCTGGCGCTGAAAATTTTACTGGTTCTGGTAGTTCTTTTGAAGGAAGTATTTTTTACTTTGCCGAATTAATGGATATTGACATGCCGCAGTTACGCTCTTTACTCAGTTATTGTGATTGGATTCGCCATTATTTTCTAAAGTAAAGTTATTTGTATTTTCATTTTATGAAAATATTAATTTTATAATATTGAAAGTTAAAAAATAAAAATTATTATTTTGTAGGTTTATGATAAACTACGCGTTGCGATTTTCTGCAGTAAGAAAATTCATGAATGCTAAAGTGAATACAACTATGGACAATGCATTGCAATTTTCAAATGAAAAGCATGTCAAATTACAAGAAAAATCTTCGAAATTGTTAGCTTCTGTAAGATCTAATAGAATAACTGAAAATATTTTTACGCAGTATAAAATTTTTGAGCTATCATTTTTATTTGTACTGCTTCTTTCTATTTATAAATTTTTCGTCGCGGTATAAAATATTTTTTTTTGTTATAATTTTTTAGAACTGTTATTCATGTCTTAGTAAATATCGCGCTCCAGAAAGGAAGTAAACGTAAAATTCTACAGAAATGCAAAAAAAAAATTGTCAATTTTTTTTTTTTTTTTAAATTTTTTTTTGCCATAGTTTATTTGTGATAAAATTTTTAAAATTATTAAATATGTGCTAAGTTAATTCCCATTAATTATTAGAATTTTTTTATGGCACCCAGGAACCACAAGGACGTATAATAAAAATTCTGTTTTTTTTTTCTAAGTCCAAAAAAATTTTTAGTTGGAAAAAAAAAATTTTTTTACATTTTTACACGTTTCATATAAAAATAAGTAATTCCCTAAAAAAAAAATTTTTTTGGACTTAAAAAAAAATTGGATTTTCATTATACGCTCTTATGGCATCTGTAATGCGATATAATTGATTTATCGATTGAATATTACAATCAGGTGATTTATATTTTAATTTCGGAAGATGCAAAAATTTAACTTCTAAATTCTTCAAATATTTTATTATTTTTATATTAATAGAAATTTTATTTTATTTTTTTATATTTTTTATTTTTATATTTATAAAAATTGAACTCTAAAGCAAAACGAAAATTTATTAAACAATGAACTTATCAAGCGTTTCCGCATTTACCGGAATCTTTGCTGTCAATCACAGTTGGTTCGACTATCGATGGAGATTCAGGGATATCTGTAGACAAAATTCTTGAATTGTTGGATCGCAAAAAATTTTTACGAGGTCAAAAATTTGCTCAAGATAATCTTATGGGAGTTATGGCAACTGCGCTTTTGACTTTGTTTGGTATTTATTCTTTTGAGGACGGTTTCAAGCCCATGATTGCTTCGGGAAGATCATCAGAACCCTACACTGCATTTAAGAGGTAAAGATAATTAATTCATCAAATATTTAATCATTTAAAAAATTTTTGTAACAAATTAATTGATAAAATAATGAGAAAAAAAATTGACATTTAAAAATTTAAAAAAAATCATAAATGCAATTTTTAAAAAATAATTTTTTGGAACAAATTTATTTGTTAAAAAAAAAATTAGAAAATGATTTATCGATTGCTAATTTTAATTTCATTGAGAGATAATAATTAATTAAAAATTTATATGTAATTTTAATTTAAGATACCTGGGAACTGTTGCGAAGTTTAGAAGCTGGTACACAAGCGATCCATGGACAAAGGACACGCAAGCGTACAATGACATAAAAACAGTGCGAAAAATGCACGTTATGATTCGAAATAAATTACACGCCATGTCTGATGAAGCGGTAGACAAAGGTACGACTATTAAAAATTCTTGGTCACCGATGAGAGATATTTTGTTGGAAGACTTTCGGTCAGCGTGTCCTGTAGCTTTACCTGGATAGTGTCCGTTTTTGACAGAAGCTCTGGGCCCCGTACGACTCAAAAAACTTAATCAGGGTGAAATGGCTCTGACACAAGGGTCGTTTGTTTGTGTAGTGGTTACTTTCCCCACCGCTTTTGGTATTCATAATGCTACTGATGAAAATTTAGATGACTTTTGTTATGTCTGGAAAGGCATCGGTTATCTTCTTGGCATTGAAGATGCGTAATTTAAATTAATGTCATATTAAATATTAAATATGAAGATATTTGAAAATTTTTTTAGTTTACTAATTATAAAAAAAAAAAAAAAGATTCTAAAATTAAGAAATCTGACAATTTTTAGATTTTCTTTAATAATTAAATTATAGCAAGAAAAATTAATTTAAAATTACTTCCTTGGAAGTTCTGAAAAATTATGAATGCAATTTTTTTTAGACTTTTTTAAATAAATTTCTTTTTATACTGAGGTCAACAGACATCTGACAATTGTTTGGATTTTTATTAAAAATTAATTATAAAAAAAAAAATGTTTTTTAAATTTGCATATAAAAATTTTTTTTTATTTCTACACGGAAAGAACAAGATGACACTAGATATCATCCCAGATTATACCGAGTGAAAAAAAATTTCAGATAGTAGCTAGTATAATCCAGATTATAATGAGTATAATCTAGATTATAATGAGTATAATCCAGATTATAATGAGTATAATCCAGATTATAATGAGTATAATCTAGATTATAATGATTATAATCCAGATATCACCCAGTATAATCTGAATTATACTAGCTATTATCTGAAAATTTTTTTTCATTACAGATATCACTGATTATAATCTGGGATAATATTCAGTGTCATCTTGTTCTTTCCGTGTAGATGTGGAATTTTTTTGTTAAAGTTTCTTTATAATAATTTAGTTTTACATTTAAAATAATTATTTTGTTAGAAGAATTATTTAAAATACTTATTTTTAGATTCAGTTTTTGTAATGGATCATTTGAAGACATAAAAAAACGTTCGGAAGTCTATTTGAATGAATGGGTAAAACCTAATTTACGTGACATATCTCCAGAATGGGAACATATGATCAGATGTTTATTCGATGGTATACAATATTATATTTCAGGAATATCTTATGAAATAAGTCTATTGTATGTCATGGAATTAATGAACATCGACATGCCACGGTTACGTTCCACTCTTTCTTACGGCGATTGGATCAGATTTTACTTGTTGAAGTAAGTTTAATATCATTTCTTTTATTATTTTTTTTTTTTTTTTAATTTAAAAAAACGCTAAGGAATTTTTTTTTGTAGATTTACACTAAAATATGCATGCCGATTTAAAGTAATTAGAAAATTACTAAACAAATTCTTCAACAATCGTGTTAATGATGCACTAAATTTTACGAAAGAACAGCATGAACAATTACGCATGAAATCATCTGAAAAATTAAGTTTTCTTCTTAAAAATAATTATTAATTATGAATATTTATTTAATGATAAAAATAACAGAAACCTTTTATTCATTTATTTAATATCAAATATAATAAACATACTTTTACAAATTAGTCATTATTTATACACATCTGTAAAAATTCTTAAAAATAATTTACAATTATTTATTATCTGATATTCTTATCTCAGGTAGGTCAAGTATAAAATTAAGTTACATAATTAAAATAATGGTAAAAAAGTTTTCACAATACAAGTGTCATTACCCTCTGTACCGTTAAACGATATATAAAATTTCTCATACTCATAAGTACTTAAAGCACTTGTTAAAAATTTACATATTTAAAATTTAAGACTTAAATCAAAATATTCTAACAAATAAATTTTGATTTAATATTCCATCATTGCCGTAATGGAATTAAAACTCTTATAATTTGATACAAAAATTAAGTAGTAATCTGAAAAAATAATGTCATTATTTTTTTTTTAAATTAATTTATCTAAGTACGGCAGTTTATATTAATTTTAAAAATAAAATAAGCATCAATTATAAAAAATTAGTCAAGCAATGGCACTAATTTCGCATCTGAATACCAAAAATTAATATTACTGTTTAATTTGATTATAAAATCATTGTTAATTAAGACACAATTACAATCTCAATAATTCGGTTTTAAATAATTTTTGCACATTTATTCAAGCTTTAGTCTGATCCTTATCATTGGTCATAAAAACGTAACTGGGATTAGTAAAACTATCAGGAATGTCTTTTCGCATTTCATTATTATAACTCGGTATGTTAACATAATTATCTTGTGTTCTAATAATTCCATCTTTGTAATTATTAAAATTATTTTTATTATTTAATTTTTTATTTCCACCACCGTCATCAGTGTCATCTTTACAGTGAACTTGTGTCTTATCAATTAAACGAAAATTCTGAAGTGCATTGCAGTACCCCGAATCTCGTTCAATTGCTTTGTCTTTAGCGATTGAATTTTTAATCGCTTGTCTCTGTCTTGCAAACTCTGCTCTTCGTTCTTGGATGTTAATAGGCTTGAGGTAATTATCATCTTCGCTCTTTAGCATCGGCGATATTTCAACTATTTCTGAATCTGAGTCAGAATTTATGTTATGGCTGTTGCAACTGCTTTTATTTTCCGATGGAAAGTCAAAGTGACTTTTTTCAGACAAACTAAGAGGACTAAATATCCCGGACTCGTCACGTTCTTGAGTCGGACTCATGCAGATGTACGATGTGTCTGATGCGGGACTCAATGGTATAGGAGAATTTACGTATTCATGAGGCGAAGATAGAGCCTCGTGATCTGGCGATGATATCATCATTAAATAGTCATTCTGTCTGTTTTCAAAGAATGCTGTGTTCATATCTATATACGGCGTATTTAGGTCAACGTAATGCTAAAAAATAACAATTATAAAATATTAATAATTTAATGATAAACATTTTCTTTAAAAAAAAAAAAGTAATAATAATAATAATAATAATCTGTTATACCATTTTAACACTTTCATCAAGTAAATTTCCAATACTGTCGACCAAATCCGTGAATGTTGGTCGGGCAGTTGGTTTAGCTCGCCAACAATCGTTCATTATTCTATATCTACAATTTTAATTGTAAATTATTAGTTTTTATCATTTATTGAATTATACACTGAGAGAAAAAATTTTTTATGAAAAAAATAAGGAATGTTGTAATAAGAAATAAATGTTTAAAAAATTTTTTTCTGATTTGGTAAAAAATAATTTTTAATTAAGACAACTTGTGAATTTTCACCCAAATTTTTTATTTCTTAAGCCTAGATAATGACCCACCAGTTTTTTGATCTGATCAAAAATCGAGATATCGCGCGTAACTTAGAAAATATTCAATTTTTTTTTTTCTTAAAAAATTCTACTGTGTATTCTTAAAATATGTATTAATGTACCCTAAAAATTTTAAAACAATTGATACAGTAGTTTTTTTTATTTTAATTCCCAAAAATCACCTTTTTTTTTTTAGGCTATCACATTAGTTGTGCTCCTTATTGAAAATATCAAAAAAATTAATTTCTTGTCACAACAATGCCCATTTTTTTCAAAATAAATTTTATCTCTCCGTGTATATCTTCTTCAATTTAACGTTTAAAAAATTTTAACTTACACATCATCAGTCGCAAATTCAGGTTGTTCCATTCGATAACCCTCGACCAATTTTTGAAACTGTTTTTCAGCTTCCATACCGGGATAGGGAGTTTCAGCCAACGTAAAAAACTCCCAAAGAACGATTCCAAATGACCAGATATCCGATTGGGTTGAAAATACCCTATCTCTAATAGACTCAATGGCCATCCACTTGATAGGCAAGGGAGCATTGCCCTGTTTTTTATAATTATCATCTTTGTACATTGTTTTTGCCAGACCAAAGTCGCATATTTTAACAACATTGTTCTCAGCCAGTAAGATATTCCTTGCCGCCAAATCACCGTGCAAAACCTTGAAGATAAATAAAAAAATAAGTATCTTCATATTTAAAATGAATATAAGTAATAAATTAAATCACCTTGCGCTGGCTCAAATATTCCATTCCTCGAGCAACCTGGAACGCCCAAGAAAGCAAATCTTGCGTGCAAATAGGCTTCAAATTGTAGTCCTTGTAATCACCGCGATAGTTGGAACGCCAGCTGGGCTGGACTGAGTTGTTACTTAAAATGGGCCCTTCTGGTGACATATTTATGCTTTCGGTATCATTTCCAGGCGTGTAACTAATCAACTTGGGTCCGTTACTGGAACTTGTACTGATACTACGAGAAAATGATAATGCTGCATATTTTATCCTGTTAAATAGAAAGAAAACGACCCAGGTCTTCGTTAAACCGCATACCGCATGCACCTCTGTTAAAGTATTTCTTAAAAGTGTTTAGTGCATGGCATTCATTTGTTGCATTGAAAAAAAATTGTGCATTTTAGGGAGTGCAATTAGTTATCCAATCTATGAAATTGATTTGATAATTTTATTAGAACAAGCACAGCAAGATAGTACTGGTTAAGAATACTGATTGAAAAGAATTGAGAAGCAGTTATTTCATGCAAACTGTATGGTGTGCATACAAAATTAAAAACTGTACGGTGTGCATATTTATTAAAAACTGTATGGTGTGCATACTTATTAAAACTGTATGGTGTGCATTAGGGTGTACCAAAATTCAAAATTAACTCCTGTTAAAAAATTCTATGAAAATTAAATAAATCGTATCACTCCAAAATATCTTAGGAAATGCCCAAACACATCTCCTGCAAAAAACGGAACTCAAAATTCTAATTTTAAAAGGTTCTTCATGAAAATTGAATTTTGGCACACCCTAATGCGCATACAAAATTAAAAATTGTATAGTGTGCATACAAAATTAAAAAAACTGTATGGTGTGCATACTTATTAAAAAAAAGTTTGCACGCCAAATTGATAAAAAATATGATTTATGAATAGAAAATACTTGAATATAAATATTTTTACGAATAATTACTTGAAATTAAGATCCAAAAATTCTAAGAAATGCAGCAATACTTGAAAAAATCAGTTATAAAAATTTTGCAATTACTGTGTTATAAAACCAAACAGCCGAATTACATTTTTAGATTTAGACTTGAAATTTAATTAGAGTATTTGTTTTGACTTGCACAGATTCCAAATTTTATCTAATTGGCATATACCTTTTATCCATGTAATTATTCTAGTTAATTTTTATGCTAACTTTCAATGTGCAATCATTATAACATTCCCGCGTCTTACTTAAAAAAATTAATAATAATTGATATAAAAAAAAAAACAAAAAATTTTAATGAGCATTGAAAATTTCAGTTAAAGAAATTGCAAGTCTCAGTAGTTTTCACAGTATAATCGAACAAAAAAAAACCGGCTTTCCATATATTAGTATTGATAAGAATTGAAATTATTGAAAAAAATTCAAATTTCATGTTTTTCTAATTATTTTCAATCAGTATTTTTAAACAGGGAGACCTTTTGTGTAAAAATTTCAATTATTTTATATTTAGGTCTGTCTTGCTTATATTACTTAGTAGTATTATAATATTAATAAAAGCAATAATAATTTACCTATTGTTGCTTCCAACGCTAACGGACCTCGAAAGCAACTCACGTCCTATCATTGGATCAATTTTACCAGTTGCCGGGTCAATTTGATTAATAAACTCAGCTCTGTGTCGCAGTAAATAATTATGTAAATTACCAAATCGACAGTATTCAACAATTACCAACAATTCTCCTACAAAACAAAAAAATTAAAAAAAAGAACAATTTTTTACAGTTAAATTAAACAATTAAATTCAACGTACTCTTGGCAATATTTTTCGTATAAGCGCCAAGTAAATTAACAACATTAAGATGTTTTCCAAGATGGACCATAATTTTAAGCTCACTGGCAAGAGCACGAATGTACGTCGACTCCGTGGAACGTCGGACCATTTTCACAGCAACAGTCGTGTTAGATTCACCTTCACAAATTCCTTGAGCTTCTGCTTTCATAACAACTCCGAAAGCACCGCTGCCCAATTGTTTGCCGAATTTCAATTTTTCCCGCGGAAATTCCCATTTTTTATCGTAGGGTAGCAATTCAGCTTGTTCGTCAATCGTCAGTTCTGGGTTCAAGCATTCTAACGCTCCTTCTTCAAAGTGAGTTAATCCGGCTTCCATTAATTGTTTTCTAATCACCTAGAATTAAAAATTTCTCTTAGAAATTAATAGATTAAATATTTATTTGATTAAAAATTTTACCTTTTCACGATGAACTTTAATTGAGAAATAAATAACAAGTATAATACAAATTATTGTTATAAATATAAGTACTGCTATTAATATTTTTGGTACTCCTTCTCCTTTTATTGTTATGAACTGGAAGGTTTCTGCAATACCAAAACGGTTTTCTCCACGGCAAATATATTTTCCGCTATTTTTTTCACGTGGGTTTATTATTTCTAGAGTTGTATTTTTATTTATTAAATTGTAAACGTCATCTGTTCCATTTATACGAATATTATCCTTAAAAAATTTTATTAAAAATTATTTTTATTATTATTCAAAATTATTCTAAGATCGGTGATTTTACTTATTAAAGAGCATTTGTTATTTTAAGCCAACTTTCTCTATCCAATTTAATGGTAGACTATTTAATTTTTTATTTATTAATTATTACACCACAATATTTGTCGGTATGAGCACTCATAGCATTCTCCGGTGAATATTTAATAATTAAAAAGGCCCTGGGACGAGAAGAGTACCGAATCGGCCCCAGAAAGAAGTCGGACTCATAATTTCAAGAAGTTTCAAATTTTTATCCACTACCACGTCTGAATAAATTGAAAAATACTGATAATTAGTAAAAATTGTTATTCTCTGCGTCTTATTAATCGAATGATCTAGTAACCGGATATCGCGTTACTAAAACCATAAGGGCGTATCCTGTTTTTTCTGTTTATTATCAATTATAGCAAAGAGTAAGAAAAAAAATTGCACAGGGTTATAAAAATTATCACTCCACAACTCAATTTGTATGAACAAACATGTATTTAAGTAAAAAACCAAATTTATTTTTTTAATTTTAATCGAATCTCGTTTGTTAAGATTCTCTTCATTTTTCTTCATTTTTTGTTCGTCTTTGACTTAAATAAATATTTCAAATAAATTAAACTGTGGAGTGATAATTTTTATTACCCTGGGCAATTTTTTTTCTTAATCTTGCCTACAATTGATAATAAACCGAAAAAAACAGGATACGCCCTTATGGTTTTAATAACGCGATATGTTTTGGGGCATGATGGTAGTGTTTTTGAAAAAAAATAAGAGCCATATTTTTCTGTAAGAACCTTAAAAAAAAAAACGAGGTTTTATTTAGCTTGGGAAATTTTTTTTAAGGGTACCTCATATCGAAAAAAAATTAAAAATCAATTTTTTATCATGATTAACTTCTAAAATGACAAAATACAAAGCTTTTGTGAATATTTTACTGGTAAAAACAATACGAAATAAATTCAGAACGCATATTCTTATCGTCCCAGGGCCTTTCGATTTTTAAGACAATTTTAATTAAATTTTATATAAAGATATTATTATTTACTCTGTGAAAATTTTTCCGGCAACCAAAATATCATTATTCAGCTTTAATAAATTTTTTTTATACCGAAAAACTTTAGAAATTTTTACAAAATTTTATAAAAATAAATTTCATAAAATTATTTACCTTCCACCAAGAAATTACAGGAGTCGGCATTCCTTCAATATCACATTTAAGCTCTATAGTTATCTCGGCAGCTTCATCAGTTGTATATATATTTTCCGTTTGATTCATAGATGATTTTAAAATATACGGCTCTAATGGATCTGCAATTTATTATAAAACAAATATTTATAAACATTAGTAGTCATCTCTTGGGTCAATTCAAAATGAAGAAACTTAAACTTAAATATAAAAGAAGACATTGAAATTAATAGTTACCATTAACTTCAATCCTACGATAATCTTGCAATTCTTGGGCACTATTTAATAATCCTTTACATTTGTACAATACATTGTCTAACTTACTTACATTAATTACTTTTAAATGTGTATAAAATGTATATTCATCGAAAGTTTTATCGATAATCAGTCTATCTAAAATAAACGAATAAAATAATTCAATAATTTAATATTCAAAAAATAAACTAAATAAATACTTACTAGTTTGATTTATTTGATTGTCATCTTCATCAAACCAATTAATATTACTAGTAAAATTATAAATCGACGCTCCGCAAGTTAATGTAATATTATCGCCGATAATAACGTCTTTTGGAGTTTCTATGATACCAAATCCACCGCTTACTTCTGTAAAAATAATTATTTTTGTTATTTCTTCCCAAAGTAACAAACAAATATATTGAATTACCCGCGAAGAATATAGTTTGATTAACGTTGTCACAGCCAAGGTTATTGCAGGCGCGACAGTTAATGGTTCCTGAAGTTTTAACAATCATTGTAGCTTCAGAAGTTACAAGTGTTTTTTTTTCCTCAACAATGCGACCCTGTAAGTATTTTAAATTATTTTTTTAGCAATAAAAGTATCATTTATTTATTTATTTATTTCTGGATATACATTCTATAGAGGTGTACTACACACCTGTGCATAAAAATCAGAAAAAAAAAGAAAAATCCAAGAAGTTACACCGTAAGAACAAGATTACACTGGATATCATTTTAGATTATACTAAATAAAAAAAATTTTTTAGATAGTAGCTAGTATAATCCAGATTATAATGAGTATAATCTAGATTATAATGACTATAATCCAGATTATAATGACTATAATCTAGATTATAACGAGTATAATCCAGATTATAACGAGTATAATCCAGATTATAACGAGTATAATCCAGATTATAACGAGTATAATCCAAATTATAATGAGTATTATAAAATTAAATAATAATTATAATATACTAGTTGTTATTCGCCCGCTTCGCTGGGCATTTTATAGAATTGTATTTTTAGATTTAAACTTGAAATTTTATTAGAGTATTGTTTTGACTTTCACAAATTCCAAATTTCATCGAATTAGCATATACCTTTTATCCATGTAATTATTCCAGCTAATATTCATTGTAACTTTCAATGTGCAATCATTATAATGTTTGCGTGGCTTTTTTTCAAAGATGAATAATAATTGACACGAAGAAAAAAATTTGAAATGAGAATTTGGAGCCTATAGGAGCTATAGCTTGGAAATTAAAAAATTTAAATGTTAACACCCGCCTTCGCAAACCCCTGTGAGGTGAGCTATCATAAAATTTGCCCATCGACTTTTTCTACATCTCTTACAGAAGATTCCTACCAAATTTAGAGTCGATAGGCGCTATAGCTTGAAAATTAAAAATTTTCATTGTTAAAAGCCACCCCCGCAACCCTCTGGGGGGGTGAGATATCGTAAAATTCATTCATAGATTATTTCTACATCTCTTACAGGAGATTTCTACCAAATTTGGAGTCGATAGGACCTTTAGCTTGAAAATTAAAAATTTTCATTGTTAAAAGCCACCCCCGCAACCCCCTGTGGGGGTGAGATATCGTAAAATTCGTTCATAAATTATTTTTACATCATTTACAGAAGATTCCTACCAAATTTAGAGTCGATAGGCGCTATAGCTTGAAAATTAAAAATTTTCATTGTTAAAAGCCACCCCCGCAACCCTCTGGGGGGGTGAGATATCGTAAAATTCATTCATAGATTATTTCTACATCTCTTACAGGAGATTTCTACCATATTTAGAGTCGATAGGACCTTTAGCTTGAAAATTAAAAATTTTCATTGTTCAAAGTCACCCCCGCAGCCCCCATGGGGGGGGGGGGTGAAATATCGTGAAATTCATTCATAGATTATTTCTACATCTCCTACAGAAGATTCCTACCAAATTTGGTGTCGATAGGAGCTATAGTTTAAAAACGGGAATTTTTCATTGTTAACGCCCCCGCAACCCCCCTTGTGGGTGGAATTCCGTAAAATCCGTTCTTAGCTGACCTCTACTCGGCGAAAGGAATATTCCTACCAAATTTCAAGTTTCTAGGTCTGATGGTTCCCGAGATATCGTGATGAGTGACTATATAGATAGGAATCTCTTATATATATATAGATTAAAAACTTGTAAAAAAAACTGACCTCAAGTTTTTCATATTTTATATTTTTGGAGTCATCGTTATACGTGATATCATTTATGTAATCAGGAAAAAACATCCATGTGATATTTGGTAAAGGATATCCCACAGCCGGGCACTTAATTTTTGCTTCTGAGTTCGGTAAGTAATAACTATTTACACCCGTCGGCTCTTCGATGAGTGGTTTTGCTAAAATGTTACATTAATTAATTTATTTAAATAAAAATAAATAAATTAATTAATTACCTTGGACTATTAAAGTCAAATTTCGATCTTGAAATTCATCAGAATTGGAAATTCTAAAAGTGTAAGTTCCCATGTCTTTAAGACCCATGCTTCGCAAAATAAGTACTGTTTTTTTTTCTGTGTTTTCTATCGAATATTTTCCATCTGAACTGTTTATTATATCTTGATCTGATGGTCCGATCCTGAAAGATTGATTGATCAGAAATTTAATTCTTCAAAAGTAAGTATCTGAATGATTAAAAATAAAATACCATCGAACGGTAGGTAGAGGATATCCATCAAAGTCAATCACCCACTTAATATCATCTCCTTCATTTCTGGTGAACGATGTCTCGTTAGAATGTAGAAATACATTTAAATATTTAATATTGGGATCTGAGAAAAAAAATATTTAATTGTAATTAATATTGAATTGAATTGAATAGAATTTATAATAGAAATAAAAAATTAATTTACCATGAAATTGGACATTTAATTTAACAGAATAAGCCTTTGAATGAGTCTGAATTGTACAGGTATATTCTCCCTCATCTTCGCTAGTTATATCAGTAATAAGTAAGTCTTTAACAGCTTTATATTGATTATCTCCTAATTTTATCCGATTACTTGTTATTTGAAGTCGGGTGTCCTACAACCGAGTACAAATTACGTAATATTTATTTATATTCAATGTTAATAATACTGATATTGAATTGACGGATGAATAAATTGATACCTCTGTTGTAAAAGCATACGGCGTTTTCCAATCATGTGAAAACGTTAGATCGCGATCGATTTCAACCGAGCAGTTTAGTCTAAGGTCTCCCCCAAGTACTGGGAGATGAGTTATTTGTCTTATCACCGGATGGAGGATGGATGGATTTTTTCCTGAAATAAAACAATTTTTTTTTAATTGTGTTATTGAATTTAAAACGAATTAACTAGGAATTTTTATGAATAAATTTACTGGAAACGTAAATGTAGAAATTTATTATTTCTTCGGAATCATCAGCTTTACACTCGTAATATCCCGCGTCTATTATCTTCAAGCCTTTTATTGTAAATCCTTTTTTAGGGTCAAATTGAACTTTGTCACTTAGGTAGACTTTCTGCAAAGAAAAAACATTTTTATTAATGATACTGAAATTAACAGACATCTCTGATTAAAAAATCTAATTTTAAATGATTTGAAATTATTTAAAAGCATCTGATTTAAATACAATTTACATAAAGGCAAAATTTTTTACTGTGTAAATTATTAATAACATTGAAGTTAATAAATATAAGAAATTTTTTTATAACTTTATAATGACCTTAAAGTTAGCAATCATTTGACCATTAAAAAATTTTTTAAACAAATTAATTTCTTCCGAAAAATTATTTAAAAAAAATTCCATTTTTTAATTTTTTAAATTTTTATGTGTCAATTTTTTTTCTAATTATTTTTTTTACTGTAATTTATTTGTTAAAAAAAATTCTAAATATGATCAAATATCAACTAAATTAATTTTCATAACTTTAGAGTAATGAAATTATTATGAAAAAATTCCACATGTGAAAATTACAAAAAATTATCAGTGGAAATTTTTGGAAGGTTAAATAAAAACCCTGAGTTAAAAAACTGGCCCTAAATTACCTGTCCGTCTTTAACTAATGTAACTTTATAGTTTGGCGAAGTTGGGTGACATCCTACTATAGCTTCGTCAGTGGATTCTTTATGTAAACTTTCGAATGATTCTGGGGATTCCACAAGATATTTTACAGTTGCTAAAAAAAATTTATTATTATTATCATCTTTTAATTAATTATTTCATTCGTCATTTTTCAAAATTGACCGTTGCAATAATTATTATGTGTCACTGCAAAGTGAGCTACAGTCGCGCCAGGAGCTTTCAGATTGTATGAAGAAATAAGAAGCAAACTATGACATCAAAGTTAGAGTTTTAATTTTATTTTTAATGACATTAAACTTAGCTGTCACTTGACAATTTTTTAAATTTCTTTAAAAAAAAGTTTTGTTTTAAAAAATTATTTTTAAAAAAATTTCATTTTTAATTTATTAAAATTTCTACAAGCCTATTTATTTAATAATTTTTTTTTGCCATAATTTAGTTATTAAAGAAAATTTAAAAAATGGTGACAGATAAATTTTATTTTATTATTTTTAACAAATAAATTATTTCTGTAAAGTAATTTTTAAAAAATTTTACTTTTTAATTTTTTTAAATTTCTACATTTTAATTTTTTGCCACAATTTAATTGTTAAAAAAATTATCAAATAACTGATCAATTAATTTTTATAAATAAATTGAAAGTAGAAATGAAAACAAAAATTAAGTTAGTCAATATTTTAAAAATTTATAGAATTTTTTTTTAGTAAAAAAAAATTATTACAAAAAAATAAAAAAAAAATTAATTTTTAAAAAACTTGAAAAAAATTTTTTTTTAGCTCTAATTTAATAAATGAAAAAAAATCATGAAGTTAAGACATTAACTTACATGTAACGTAAACGTAAATCCATTTAACATCTTCATCAGTCAAAAGATCAGGTGTGACTCTAACTTCTTTATAATCATTCAAAAGCTGGTCTTTACTGGAATCAATACATCCATACCAACCGGTGTCACCGTAAATTGTTTGAGATTTTCTTAAAATTACACGATGTTCATGTCCTTCGTCATGATGCTCTACAGTTTCTTGCGACGTAAGAATCTGAGGAAGAAATATATCATCAGTTACGTTACTTATTATCACTTAAGTATCTAATTATTTACGTACGTCAGGAAGATCCTTAGGAAAAATGAATGTGATGTTGTCCGAACTTGTACAATTTATTTCAAGAGGATCACCCTCATTTAAGTAGATTTCTTCAATGGGAGGTGTTAGCTCTATCGTATTTGCGAAAGATACTAAAAAAGTTCAATATTTTTATTAAATATTTTATATTTTAATTTATACTTTTTTTGTATTTCTCATAATTAATTACATTAAATTTAGCTGACGTTTTACAATTTTTTTAATTTTCTTTAACAAATAATTTATAGCAAAAAAAATCTATTAAAAAAATGTGTAGAAATTTTAAGAAATTAAAAATGCAATTTTTATGTTAAAAAAAAATTAAAAAAATTGTCAAGTGACAGCTAACTTTCATGTCATCATAATTACATTCCATTTTTGCCATTTGGCTATACTGTCTTGGCATTGAAATTAAATTAATAAATAAATAAATATTTTTTTAATCTGTATGATTAAATTTAATAATACATAAATTGTTATGGAAATGTTTTACATTTACAATTCTGCTTTGCATTAATTAAAGAAGTCAACAAAGGATTTTATTTTTTTTTTTTTAAAGGTAACTATATCTTATTTTTATTATAATTATTACTTAGATTAAAAATTGAAAAAAAAATTTATGAAAGTTAAAACTTTTATGAAAAAATTTCAAATTGTTAAATTGATTGCAAAATACTAATAATAATAATAGATTTCTTCTAATCAAAAATAATTATCGCTTAATTTCTTGACTTAAAAATAATATCATCATTAATTAATTGGATTTGTTACTAATAGACATATAAATTTATAAATAAAATTTTTGTATTATGTAACAAAAATTTCTACGAAAAATTTTACAATGAAATCATTTTATATGTTTTAGCCTTTAAAAATATGTTATGTGTAGTACACTAGCTTTCTAAGAGGAAGTTTTCTTTCCTCCCTCGATAAGCGGATTTATCAAACCGGTCTTCATCCTATATCGTCTAAATGAATTGTTGTGGCTGATAATATCACCGAGTTCTCACAATTTTTCTACTACTAAACATTCCTACATGATTTTATAAAAACCATCAACAAACAACTTCCTTGCATTATCTTATGACTTAATCTAAACGGTTATTTAATATACATTTTAAATATTTTACATTTATAACAAATACTTTCTTTCAAGTTGGATTTCACCGCAAAAAATTTTACAACTTTAAAAATATTATTTTTATTTTATATTTACAAAATTTTCACGATTATTGGAGCATATAATTATACAAAGAAGAAATGAATGAATGAAGATAGATAAATCTATCAAATTTATTTTAAACTTTATCTAATTACCTTCAATTTAAATTATCATTTGTCTGGTTTTGATGATTTTTTTAATTAATTCCTTGATTTTAAAAATTTGAAAAAATTTTACATTAACTTTTTTCGGCCCTTTTTCGTCAAATTATTTTTAAACCGTAAAAGATAGCTTAAATCTATCAATTTTATAGTAAAATTCACATAATTATCTTCAATTTGAGCTATTTTTTGTTGCCTTTTAATTTTTTTTTTTTTTTCAATTTATTTCGCAGTTGGGAAAATCAAAAAAAAAATCAAGAATAAATTAATTTTTAGCTTTTATCATCAAATTACTTTCATCTGTTACAAATTCTATTTTTTGGGTAGATGTCTTTGAATTTTTATTTTTTGTAGTCGGTCTCATATCATTATTTGCAAAAATATAATAAAAAATTAAATTTTCAGTCATTGCATTTTAATAACGTGTTTTTTTCAATATTTAAACAAGAAATCTACTTATCCATGTCGGGTGCGGCCGAATGGCGCTTTTTTTAAAAATAGTATTTAATTTTCATAATTGTTTTTTTTTTTCAAATTTCTAATTAGTAACTTAAAATTTTTTTTCCAATTTTATATCATACTTTATCTATTAATTAACAATTAATTAATTATAAAAAAAGAAATATTTTTTTTCTCCATAAAAAAATTTTTTCAAAGAAAAAAAAAATTTTTTTTTTTTTTTCAATTTTATATCATAATTTATCTATTAATTAACTACTCCAATTATTAATGAATAATTCATTAATTATAAAAAAAGAAATATTTTTTTTTTCTATAAAAAAATTTTTTTCAAAGAAAAATTTTTTTGATAAAAATTTCAACTTTAAAATCTTAAATATTAGATAAAACAATCAGATTTAAAAATAATCAATATTTAATTGTAGGCGGAACGGATGTTTCTTTTAAAATTTCAACAAAAAATAATCTCACGTCCTGTATAGCACATGTTCTTGATTAAAAACTACTTCAGATAAAAAATTTCCTATTGTATAAAATGATTTACAAAAAAGTATCTTAAAAAATTGGTTAATACCCACAAAAAAGTTTGAATCAAAAAAAGATAAGAAATAAATTTCTATTTTTAAGAGCTATTAACAAAGTTCAACAGTTATAAACTATAACAACCAGATAGTAACTGTCATATTTAAAAAAACAAAATAATAAAAAATTTAATTACCACAAAATTCTTTAAATAATAAATAATTAATTTAAAAAACTAATAACCTGTTTCTTTACAACGCATTTTCTTTTTTCATTTTAGTATTCGCTCTTAAATTATATATATAATAATAATGCATCTATTATTAGTGCTGACTAATAGATCGTGACTCGTATCGAATGAATTCGATCATAGGCATCAAGATGACCGGTCTTCTCGTTCTTAATGCATACAAATACAATAAAAAATATAACTTATAACTTATAACAATACATTTAATACCAACTAAAGTATTTGCGCAGCCGACAAATTCATGTCAAGGAGTTAATAATTTTTCAAAATAACTTAATTATCTTCAAGAAGTTTAATTACCAATTTTTTAACAACTTCTGTAATAAAAAAAAAAAAAAACATTTTTTTATTTTTTTTTATTTTATCTTGAAGAAATTTAACAAAAAATTAATTGTACACTGATACACAGAAAGAAGAAGATGACACTGAATATTATCCCAGATTATACTCAGAGATATCTCCGGTGAAAAAAATTTTCAGATAGTAGCTTGTATAATCTAGATTATACTCATTGTAATCTGGATTATACTCATTGTAATCTCGATTATACTTATTGTAATTTGAATGATACTCATTGTAATCTTGATTATACTGGGTGATATCTCGATTATACTCATTGTAATCTGAATTATACTGGGTGATATCTGGATTATACTGGATGATATCTGGATTATACTCATTGTAATCTGGATTATACTAGCTACTATATAAAAAAATTTTTCACTCAGTATAATCTGGGATGATATCCTGTGTCATCTTGTTCTTTCCGTGTAGAAAGATTTATTAACTATTTAATTTATTTGAAGACAATTATTTAATTTATTAACTTTGAATAAATATTTTTTAACATTCAATAAATATTTATTTGGGAGGAAAGTATATTTATTTCTTCAGATTTTTTTATTAAATTAATTTTTTTGTTAAATTTTTTTTTTTTTTTTTTTTGAGTAAATTTGTTTCGCTTGCAATTTCATATTCTATAAAGATTGCTTATAAACAAAAATCATCTTAAAAATTATTGGAATTAATAATATAACATTATAATAACATTTATTGTAAAATACAAAATTTTATCACAGCTTATAATTATTTTTTATATTTTTAAATATTAAAAACGTTAATTTATTTAGTGAATTTAATTATTATCGTGTATTTTAACTACACAGAAAAAAATAATTTCTTCAATCAAGAAAATTACAAGGAAGACTGAAGTTATTTTGGAGCAAGAAGAAATTTTCTTGGCTTAAAAAAATTTAACTTTGTTCAAAAAATTTTAACTTCATTCAAAAAATTTTCCTTAAGATTTTTTTGATTTAAGAAAATTTACGCTTGACTCTTCTTCTTTCTGTGTATAGGGTCATAAAAAGTGTCAAAAGAAAATTCCTATTTTTGTTTCTTCTTTTAAATAAATATTTGTTAACAAATGTTTATTAAAATTTAATAAATAATTTACTACCTGTTAATAAATATTTATTAAATGTTATGAAAAAATAATTTATTAACAGTTAATAAAGCTTTTTAACTTTAATATGAACAAATTCTTCTATCGTACATATAATAATCCACAACAAGATGCTAAGTGATTTTTTTTACTACTAGAAATTCGCTCTGTCACAAAGTATCAGACAATTAAGAAACATAATTAGAGAAACTCAATTAACGTGTTCACTACAAACTTTACGCGTCATTTTTCTTACAATAACATTTAATTTTAAAAGATTCATCAAAAGTAAATTTAGGAGCGTCTTTATTTGTTTTTTTTTTTTACATAAAAAAAAAAACTAAAAATTACTATTACAGGGAATATCAAAATGAGTCAGAAACCGGTCGCGGGAAAAAATAATAAATTTGAATTATTTTGTTGTAATTGCGGTAAAAATCAAGTGTATCGAGTGCATTTGATGCAAGATCCCAAGTAGAGAGAGTGTTATAACTTTGAACAAGGCCATACCGGTTGAATTAAACCAATGAGACATCAGGTACTAGAAATATATAGGCAGAAGGCAAAAGTTTAATCGTGATAGTGATTCAACTGACTCGTCTGCCACGTGATGTCTGTGTGTCGCGTTTCCCAATTTTAATGTAAATAAAATTAATAATAATAATAATAATTATTATTATTTATAGTTATTAGATAATACGTGATAACATTTAAAGCCAGTAATCAAAAGACCAACTCACAGTAAGTGTTCAGAAGTAAAAAAAGTATACACTTTGGATCCATGTTTTTTTGTAAGAGCAAGCAATAATGCTTCTTATCATCACATATTCACGTTAATTTGGTTTTAATTGTTTTAGGTGGTATATTTAAACACATGTGTCCACTTACGATCGAAGTTTTAAGTTACTGCTGTGTATTACGCGGTCTTTTTCAACACTGAGCGGAGTAAAGAATGTCAGACTTACTGTGTAGACCCCACCCTGTTAAAAAATAACGGAGTAGGAGTTCAGATTTTACGTCATCTCTGTCTATGGAGCTGAAAGGTATCTGCTTCTCATGAATGAACGTATGCTATGGTTGTAGGAATGTAATCTTTATTTTACTAGTCTTTCAAAAATAAATTATTTTTATTTCTTCTTTTTCAATTGCAGGAATGCGGTCAGTTTTTAGCGCTCACTACGGATACTCAATATTTTTAATATTTTTTTAAGAAAGAGTATTCAGAGTTTGAGCTATTAAATTATTTATAGAACTTCCTGTTAGTTAAAGTGTAAATAAAATAATATTTGGTAAGTTTTAAGTATTTTTAAATTTTTTATGAACAATTGGTAATCTTGCTAACGGCAATGAAACTATGGAACGAACTTGTTGCACTAAGAAGTATTAAAAAATTTTAAACTTCTGCATACAATTAGTTTTTTTATTAATGCTTAGATTCAATTGCTTACCTTAATTTAACTAATATTAATTAAGCTTATGTACAGTATTTTTTTTAAATTGTTCATTTTTTATGTATTTTTTAAGGAAAAAAATCAAATAGGAGGTTTCCTTTAAAAAAATTAAAATTAAAATGATTTATCACACTTGTAAATATTTACTAAAATTATTTAAATGTCACACTCAATTTTATTTCCAAAAATTTTTAATGCTTTTTTTTTTTTTTTTTACTTAGTTATAATTAAAAATTTCTTTAATTGTAAAAAAAAAAATTAATTAAATTTCACACTGAATTTTATTTCCAAAAATATTTAATTCTCTTCTTTTATTGAACTATTATTAAAAATTTTTTTTCATTGTTAAAAAAAAAAAAATTTTTTTAATTCTTTTTTTTTTACTTAATTATAATTAAAAATTTTTTAAATTATAGAAAAAAAATTATTTAAATTATTTTAATATAATATCACTAAATATCATCCCAGATTATATTCAGTGATATCTGTAATGAAAAAAAATTTTCAGATAATAGTTAGTATAATCCAGATTATACTGGGTGATATCTGAATTACACTCATTGTAATCTGGATTATACTGGGTGATATCTGGATTATACTCATTGTAATCTGGATTATACTAGCTACTATCTGAAATTTTTTTTCACTCGGTATAATCTGGGATGATATCCAGTGTCATCTTGTTCTTTCCGTGTAGAAAAAAAATTATTTAAATGTCACACTGAATCTTTTATCTCAAAAAATCTATAATTTTTTACTTTTTTGTAATTGAAAAAAATTTTTTTTTTTACTTTTATGTTCATAAAATTACTCACTATTAATGTAATATTCTGTACTTTACGGCCCTTATAAAACACTTGTTCTACTGTAGTAGTATAGTATAAAGTAATAAAGTATAGGTCCGATAAAATTGAATAAATAAATAAATAAAAGTTTCATACTTATTTGTTATTACAGGTTCAGATAGAAAAAAAGAAAATTGTCAGTAAATTCGTCATTTCAACTAATGACTAATCCAAAACAGATAATTGACTGATAAGTACGATAAGCGTACGGTTTAAATAGGCATGGAACCAAGTTCATTCTAGTTGATTGTAATTTTCCGTATCGATATCTAAATTTCTATCAGTAAATGTGATAGGTTTGTATTTAAAGACAAATATTTCACGCAAATAAAATAAATTTTTAGACTATTAATTTATAAAACCTATTTAATTAGTTTTCTAAATATCAAATAAATGTCATGTAGATAATTCATTTTTCATTTCATTCTAGAACGTCCTCAATTAACGTTAACGGTAATCCAGTTGACATCTGGTTGATCGGATCGACTTGTATCAACTGCAACATTTGCATATGCGCAGCCGTATCGCCCGCTGTCACCGGGAATTACCGACTTTTTCTCCAAAGTTCGAGTGTGAGCGCCTTCGAAGACCGCAGACTCTGATTCAGTCATCATGGAGTGTTCGTTCTTGTAAAAATAAATAATTATGTGGCTACAAATTAACTGATATTTTATTTTTTTTAGGTCAAAACTTACGGGGTTGTTCAGAACAGTGTAAAATGCCATTTCTTCGTAACTGTTACATGTAATGGAGAGTTTGTCGCCTTTCTTCAAATTTAAAGTACCTGATGGTTCCGTTGCAGGTTTTTTGGCTAGAAAAAGATAATTAAATATTAATAATAAGTTTCTGTTAAAAAATTCTCTGCAAATCAAATAATTTAAAAATATTGAATAGATTTTAATATTTTTTTTTTAATTTCAGAAATCAATTTTTTATATTAAAAAAAAAAAATGTTAAAAATAGGCCATTTTTTCCCGGAGGAAGCTACTTACGTTTCACGCTGACGTAAACCCATCTAATTTCTGGTCGAGTCATAAGACTCTCGGGAGTAACTTCGATGTCTTTATTTACGCAACCATAACGTCCACTGTCTTCTGGAACAACGTTTTTCTTCTCCAAAGAGTGTGTAAATTCACCTCCGCCAATTGCTGTAGCCATTTCTTCGCTTTTGCTAGCTTTTTCCTTTAAAATTATCAAAAAAAATCCTAATTATTATCAGTCTACTTAACTTCTAAATTAAAAAGTACTTACAGGACGGTGCAAGTCTGAGTAAAACTTGATTTCTTGATTACTGAAGCATTTTATTGTCAATGTGTCGCCTTCAGTCAGCTTTAAAGTCTTTTCTGCTGGTTCCATCGATGGTTTTTTGGCTGGAAAATGTATTTAAGCAATTTTTTATCAATTTAAAAATTATTTATTTTGTTAGTAATTAATTTGGCAGATATTTAATTTAAATCAGATTTTAAGAATTTTTTTTTAATAAATAAATTATGGCAAAAAAAATTAAGAAGAAATTTTGAAAAATTAAAAATGCAATTTTTTTTTTTTTAAATAATTTTTTGTTGAAAAAAATTAAAAAATATCGTGACTGCTAACTTTAATGTCATATTAATTTAATCAAGTTTAACTTGAGAAACTTACATTTTATTTTGACGTAAACCCAAGTGACGTCCGGTTGGTCATGTTTACTTGTATCTACTTTGACACCAGTATTCGCGCAACCATACCATCCACTGTCACCAGCGGATGCTTTTCTTCTAATACCGCGCATATATGAACCATCTGTCATTCCTACTTCGATAATGGACAAAGATTGTTCTTTCTATTTTGAAATTAGTGAGGTAAATTAAATATTTTATTCTATAATGATAATTAATTATGATTATTATAATAATTATAAATGAGGAGCTGATTTTCAAGAGGGTATCTTTTCATTCCCGTGCAAAAAAATTCTGATTCAAAATGAATTTAAGATTGAAATTCATATTTTGACACAAATATGAATTAATTTTGAGATCAATCCAAATTTGAAATTGATTTGTAAATAGAAATTTCGATCCTGCTTCAGAATATTAATAAAGACTTAAGAATATTTTATAGATAAAATTTATCCTAAATATTCTCAAGTCTCGATTTTCATTTAGGAATCTTTATAATTCTCGAAGTAATTAGTATTTAAAAGTTAAAAAAAACTGCTCTTTTAAAATATGAAAAGATACCTTTTTGAAAATCAGCTTCTCAAATAATTACTTACAGGATTATCTAACTCGGTAAAAAATTGTAAATCTGTGTTACTGGTACATTTAATAGCCAGTGTATCGCCTTCGTATACATTATTAAGCTCTGCGGCTGATGGCTCCATTGTTGGTGCGGCTGTCAAATTTAATAGTTTACATGTATTAAATGTTGTGTTCAGGCCCACGGCCCATTATTTTTTTTTTTTTTTTTACCGGGAAAAATCAAAATAAAAAATAAAAAATTATTCAATCAGGTAAATGCACACAATTCCACACGGTAATCAATGAAATTCAAATTTTTAAACGAAACTTGATTAATAAAAATTATTATAAGAAATCACGTCTCTCAAAATTTGAAAAAGCAAATAATATTTCCGATTTATTTAATGATTTTTGACAGATTGTATTTCGTATGACCTATTACTAAACATTATTGAATGAAGTAATTTCTAAGGCATGATAATAATTGCTTAAGTAAAAATTGCACTTTCTATCGCATGAAAAAAGTGTTTTTATTTTTACATAACTTCACCTGCGTAAAAAATTCTATAATAATTTAATTAAATAATTTTCAGGGCTGCAGGATGTTTTCAGATGATTGAATAAACCGTAGACAAAATGGCGTTCGAAGTAACTCAAGAAATAAAGTAATAACCTATAGTTTAATAAGAAGTTAAATGATATAACAATTCAAGTTACAAAAATGATTTTAAAAAATTTGATCAACTTTAATTATTTTGTGAGATGGTTGTTAGTTAATTAAACGAGTCATTTACGTAATGAATATTTACCTTGGCATATTGCTACCAAAAAAAATAAAACACAAGCTTGTATTAACGAAGCCATCGTTTAAAAACAATTTAAATCACTTCTCACTCGTTTACTGACTAATAATTTATAAATGTCTGCACTGTTTTTATACCATCTGACAAACAGCTATTAAAATTAACAATAAGCTTAAATAGTTCAATACAATCTGTTATATAACTGCTATTATTAGGTCATGGACAATGTCAGATGTTTTTTTATTGTGATAACTGGAATTTTTTATCAATAAATGTTTTATACTTTTTTTGATAATGAAATATTTTATCGATAGTTTGCAAAACAAAGTCTTCATTTTACTGATTTTTTTAATTTCCCGCCAAGAAAATTTGAAATTTTTTAAAATCGGGAAGTTATTGGTTTTATCGCGTTTTTCGAAAATTGAGTTTTTATCAGATCTCGACGTTTTGAGGTCTTAGGAAACTTCCTTGACTACTCTCGCGAGGGTGTCACTACACAGTAAAAAATTTTGTATTAAAAATTTTTAACACTTTTTTGTGTTAATTTAACACAAAGAATGTTTAATTTACACAGAAAAGTGTTAAATATTTAAAACAAAAATTTTTAACACAAAATTTTTTGACGCAATATTTTCATGCTTATGATATATTTGACCAATCCCGTTACGAATGGTTTATTTACATGATATATTTTCATATTTTTCATCTAAATTATAAGAGTGGGCTAGAATTCAAATTTGCATGCTTCTCCGTTCCATGCTTCTCCGTATGGTTCAATCGTCACCGGGACTGCTGGTTCAATTGACTCCATATAATTTTATAACAATTAATAGTAAATAATAAATAAATAAACTATTATATCACTACTAGAATTCAAATTTGCGCGCGCATGAATTTCGAATTTGCATATATTTTTATGCTTTGATATATTTGACCAATCACGTTACGAATAATTTGCTTACATGATATATTTTCATATTTTTCATCTAAATTATAAGAGTTGATTTGGACCGATACAAACCGGTAGATTTTGAGAAATCTCATAAAAACTACAAAAAAAAATTTTTTTTCAAATGTGGTTTTTTTAGAATAATTTTTTCAGTTACCGAAAATTCCTATTGAGTAAAGGTCCCCCCTTTTACCCTTATCCTTTATTTCCCCAATTCCCAAATTTGTCTTTTTAATGACAAATTTAGCTATGAATTATGGCTAAAAAGGTACCAAAGTACCAGGGAGATTTACAAAAACTATAAAAAATACAATGAAAAAAAAGCCTATTTATTGAATTTAAAATTAACAATTATAAAACAAGATATGTACACATATTTTTTTAATACTCGGAGATCCAGTCTTGTGATAAATTCACTGTATTAAAAAAAGAACTAAATTATTTTTTGACATTTTCACAGGAATCTGCGCGAACTGAATTAACGTCAACATTTATGACACTGACGTTTCCATCAGGACAACTATTTCTGTGATCTCTCGACGGTTTAGGGACTGAAATTTTCTCAGTGTCCTTCAAGCTTACGTTCATCGACTTAGTGCTGTCACTTTTGTGAAGCGTGAATTTTTTTAAATTAACATCCTCTTGAGAGGGAATTATTTCTTTGCGCAGAAACTTTTTGTTTATTTTATCGCTTTTATCCAGTATTACTTCATCGAGAAGATCGTCTTTGGAGCAGCACTGAGACTCGATACATCGTTTTCCTCGACAACGGATCAGGCAATCTGACTTGCTGGCTTCTTTCATCTGTAAATTATTTTTATTTTTATTTATAATACTGAAGTTTGCTGACAGCTGATAATTTTTAGAATTTTGTTTTTTTTATAAACAATCTAATTGCAATTAAGAAAAATAAGACAATGAAGTTAAATGACATTAGAAAATTTTTTTATAATTTTATAACAATGTTATTATTATGAAAAAATTCCACATGGAAAAATTTTTAAAAATTATTAGTGAAAATTTTTTGATTATTATTGATTTTTTTATAAAAAATGATTTTATTTTCCATAAATGGAACTTTTATAAAAATTTATTTGATAATTTTTTTAACAAATAAATTATGGCAAAAAAAAAATTCTAAAAAAAAATTGACGTGTAGAAATTTTAATAAACTAGAAAATCAAATGCGTTTCGCGCGCTTTTTTCAAAATATTTATTTATCGACAATTTAATTAATCAATATTTTTACAAATTTTTATTTTTGTCCAAAATGTGAAAAAACGCAAAAAAAAAATTTTTTTTCAAACTAAAAATTTTTTAGTGACAGCTAAATTTAATATCATGGAATTTTTTTATTAAATTTTTCTCGTAACAATTTAATTGCTATGAAATTCTAGAAAAATTTCTGTGAGTTAATTTAATTGTCATGATACTGAAATTAGCCGACGTTCAACAATTTTTTATTAATTAAATTAGAACTAAAAAAATAATTTTAAAAAATTGTACGGATAATTTTTAATAATTTCTACATGTGAAATTTTTCCTTTTAATTTTTTTTCAATAAAATAAATTATAAAAATTTTCAAATGTCGGCTAATTTAATTTTAATTTCATTTTCTTATTTATTTTTACGAATCTCTGTTAAAAATTTTATACTTAAGTAATTTAATAAATACTTTTTGGAATTCAGGTTGAATTGTCACGTGCGTTATTCCCATTTCCGTAAAAAATGCCGTCACTTGATCGATTATCACCGAGTAAACCTAAAAAATAAATCCAAATTTTGTCATCATGACGCAGCTTTAATTTATGTAATTTATTGTAAAATAATTATTACCGTTTGATCTAAAAATATTATATGAATAGTAGAAACTATTTTTTCACCAGCCAATTGCCAGACATGGAAATCGTGGACATTAACAATTCCCGGAAACGCTGCAAGTAATTCTTTTTTCAACGAGTCAATATTTATATGATTAGGAATTGTTTGCAATAAAATTAATCCAGATTCTTTTACTGAAAATAGAAGAAAAGAATTTTAATTATTAGTAGATTTCATAAAAATATAACTATTGCAGCCGTCCTTTTAAATTCCAGCGCAACTTTTAAAAAATTTAGCCTTTTATAAAATTAATATTATTTTATTAAAAATACATTTTTTTTTAATTTTAAAAAACTTTATAATAAATAAAAAAATATAAAATACTTACAGTACGGATAGCTCAAAGCAAAGAGAGAAACTGAAGAAATTATTGCGAAAATCGGGTCAAAGAATTTAGCCAAATGAGCGTCTGTGAGATAAACTAGCAGAGAATTGACAACAACTAAAATACATCCAAGAACATCTCGACACATTTCTTGGAATCCTTGTCTCCTTGGAATCGCCAGTGGACTTCTTCTAGTTGGATTAGCGAGTCTCTGTTCGTCTGTCGCGTTTTCTATGCTTCTAGACAGACAAATAAATAAAATAAAGTGAGTAATGGGTATAAAAATTCTATTAAATTTTTATATTAATTAAACGCTTATATAATTTAAAAGGAAACACCACTGTGACGATCGAAAAAAAGAGGTGATTTTCGGGAATTTTTTTGACAGGGAAAATAAAGAAATTTTGGGATCGGATTTTTTTTATTTTATTAAGGGTACATTAAAGATTATTACCCTGAATTTTTATTAAAAAATGTTTAATTATTACAAAGTTATTAACAATCTCGTAGAGCACTAGAAAAAATTTCCCCCCTCCATAATCACTTCGATAACTCAAAAACGGATGGTCTGAAAATAAAAATCCAAATTGCTTTTTAATCAGTAAGGATGTAGCTATCGTCGCACGTGCGGAATTTAAAAAATTTTTATTTTAAAGATTTTTTTAGCCGGGTTAAAACAAAAAAAAAACAAACAGTAAGAATACTGAGAAAATTTTCAATCAGTCGCTATTTTTTTTTTAAATGAAAATTTTCTTTTTTTGATGTTAAGAGCTGAGTAGTTTTTAGAATCGATCAGTTGAGTCATTCAAAAGGTATTTAAAAAAAAAAAAAAAACGAATTTTTGAAAATTTTATTTTTGAGATTTCTCAAAATTTATCGACTCAAATTCTTTGATCTAGTATCAGAAATCTAAGGGCAATGGAACTCTTTTGAACGCCGCTTATTTCGATCGAATTGGATAAGCCTTTTAAAAGTTATAAGATTTACACACACAGAAAGAAAGAAAGTTTGGAGTCAAGCGTAAATTTTCTTAAACTAGAATTTAAATTTGCGCGCGCAAGCGCGCGCCTGAATTTAGGAATTGCATATATTTTCATGCTTATGATATATTTGACCAATCACGTTACGAATAGATTGCTTACATGATATATTTTCATATTTTTCCTCTAAATTATAAAAGTGGATCAAGAAAATCTTACGGAAGATTGAAAATTTCTTGAACGAAGTTAAATTTTTTTAATCCAAGAAAATTTCTTCTTGCTCCAAAATAACTTCGGTCTTCCTCACAATTTTCTTGGTTCAAGAAATTTTTTTTTTTCTGTGCACAAAAAAAAAAATTTAAAGAATTTCATTTTCTTGATTTAAGTAGAAAAATTCTTAAACTAAAAAATTTTTCTTGGTTTAAGTAACTTTTATTCAATTCAAGAATTTTTCATCTTGATTCAAGACAATTAAACTCTTTAAAATTATTTATCAGTCGCCATTTTTTTTAAAATAAAAATTTTTAAAATTCTGGACTTGCGACGATAACTACATCCTTACTAATTAAAAAAAAAATTTGGGTTTTTATTTTCAAATGATCCATTTTTGAGTTATCGAAGTGATTATGGAGGGGGGAAATTTTTTCTAGTGCTCTACGAGATTGTTAATAACTTTGTAATAATTAAATATTTTTTAATAAAAATTTAGGGTAATAATCTTTAATGTACTCTTAATAAAAAAAAAAAAAAATCCGATCCCCAAATTCCTTTATTTTCCCTGTCAAAAAAATTCCCAAAAATTAACTTTTTTTTTTTCGATCGTCACAGTGGCTATTTCCCTTAATTATGAATGTAAAATTTTTCTCAGTCATAATTATGTATTGAAGTAAATAATTAAACTAATTTATGTATAAAAAAGTAAGATAAAGTCTCTTTTGGGGATGGGAATGTAGAATAATTAAAAACTGTACAACTTGAACTATAAATTATAAATAATAATAAATTAATTATATTAAATTAGAGAACATACTTCTGGAGGACGACATTTCCATCTTTGGTCACATGAAGCAGCAGTCCTTGATTAAATGTATATCCGCCGATAATGATATAGCAAAATGCATTGAGAAGTATTCCGGAGACTCCAATACACATAACCGGGACCGGATGATGCATTTCATCGAGATGGTCAATGTGAATGAGAGTTTGCAGCGCTTCCACCAATAACGAGAAACAAAACGAAGCGAGAAGCACGCAACACATAAGCATCGTCAGGATATCAATCCTCGCCCATCCAAATGTGTTCTTCATTCTGCTATCTGAGCATGAGTGCTGAAATTAAGTAAATTCATTAATCATTGAATTTAAATGTAAATAATTACTATTTACACTTACTTTAGATTCAGATGCTGCGGGATTTTCATTCTCTTTAATACAAATGATTGAGTCTTTTGAGTTACGGTCTCTCCGGCATTTATCTTGCTTACCATACTGTAAAAAAATTAATTATTCAGTATAATTATCTGTTTGGTTAATTAGATATTCAGAAGCGTAAATACTGTTTTAAATAAATCTTGACTCTTGGAAAATATTTAATGTTTAATAAGAAAGAGAAGAAGAATGTAATACTTCTATGCAGTCAAAAATAATAGACTAATTTTTTTAAAACGTAAGTAACTTATATTTAAAAAAATGTTATTAAAATATGACACACATCGATCGATGAGTCAAAGATTCATGTAACTCTATCCAAAATTGCTAACTTATAAAAAAATATTTGACAAGAAATATAAACAATAAAAGATTTAAAAACGGAGTTTTTTAGGGGTCTCAAAATAAGTATCAACTTTGGACTTCTGTAAAATCTTAAATTCAAATTTTTTGTTCACGCCGAATTTTTTGGTGATTCATTGAACCTTCTTAAACGCAATCATGAAAAAAAATTTTTGTTTTTTTCACAAATTATTATCATAATTTATAAACAATGGTCACTCGCTATCTTTTGATCAAATAAAGATAGAAATTTGTTTCGAATTAGCATTTACAAAGGGTAAAATATTGGAATTACGCGCGAATTATAAAATTTGCCTAATTCATACATACAATTGCATAGGCCATAACTAGGTGAAAAATTGGAAAAACATTTCCAATTTTTTTTATTCTGCTTGTTTTTACGACGCATTTATGATAAAAAATGTTGTGAAAGAAAAAATAAAGATTTTGATAGCTTTTTTGCCTTCGAAAGTTGAAAAAAATTTGGCTCTCATGTTTTTGGATAAAATTTCTATTTTATATATTTTTTTGAAAAGTACATAAAAAAACGAACAATATAAAAAAAAAAGTTAAATATCAGAATTTTCTAAAAAATTTATAAATTTTTTTGAAAGTTTGTAAAATTTATTAAAATTGTGATAGTCAACTTTTTTTTTTTAATCAATTATTTTTTTATATATTTTTCAAAAAAAAATATATATCAATAAAATAAAATAGAAATTTCTTAAAAAAAAAATGAAAATAAAAATGGTTGACCTCACTTGTAAATATTCACCAAATTTTTGAATTTTAAAATTAAATATGAAAAAAAATGTATTAATTTTTTAATTTTTATTCTAAAATTTTAATTTTATAAATTTTTACTCTAAAATTTAAATTTTATAAATTTTCAAATCTGATTTTTAACAATTTTAATTTTATTAAAATTTTTAGATTTGAAAATTTATAAAATTTAAATATAAAAACCAGTTTTTATATTTAATATTCCGTCGAGTTTAAATTTAGTAAAGAAAAAATATCATCTTCATTTTTTTGCACGACTCATGATGCGAAGCATCAGAGAGTGCTTTACGATCGAAAAATTTTTTTCGCCTCATTTTTTTTTTTTTATTTTTCTTTCAAATTTTCAATACAGAAAATAAATAATTGAATCACTACTTGTATATAATCATCACTATGAAAATTATTGACCAACAATAAAAATTTCTTAGCTTGTAAATTACTAAATTTTCAGCTTAAGCAAACCCAAAAAAAAAGAAGAAACCGAGTACACAAAATAAGAGTAAACTCACCTTGATAGAAGCGATGCATCCGACTAATGCAACAATATTACACAGCATGTGATAAGCATTGAGTAGTAAAGTAAGTGAGTGTGTCACATGGCTGGCTATTATTTCGATAATGAAGAAGGTGCTTGTGAAGAAAAGCACCAGGTATAGCTGGACTGGCTGCAGTTGTCTGAACCACTCTTTCACAGCCATGACCTTACTGTTTTTTTTTTTTTTTTTTTTTTTTTTTTTTTATACTTACTATTAAATAAAATCACAGATACTAAATACTAGATACTACCGCAGCAGTCGCCGTAGCAAACAAAATGAGAGTAAAGTCGTTTTCGTTTTCTTCTATCTACCGTTCACCATCTCACTTCCTTTTTCTCTCGGTCCTCCTGATAGTCTACCTTATTTTTAAATAAAAAAAAAATAAAAAAAAAAAAATAATAATAAATAAAATCACTGATTCAACCAGATAATATTTCTGTCCCATACCCCACCCACTATTTTTATTAAAACTATCATTGTTATTATTATTTTATTAAATTCAAACCATTCCCACTGTATTTTATTATTTGATCGGTTTGATTTTTAAATTGAGCAGAAATTCAAAAAAAATTTTATTTTGATACTTCATTAATTTAAATAACAAATTTAATTTATTGTTTCAGATAATAATTTTTAAATAAATTTGATTTTTATTATTATTTTATAAAATTTAAACCATTCCCACTGTATTTCATTATTTGATCCGTTGATTTTTAAATTGAGCAGAAATTCACAAAAAATTTTATTTTGATACTTCACTAATTTAAATTACAAATTTGATTTAATTTAATTTATTTAAATTAAAAAAAAAAAAAAAAAAAAAACGTAAGTCAATAATTACAGTAAAAATGAATTACAATTGATAACTTACTAATCTTTTAATTATCTTTTTATTGAACAGAAGAATTGTAACAAGGTACAGAGAATAAACGGTGAATGATGCCGTACTCGAGTCTCAGTGACAACTAAACTACCGAATCTTCTTATTCTTAAACGCTCGCATTCTTTTTATTAGATATCTCGTGAACTTTACTTCTTCTTAGCTTACGATACAATATCAAGGGTGCACTTACTATTATTAGTAAGTAAATAATCTAAGTACATTGACTCGTGACTAATTTTCCAGCAATTAGCTTAAAAAAAAAAATATCTGACAAATTTTTTAAAAATTACCTCACGGGATAATTTTTTCAGCGACCTTGAAGTAGCAATAAATATCTGAAAAGTATCCGATACTCAAATATAAAGAAGATAAATTAAAAAAAAAAAAACCCTTTTTTAAAATTCTATAAATTATTTTTCTAAAACTAGTCGCTCTATCTCGACGATAACGACGATAATCGTGTGCTGAGATAAAAAGTAAAGAGTAAATATTCTGTTGAATATATTTATTTACATAGATATATTTTTTTGTTTAACCATTCGAATATTCATAAGCTGGAAAATTAGAATCAATTGCATGCGTGTACTCTCGATATTTATGCATGCGCTTGTGTATGTAAGTATCTTCATGGATGTATGTAATAAAATAATGATCAAATGTGTGAGAAAGGACAACTATATCAAAGCCTTAGTTGGCAACATCCGGACTCGGACCATGAGGTTTTATTTTATTTTATTTTTTTAATAGTTTATATTATAACTATCTACTATCTCAATGTGACTATTTAATAGATTTAATTTTATGTAATTAAATAATTACCTATTATTTTCTATCACGTGATTTTTTTTTTTTTTTTTTTTTTTTTTTTTTTTTTAGTGGGCGCTTCAGTAGAAAATTGTTGGTGATAATTAACGAGTAAATGACTGTTCTATTTTATTGATAAGAATTTACTTTTGATAGCATTGAATATCTGTTTATAAATCATTTCGCTCGGCTAATCTTTATAACAGATAATCACTTTATTATTTTATTCTGTCTTATCTAATTATTTATTTAATTTATTTTCCGATTAATTAAATTTTTATTTTTTTTTTACTTGCAGAATTTATTAAAAAAAAACACGGCGAAAAAAAAATAGGAATTTTCACTATTTTTCCAATGTTAACATAAAAATTTTTCCAATGTTGACATAGAAATTTTTTCAATAGTAACAAGAAAATTTTTCCAAGAAAAATTCATTTATGACATGAAAAAAAAAATTTTTTTTCAATTAAAAAATAGAAATTGAAAAAACACCATTTTTTAATTTTCAGGATATCTGTACACTGAAAGAAAAATTTCTTGATTAGAGAACAAAATTCTTGGCTCAAGAAAATTTTCTGTTGCCTGAAAGAAGACCGAAGTTGTGTGGGCTGAAGTAAAAATTTTTCTCAAAATTCTATTCTTAATGGAAGTAATTTTTTTTCAATTCAAATTATAATAAATACTTGATACAATAAATTTTTATATTTGATCAAGATTTTTAAATACTTTAGAAAAGCAGCGCTACCTACTTCAGCTCAGAAAAAAATTTTCTCACCTTGAGAAAATTTTTCTCTTGAATATTTGATGCCCATTTTATATTATTTTAGCGTGCAATTATACATATTGAATGAAAAAAAATGATTCAATATTATTTGATCTTCCCATTTGACATGTTAATCAATAAAAATATTAATGAAAATTTACTTCTATCTTTATATTTAATTTTTTGGAGCAAGAGAGAAATTTTCTCAAGACAAGAAAATTTACTTCTATCAAGAACTAAATTTTTTGGAGCAAGAGGCTGAATTTTTTCAAAACAAGAAGATTTTCTTGATTTAAATAAATTTTCTTGGATCAAGATATGTATTTCTTAAAGCAAGAAAATTAATTTTTTTAGAATAAGTAAAATTTCTTGCGTCAAAAAAAATTATTTTTTCGCTCAAGAAAATAATTAGGAAGGAAAATTTTTTCTTGATTCAAGTGAACCTTTTTTTCTTTGTAGAAAATGTCAATGTCTCATATGAAAGAAAGAAAAAAGAAATTAAAAATGTTTATCATTGAGAAATTCGGAGTTTTTTTGGAAAATCTAAAAAATAACGATAAAGATAGGTTCGAATAATTTTTTTCTATTTTTTCCCAAAAAGAATATTTAATAAAAAAAATTTTGAAAAAAAAAACGTCCCGATAAGTCAATTTTTGAAAAAGTTATGGCAATTTAAGCCACACCGTCCATAATCTACTGGATTTTTACTTTTTTCGAATTGTAAAGCAAAATTTGAAAAAAATTTCCTCGAATTTTTTTATCACAAACCGGCTGTATATCACTATTTTACTTTTAAATTATCTGAAATTGCTCGAATGAGAAAATTGTTATGTAAATTTGTAATTATTAAATTACATAAATTTTAGTGATAAATGAATTTTTCCTATGTCACATGGATATTTCTATAATGTTAATAAATAAAAAAATTCCCACGTTAATATTGGAAAAATTCCTATGTTAACATTGGAAAAATTTCTATCTCAACATAGGAATTTTCCCAATGCAAAAATAATGTTTTTTTCGCCGTGAAGAAATAAGAAAAATTTTTACCGCAGAACAATGGAGTTTACTGATGAAGGATACACACGTAATTTCAATGAGTATTATGTACGCGATCAATGCTAAATTACTAAATGATCTAGATTAGTTACGAGTATGCAAATAAATTTTTTTAAATGTTTTTTTTTAGATTTGAGAAGAAAAATTGGATCATTATGATTGAATAATAATTTTTTAGATAAAATTAAATATTTATTGTACAAAATTAAATATTTTTGAAGAGGATTTAATTACCTGAGAATTTCTACGAGAGTTGATTGAAATTGATAAAAAAGTATTCGACTGTTTTTAATGGTATCACTTTTTAGTATCGATTTATAGCGGAGTTAAAAGATAAAAGTAGAAATAAAAAAAAAAATAAAATAGTAAGTAATTTACAATCACTTCGTTTGACGTCTAATATAATAACACGATTGGAAGCAGCAAACAATTTAAAAAGTTGCCGTGTCTGATTGAAGGTATGTCTAATTGTAAACAAACTAGTTTATGAGATAAATTATATAATGGATCAAATAATTGTTTACGAGCGATTTTATATACTTCAATATTTTATTTCAGATTTGAATTGTAAAGTTTATGGTAATTATTATAAAAATGAAAATTGATTAATTTAATTTTAAACAAAGTTGATAAAAGAGTTAATTTTTAGATTTTTTCTTTGCTGCAAAATACCAACGGTTGTTATTAAAAAGTAAGTGTTTATCTTTAGTTGTAAATTATATTTTTTATTTTATCTATCGATAATTTACAAATATATCTCCTTAACAGCGGTACTATCCTTGTTGCACTCGAGATGATAAAGCTAATTGCTGTTTTATGTTTTTCTTTTAAATGAAATTTTTGTTATGCATCTTAAAATTAATTTTTAAATTAATTAATAATATTTTTGAAAAAATTTCCGAAAAATTTACTCATTAAATAATTATTAACATTTAATTGATTAAGAAAAAAACATAACACTTAAAATTTATTTATTTTTACTGTCTAATTAAAATGACTAAGATTTTCTAGCATTTAAAAAAGCGCGGTAACTTGTGCGCCGAGTAACTGCGCAAGTCAAATACAAGACTTTAAATAACGGAAATTCCTTACAATTATTCGTGAAAAATATAAAATATCTTCGTAATAATTTTGGAAATCTACTTTTTTATTGTTTTAATCGAAAACTTAATATTTTTTCGATCAAATTCAATAAAAATAAAATTTTTTTAAATCGTAAATGACAATTCAAAATTATATTAAAGTTAGCTGTCACTTGATAATTTTTTAATTTTAACAAAAAAATTTTTTCTAAAAAAATATTTTTGAAAAATTGCATTTTTAATTTGTTAAAATTTCTAAAAGTCCATTTTTTTTTTTGCTATAATTTATTTGTTAAAAAAAATTCAAACAATTGTGAACTGACCGCTAAATTAAATTCAAATTCATAAATTCAAATTTCCCGCGCATTAAAAAGATGGCAGCACTTTTAAATGACACGTGACTTAGCCGCCATTTTTCTAGACAACATAGAACCCTCTCCACTCCATCTCCTTCACTTCTTTCACGTTGATTTCTTGAATTGAAATCATCAATTCATTTTTAGCGTATCCACGTTTCGTGTCTATTACGACTTAAAAAGTAAGTTAAAATTTTTAATTAATTTATAAATATTTTAAATACCCATCAATATAATATTTGCTCTTTTTAAATTAATAATTAAATCAAACGATTGCATTAAATTCCTGTAAATATTCCCGGATTAGCTTTGGGCTTTAAGGCTATGTTGATCCAGTGCACGTTGTTCCCTGAAATTGAAAATTCCATTAGCAATTAATTATTTAACATGATGATTAAAATTTATCACCATCTTTCGACTGAGTGGCATTGATGATCATTTTATTTTCTGATTTAAATATTTGAAATAATTTTTTTACTCATTAAATTAACCAGTTTTGTAAGTTTGTAAATTAATTGCTCTTTTTTTTTTACAGAATGCGTTACGTGGCCGCTTACTTATTGGCTGTTATTGGTGGTAAAGCCTCACCAACGCAAAATGACATCGAGAAAATCCTCTCATCTGTCGGAATCGAAGCTGATGCCGAAAAACTCAAGAAGGTTATCGCTTCTCTTGAAGGAAAATCCATCGAAGAATTGATCGCTGAAGGTAATCATTTTTTTTTTAATTTTATTCTATATTTTCTTCTGAAAAAAAAAAAAAACGAATGAAATTATTCTTTCAGGGCGATCAAAATTGTCTTCGATGCCAGTTGGTGGTGGTGGTGCTGCTGCCGCAGCTGCTCCAGCTGCTGCTGCTGCTCCCGCTGCCGAGGAGAAGAAGGGTACGTTTTATTTATTGAATTACTTAAAAATTACATTAAAATTATAATATTAAAGATGAAAATTAAGTTAGCCGACATCTAAAAATTTTTAGAATTTTTTTTTTTTTTATTGAAAAATTATTAAAAAAAAAATTACACATGCAATTCTTTAAAAATATTTTTATATTCTAATTTAATTATTATATACTAAAGTTAGCCGGTATTTTTAATTTTTTGATTTCTTTTTATTTATTAAATTATAACTAAAAAAAAATTTTTTTTAAATTGCACTTATAAATCTTCAATAATTTTACACATGAAAATTTTTTTTTTATCGACTAACTTAATTTTCATGTTTAAATTTATGATACTAAAATTAGCCGACACTCAATAACTTTTTATTTTTTTCATTAATTAAATTAAAACTAAAATAATGATTTTAAAAAATTGCACATGTAATTTTTTAATAATTTATAAACAACTTATTTGTTACAGAAGAAATAGTATAAAAAAACGCACATGGAAATTTTCACAAGTTTTTTCTGTGCAATATTTTAGATTTTTTTTACAACCATTAAGTTCAAGTTAATCTAAAAATTTTTAAATGTCGGTGAACTTAATTTTCATATTAAAATTTATGATTCTAAAATTAGCCGACACTCCACAATTTTTGGTTTTTTTAATCATTAAATTGCAATTAGAATAATATTTTTAAAAAATTGCACGTGTAATTTTTAAAATTTTTTAAATGTGAAAATTACAACCCTAAAATTAAAATTAATCCAAAAATTCTCAAAAATTAGCTGTCTGTTGAATTCACCCGCTTGAAAAAATTATTTTTCAATAAAATAAATAACAAAACTTTTTAAATGTCGGTTAATTTAATATTCATTAAAATTTAAAAACACCTGAATAAATTTAGAATTTTTTTTATTAAAAAAAAAAAATTTGAATTCAGGAAAACATGATGCTACTTTTTCAACCATCTTTCGACTGATTTACTGTGTTGATTAATTTTAAACTGATTTTTAAAAAATATTTAATATTTATTTATTTAATTTTTTTCTTATAAATAATTTTTTAATTATGTAATATTGCAGAAGACAAGAAAGCCGCCAAAGAAGACTCTGAGTCAGACGATGATGACATGGGCTTCGGTCTGTTCGACTAAAAACCTTCAAAAAATTAAATTATTCATTAGTAATTAACACCTTTTATTAATATAAATTTATACATTTGTTTCAATCCACTGATGAATAAATAATTTTTTACTCTATTCATATTTTGTCATTTATCCAGCAAACATTTAAACTATAATTATGACATTAAAGTTAGCGGTCACTTGCTTATTTTTTTGTTTTTTTTTTTAACAAAAAAATTATTTAAAAAAAATTGCATTTTTAATTTTTTTAAATTTCTACATGTCAATTTTTTTTGCCATAATTTGTTACAAAAATTTTTAAAATTATCAAATATCTGCTAAATTAATTTTTAATGACATTAAATTTAGCTGTCACTTCTCAAATGTTAAAATTTTTTTTAACAAATAAATTATAGCAAAAAAAATGGACTTGTAGAAATTTTAATAAATTAAAATTGCAATTTTTTTTAAATAATTTTTCAGAAGAAATTTTTTTGTTAAAAATAAAATTAAAAAATTGTCAAGTGACAGCTACATTAAAAGTAATTAATTTTCATCCTATAATTATTAATAATTAAAATAAAAAAAAATAAAATATTGTATTTATAGGTTAGTAAATAAAATAAATATTAAGTAATTTAAAACATAAAAGAAAGATCCACCACCGGCGTGATTAGATTCAAAGTGCAAGAAAACCGTGTCGCGCATTCGTCGCGTTGTCGTGGCTTCATTCACACAGGAGTAAAGTGGGGTACAAATCAAAATCCACTGTAAGACCTGAACGTAACAACTTAACAAGCATCATTTAGAAGTATCACTGCGCGTGTAAAAATAATTAATAAAATAAAACTCCTTCAATAAATAAAACTGCAATTTACTGAATAATAAATTCCCACCTGCGTGAATAAATCCACAAAAATAAAACCGAGTTACCAGGTAAAACTAAACCCAAAAAAAGGGAATAAAAATCTAAAACCCGGGACTACTTTCTTGACAGGGGCGGATAATGGCCGCCATTATAGATGTCAGCGGCGAGCGAGAGTGACGGCATTTGGTTTGCGTCAGTCGGTTTAGTGCGCGGATGAGTGAATAAAACATCATCACCGGGACTGCTGGGCCACTTGTAACTGCTTTTAATCGAGTTTATTGTAAAACTTTAGTTTTATTGATACAGTGAGGAGACACGTGATTATTTATAACATATATACCAACCACATCACTGGATATTTGTTAACGTTCAACATATATAATAATATCAGATAAAATGTCGCAGCTACTGCCCATAAGGTTTCAGGAACATCTTCAGGTAAGTGACCTGCTTTTTTTTTTTTTTTTTTCTTAGACTTTCATACTCTAATTATTTATTTATCCAGCACACAGATTATCATTATCAATTCCTAGACGAGACTTGATTCAGAGAAAGCTGCTTTTTTGAATTATAAATTACACCTGCCCCAATGATGCATCCGGGGCGTCGGATTCACGATGGCTTACTAATGACGTAGAGTTGACAGCTATACTTTATTTCTCTGGCTTTAAAACTTCAGATATTTTATATCTACATATACATTATTATATATTCCTCCGTCCATCCATTAATATACATACATATATACATTTATACATATAGATTACATATATATATATATATATACACACGTATATATATTATTAATCAAATTCCTGTCCTTCCTCTGTCCTCTCACTTTTTTTCCATACCGACCATTGACTCATAGACATGAACGTGGAAATTTATCGATCCTAGCTGTTCCATCTAATCTCGATGTACAAAATCACATATGATTGCACCGAGTTATTTAATCAACACATTTTTTACTTTCTTTTTTGTTACTTTGACTGGAGTACCGGGTAGCCACGTCGATTTCATACGTACACACGCCCCTTGCCGCCGCCTACATTTCTTATAATTATAATAATAATAATAATAATAATAATTATTATTATTATTTATTTATTTAGAAGTACAATATACAGCAATTTAAATAATATTGAAATTTTATAATTTCTACATGTCAATTTTTTTTGCCATGATTTATTTGTTAAAAAATTTATTAAAATTATTAAATATCTGCTAAATTAATTTTTAATAATTTTCACATGTGAAACTTTTTAATTCATTTTTTTTATAATAATTTGATTGCTATAAATATCTAAAAAAATTTTTTTGTCAATTTTTAGTGTCATAAATTTAACATATAAAATTATTATTATTTATTTAGAAGTACAAACGCTAAAAGGCAATATACAGCAATTTAAATAATACTAAAGTTAGCAGTCAGCTGTTAATTTAAAAAATTTTTTTAATAAATCAATTATAGTAAAAAAATAGTTCTAAAAATTTTCACTTGTAATTTTTATTAATTTTTTTTTCATAATAATTTCATTGCCATAAAATTATAAAAAAATTTGTCATTAAATTTAGCAGTCATTTGATTATTTTTTAATTTTATTTAACAAAAAAATTTTTCTAAAAAAATTATTTAGAAAAAATTGGATTTTTAATATTTTAAAATTTCTACGTCAATTTTTTTTTTTGTCATGATTTATTTGTTAAAAAATTTCTTAAAATTATTAAATATCTGTTAAATTAATTTTCATAAATTTTCACTTGTAATTTCTATTAATTTTTACATGTAAAATTTTTTAATTAGAATTTTTTTATAATAATTAAATTGCAATAAATATCTAAAAAAATTTTTCTGTCAACTTTAGTGTCATAAATTTAAAATATAAAATTATGAATTTTAATATAAATGAAGAATATTATTTTTAAAGTTTACATTTTATTTTTTTTAAATTACGACATTATGAAGGTTGCTTTGAGATAAATTTTGAAATAAAAATCTGGGTGTCAAATAAATGATAATGATAATGATAAGAATGTTGGTGCAGATGAAATATTTAACGAGAAAAAAAAAATATTAATTTTTAATATTGTTTTTTTTTTTAGCTTACGGCGGTAGGAATAAACGCCAACAATGTCAGCTTCAACACACTCACTATGGAGTCTGATAAATTTATCTGCGTGCGTGAAAAAGTTGGCGATACATCACAAGTTGTTATTGTCGACTTAAATGACACTGCTAATCCAATCAGGAGACCGATTTCCGCGGATTCCGCGATTATGAATCCGGCTAGTAAAGTTATTGCATTGAAAGGTGAGATTTTTTTTTTAAACTATCATAAAATTTTTAAAAATTTATTATAAATATTTAAATTTAAAATTATTGCCTTTCTTTTTTTAATTAAAAATTATTGTGTTAGAATTGAATTAAAAATAATTGCTGAGTACTGTGGTACTGTGTAATCAAATAAAGTTGTAATTAAATATTTATTTACCGGAAACAATGTACACGAGAGTTTTGCAATTTTTAATTTATTGTTTCATTAAATTGAAGTAACCAATTAATATTTTTGTTTGTAAATTAATTTCAATTTACTGTTAGTAGTTTAACAAACAAACTATATTTCATTAGTCAAATAAAAACAATTAATTATCTAAAGTTTCTAAAATTAAATTCTTGTATAAATTATTTTCAAAAATAATTAATCATTAAAAAAAAATTAACTTTTCAAGGTTTCATATTCTCACCAATAGTCAATTTATTATAATGAGTATTTAGACTGCATTTGCAAATACTCTCTAGGTACATAATTAAGAAATTACTGTTTATCTTGTTAACGATTGACATTTTTAAAGATATAAGCTCATCCCGATGTTACACTCATCAAGACCTTTCATTTGAGTATCCACATCAATTTTTCATATATTTATATATATATATTATATATATGTATATATGAAAAATATATAAAAATGCATGTGGGTACTCAAATGAAAGCTCTTGATAAGTATAACATCAGGATGAGCTTATATCTTCAAAAACGTCAATAGTTAAAAAAATACAGTGCAATTTAACAAAGCAAATTTTTATTCATTTATAGTTCACAATTCACGGCAGTCACATAGTGACTGCAAGGTTGCTATTTTTATTTATTTTAGCTCATAAAATAATGTCAAATATATTATTGATTAATAATAAACGAATTACTAAAAAAGAAAAATGTTATTTCAGCTCAAAAAACCTTGCAAATATTCAACATCGAGATGAAGTCAAAGATGAAAGCCCATACAATGACAGAAGACGTAGTGTTCTGGAAATGGATATCTCTAAACACCCTAGCTCTAGTAACAGAGCAATCAGTCTACCACTGGTCAATGGAGGGTGACTCGACACCAACAAGAATATTCGATCGGCATGCGTCATTAAATGGGTGTCAAATAATAAACTACCGTACAGACCCAAAGCAAACGTGGCTGCTATTAATCGGTATTTCAGCTCAGCATAATCGCGTGGTGGGTGCGATGCATTTATACTCGGTAGAACGTAAGTGCTCGCAGCCGATAGAAGGCCACGCTGCCTCCTTCGCCCAGTTCAAGATGGAGGGCAATCCCGAGCCTAGTAATCTATTTTGCTTTGCCGTAAGGACGACCCAAGGGGCGAAGCTTCACATCATAGAAGTAGGTCAATCACCAGCTGGCAACGCTCCATTCCCAAAAAAAGCCGTGGATGTTTTCTTTCCAGCCGAGGCCAGTAACGATTTTCCAGTGGCGATGCAAGTAAGCTCCAAGTATGACGTTATCTATTTGATCACCAAGTACGGGTACATTCACATGTACGACATTGAATCAGCAACCTGTATATTCATGAACCGGATCTCCGGAGAGACAATTTTTGTCACCGCCCCTCACGAGGCTTCCGGAGGAATCATTGGGGTCAACCGCAAAGGTCAAGTCCTCTCGGTTTCCGTTGAAGAAGAAAACATAATCCCGTACATAAACGGCGTGCTCCAGAACCCAGAGTTGGCTCTGAGGATGGCAGTGAGGAACAATTTGTCCGGCGCAGAAGATTTATTCGTTCGGAAATTCAACATGCTCTTCCAGAACGGACAGTACGCGGAGGCCGCTAAAGTTGCCGCCAACGCGCCCAAGGGAATTCTCCGCACCCCCGCAACTATCCAGCGCTTTCAACAGGTTCCCACGACGCAAGGCCTGACGTCTCCCTTGCTGCAGTACTTTGGTATCTTGCTAGACCAAGGACAGCTCAACAAATTCGAGTCTCTGGAGCTGTGTCGTCCGGTTTTGGTCCAGGGCCGCAAACAGTTGCTGGAGAAGTGGCTGAAGGAGGACAAGCTCGAGTGCAGCGAGGAGCTCGGAGATTTGGTCAAGCAAGCCGACCCTACTCTTGCTCTGAGCGTTTATCTGCGTGCAAATGTACCCAATAAAGTCATTCAATGCTTCGCCGAGACTGGACAGTTCCAGAAAATCGTCCTGTACGCGAAGAAGGTCTCTTACACTCCGGACTACATTTTTTTGCTGAGGAACGTCATGAGAATTAACCCGGACCAGGGTGTCGCATTCGCGCAAATGCTTGTGCAAGATGATGAACCCTTGGCGGACATCAATCAGATTGTGGACATTTTTATGGAGCAAAACATGGTCCAACAGTGCACCGCCTTTTTGCTGGACGCTTTGAAGAACAACAAACCCAGCGAAGGAGCTCTTCAGACCAGGCTACTCGAAATGAACCTGATGTCTGCGCCTCAAGTTGCTGACGCTATTCTCGGCAATCAAATGTTCACGCACTATGACCGCGCACATGTTGCTCAGCTGTGTGAAAAGGCAGGACTCTTGCAACGCGCTCTAGAACATTATACTGATTTGTATGACATTAAACGCGCTGTTGTACACACCCACTTGCTTTCTGCTGACTGGCTTGTGGGATTCTTTGGAACTCTTTCGGTTGAAGACTCTCTTGAGTGTCTCAAGGCTATGATGACTGCCAATATCAGGCAGAATTTGCAAATTTGTGTCCAGATCGCTACTAAGTATCACGAACAGCTCACTACTAAAGCCCTCATTGACTTGTTTGAAAGTTTCAAGTCCTACGAAGGGCTGTTTTATTTCTTGGGATCAATTGTTAACTTCAGTCAAGATCAGGAAGTTCATTTTAAGTACATTCAGGCCGCTTGTAAAATTGGACAGATTAAAGAAGTCGAACGTATTTGTCGGGAGAGTCATTGCTACAATGCTGAACGCGTTAAAAATTTCTTGAAAGAGGCCAAGTTATCTGATCAATTACCGCTCATAATTGTCTGCGATCGATTTGACTTTGTGCACGACCTTGTTCTCTACCTTTATCGTAACAACTTGCAGAAATACATTGAAATTTATGTACAAAAGGTTTGTTATATTTTATAATTATAATTTATATTTAAATCTTTATTGTTAAGAGAATGAGAAAAATTTTGTGTCCAGGATAGTCATATCATAAATTCGGTTTTTTTTTTAAGTGAAATTTAAGTTATTGACACTGGCCTAGTTGTTTGACAATTAAAATAAAATCCCAAGTGTCAGTAACTGGGTCTTTTACCTTAGAGTCATTACAAAGGTCTTGATTTAATTTTGTGCCTTTTCAAGGTTTCATATTATTCTTACCGATAGTCCGATAATTTATTATAAGTATTTAGGCTGCAGTTAAAAATTCTCTATCTCCAGATACATAATCAAGAAATTAGCATTTATCTTGTGATCTATTGACATTTTTGAAGATATAAACTCACCTCGACATAGCACTCATCGAGACCATTCATTTGAGTACCCACATCAATTTTTCATATATTTTATATATTTATATATATGTATATATGAAAAATATATGAAAATGCATGTGGGTACTCAAATGAAAGCTTGTGATGAGTGTGACATCAGAATGAGCTTATATCTTTAAAAAAATCAATATTTAAGAAAGTACAGTGCAATTTGACAAAAGTAATTATTTAACAGAACAAAATTTTAATTTTGTATAGTTTACAAGTCACAGCAGTCACACAGTGACTGCAAGATTGCTAGTAATTAATAAATTAATAAAAAAATAATTATTTCAGGTAAATCCATCTCGCTTGCCAGTTGTTATCGGAGGACTGCTAGACGTCGATTGCTCAGAAGACATAATAAAGAACCTGATCCTGGTAGTCCGTGGTCAATTTTCCACCGACGAGCTCGTTGAAGAAGTAGAGAAGCGTAACCGTCTGAAGCTTCTCCTCCCCTGGTTGGAATCTCGCGTCCACGAGGGCTGTATCGAGCCGGCGACCCACAACGCCCTCGCTAAAATTTACATAGACAGTAACAATAACCCCGAGAGGTTCCTGAAAGAGAACCAATTTTACGACAGCCGTGTCGTTGGTAAATACTGCGAGAAACGTGACCCACACTTGGCATGCATCGCCTACGAGCGTGGTCAATGCGACCGTGAATTGATCAGCGTGTGTAACGAAAACAGTCTGTTCAAAAGCGAGGCCAGATACTTGGTTCGCCGCAGAAATCCTGACTTGTGGGCAGAAGTACTGCTAGAAAGCAATCCGTACAAGCGTCCATTGATCGACCAGGTAGTCCAGACCGCACTTTCAGAAACCCAAGACCCCGAAGACATTTCAGTGACTGTAAAAGCTTTTATGACCGCAGATTTACCCAACGAGCTGATAGAAATTCTTGAGAAAATAATTCTAGACAGCAGTATCTTCAGCGACCACCGTAATCTCCAGAATCTTTTAATTTTAACAGCAATTAAGGTTGACCGTACTCGTGTAATGGAGTACATAAACCGTCTTGACAATTACGACGCTCCTGACATCGCAAAGATCGCAATATCCAGTAAGCTGTATGAAGAAGCTTTTGCAATCTTCAAGAAATTCGATGTCAACACCTCGGCAATCCAAGTATTAATTGAACAAGTTGGTAATCTGGACCGTGCTTATGAATTCGCAGAGAGATGCAACGAGCCGGCAGTTTGGTCTCAGCTCGCGCAAGCCCAGTTGCAGCAGGAGCTTGTAAAAGAAGCTATAGACAGTTTTATAAAAGCTGACGATCCTTCGGCTTATGTTGATGTTGTAGAAACAGCTCACCGTACCTCTCACTGGGAGGATCTCGTCCGGTATCTCCAAATGGCCCGGAAAAAAGCACGCGAGTCATTTATCGAGAGCGAGTTAATTTATGCTTACGCACGTACCAACCGACTTGCTGACCTCGAGGAATTTATATCTGGACCCAACCACGCGGACATTCAAAAAATAGGAGACAGGTGCTTCGAGGATAAAATGTACGACGCAGCTAAATTACTGTACAACAATGTCTCTAATTTTGCTAGGTTGGCTATCACACTGGTACATCTAAAAGAGTTTCAGGGAGCTGTTGACTCTGCACGCAAGGCCAATTCAACCCGTACGTGGAAGGAAGTGTGCTTCGCTTGCGTTGACAGCGGAGAATTTCGCTTAGCGCAAATGTGCGGGCTCCACATTGTCGTCCACGCTGATGAGCTGGAGGATTTGATAAATTACTATCAAGATCGCGGTCACTTTGAGGAATTAATAAACCTGCTGGAGGCGGCTTTGGGTCTTGAGAGAGCGCACATGGGTATGTTTACGGAACTTGCTATTCTTTACAGCAAATACAAGCCCCAGAGAATGCGCGAGCACTTGGAATTGTTCTGGTCCAGGGTTAATATTCCGAAGGTTCTCAGAGCTGCTGAGTCCGCTCATTTGTGGGCTGAGCTAGTTTTTCTTTATGACAAGTATGAAGAGTACGACAACGCGGTCCTCGCTATGATGCAACACCCCACTGAAGCCTGGAGAGAGGGTCACTTTAAGGATGTTATTACCAAGGTCGCCAATGTTGAGCTTTATTACAAGGCTATTCAATTCTATCTTGACTACAAGCCTTTGCTGTTGAATGACATACTCCTCGTGTTGTCCCCTAGGATGGATCACACCAGGGCTGTTGGTCATTTCACACGAACTGGACACTTGCAACTCGTCAAACCTTACTTGAGATCTGTACAGGCACTCAATAATAAAGCTATTAATGAAGCTTTGAATGGATTACTTATTGATGAAGAAGATTACCAGGGTCTTAGGACGTCTATAGATGCTTTTGATAACTTTGATAATATTGCACTTGCTCAACAGCTCGAGAAGCATGAGCTTATTGAGTTTAGGAGGATCGCTGCCTATCTTTATAAAGGTAACAATAGATGGAAACAGTCCGTTGAGTTGTGCAAAAAGGACAGACTTTTCAGGTATGTATTTTTATTTTATTGTCATTTTATATTTAGATTTTTTAATAGAATTTTTTTATTTTAGCTGTCGGTTTTAATTAATTTATATCTATGAATTTTAATTAATTAAATTTTATTTTTTATTAAAAGTTCATTTTCAATTTACAAGTTGGGTCAATCCATGCTGGGCCATGTTAATTTTTTTTCTTTTTTAATTGAGAATCAAAAAAAAATTTTTTAATCTTAATTTTTCACTTAGTTATGGCCCAACATGAGGTTGACCCCACTTGTAAATAATAACCAAAGTTAATTTTCAATTTCAATGAATTAAAAATTGAATTTTTATTCAATTATCATTTTATATTTACATTTTTTAATAGAAATTAAATTTTTTATTTCTGCAGTGAATTTTAATTAAATTATATCTATGCATTTAAATTAAGGAAATTCTTTTTTTTTTTTATAAAAGTTAGCTGTCACTTGACAAATTTTTAATTTTATTCAACAATTAAATTAATTCTAAAAATCTATTTTAAAAAAATTGCATTAAAAATTTTTTTTTAATTTCTACACGGAAAGAATAAGATGACACTGGATATCATTCCAGATTATACTCAGTGATATCTGTAGTGAAAAAAAATTTTCAGATAGTAGTTAGTATAATCCAGATTATATTGGGTGATATTTGGATTATACCCATTGTAATTTGGATTATACTAGTTACTATCTGAAATTTTTTTTACCCAGTATTAACATGTATTTCCGTGTACGTGTTAACTTTTTTTTTTTTTTTTTTTTTTTTTTGCTATAATTTCATTGTTACTAAAAGTTATAAAAATTATTAAATATCTGCTAAATCAACTTTCATTAATTTTCAATTTAAATAAATAATGAAATTAATTAAAATTAATGTTATTGAATTTTCATTTAAATTACAGAGATGCTATGGAGTATGCTGCAGAATCTAAAAACGCTGAGGTAGCCGAAGAACTATTAGAATGGTTCCTAGAAAGAGGATCTAAAGATTGTTTCGCTGCTTGCCTATTTTACTGTTACGATCTTCTCCATCCTGATGTTATTTTAGAACTCGCGTGGAAACACCGTATCATCCCCTTCGCCATGCCCTATCTTATTCAAGTTATGCGTGAATACATAACTAAAGTATGTTTTATTAAATATAATATAATATCGTAACCCAAATGCCAAAAGGGCGCATATTATTTTAAGCGCCCTTTTGGTTTTGCATTGCAAAAAGGGTCTTGTTTTTTTTTTTTTTTTTTTTTTTTTTTTTTTTTTTTTTTTTAATATATATATAATCGCTTTATTAAAATAGTACCACCGCAAAAAGCATATTTCAAGAAACTTATAGAATTTTTTTTATCAAAAAAAAAAAATTGAAAATTTTTTTGAAAAATTTTTTTGACAAATCTTTACATTTTGAGCAGTTCTAAATTTAATGGCGAAAAAAAAAATTTTTTATCCTTCCTTTTGGCATTGTATAATAATAACAATAATAAAAATAATTAAACTAAATTCCTTTAATTATTAATTAAAAATTTATTTAAAAGGTTGACAAATTAGAAGAGGCTGAAAGCAGACGCGCAGAAGAAACCAGCCACGAAGAACACAAGCCCATGATTATGCGTAAGTAATTACAGGATAATTCCTTGGAAGTTCAATTAATTAATTATATTTAAATTAATTCACAGCGGAGCCACAATTGATGCTAACAGCCGGTCCAGGAATGATGGCTCCAGGTTATGCGCCCCAGGCCGTTTATACTCCCGCTCCCGGCGTGTACGCGCCAGCAGCAGCGGCAGCTTACCAAGGGTATGGTATGTGAAACGAATTTAACCAAGCGTTTCACACAACAACAACCATTACTGATCAACACCTTATGCAGTTTTGCTAGAACAATCTACCGTTTAGCTCTTAGTCATTCTCTGCTGGATTAATTGCAGTTTACGTACAGCGACAAATAATTGAAAAAAAAAAAAAAAATAATAAATGTCAGGAGTTGGTGACACGAATCTGCAGTCATATAAAATAAAAAAAAATCATTTATATCATTTATTTCATCACAGATACAGAGTTATACTAATAGAAGCTACGCTAAAGTTTATTTGTTTTTTATTTCTCTTATTTGTTATCCCATTTATTGATAAATAATAACTATTTTAATTAATAGTATTGTAATCAATAGAACGATCCTGTTTCTGCCGGACGCTGCCGATTTAAAAATAAATAATAATAAAAATTAATGTTATACTAAATCTGACTGTAATTACGAATATTCCAGTACAAAGATTTAAGAGAGAATAGGACAAAAATTCATATACATTAATATTATAATTATTATTATTATTAAATACACTTTGTTGAATTATCTATTTTTTAAAATTTATTGCACGTTCTTTAAGTAAGATAAAAGACCCAATTATTGAAACTTGCAATTTTATTTTAATTAAAAAATTAAATTTTCTCAAAAAAAAAAATCAATTATCTTAAAATTTATAATTCAAAAATTATATTTATCAATTTATTTGTTTTTATTTAATTAAAATAAAATTCCAAGTGTCAATAATTAGGACCAGTGTCACTAACCAGGTCTTTTATCTTAATCTCTTTTGATTTCGTCGGCTGCTCTTTGTTTTTTTCATATTCATTTTCTATTTTATTGTATATTTATAAACTTAATTCAATAATTAAAATTTTTTTGTAGTTGAATTGTAATTTTTCTCACTTTTATTACTTGTAATTTTTTTTCTTCTGGAATTGATTAATTGGTTTAATTATTTAAAGGAAAAAAATAATTATAGTATTACTTGGTTTGACGAGACTTTTTTTTTTTTTTTTTTTTTTTTTTTTTTTAAGCAAAGATGTATAATATTTTTTTCTTGATTTTTACGCTATTTACTATTATGGATTTTAAATGTAATAAAATCCATGTAGATACCTATTATTAATTTTATTATTATTATTACTAGTTATTATAATTATTATTAATTATTTTATTGTGAAATGAATAATTAAAAATTGTAAAATCAATTATCGCTACGATTAAATTTTATTACAATTTATTTGTATTTTTTTTTAATTATTTATAATTATTTTAAATCACTTTAAAAAAAAATTTTTTTTTTGCTCGTTAATTAATTTAAATTATTTTCTTAAAAAAAAAATTTTTTTAAAATTGGTGACGGTAAAATTCATGTTAGAAAAATTAAAAAACAAAAATATTAGAACTGATACTAAATAAAATAACTGAAGGTGCAGGAAGTCTGTAAGAATAAATTTATTTTATCAATAAAGTATAAATAAAAATGATAATAAAAAAAAAAAAAAAACAAGAGAATTTATCATTACTGACAGCATAATCACTTGCTCTTGTTAACTGTAATTTTTATTAAAAAAAAAAAACAGAATGATGCTGACAAATGTTAATTATTGTGAATGTGAGTTTTAATTGAAATAGTGAATAATAAAAATATAAACATTCCTAGTAAAATAATTTTAAAATTGGCGTCCTATAAACTGTTATTAAATCTCTTTTGTTTCAATTGTATTTGACTAAAAAATTATAAAAATAAATATTTTAAAAAAACTAGAAATATATCGACACAACATTGATGAAATGATTTAATTAATTATGTATTATGTAAGTAGATATAAATATAAAGCGATAAGTAATAATAAATAAATTAAATTAAATTAATAATAAAACTGATTATGAAGTTGATAATAAATAGTTGATTTAAAGAAATGAATTATTAATTCGATTATTAAAATTATTTAAGTTATAAAAAATAATTAATCGAATTTAAATAATTATATACTTGTTTGTTCAATGAAACTAATGTAAATGTGCCGACATGCTATATTCTTAGCTAAAAATAAATGAAAGCCTATTCAATGCCTTATTTTCATTTACACTAGTCATCATTAAGGGAGATAGCCACTGTGAAATTTAGCAGACTTATGAATTTTTAAACCAATCAATTTATGAAAATTAAGTTAGCCGGCACTCGAAAATTTTTGATTTTTTTTTATTAATTAAAAAAATATTTTTTATTTTAATAAAAATTTTTTAAACATTATTCTTCAACAAAATAAATTATAAAAATTTTTAAATTTCGGCTAATTTAATTTTCATAATGAATTATCATAAAAAAAAAAATCTTAAAAAAAATCCATACTTTTAATTTTTTTTAATTTCTACATATAAATTTTTTTGCTAAATATTTTTCAATATAATTTAATTGTTATAAAAATTTAAAAAATTGAAAGAAGTTCTCAAAAATCCATAAAAATTAAGTTAACCAACTTCTAAAAATTTTGAGAATTTTTTTTTTATTGAAAAAATTATTACAATATAAAAAAAAATTTTTTAATTTTTTTGGATCCCAAAATTTCTTTATTTTCCCTGTGAAAAAAATTCCCGAAAATCACCTCTTTTTTTTCGATTGTCACAGTGGTGATTTTTTAAATTATTTATTTATTTATAATTATTATTTCTCAGTCATTAATTTTATTTATTTATTTATTATTATTATTATTATTATTATTATTATTATTATTATTATTATTATCATCACAAACTGGTCGAAGGAGTAAATTTATTTTTTATTTTAACACGCTCGGCTGGTCGAATGCATAAATCTTTGCCGAACAATTGAAATTTCGTTTCTATTAATTGAATGTCAATAGCAACAGCGTGTTTCGGAACAGCTGAAATAAAATTAATTACAATTAAAATTATTTCAACAAAAAAAAAACCTTTAAAATAAATTTATATACTCACTACGAATAGTATCATCTTCTCCAATAATTCTAAACGTATTTTTGGTATCTTGTACAATTATTCCCTGAATGTCTATTAAACTAGGACACTTTGATTTAACGACTTTTACTTTTGCACCGTGAAAATCTGACTTCATTATTTTCTGGCTTATACTGTCCCAATCATTGTCACCTGGATTAGGTAATCCATTGAAATTTTCAACTCCTAGCGTTTGTGAAAAATATTCTAGCCACAGGATATTTAACGGCAATAACTCTTTATACTTAAGTTGTTTGTTCAAGCCAACGGTTTTTATTCCAAGTAGTTTTCTTTTACGGCCACTTAAGAAATTACCTTTTCTTACTGGCTTTTGTTTTTTATTGTTTGATTTTAATTTGTCCAATATAAATGTCTGTAACAAAAATAATTATTAGTTTTAATAAAAGTTATGTACAACACTTTTGTGAAATAAATATTACTTGCGTTTCAGTTTTGTGAAAAAATTAATGACACTGAAATTAACAGACATCTGTCAATTTTTTTGATTTTATTAAATTACTATAAAGTTGACAGACATTAGAGATTTTTTTATAATTTTATGGCAATAAAATTGTAATAAAAAAATTTTTTAATGGAAATTTTTACAAAAATTTTTTTGTTATAATTAATTTATTAAAGAAGTTTAAAAAAAATTTACAGCTGTCAAATAATTTCAGTATCGTTTTTATAACAATTAAATTACTATAAAAAAGCTCATCCCAATGTTACACTCATCAAGAGCTTTCATTTGAGTACCCACATGCATTTTTGATATATTTTTCATATATACATATATATAATATATATAAATATATGAAAAAATGATGTGGGTACTCAAATGAAAGGTTTTGATGAGTGTAACATCGGAATGAGCTTATATCGCTAAAAATATCATCAGTAGACAAAATACAACGTAATTTCTTAATTATTGATATTTTTAAAGATATAAGCTCATCCCGATGTTACACTCATCAAAACCTTTCATTTGAGTACCCACATCATTTTTTCATATATTTATATATATTATATATATGTATATATGAAAAATATATCAAAAATGCATGTGGGTACTCAAATGAAAAGTCTTGATGAGTGCAACATCGGGATGAACTTATATCTTTAAAAATGTCAATAGTTTAGAAGATACAAGTCATTTCTTAATTATGTATCTACAGATAGCGCATTTTCGAATGCAGTCTAAATACTTATCATCACAAATTAAATACTGAAGTTAGCAGTCAGCTGTTAATTTAAACATTTTTTTTTAATAAATCAATTACAATAAAAAAATGCTTCTAAAAATTTTCACTTGTAATTTTTATTAATTTTTACTTGTGAAACTTTTTAATTTAATTTTTTTTATAATAATTTAATCGCTATAAATATCTAAAAAAATTTTTCTGTCAACTTCAGTGTCATCATAAATTGACTGTTGGTGAGAATGATATAAAACCATGAAAAGACACAAATCCAGATCAAGACTTTTCCAACGATACTAAATTTAAACATAAAAATCCAATTTATCATATAAATACACTGGAAGTGCATTTAAAGCCACAAAATTTTGCTTTTCTCTTAATAATTTAGATTACAAGAGCAAACTTTTTATAATCAATTTTTTTTTTCTACAAAAATAAAAAAAATGTCTGTCAGCTGATTTCAGTATCATTAAAAAAATCAATAAATTAAAAAAATTACGTCCTAAAAAAAAACAAAATAATTAAATAAATAAAAATGACCTTTTTTAATTCATCAACAATTTGTGAACTGTCATTACTAGGTAATCGTTGCTCAAGAAAATTAACAATAAATTTTTCTCTGTCTTCAAAAGTACTTGCTTGTTTACTTATTTCATACGGCAACGGCTTACATATATCATCTGTAACAAAAAAACATCCAATAAAAATTTGCAATAAATAATTCCTAACATAAAATAAACAAAATAAACAAACTTACCACTTTTCTTCATCTTTAATAAATAATAAATACTACAAAACAGTTAATAAAAAAAAAATAACCTATTAACCTAAACAAACACGTGTATTACTCTGGCAGCATCTAATAATAATAATGAGCGACTGTATATTTTCCATCAGAATGCAGCACTTGAGCTAATTGAATATTTAACAATGTGTTATTACCATAATTAATAATAAACAATAATAAATCTTAAATATCTAATTTACATGTTAATAATTGGCTAATTAAAACTACTGGTGGTTTATTAAAAACAAGTGTTTACAAAAACAGGATAATATATAAATCAATAAATATGACAATTAAATATTTTATGTTTACTGTGTACTGTTATTATTATTATTATTATTATTATTATTATTATTATTATTATTATTATTATTATTATTATTATTATTATTATTATTATTATTATTATTATTATTATTATCATTATTACTACTGATATTGTATATATATATATTATAACACTGAAGTTGACAGATGTTAAAAATTTTTTTGGAATTTCATAGCAATTAAATTATTAAAAAAAAAATATTTAATTAAAAAGTTTCACATGTGAAAATTAATAAAAATTACAAGTGAAAATTAATGAAAATTAATTTAGCAGGTATTTAATAATTTTAAGAATTTTTTTAACAAATAAATTATGGCAAAAAAAAAATTGACATTTAGAAATTTTAAAAAACTATAAATGCAATTTTTTTAAAATAATTTTTAGGAACAAATTTATTTGTTAAAAAAAATTAAAAAATTGTCAAGTGACAGCTGACTTTAATGTCATAAATTACGTGAAAATTTTTAGAAGCATTTTTTTATTATAATTAATTTATTAAAAAATTTTTTTAAATTGACAGCTGACCGCTAACTTCAGTATTATTAATAACACTGAAGTTGACAGACATTAAAATTTTTTTTAGAATTTTATAGCAATTAAATTATTTAAAAAAATTTTAATTAAAAAAATTACAAAAGTGAAAATTAATAAAATTTACAAGTGAAAATTTTTAGAAGTATTTTTATTGTAATTAATTTATTAAAAAATTTTTTAAAATTGACAGCTGACCGCTAACTTCAGTATTATTATATATTTATTTTTATGGTGAGTAATTAAATTAAATCCATTCATCACTTGTTGCTATAAGTTTCTGAAGCTTTTGGTTTTTAACATAATCCAGTCTAAAAATACTTTGTAAAGTTATTTGTAACTCCAACAACATGACTAACTTGTGAAAAATTTTTTTAGTGATATATATACATATATATTTATATATATATATATGAATTGAGTATGTATGTCTGTGAAAAGTTCGCGAAAAACAGCAGTAAGATATACATCAAGTTGAAGTCTATTTTAGTGAGTTGTTTGTATGCTAAAATCTGCAAGATATTAAAATAGAAAAACTCTTGAGGAAATTGTAAAATCAATAGTCTGTAGTATGACGTTAGTTTTAAAATTTTCCTCAAGGTTATCGGAGTATTGAAAAGGTAAATTACTTGTTTCAATTATTTTTCATCTGTCGAGCATGGAAATATTTTAAAAGTTGCTACATGTATAGATTATTGATTGATGGACTGTAGATATATGTGTAGATGTATTCATATGGATGTATTGAGCTTTTGAGGTGTATTATATATTATATACACTGTCTATTGAGTATACACAGCTACGATGGTATATACATGTATATGTTTTTTTTTTTTCTTATAGATTACTTTGTAAGTAGTTGACGAGATGCCAAAAAATCAGATTATAAGGATGTCAGTGTCATCGGAAGCTCTTCACATTATTATTTATATGCCATGGATTAAAATTGAAGGTAAATATTTAATATAACTTTTTTTTTTAGTTTTAACTTTAAAACTTTTTTATTTATTATAATGAGTTAGTAATTTAATCCTTGTTTTAGCGGACTTTTGATATTTTTTAAATACAAGCTTTTGTTAGGAAGAAGTTGATAAGTTTTGCTGTCATTAGTTTGTTGAGAAAAAATTTTTTTAATTTTCCCGGGTTTTATTTTTTTATTTATTTAATTATTAATAAGTAGATCTTGCTTTTTTATTTTTATAATACTTAAATTATAAAACATCTGGGGATTTTTTTTTTTAATTTTTATTTATAATTAATTATTAGCTTCGAAAAAAATTATAACACCGGTAAAAATAATAATTTTTAAACTCATTTTATTATAAAAAAAAAAAAAAAAAAAAAAAAAAAAAAAAACAGTAAAATTCTATTTGAAGAAAAATGTATTTTTTTTTTTTTTTTTTAAGGCTAATAATTAATTATGATTAAAAAAATTTTTTTATTCACTTGTCTTACAGATCTAAATATTATAAAAATTTTTAGGTAAGTTGGAGTGAAAAAAATTTTTTTATACGCCCTTTTGTAAAAAAAAATTAAGTGTCAGATTCAGGATTATTTTTGATAATAATTAATAATCAAAATATTATTACAATGGTCTTTATTCATTATGAAAAATAATATTTTGATTAGGATTTTATGTACAATGAAGATTGCAATTGCTAGTAAATGTGGCAATACAATTATCTTTTTACAAGCTTTTGTGGCATCTTTTCTGTAATCTTAAATAATCTTGTGTACTTGGCATAAAAAAATACTGTAATAAAAAGAAGATAAGTAAATTAAAATATAAAAGTTTCCATAGAAAAAAAGATAGTACAGTAATTAGATTGATTAAAAAAAAAAAAAAAAAAAAAATATTTTTATCTCGCTTAAACCACAACTGACATGAACTTATTTATGAACTTTAAAAAGTTTTACCAGAAATTAAAGTTTTGAATTACGAAAAAACCGAACAAACGGTGGTTGAAGACAGCATGATAATTGGATTTATTGAATATCTTTCGAAACACGTAATATACTTTTGTGTAGTTTTATAATTTTTACCCATCATAAGTAAATTCGTATCAAAGTACGAAGAACAGCGAACAAGAATCTAATTAACGAATCGTTGTAACCAGACAATTTTATTATACAATAAAAACAAGTTAATAGTATTATTCAGCAGTCGAACGTTGAGCGGGCGATTGTTTAAGCTCTTCTTGCTCAAGGTATCGATCCAAATAATGGAGTAATTCAAAGGCTACTTCCACCATAATTAGAACAATTATCATCCACTCGAGTCTTACATGGTGACGGTCACTCAAGTGTGAGGATAATAATTCAACCAATTCCACGCAGTGATTTATTTTTTCATTCATTACCTATAAAAAAAATAATAATAATAAATATTAAATAAAATTTAATTTTTTATAATACTAAAATTAACAACTGAAAATTTTTCAATTTTTGTAACAATTAAATTATTATTGATAAAATTTTGTCAAAAAATTCTACATGTAAAAATTTACTACAATTTTAAGTGCGAATTAAAAACAAATTTTGATAATTGTTTACAAATGGGGTCAACCTCTGCTAGCCCAAGTTAATTTTTTTTTTTTTTAATAAAAATTTTTTTTTATAAAAATTTTATCCAAAAACATGAGAGTAAAAATTTTTTCCAACTTTTAAAGGCAAAAAATCTTTATTTTTTCCTTTCGCGAAATTTTTTATCATAGATGCGCCGTAAAAACAAGCGGCATAAAAAAATAATAAAAAATGTTAATTTTTTTGCTAGTTATGGTCTAAAATGGGGTTGACCCCACTTGTAAATAATTACTAAAATTTTTTTTATCATAATTTATAAAAAAAATTGTCAGCTGTTTACTAATTTTAGTATCATAATTTTTTTCAAGCTTATTATTAAAAACAATTTTTATTTCAATGAATAAATTTCAACACAAATGTTTACTTGAATTGAAATTTAAAAAATTTTTATTAATTTAAATAATTTTATTTTTATTAATTAAAATTTTACTAATTATTAATAATACTAAAGTTAGCCGACATTTTTAATTCTTTTATTAAATTGGAACAATATAATTAAAAAATTATACCCAAAGTTTTTCAATTTTTTTACAAATTAATTTTTTTATTTTTATGAAATAATTTTTTTAATTAAAAAAAAAAAAATTTTATACGTCAGCTAACTTAATTTTCATTAATAATTTTTATTATTATTAATTTTTAGTAATAAAAAAATTTCAATTCAAATATTTACTTGAATTGAAATTTTTTAAATATTAATTATTAATAATATTAAAGTTAGCCGACATTTTTAATTCTTTTATTACTTTTATTATTTTTTTATTCTTTTATTTTTTAAAATTATACCCAAAGTTTTTTAATTTTTTTACAAATGAATTTTTTTATTTTTGTGGAATAATTAAAAAAAAAAAAAAATTTTTTTAAATGTCGGCTAACTTAATTTTCATTAACAATAATTATTATTGAATTTTTGTAATTGAAAATTGAGAAGAAATTTGATAACGCTAAAGGGCAAAAAAATAATGATATTAATAAGTAGTTATAAGTAGTTATAAAAGTACCCTAGTTCTTTTAGAAATAGCGAAGTAGCCACATGTTTGTTGATAAAGATTTTCTAACTCATCTCTTTCCCAATAAAAGTCCGGGGTATCGAGCAAGTCGGAACTCAAATTGATGTGGTGCCTCAGGGCGAAAAGTTCTCCTTGTTTCCTGAGAACTTGTTCCCGTGTCATTTTTATTTTTCTTCCAGCCTTCAAATCTTCCGTTACGAATTCAATCGATTCAATATAGTGGTCCAAAGAGGACTCCCAAATTCCAAGTTTAACTGATTGGGATATCGCATTTGAAAATGTATATTTGTCTAAATTAGTGCTCTCAGAAGCTAAGTAAATATCACCGTCTTTAAGGTGGCTACGCTTTCTGCAAACAAAACAAAAAGTTTAATATTATTTTAATATCAAAGTTTCTTCCTCAGAAATACAATTAAAATAGTATAAATTAATAAAATGAAATAGAGATTTTTATTTCAATAACAAAATAGCATAATTTAATTTTTGAATTAATTTGAATAAATTATTTCAATTGTTTGGTTTAATTTTTACTTTATTTTCTATTAAGTCAAGCTCCGAGAGCTTACTGATAAAATTATCGATTTGAATATTCAGAAAACTTAGACTTCCATTGTCATAGAAAATTTTACTCGCTCTTCTTGCTCTCCGTCTGTAAGTAAACTACCAACTACAAACACATACACAAGGCTTTGCATACCAGTAGTCAATAAAGTAATGGTAAGGGTTCTTGAGGCGGACCAAGACGAGCGGTTTGTTTACTTCGGACACAAAGTTATGATTCAAAAGCAATGAAAGCAACGAGTTGAGTTGAAAAAAGAAATATTATGTGAAAGATTGCTATTGGAAAAAAAAAAAAAAAAAAAAAAAAAAAATTTCAGATTATTATTATCATTATTTAACTTTTCTTATTTAAAATAAAATAAAACTTACCCGGGCTCGGCATGGGTATAATACATTATCTCACTTTCTGCTTGGAGTAATTCTGTCGAGTAGCTGTTTTCTTCATAATTTTTTAACATTTCCAATATATTGTTGCACTCAAGATCTGTCGTATTCCACATGACAATAGTACCTTCTCGAAAAAAACATTTCACGTGGCTCATTTTCCACTTGGTATTTTGGTACTGCATGAATTACATTGGCTGGCGCTGCAGAGAACATAAAAAACAAATTAATAGTGACTAGAGAGTTACGGACAGTAGAGAATAATAAAAAGAATTAAAAAAACTTTATTTTTCTTTGAATAACAATTTTGAATAATTAAATTCTGTTTAATTAAATGCTCGCTAATTTAATTCAGTTCACGCTTTAATTATCCGATAGTGTTATTCATTAAAAACCAATTTATGATAATTATATCAACTTTATTGCTACAAAGGAGTAAGATACATAAATTTTTACAAAAATATTATATTTTATCTTAAAAATGAATTATTTTTTTAAACTGATATAAAATTTAACTCATAACTTAATCAATTAAAAGTGGACTGTCGCAAACGGCAGCGCCGACCATTAATCCGCCTTCATTAGAGTCTGCTTTTTTCGTCCTAAATATATGCCCAGCTTGTTTATTAACAAATATATTATTTTTATCATTGCCGATAATAACACCATAAATTCCGGCTTCTGTTGTTAATTCTTTTAATATATTATTGCTAGTACTATCTTTTAAAGTAATTGCGTAATTTAATTGTGACGGTGGATAAATTCTGTCCATTAAAATCCATGCATTACGCTCTTGAGAATTTTTAATAGTAATTAAAAATTTTTTAATATCACTTCCATAAATATTATTACCACCGCCTTCACGTTGCGGTTTAATGACAAATCTTTCTGGATTACGTACTGCCATTTCAAAAGCTCTGTTTCCATCTTCATCAAAATCTAATGAATAAAGACCTGGAATGTAAAACATACTCACAATTATAGTTATTAAGTAGCAACCTTGTAGTCACTATGTGAATTTTGTTAAATTGCACTGTACTTCCTTAGATATTGACGTTTTTAAAGATATAAGCTCATCCCGATGTTACACTCATCAAGAGCTTTCATTTGAGTACCCACATGCATTTTTGATATATTTTTCATATATAAATATATATAATATATATAAATATATAAAATATATGAAAAATTGATGTGGGTACTCAAATGAAAGGTCTCGATGAGTGTAATGTCGGGATGAGCTTGTAATTTTAAAAATATCATCTGGGGTCAAAATACAACGTTATTTCTTAATTATTATTGTCTTAATAATATAGATTAAAATTAATATTATAAAAAATATAAATAATATAAAATATTTATTGACCTGTAAAAATGTTCCTAACGCGCTCAACGTTTTTCTCATCTTGGAAAAATTTTTCAACAACACCGGATTTAGCCAATGCCTGTTGTACTTTTTTAGTACCAGCCAGGTGATATTGAATCGATGGGGATTTAATAGCCAGGGATCGCTCTATCAGTAACCGTACCTTCCATTCTTGTTCAGTGTAATGCTCCGGTGAATATCCATACCGATAATAAACAACAGCGACTACTGTGCTATCATTTAAAATCAATTCTTTTTTGGAGCCAAGCTTTGCCTGAATCGTCAGCTGTTTCAATGTTCGGCTGTTACAATGAATTCGTGTGCCCGTTGGTCGCTTATATTTATCGCAAACTCCTCGACGACAAATAAAATAACAGCTCTGTAACAAGACAATATAAATTAGCTATTAATAAATTTATTTATGTGCCTCATATATGATAATAAAATTAACCGATATTTAAAACTTTTTTTTTTTTATTAAAAAAATTATTATAAAAAAAATTTTTTTTTAAATTTTATTTTTAAAAACTGTAATAGCAATTAAAAAAAAATAGTAGAAATTATTTACAAGTGGGGTCAATAATTTTTTCTAACTTTTAAAGGTACAGAAGCTATTAAAATCTTTATTTTTTTCTTTTACGACATAAAAACAACCAGAATAAAATTTTTAACTTCACAGAAAAAAAAATTTCTTGACTGAAGAACAAAATTTTTGGATCAAAAAAATTTCTCACCTTGAGAAAATTTTTCTCTTGAATATTTGATACCCATTTTACATTATTTTAGCGTGCAATTATTTATATTGAATAAAAAAAAAATGATTCAAGATTATTTAACATATTAATAAATAAAAATATTAATTAAAATTTACTTTTATTTTTATATTTAATTTTTTGGAGCAAGAAAGAAATTTTCTCAAGACAAGAAAATTTATTTCTATCAAAAACTAAATTTTTTGGAGCAAGAGGCTGAATTTTCTCAAAGCAAGATTTTCTTGACTCAAATAAATTTTCTTGGATCAAGATACGTATTTCTTAAAGCAAGAGAATTAATTTTGTTGAAATGAGTGAAATTTCTTGTGAAAAAAAAATTTTTTTTCGCTCAAAAAAATAATTAGTAAGAAAAATATTTTTGGCTCAAGTGAGCCTTTTTTTCTGTTTAGTTATGGCCCAAAATAGGGTTGCAAATAATTACCAAAATATTATTAAGATTTAATTTAACAAATTAAGCAAAATTAAAAATTAAAAAATATTGGCTAACTTTATTATTATACTTTATAAATGATAAATTAAAACAACAACACCAACCAGTATAATTATGTAATTGTGATTGTTATTTAACAACAATATAATGTCATGCTGTACTTATTATTAATAGGCATTAATTAGTGTTAATAAGCATACTATACATACCTCGGATCATTATACATTCTCCACGCCTCTAGCATTCCACAGCACAGTCCCTCAATTGCATTATTTTCCGGCAAATATTCAATTAAATTTTTCATATCCAGTTCATGCAGTACGAATTTATGGAATTTAGTGGCAGTAGTACCAAGCCACGCCATACCCGAAGCAATTGTATTAATTTCAACTTGTTTCCAACAGCAGAATGATTTGGTCTTTGTGAGTTCCGGGTCGTAACACTCTGCCGTATCTCCCTCAACTGCAGCATTTATTTCTTCTTTTTTTTCCTCGCTTTTTCGATCCAATTCTTTTTCTTGGCTCTCATCGTAGTAATAATTACCGCAGACTGTGTTCAACCTAAAATCAGATCTGAATAATCCCAATGATAACTTCTGTGTAAAGCCCTCTTTGTATACAGTTTGATAAATGTCAAAAAGTTTCCGAGTAAAGGGATCGACGGAAATGGTCGGTGCGAGAGTTTCCCTTAAAAATTCATAATCGTGTGCTACTTTGTGGATTAATCCATTCAAAACAGTTTGGATTTGGCATGCATCTTGGAATTGTAATCTCGGAAAAGCGGAGGGCAGAAGAGCGAATGGTGCAAATTGCATTGAATCCTTCCTCAAGTTTGTATTTTCTCGTATAGATAATCCGTGCATAATTGCCCAATCCTGTGCTTTTTCGATAAGCTCTTCTAATTCTCCTGATGGTAATGGTACTTTAATGTACGATGATAAACACATTTGTTTATTTATTTTACCCTCCATCACGCCTGTAGCTCTTCGTCTATAAATCACAATTTACACTATAAAACACTTAATAACTTAATCAGTTTTATAACAAACGCCTTTAATTTATTTTATTTTATTTTTTAACGCCTTGTTCGTTCACCTGGATATTTATTTTTCCAATTGGTAAATCGTCAATCATTAATTTTTTTTTCTTTTTTCAACGTTAATTAACGCTCAGCTCGAAAAATGTAATTGCTATTTCCACTCTCTCTGAGAAAGATTCGGATACTTCCAACCGCCTGCACAGAGAAAAGTTTCATATATTTATTGATGGAAAAATAAATGAAAAAATTTAAAATTTACTTTGGATAACATATCTTCGGATTTATCTCAACTCAAGTAATCGATGCAATAACTTTATATATACTGTCATGATATGACTCACTCACAGTTGAAAGTCTACACTGCACGTTACTTTAACTAGAATATCATATATTCTATTTTTGCATTAGTTTTTTTCCTCAGCATTTTCTTCTCCTCCACATGACATTCTTTTTATTCCCTCTTTTTTCTTATGCACAAATAATCTCGTACTCTACAGTATAATATGCTCAACCGGTTTAATAAAAAAGTCATTAATTCACCCATTCTTTTACACATTTTAAAAACAACTAACTATTGTTATCTATATAACTGCGACTCTATTCATATTTACATTTTTTAATAAACAGTAAATACCAACATTTGTTATTTTATTATTATTTTTTTGCTTATCTTATCTACTAAATGATTATTCACAGTTTTATTCATTAAAGTGAAGAGTTTAAAGATTAAAAAAAATTTTTTTTCATTATCTAGAGTCTTTATTTGTGTGACAAAATTTTAAACTATTTATTTAGTGAAAAAAAAAATTTTTTTCATACAAAATATACAAGTTTATCCATTTAGCATATAATACAAGTCGAATGAAAATTTGATTTATTATATCAGCAGACATTTAACACCCCAACAATTGTCCGCTGAAAAGAACTTTATGTACCATTAAATTACTAACCACGTGTTTGAGTAAATAAATAGTATTATTAACATCTGTGACAAAATAACAGACTAATATAAATATATTTTTTTGACAATGGAGCAGTAACCCCGCAATATAAAACCAATAAATCAAGTACTTTGGATTCGTTTCATGCGTTAAAATGACTAAATATTAAATTACATAAATTTAACAGCATTATATTACAAATTTTGGTAAATGTTTACAAGTGGGGTCGACTATTTTCATTTTCATTTTTTTTTTTGACAAAATTTCTATTTGATTTTATCAACATATTTTTTTTTTTTTTTTTTTAAAATACATAAAAAAATGAACAATTAAAAAAAAAGTTGATTTTCACAATTTTAACAAATTTTCAAAAAAATTTATAAATTTTTTAGAAAATTATGATATACAATTTTTTTTTAATTGTTCGTTTTTTTATGTATTAAAATAAAAAAAAAAAGATACAATAGAAATTTTATCCAAAAATATGAGCCAAAATTTTTTCCAACTTTTAAAGTCAAAAAAGCTATCGAAATCTTTTTTTTTTTTTCTGTCACGATATTTTTTATCATACTGATAGAAGGATTTATTAACTATTGATAATTCAATTTATTTAAAGAAAATTATTTAATTTATTAAATTTTAATAAAAAATTTTTTAACATTTAATAAATATTTATTTGGGAGGAAAGTAAATTTATTAATAGTTAAAAAACATTTATTAACATTTAATAAATATTTTGTTGAGTGAATTTGTTTTGCTTGCAATGTCATATGATATAAAGATTGCTTATAAACAAAAATCATTTTTATAAATTATTTGCATTAATTAAATTACATTATAATGACTTATTGTAAAATACCAAATTTTTCCACAGTTCATAATTATCTTTTATATTTTTTTCACTATAAAAAACATTAATTAATTCATTATAGGATCATAAAAAGTGTCAAAAAAAAATTCCTATTTTTTCTTTTTATTTTAAATAAATATTTATTAACAGTTAATAAAGCTTATTAAACGTAAAAAAATCTTTCTATCAGTGCGTAAAAGCGCCGTAAAAACAAGCAGAAAAAAAAAATTTTTAAATGTTAATTTTTCACCTAGTTATGGTCCAAAATGGGGTTGACCCTACTTGTAAATAATGACACTGAAATTGACAGATGTAAAAATTTTTTTAAATATTTATAGCAATTAAATTATTATAAAAAAATTAAATTAAAAAGTTTCATATGTAAATTACAAGTGAAAATTTTTAAAAGCATTTTTTCATTGTAATTAATTTATTAAAAAAATTTTTTAAATTAACAGCTGACTGCTAATTTCAATATTATTTGTGAATAATTACCCAAATTTAGTAAAAAAAAAATAAAATAAATAAATGTATTTTTATACATTAAAGTAATTTGTAGAATAATAATAGATTTTATCAGGAGCATTTTATTTTGGGTACGATTGCATTAAGAGCGATGATTGACAGATAATATTTCAGCATTAAGAATGTTTACACGTGTGGAAATTATTTTAAAAAATACAAGAATCAAATAGAGTAAAGAGGAAAAAGTAAAGTAAAAAAATAAAGAATTATGCATGTGATCTTTAATTTTCTACTTTATATGTATAGAAATATGGATATCTATAAATACATATATAAAATACTTGAGAGTAGAATATGAGGAGAGAAAGGGATAGGATAAAAAGGTAACAGGTATTAATCCGAATTTGTAGGCTAGACCTATTGATCGACAAATCGATAGCAAAAAGTGCCGTTATGTTGGTTGGTGAAATCTAGACTTATCCGATTCCATATATACATTGCACTAGGAAATAAGTATTATATATATACTTATACTTGTACTTTTATCTCTACACAGACTCACAGAAAATTTTACACTTATAATACATCTAAATAGATAGAATACATTTGAGACTTTCTCGCAGCGGAAGTTAGATGTAATGGTGTCGAAAGAGCATTTACATTCTTATAATTTTTTAATTAAAATAATCTCAGGGTAACCATTAGCCTGGGAGCTTTGATTCTATTATACATTATTACTTATTAAAGTATACTACTGTACTGTATCATTTATAAATATTCGTTTTGCTTTTACAATTGCTTAATTAAATGTTGAGAGCTAAAAAATAATTCTACTTAAGGGTTACAAGTTCCGTCTTTGATCGCTGATATTATTTTTATAATTTTATAAGTATATTCTTTATAACTCGGTGAAGAAGTCAACTTTTTTTTATTTCAACCTTTCAAACACACACTTTGAATATATCATTAAAAAATACATTGTCCATTGAACCTGGTAATTTTAATGATCTTCTATGCTATTTCTGATTATTCTATTCTTTTTTTTTTTTTTTTTTCTATTATATTTTGTTTACAGTTCATTTCAAGTAAGTCCAGTTCTAGCTTATAGAAATACTTTAAATACTTGTGAAATATGCCAGTACACATTTCGTGCAAATATGAATTAAGCCGAAAATCAAAAGTGGCAATCTATAACGCAGAAATAAAATAAAATAAAGACCACCATCTGGTTGAAATAATATCGAGTATTCAATTACATTTTTTTTTTTATTTATAAAATAAATAATCTTTTGATTGTAAACTTGAATAAATGCACTTCTATATTTTCATTAAGTTGTCAATATTTCAATTTCTTGAACTCGTAGACTTGTGTTCGAATGCCGCAGTATACTTTAAACTTTAAACACCTTTTTCTCAAAAGGTTTTTCCGAGTGACGCAGAAAAAAAAAAAAAGTTATCAATCGATCTCCCTTAGATTTAAGCCTCACTAAAAGTTATTCTGCCAGTCACTATTTCCCAAGGAGATAAAAGTCATGAATAAATATTCAAAATCTATTATTTTTTATAATCGAAAAATATGTTTTTAAAAAATTCTTACCTCTATTATATTTTATAACTTTGAATTAACAATATACGAGCAAATTTGCAGTCACGTAGTGACTGCCGTGGATAGTGAACTATAAATGAATGAAATTTTACTTTATTAAATAGTAAATTTTGTTAAATTGCACTGTACTTTTTTAACTATTGATTTTTTTTTTTTTAAATATAAGCTCATCCCGATGTTACACTCATCAAGAGCTTTCATTTGAGTACCCACATGCATTTTTGATATATTTTTCATATATAAATATATATAATATATATAAATATATAAAATATATGGAAAATTGATGTGGGTACTCAAATGAAAACTCTTGATGAGTGTAACATCAGGATGAGCTTATATCCTTAAAAATGTCAATAATTAAGGAATTACGTTGTATTTTGTCTCCTGATGATATTTTTAACGACATAAGCTCATCTCGACATTACACTCATCGAGACCTTTCATTTGAATACCCACATTAATTTTTCATATATTTATATATTTGATATATATGTATATATGAAAAATATATCAAAAATGCATGTGGGTACTCAAATGAAAGGTCTCGATGAGTGTAACACCGGGATGAGCTTATATCTTTGAAAATGTCAATAGTTCACGAGATATAAGGTCATTATAAATTGACTATTGGTAAGAATAATATAAAACCTTGAAAATGCACAACTCTAGGTCAAGAATTTTTCAACGATACCAATTTTAACCATAAAAATCAATTTTATCATATAAATACACGCCACAAAATTGTGCTTATTCTCTTAATAATATAAATAATTCATAAAATCTTATCTCTTACAAGAAAATAAACTTCATTATCCAACCATATTTTCTGATAAAATAAGCTGATGTAATTAAATTTGTTATCATTAGAAAGGTCGTCTTAATTTATGTCTTTCATGATTTAAGATGTTTTTAAGCGATACTTTATTTAATACGTAAACTTTTGTCTAATATTATTAAAGTTTGCGTGAATATACATTTTTAAATGTAATTATTATTTACGATCCATTTTGTTATCACAAAAAAAAAAAAAAAAAAAAAAAAAAAAAGACCATTAATGGCTCACTAAGGGGGAATCGTAATTGTCCATTCATACTGAACACCTGCAATTCATGCACATCAAGTATCAATAGCCAAAAATTAACATTCAGGGGTAGAAGACAATAAAGGCCACCCTTAATTACTTTTTCGTAATTGCTTTAGTTCAGAAAACACAACTATTAGATAAAAATGTTTTAATCGCATTCAATATTGCAATTATGTACAAAACCACTTTCCATGTGTTAGCAATACAAAACAAGATGTTTGTAATTGAAAACTATCCGACGCTGAGAAAGACACAACTATAATAATCATAGTGGCTATATAATAAAACGTAAATAAAATACATCACTTTAATTAAATAAAAATACAAACATAATTAAAACTTTCATCGCTATTTCAAAGTACTTTTTCCGTCATTAATAAAAACATAAAAAAAATTTATATAAAATGATATTAATAAAATAAAATACAACTTACATTTAGCAGAAGCACTTATTTTTTTAGGAGTATATAAATCTTGGATTACAAGTTCTTTCATAAGCCCTTCTAAATCATACTCTTCCGCCGTCGCCAGAGCTTTGATATTCCAAAACTAAAAAAAAATAAATAAATAAATAAATAAAAAATTATTAAATATATAAAACCGATAGATAATAAAAAGAAGATTAAAAAACTTACGCCCGTCGGAGGAATCACTCCATCATCAAATATCAATTTCCGCTTTCTAACAGGTCTTTTTTTCAACGGTACACCCAAAATATTACTGCCGTGACTCTTGAAGCTAATATTACTAATATTTCGTTTTTTGGTAGAGTACTCACGATCAATAAAGTTATTGGATAAAATTTTCAAGTAAAAATAATTATTAAAATTGAATTTATATTTTAAGTTAGCAATGGAAGAATAAGATCGAATGTCATGACTAACTTTTGAGTGGTTGACAAATATCGTTCTAACACTTTGCACGATATTACCCACACAAACTCTTCGATTCATCAATAATCCCTCAATACAATAGATAATCATATTTAGGCGTTCACTCGAATTGTTAATTTAGCCCTTGAAAACTAAATATATAAACAACCGAGGGTCTGCAATTTCTTCCGGGCAAGGATGCTGATAATAATAATAGTAAAATACTTAGATGAAATATATATATATATATCTAGCTCAATGGTTTACTGTCAATCGCAACCCCAGTGTAGAACAGTATTATATTATCTTAGTAGTATTCACATCGACACGTGATGTTACTTACACTTGTGCAGAACCCCAATAAAAAGCTAGCTAGATAAACTGACCCGCATTAAACGTAGAAATACATACACGTATAATGTATCTGTAGCATGTCATCGGGTCCGTACGTGTCTGCATGCATCTGCGAATAAATATCTAATCAAACTCATATAATTTAACAATAATAAAAAGGGTGTTTCTAACCCCCCTTAAAAAATCGATTTACAGAAGAGATAACTCACGTGCTGCACAACCAACGACTTGCATAAATTATTTATACTCTACTTTACGCATGCGCAACATTAAAAATGGACGCATGCGCTTTTTGCCGGTACGCGCAGGCGCCGTTTAATCACGTGGCGCGCCATATGATGCGCGCGAATTTACGCAATGATACATGAGCGCACCTGCGATTGTATAATTAAAATCGTGTCTTCGTGTCACAAACGACAACCAACGACAACTATTGTAAGCTGGCTGCCCAAATTATTAATTCCAATCATAGCAGTACTGGTATCTGGAAATAATAATAATAATTGGAGAGGAATTATGAAGCGAAAGTATGTATGTTTCAATATGGAAGTTTTTCAAGTTCAAATTTTAACGCTAAAAAAAATTATGATACTGAATTAGCTGACAACTGTCAATTTTCTAATAATAACAAAGTTAGCTGACGTTTTTCATTTTTTTTAGTATTTTTTATTTATTAAATTAGAATTTAAAAAATTGCACTTATAGTTTTTCAAGTTTTTTACAAATTAAATTTTTTTGTAATAATTTTTTCTATAAAAAAAATTTTTTTAATTTTTTAAATGTCAGCTAACTTAACTTTTATAATTTTGTAAATTTTTATAACACATAAATTCCATTTAAAAAAATGATTAAAATTAAATTAGCCGATTTTATAATTTTTTTCACTAAAAAAAATTATTACAAAAATATTTTTAGTTTTAATTTTATAAATAAAGCAAAATAAAAAATGTCGGATAATTTTGTAATTTTTTTAATTTTTACATGTAGAATTTTTTTATTAATTTTTTTTTCATAATAATTTCATTGCCATAAAATTATAAAAAAATTTATGACATTAAATTTAGCTGTCACTTGACAATTTTTTAATTTTCTTTAACAAAAAAATTAGTTCTAAAAAATTATTTTTGAAAAATTGCATTTTTAATTTATTAAAATTTCTACAAGTCCATTTTTTAAATAATTTATTTGTTAAAAAAAATTAAAACAATTATGAAGTGACAGCTAAATTTAATGAAAATTAACTTAGCAGATAGTTGATAATTTTAAGAATTTTTGTAAAAAATAAATTATGGCAAAAAAAAATTGACATTAAAAATTAAAAAAAACTACAAATGCAATTTTTAAAAAATAATTTTTTGGAGCCAATTTATTTGTTAAAAAAAAAAACAAAAAATTGTCAAGTGACAGCTAACTTTAATGTCATCTAAATTAAATGTCATAAAAAATTTCCAGATGTCAAGTTCATTATAATAATAATATTTATGAATTTCTGGATTGATAAAAAAAAATTATCTTGAACAAAAAATAAAAAACTTGAGCATAGAGGTAATTATAATTTTTGTTTCAGATTTATTAAAAAATCCAGAGACTTATGAATGACAGTCAAGTGTAATGCCCGCCATTGATATTATGGAAAACGTGAGTTTTGGGGCACATGATATTTGAATATGGCGTCTGATAAATCCTTTCTTGATGATTGTATTTTGGAGAAGGGCAGCGGCCTTACACGTTAAATTATTATACGTTACTACTACAACAACAATAACTATCAGCATCAACACACTACACACCACGAGAGAGTATAGCACGGCAAATCGGGTACAGAGATTGTTCGTTGCGCGTGCGCGTACCGATTCGTCGAAGAGGACGCTCGTAAACACACATTCAACATAAGAACATTGTCGCGAACAGAATAACGTTTACGTAGCCGTTTCCTCACCGACGGTGTATGAGACCAGCCAATAGATGTACGTACGGTTGTTAACATTATACTGTGAGTTTTATACACTGGATACTCTCTCACTTTCTTCGTTATATTGCTTTGACAGTGTCGAGTTATATACAGTGGAGTGACCTCGTCATCTTAAATTAAACTGATCGTCGTACCTAAAAAATGATACCTTCCTGGTTTTTATTGGATAAAAATTGGAATATGTGTATGCGACTTACAAACAGCTACAATTAAAAACAACAGAAAACATCAACATAATAAATAAAAATAATACATATTGTTATTATTGCCACTGAATTTGTATCATCGTAGTCATCATACCTAATACCTGACTAGTACTTGCAGTTAATACGACAGTGAAGTGAACAAGGTATTGAGAAAGGTGAAAAGGCAGTGAATAAAGAGAAAGACGGAGAAAGCTCATGAGTACGAGGTGTGTATATCTACCAGTGAATGTAATAAAAAAAGTCTATTAAAATTAAAAAGGTATTAAATTAACGGAGTATACTTTAAGTTCAACTCTTAGTCAGCACCAGTGCTATACTGCTGATTATTTATTTTGTTATTGTCATTTTATTATTTATTTATTTTATTTTATTTTTTTTTTGTTTTAGATCTGTCGACGTTTTATTTATTTTAATAGTTGTGGTGAATATGGTGGATTTAATCGTATTATTTAAAGACCGTGATAATAATCCAAAGTTCCACGGTTCACCGGTTGTAATGAAAATATAATATGTCTGGTTGAAAATACTAGAACACTGGGTGGTAATATATATTTATTACAATATTGAAACTCTGCCGTGGTTGCTTTAATATATTGTATATACATATGTGTACATATACATATATGTGTATACATATATAGCATACATGTTCTGTTCACACAACACGTTTGTTTTATGTCGTAAGCTAAAATAAAAGAAGTAGCTGGAAAAAAAAAAAAAAAAAAAAATAAAATAAAAGAAAGAAATTTCTTCTCAACATATTTTTTTTTTTTTTCAAAAACGTTGTGCGCGATTTTACGCTCACATTTTTTATTGCAGATGTGCCGCATAAGACGCGGAGTCATGTCTGTTAGATAGTAAATAAGGTGAGATTTTATTTTTAATTAATTTATTTATTTTTATTTTTACTGTAGATTTGGTATTTATATTACAAACTATTCCAAGTTATATTACAAGGAGATTAGGGTTGTTGTTGTTATAATAAACTATTCAGGTGTTAATTGGCATCAGCAACTTGACGGACATTCTTATAATGGATTGTTCTAGTTTACTCTACACTAAAATGTCGCTTGTGATTTTTTTTTTATATAAGTACAATGTGTACTGAAAATTTAACTAAAGAGATAAACTATTATGGGCGAAGTTTTCCGGAGTACGAATAACTTTTACAAAATTTTATTATCTATCAAGAAAAAATATTTTTATATTTTTCTAGGCATAAAAAAGTTGTAAAAATTCCCCTCTTGTCGACGTTTTGTTATTTTATTAGACATATTAGCAAATAAAACGCTACTTCTTCTTATTCTTCTTTCGTCTTTGTCTTCGTACTCGTTGGTAGTTGGTCTTGCTTTTTTTTTTCTTATTTTTTTTTACTTTATATATATATATAATATATTTTTTTTTTCGTCTTCTTGTTCTTCTTGTTCTTCTTCTTCTTGGTCTTGGTCTTATCTTTCGTTTTTCTTTTCATCTTGTGTTTCTCATTGTACTGTCTTCGTTCACCTGTGCAATGTTTTAAATTAGACACTGGCTTTTATTTAAAATTAATCAATAGACCGAAGACTGGGGTATTATGCACCCATGTTATCGTAATGTCTATTATTATTGACAGCTTTATTTACAAAACAGTTTCTCTGGAAAATGTCAAAATTTGTAATAAAAAATTAACGTACCGAGTGACGGTGATTAATGATAGTACCGGACGCAAAAAGTATGCGAGTTGAATAAAATACTAGACTCAGGATGAAAAAAGATCTAAAGCTCAAGCTATTGGATAAAAAATTTTATAATTTTATAAATAGCTTTTTATTATTTTTTTTAAATTTATTTCACTGTTATATTTTTTAATATGAATCTGTTAAAAATAAATAATTAAATTATTATCCTGAAATTAGTTTATTAAAATACCGTTTAAGTGAAATTAAACACGCTAGTATATTTATTTTATTTAACAATTCGTAATAACACTTTAGAAAATTTAGTTATTTAAAATTTCAATTGGCACTGTCATTACCATTACAATTACAGTTACACTATCTCATTTCCGCCCGTAAAGTTTATTCATTTTATGACATACTGTAGTTTTATTTTATTTTTTATTAAATATACATCGCGATTTGATAAATCGCGTGTTTATTTATTTTTTAATTTTTTTTTCTATCATTCTTATTATTGATCATAAAAATACCAGATGAAATAAAATGTAGTAAAATAAAATTAACGGGTATGGGAGTTGGTCATTGTACGCAGAGTAAAAGTAAGAGGAATAATAATAAAATAATAAGTTTATCGTACTATTATTTCAATTCGGTAAAACCCAAGGTCTCTATGATCCGACGCAAAAATATAAAGATAATGGTTTAGATAATGATATAACACATGATTGTTAATCAAAACTGTACATTACTTAAGATTTACTCTACTATATTAATAAATAAATATTTTTAAATGCATTAACGTTTTAGCAATACTAAACTCTATTTATAATTTTTCTACACTGTTATTTTTACTACTATACTCTCTATATATATATATATATATATATCTACTATCTATATTAATATTTATTTTTGTATCAGATTAGCCGTGATTAACAGACAGTTTTTTTTAACTAATAAATTTATTTAGTATTTTTCAGGCATTAAAAACAAATGTTTTCCGTGCGTTTGGTTAATGCGGACAGCTATCAGGCAACGCCATTGCCTCAGCTGGATCCAACATTTTCAGAATTTCGTGGAACTGAAATAAAATATGTACCTATTGTACGGGTCTTTGGTACTACCCATACAGGTAATTTATACTCTTATTCTTAGTTTTAGAATTAATTTAAATTTTTAAGTTGAAATGGGCCAAGTGTCTATTGTGTATTAGACTTTTTAGTTTATAATTTTAGTGAGTTGTTGAAAAATTAAAAAATATCAAATCTTGTGATCTGATTTAAAGATAAAAAAAGACAATATTTATCTCAATAAAATTTATAGAAAGCATAAAATTTATTAGAAAGCTAAAAATTTATCGACTTGTCGGTCTTACTGTAATAAATTATTAACTTGTTGAAATAATAAAAATTTTTAAATTCCGCTATAAATTAAAGTGTAATATTAGTTTGAAATAATGAAATTAATTTATTATGCCATTGAAAAATAGTGTTGCATAAGATATTTATCGTAAAAGTAGTTTTGTGTAAAAAATATTAAATATAAAACTCTATTTCATTAATTAATGTAAACTGATTGCAAAATCTTCGAATGGTTATAATTATTTTTATTTTAATAAAAGTCAAATTTTTCAATTAAAAAAAAAAATTTCTTTTTTTTTTATTATATCTTATTTTAGACTTTGATGATTTGCAATAAATTACGTAGTCTTATCAGTTTATTAAGTATACTTAAGTAAAGTTATAATTAATATTTCACACAATAATTCTCCAAACTATATATAATTACCAACTCACTTAATTAATAACTAAATGATTAGTCAGTTACAAGATTGATTTTAATGAAGGTAGCTGCCCATTTTTAATTAAAAATTGAATAATAATTATAAACTTTCATTGTTTGTAATTAATTAAATAGGTGAAAAGACATGTTTACACTTACACGGCGTGTTTCCATACCTGTACGTACCATTCACAGGGGATGATAATGCTGATGGCCTTGCCTATAGACTAGCTGCATCCTTGGATGCAGCGATCAATATATCCCTAGGATCGGCGAACTCAAACACACAACATGTCTATCAAGTACAACGAGTCGCTGGAATGTAAGTCAAACTATTATGCAAATACTAAATAATGATTTTAAAAAAGGTTATTGTTTATAGTCTTGTTTATTAGCTATCAATTCAGGCACTTGTTATCACAATGACGCCGATTATTATTATTATTATTATTATTTTAAATCAGGATATTGTAGACCAAAATGATATTATGTTTTTTATTTAAAGGTGATTGTTACTTATCAATATTAACTAAAAAATAATAGACAAATTTTTAAACATACACAAAAAAAAATGAACTTGAATCAAGTAAATAATTTTTAAGAATTTAATCTTCTTGATTTGAGTAAAAAAATTCTTAAACTAAGAAATTTTTCTTGGTTTAAGTTGATTTTACTTGATTAAAGATTTTTTGGTCTTGAATCAAAACAATTAAACTCTTCAAAATTATTTTCTTGGTTTAAGAATTTTTTTCTTGATTCAAGTTAATTTTTTTTTTCAGCGTATTATTGACGAGGTTTTTAATATATTTAATTGGACATGGTTCATTTTATTTATTACAGACTCTAAATATATAAATAAAAAAATGTCATGTAAAATTTTAAGGTGCCTGATGATATCAGAATAAAACTGACGAAACGTCGCATGTTAAAATAAATGAAATAAAAAAAAATATCATTTTGGTCTACAACATCGTGATTTAAATTAATTATATAAGAATATTAGACCTGATTAGAGCAATTATTATAATTGTTATTATTGTTTATTTATATGCGTAGACCATTTTACGGTTATCACCGGAGAGAGCATCAATTCTTCAAAGTATCTTTTTATAATCCAGCGATAATGAAGAAAGCTATCGATTTGCTACAAGTAAGTTCGGTCAATAATAAATTACCTTGACATTCTTCAGAGAATTTATCATTAATACTTACCTTACGTTCTAGTTTTAAGAGTAAAAGACCATTTAGTCATTTTTATTTTTTCTCATCTCTTCTCATTTGTTATTCGTCTGCTCGAATCTTTCTTTATAAATTTCGATAAAAATTTCACGACACTTTTCATTATTATTATCATTATTTTTATCGTTGTTATTATTATTAAGATTATTAATAAACCCGAAAATGGAATACTATTTACAGAATGGATCGGTGTTGAATCAAAGTTTTCAACCACATGAGGCCCACATACCGTTTATCCTTCAATTCATGATGGATTACAATTTACACGGAATGAGTATGATCAATTTATCAAGTGTGAAATATCGGCGGCGCATTACGCAATCTCATTCAGAGTTTAAATCATCAAACGCTGGTAATAGTAACAGTAGTAGCAGTAGCGGTGGTGTCGCTACTACCGGCGGTATAATTACGCCGGTCGATGAACTTGATTATCTTCCAGCGTGTATTGAACGACAAAGTATTTGTGAATTAGAGGTAGACGGTTTAGTATCAGATATCTTAAATAGACAAGACCTGGAACGGGGAATTGAGTTGAATCCAGGACTTGCGGCAATTTGGGAAGAAGAACGTGCTAGAAGAGCACAAGCTGGTCTCGCTTGTGAAGACTCCCAACTTGTCAACCCAAAAAGTCCAGGACGACCGCCTTATTGTCTCACAGACAATGATTTGTATCAACAGCAAAAATTAAATCGTCGGCTTCATATGGTATCGCAGTGCGATGAAAGTACACTTTCATCCGCGTCCTCACCTTCCTCTTCGTACTCGCCTGCTAGTTTAAATCAATCGTCATATCCGATTGAAACAATGAACGACGATCAACTGATGAATGCCTCTAATTTACCGAGTTTGAATTCGCAAAATTTGAATTTGACTCAGTATATCAACGAAATTTCAAGTCTCAACTCTAACAAACTTTCTCAAGAATCTAAAACTTCACAATTAACTAACGAAACTAGTATTTGTAAGTATTCAATTTATTGATTTATTTATTTTTTTTTTTAATTTAAGTAAAAAATAGTAATATTTTCAACAAATACGACCAACCTTACATTCACTATGTGACTGTCGTGACTTGTGAAATATAAAAAATTAAAATTTTGCATTAATAAATAATGAATTTTGTTAAATTGCTCTGTACTTTCTTAAATATTGACGTTTTTAGAGATATAAGCTCATCCTGATGTTACACTCATCAAGAGCTTTCATTTAAGTACCCACATGGCAATTTTTATATATTTTATATATATGGCATTTGTGAAATATATAAATATATAAAATATATGAAAAATTGATGTGGGTACTCAAATGAAAGGTCTTGATGAGTGAAACATTGGGATGAGCTTATATCTTTAAAAATGTCAATATTTCACAAGATACAAGGTCATTTCTTAATTATGTATCTAAATATTTATCAATTTTTTTAATTCTCTTAATAATAGATTATCATTATTTATTTATTTTAAAAAGGGAATTATAATTATTATTATTAATATTGTTATTCATATTTATATTTAGATAAAACTTTTCCTATATATATATATATATATATATATATATATATATATATATATATATATATATATATATATATATATATATATATATATTTATCTAAAAGTTTTATATTGCCAAGTTGCAAGATAATCTTGTTATTTAATTAAAATCCTATTTATTTATTTATTTCTTTTTCAGTGGATTCCGAAGACATACCATTAATTGAAATACTTATGGATTTAGCGCGTGACTCGGAGAAACATGGGCCTGTGGATAATGATAGTATTCTGGGTACCCAAAGTTCAGCGTTTGATCACGAGGAAATAAAAAGTGATAACGAAGATGACGATGTTATTGATTTCAACCTTACGTGTTTGAATATTGATTCAATGAGTCCGTGGGGCTCAAACCCCGACAAGTCACCACCTAGTCAACTCGTTCCTGTTAATAATATAGACTTAATTAACAATATTAATAATAGTAATAATAATTATAACGATAATGGTAATAATAATAATAATGATAATGATAACAATAACTATAATAATCCAGGTTCTATTAATACAACAGAAACAACAAACATTAATAGACCTATTATCGTAGCCGATACAACGGATGCTGAGAGTCTAAACTCAGAGGAATCTCAGCTACCACAATTGGATGGGGCGGGTGATCTATTGAGCTTCCTTGAGTCTGAGGAGGACGAAAACATTATTAAGTACGAGCATCAAGTAAAACGTATACCGGAATATCAAGCTCCTATTTCAACCGCGGATTACGCCAACAGGGTACGTGTGTTTAACACAAATTTACCTTGTAATGATGACGAAGCATTTATTATGGAGGAAGGTACTTCATCATCAAACTGTTCGCCAATATCACAACAAGATGCATGGTCCTTTTATTTACCAACCAACGCGGATAACATCGACGAGTTTGTGAATATGAATTTTGAATTACTTGGATCAGAGTTTGACTCGGATTATGAAACAACTTTGGGATTAAATTCGCTGCTGGAAGGCGATGAGGATGAATCCACTATTGGTATTAATTTAATTGTTGATAACGGTAATAATGAGTGCGTACCACTAGAGGCAGTGTTAAACGGTGACCCCTGTTTTACCCAAACCGCTGAAATGGACAAATCTGATTTGACAGAGCTAAAAGATCAATACGATAGTTTGCTTGGTAGTGAACTTGTACCTATAGCTTATAAAAATTTTCGTGAGAGTGATAGTTGTGTTGATAATAATAATACAAGATTAGATAGCAATGATAAGTGTGGTCAAGTGTACTTTAATTTACAAAGTCAACAATTAAATAATGATAATACAAGTGAAGATGCTGCTAGTACAACAGGGACAACCGCAATAACGCCACCAACAAATGACACACGAAATTTATCCTCGGAAAATGTTACGCCCAACATACAAGAACCCGACGGTAAAGTAAATACTATAAAAAGTAAATATGATAACTGTAAAGAGTTTAGCAGTAGCAGGGAGCTAGCAACCGCTGCTGATAGCTCTGATTATAATTGTAATTTAGTTGCCAGATGGGAGGAATTGCAAGACTTGAAGTTTATTCCGAAACGTGTTCTAAAGAAAAAAGGTTTTGTAAGACCGAGAAAACAAATATTGAGACGGGCAACCCTCAGTGAATCAATGATGGCACGTAAGCGCGGTTATTTCCGACGTGGTCCTGCAAATTTAGCTAATCAAGTATTTACTAGTGATCATAATAATATTAATACTAATACTAATACTAATACTAATACTAATACTAATACTAATACTAATACGGTATCTCCAGTTCCTGATAACGATAATTTACCAAATAACTTAATAGACAATGTTACACAAAATGTTAATAGTAAAAAGGATAATACAACGATATGCAATAATAATAGACAAATAAGAGCTACTGATCGTACGGGTACGACTGACAAAATTAAACTATTTATTGAAAACTCAAGGAATGTTAAAAATCCGAATAATACTTCCACTACTACTGCAAGCTCTACTTGTAGTAGTAATAGTACTAGTACCAGTAAAACTCGTCTCTCTGCAGATACTCGGGCGACTCTCGCTTCAACAACTACAACTAAAACAAGTTCCTTTGGGTCGGGTATTAAAGAAAAGTCAACTAAATCACCGTGCTCACTCGATGATTATTCACCGAGTGCCCCGAGTAATTTTTCACCGAGCGATCTTATTGGACATGTAAATACCTCGACAGAAGTTGAAACTTTTCGAGAGTATTGCAATGGTGAAATGGATAATTTATCTAGCGTTGTTGGAAATCCAGACGAGGTTGATAATAATCCAACCGACGGTGAAAAGACTAAAATAGTTTATAATAAACACCAGTCACGTTATTTATCTTATTACTCATCAGTGAATGCACATAGTGGAGTGCCCTACGGGCAGAACAAACATCGACACTGTCTTTACTCATCATATCGCAGTGCTTTTGTTAAGGATTATATATTTACGGTGGATCAAGTTTGGGTTATTGATAAACGAAAACGTGGTACTGCACCTGCAATATCAGCCTCACTATGCACTAAAGACTGCTGTCGGTTGCCAATAGTGCTTTTAGATAAGCTTAATATTGTTATTAATAAATCTAAACCTAAACATATTCCAGTTAACCGAGATGCATCCTCTGTTGTGATAGATCATGTTGATAATGTTAATTACACTTGTGACAGTAGTGAAATTGACATGGTCAATTGTAATTTAAATATTAAAAATATAGATAAAATTAATACGCCAGCTCAATTAGTTAATTCATACAATAACGATAATTATAATAATAATAATAATAATAATAATAATAATAATAATAATAATAATAATAACAAAAATATTATTAATAATAATAATAAAAATAATTTAAATAATAATAATGATGATTTAGTCAAAGTAAATAATAAAAAAAATTATAAAGATGGTAATAATATTAAAAAAACTAATATTTTATTATTAAATAACAATAAAAGTTATGATTCAACTTCAACACAATCATCACAAATTTCATCAACACAAAACCATGATCAAGTTACAGATAATAATAATAAAATAATAACAGCAACAGCCACCGCAACAACAACAACAACAACAACGATAAAACAACAAGAGCAGCAAAAAAATGATGGCCCGGTTATAATAAAAAGAGTTTTTGAAGAGATGTCTCAAGACGGTACTGCGAGTAAAAAGAAACGGTCAATTATTTTAAAATTGGGAAACAGAAGTCATAGTACTGTTTCAATAAAGGACGAAAATAAAAGTAATTTAGATGAAAGTTTTAACGAGAACTTTGTTCAGCCGCGTGGGATGAAAAGTAAGCGTAGAAGACTAAAGAAAATAAAACGTTTGAATGAAAAAGTAATAGCCAATGGTATTAATAAAGAATCTAAGATACACAATGAAAAAAGTACTCCTCATATATTTAGATCTTCAAAGTCTTCTAAGAGTTGGTCATCAATAATAGATAAGCCACGTTTAAGGAGTCGTGTTAATAATATCGTTAAATCTAATAATTCTAATAATCAACTGATGGATAACGAATCGACAGATGCTTGCTCTGTAGCCAATGGACAGCTAAATTTGATTACATCCTCACAGTCGGAGCCTATTCAATCACGCAAGCGCCCAGAAATTTGGTGTTCGATTAGCAGAAAAAATATCGACTTGGAATTCTTAACTGCAAAATCACTGTCATCTCCAGTCTATAAAAGCGATAATGTTCCAGTGATACGACAGAAGCCTATTGTTATACGTCACGTCGAGACTCTTCCAAAAACGTACAAAATAAAAATCTATTCACCAGCGAGTAATGTCAAATCAGTGTGTGAATCAGAAGTCGACACCACATCACCGGAAGATTCATTGATTACTTTTCAAAATAATAATACTGGTAATGTTATTGATAATAATTCTGTTGTTAAAAATAATAATGATAAAAATATTATTTCAAATACATCCCAAGTACAACAATTCAGCGAGTTTGATACGACACTTGATGTACATTTGTGTGATTCAATTTACAAGGACGAGGATGATGTGACAGCAGTTGCTAATGAGATATTTGATACAGCCGCCGGTGGTGGTGATGGTGGTGATGGTGGTGGTATTGTTGAAGAGGAAAGGATATCTTTGGTTGATTGTACGGCAAATTCATCACAAGAATCTGAACAATACACCAAAGCTATTGCTGAAGCTAATTTTTATGCTGGTAAAAATTATACTATCGATGCAATCAGTCTGGAAATACCGCAGTGTCTATTTGAAGAGGATTCTAACTCGGAAAGTTTACAAAAGAAATCATTGGAGACGATAACTGAAAGTTCAATGCCGGAAATATCTGTTGGAATATTATCTCCCTCTCATATTCCCTTGTCTCATTCACAAGAAACCCCAGCTGAGCTCGACAAACTTTTGGATAATAATTTGATAAACGGGCTTAATGATTTAAATGATAGCATATCTTTTTTAACGAGTATTACAGATAAAACAGTTGTAAAAAGTCAACCGATTAATGAATTTGTACAGCCTGGAGATTCGTTTAACTCAATCACCTCTCACAAATTTAATCCTCGGGATCATACGTCAACTGAGTGTAATTACGTATCATCATCGTCTTCTTCCTCGTCTTCGTCAGCCTTCGAATTTTCTACCTCCGCAATATTAAATAATTTACCGAACGAACAGCTGAATTTTGAAGATTATTTTGACGAGGAACAAATTATTCAAATGATCAATTCTGCTTTGATTTTGAATGACATTAATCTTGATGATAATACACTCAATAATCAATTACTATCATTGTCAAAGGATGATAATATTTGTGGTGATAATAACAGCAAGGTTGATGATGAAAAAACTAAGACCAAATATTCTCCGAATAAAATTTCAATTATTAGAAAAATTTACAAAAGCAAAGGAGATAATAATAAAGCTGAAAAAAGTAACAATGAAAACATTGGGACGGCTAATCAAGCTGATGAAAATCTTCTATTAAATCCGAAACAGGGTATTGATTTAGTGGACATTGGAGCTGAGGCTCCTGATAATTCTGTTATAATTAAACCTAATAATGGAATCGATCTGGAATTTAATGAACCTATGAAAATCGATGGTGATGGTGATGACGACAACAGTGTAAATGATAATGACAAAGATGCGGGTGGAGAAGAAGAAAAACTTAATAAATTTACGTCAACTGATTCTATAAATACTAAAGCGTATGAAAATCAAGAATTACAAAATGAAATTAAATCTGATTGTGCAATAAGTCAATATAAAAATTTGGAAAAGTCTGTTGATAATATTTCATCAGAAATATTTAATCAAAATGAGAAGAATGAACAGCAGTCAGTTAAAACAATACCAACAGTTTGTGATAATGAAAATAAGGTAAATGTTGTTGATATTGAAGTTATTAAATTAATGGACAATATACTATCACTGGTGAGTATTGAAAAATCAATGAATAATATGTATAATAATGGTAATGTAGACAATAGTATTGATACTGAACCTTTATTAAATTCCATTGTCAACAATAATTTGATAGATGATAAAGGCTGCGAAGCTGCTGCCGGCGGACGGAGTAATTATTTATCTCAGTCAAATGAAATATCAACCACTGTTACTGCCGTCGGGAAGAACACTGATTGTAATAAATTTAAAGTAATCACTGATAAATTTTGTTCAGACAATAAAAATATTATTGAAAATTTGGAAGCTGACGGTAGTGATGATGATCATCACGAAGAAACAGAAGCTAAACTGATAAATGAAAAAACGGACGTTAAGTTAGTTGAACCAGAAATCAAAGATAAAATCACAACTGGTACTGCTGGCTCTTATTGCGAAGTAGTTGAGGTAAATGAGAAAGTTAAATCGTCTGTTGAGCAATCTACGTTTGAATCTTCTATTCCCATTACTGATAATCAGTGTTCTAATGAACAAGAAATAAAATTGCGGTTTAAAGAAGATTATACGGAAGTAGTATTTAATAGTGACAAAGAGAATATCGATAGTCATGAGTGTTCCATTTACAGTAACTCTATTCCGGAAGTTGAAAAAGATCCAGAGGAAGTTGTTAGAACGGAAGAAAACAAAGAAGAAGAAGAAGAAGAAGAAGAAGAAATAAATGGTGACGGTGAAGAAGTACAAGAAGATAAATTAAATATTGATACTGGTAGTAAGTCTGGAGTTGAACAAGAAAATAATTACATTGATGACAGTAATGGTAAAAATATTTCAAAGGAATCAGTGTTTCGGTGCCGGGAATTGTCGGTCCGGTTGGTTCGCATTAAATTAAACGAATTTAATCAATATTTAAATAGCAGTAATGGCTGCGGTAATAAAAGTAAAATAGATGTTAATTCTAGTTTAGTTGAGTTTGAATCTGGTGGTGAAGCAGCCAATCCCAGCTCAGTGAAACAAAAATTCGTAAATTCATCTGGAGTTAAAAAATGTGTTAGATTTGATGATCAGGTATTTATATTCGAGACAAATACACGAGTACCTCTAATAAATTTTGATGAGAAGAGCGAAGAAGAAGGAGAAGAAGGAGAAGCAGAAGAGCAAAGGGAGAGCTTTACTGAGGGTAACGAGGGTGAGGGTGCGGTAGAACCTAAATGCCAGGGTGAGGGTGAGGGTGAGATCGAAAGAGTCGGTACTGGCGAGGTCGAGGGTGAGGGTGGGTGTGATGAAGAGGAGCCGGAGGTGCTGGAGGAAGAGGAAGAGGAAGAGGCTGAACCGGTACCAGAACCAGAACCAGAAATAGCAGAACAAGAAAAAAAGATTGGGATTGAAAATCAAGAATTAGAAAAAGAAAAAGAAAAAGAAAAAGAACAGCAAGTTGAAAAAGTAAAAGATGGTGAAAAACAAGATAATAAAAATATTGTTGATAAAGATGAAATTTTTGTGGGTTGTATGAAAAAATGTGAAACAACAGAATCATATAAATCAATTGGTAATAAAAATGACAATGAAACAAAATTTAATGGGGATGTAATTGGTAGCAGTTGTATTAATAAAAAACACGATGATGATATAATAGTTATATCGGACAGCGATGAATCCTCTAACAGTGATAATGACGTTGAGTTTGTTTCAGAGGAGAAGTTAGTGCCAGACAGTTGTGTCAGCAAAAAATTAAACTCCAAAATTATTGATAAAAATTTTGTTTTTACTGAGAATAATAATGGGAATACGGATAAGTTATCTCACGTAAATGTAAACGGGGTGATAAGAAATAAAAATGAGACATCGAATGATAAAAAAAATAAAAAATATTCAAAGAGCACGTTTAAAGATATAAACCCAATTAAAGATGTCCCAAGGATAAGATCATCTAGTTTTGGTACAGTGACTGTTACTTCAACTTTAACTTCAACTATCGGTGATAGTTGTGGTAGTAGTGCTAGTTTACCAAGTAAAAAATCGGGAAAACGAGTTAAAGAGTTGGCAACGAAATTCACTTGTGTATCAGGACAAAATAGCAGTAAATCAACAAAAACCGAATTTAACCGTGACATTAAAGAGCAGCAACAGTTTTCTTTGGACAATATCCAGGAAATGGAAAGTAAGTTAGATAAGAACCTAAAGGATGTTACAGTTCTAGATGAATCTACAATACCAGTTGATAAGAATATAAAAGAAAAATCTCGTTTAGCCGTTGAACTTTTAACAAAATTTAGTGAAAAAGAACCAGTAAGATCGAGTGAATCAACATGCAAACGTAAACGTAATAACAATAATAATTTACCAAGACAATCTTATTTAAATTCAAATAATATTATTAAAGCTAATAGTAATAGTATTATTGTTCCTTCAACAGTTGATCCAGCATCAACAGAATCCTCCTCATTATTATCAGCCTCGATGGTAGAAAGCCGCCAGAACTCCGATGACAATCGATTGGTACGAACTTACAGAATGTTAACAAGTTATCGCACGAAAATTCATACACTTAGTATTGATCAGCGAATGGTATTTACCCGCGTGGCAGTAAGCGATCAAGAATTTGGCAGTAAACAAGCCAAAGAAAAATTCCTGGAGGGTATTGGATTGTATCCAATGAAACCGCAAGGCTGCGGTTGGAAGCCAGCTCATATTACCACCGGGTTCATGCAATTACAACAGCCACGTGTTATTTTACAGCGACTTACGCCGAGTGTACTTAAATACTACGGGTACACACGTCGATTCAAAAGCCAGAGATTCGGAAAACGTTTCAAGACCGACGTAAATAATCGATTTACGATACCGGCGTACGATGGCCCAGCGGATTTGAGCTCCACTGATTCTGAATCGGATACGGATATAACTCTTGACTGCCGGGAGAAACGTGTTTGCGACTATAAACCGAGAAAGCACTTTAAACGGCGCGAGGCAATAGTAACTCCTCGTAAACGCAAAAACATCAACAGCGACGACGAGGATACCGGAGGAGATAAAGTTAATCCCGGGGAGGAGGATTTATTTCAAGGAGCCAGAGATCAAGCAACTCAACGTTTATTTAATAGACCTACGACTAAACACGGTATGCCTTTAACTGATAATAAAATTTACTATCAATCGCCCACCAGGGCCACCACCTCCAGGTCTCCCGGTCTCTCCGGCAATTATACGCCCTTGAAAATAATTATTACGTCACCGAAGGTACGAAAACTCGCACATACTTCTTCTGATCAGCCAACGATTGATAATCATAATCGTACCTACAGTCACAGTCGAGCCGAGGACTGTCTTGATAATGAAAACAGCTGCGTCACACCGAGGAGACGGAGGAGATTGCTTTCTTCGACTGTGACATCCACCAAGCCTCGAGGTAATTATTATTATTGTTATTTTATTCCATCCTCTAGTTCATGTTATTTATCTGGGTAATTGTTTAAAAATTGTTTTGGCTTTTCAGGTGACAGTTGCCAAATGCTCAAGGCAAATGATGAACGACAACAGACGGGTGAGTTCGAGATGTGAGTCTTTAAATAAATTTTTTTTTTTTTATTTTTATTTATTAAAAGTTTTTTTTTTTTAAGGGGGAGAGCCACTGTGAAATTTCGAATTTTTTTTTTTTTTTTTTTTTTATATATACTAAATCAAAGTTTATAGATTCAAAAATATCAAGTATAAAAATTATACGCCCTTATGACACCCGGTAACCATAAGGGCGTATAATAAAAATCTTATTTTTTTTTCTAAGTCCAAAAAAAATTTTTAATTTGGAGAAAATTTTTTTTTTGCAATTCTTAACGTTTCATAAAAAAATACGTTGATTCCTGAAAAAAAATTTTTTTATACGCCCTTATGGTATCCGAGGTGGGTTTAAAGGGCGTATAAATTTTTTTTTGCATTTCTGCACATTTCGGACAAAAATACGAAAAAAAATTTTTTATACACCCTTATGGCTTTTCCTTATAACTTTGTAACAACTTAATATTTTTTAATACAAATTTAAAAGACTTATCTTTAATGTATACTTTATAAAACAAAAAAAACCCGATCCCCAAATTCCTTTATTATCCCATTCAAAAAAATTCCCGAAAATCACCAATTTTTTCGATCCTCACAGTGGCATCCCCCTTAAACTGCTACACCGCAAACGCTTAGTCGAATTAATAACATAGATACCGAAAAAGACAGCTGGGTGATAGTGATAACGGAGCATATTTATTTATTAATTCGCGTCTAAGGTGTAGGAAATTTAATTTAATTTTTTTTATTAAATTTATTTATTTTTTTTTCTTTCTTCTTTCTTCAATAGATTAAACCCCATTCCCAGTACCAGTATTAGTGGTGAATGCAGCGCTACAGCTTCAAATGATAATAATTATGTTGAAAAATGTAATCGTGATTTATCACCAAGTGTCAAAGCCAACGTGAGGAAGAATTTATTTTTTTCGTCGAGCAAAAAGGTTGATCGACTTGATAAAAGTTGGCGCAATAAAGCTGGTGATATTGATAATACAGATAAAGGTGAAAAATTAAAAGAAGATACTGATGAAATGCTCAATAATGAATTAGAAAAATCAAGTGATGATGATACTGTGATATTTGAGCAGTCTGCAGCTAATTTAGAACTTGAATTTTCACCTTTATCGAAATTCGACGATGATAAAAACTTTGAGGAGCAAGATGACGTGTTTAATGTAACATTCACGCAATACTTGAGCTCGCAACTTACCCGACAGACGAATCAATCATCTGGTGAAAAAAAAAAAAATCTGTCAAACTCGGAAAAACAAGTAACAATTATTCCGAAATTAAAACCACCGTCTGTTGGAAGAATAATTGACACAATGGAATTATATAGCATACCTAAGTGTCGTAACTTGCAGCCGTTTTTTAGTAATCAATCAGATGCGCCAGGTCACAAAGAGGTAGCTCACAGATTATTAAAAGTACCTGGTAAAGGATTAGCCGATTTATCATATTTTAAATCAAGTCTTGATAATATTACGGGTATTAATCGCTGGCGTAGGATGAAAATAAATGAATTTAATTCATCATCAATGGGAAGTGGAGGAGTTTTTAAATCATGTAATATTAAAAAAAATCTTGCTGGACATTCATCTGTGGTTATTACACCTTTAATTTTACCTCCTTCGTTGACAAGTGTGATAAAGTGGGTCAGGGCTCGGGATTATTTGGCAAAAAAACGTATTAAACTCGAGAAAAGAGACAAGCACAAAAATAACGTCAAAGACAAAGATAAATACAGAGATAAGGGAATTGAAGAAGGAGGAGAAGAAGAAGAAGAAATAGCTCAAGATGTTGATGAAACATTTGAGCAACAGAAAAAATACGACAATCCGTTAATTGAATCAGAGCAACGTTCAAATAATATTAATATTAATATTAATTCAAGTATTCTCGAAACAACCACTGAAAATATTATAAATTTAAATTCTGGAAGCGATAGTTCTGGTTACACTGTTGTAGATTGTTCAAGTGCCGTTGAAAAATATACGAGCTCAGGGGATAATGGAAAAAAAAGTTTATTAATACAACAACATGATAACGAAAATTCTAATAATACCCTCGGCGACAGCCTTGACGATTATATTGATCCGTCTTTATTAAGTATACTCGGTAAATCGAAATTGTTTAAAGAGAGTGAACAGTCGAAACATTTTGGAATTTCATGCGAACAAATTGAATGTTTAACGCATTCAGATAGAAGTAATGTGGAGAATGAGAATAGACAGAAAGCGAAAGCTCTGACGAGGGTACGTATTATTGAATTTTTTTAATACCTTTTTTTTTTTTTTTTTTATCTATTGTTACCTTTTTATTAAATTTTAAATTAATCTTTAAAAAAAAAGTTAAAATAAAAGATTATACTTACTATTTTTTTATTTCTGTTTTATTGTTACAGTATCAATTTATAACAGTGTTATGTGTAGAAGTACATGTCGTAACTCGTGATGATTTATTACCAGATCCACAACATGATTCTATTTCTGCTTTATTTTATGCTGTACAGAGTGATGTTCCGCCAACCTCCTCAATTAAACCACTTGAACATGGTAATTTAGAATTTTACTACTTATAAGGACGTTATTGCGTGCAGCTCATTATTATATAACTTTCTTTATTTATTTATTTAACACTTTCTGTGATTTTAATTAGTACGCAATACGCATTAGCATTATCAGTGAGCGTAAAAATGAAAATTAATAGAAAAAAAATTTAATGCTTGTTTTGTAAATTGAAAAAAAAAAAAAATTTACTTGAACCAAGAAAAAATTTTTAGTGTGAATTAAGAATTTTTGGTACATAGTTACAAGGGGAGTCAATTATTTTAATTTTCATTTTTTTGATCGAAATTTTTATTTGATTTTATTGATATTTTTTTTTTAAAATACATAAAAAAATAAACAATAAAAAAAAAAAAGTTAATTATCACAATTTTAATAAATTTTACAACTTTTCAAAAAAATGTATAAATTTTTTAGAAAATTGTTATTCAAATTTTTTTTTTTTTTAATTGTTCTTTTCAAAAAAAAAAAAAAAAAAATATAACAAAAACATTAAAAAAGATAAAATAGAAATTTTATCCAAAAACATACCACTTATCCAAAAAATGGTAAATCATTACCATTTTTTTAAATAAATTAAAAAATAAAAATTTAAAAAAAATTAAATTAAAAAAAAATTCATAATTTTTTTTTTTTTTGTTTGAGTAAAAAAATTTGAAAAAGTTCTAGAAAAAAAAATCTAACTTGTAAATAATTACTAAAAATTTAGTTAAGTGAAAAAAAATTTTTTTTAGTTTAAATTAAGAATTTTTTTTACTCAAATCGAGAAGATGAAATTCTTCAAAATTATTTACTTGATTCAAGTTAATTTTTTTTCTGTGTATTTATAATTAAAAAAAAAGGTATTGTAATTCATGACAACAGCAAAAAACGTTCTTTTGAATAGTTGATAGTTGATGAAATCCTGGTTGATAAAGTGTCTAATTCAAAGTGTATTTATTGAATGTTATTTAGGTTTTATAGCGGTCGCAACGGAAGGAAACAATAACTACGGATATGATTACGGATCGTCGTTGCCATTTACCAAGACATTTGTATCAAACGAAGTGAAATTATATAAAGCATTTGTAAATTTAGTAACACGTATCGACCCCGAAATATTTATCGGTTGGGAAATAGAATCATTATCCTGGGGTTATGTATTTCAGCGAGCCTCTCGACTTGGGATCGATTTAGCAAAACGGATTTCTCGGATCCCAAGCGTACAATGTAAATGGGAATCTCAGCTGTCGGATCTTAATACATTAGCGGATGTTAAATTACCGGGTCGTATTGTCCTCGACATTTGGCGAATTATGAGAAGTGAAATAGCGCTGCTTACGTATACGTTTGAAAATGTTATGCATAGTGTGATGAATGAGAGAGTTCCCTGTCCGTCCTTTAAAGTATTATCTAACTGGTGGATTGAACCGCAAAATGAACAAGAAGAAGAAGAAGAAGAAGAAGAAGAGGTGAAGGAGCCGAATGAGAAACAGAGGCAGAATCCAAGATCACGTTGGAAAGTTGTTCAACATTACAGTGTTAAAGTTTTAGGTATCTTGAGGATTCTCGAACAACTTGACATTATTGGACGAACAAGTGAGCATGCTCGGCTTTTTGGAATCCAATTTTACGAAGTTTTTTCTCGTGGTTCTCAGTACCGAGTTGAATCAATAATGTTACGGCTTGCAAAGCCACTCAATTACATTCCGGTATCTCCTTCACCGTTGCAAAGAGCATCTATGAGAGCTATGGAGGCACTTCCACTAATAATGGAGCCAGAAGCAATGTTTTACAGTGATCCACTTATTGTCCTTGACTTTCAGAGTTTATATCCAAGCATTATTATCGCACACAATTATTGCTTTTCAACCTGTTTAGGGCGTATAGAAAATATTGGACAGCAAAATCCTTACAAATTTGGTGCTTACTTGCTGCGTGTACCAAAAAGCACAGCCATTAAATTACAGGGTAAAGTCAATTATGCTCCTTGCGGTGTAGCTTTTGTAAAGCCAGAAATACGTCTTGGAATTTTACCAAGAATGCTTACTGAAATTTTAGAAACACGATTGATGGTTAAAAAAGCTATGAAAGATCATAAAGATTCTAAAGATGATAAATTATTACAACGAGTTTTGCATTCACGTCAACACGGACTTAAATACCTCGCTAATGTTACTTACGGTTATACAGCTGCTAATTTCAGCGGCAGAATGCCCTGTATTGAGGTAATTTTTTTTCCCCATTTATTTTATTTTATTTTAGTGTTTTATCTCTCATTATTTTGTCAACCAATACACACTATCCGCAAATAGATTAATCCTTTCATTTATTTGTTCCAGCTTGGAGATAGTGTTATTAGTAAAGCTAAAGAAACTCTTGAACGCGCAATAAAGCTTGTAGAATCAACTCCCAAGTGGGGAGCACGCGTTGTTTACGGAGATACCGATTCGCTTTTTATCCTTGTGCCTGGTAAATCTAAAGACGACGCTTTTATTATTGGCAACGAAATCGCTGACGCTGTTACTGCATCTAATCTTAAGCCGATCAAACTTAAATTTGAAAAAGTTTTACATCCAGCAATATTACAAGTAAGTTATTCTTTTATCGCTTCAATGGATCTTTCCATGAATAATTAATCCTTACCTTACCTTTTTTCTTTTAGACTAAGAAACGTTACTGCGGGTACATGTACGAAACTCCGGATCAGAAAGAACCAACCTACTTGGCAAAGGGTATAGAAACTGTGAGAAGAGACGGTTGTCCAGCTGTTTCTAAGGTTAATAAATTTTTATCTAACGAGACTTTAATAGTTTTACAAAAACTTTTTTTTTTAACTTACTTTTAGTTGATTTTTAAATTACTCGACACTTTTATTAACACATAATTATAATTATAATAGTAGTACATTTATTTTACATATTCATATTATTAAAATAATTTTTTGAGTAAAGTAAAAGCTCACATTATTGATACTATAAGAGTGATTTTGAATATTTAAATTTTTTATCGTGTTTTAGCGTGTTTCAAATCAATATCGGTAACTTTTTTTTTATAGAATCATTAATCATTATTTTTACTTATTTAATTTGATTAATTCACTTTAATAGCAACAAATTTAATAATTTTTAAAATTATATTTTTTTATAATTCTAAATTTCATAAACATTTTTAAGTTGATTAGAGGAAGAAAAATTTTTTTTATTATTTTAAAATATATTTAAGACCTAACTTTTCTATATTTTTTACCAGATTTTTTTTTAGCAATTTTTTCTAGTCACAAATACTTTGATTTTTTAGGTTTACATCATGATTGACATCCGCTATTTTAAAATTAATTTTAACTTGATAAAGTATAAATAAATAAATAATTATACGATTATTTAATCTAAAAATAATCTAAGATAATTTTAAATAATGCAATTACATAAAAAAAAAACATTGAGAAATCTGGATTTGAAAATAAGATCTTTCTTAACAATATTATTAAGAAATTACAAACATATAAGCAATTTTGTTCTACTTAAAAAAAATGAAATTTTTTGCGGTAAATATTTTATATCTTAAAATTAAATTTTACTATTTTTTAATTTAAAATTTTTATAAAATATTAACAATTGCTATTATTAACAGATCTAAATAACAAAATAATAAAATTAAATAGAGTGTCAATAATAAATGCTTTTACCTCAGTTTATTTTTCAATTAAAAAAAAATTACTACCAAGGTAACAGTAGTATTTAATAACAACCGGATGGAATATAATTTAAAAATAAAAAAAATTCAATGATGTTTACAAAATGAGATAGTATGAGTTAACAAGTTTGTTCTTACTACATATTTATTTATATATGCAAAATTATGCGCAATACTTGTAGTCTAAAAAAGCTCAAGTCTTTGTTGAGAAAAAAAAAAATGATGAAAAGCAGTCATTAAAATATAACTTTAGTCAGAGGTCGGTTGATTTGTTATTAAATTAGTCAGTGGTGTTTCCTAATTTAAACTTCAATAGAATAATAAATAATAATAATAATAATAATAAATAATATTGTTTATTTTTATCTTTCAGATTCTTGAAAAGTCATTAAAAATTCTTTTCGACACTAAAGATGTATCGTTAGTAAAACAATTTGTAACGCGGCAGTTGGACAAAGTATTAAACGGAAAAGTATCGCTTAAAGATTTAACATTTGCTAAAGAATTCCGTGGCCTGCGTGGATACAAAGAGAAAGCATGTGTACCGGCGTTGGAGCTAACACGGAGACTAATGAAAAAAGATCCACGAGCCATACCCCGTCACGGCGAGCGTGTTCGCTATGTTATTGTTGCCGGTCCACCAAATCAAGCATTAATTAATTGCGTGCGTTCGCCGTGGGAGGTTATTAATGATCCTGGACTACGACCAAATGGTACGTACTATGTTACTCGAGTGATAATACCACCGCTTAATAGATGTTTAAATCTTATGGGTGTTGACGTAAATACTTGGTACCGCGAAATGCCGCATCGTTACATTTTAAATAATCCAACCGTTGTACCGAGCGACAAACAGAAACAAACGATATTTCAATACTTCGGCAACGTCGTGTGCGTCTGTTGCGGTCGCGCCTCTTATAAAAATATCTGCGACGACTGTACATCTAATTCCACTGAGACAATTATTGTTCTACACCAAAAGTTGAGGTGGTTGCAGAGAATAAACGATAATGTCACCGCTATTTGTCAGTCTTGCATTGGACGCGATAGTGATGTTGCTGACTGTATATCATTGGACTGTCCTGTTCTTTATCGTCGTGCTCAAGCATCCAGAGAATTAACTCAAGGAATTCAATTACAAAATGTTATTACTGGAAAAAATCACATTCTATTTTAAATTTAATAATTATACCTTTAATTAATATAATCAAAATTATTCATTTCGCGTTACAGATGCTATAAGGGCGGATATCGGCAAAAAGTCCCAGTGAAAAGCCGTAAAGGCGTATAAAAAAATTTTTTTTTTTTTTTTTTTTTTTTTTTCGAGAATCAAAGAAATGTGCAGAAATGTAAAAAAAAATTTTATATGCCCTTATGGCTCCCGAGACCCACCTCGGATACCATAAGGGTGTATAATAAAAATTCTATTATTTTTTTTTAAGTTTAAAAAAACTTTTTAGTTTTGAGAAAAAATTTTTTTTTGTATTTCTCGACGTTTCAGGTAAAAATAAGTTGATTTCCGACAAAAAAAATTTTTTTTTGGAACCACATATTTTTGTATAAAACGTAGAAATGCAAAAAAAAATTTTTTTGGACTTAAAAATTGTGTAGAGTGTTGAAATGTGTTTATTTGATGATTTAACACACTAGAATGTTGAATTCTACCAATAAAATCATATGGGCGTATAATAAAAATTCTATTTTTTTTTTTTAAGTTAAAAAAAATTTTGAATTTAAAAAAAAAATTTTTTTTGCATTTTTACACGTTTTATACAAAAATACGTGGTTCGAAAAAAAAATTTTTTTTCGGGAATTGACTTATTTTTACCTGAAACGTCGAGAAATACAAAAAAAAATTTTTCTCCGAACTAAAAATTTTTTTTGGACTTTGAAAAAATAATAGAATTTTTATTATACCCCCTTACGGCTTTTTCACGGGGACCTTTTGCCAATATACGCCCTTATCTGAAACGCGATTTATTAAAACGTCTTTCAAAACGTGCTTCCAACACCAGGACGTAAAATTATTTTTATTATTATTATTATTATTATTTTATTAGTTTTAAGTAACTCCAAAGTATTTTTTTGCACACGTCCAATAATTATTTATTAATTTTATTAAATTATATTAAAAGATATATATGGCGATAAATTGTCACTGATCGGATAAGATTAAAAAAAAAATTTATATAAATAATAATTATAGTATTATTTTGGATAAATCAAAATTTTTATAATTATAATGATAATGTCAATATATAATTGCAATCAGACCTCATCCAATATATCTTTCATATTTAATAATTCCTAAATTTAAATAAAATGGAACTCATATACGATATATATATATATATATATATATATATATATACACAAATATATATATTTTTTAATAGTCAGACAAAAAAATCTTGTACTCTTCCTAATTTTCACCAGCCTGTATTTTTTTTAATTTTTTAAATTAATTTTCTAACAATTATTTTTTAGATAGTCGAAATTTCTGAAAATTCACCAAAGTGTATATTGTTAAAAAAAAAAAAATTAAAAACCAAAAAAAAAAAAAAAAATGACAAAATGAAAAAGAAAGAAAAAAAATTTTTTTTCACCTTTTGCGGATTATTGAATTATTTTTTTAAAATGAGCAATCCATGACATTTATACGTATTTTTTCAAGCTACACTTCCAAAGTTCCATAACCCGAGTGTACATGTGCAACAAAGCATTAATTTATGTAAGTACACTCGGGTTGTCATAAATTATAAATTTATATAAAAAAAAAATTAGTTAATTGATTAATTAGTTTATTAATAATAATTATTAGCAAAATGAATAATAATAATGATAAAAATAAAATAATGATAATCTAATTGTCAATAGTAAGGTATAAAAATACGTCATAAAACCACGGATGAGCCTCTTAGAATTTTAAAAAAGAGGCATTACCGTTTCCAAGTGCCATTGTTCCTTATTGTTAGTTTCTCGGAGGTATTTACCGAATTAAAAAATATTTATAAATTTATTCACATAATTTCATAATAATTGTAAAATTATATCATTAATTTAACACGCATACATATAAAGTCCATAAAAAAATAATAATAAATAATATTAATATTAAACAATAATTGTAAGTTTAATATTAATAAATAAATTTAAGGCAACTAGATTAATACCGCCGGCGGTTCTTAAAAGTATAAAAATAAATGTATCAATTGTATATAATTATAAACAAAAGTCTGCATATTAAATAATAATTTTAATATTAATAAATATTTATAAAAGCGATCAGTGTAATTTGTAATTCAGCTATTTGTAAAACGAAAACAATTGTTTGTTATTGCATATGTGGTAGTAAATTTGGACAGCGATAAATTTTGCTATTAAATATAATTATAATAATATTAATTAAAAAAGGAAAAAAATACCCGTAGCTAATTATCTTTTAATTATTATTATTATTATTATTAAAACTTTATTATAAAATAAACTTTTGTATAAAGTTTTTCCGATAAAAAAAAAGTACCCATTACGTTGTATGTATTTACATGATTTTATCGTTGTTACCGAGTGAATAAAGTGCAGCTAAATTTGTAATAATTATTATTAATTATTAGTAATTATTAATTAATGGTAAATAAATAATTAAATAAATAAATAAATAAATGCGTGTGATATACATGTGGTTTAGAGAAGAGCACTGGTACATTCTTATCCAACATTTTTTATATATTTTATCTTTTTCATCAGCTATAAAATCAAAAGACTGCTAATAAATAACTTCTCTACGCCGCATTGTAACGCAATGTCACTATAGAGAAAAAATAATAATTATTCTAAATAAATAAATTAATAATTGTAATAATATTAAACAATAATAATTAAATAATAATAATATTAACAGTGCGTAATTAAATAAATTAAATAAATTAAATGGATACATAAATAGTATTGATTTAAAAATTTATAATTTTTAATTTTTAAAATACTCGTTATGTAGGTGGAGTGTTTAGTTGTTTTTATGATATTATGCTTACTTTATCTCGTTAATGTAAATTATTTTTTTTTTTACTGTGTTGAGAGTGGATTGCGAGCAATTTATCCATTTTTTTTTCTTTTTATAAATATATGTATAAAAAATTAGTATTGTATCAAATTAAATATTGTAATATCTAGAATTACTTTTTGGATCTATTGACTGTGTAAAACAATTATTTATTTATGTATTTTTAAATACAATCGTTTTGATCAGGCTAATAACTTAAAAAATATTAATTAAATAAATTAATGATGAGTAATTAATAAAAGCGAACAAGCCTTTTCTGACGACTGTGATACGTGGTTTTGTTTATATTATTATTATTACACTTTTTTTTTTTTTTTGTATATTTCGCCCATCAATGTAAGAATAAATTTATTTTGAAAAATATTAAATACGGAATTAGAAATTTGAAAATAATTATTGTATTTTATATTTTTTTTTATTACCTGTAATGGAAAATAAGAACATTTTTTTTTATTTGGAGATGTAAAATTATTTTGTGTCAAACATCTGTCAATTTTTTATATTTTTATAACTAAACCAGGAATTCAAATTGCGCGCGCTTTAATCCTACTAGGAATTCAAATTGCGCGCATGCGCGCGCGCTTTGATCTTAACCAATAAGGAATCAGTAACCATTTTTTCGAGATTTTCGATACTAGTAACTAACTTCAGTTAAAAATAATGCTTCTAAAAATTTCGACAAATAATTTTTTTTATAATTATTTAATTGCTATAAAATAAAAAATTTCTAAAATCTGTCAACTTTACTGTGAAATTTTAAATAATACTAAAATTAACCGACATCTGACAATTTTAAAAATTTTTCGCATTGAAAAAATTATTAAAAAAAAAATTTAAAGAAAAATTCACACAGAAGATTAAAAAATCTATAATATTAAAGTTAGCCAACGTTTCAAATTTTTTAATTTTTTTTTATTTACTAAATTACAACAAAAAAATATTTTTAAAAAATTACACTTAATTTTTTCGGCTAACTTAATTTTCATAAAAATCGACGAGTTAAATTTTTGAAAATAATTTTTTAAATTTTAATTTAATTAAAAAATAATTTTTTTTAATTGTCAAAAGTTTACCGATTTCAGTATTATAATTTTTAAAATACAGAGAATGATTAAGGACGGAATGAAATAAATAATAATAATAATAATTTCTCATATTCGATATTTTATTTAATTTCAAACATCAATAGACAATTTTTATCAATAATATTTCTACTTCAATTTAAATACAGATATTGTTATGTTATAATTTATAATAATTGTAAATAGATAAGAAAGGAGTACGGCAATACAACTAGTTCAAAATCTCCTCAGTCTTGATAAAACTTTAGTAGAGTTAATAGAAAAATATTGATATCAGTACCTGTTTTAGTCATCAATGGTCTACTTTCAATAGTAAGCATATTTTTTTATAATAACAATAATAGTTTGATTATCAAATCCTGTTTCATGATAAAGAGTAGTAATAAAATATTTGTAAATAATTCAAGACTATTGATTTGTAAATAATTCAATTATACAATTGATACTCGTACTAAATAAATCCAAGGTACAGTTGCAGATCAATAGATCCTTGAAGACATTCATCGTTTTAACAGTAAATACAATTAGAGTCATTTTAAATATAATAATCTACTATTTTTTTTTAATCAGGAAACATTTAGAATATATCTTTCACATCAACTATCATTTTTTACTATCAATTTAATTGAATTTTCAAAATAAATAAATAATTTAACTTCTTACAAAACGTATTCAGAAAAAATCTGACATTTAATGATTAATTATGTTTACCTTTTAAATAATTATTTAAGGCGTTGAATAATTTAAAACAGCATTTTTTAATTATAAATGCTTGAAAATGAAACACTCCGCAAGCCATTACAAAAAAAGTGAACCTGTAAAAAAAAATTAGTTATTAAAAATCATAATTAATGAAGAGGTCAGTTTATAATACTGAAGTTAACGGACATTTGTCAATTTTTTTGAATTTTTATAACAATTAAATTATTGTGAAAAAAAATTTTAATTAAAAAAAAATTACAAATGCAAATTTTTTTTATGAAAATTAATTTAGCAGATATATTTGATAATTTTAATAATTTGTGTAACAAATAAATTATTGCAAAAAAAAATTGATTTTTAAAATTGAAAAGTAGAAATTATAAAAAATTGAAAATGCAATTTTTTTTGAATAATTTTTTAAAACAAATTTGTTTGTTAAAGAAAATTAAAAAATTCTATACACGGAAAGAACAAAATGACACTGAATATCATCTCAGATTGTACTGAATGAAAAAAAATTTCAGATAGTAACTAGTATAATCCAGATTACAATTAATATAATCCAGATATTACCCAGTATAATCTGGATTATACTAGCTACTATCTGAAATTTTTTTTCACCTCAGATATCACTGAGTATAATCTGGGATGATATACAGTGTCATCTTGTTCTTTCCGTGTAGTGACAGCTAAATTTAATGTTATAATTTATTTGTTATAAAAATTAAAAAAAAATTATTTTCACTGAAGTTGACAGACATTAGAAATTTTTTTATAATTTTATGGCAAAAAAATTATTTTGAAAAAGATTTCACGTAAAAATAAAAAAAAAAAAAAATATTAGTGGAAATTTTAAGAAGTATTTTTTATGATAGCAGACATTAAACAATTTTTAATATTTTTTTTCACTAATTAAATTAGAGCTAAAAAAATATTTAAAAAAATTGTATCCATTGTTTTTTAAATTTTTTACATGTGAAATTAAAAAAAAAATTTTTTTTGTTACAAATTTTTCAATAATAAAAATTCTAAAAATTGTCAGATGTCTGCTAACTAGGAAAATTAATTTATCAGATATTTTATAATTTAAAAAATTTTTTTAACAAATAATTTATACCAAAAAAAATTTTGAAAAATTAATTATTATATTTTTTTGGAACAAATTTGTTTGTTAAAAAAAAAAAAATTAAAAATGGATCAAGTGACTGCAAACTTTATTTGTAGGTATTTTTTAAATTGAAATTGATTTTTTTATATGATAAAAAAAATTGACAGTTGTCAGCTAACTTCAATATGATTCTCAATGGAGATAAATTAATAAGACCATACCAGAATAATTATAACTGAGTAAAGTAAATGTAAATGAATTCAAACGAAAAAGTTCCGACATCGTTATAGAAGTATACAAGAACTTTTCTCGCGGAAGGGGTTTGACTTCTGTGAGGAGAACCCGACAAGCAAGCAATCCTCTTGTTCGTGCTCGGTGATGTATTTCATTATGTCCTCGACAGCTTTGCTGACAGTGATGCGCTTGATAGCGGCTTCACGTCGGAGCTGTTCGGTCACTTGACGTTGCTGTTGTATATTTGTGATCACCATGTCCATAACCGCTGTATCTGACAGGCCTATTTTCGGGCGTGGTAGTTACACTTAACTATTTAAACACTCAGCCGCGAGGGCTATTCACACACAAACTTGTTGCTGCCGCTGGTGATGTAGCTACTGCTATTCTGCCGTTGCTGTTACTCACTTTTTTTAGAATACTTTATAAATATATATCTATATATATTTATATATATAATAGATTTTTATGGATAATATTTGGGCGTCAATATTCTAACGACCAATGTTGCAATTTTTATATTTTTATTTTTATTTTTATTAACACTCAACTTTGTTTATTTATTCACAATTTGTTTTATTTTTTTTAACAGCTGATGTTTCAGCAAAGATTAATTTTAAAGAGCAGTTATTGTCGTAAGTCAAAGTCACAAGTGAAGACAATAATGGCGATCACTATTATTTCCGTCCGGCTTGAAGTTATTTACTGATGCTTTAATTTTTTGTAAGGCTGCCACAATTAAAAAATTAAAAACAAAAAATTTTATAACAGCAAACAGCAAACATTTGTCAAGTAAGAATTATTTATACAATATTAAATAAAATATAAAGAAATTTTTATATTAAATTTATAAATAATTAATTTTGTAATTTTCAATAATTTTTAATTTTTTTTTGAAAATTAGTTTATAATGCTGAAGTTAGCCGTCAGCTGTTAATTTTAAAAATTTTAATATCAAATCAATTACAATAAAAAAATACTTCTAAAAATTTTCATGAAAATAAATTTAGCAGATGTTTAAAAATTTTTAGAATTTTTTTTAACAAATAAATTGTTGCAAAAAAAATTGACATTTAGAAATTTAAAAAAATTAAAAATCCAATTTTTTTTTAATCATTTTTTTTAACTAAGTTTTTTGTTAAATAAAATTTAAAAATTCTCTCTAGTGACTGCTAAATTTAATGTCAAAATTTTCACTTGTAATTTTTATTAATTTTCATATATGAAATTTTTTTTATAATAATTGCATTATTATAAAATTTTTAAATAATTTTTAATGTCGGTCAATTTCAGTGTCATATAATTTTTTAAGATTTTTTCATTTTGTCAAAAAAAAGTAAAAAAAAAAAAAAAACTAAAATTTAAAACATAAATTATGCTTAAAAAAATTAAAAAAATTAAAAATTTATTTAAGAGTGAATTTTTTTTTAATGCAACATTTAAATGACATTATAGTTAGCTGTCACTTGATAATTTTTTAATTTTTTTTAACAAATAGATTTTTTCCAAAAAATTACATTTTTTAATTTTTTAAATTTCTACGTCAATTTTTTTTTTTATAACACTGAAGTTGACAGACATTAAAAATTTTTTTAGAATTTTACAGCAATTAAATTATTGTTAAAAAAAATTAATTAAAAAGTTTCACATGTGAAAATTAATAAAAATTTTGTAAGTAAAAATTTTTAGAAGCTTTTTTTTATTGTAATTTATTTGTTAAAAAAATTTCTAAAATTGACAGCTGACGGCTAACTTCAGTATGATTTTTTTTTTGCTATAATTTATTTGTTAAAAAAATTCTTAGAATGATCAAATAACAGCTAAATAAATTTTCACTACATTTAAATAATTATTTTTTTCATGTTGGTACCACAGATTATAGATGGCGACCACGTGACGCACTTCAGTCCACTAGAGCCCACTGTTAAAATAAAATTGGTTGACGGTACATGTGAGAAATAAATATAATTAATAAAAAATGGCTTTACACGTTCCAAAAGCACCGGGTTTTACCGGTATGATGAAAGAGGGTTCACGAGTAAGTTAAATAAATCAATAAATAATAATTTTTCATTTTTTTATATTTGTATTCAAAATAATTAATTTCTCCACCGGCATGCTCCAACGCCTTGTCCTACTCCATTGCCTTATATGGACAATAAATTTTCTGTAGATATTTTACTTAATTGCAATAATATTTTTAAATAATGTTTATTTTATTTTTTTTTAGTACTTCAGTGGACTCGAGGAAGCGATTTACAGAAACATCACTGCGTGCAAAGAATTCGCACAGACATTGCGCACTGCCTATGGCCCCAATGGTATGAACAAAATGGTAATTAACCATTTGGAGAAGTTGTTTGTAACCAGTGATGCTGGTACAATTATGAGAGAGTTGGATGTCGAGCATCCCGCGGCTAAGATTATGGTGATGGGCTCCCAGATGCAGGAAGCCGAGGTTGGAGATGGCACTAACTTTGTTGTTATTTTTGCTGGAGCACTTCTTGAAGGTGCTGAGGAGCTTTTGCGACTTGTAAGTATTTTATCTAAAAATATTAATTATTTTGAAATTACCAGATATTTTTCAATTTTTAAAATTCTACTACGATTTATTTTATATTTATTATTATTGTGTTTTATTTGCATAACTTTACAGTTTTATACAAGTTTCTTTTTTTTTTTTATGATATATAAATAAAAAGGTAATAATTATTAAATATTTCAAGAATTTTTTAACTAATTTAAACATTTAAAAATTTTTAAATATTATTAGTTGATTTATTTTATATTAAATTAAACAAAAAATTTTACATTTATGAATTTTATAAAAAATTATGACATGACACTGAAATTAGCAGACATTTTGCTCTATTTGAATTTTATTTAAAAAATAAATTAATTCTAAAAAATTGCACTTATCTTTTTTTACAATTTCTAAATGTGGATTTTTTTTACAATTTTTTTATTGCTAAAATTTATTTGTTATAAAATTTTAAAAAAATTATCTAATGTCTCTCAACTCATGAAAATTAAGCTAGCCAACATTTATAAATTAAAAAAAAATTTTTTGTTGAAAAAATTGTAAAAAAAAAAAAAAATTTCATTTGTAAAACATTTTAAATGCAATTTTTTTAAAAATATTTTTTAGTTCTAATTTCATAAATAAAAAAAAAAATAAAAACGTCGGCTAACTTTAATATTATTCTTAACTAATATTTTTATAAAATTTTTTTTAATTACTAATTTATTTCTAAAATAAAAAAAAAATTATTAAATGTCTTCTGATTCAGTATCATAAATATAAAACCATATTAATTAAAATTAAATATAAAAATATTGATTAATACAAATTTTTTTAGGGTATCACCACATCAGAAATAGTCCTAGGATATGAAACAGCATTGGAAGTGTCTCTGGAATTTTTAAAATCCCTCGTAGCCTACGAAATCACGGATGTTAGGAATGTCGATGAGGTTAAAAAAGGTTTGAGGGCTGCAATAATGAGTAAACAGTACGGAAACGAAGACTTCCTGGCTGAGCTGATCAGCGAGGCCTGTGTGTCTATTTTACCCGAGAAAACTACCTTCAACGTCGACAACGTTAGGGTTTGCAAGATTCTGGGTGCTGGTTTGCACACGTCGCGTGTTATTCAGGGTATGGTGTTCAAGAGACAAGTCGAAGGCGATGTCTCCAAACAGCTTAACGCTAAGATAGCTGTTTACACTTGCCCTGTTGACATTACTCCCACCGAAACTAAGGGTACTGTCTTAATCAAGAGCGCTGCCGAGCTTGTTAACTTCTCACGGGGCGAGGAGTCGCTTCTCGAGTCACAAATTAAAGCTATCGTTGACACCGGTGCTAAAGTTATTGTTTCTGGTGGAAAAATTGGTGACATGGCTCTTCATTTTCTTAATAAGTACAACATTATGGTTGTACGCATTCCAAGTAAATTTGACATCAGGCGTCTTTGCAAAGCTGTTAATGCTACTGCTTTGTCTAAACTGGTAATTTTTTATTTTATTTTACAGTCAATTTATTTATTTATTTATTCTATTTTATTTTATTTTATTTTATTTTATTTTATTTTATTTTACTTCTGGTAAAATAACTTCTGGTTTAATAATATATACACCAAGTTAAACAATCATTAATTAAAGTTAATTAAAGTTAAACAATCAATTAGCTAATGCAATGTACAAAGTATAAAGTTTTCCTTTGACTAATTATACCAATAATTTGCAATGTAATATAATATCTTAATTTATAATTCAATAGATCTAAACTACTTCCCAAAATTATTATAGAAAATTTAATTTTTTGATAAAAAGAATGATAATTATTTACAAGTGGGGTCAATCTATGTTGGGTCATGTTAAATTTTTTTTTTTTTTTTGATCAAATTGATCAAATTTTTTTTTAAATTGCTCGTTTTTTTATGAACTTTTTTTCAAAAAAAAGATAAAAAAAAAATCTTGTCCAAAAACATGAAAGACAATTTTTTTTCCAACTTTTAAATGCAAAAAAACTATCGAGATCTTCATTTGATTCTTTCGCGAAATTTTTTATCATAAATATGCCGTAAAGATAAGCAAAATAAAATACGTTAATTTTTCACCTAGTTATAGCTCAAAATGGGGTTGACCCCACTTGTAAATAATAACCAAAAGAATTTTAAATGAATTATTAATATTTATTTTTAAAAATTATTTAATAGACTCCACCAACTCAAGAAGAACTTGGATTCGCTGACTCAGTATACACTGATGAATTAGGAGATACCGAGGTTGTAGTATTCAAATTAGACAACAAGGAGAGTAGAATTAGTACGATAGTCGTACGAGGCTCCACAGAGAATCACATGGACGATATTGAGCGTTGTATTGACGACGGTGTTAATACATTCAAAGGAATAACTAGGGACGGTAAATTCATAGCAGGAGCTGGAGCTGCGGAAATTGAACTTGCTGCTCACGTTGCCACTTATGCGGACACCCTTCCTGGTTTGAATCAATATGCTGTCAGGAAATTTGCTAATGCGCTTGAAATCTTCCCCAAAACTCTTGCTGAAAACACCGGTACTCGCGCTTCTGAATTATTGTCCAAGCTGTATGCAGCTCACAAGGAAGGAAAGAAGTTCCATGGTTATGATATTGAGGTACTTATTTATCTAACAATTTTTTTTTTTTTTTTTTTTTTTTTTAAAAAAGATATATAATTATTTATATGTTTATTTTTTAACAGGGAGCTGGAGTAGCATTAGTAGACGCCGTCGAAGCTGGAATCTTGGACTCATACAGAACAAAAGAGTGGGCTTTGAAATATGCGGTTAATGCTGCCTGTACTATCCTGAAGGTCGATCAAATAATAATGGCCAAGCGCGCCGGTGGACCTAAAATGCCACCTCAAGGAGGCGGACACAATAGCGACGATGAATAAAAACATTGAGACTGTTGGCGACAATAAACTTATTGTTTTTATATCTTGTCCATTTAATTACACTAAATTAAATACATTACATAAAAAAATTTTTTTTTTTTTAATTATTTTTTTAAGGTCGCCTTGTAATTACAAGGTCATTGATGACAGCGAATCTAATTTTTTTTTTTTTTTTTATAAAAACATAACGCTTTGCACTTTTTTACTCATCCAATCACGCAATTTTTTGTCATGTAATTATTTAATAAGAGATAAGATTTAATGTTTTAATAAAAATTGTAATTTTCAGAAAGTTTACTTTAATTGTCAATCTAAAGTTTAGAATAAGTCAAAGATGAAGAATGTGGAAAATAAATCTTAGTTTGTCAAATCGGACCTCTGCAAGCAAATACATATATTCATAAAGTTTATGAATATATTCATATTTATTTCGGCGAAAGCTGCAAATTAAATTACAGACCTTAAAAAAAATATTAAAAAATTATAATAAAATCCAATATCGCCCACTTGAGTGAAATATAACAACAAAAACTCGATATTTGTCTTTTCACTTGTTTTTTTTTGTTATTTTTTGACTAAATTTTATCTTATGAGTAAAGCGGGCTAGTTTTTTTTTTTTTTTTTTTTTTTTTTTATTGTCCAAGGGTCTAGAATTTTATAAAATATATTATTTGCGTTCTTATCCATGGTTTATAATATATTAAATCGGTTCTTTGGCTGCCCAATTTTAAAACACAGTAACGGCAAAATTTTTATACCTGATTTTTTATAACACTAAAGTTGATAGATTAAAAATTTTTTTAGAATTTTTTTAAACAAATAAATTGTGGAAAAAAAAAATGGACATTTAGAAATTTTAGAAAATTAAAAATTCAATTTTTTTTTTTAATTATTTTTTGGAACTAATTTTTTTGTAAAATAAAATTTAAAAATTCTCTAATGACTGCTAACTTTAATGAGATGTTTATGTCCAGAGGGTTGAAATTTTAGAGTGCAGATCTAGATATTTCTCGGGTTGACTGGTAAAGTCTCCCATAAGTCAGACTATATAAATACCAGCTTCATATGAGCCGCGTAATTTAGTATTGAATCAGAGTTAAGCGCGTATACTACGCAATTTAAGTTCAACTACACTTGTTTTAAGTAAATATATAACAAAAACAATTATTAATAGTCATAAATTATACCTGTAACTTTGCGTGATAATTTATATTAATAGTACAAATTATAATAGTGAATCACTGACTGTCAATTAAATTAACACCGTCTAAAACAGATTAAAAAATGCCTGCAATTGGAATTGATTTAGGAACTACATATAGTTGGTAAGATATTTATTTTAATTATTTAAATATATTTTATTAATATACTTTTCTTTAATTTTTTTATTGTCAGTGTCTGAAAATTTATGAAAATAATTTTTATAAATTATACTGATTATTATGATACATAACATTAAAGTTAGCTGTCACTTGACAACTTTTTAATTTTCTTTAACAAAAAAATTTGTTTTAAAAAATTGCATTCGTAATTTTTAAAAATTTTTAAGTCAATTTTGTTTTGCCATAATTTATTTGTTACAAAAATTCTCAAAATTATCAATTATCAGCTAAATTAATTTTCATTTCAACAAAAAAATTTGTTTTAAAAAATTTTTTTTTAAAAATTGCATTTTAAATTTATTAAAATTTCTACAAGTCCATTTTTTTAATAATTTTTTTTTGCTATAATTTATTTGTTAAAGAAAATTAAAAAAATTTTTTATAACTAATCAATTAATGAAAATTAAGTTAGCCGACACTCAAAAATTTTTGATATTTTTTTATTAATTAAAAAACTATTTTTTAAAAATCCCACGTATAATTTTTAAAATTTTCTACTTGTGAAAATTTTAATTTTAACTTTTTAAAAATTATTTTTCAACAAAATAAATCATAAAAATTTTTAAATGTCGGCTAATTTAATTTTCACAATCAAATATCATAAAAAAAAAATATTAAAAAAAATCCGTAATTTTACTATTTTTCATTGTAATTTAATTGTTATAAAAATCTAAAAAATTGAAAAAAGTTCTCCAAAATCCATAAAAATTTAGCCGACTTCTAAAAATTTTAAGAATTTTTTTTTTATTGGAAAAATAAAAATAATTTAAAATAAATTGCGTTTTAAGATTAAAAATAATTTTTAGTACATAAAATTTTTCTAAAAACTTTTCTTTAGAAATTTAAATTCCTAAAAACAATAATTAATAGAATGAAATATTTTTATAAATAAAATTCTATTTAAAATGAATAATTATCAAATAAGATAGAGATTTAAAATAATCCACTTGGATATCAATAATAAATTATTAATAAAATATTTAGCGTGGGCGTTTGGCAGCATGGAAAAGTTGAGATCATCGCGAACGACCAAGGAAATAAAACAACACCGAGTTACGTAGCATTTACGGACAGTGAGCGTTTGATAGGCGATGCAGCGAAGAACCAGATAGCCATGAATCCCACGAACACAGTTTTCGACGCAAAACGATTGATAGGCCGTCGCTTCGACGATCCGAAGATACAAAATGACATAAAGCACTGGCCATTTAAAGTGATCAAGGAGCTTGGCAAGCCAAAAATCCAGGTTGAGTTCAAGGGCGAGCGAAAGGTCTTCAGCCCCGAAGAAATAAGCTCGATGGTGCTGACGAAGATGAAGGAAACAGCAGAGGCGTATTTGGGACAGAAGATCCAAGACGCGGTAGTCACAGTCCCAGCGTACTTCAACGACTCCCAGCGTCAAGCGACGAAGGACGCGGGAGCAATCGCCGGGCTGAATGTTCTGCGAATCATCAACGAGCCTACTGCAGCAGCCCTGGCTTACGGCTTGGACAAGAACCTCAGGGGAGAAAAAAACGTCCTTATTTTCGACCTGGGCGGTGGAACATTCGACGTGTCCATTTTGTCAATCGACCAGGGTTCACTGTTCGAGGTAAAGTCCACCGCTGGAGACACTCACCTGGGCGGAGAAGACTTTGACTCGCGCTTAGTTCGTCACCTGGCTCAGGAATTTCAGAGGAAGTTCAAGAAAGATCTTACGGGGAATCCCCGAGCTTTGCGGCGGCTCAGAACCGCGGCGGAACGCGCTAAGCGCACTTTGTCGTCCAGTACTGAAGCTTCCATAGAAATAGACGCGCTCTACGAAGGCGTGGACTTTTATACCAGAGTTTCCAGAGCCAGGTTCGAGGAACTGTGCTCTGATTTGTTCCGCAGCACCCTGGAGCCCGTGGAGAAGGCTTTGAATGACGCTAAAATGGAAAAGAAGGCAGTTGATGAGATAGTTCTTGTTGGAGGATCCACAAGGATTCCAAAAATTCAAACCATCCTCCAGAATTTCTTCAACGGCAAGCAGCTTAATCTCTCGATCAATCCCGACGAGGCAGTGGCCTACGGAGCCGCGGTCCAGGCGGCAATTTTGATTGGAGATGGCGACAAAAATTCTGGGCTTCAGGATGTTCTTCTGGTTGACGTAGCGCCTTTGTCGCTGGGTATCGAGACTGCTGGCGGTGTGATGACGAAGTTGGTTGAAAGGAACTCCAGAATCCCTTGCAAGCAAACTCAGATGTTCACCACCTACTCAGACAACCAGCCGGCCGTCACTGTCCAGGTGTACGAAGGCGAACGAGCCATGACTCAGAATAACAATCTTCTGGGTACTTTTGAACTGACCGGGATTGCTCCCGCTCCTCGCGGGGTTCCCAAGATAGAAGTCACTTTTGATATTGATGCAAATGGCATCCTGCATGTCACTGCCAAAGACACTGCCAGTGGTCGCAGTCGTGATGTCGTTATTAGGAACGACAAAGGCAAACTCAGTCGCGCGGAAATTGACAAGATGCTCGCTGATGCTGAAAAATATAAAAATGACGATGATAGACAGAGAGAGAAAGCTGCTGTTAGAAACAAGCTGGAAAGCTATGTTTACTCCGTTAAGCAGAGTGTTCAAGAACAAGGACACAGGCTGAATAATGATGACAAAAATAAAGTTGTTAGTCTTTGTGATGAAGCTGTTCAATGGTTGGACAGCAATACTCTTGCGGATAAAGATGAGTATCAGCATAAGTTTGAGACGCTTCAGGCTCAATGCTCGCCGATTATGGTTAAGCTTCACCAGTCTCAAGAACAAGCTCAAGGTCACAATGATGGTCCTACCATTGAAGAAGTTGATTAAATTGATTTTGTATTTTTATTACTTGTTCTTGCTTATTTATGATTATTTATTAACAGTTATGTTGTACTGAAATTTTAAATAATAAATAAATTATAAAAACTAGCAATATGTGACCTCTGAACTATAAATAAATGAAATTTTGCTTTATTAAATAATGACTCTTGTTAAATTGCTCTGTACTTTTTTAACTATGGAAGTTTTTAAAGATGTAAGCTCATCCCGATGTTACACTCGTCAAGAGCTTTCATTTGAGTACCCACATCAATTTTTTATATATTTTATATATTTATATATATATATATATATATATATATATATATATATATATATATATATATATATTATGTATATAATATATGTATATTTGAAAAATATATCAAAAATGCATGTGGGTACTCAAATGAAAAGTCTCGATGAGTGTAATGTCGGAATGAGCTTATATCTTTGAAAATGTCAATAGTTCACGAGATACAAGATGTCCGAAGATCATTTGTTAATTATTGATATTTTTAAAGATATAAGCTCATCCTGATGTTATATTCATCAAGAGCATTTATTTGAGTACCCACATGCATTTTGATATATTTTTCATATATTCATATATATATATATAATATATATAAATATATAAAATATATGAAAAATTGATGTGGGTACTCAAATGAAAACTATCGATGAGTGTAATATCGGAATGAGCTTATATCTTTAAAAATGTCAATATTTCAAAAAATAAAAGGTTTTTCCTTATTTATGTATCTAGAGATAGTGCATTTTCGAATGCAGCCTAAATACTTATCATAATAAATTGACTATCCTGGACAGAAAATTTTTCTAATTCTCTTAATAATATAGATTATTTTTAAGCTTTAGTTAAAATTACAGATAAAAAAAAATTTGAGATATTTGAAAGAAATATTAACGTACCTTCAATGTAAAATAATTTATTATAAATTTTAAAAGATTAATATTTTTAATAATAATATAAAAATTAGTACTTAGATTATTGAATAGATTTTTGTGGTGGTTCTTCCAGATCGTACATCTTAAGCAGTAAAGTTGATATTGTGTACCTCAACAAATGAAATTTAGAAAGACTTAGTTCAAATAAATATTTTTTACCATTACTCAGTGTCCATTCCATTAAAATTGTCGGTTCCATAACGCGTGACAAGACACTAGAAAGGTAAATTATTATTAAATAAACTAATCAGTCTCTTATTTTATTAAAATATTTACCTAGTAGATATTGTTATATCTATCCTCCAACGACATGATTTTATTGTGGGGTAGAATTTAATTTTTTCCGATAAATTGGTAATTAACGATGGTCGTTTTTGCCCGTAAAGTACTGCACATAAATCTTCAATACATTCATTCTCCATACTGAAAATAAAAATTTTTATTATTCTAGTTTTTTTTTAATAAATAATAAAAAATAAAAAAATTATTTAATGACATCACTTTAATTCTTGTAAGCATTTTTTAAAATCATCGACTTTAATCATCGAATCAGGATATCTTAAATGAGTCCTAATGATTTTTAAGACAACCGAGTACCACTCATCGACATTTTCCTGAGATAGATTGTATTTTTCTGAAATACGGTCCAGGATTCCATCTTCAATATATTCTTGTTCTATTGATTTGACAGCTACTGTAAAATTAAATAGATAATAATTCATTTAAAAAATTTTTTTAACAAATAAATTATGGCAAAAAAATTAAAACAAAAAATTGATATTTAAAAAATTAAAAAAGTAAAAAATGCAATTTTTCGGAGCAAATTTATTTATTCAAAAAAATGATAATAGTGACAGTTAATTTTAATGTCATTAAATTAGCCGAGGTTCAAAAATCTTTAATTTTTTTGTGCAATCAAATTATAAATGAATGAATACTTTAAAAAATTTGCACAGATAATTTGTTTAATTTTTTGTGAAATTTTTTTTTTTTATTTTCTTGTAATCATTAAAAAAAAAAATATTTTTTTTTAATTTTAAGCTGTCGGCCAATTTAAATGACATTAAAATTAGCTGTCACTATTATAATTTTTTTATTTTTTTTAACAAATCAAATTTTGCTCCGAAAAATTGTTTCTAAAAAATTGCAATTTTTACTTTTTGAATTTTTTAAATGTCAATTTTTTGTTCTCATTCTTTTTGCCATAATTTATTTGTTAAAAATTTTTTTTTAATTAATTATTATCTGCTAAATTGAATGTCATTAAAGTTAGCTGTCACTTGACAATATTTCAATTTTCCTTAACAAAAAAATTTGTTCTAAAAAAAGATTTTTAGAAAATTGCATTTTTAATTTATTAAAATTTCTACAAGTCCATTTTTTTAATAATTTTTTTTTGCTATAATTTATTTGTTACAGAAAATTTTAAAAAATTGTGAAGTGACAGCTAATTTTAACGTCATGCTAAATTGAATTTTAATTTTTTTTTAACAAATAGATTTTTTCTAAAAAATTATTTTGACAAAATTGCATTTTTTATTTTTAAAAATTTCTACATATCAATTTAAAAAAAAATTTATTTTTGCCATAATTTATTTGTAAAAAAAAATTATAAAATAATCAAATATCTGTTAAATTAATTTTCATCGAATTTAATTTTTATAAAATATACTTACACTGTATCAGCGGACGTAAAATAGTTTTTTTCAATTCAGTAATATATTTTGTTTTATTGCTCAATGAATGTGTCAATTGTGTCAAAGCAACAGACATTTTAATAATTAATTTTCTAATTATTTATCATAAATAAATATAAATTATAACCTCAAAATTGGAATGTACTACCACTAAATGTCATTTAATTAATGTTTATTATTGTTATTTATTGTAAATACTAGCTTACCGACAGAAGATAACAAAGTGACCAAGGTAACAACTTCTTGTAGAAATTTTTTTATAAATGACTATAGTTTCCGTTTTAAAGCCACATCACACAAGTAAATTGAAACGTTACGGATTTTTATATATAAAAACAAAATTACTGTCAAAAAAATAATTTCAATGAAAAAAATAATTATTTATAGTACCAAAAAATAAAAAAGTAAGTTTTTTTTCCAATTAAAATAATTTTACTTACTAATTTAATTGTTTTTCAGAGTAACAGCTTTCAGGTTATCAAGATTTATAAATTTTTATTATTATTGTTGTTATAATAATCATTTAGATATTTATATAATTTATTAGTTATATATAATTGTAATTCAGACAAAATTAGTTTAGCAGTGAAGAAAGTAATTGAATTTATTTCTATAAACGTTTTATATTTAAAAACGAGTAATTGATTGGCAAATTCAATTATCAGTGATAACAATGACAGTTGGATGAATGGAGTAAATAATAATAATAATTGAAATAATAATAATAAATGTAAATATTGAAGTAATATATGATCAATATATATTTAAATGCAAGGTAATACTATTAAGCCCCACTGGTGTAATATCCAATTAGGAATTGTGAAAAAAAGAAAAAAATGTAGACCAGTATGTGGAATTTGTTTCTAGTTTCAATAGAAACCAAAAAAATTAGCTAGCACTGCCACTATTTTGTTTTCAATAACGTTTTTTAGTTTAATTGTTTTTAGTTTAGTTTTAGAGATGAGTTTGAAAAATTTTATTAAGATACTTATTTTTTTTGTTGTTCTCCAGCTAACGATGTCTGATAACGATAATAAGCCTCCGGATTTACCGGATAGTAACAAAGAAGACGATAGGAGCTCTGGTGATCTTAATTTGGGGGATAAGTGTAAAAATCCTCCCCCGCTGATAGATTACAAAAATATTATGTTGAAAAATAAGTCGGATCTAAAAAAGAAAGAAGAAGTTGTTCAGGTATTTTTTTTTTTTTAAAGAAATTAAATAAAATTGAAGTTTTAGAAAAATTTTTATTTTATTTGATAATAATTTATTATAAAAATTAAGTTAGCTGACATCTGAAAATTAAAAAAATTTTTTTTATTAAAAAGATTACTATTTCAAAAATTTTTAAAAAATTTTAATTTGTAAAAAACTTAAAAAACTGTAAGTGCAATTTTTAAAAAATATTTTTTTGTTCTAATTTAATAAATGAAATAAAAATAAAAAAAATTTTTAATTTTTAAAAGTAAAAAAATTTTTTTATTTTTAAAAATTAAAAAAACAAAAATTTTAAAAAATTAAAAAATTAAAAATATCAGCTAACTTAATTTTCATTAATTTATTAATGTTTAAAAATATAATTTTTATTATTAAATTGAACGATTTTTAATTTTACAAAAAAAAAAATAATTTTTTTCCTAGGAATATGCTGAAAAATTAACAAAAATAAAATCAAAAGTAAAATCCCGTCGAAGTGCTGACACAAATTGGCCATCAGTAAATGAAACAATGTCGCCTTCAAAATTCGAGCTCAGTGGTACCAAGACACCCTCTTCAAAGAGTCACCTGTTGCAGCAAAAATTAGAAGAGAACAGAAAAATATTTGAGCAACGAAATAAAGACTTAATCGAAAGCAAGCGCGCGGATGAAGTAAAGCTCGAAGAAATCCGCCAACAATTGAACAGCGAGCCGATAGTCAACGAGGACAGTAATCTTAAGTACCTAATCGATGATAAAGACAAAAAAATCTTTGATTTGAGTAATAAAATAATGGAGCTTGAGTCTCTTATTGTTGATCTTAAAGACAATTTGAACAACAAAGATTCTGTCATTGAGTCCAAGACCAAAGCGATCACTTTGGTGTCTGACAACCTGTCGCTGAAGAGCAAAGAGACTTTGGATCAACTTGCTGATACTAAGGACGAGATGCGAAATATGCAGGAGAATTTTATCCAGCTTGAGAGTAGTTTTAAAATAAAAATCGACAGCTTGATCACGGATGTTGAGGAGAGAGACAAAAAAATTAGTGAGCTCGAAGAAGAAATTCATAAACCTCAGGAGAGTGTCAGTACTGAAACGGATGAAACTTTAGAGAGTAATCAAGAGGTAGATAATCTTAAAAAAGAACTCGAGGAATTGAATAAAAGTATGATTAAAATGAAAGCGCAGAATAAAAGCAAGTTGAAAAATTTACAAAAGAGGTTGGATAGTTACCAAAAGGTAGAAATTTTTATTTTTTATTTCATAATTAATTTTTATGATACTGAAATTAGCAAACATCTGACAATTCTTGGAATTTTTATAGCCACTCAATTATTGTAAAAAATAAATTTTGAAGAATTTGCATTCAAGGTAAAAGTCCCAGTTATTGACACTGGCTTAGTTACTGACACTTGCAATTTTATTTAAAAAAAAAATTAACTCTAATAAATTAATAAATACTAGCAACCTTGCAGTCACTATGTGACTGCCGTGACTTGTGATCTATAAATAAATAAAATTTTGCTTTATTAAATAATGACTTTGGTTAAATTGCTCTGTATTTTTTTAACGATGGACGTTTTTAAAGATATAAGCTCATCCCGATGTTACACTCATCAAGACCTTTCATTTGAGTACCCACATCAATTTTTCATATATTTTATATATTTATATTTATCATATATATGTATATATGAAAAATATATCAAAAATGCATGTGGGTACTCAAATGAAAGGTCTCGATGAGTGTAATGTCGGAATGAGCTTATATCTTTAAAAATGTCAATAGTTCACGAAATACAAGGTCATTTGTTAATTATTGATATTTTTAAAGATATAAGCTCATCCTGATGTTACACTCATCAAGAGCTTTCATTTGAGTACCCACATCAATTTTTCATATATTTTATATATTTATATGTATATCATATATATGTATATATGAAAAATATATCAAAAATGCATGTGCGTACTCAAATGAAAACTCTCGATGAGTGTAATGTCGGGGTGAGCTTATATCTTCAAAAATGTTATTTTACGTCATAATTTTTACAAACTTCTATAAATGGAATTTTTTTCATTATAATTTAATTGGTATGAAAATTTTAAAAATTGTTTAATATTTGTTAAATTCAGAATCATTAATTTTTTTCTATATTCAGTGAATTTTATTGTGTTATTTTTTAGTCTGCGGATCCAAACGACCAAGTGGTAAATTTGATCAACCAAGTTTCAATTTTAGAAGAAGAAAAAGGTAATCTGCAGCTGAGTCTTGTAGACTTTGATGACATTAAAGGTAGGAATCATCAGCTAAATTAAAAAAAACCAAAAAAAAATAACCAGTTAATTGTCGCGATTGGTGATGGGTTAACATGCGATTTATTTGTATTTAGTTGTTTTGTTTTTGTTGACCTTGTGTTAGATTATTGAATATTGTGATACCTACTTTAAATGTTGTCAAAGATTACAAGCCTGCAGTGTGTAAGGCATTTATGAGATTATTACTTTTTGTCTAGCAACCAATCAAGAGTTGCAGACACGAATAAATGAATTGAGTGAGGAATCTGATAAACAGAAACTACTAATTCAAGAGCACGTTGATACGATATCGCTTTTGGAAAGTCAAAAGTCAGACCTTGCTCAAGGTGAATATTTTTAATATTTATTATGCAAGCTTTTGTAGGTTATCCTTTTCAGTGACAGTAGTCGCGACGACGATTACTGTGTTTTTAAATACTACTAACAAGACCCTTGTATGCTTCCCTAGGCGCCTCTTTTCTTCTTTACTTTTTTTTTTTTAATTAATTTAAAACTACCAACCTTGCAGTCACTAAGTGACTACCGTGACTTATGAACCATAAATAAATAAAATTTTACTTTATTCAATAATGACTTTTGTTAAATTACACTGTACTTTTTTAATTATTGATGTTTTTGAAGATATAAGCTCATCTCGATATTACACTCATCAAGAGCTTTCATTTGAGTACCCACATGCATTTTTTATATATTTTTAATATATACATATATATATAATATATATAAATACATGAAAAATTGATGTGGGTACTCAAATGAAAAGTCTCGATGAATGAAATGTCGGGGTGAGCTTATATCGTTAAAAATATCATCCGGAGACAAAATACACCGTCATTTCTTAATTATTAACATTTTTTAAGATATAAGCTCATCTTGATGTTATACTCATCAAGAGCTTTTATTTGAGTACCCACATGCATTTTCATATATTTTTCATATATACATATATATATATATATATATATATATATATAAATATATGAAAAATTGATGTGGGTACTCAAATGAAAGCTCTTGATGAGTGTAACATCGGGATGAGCTTATATCTTTAAAAATGTCAATAGCTCAGACGATACAATGTAATTTCTTAATTATGTATCTAGAAATAGAGCATTTTCGAATGCAACCTAAATACTTATCATAATAAATTAACTACCGGTGAGAATAATATGAAATTTCGAAAAGGCACAACTCCAAGTCAAGACTTTTCCAACGTTACCAAATTCAACCATAAAAATCCATTTTATCATATTAATATTATGTAAAAATTTTGCTTATTCTCTTAATGATATAGATGATTTTTTTTTTATAGAATTAGAAGAAGTTAAACAAGAATCGCTGAAATTAAAGTCCGAAAATTCCGAATGCGAAAATTTACGAGTTACCGCAGAATTGAAAGTCGTCGATTTAGAAGAACAATTAGAATTACTTCACAAACAAAGTAGCAAGACTGATGAAACAGATTTTGTTGACCACGAGATGTTGGAAAAATTGAACGACCTGCAAGATAAATTTAATTTAGCGATGCAGGAAAAAGTCTTGTTGGAAGAAAAATTAACTAACTTTACAAGTACGTCGAGTGGTGAAGACCAAGAAGTTGCTTTGATGTCTCTTAAAACAGAGATTGTTAATTTAAAGCAATTGAATGAAGAACAGCGTGTGTTTATTGATGAAATTCAGTTGCATTTGTCCGACAACCAAATGGAGTTGGCGGAGAAAAATAAAATGCTTCATCATTATGAAGGATTGATCGACAACTGTACAAAAATTCAGGGTAAGTTGACTGACTTGTTGACCAAAATTGACGCCGGTGATATTTCTTCCCTGGAAGAAAGGTTGGATAACCATGACTCGATTGTTTCGAAGCTTGAAAAGCAGGTCCAAGAGAAAAATAAAATTATCGAGGAGTTGAAAGCGCAGGTGGAGAGTTTGAACAGTGAGAAAGAAAATATTGTCGGTAAATTAAATCTTAAGTATGATGAAGATGTAAATATGCTGACAAAGTTGATGAGTGGGCTGAACAGCGAGCTTGAAGATACGAAAAATCAGTCTGACTTGGATAAGTCCAGGATTGAAAGTCTTGAAGAAAATTTGAGATTAAGACAGCTGGAAATTGAAGAGGGAAAAAAATTAATCGAGGAATTGAATTTAAAAATTGAGGAAAAGTCGGAGGAATGCATGAAGTTGCTGAGAGAGGGAAGTGATGACAAGGTTGAGAAGATCGATAATTTAACGAATAAAATTCTGGATAAGGAGCAGGTGATTGAGATTTTTTTGAAGGAAAAAGAAATGCTTGAGGGAAAAATTCACGAGGAAACTGTTAAAAATAATGAGCAAATGTGGGTGATTGAAGATTTGAATAATCAAATTTACAAGTTGAAGGCCGAGATGGGGGAGAAAGAAGCTAATTTAATGTCAATGTTAAATGAAAAAGAAACCCTTGAGAGTAAATGGAGGCACGAAGTAAGCGAAAATCAAGGCAAATTAGAGAGATTAAATGAGTTAGCAGAAGAAATAGATAGTTTGAACAGCAAACTTATCGACGTTGAAGCCAAATTCAATGAAATATTTAACGAAAAAATGATGTTGGAGAATAAAATAAAGGATAGTGAAGATAAATTGCGGGTAATTACCGACTTAGAGCGAGAAATTGACATGTTGAAAAATGACTTGAGCTCTAATGACAATTTAATAGATTCGCTTACTCGCGAGAAAGAAGCTTTGGAAGCTCAAGTGACAGTCGTTGAAGATTTGAACAGTGAATTAGTGGCTCTTAAGACCAAGCTGGCGGACAAGGATAGCGAGATCGTTGAACTGAGCCGAGAAAAAGAAATCCTGAGAGAAGAATTGCAGGTCAAGGAGAACGAGTTGAGGGCTATCGATGACTTGCACAGAGAGCTGGAGACTGTTAAGAGTAAGTTAGCGGAAAAAGACGAGATGATCGAGTCTATTTTGAAGGACAAGGAGATTCTGGAGGACCAGCTGGGGCAAAGTGAAGGCAAGTTGAAAGTTTTCAATGACGCGACTCATGAGTTGGAAATTATGAGACACAGGGTTAAAGAGAGCGAGGAGATTATCGAGTCGATGTCCAGGGAAAAGGGAATGCTGGAAGAAATGCTGAGCGAGAAGGACGAAAGAATTCGGTCGTTTGATCAGATGTCGCAGGAGATGGAGATGATGAAGAACCAGATGATGGCTGATAAGGAAGTGATTGAGTCGATTTATGCTGATAAGGCTGTTCTGGAAGATAGGATCAAGGAAGAAATGAACGAGAACCAGAGTCTGCTGATTAAAGTTCGGGAATTGTTGGCGCAGATTGAGGAATTGAAGAGAGAATTGACTGGAAGAGAGGCTGAGTTTGAAGAAAACTTTAGAATTGTTGATGATGTTAAAATGCAGCTGAGAAATCAATCGGAGTTCTCGGAGAATTTGAAGGTCCAGATTGATTCTTCTAATCGGATGATTGAGCAGATTAAAATCACGCATGTTGATGAGATTAATGCGTTGAGGAACCAGTTGGATTTTACTGGTCAAAATTTGGAGGTAAGATTGAAAGAAATCGAGGATTTGAAAGCAGCTTTGAGTGATAGAGAGAAATTAATTGGGAATAATTTAACGGAGGAGGTCAAGATTGAATTGGAGGGTAGAATTTTAGAATTAGAACGTCAGCTTGAAGATGCGAATAACAATAGCTCGAGCCAGCTCCAGAAAATGAAAATCATTGCGGCGAATTTGAAGAAGAAATCTATACAGTGTCAGGAATTTGAGATGAAGTTAAGTGAGTATGATGAAAAGTGGGAGAGTGAAGCTAAAGAAAAAGATCTGGTGAATGAAAAGTTGGTCAAGCTTGAAGCAGAATTAGTTGAGAAGAACAAGCAGACTGAGGAATTGGATGGAATGCTGAAGAACAGTGCGGAAGAGCTTGAAGCTTTGAGAGCTGAGCATGAAAATTTGAGGCTTGAGCTTGTGAGAGTGGAGACGTTGCTGCAGGAAAATGTTCGGGAGCTGACGGCGGCTAAGGAAGAACACGAGAGACTTAGGGAAGAAATGAAGGAACGGGTGGAAGAGTTGGAAGTGGTTAGAGCAGAGAGTTTCAGGGGCAGAGAAGAAATAGACAACGAGCTTGAAGAGACCAGGGAGAAGGCTCGGGAGCTCGGGGTCAGGATGCAGGTCATGGAGGGTGAGTATTTAGAGCATTTGAATACTATCCAGATGCTGAGGACCGAAAATGGGATGCTGATGTCCAAACACGCACAATGGAACGAGAAGTTGGAGAATACAGAAATTGATTTTGAGAAGAAGGTTAGAGAGTTGGAAGAGGTTAAGGGAAAGCTTCAAGAAGAGTGTGAGAGGAAGAATGAATTGTTGAGGGATAATGAGGGGAAGTTGGAAGAGATGGATCGGGTTGTTAAAGAACTCGAGGAGAAAAATAGGAATTTGCAGGAACAGATTGCTGTTGTTGAGGAATTTAAGAGTAAAAATAGTAAATTAGAAGAAGAAATTGCACTTGTTGAAGAGCTTAAGATGCAAAATAAAGATTTGGAAGAACAAATTGCAGTAGTTGAAGAACTTAAGAGTAAAAACAATAAATTAGAAGAAGAAATTGCTCTAGTTGAAGATCTTCAGAGTAAAAATAAGAAATTAGAAGAACAAATTGCAGAAATTGAAGATCTTAAAATTAAAAATAGTAAATTAAAAGAAGAAATTTTAATTGTGACAGAGATTAAAGCACGGAATAAGGATCTAGAAGAACAAATTGAGGTGATGAGTCGAGAAAGGTTGTCAATGATAGCTAAACTTGATTCTATGGCGGCTGTGCAAGAACCAGAAGTCGTTAAAGAAGAAATAGTACAGAATTTAGAACAGGCTGAAGAACCTGACGTAAAACTTGGCGATGAAGAAGAATGGGGGTGGAACGCGCAAGAAGCGGAGATACCTGGTGTGCAAATCACGCCTTTTTGCACCCAAGAAACTCAGATGCAAGCTAAAATAGCTGAGCTGCAGGACACAATAAAAGATCTGGAGGATGAAAAATCTCGACTGAGCAACGAGTTCAAGGCGATGCAGATTAAAAATGCGAAGTTGATAAAGAAAGTCAAGGAGTTTAAGATCCACAATGACAATTTGTCCCAGCAATTGAAGCTTCAGATGAATTCTAATAAATTTAGCGACCTGGATTCGGCGATTGAGGAGGAGCTGAAGAGCCAAGTGACCCAGCTGGAGCAAAATTTGAGTAAAGCTAAGAGTGAGTGCGAGAAAATTGCTGGGGAAAGGGATAATTTGTTGAAGCGCATTGACGTTCTTACGGCGGCTAATGAAAGCTTTTTGGAGACGAAGGAAAGACAAGATCGGGATATTGAGGTGATGGTGATTAGAAACAAAGAACTGAGTAATAAGATTCAGCTGTTGGAGTCGAGAGCTCTGGTAAGTGGGGAGAAAATCGATGATTCGCATGAGCACGGTGGGGAGTGTGAAAAGTGTAAGGAGAAAATAAATGAGCAGCAAGAAAATTTAGAGCTGCTGTCTAATGAAAATGAGGAGCTAAGGCGGCTTATTGAGCGCGAGAAAATGGAGTTGAGTATTCAGAAAAAGGAAATTGAAGAGTCGAGAAATTTAGCGGAGGGTATGAAGGTTAATTTTTATGACATGTTGGAAAAGTCTTTTACTAAAGAGAAAAGTTGCTTGGACAATTTAAGCGAGGTGACGGAGATCAAGGAGAATGTTGAAGAAAATTTGGAGAGTACTTTGAAAGAAGAAAGGTTTAAGGTACAGCAATTGGAGGGGAGAATCAAGGCGGACGGAGAGCTGATAAGTAAATTAAATTCCCAAGTTGAAGGTTTGAATTCCGAAGTGGCCGTCAAAGAAACCTTAGTAAGTGAAGCGAGGGGACAATTCAAGCAAGTTGAAGCTGCTCTCAAGGCTCAAGTTGAGCTGAAAGATCAACTCGAGTTCGAGCGTGATAATCTTTTGCATTCTATTCAGGAATTAAATGAAAGAATTTATCAAAGCGATTCCAAGTTGCAAAGAGCGATGGAGGAACTTGCAGAGCGTGATGGTAATATTTTACAAATTGAAAACAATATTGGGGAATCGCAGAGACAGTTGGAGGCGGCAAATGAAGAAAGAGACCGACTTAAAGTTAATTGTGATCAATTGGCCGATGAGATCAGATTAAAGACCGAAGAAATAGAAGCTCTGAAGGTAAAAGCTGGAGAGTTTGAAGAATTCAAAGTAGAACATGAAAAGCACTTGCAGATTTGTGAGAACGCGCAAATCAAGTGTTTGGATGACCTCGAGGGGGCGAGTGTTGAGAAAACCAGGGTTGAGGGGTCTTTGCTCTCTTTCGCGAACCAAGTCTCCGGGAAATCTATCGAGTATACGGAGAAGGATTTGCGTATTAGAAGTTTAGAGGAAGATTTAGCTAAGTTGGAGAAGGAGAGGGATAATTGTTTGAAGATTTCTCAGGGGACGGAGAGCAAATTGACTGAAATCACCGACGCAATGGCTAACGTTACTGAGTTATTGGACGTGAGGGTCCAAGAAGTTGCGGACTTGAAGCAGTATATCAAGACACTTGAGTTGGACAAATTGAGTATTGATGATTTAAATGCGGAAATACGCGATCTGAATTCCAGGTTACTGGGGAGAGACGCCGAGTTAGAGGAAGTTAGCAATAAATTAGAGAAAGAGTTGACGGAAAAAATAGAAGAAATAAATTCTTTGCAGTCGCGGCTCGAGGAATTAAGTCGAGCTATTTCTACCGCGGGTGTCCATGAGGAAGAAAATAAATTACTCAAGGAGGCGATTAATAATAATGAAGTACTTATTGGAAATTTGAGGGAAGAAATTCAGGAGCGGGACGATAAAATTGCGGAGCTGCAGCGGCAGGTTCAAGACTGCAACGAAGAAATTGTTAGGATGAACCACGTGATTGCTGATTATGAAGAATCTTCGAATTTGTCTGTTAAAAAAATTACAGAATTGACGGAAGAAATATCCAGGGTACGCAGCTTGGAGGCTGAAATCGGCGAAATAAAAGCCGAGCATCAGCAGACGGTGTATAGTCTTCAGAATACGGTCCTGGAAAGCAAACAAGCGATAGATCAGGTTAAGAATCAGCTTAATGTTAAAGATGAAGAAATAGAAGACTTGAAGTATATATTAAATGAAAGTACGTACCCGGGAATAATTCAAGAGCTGCAAAATAAAATTGATACGCTGTATCAGGAGAAGAATCAGCTGACCCTGACGTTGATCAAGCAGAATAAAGAATTTGGGGATATTAATATGGCGGAGTTGAGCAAAATGGAGGAAAAAAGTGAGTTGGGCTCCAGTGAGCTAGATGTCGCGCTTTATATGTTACATCAGCGTGACGTCAGGTGTGAAGAACTGACTCATGAGTTGATGCAGCTGCTGGAGGAGCGAGATACCTTGCAATTAAGGTTGTCTAATGCCATTCGTGTTAATGAGGAGCTTAGAAAATTTACTCCCGGGACTTCCAAGCTTGAAGATGATGCTGATAGTGTCGCTAGTCAAGAGACTGACGCTGCTTTCGTTTCTTCACAGTCTGAGGTTAAGGATAAGGAAATCCTGGCTGAAAAGTAAGTTATTTTTTTTTTTTTTTAAGTAGTGATGGGTAATTAGTTAGTTTGATGAAAATTAATTTAGCAGATATTTGATCATTTTAAGAATTTTTGTAACAAACAAATTATGGCAAAAAAAAATTGACTTGTAGAAATTTAAAAAATTACAAGTGCAATTTTTTGGAACAAATTTGTTTGTTAAAAAAAAAATAAAAAAATGGTCAAGACTGCTAATTTTAATGTCATATTAGTTTGCTGTAAGCTAGATACATATTTGAATTATTATGTAGGTTAACGCAGTTACATAATGTTGGTCATCGTAAAGATATAAGGCTTAAGGACGAACGTGAATTAAGACACACACAACAAATGTCATTAATTGCTCACAAAGAAGCGCTTAGTACTTTGCCACCAGATGCCGCTGCGAGACTCATCAATGCTAAATATACCGTTTGTATGTATATGTACTATTGCTAGTTTTATTTTAATTAATTATTTATTTGTTTATTAATTAATGTTGTTTAATTAATTATGAGTTAGCGATGTTTAAGGCAATTAATTTGTTTATTTTGCAGCACGCGACGTTCAAAGTCAGTCGAGCGTATTACTAAATTGGCTGTGGGGTAAAAGGTAATTTTTTAGGTTACATTTCTTCTTTATGAAACTGAAGTTATCAGACGTCTAAAAATTTTTGATTTTTTTTATTAATTAAATTACAACTAAAAAGATATTTATAATATATTGCACTTATATTTTTTCAAGTTTTTTACATGTGATAATTTTTTTTAATGTTTTTAAGTGAAATTAAAAAAAAAAAAATTTTCTAAAAATTTTGAAATGTCAGCTAACTTCATTTTCATTTCTTCTTTGTGGTTTGGTTATTTTAGTGCAGTTAATTATCATACTGAAGTTATTTGATAGCTAAAAAATAGCTACTTAGCTAAATAAATATATTCCACTCTTATAATTTAGATAAAAAATATAAAAATATATGCAATTCCCAAATTCAGGCGCGCGCAAATTTGAATTCTAGTATTTTTATTATTTCACTAAAATTTTTTATTAATTTTTAAAATGTGGAATTTTTTTATTAAATTTTTTTCATATTAATTTCACTGAAATAAAATTCTAAAAAATTTTCTTATTTTCATCAACTTCAGTGTCATTCATTTATTAATATTTTAAATTACTTTGTTTTAGCACGCCAAAAGTCGTTCATATGTGACATGAAAGAAGAAAAATACGTCAGAGATAACTTGTGTAATTAAGAAAAATAAAAAGAAGATTTCTTCATAATATTTTCAATACATTCCTAAAAAAGAAAAAAAAATTAAACAAAAAAAAAAACTGCCAAAATAAAATTATAAAAAAAGCGAAACTAATAATTTAAGTCAAAATTTTATAAAAAAAAAAAAAAAAAATAGAATGAAAAGCTTATGAAAATATTGTATAAATAAAATAAATGTATAATTTACGTTAAATAATTATTATGTAGAATTGTATAAAATATAAATATAAATATATATATATATATATATATATATATATATATATATATATATATATATATATATATATAAATCATAAATGAAGTAATTTATATGAAAATTAATGTTTTGTTTTAAAAGTGTGTTTTGTTAAAATAAATAAAAATAAGTTAATAACAAATATTTTTTATTTCTTCTTTTCTATTCCTTAATATAATTTTTACATAAATTTGTATATGTATTATTGTATATACATTTTAGTAATTTACACATATAAATTTCTTTTTTATTATAAGTTAATGTTAAATCCAACTATTTAATGATAACACACAATGTTCTTGCGTGATAGCCGCAAGTTCTTTCAGCCACTCGTCCATAATAACAGCACAAATTACCACGTGTTGCGTGGGTGTTACGACTGGGTATCTAGAAGAAGAAAAATTACCATCATCATCATTAATTTTTAAAGTCGAGTAACTAATAATAATAATAATTAATAATTAGGCTTAGGAAATGAATTAATACTTGAATCTAAAATCGCTGTTATTTTCAGGAGTATCTTCTGAAGTTACGCTTTTTAAACTTTGTGGAGGACTGTTACTTCCAAACTTGAATATTTGCGTTAATGATGAAGTCAAACTACGTCTTTTTGGTTCATCTGTAAAATAAAAAATTTTTTATTAGTCAAACTAACTTGAATGAAGATACTAGTTTTGTAAAAAAAAATTTTTATGGAAAAGTTTTGGAAAATTTAATTTTTTAAGAAAAATGTCTCTTGTGATTTTTTTTTATATAATCAACGTTTTCACCGTAATTTCAAAATTTCAAAAATTGGGAATTATACTAAATGATTCAAATTTGTGATATTAAAAAATGACATTGTATCTTGTCAACTATTGACATTTTTAAAGATACAAGCTCATCCTGAAGTTACACTCATCAAGACCTTTCATTTGAGTAGCCACATCATTTTTTCATATATTTATATATTATATATATATATATATATATATATATATATATATATATATATATATATATATATATATATATATATGTATATATGAAAAATATATCAAAATGCATGTGGGTACTCAAATGAAAGCTCTTGATGAGTGTAACATTAGGATGAGCTTATATCTTTAAAAACGTCAATATTTAAAAAAATACAGTGCAATTTAACAAAAGTTATTATTTAACAAATCAAAATTTAATTTATTTATAATTCACCAGTAACGATAGTCACATAGTGACTGCAAGGTTGCTAGTTACGATTAAAAAACTTACTTCTTATAAAAGAATCTTGGCTGAATAATTCTTTTTTCATCATCGGCGTTGATAAATTCGACATGGAAGGATTATTTTTAGCGCCAATAATTCTAAACTCACGATTAATTAAGAACATGCGCGCTTGCTTAACTAATTCGTCGACATTCTCAACTTTTGATAAGTATTTGTCCATCTTGTGTTTCAAAGAAGCTAAAATCTGTGATAAAAAAAAAAATTATTAACATATAATTAAATTAATAAGCACCAAAAAAAATTCAGAGCATTTCCGAGCGTAAAAAAAATGTCCTTTCACTTTACCTGAAATAACGACCTGATACTAGGCTGGAACACCAAAGACGGATTCAATAAAAATGATTGTAACAACGGTTGGTGATAAATAGCCAGCCTGCTGATTAAACCAGTCAAGTGTAAATTAACATATAAATTATTGCTAGTCATGCTCTCTAATTTCTTCAAAAGAACGTCCAAAAAGACACCAATGTCAGGTTTACTGTTTAAGTAATCATCCTGGACAACTTTTTTTTTCACAGCTCCCTTACTGCTGCAGCTATCGCTGTTAACTTCCGTTTTATTTATTACAACACTGTCATTGCGTTGCTCAGTGACAGACAGCTCATAATTTTTATCTTCAAATTCGTCATTATTATCGTCTTCAATTGAGGACATTTCAGATGAATTTTTCATCGCAAGACTTTCATATCCACTGCTTTCGCCCATGGAAAACATTGGGTCAATTTTTGTCGGCTCTTCATTAATTGCTGGCTTATGAATATCATAATCCTCAGTTTTGCTTATCGCACTATCTTTATTTCTTACATCTACTTGTTCGTTTAATAAGCTTATAATATCAGACTCAAGAGTTTCTTTATTGACCTCATTATTTTGTATTTTATCTCCTTCTTCGTCAATACCTTCTTTACTATCAACCTCATCATCATCTTCATTTAATTTAATATCACTTATTTTATAATTGACATGATTGTTTTCATCATAATCCAATAACGATTTAACGCTATTTAAAATATCATTATTCGATAAATTTTTAAATAATTTTTGCATATGATTAAGTTGTACTTTTAATTTTATTTCTTCCTCATTTTCATCGTCTTCGTCTTCTTTATTATCTTTGTCGAGGTCTTCGTCAACTCCGTCGTAAGTTGACGACCAATTTGCACAGGCAAGATTGCAGGCGACTATTTTCTGCCGAGCGTCAAATAAATACGCAAAGTAATTCCCATAGAGACTTTCATTGGGATTAAATCCAGAGAAACTCAGTGAGTTTAAATTTGTACTTGGCATTGACGTTGTTGTGGTTGTTGCTGCTGTTGGTGGAGAATCCGGTGAGTTATTAGGTTCGAATAAATTTGAAGAAGACGATGAAGATACCGTCGATGTGAGAGGCCATGATAAACAGCAATTTGGACGCAATGATAAAAATTTTTTAGCTGTGTTACCAAATAAATCAAAGTCACGCAGTCTTCGACGCTGGGATAACATTACGTGTGTGCATGGTGATAATGCTGATAAACATAATTCTAACATTATGTCTTCGCAATTGAGGTCTACTAGTGTTTCAAAAAATGCTAGAGTCACTATACACAACTGAAATTAAACATAATTATTTATTTATTTTTTTTTATTATAAATTTTTAATATTAAATTAGTGGATATAAAAAAAAAAAAAAAAAAAAAAACTTACCCTAGATCTTGTTGAGATTCTTTGAATTAATGTATCCAGTATTCGACATCCATCATAATTTTTTTCTAATAAAAATTTTACTAAAACACGCAACAATCCCGAATTCGTTGTCGACCGAAAAAATAAATCTAAATATGCAGTAGCAGCGACGGATTCATCAAGAGAAGTCTAAATAAAAATAAACATATGTTAGTCATCAAATAAATTTTATTGAAGAAAAAAAATTTGTTTTTAAAAAAATTATGGTACTGAAATTAACAGAATTTTACCTACTTTTTAGATTTTTATAATAATTAAATTATGAAAAAAATTTTGTAAATAAATTACACTCGCAGAAATTAAAAATAATTACACAAGAAAAAAATTAAATTGAATCAAGAAAAAAATTTTTAAACCAATCAAATAATTTTGATGAATTTCATGGTCTTGAATCAAGACGAAATATTCTTGAGTCAAGTTAAATTTACTTAAATTAAGAAAAATTTTGATAATTATGTACAAATCGGGTCAACCCATACTGGGCCAAGTTAAATTTTTTTTTTTTTATCAAATTGATTAATTTTTTTTTTTTTTTATGTACTTTTCAAAAAAAGATAAAATAGAAATTTTATCCAAAAACATGAAAGCTAATATTTTTTTCAACTTTTAAAGGCAAAAAAGGTATCAAAATTTTTATTTTTTTCTTTTACGACATTTTTTATTATAAATTCGCCGTAAAAATAAGCAGGATAAAAAAAAATTAAAAAATGTTAATAATTTTTTACCAAAATTTTTTAGTTTAAAAATTTTTTTACTTTAATAAATAAATTTTTTACTTTTTAATTCTTCAAAATTATTTAATTAATTTAAATTAATTTTTTTTCTGTGAATAATAAAGAATTTTTAAAATTAGTTATTTTGCCAAAATTAATTTGTCATAAAAATAAAAAATATCTATTGATTTCAGTATCACAAAAAATGATGTACTTGCAAAAGTGCTGGACCCAAAACAGGAACTAAAAATCCTTGATAAAGATATTCTAGCAGCTGTTTTTGAACGGACGAATGAGTGATTTGTGCTACAGCATTACAGAATTCGAAGCATTGCATCAAATGCTCCAACGACGGAATATCGTTGACATCATCCGGAGTCAACCTGTGCCAGTCTTCATACTCAATCTCTAGTTTTCGGGGTAATAACGAGTACAGTCCGCTTATTCCGGTAGCAAGGACCGGACAGACGTTTGAGTTTTCGGATAAATATATTCCTACTTGGTCATTTTTTTTCGACAGAGCCATGCAAAGTAGAATTGCATCGCGCGCCTGCTGTCCGATTGGTCCTTCTCGATGAACATGCGGTAACAATAGTGTAAAAATAATGAACCTTCAACATAAATAAATATTATCTTATAGTATTTACTGGAATTTAATTGTTATGTAGATAAAGGTAATAAATTGTTTTATTACTTGCGTTGTTCATTCTCGGCGTGTGGATGAAAAAAAACGTCTAATAATGCTAAATTCTGCATTAAAGCTACACAAATACTATTAAGTAACATTATTAATTTCTTTTCTATGTCACAGGGCAACATATCATCAATAAAATTTTCCAATAATTTCAACAATGGCCTTGCTATCGGCTCGTGGCCTATTAAAGGCCCATTAAAGGTTATTATTAATTCAAATAATTTTATTAACTCTAATCTTATGGAACTCGTGTACCTAATGAAAAAAGAAAAAAAAAAATCAGTATTTTTTTTAATAAACAAATTACATGCCTCAACAATTTAACCACTTAATTTTTTGAATTATAAAATAAGAAAAAATTTAATTACGGAAAATTAAATTTGTCACTTTATTTGACAATCAAGAAAGTCATTATAGAAAGAGTTATCATCTTCTTTTTTTTTTAAATTGATAATATTTAAATTAAACTTATTTATGAGGTCGTCGCTTCATATTTATCATATGCCTTGAAACTATACTAGTACTAATCTAATCGCTCATGGACTTAAAAACCCGAATTAACATAAAAATATGAGTAATTAAATTGTTGACTGCATAATTATATTTAAATGACTAATATCTCATGCTTTCTACTTTAATAACATATACATAAACAGAAAGTTTTTTAAACTGAGTTATTGATATTTTTATAAGTGCAAATTACACTACGATGCAAGTTACACTTACGACTATAATACATGAAATATGAGATATTTGTAATCATTAAATGAAAAATTTACTGCTTAGAAAATAGTTACAATACTAAAACAGCAGACATAAGACGATTATTTATTTTATAAGGTGATACTGAATTTATCAGACGTCTAAAAATTTTTTTATATTAATTTATTTGTTATAAAAATTTTAAGAATAATTTAAAAATTTTGTGCTGTATAAAAGATTGGAAAATTATTTACAATTAAAAAAAAAAAAAAAAAGTTGATTACGGCAATTTTACAAATTAAAAAAAAATTGTGATATTCAACTTTTTTTTTAATTGTCCATTTTTTTATGCATTTCAAAAAAAAAAAAAAATATATCAAAAACATCAAAAAAAGATAAAATATAAATTTTATCTAAAAAAATGAGAGGCAAATTTTTTTTCTAACTTTTGAAGGCAAAAAAACTATCGAAATATAAACTAGACTTTTGGCCATATCTTAAACAAAATAAAAAATGTTTTAAGCCGTAAGATGGACGACAGAGTTCTTAAAATGGTCCACCTTTACAAGCATGGAATGTGAATGTTATCCATACATGCTTGTAAATTAAAATAAAATTAATTAAAAAAAAAAATTAATTTAATAAAAAAAATTTCTCAAACAAAATAAAATTTTTTTTATTTACGGCCAAACTAGATATGGCCAAAAATCCGTTTGACCCGACTTGTAAATAATTACCCAAGATTAATAATAATTTTATAAAATAAAAATTTACTGACTATAAATGGTATTTAAATTTTTAAATCACCAAGTCTTTAAATGTAACTTTTTTGTTTTGATCATTTAAATTCCTATTGTCTGAGGTGATGTCTAAATCCATGTGATATTTATTCAATAAATAACACACTTCACTTGTTTCCATATTTCTTGTTAAATTCTGAATAATAAGGATTATTCGAAATGATTTGTTCGAACAATAAGTCATTATTTAAACAAAACAAAAAAAATATTTAATGACACTAAAATTAATAGACATGTTATAATTTTTTTTTTTTTTTAATTAGAAGAAAAACTAAATGTAAAATATTTGAAAAACTTTAAATAATAAAAAAAATTAAATAATTTAATAATTAAATTAAAAAATAAAAAAAAATTGTAGAACGTCTGCTGATTTGAGTATCATAAAAATGAAAATGTATCTTCTGCTTTCAGTATCATAAAAATATTGAGTTAATTAATTAAAAATTTCTAGTGGAAGATTATACCTCCCAACATTGAGACTCCAATCATAAACAATGTCGAGCAAGTTTTCGCTCAACAAGTACTCCAAGCAAGGTGAGTGTGATGACGCAGACAATTGTTGGTTTTTAAAATTAAAATTGCTGCGGAATTCAACTAGCAGGAGCGTTATCATTTGATCGATATGATTTATGACAGCAACTACGTCGTCGTAGACAGGCAAGTTTGTTGATGACTGTAAATTGGTAAAAAGTAAATAATAAATTCAAGGTTAGTAACTGACAGCATGAGAATTATCGGATTGTAGATACTTAAATGGTAAATGGTAAATAGCATGTGTAATAATAGTGAATAGTGTCAAGTGCGTGGGTGTCAATAAAAGGTGTTGATCAAAAATTGACATAACTTACTCGTGTTTGCTTAATAATTTCATTTGTTTGCTGCCAGTGCTTGCAAAAGCTATCATAGCAAGCACTAGGATCAGCATCCTTGGGCGGCGAATCTCTGGACCATTGTTTATTTAAACTATTTCTCAAAGGGCTATTTCTCAGCCAACTCATTTTTTATTTTTTATTTATTTATTTTTTTTATTTTGATTGAACGTGCACTTATATTTATTTTTAATACATCCAGGTTATTGCTCAAAGTACTTTCCTTATTACATCTTATTTCAGGTGATTAACATACGCGACGTATGTTTATGCTGGTACAGATGCAGATAATCAGGTAATTACTGTTACTGCTATTGCTACTTAACAAACACATCGTAGATCTTAGGTTTATTAACACACACCTCTACTCATCTCCGAGCTCCAAATGTCCAATTCTTTTTTCACTTTTAAAAAAATATTTACTGACATCTGGTGGATAGAAACTGTAAAATACTGCGCAACGTCACGCGTCGGAAAAAAGCGGGAAAATATAAATATTTTCAAATAATAATTTTTTATGAAAATAAAATTAGCCGACAGATGTCAATTTTTAGAATTTTTTGTAATAATTAAATTATTGTAATTAATAATTAAATGACATTTAATTTGTAAAAAAAAATTTTTATATATAAAATATAAATAAATTTATTAATTATTTGAGTATTATTCAACTAAAATTATTGAAAATTTGTGGATTAAAAAAAACTAATAATTAAAATATTAATATAAATTTATAAAACTTTTTATTCAATATCATAATTATAAATCATCTTATTGGAATATAACACAAATAGAGTAATAATAATTTTTTCATATGTGGATACAAAGTTATAATTATATAATTAAAAACCTACAACTGGATGTAATTAAATTTTTTTTCTTATTAAATATTGATAGCGAAATAGCCAACTCAATATATAATAAAAAACAATAAAATAAAACAATTTTTCAATATTAAACACCTACACTACAAGTACAGTAGGTTACATGCTTAATTTTAAAAATAATGGAAATATCTGATCACTGAGAAACTTTTTCACGGTTGAATATTATTATTATATATATATATATATATATATATATATATATATATATATATATATATATATATATATATATATATATATATGTATTTAAATATTTGAAATCCCACCGACAATTGAGTACGGAGCCGCATTGAGAATAAATGTATTAAAATTTATTGATACTTTTTATGTCGACATTTCAAATGTCATTTTTATTGTCAAAATAAATTCTTATATTTTGATATTTTTATTCAACTCTTATAAAATCACTGAAGGATTTCTGTGTAAATAAATTTTAGCTTTATAATTATTTTATTTATTGATATTAATTAATGGTGAGAAAAGGTAAAAAGTCTGGACTAATGATGGACGAATTAAGCAGTAGCTTTTTGTTTTAGAAAAACTCCCTCTGATCGATAGTACGCTAACACGCTATTCTAGTATACATTAATAAATCTACACTCTACGTAGATAGAAATATTTTAGAAACAGTATAAAATGGACACGCTCACTATTTTATTCTTCTCGTACTCTTAATATCACTCAATAACCTCACAGCAATTGCATCGTACCAAAGGTAGAAATTATCTAGACTTCAGAAATATATAAATATTTTTTTTTGTATACTTTAAGTTAGTATGTATCTTGTTAGTATATGTAATTAATAATAATATTAATTAATATTGTGAACACTGGACAAGAGCGTGATGTGTACGTGATTAAATCTTATATATTTAATTTATTATTTGTATTTAAAATTAGGCTCGTTCTAAAAATCCTTTTCGTCAGTCTTTCTACCTCGATAATCAAAATCATTCTTGTCATCCTTACAATTAATCCTTATACGAGTCACTTATTGACTAGCTCACTCAATAGCCACACGTGTCATCATCAGTCCCCGTCTGGTCAGCCATACTCTGTTCAAGATAAATATAAATTATATTATTAGCTCAATTGAATTTTATTAAAGATATCGCGTTACTAATGCCAAAAGGGCGTATAAAAAATTTTTTTCATTTCAACTAACTTAAAAATGTTTATAATATTTAGATCTGGAAGAAAAGTGAAGAAAAAAATTTTTTGTATACGCCTTTTTGTCTCTAAGACAAAAAAATTCTAAAGCCAAAAAAGCGTATCATTTATTTTTAATCATAATTAATTATTAGCCTTAAAAAAAAATAGAAAAGTTATCACTGGTAAAAATAATGACTCTTCTACTCATTTTATTTGAAGAGAATATGTTTTTGATTAAAGAAGAATATAAAATATTAATTTAGTAAAAAAAATTAATTTAAAAAAAAAATTTTTTTTAAAGAAATTAATTAAAAAAAAAAATTAATTTAATAATTTTTTTTTTTAACAATATTAATTTAGCTAGGCACTATTCCGTGCCTAAAAAATAATAAATATATATTTCTTGTAAATCTAAACGTTGAAAAAAAACTTTAATCTAATATGATTTTGTAATTTGTACAATTAAACAATTAATAATTCATTACACTTTATCAGTAAAGACATGATTATTAGAATCAATATAAATTAAAATTTTGTAATTGAGTCAAATAAATTTTTTTTTTCAAATAAAATGTCACTGTTATTTTAGTTTATTTTTTTTAATTTAAATCCAAATTTTTTTTTAATAAATTCAGTTAAAAATTCATTATTTTTACCGGTGTTACATTTTTTTTAAGGCTAATAATAAATTATAATTAAAAAATAAATGATACGCCTTTTTGACTTAAAAATTTTTTTGTCCTAGAGCCAAAGGGGCGTATAAAAAATTTTTTCTCACTCTAATTAACTTAAAAATGTTTATAACATTTTTATCTGCAAGAAAAGTAAATAAAAAAATTTTTACTATACGCCCTTTTGGCTTTAAGACAAAAAATTCTAAAGCTAAAAGGGCGTATCATTTTTTTTAATCGTAATTAATTCTTTACCGGTGTTGAAATTTTTTTTAAGGCTAATAATTAATTATAATTAAAAAAAAAAATAATACGCCCTTTTGGCTTAAAAATTTTTTTGTCTTAGAATCAAAAGGGTGTATAAAAAAATTTTTTTTACTCACTTTTCTTACAGATCTGAATTTTATAAACATTTTTAGATTGTTTGGAGGAAAGAAATTTTTTTTAAATGTTTTTTTGGCTCTGCAGAGCCAAAAAGCCATAAATATTGAAATGCACCCTTTTGGCATTAGTAACGCGATACATTGTTACTATTTTTATTTAGATAATTACCCAAAACCAGTACCAATGATGAGTGACAGCAAATTAGACAAGAATAATGTGTAGAGAACTTCCTTGGAGAAAAGCCCATACTTGCCAACCTTGGCTGTGCGAATGCTGTAAGTTTTTCTTTTGGTCATGCCCAATGGATGCTTGAATTTCCAGTCCCTGAAAAATCATTTTTATTTTAGTATATTTATATAAATATGTACGTTTGTTATGTTCTATATGCTAAATAATTTGAAAGCAATTATTATCGTACTACTTTGAAGTTTTAGATGTATACCCTGTACCTAGTTCCTTATTTATTTAAAACTGGGTCATTATGAAAATACATAAATAAATTAACACGTTTGAGGAAATAAATTATTTATCAAGCAATGAAATACTTCAGCGGACTCATCAACATATTTAAGTATTTAATTGCTCGTTTAATATTTTATTAACTTAACAAAGTAAAATTTAATGACCACTGTTTATGTAATATAAATCTATTGTTTTAAATTATTAATTATTATTAATCGATAGTATCAATTTTTCTGAGATAAGCCGGTTATATAAATAGAATTAGAACAAAAGTTATCAGACAATTAAGATCCGGTCATTCTATTTTAGATTACAAAAAAAAAATCTATATTATTAAGAGAACAAGAGAAATTTTATGGCTAGGGTATTTATAAAATAAAATGGGTTTTTATGGTTAAATTTAGTATCGTTGGAAAGGTTTTGACCTGAAGTTTTGCTTTTTCAATGCTTCATATGCTTTTCTAAAATAGTTTATTTATTATACAGAAAAAAAGGTTCACTTGAGCCAAGAAAATATTTTTCTTCCTAATTATTTTTTTGAGCGGAAAAAAAATTTTTTTTGACAAGAAATTTCACTTATCCCAACAAAATTAATTTTCTTGGTCTAAGAAATTTATATATTGATCCAAGAAAATTTATTGAAGTCAAGAAAATCTTCTTGGTTTGAAAAAAATTCAGCCTCTTGCTCCAAAAAAATTAAATATCTCGATAGAAGTAAATTTTCATTAATATTTTTATTGATTAACATGTCAAATAATATTGAATCATTTTTTTCATTCAATATGTATAATTGCACGCTAAAATAATATAAAATGGGTATCAAATATTCAAGAGAAAAATTTTCTCATGGTGAGAAAATTTTTTCACAGCTGAAGTAGGTGGTGCTGCTTCCCTAAAGTATCTAAAAATCTTGATCAAATATAAAAATTTATTTTATCAAGTATTTATGATAATTTGAATTAAAAAAAAATTACTTCCACCAAGAATAGAATTTTTAAAAAAATTTTTACTTCGACTAACACAACTTCGGTCTTCCTTCAGGGATTCGAAAATTTTCTTGAGCCAAGAATTTTGTTCTTCAGTCAAAAAAATTTTGTTCCTGTGTATGATAAATTTTTGAAGTAGTTGAAATAAATAGATTTAAAAAATTAGATTTGATATTTTTTTGCGATAGTTATTTATGATTTAAATAATTGAGAGAGAAAGAAAAATTTTGTGACGAGCATATTATTATTTTTAAAGAAATTTTTGTAGTTTAATTTGGTATCATCAGGAAGATCGAGATAAGAATTAGTACCTTTCTACCTATTTATATATTTTTCAGTGATAATCAATTTTTTATGTTAAGTTTTTAATAGTCTTTTTGATTTTATAAATTTGTTCGGTCACATTTGTCCATTAAATTATTTATAATTGATCCTGTGAGAGCACTATTATTTTCAAAATTTATTTAGAAAGTCCTTAAACTATGTACAGTGTGATTATAAATATAAAAAAACCATTAAGCCAAAGTTTTCTTATTTATAATTCGTAAATCTCAACAGTCGCATAGTGACTGCACTGATGGAATTTTTTTATATTTAATAAGCTTTATTAACTGTTAATAAATGATTTTTAACATCATAGAATTTAATATATATTTATTAACAATTAATAAATATTTATTGAATGTAAAAAAATACTTGTCAAAATTTAATAAATTAAATAATTCAAATAAATTAAATTATTAACAGTTAATATTTAATAAATCCTCCTATCAGTGTGCAAATTGCTAGTAATAATTAAAATAATTACTTGTTTGGTGGAACTTGCTCTGGACGTGAACACCATTCATCGTACATCCAATCTGATTCTTTTACCAGTAATTCACTAGCATCCTGAAAAATAATAAATTAATACTTAAAAAATTTTTAAAAATAAAATAAATTAATAAATTTAAGATAAAAATTTTTTTAAAAGTAAATAAAATAAAATTTAGATAATTATCAATCTGTTTACCTGGACTTAACCCTAAGTCCAATGATTCATGATAATTATCTAATAATCTCATAAATATAACCGAGTCATACAATGTGCTTACTAATTACAGATTAATAAAAGTAAAAAAGCAATTAAGTAATTATATAAACAAATAAACATTGCTGTTTATAGTTTATTGTTGAACAACCGAGCAATAACTTTTAAGTCATGGTTCAAGAATAGTAATGCGTCATGTACATACGTTACAAGTAATAAATACGGCATAGAAAATGGCATGAAACAACAAAAGCCTATCCTAGGATAGTTTATTGAGTCTATGACCTAAAAAAGCACAAGGCAACGCTTGTGAATCTTTAAGAATTCACACATTATATACGTGGTGTCTAACGAACTTTTTACTTCAGCAAATAGTCCAACGCTAAATTGTTTGTACAAGTTAAAGTTAAGTATTATAGGCGTACAGAGCGTCTATATAAATATACACGTGTATTTTCAATACAACGTATACCTAGGCGTAGATAAAGTTATAGATACTCGCGATATAAAGATCTGGGTGCAGGCGAGTGACCTTACAACTATAATTTACTACGTCGCAAAAAGTAAACTACGAGTTGAATGTACAAGTGAATAAATTTAGCTGAATCTTTTCATCTTTTCAGGCTTCTATTTTTATTATCAGCTTATAAATGCAATCAAACGCCTCGTGGACAAATTTCACGCATGGGAATACACTTTTGGCATGGATTATTTAAATTACCGGCGTAGAAAATTTTAGATGATATTTTATATCATTATTTATATATTACGTAGATCCAATTTTAAATTATGTTCCAGTTTTATGAGCTTTTTAGTTCCAGTTAAATTTATTTTGCTTCATAATTTATATCATCTAGAATTTCCACCTGTCTTCATCATATTCAGGTCTTTATTTTTCTTTTAATAGATTTTTATATTTAGATTTCATTCTGAAAAAAGAAAAAAAAAATTCGATGAGTCAATGTAAAAATTTTAATACTAATATTTCTTTAAATAAAAAATCCGATTACTTTTTTAGAATTTTTTGACAATTTTATAAAAAAGAAAATATTGAAGAATTTTCTTTGTAATTTATTTCTGCTTGAAAAACTAGAGTAACACAGTAGAGTGTTATATTATATTATATTATATTATATATTGTACACCATAAACCCAGGCATCAATAATGTAGGAAGCAAATATACATTTTTTCATTACTCCCACGCTGTGTACAATAAACATTAATTTAACTAGTACAGCATAGCTTGCTCGCAACTAAATTGAGAGTGGATGGCGTGAGCAGCTATCGGGCTTAGGATTGGATGAACGTCGTTTACATTAAGACACGATTAACAACCTTCAGTAATACGACAAGCGTATTACACAAATGTCGTATATAGTGAGCTGCATGAATTAACATCGTGGTGACCTCTCTTGACTCCATTATGCGGAAAAATATATTTTTTGTCGTCAGTCATAGATATAATGTAAAACGTGATATGATGCGTAATGTCGAATCTAAAAAATTTATTAGAGTTAAAAAAAAACGATTATGAGACATTGAAAGAGATTTTTCAAAATTAAGAAGAAAAAATAATTATTTTACGTTAAACAGGAAAGTTTTTTGAAGATAAAGGCGTGAAATAAATTTTGTCAAATTAATTTAAATAAATATTTGGTAAATATTTACAAGTGGGGTCAACTATTTTAATCAAATTTTTTTGAACGAAATTTCTATTTGATCTTATTGATATATTTTTTTTTTAATCTATGAAAAAAATCTATGAAAAAATGATAATTAAAAAAAAAAATTTCCTATCGAAATTTTCAAAAAAATTTATTAATTTTTTTGAAAATTGTGATATTAAACTTTTTTTTTTAATCGTTCTTTTTTTTATAGACTTTTCAAAAAAATTTAAATTAAAAATATCAAAAAAAGATAAAATATAAATTTTATCCAAAAACATGAGCCAAAATTTTTCCCAAATTTAGACGCCATAATTTATAAATTTCACTCTTATAAATTAAAAATAAATTATAAAAAAAAAAATTCATAAATCGAGAGAAAAATTCTTGAATTAAGTTAAATTTACTTAATGAAAAAAAAAATCTTACATCAACTCATATAAAAAATTTGAAGAACTTAATTTTTTTAATTTGAATAGAAAAATTCTTAAACTAAGGAATTTTTTTTGGTTCAAATAAATTTAACTTGATTCAAAACAATGAAACTTCAAAACTACTTTCTTAAATGAGTAATTAATTTTTTTGCAATAAAATAATTTAATAATATTTCAACAAAATTATTTGGTAATTATTTACAATTGGGGTTCACTATTTTAATTTTCATTTTTTTGAGCGAAATCATTTTTTGAAAAACAAAAAAAAAATAAAATAGAAATTTTATGCAAAAACATGAGAGCCAAAATTTTTTCCAATTTTTGAAGGCAAAAAATCTATCGAAATTTCTTTCTTTTACGATATTTTTTATCATAAATATGCCATAAAAATTTACAGAATAAAAAAAATTAAAAAATGTTAATTTTTCACCAATTTAATAAGGCTAAAAATAGGGTGAACCCCGTTTGTAAATAATTATGAATTATTTTCTTGGTTCAATGATTTTTCTCTTGATTCAAGTTAATTTTTTTTTTTTAGTATAAGCGCAATTTCGCTAACATTCGCGGTGCGTTATGTTACTATTTTCTATTTTTCGATATAACTCGACAAAATAAAACACCACGAAATTTTCTTAAAATAGCAACATAAGACCCGTTAAAATAGCTAGATTTCTAAAGAAATCCACGTAATAACTTCCCATAGCAAGAAATTTTTTATTTTTCAGCGAGTTTAAATTTCGAATGTTTGTATACAAACTCGCGGAACCGGTTTCGCTGTAAAAAAAAATTCCGCTGTCTCACTCATCCTGAGAGTGGAACTAAATCTTGAAGTACAGAGAGTAACGCCATAAAGGACTGCTTCGTTTCCAGTTACCGATACTTAATACACAGAGCAATGTAGGTCGGAAATGTGAGACTGGTCGTTCTTGAATATGTCTAGCTACTTTGTCTCATTATCATCATCAAAACAAATATTATAATCATAATTATCATTATCGTCACATGTCAATGTTTACCTATCAATTGATATGAACACTCGCGACATTAGTTTCAGCTGTAATAAAGGAAAGAAAAACAATGAGCGAGAATAATATAAAAAGCAGCCGTTCGATGCGATCGATCTCAGAGGACAAGGTTTAGTATATTAATATACGATTACTCATAAAGATGATGCATAGAAAATTCTGGATTATATGTACAGTTGCTAATTTATTTTTTGCAACTCATTCGACAAAGAATTTACAATAGAGCAATGCTCTGGTTAAGCTTTGTGGATCTCTTGCGTGACAATCAAGGCCGAGATTAAATCTAAAAAAAAAAAACGAATTTAAAAAAAAAAAATTAAAAAAACTGGTAAAGCGATAAAAAAAAGTACTATCGGTACTTGCAGTATTATCAGCGTTTGAAATAATAATAATAATGAGTAAATATTGAAGCGTAAGGCTTATTCAGTGACGCAACGTCTCGATCGATTTTAAGTCGCGCATGTTGTACCTTTGCTTTAAAAGGAACAATGAAGGTTTTTGCTGGTGAAAGTTGTCTCACTTTTATTATTATTATTATTATTATTATTATTATTATTATTGCTGATAAAGTTTTATAAAATAAAACTTTAATGTAATAAATAAATAAAAAAAAAAATTTTTTTTTTCGCCATTTTGAAGTTCTTCTCAGACTTCCAATATGGCCGTCGAATTCTATTGCCGTATTTAGAACTATTTCTTCTACTGTAATTAAACTACAAGAGCTATAAGTGTAATTTTTTATGACGACATGTGTTTTGCCCCTTGAAATAATTTACAAAAAAAATTAGATGGATTAGTAGTATTTTTCGAGAGATATAGAGAGTACTTTTTAAAGACGTGTACGCAATAAAGTTGGGTTAGGATGATTAATGCCCATTCATTGCAAATCCACTTACTTAATTTGAATTTGCTTTTTAAACTAATCAAATGCAAAGTACAATCTGTACAAGAGCTTGAGTTGTGCAACAATAAACGGGTTATTGTACTGTACTAACCTTGGCACAGCTGTAATTTATATATACTCCTTTGAGATCATCGTCAGTAGATCGCTCGGTATTTGGACTGTTGGGTGGGCTCTTGGGACTAAAAAGTTTTAATTATATTAATTACTAGATCGAGACTGAAGATAATTGACGCAAACTTACCTATCTCGGGGTGTGTCTCGCCGCGAAGAAGCTAGAGAGTGTCTCGCTGAGGAGTGTGTCGAGTCCCTTTGGGCTTCTCTTAATAGACGAAGATACTCTTCTCCGCCACTTCCGAATGGCAAAGGTGTTATTCTGTCAGCCAACTGCGCGGGGTTTAATTCCACCCATGATTCTGTTGATTGCATAAATTTAATAATCTAGATTATTAAGAGAATAAGAAAAATTTTTTGACCAGCGTATTCATATGATAAAATGGGTTTTAACATCGAAACGAGTTTATATCTTAAAAAATGTCAATAATTAAGAAATTACATTGTATCTTGTCAACTATTGACATTTTTAAAGATATAAGCTCATCCTGATGTTGTACTCATCAAGACCTTTCATTTGAGTACCCACATCAATTTTTCATATATTTTATATATATTATATATATTATATATATATGTATATATGAAAAATATATCAAAAATGCATGTGGGTACTCAAATGAAAGGTCTTGATGAGAGTAACATCAGGATGAGCTTATATCTTTAAAAACACCAATAGTTAAGAAAGTACAATACAATTTAACAAAAGTCATTATTCAATAAACAAAAATTTTATTTATTTATAGTTCACAAGTCACGGCAGTCACATAGTGACTACAAGGTTGCTAATATTTTATTTCATTTATTAATTAATAGTTTATCGACCTTAGTTATTAATTTAATCAGTTGCAAGGCTACTGATAGTTCAATTTAATTAGATAATTTGATCTTTGATTCTAAATCATAATTTTATCGCCGATTTAAAAATAAATAGACTTAATAAATTATTTTTAATAAGAATAAATTATGAAGAATAATTCACTTTGATTTATAGAGACAAAATTTATGGACAATTATTAATCAAGTAATTAATTAAACTCTGCGGTAGTTAATGAAATATTAAAATTATTTTTAGATTTAATGATTTAATTAAAAACCAACCCATCTATTTTTCATTTAATAATAATTAAAAATTAACGCATCTATTTTTCATTTAATAAATTGTAAGTATAAAAAAGAAAGAATTAAATCATTGAATAATATTTAAAAGTTTGCGGTTGAGAAAAAAATAAACCGTCGTTAGATCATTATAATAACAATATTAATATAAACGGATTGTCATAGAAAGATAAATAGAAAGACAAATATTTTTGAAGGTCTATCTATTAATTTTTTCCTTTCGCTTCTATAGAAGCTAAAGTGTACGTGACTATCATCACGCTAGCGAAAAATATCTGATCCTGACTGTAATCACGTATTCCAGTCTTTTTTATTTCTTCGCGTGTTTACTGATTCGCACTTCCTTCTGCCTAAAATAATAATTACACCCACATAAATAAATTAAAAAAAAAAAAAAAAAAAAAACATGCAATAATTTTAATACAATAAATAATGGTGAATACCAAAAAGTAATTTAGTATCTCTAAATAAATTCTTTGTTAAAATGAATAACGCCCACTCCAAACTTAGTTATAAAAATAAATATTTATATTCTGGGGAACAAAAAGCTTCAATATGTACTCGCTCTTTTGTTTTCTTTATTCGTAAATTTATCTTGTCTATTTTGTTGAAATTTATCTGGTGTTTAGCATTATTCTTCATTTTCTAGACTCAATTGTGTAATATATAATTACACTGTTTTACTTTCTAGTTAAATTTTTAAATAAAACGATAAGATACGGAATAATCGCTCGAGTAATTCTCAGTATGAAAAGCGAATATTTTTATTTTGCATATTTCCAATAGAATTTTATTTAAAAAATTTTTTACGCGATTTTTATCTGAAAAAAAAAATTTTTTTTTATATATATTAAAAAATAATCAGACTTAAAAAATTATAATTAATTTATGAAAGTGCGCTATAAAAAGTAATTGCGCTTATCGAGGTAAATAAAAATAATGCATGTCTAAGACAACATAAATACGTCGCAAAAGAAGTTTGTTTACACACACACAGTATTGGCGGGGAAGCCACGCGAAATGGCGGTGATAGTTTGACAGCTGGATAACTTTTTATAAAAACAATCTAATAATTTATTTTTCACTCTGAAATTTCAACAATAAATTTTTTAAATTAATAATTATAATTATAAATATTTTAGGTAATAGAATGCTTACCACCGAGACTTTCGTCCAGCGTGTATTTTGATGTAGACATTTCGTCCCACCTTTTTCAACAAACTTCACTCACTGACACTGCTCGTTTGATTGTAAAATAATTTTTTTTGTATTCAACAAGCTCGGTATTATTTTTTAAAATTTTAATCTTAAAGTTAAAGATTTTATAAAATATTTATTTAGTACTGAAGAGGTTTTTTCAAGTATGGCGAAGAGGACGACGCACTTGGGTCGGATTGTTGTGATAAAGTGCGGGCTTGTGATGCCTGCTGTTAAATGTTACCGACCTGCCGGATAGTGCTTTGTTTTTACCAAAACGTCAACAGACTCGTGTCAGATGGAATTCCACCAATCGGTACGCATGTATATTTTTAGACGTAAATACTGAGTACTCTGCGAATCAAATCAAGTACTTTGTGAGTATTATTATTATTATTATTAATCTTTATGTTTAAAATAACAATAATAAAAATTTGTTTTTTTGTTTTAATGCCAACTTAAATTTTTTTTTTTTCAAAAAAAAAAATTGATTTTTTTTAAAACAGCTGTTTTTTTTTTTTGTAAAAAATGTAAAATGTTACAATATTAAAGTTAGCTGTCACTTGACAATGTAAAAAAATTTTTTTTAACAAATAAATTTGCTCTAAAAAATTGACATTTAGAAATTTTAAAAAACTACAAATACAATTTTTTTCTTGTCATAATTTATTTGTTACAAAAATTTTTTAAATTATCAACTATCTGCTAAGTTGATTTTCAATGACATTTAATTTAGCTGTCATTTGACAATTTTTTAATTTCCTTTGACAAAAAATTTTTTTAAAATTGCATGTATAATTTTTAAAATTTTCTACATGTAAAATTGTTTCTTTTAATTTTTTTAAAAATAATTTTTCAATAAAATAAATTATTAAAATTTTTAAATGTCGGCTAACTTAATGACAATAAATTTAGCAGATATTTAATAATTACTAGAATTTATTTTGACAAATAAATTATAGAAAAGAAAGTTAAGAAAGAAAATTGACATTTAAAAATTTTTTAAAATTAAAAATGCAATTTTAAAAAAAAAATTATTTTGGAACTAATTTTTTTGTTAAATAAAATTTAAAAATTCTCTAGTGACTGCTAACTTTAATGTCATGCTACCTTAATTTTCATAAAAATGTTAATTGTACTTTTAATTAAAAAAAAAAACAAAAATTTAATAAATTAAAAATTTAAAAAAACTTTATTTTTTATTTTTGAAAAAATTTTTTTTTTTAATTTTTGAAAAAAATTAATGATTTAGTTTTTTTTTTAATTTGAAAAAACATTAATGATTTAATTGTTTATTTTTATAAAATTAATTTTTCACAGAATAAAAAAAATTGACATTTAAAAATTTTTAAATTCCCGCGCTTTAGTGCGACTGCGCAAGTCAAAAATCTAAAACGTAAAACGTCAAACTAAAAAAAACAAACCCCTTAGAAACGCAATTGGAGTTATTAAAAATAAATCAATAGTAATAAAAAATTCATAAATAATTTTAATCAAGAGAAAATTGACAATTTGTTAAACAAAGAAGCGCTTAGCGTTGAGGTGGTATCACTGATTAATAAAAAAAAACATAATAACAATTTACAATAAAGACATACAAAGTACAAGTAAAAAGTACATACGTCAACTCGGAAAATAAAATTGTCTGGCTGTTTCTTGGCTATTAAAAAATCAGTGTAATAAATTGCATCAAGCAGATTTTATTGTTGTTATTATTTATTGTAAGTATTAGCATTTAAATTAATTTATAATTGTGATTACTTTCAGTTTGAAGATAATAATCTACCGTATAAATATTATTTTTGTTTTTCTGTGTCATTGTAATTGTTGAAAAGATAATGAAGCGTCGAATTTACGTGGGTATTGACAAAACAGCAGCGAAATAATTTAAAAAAAAAAAAAAAACAATGAAATGTCAAAAGTAAATTTTAGTTTGTCATTTAGATAACTAGGTTTTTTTTTTTTTTTTATTGAATACTTTATCTAAATTATAAGTATTTGTGTAAATATATTGAGTTTCGATAATTTACGCCTAAATTTAAGGTAATGCGAGTAAGTGAGACGGGTAGTAAATAAATAATGTTAAAAAAATTATTTTTAAAAAATAACCTTTCAAAGTTTGAAATTTTATTTTAATTAGTTAATATTAATTAAAAAATTTATTATAAATATATTTGTAATTTTAATTGTAATAGTAATTGTAATTTAGTATTTTGTAGACTTAATCTCAAGGTGACTCGGTTACAATGACACCAAGGCTGTGTTTTTAAAATACTGACCTTGCTTTCTTTTTAAAAATCATCGGTTAAATATAATTGTACTTATCGCGTGTATTGTAAATTTAATCACGTTATTTTTCAATACGTGATTGAATAATTTGTTTTACTGATAATGTAATGTAATGTTCATGATAGTATAAATTTTTAATGTTTCTTCATATTTACTTATTTACTGATATTAAATTTATTTTTAGGGAATAAAGTCAGCTGGCATGAAGATGAAGATTCCAAATAGCGGCTCCGGCAACGGATATTATGGACATGAAAGTGGTGTCATTTCTTATTTGGATCATGTTGAACAAGAAATAGATCCACCTGCTGGTGAGAACGGGGATTTTGCTGAATATTTATGGATGGAAAATGAAGAAGAGTTTGATAAGCAGGTAATTTTTATTCTTAAATTTATATTAAAAAAAAAAAAAAAAAAAAAAAAATTAACCGGTTTGAAATTATTAAATCGGATAATTTTTAATAAAATTATTAAATAATAATTTATATAAGAAAAAATAAAGGTTTAAATTGAGCTATTAAGTAATATATTTCTTTAATAACTTTAATGAGAGCGTGCTTACAAGTAATGATTATCGGACTTTTAAAATAAACGAGAGCAATTTGATAATTTATCAAGCAGATATTTTCATTCGTTATTTATTTTTATCTCTGAAACATAATAGTTGTTTTATTTTTTTTATTAAGAGAATAAAAAAAATTTTGTATTCAGGATAGTCATATGATTAAATCGGTTTTTTTAGTGAAATTTAGTGTCATTGCAAAAGTCTTGAATTGAATTTGTCCCTTTTCAAGGTTTCATATAATTCTCATCGATAGATAATTTATTATGATAAGTATTTAGGTTGCTTTCAAAAATACTCTATTTCTAGATACATAATTAAGAAATTACATTGTATCTTGTGAACTATTGACATTTTTAAAGATATAAGCTCATCCTGATGTTACACTCATTGAGACCTTTCATTTGAGTACCCACATCAATTTTTCATATATTTTATATATTTATATATTTCACAAATACCATATATATAAAATATATAAGAATTGTCATGTGGGTACTCAAATGAAAGGTTTCGATGAGTGTAACATCGGGATGAGCTTATATCTTTAAAAATGTCAATAATTAAGAAATGACCTTATATCTCGTGAACTAATGACATTTTTGAAGATATAAGCTCATCCTGATGTTACACTCATCGAGACCTTTCATTAGAGTACCCACATCAATTTTTCATATATTTTATATATTTATATATTTCACGAATACTATATATATAAAATATATAAAAATTGCCATGTGGGTATTCAAATGAAAAGTTTCAATGAGTGTAACATCAGGATGACCTTATATCTTAAAAAATGTCAACAATCAAGAAATGACCTTGTATCTCGTCGACTATTGATATTTTTATAGATATAAGCTCATCCTGATGTTATGCGCATCAAGACCTTTCATTTGAGTACCCACATCATTTTTTCATATATTTATATATGTTATATATATGTATATATGAAAAATATATCCAAAATGCATGTGGGTACTCAAATGAAAGCTCTTGATGACTGTAAGATCGGGATGAGCTTATATCTTTAAAAACATCAATATTTAAGAAAGTACAGTGCAATTTAACAAAATTTATTATTTAATAAAACAAAAATTTTATTTATTTATAGTTCACAAGTCACGGCAGTCACATAGTGACTGCAAGGTTCCCAGTTATTTTTATTATTATAAATTTATATAAAAAGAATAATTAAAAATAGTTTATTTAAAAACCATATCCGTTCTCTGTAATTTAATATATAATCATGTATTTATAGGTGTTGGAGCAATTGGAGGAAGAAGAGTTGATGGAGGAATGCCTAGAGGCGATGCTGGAGGAGGAGAGACAGCACCAGAGAAATCAGGTATCCTCTAATTGGTGTAATGTTACAACGGAAACTGTCAGTGGTAATGAATTGTGCCAGCAATTGAGTAGCCTCCGAGTCCACAATGATCTCGCGAAATCGGTAAGAATTTTTTTAATCCCCCGATTAGATATCTCAGTCTAGTTATTTTTAATTTTATTAAATTAAAGACAAATAATAAGATTACAAAATTAAAAAAAAAAAAAAAAATTTTTTTTTTTTTTCAGTCAACACTAAATCCGGATGCTGAAGAATTTGTTCCTTCTTTTAAATCAGTGACAGTAAGTACAACAGAAATATCAAGTGAATCGTCATAAAAAAATTATATATAATTCTCTGATGCGTGTTATTTAATGAGCTAATTATTGATGATAAATCTTACGGGCAAATGGGATGACTTGATTAAATATTTAATTGAAAAGTGACAAAAATAAACAAAGGCAAAATGAAAAAAAATTTGAGCTCATAAATTTTTAAACACGCTAAAAAGTACAATGAATAAAAAATAAAATAAAATAATAATGATAATGATAATGATAAATAAAAATAAAAATAAAAGTAATTTAATAGCTATCAGCCCTCCAATGACGACCACATGCGTATTTTAATTATTCTGAATTTTATATTTTTGGCGTTTTATTCGCGCCTTTATGCAATTTGCGGCATATAATATAATTATTTGCTTCTTATTCTATATTATTCAGAAACAAAAAGAAAAAAAAATTATAAAAAGTTAATACAATAAAAAAAAAAAAAAAAAAAAAAAAAAAAATTACAATTATAACAATAACAATAATCAATAAATAAATCTTTCATTAACGTACTTAAAGATAATCACATATTGAAAAAGATAAATATGGTATCAAGTTGGATAAATAATGCACTCAATCAATAACAACCAAAAAAAAAAAAAAAAAAAAATTAAAATACTATGTTGAGAATTTTTTTTTTTTTAAATTAAAATTTAAAAGGCACTGAAGCAATTTATTTACCTATTTAAAAGATCTCATAGCTTGCGAGGGCTGCGAGACCTCATTTATTGACGTAGAATCTTTAAAATAATTATTTAAATTTTGAGATTGTTTGTTTGTTTAATTTTATATTTTTTTTTGGATTTAAATTTAGTAGCCTTCCGTCTCATTTAATTTTAATCTTTTGTGTCTCTTGTCAATTGTATAAATACAATCATGATAATGATAATAATTAAAGGACAAAAAAAGTTAAGCATTAAGCAAATTAAATAAAAATAAAATTTGATTAAAATCTTGACACTTAGCATGTAAACATACTCTTATATTGTATAAAGTATTTGTTTTTATTGTAACGTTTATAAATAACCGATGTATTTTATTTATTACACCGGTGGCTAAGCTCATAAATTATATTTTATCAAATACATCGTTTAATTATCCACGTTTATATATTTTAATCATAACTTTTAGTGCTGAGGTAATTGTTATTGAATTGATAAATTTTTTTTAATTTTCTGAGAAAATTACTTATAGATTAATTTTGTTTAAAACTATTGTATAAGTATAAATGGGAAAAATTGTCATTTTTAATCAGATAATTATTTGGGATATTTTTGGTGAAGTACTAAATTATCTGGTTTAATTATTAGGCGTTACTAATGTCAAAAGGGCGTGTAAAAAATTTTTTTTCCCTTCAACCAGCCAAGAAATGTTTATAACATTCAGGTCTGTAAGAAAAGTCAGTAAAAAAAATTTTTATACGCACTTTTGGCTCTAAGACAAAAAAATTCTTAAGCCAAAATGATGTATCATTTTTTTTTTTTAACTATAATTAATTATTAGTCTTAAAAAAAAAATTATAACACCGGTAAAGATTTTTTTGTCTTAGAGTCAAAAGGGCGGATACAAAAAAAATTTTTTCATCCACTTTTTTTACGGATATAAATGTTATAAACATTTTTAAGTTAATTAGAGTGAAAAAAAATTTTTTACACGCCCTTTTAGCTCTAAGACAAAAAAATTTTAAAGTCAAAAGGGCGTATCATTTTTTTTTTAATTATAATTAAAAGAAAAAAAGGTTTAGGGTTTGCATGATTTAACTTCTTTAACTAAAATATTTTATAAACATAAGCCGCATTATAACTCTATTTGTATTGGTAAATGAGCATTTGTGATGGGAATCACTCTTATTGTTTTTTTACCTAGTGTTAAAAATTAGCTTAGGTAAAAAAATAAAAAAAAATATTAAATAATTATTTAAAAAGCAAAAAATCTTAATTTATTTAAACCTTCCTATTCCCTGTTTATTTAAAAAGAAAGCTTATTAATTTTATTAAAAATTTTATTGATCTACAGTGTTTACAACACATTGCATAATTTATGAAAAAAATAAAATACCACAAATTATATAATTAATTCGAAGACTAATTTTTTTTGAGAAAAAAAAGTATAATTATTCATAAATAATTAGTGTTACTCTAACTTATAATTATTACGTATTTATATTAATTTTTGTATCAGATACGAGTGTATTAAAAGTGCAGTTATATTTTTTTAAAACTTATAAATAATAATGGAAGTTTATTGGTAATTTTAACAGGAGATTTATAACTTACATCGAGTAATATAAAATTAATAAACTAAAAAATGGTAGCGTACAAAAATTTTTAATTGTACCAGTAGTAAATTTTGGTCTTTTTTTTTTTTTTTTTTTTGCAATTACTCAATAGAATAAAGAAACCCTTGTGATATGTTGTTCGTCTTTAGTTCCACAAGTAATTTGTAAAAACTGGTAGAAAATTCGTACAAACCACCGAGGCCTTTGATTGCTTTAGTTTATTAATTTATGACAATTATTTACTAATTTAAAAAACTTAAATTTAGTTTATAAAAAAAAAATTTTTATATAAATGTTTAATGTACTTGCCGTACATTTTTTTGAATACTTTAACAGTCTCGTTAGCTTCTGATTCAATTGTTTAATTTTTAAATTATCAATTATTGAGCTTTTAATTTTAGTTGCCTTTTGAAGGCCAAAATTATGTAAAAAAAAAAAAGTACATAATTTTTTAATAAAAAAAATTTTTAATTTGATCAAATTGCTTGAAAATTTTTAGAATTTTCCGAACAAAAAAAAAAAATTAAAAATATTGCTGTTATTTACTTTTATAAATATCCGCAAACAAAATACTAACTATCAATACGATAAATAATTAAAAATAATAAATCATTGGTATGTACTTAAATAAAGAGAAAAACTCCCCGATACAACCATGTAAATAATTATAAAATTGTAAAGACAATACTCTGTAAAAATTGTCTCAACATGATTCAAAGACTTTTAATTATTTAATTGTTAATTATTATTTTTTTTTAATGTGTATTATTTTTTTTTATATTCTCTAATAATTCATTTAATCATATATATTATTATTGTTATGTTGTTAATTATTTTATACAGTATCCGTCGGACTTTGGAATTCCGATAGTGCGTGAATCGGATTCTGTACTTTTTTCTGCGAGCCCTTTCGTACTTTAGCTCTTACTTCTTCAGGCCGTTCTGGACGTACTAGTGGTTTTTTCTCCGGTGCTTTCATTTTCCAGACAACTATTGGTGACTAAAAAAAAATCAATAAAATAATTAATAATAATAATAATAATAATAATAATAATAATAATATATGTATTTTTAATAAATAGCAACTATTTGACATACTTACATACTAATTATCCAAGAAAGTAAATTAAAAAAAAAAAAATTTATTTATTTAGTATTTATAATTCAAGGATAATATCATAAAATCATTCTACATTTATAATCACCTAATAATATCTATTTTAATTTATTTACTATTAACAATAAATTAAAAGCCCCCTACCGCTCAATAATTTTTTAAGTAAGGCAAAAGCACCCATTATTGACACTATAAGAGTGATCATGAATATTTAAATTTTTTTATCGTGCTTCAAATCAATATTGTCAACTTTTTTTTTTTTTTTAGAACACCTTAATCATTGTTTTTAACTATATAGTTTAATTAATTAACTTTAATAGCAATACATTTTTAATAATTATTATTATATTAACTTAAAATCAATAAGTCAAATCGTGACCGAAATGCCATAAGGGCGTAAAATTTTTTTTTTGCCATTCAACTTTAAACTGCGTAAAATGTAGAGATTTGTCAAAAAAAATTTTTCTACGTACTAATGCCTAACTTTCAATTTTGCTTTGAAATTGAAAAAAATTTTTTTCAAAAATTTTTAGAATTTTTTTTTTTAATTTAAAAAATTTTTTTAAATTTTAGAGAAAAAAAAATTTTTTTTTAAATAGTTAAAAAAAATATCTAAAATAATTTTAAACAATGCAATTTTATGAAAAAACATTGAAAAATCTTCTATTATTTTTTAATAATATTGTTAAGAAATTAGAAACGTAAAAGCAGTTTTGGCCGACTTGAAAAAATGAAATTTTTTTGTGGTAAATAATTTATACCTTGGAATTAAATTTTACTATTTTTTAATTTAAAAAATATATAAAATTATCATGAAGTATCAACAATTGTGATTATTAACAAATTTTAATAATGAAATAATAAAATTAAATAGTGGGTGCTCTGTTAATAATAGGGGCTTTTACCTTAATCCTAATATTTAAAATAAAAAAAAAATAAATACTTACAGTGACATTAGACTGCCTAGGATATTTAGTAGAGGCAACATATGAAGCCTTGACAGTAAGAACTACAGCATTCATCAAGTTCTTAGCAGCTTGAATAAGGGACGTAGCGCTGTCGAGCCCAGAAACAATAAGTTCTCCACTAATATTCTGAACATCAGCCTTAACTTTACTAGTAATGTTCATCTGATGACAATAAAGAGCGATTCTCTGCAAGTAAGCCAACAAGTCCTTCTTGGTGGAGCTCTCAGGACACTGATCAGCAATTTGTCTGGTAAGTTTATCGAGCTTGGTACCAGCCTCAGAAATTTTCTTAGCCGCAGTGATGACGTCCATAGTAGTCTTCAAAGGGCCACGACCTCGGGTGAAGTCCGTCATCTCCATCATAATCATGCACATGTGCTTAGCAAGCACAATAATGTCATTACCAGCGTCATCCCACTTGGCAACTTCCTTGTCAAATTTAAGCTTCTCGCTCCTAAAGTACTCGACTTGCTGCAGAATCTTCTGCTTGTCTTCCTCGGGCATTTTACGCATAGCTTCGCGAGCTGTGGTAATACCACTGATCTCCGGGTATTCATCAACACCGTGTTCTCCAGTCTGAGCGCTGGATTTACTGCGAGTCTCTAGAGTGTAGTGTTCATCCAGTTCGACGTCCTCCGGGTCGAGATCTTCGTCAGCGCGGTTCATCAAGACAGCTCGCCTGATTTCTCTAACTCCGTCGTAAACGAGTCTTGACGCATCAATGAAGTCATTCTCGTCGACGTCCTTCGCAGGGTTGCTGCTCAGCGCGTCTACGGCAATCTCAACTCTCTGAGCGAATTTAGGCATCACTTGCTCCCGTAAAACTTTAACAGCTTCCAAGACACGCTTGGTGTAAATGCAAGGCTCGTAATTGTCCATTTCTGCCTGGACGACATTGCAAACTCTCGCTGATCGACCGCGAATCGCCCCAGCAGTGCGGTCCAGAGTGTCAGCGTCGCCTTCTTGGAGTGCAAGAACACATTTATTAACATCTTCGAGGATATGATTCTCTGAAACCGCCAGGAAGTCGTCAATTGTGGTTATATCATCGACTGCTTCGGTTAAAACTCGGACCTGGTTCTCCCAAGCTTGTCTAAAGACTTCCATGTTGTCCAGCGCGACTCTGGACTGCGGACGTGCTGCCAGCACACGTGCCGCGTTTATTACTTGCGGACAGAGATTTTCAATCTGCGCTGCGGCGTACCGGACCATTTTAACCCCGTCTTCGTTTCCAGACATACTGCAAACTAAATTAGCGACTTCTACCAGCTTGTTTGCGTGCTCGGTGAACACTAGAGCGTACTCCTCGACTTCCTTGTCTCTTCCATTGCGGGCAGCTTCTATCAGGACCAACAGTGGGACGTTGGTCTCCAGAAAACTGTCAGATACGTGGTCCACCACTGCTTTGCGGAGTTGACGACGGAGATCTCGGGTTTTACGACACATGTGGTCGATAGCACGCTCCAGGCCTTCTGACTGCTCCTTTACGCCCATCTGTTGGTTATTATTTAATTAGATTAGTTATAAAAAAAAAAAAAAAAAAAAATTAAAAAAAAAAATTTTTTTTTAAATTAAAAAACAAAATACATAAATAAAAAAAAAATTTTTAAAACAAATGTCTACTAGTCATGGTTCACTCGACAAATGTGCTAGTGTTAATTTTAAAGCAATTTATATCTAATGTAAATAAAAACACCAATAGTCCAATTTATTGTGAATAATTCGATCATAATTTAAGGACTAGTGAAGCATTTATTGCACATATGGATGATAAAGTGAAAATTATTGACATTATAATTATTAATAAAAATCACATGTGGATTATATTTAATACAATGTACTGGTGCGACGGCGTGGCATTTTTATCAATTATTTTTTTTTTTTTAATAATTTGTATCTATAAAAATTATTAGTCATTCCACTTGGTTACAAAGCTGTTGGCAATGAAATCTCACGTGTCACAAACAACCAACACACTTAGGACGGAATATTTACCCGCTTCCGTCGACGTGCTAGCTGTAACTGATCATCGCCAAAAAACATAAGGACAAAAGTAAAATAGATTTATAATCATCGTTCTAAAGCTGTTGGTAAATAATTCATTAATTATAATTATAATTATTATTTATAATATTAATATCTTAAATATGTAATTTTTATTCCAAGTATGGTCCATATTTTTTTTAGAATTATTTTAATATTTTTAAGGAAGCCCTTTCACTATCAATGTTAAACAAAAAATATTAGATTATGCATTAATTTTTATCTAATAGTTAAAGTCCTTATTTATCTACTAGTGAAATTTAATTTATTCTTTACCGTGAAAATTTAAAAAAAAAAAAAATTTTTTTTAATGTTAGTATTTTTCTTTAAAAAAAAAAAAAAAAAAAAAAAAAAATACTTAATTCCAACTGTATTCAATGATATATAAATTATATATAATTGAGTAAAGTTGATATTGAATTAAATTTGTAAAACAATAGAATTTTATTTTCTAAAAATAAAATTATTTAGTAAATTTTTTTTTTTAATTTATTTAAAATAAACATTTTATTAAATAAAAAAAAAATTGAATAGAGATTTTTAAAAGCGCGTCAGAACTTCTAATATACTATTGAGTCGAGATATCATTGAACACGTTGAGTAAAATTAGTATCGAAAAGTGAAAGAATTGGGTAAAGTTTTTTTTTTTTTTCCAAATTATTCAATTATTTTATGACATTAAATTTAGCTGTCACTTGACAATTTTTTAATTTTTTCTAACAAATAAGTTCAAAAAAATTATTTTAAAAAAATTGGATTTAAAATTTTTTTAAATTCATATAAGTCAATTTTTTAAATAATTTTTTTTTTATAATTTAATTGTTAGAAAAATTCTTAAAATTATCAACTATCTGCTAAATTAATTATTATATTATTTTAGTGGAGTACAGTATGTCACCGAGTTGAGTAATCTGGAGTAAAGCTGTGTTACTGCCAAAAATACTAGCATTCTTGTCATGAGACATTAAAACGTTATGGTTTTATGACTAAACATTTTTAATTAATTTATTTATTTACACTGACTGTAAAAATTTAAACATGGATGTAAACAACCGAAATATAACGTTGCCAAATCACGGACTATTAAATATTAAATTTTTTTTTAATTTTCAAAATTTAAACGATTAATGCTTTATAAACTATTTATTTTAATTTTAGGAATTTTTATTTATGGGTTTTTTATTTTAATTTTAGAAATTTTGACTACTACAGTTGTGATTAAACTGGAGCGAAAGAACTTCCTTAATAAAATTTCTCAGTAAAAAAATCAGAAGAAAAACTACAAATTAAAAAAAAATATTTAGATACTTATATAAATAATAATAATAATTAAAAATACTTACATTATTCATATATTCACTGAGTAAATCTTGCAGAGCCTGTCTGACAGCATTGCACTCAGCGACAATCCTTTCACGTCTCTCGTCGCGAGTGCAAGACGAGTCTGCCATGAGAGCTGCGCCACTAATAATACTTTCAAGTCGTTCCTCAAGACTGGGTCTAGTGCGTACTTCATTGTAAGCAAGAGGCGACATGACCATGCGTTCATCGAAGTCATCCAGGGCAGCCGCGAGTTCACCGGGTCCATCGTAAGGATGTTGACTGTCAAGAGGCATTTTTCCTTGCGCGACATCATTAATAGTATTGACGGCCTCGCAAACTTGTTTCAGGACGTAGTCGCGGTTAGCTTTCGCAGCAGCTAGCTCTGGATGGCGAACGTAGACCTTGGATGCGGTCAGCAGCATAGTAGAGTGTTTCTTGAGAACAGCACGCGCGGCAGCCAGGTCATCGCGGAGCTGCGGGTCCTTGAGCTCTTGCTGTCTCTTGGCTGCCTGGTTCATCAGCTCAGACGCGTTTCGTCCAAATTGCTTAATGTTCTCCAGCAACTCTTGCTGCGACGAAGCGTTCTCCAGCTTTCTCAAGTCGTCCTCCACGACATGCAGCGACTTGAGCAGCAAATGGACGTCTACCATGTCTGCGAGTATCAGAAGACGCGTGACAGCTGACAGCAAATTTCGCGCAGCTCTCACCATGTTGCCCCGTTTCAGTGAGGAGCAAGGGTCCTCGGAAAATTCTCTCGCCGCGATACTCATGGCAGCTCCCGTCTTGCGAACCTCTTCGACGGCACACAGCATTTCTGCGGTGATATCTGGGTTTTCATATGCGATTTGCTCACCACGTTCGATGAAATTAGCTGTTGCTTTCTCCACAGTTCCCACTAACGCGCTAGCACGTTTCGATTTGCCTTTTTTCTTCTTACTCGGCCCCTTCGTGTTTACTAGTGTCGTTACCTGGAGAACTAGAGGCTCCAGGGTTTTTTCCACCGACATTGTACGGATTTCTAAATTCTTCGGGTCCCATTTTAAAGTTATTGGTCCAAAATCTGACATTTTTTTTTTTTAGTTACCTAGAAATAAAAAATTATTAATGTTGAAATAAAAATAAATTAACAGGGAAAAAAATTTATTGCAATGTTAAAACAATTTTTTTTTTTTCATCATTGCGTTTAAGATGGTTCAACTGATCACCAAAAAATTCAGCGTAGATAAAAAATTTAAATTTACGATTTTACAGAAGTCCAAAATTGATGCTAATTTTGAGACACCCGAAAAATCCCGTTTTTAATTTTTTATTGTTTATATTTCTTGTCAAAATTTTTTTATAAATTAGCAATTTTGGATAGAGTTACATGAAACTTTGACTCATCGATCGATATGTGTCATATTTCAATGACATTTTTTTAAATATAAGTTACTCGAGTTTTAAAAAAATAGTCTATTATTTTTGACTGTATAGTAGGTTAATATAAGTATGGAATAGTATTAATAGTATTTTAATGTAATTTAAAATTAAAAAAAAAAAAAAAAAAGAGAGTACAAATATCTTAAAAATTAAATAAAATTTAGTGTATATGCAAATGTAAATAATTAAATTAATAATACTGAAGTTGACAGATATTAAAAATTTTTTTGGAATTTTATAGCAATTAAATTATTAAAAAAAAAATTAATTCAAAAGTTTCACATGTGAAAATTAATCAAAATTACAAGTGGAAATTTTTAGAAGTATTTTTTTTATTGTAATTAATTTATTAAAAAAATTTTTAAAATTGACAGCTGATTGCTAACTTCAGTATTATTTAAATTAAGACATAAGATAAAGTTTTGTAAAACGCGATATGTGACACAAATAAAAATAATATTCTATTCTATTTTTAAAAATAAATACTATAAAAAAAAAATTTGTAAATTTGTTAAATTATGAAAATTAAGTTTTAAAGACATGAGACAATTTTTAATTTATGAAATAAATTTAGAAAATTTATAATCTCTCAATAGTGATACTGAATTTTACAGATATTTAACAATTTTTTTTGATTTTTATAAAAAATTAAATTGAAATAAAAAAAATTTTCAATGTAGAAATTAAAAAAAAAATTATAATTGTGAATTTTTTTAAATATTTTTTTTATAATTTTTGATTTGTTATGAAAATTTTGAGAATTTTTAGATTTCTGCTAATTTCAGTGTTATTTTTAGTAAAGATTATTGAAAATATTTTTTTTTAATTTAATTTAAAAATTAATAATTAAAAAATAGTCTCTTATATTTTACTCATAAAAAAATAATTAATAGTTCATTTAAAAAAAAAAAAAAAAAAAAAAAAAAAAAAAAAAAAAGTAAATTTAAAAATAATTTTTTTAAAAACATTAAAAATAAAAACACTGATGTCAACAGATTTGACAATTTTTAGGATTTACCTAGTAAAAAAATTATTTTAAAACAAATACTACACGTAAAAATTGAAAAGTAATAAAAATTCAAGTTTTAATTTTTTTTTTAATTTTTTAATTGAAATTTTTTCAATAAAAAATTTTGAAATGTCGGCTAACTTGATTTTAATTTAAAATTAAATATTCCATCAACACCAGCTACTTGTCAGTGCTGGAATTTCAACAGCATTCACTTAATCACAGTGACTCACAAGCACATGAATCATCCAAAAACAAATAAACGTCTAAAAAATTCAGATAATTAACATTAATATCAGTAGAAATACTTACAATAAATAAAATAGCCAGCTACAATAATCGTGCAGAAGCCCGAGGTTTAACTATAGATTTATTGGAGAAAATTCGGCCTCGCAACGTCTAACAATGGCTTTACGCTATTATCACGCTCACAGGACTCACCTTGTCAAAAAATGCAGTTAGATATTGAATTCACTGTCTCGTTAAATATAAATTACTTTAGCTGGTAGTAGTACCGTTGGGTAGGTCAATATTTCCATCAACTTGAAATTAAATAAAGTGTGACCTTTTTTTGGCAAATGTTCACTGCTCTAGTTTCAACTCAGATTCACCATTTACCATTTACTCGCTATGTATAATGTTGTATGTGTATATATACTATATAGTACTTACTCACTCGACGTCATTATTTCCATTTTTCGTAGAGTGTGTACAGTAGAGAGAGGGAGACCGTCCGCTTCTCCAGGGACAATTCGTTTGGTTTGTTTGGTTTACGCCCTCTCAGTGGATATCTAAGGTTTCTAATTTAGTTCTTATACCAGCCGTCGGTGATGAAGAGGGCGTTTTGAGTGGCAGTCGCCTGCAAATTTTTTTTATATATATATGTTATATGTTATATTAGAATTTAAATTTGCGCGCGCAAGCGTTTTAAATTTGCGCGCGCAAGTGTTTTAAATTTGCGCGCGCAAGTGTTTTAAATTTGCGCGCGCCTGAGTTTTAAATTTGCACTAGAATTCAAATTTGCGCGTGCTTCGACTGTACAGTTTGCATTTATTTTTATTCTTATGAGATGTTCAACCAATCACGTTACGAATAGTTTGCTTACATGACATATTTTCATATTTATCATCTAAATTATAAAAGTGGAATATATTTTCATGCTTATGATATATTTGACCAATTACGTAATGAATAGTTTGCTTATAGTTGAGATTTTTTTAGCTCGACCTATAGAGGAGATATCACCACTCGCGGGAAAATTCAAACAAATAAAAAAAAGTATAGAAGTCTTTATGAAAAAGTTAACAAATCGTAATGTATGTACCGAGACCAGCTGGACTGGTGCCCAGTAGGTGGTGAATCCTGGCGGCGCTTTTGAGAGCGACCAGCCCAAGAGAAGATGACGCGGGAATTCAAATTAAATTCCCGTGACAAAATATGTATTATTTAAAAAAGACTATTTCATTGGGTGGTACAATTTTTTGACTGGTGTCAATCTTATTAGTAATGAAAGTATAATCCAGCTTTACAATAGTTGTATCGTAAGTTTTTTCAATAATTTTTTCAATAAAAAATAATGAAATTGCTAAATTTGTTAAAATAACGAATGGAATGTGTCATTAGATAATTCGAACACTATTACACTTATGATGATATTATTTTGGTACCATTTAACTCTAAAGAACGATACAAGTTCGGATGGTTCCCTTTGTATTTTTGATTTTACAATTGTTTAGCAAAAAAACGTGTACTGGGGCAAAGCGGGTACCTACTTGCGCTGCTCTGATTCAATTCTAGATTTATTTTGTCATACAATATTATCAAGTAATACGTAAATATAAGAAAAAAGCGAAAATACATTCTTGATTGAAAACTTATTATCAATTTCAATAGAAAAATGCTTATTTTGCTTAAAATTAATGAAATAAAAATAAGATCATTATTTGAATGATTGCAATGTCTAAAAATATTTTTTTTTATGTTTGCTAAATACACAATTTTGTTATAAGAATTAATTTTTTTTTTTTAAATTTAATTAATTTTGTAAATTGTTCGTCCTAAATTTATTTAGAATTTTAATTTTTTGGATACAGATTAAATACTTAAAAAAAAATTAGTTCCATAAATTACAAAAATACTTTAATAAAAAAAATGGAAAATTCACTAAAAATAATTAATACCTTGCGACAAATAGAGGTAAAAAAAATGAATTGTTTGTTTACAAAAATACAGTAATGGTTGAAATAATAAGTCCTTTTTTCGAGAAGTAAGAGAACAATAACAATAATAAAACAAAGAGTAGACTTGAAACCATCAATTACATTTTTCACGTGAAAGTAATAATATATAGTCTCAGACAAAGTGCTAAAATACACATATATCCCTGGAGCAAAAGAGTGTAAACGTTAAATTAAAATAAAGTTAAATATATAGATAAAAGTAACAAACGCCGAAGGCATACAAATATTTTAGTATTATTATTTTATATATATACATATATTCGGGCGTACAACACGTCCATCGTCCATCGTCAGCTTTAGTATTTGGTACACTGTGTAATCAGGAGGGCCGCGGTTTTTTTCTTTGTAATAATCCGTCAGTACTTTTAAAAACAGCCAAAAACTCCACCTTTAACACCTTTCTATTGTTTTCATTCCTACTGACTTTGCAGTAATCATACATTACTTTTTTTTAAAACTTATTATTTTTACGCCCCAGCCTCAGCCGTACGTTGAAGTGTAAACTTCACCGAAAATTTCAAAGATTAATACATTATTTTTTTGTCTACTTCTTACCTTTAGTTTTCTCTTCATTTCAGTCTAAGCTGTAATTTTTTTCACTGTAAAAAATATTATATAAATCTACCCAATAGTATATTTCTTACACAGAAAAAAATGTTCACTTGAGCCAAGAAAATATTTTTCTTTCTAATTATTTTCTTGAGCAAAAAAAAAATTTTTTTTGGCTAGAAATTTCACTTATTTCAAAAAAATTAATTCTCTTGCTTTAAGAAATACGTATCTTGATCCAAGAAAATTTATTTAAGTCAAAAAAATCTTCTTGTTTTGAGAAAATTCAGATTTTTGCTCCAAAAAATTAAATATAAAGATAGAAGTAAATTTTCATTAATATTTTTAGTGATTAACATGTCAAATGGGAAGATCAAACAATATTGAATTATTTTTTTTCATTCAATATGTATAATTGCACGTTAAAATAATATAAAATGGGTATCAAATATTCAAGAGAAAAATTTTCTCAAGGTGAGAAAATTTTTTTCTCAGCTGAAGTAGGTAGCGCTGCTTCCCTAAAGTATCTAAAACTCTTGATCAAATATAAAAATTTATTGTATCAATTATTTATGATAATTATAATTAAAAAGAAAATGACTTCCACCAAGACTAGAATTTCAAGAAAAATTTTTACTTCGGCCAACACAACTTCGGTCTTCCTTCAGGCACCAGAAAATTTTCTTGAGCCAAGAATTTTATTCTCCAGTCAAGAAATTCTTCTTTCTGTGTATATAACACTAAAAAATTGCGAAGAATAATTTTTATTGAAAAATCTAAATTTTTTTATTATACATAATGCGTAATAAAAAATAAAATCTAAAAAATCGGTACTTCTAAAAAAAAATCCAGGATTTCGATCGCATCGATACAAACTAAATTAGCATTTGAGGCGTGAATCTTCTTTTCGATCTGGCTCATTATTTTCAAACTAAAATAATAAAATCCTCCGTAGCTTATTTCTAAATCATTTTTTCGGCTTATTTTATTTTTTCCTCTCCATTATTTAATTTTTATCCCAAAAAAATTTATTCAAAAAAAAATGAAAAACGTTTCTAATTTTTAATTTATTTAATTTCAGAAAGAACCACGAAGCACGTGGCCATATTTTATTGTGAAGCGTGGGCGTGATCCAGATAATTTTTGAGGTGCGAAAGAAAGTCGTATATCAGGATCCGATTACCAGGTAACGTAAAATTATATCGGTTTGGGGCTTTGAAGAGCGAGCTGTGATGGCCATCTGGCTCCTGGGGGGTGATTCACATTCAGCATCCGTTTTTTTTTTGTTTCAGATATTTTTTTCCCCAAGCTTGTGCTAAACGACGCAGATTAGGATGGATATATGTTCATTATAAGCGCCTGGAGCGAGCACGAATAATTCGAAATTCTAGCTGGTCTTAAAATTTAGAAAATTACCCCATCATGCAAGATTTTTCGGCGTTCAGTGACCTCAATCGTCTGTCTTCTTCAAAATTTCTAGTCTACGCCGGCTCTAGCTTAGGTAAGGGTTTGACAAAAAAATTCACGACAAAAAAATAAAAGCCCGGTTTTGCCAAAATTTAGTCTTGAATTATTGATGAACCGATTGTTAACTCGATCGGCAAATCTCGGGTCTATTTTTTTACTTATTTTAACGCACCTGGGCACGGTGTTAACTACATTGAAATGAATAAAGCAAACTAGCAAAGTAAATATAAAAAAAAAAAATTTTATAAATATATTTCGGCTGTTATCCGTAAAAAATATCCTCGGCGTTTAAAGTTTGCTGGTGAGTTTGCAAAAGAGAATCCAGATATACACTCTCAATACCTACGAGTTGTAAACGACCAATTGTATTTAGATATCCGAGGGGGACGATGCAACTGGTGCACTTTATTCTTTACCACGTAACGTCAAACGAGTGGTCCCGCGTGTCAATATTCAACGAGTATAAACAGAGAAAAAAGAGATATATTGAGTCTGAACGAAAATGTAACTTGCCTGGTTCTCGCTTATATATATTCAATCGCGGTGATATTGAATAAGATGTTTAAGTTCCCTGAACTACCGCTCACTTTATATACAAAGTACAAATTTATTGAACCCCAAACATACATTTATCCTTTTCCTTTATTTATTACTCTTACATTTAATACTTATTACAAAATTTACATGAAGCATGTGATGATGATTGTTTTTTATTATTTATTTTTATTTCTTTTATTAATATTCATTGAAATTAGCTAGTTAGATTCAGGCTCACTTTTGATAAATGCCCCTGCAAATATCAAATCTTTACAAAATTATCTATTTTATTATTTCTATCGACCCCACCAAAGTGCGTTGTTGTCCACGAATTTCCATGGTGCATTGTCGCAAACAGTCCCGGCTATTGCGTCGGCTAATGGCATCGTCAGTATTCGAAAGTTTACTTCGGTGTAGTTCAAAGATGTTATCAAAAATTGCGGCATTTTGTCGGATATTATCCACACCATTCCACGTCGAATCTATTTTTAAAAAAAATTTTTCTTTATTAGTATTGCATAAATTCTTTCTCTTTAACGAATGCATAATCAGAAAAAAATTTTATTAGAATTTAATAGCTAGTTTTCGCTACTAAATTTAATTACTTACCAAGGATACTGTGATTCATCATTAAAATTTTATGTACACGGCGAAAAAAACTATTTTTGCAGAGGAAAAATTCCTAGATGGACATAGGAATTTTTCCAATTTTAACATGGGAATTTTTTCTTTATTAACATGATAGAAATATCCATGTGACATAGGAAAAATTCATTTATCACTAAAATTTATGTAACTTAATTAAATAATTACATATTTACGTAACAATTTTCTTATTCGAGCAATTTCAGATAATTTAAAAGTAAAATAGTGATATACAGTCGGTTTGTGATAAAAAAATTCGAGAAAATTTTTTTTTAATTTTGCTTTACATTTCGAAAAAATTAAAAATCCAGCAGATTATGAACGGTGTGGCTTAAATTGCCATAACTTTTTCAAAAATTGACTTATCGGGACGTTTTTTTTTTCAAAATTTTTTTTATTAAATGTTCTTTTTGGGAAAAAATAGAAAAAAATTATTCAAATTTATCTTCATCGTTATTTTTTAGATTTTCCAAAAAAACTCCGAATTTCTCGATGATAAACTTTTTTAATTTCTTTTTTCTTTCTTTTATATGAAACTTTAACATTTTCTACAAATATCCTGAAAATTTCAGAATGGTGTTTTTTCTAGTTCTATTTTTTTTTCAATTGAAAAAAAAAATTTTTTTCATATCATAAATGAATTTTTCCTATGTCACATGGATATTTCTATCATGTTAATAAAGAAAAAATTTCCATGTTACCATTGGAAAAATTCTTATGTTAATATTGGAAAAATAGGAAAAATCCTTATATATTTTTCACCGTATAGAATTTTTTTTTTTATTAAAAACCTAACTTTCTCAGGAATGAAAAAGTTTCAAAGAATAGATCTTGAAGATATTGAATCTAATAGGATGTAAAGTAAGCCCGACGGATAACAACGATTATTTTGAATATTGATTAAAAAAAAAAAAAAAAAAGAAAAAAGGGCTGAAACCAGTAACTGGACCACTTAGCCTAATAAATGTATTTTTAATATGACGGGTTATAGTATAATAAAAGAGATTTAGATTTTTAATATATGTATATGTTTATAGATGTACCTTAACATCAGCTGGGAATATCATAGCCTCATCGTGTCGGGCGATCAGTGCATGGTTAGCCGGTGAATAAGGCAATAACGAATTCCAGCAGCCTACGGCATTCTGATCGACCAGATTGAATAACTGGAGTCCGTTCTCGTCCATCACTTCCGAAGTTGAGTGGCCCATGAATCTTTCTGGCAATGCCTAAAAAATACGAGTCAATATACTGGTGGGTAAGTTTTTTTTATTTTAACGCAATCGATCGTCGATCGACTATCCCGATCAGAATTGGTGATCGGACAGCCAATAGTCATTATCATTATCATTAGAAATAATTTTTTTTTTTTTTTTTTTTTTTTTTTTTTTTTCCAAGTACCTGGAATTCGTGATAACTATCTAAGGCAAGAACTGGATCACGTAGGATCCTGGTGGATACTGCGAACTCCCTTTCACTGCTCAGAGGATGGAAGAACAGAGTTCTGTAGCCGTCTGCCATCAACGGGGACAAGCTCATACCGAATATTCCCTCTTCACCCCATTGGAAGTTCAGACCGTCAATGGTGTAATCGCCCTTGAGAGGATCTGGCATGAAGTAACTGTGAGTAGCTCTCCAAGACGTATTGTTTTCCCATGAGTAAATTATTAATCCGTATCCCAGTTCGTCTGACATGTAAGCAAACGCGTCGTCGCACCCGCCTTTCCCCAAGTCCACTGCGATGTTCGCTATAAATGTGTTCTTGGAAGGAGAGTAATAAAAGTTTATTAATTATATAAGTAAGACATAACAACTATAAAAAACTAATTTTATTGCAATTATTTTCTCTGTCGTGTTTTCAAAGAGATACTTACAGAGATAATGCTAGCATAGTATAAATTTTTTTTTTTTTTTTTTTTTTTTTTTTTTTTTATAGAAATTTATAGCTTGAGAAATAAATGTGGATTTTTTACCTGATTAATATCGTCGGGTCGTAATCGATATTTTCGGAGCACTTTATCGGTCTTCAAATCAAATATATTTAGTGTGTAAGGGCATGCTTGTACGGTTGTGTTTCCGATACCGATTGTACCGGTATCTAGGACCCAGAGACGGTCACACTCATCTGCGTGAATTCTGTGGTAGTAAAAGATTTTGGGTAAATTTACACAGAAAAAAAAAATTTTTACTTGAATCAAGTAAATAATTTTAAAGAACTTGATCTTCTTGATTTGAGTGAAAAAATTCTTAAATTAAGAAATTTTTTTTGGCATAAAGTAGTTGTCATAGTACAATATTGTCAAAAAATTAGAGATTATACGCGCGGCAAAAGTATATGAGCTTGTTTCTAAGTAATCCATAATTTTTACGCTAGACTGCACCCGTGGAGACGCAACCCATACAATTGTTTCTGTCCGACTTTGTAGATATATTGTAGATACTTTTTCATAAATTGTTGAACTTTAATCCATTATTTATAAATAATTAGACGGTCAAAAATTTTTTTTTATTTTTTTTTAAACTCACAACAAATACATTAAAAGACTGTCAGTTTTTTTAAAGTTTCTGACAGTTAGTTTTTTTTTAATAATTAAAAAACTGGTACAGAACTGCAGAGAGCGTATGCAATCAATGTTAAATATCTAATTTTTAATTGAATTCATCTCGGGTTATAGGTGGTCAATCGACTTCAAATTTTTAGGGAGATTGTATCATCGTGTCCTTAATAAGTATACAAAAATTTAGAATTTTCTGACGCTGTAATGTCGCCTTAACCACGACAACTACCTTAAGTAAATTTTACTTGATTCAAGAATTTTTCTTCTTGATTCAAATTAATTTTTTTTTCTGCATACTCTTAATTTTTTTCAATTTTATTTTTTTGAAGGGTATCAAGTACATATATACAAAAAAAATAAAAATTAACTTGAATCATCTAAATAATTTTTCAGAGCTTCATTTTCTTGATTCAAGTAGAAAAATTCTTAAACTAAAAAATTTTTTTTGGTTTAAGTAAATTTAACTTGATTTAAGAATTTTTTGTCTTGATTCGCGAAAATGACACTTTTCAAAATTATTTTCTTGGTTCAAAAATTTTTCTCCTATTCAAGTGAATTTTTTTTTTTTTATACATTTAAAGTTTAGAATTTTGATAAATATTTAAAACATTACCTGTACGCGGTAGTTAGACCATTATCACAGTCTCCAGCAACATTCTGAGCCCAGTTTGGATAGGGCGTTAATTTTGGTGAACCACCGCGGTTTGTGTCCAGCGATATATAATTCAAGGTTGCTGGAATTCCTGCGGCACATTTTATTATGATTATTATTATTATTAACTCTACGTATAAAAACATCGTTTTTTATTGTGTATCAAAAATAATCACTACGTAGACCTGGATAACGATCTTTAACTAATTGTTTAATACATACAGATCGTAATCTTGAATTAATAGTAATGTAATTAAATAAAATGATTAATTGCTAAATAAAAGCCGCAATTATTGTCTACGCCGGCGATTATTATATAATAGATTTATTAAAAATGAAATTACCCGTAAACTGGAGCAATTATATAAAAATAAAGATATCTGTTAAATTAATGCGGAAAAAAATAACAGATAAATTTCAATTACTACTAATGATGATGTAATTTTAATGGAAATTCCCTGTCATACGACATGCGACTTACTACTGTATATAACTCGTTCAAGCGAATTTATCGGTCATTGAATCAAGTGAATTTGTATTTGATGCAGTTTGCTTTTATTCTATGAATTTTTCATGAAGGATTTACTTTATATTTAGCCGTATTCATGTACATTATAACATATAATAGTTACATTTCTATGAATTAAGATCTACGATCTACCAACTACTAGTTCTACAGATATTTTGAGAAAGAAAGATCACAATTATACTAATTATTGTGTGATTACAATCTTTATAATTATGTTGAATTTAATTGGGTTTCCTTATGATGATTAAGAATGCAATGTGATCTCTTTTTTCCGCTTTAGGTAAATGAAAACAAATTAATAATTATTGTAATTATTGTATGGTAATGGAAGAGTATGTAAGATTATTGCGAAATAGGACGATATAACTTTACATGTTAGAGTCATTATAATTTTTTCACTCATTTAATTTTAAGGATACGCCCTAAAAATTTTTTTAAATTATAAAAATCACGTAAAAAAATTATTTAATTTTTATTTTTTTCTTTAAAGAAAAAAATTATAATAAATATTTACAAGTGAGGTTTTTTTTGTAAATAATTACCAAAATTCCAAAATTAAAAAAAAATTTTTTCACTGATAAAAAAATTAATTTGATTCAAGAGAAAAATTTACGACTCAAAAAAAATAATTTTAAATTTTATTGCCTTGAATTAAACAGAAATTATTGAAAAAAATTTAATTGATTTTTTTTAGTTTAAAATTTCTTTCTTTTGAAAAAAGAAAATTTTTTATCATAAATACGCCGTAAAAAGTGGGGTTGACCCAACTTGTAAATAATTACAAAAATTCCAAAATTAAAAAATTTTTACTCTGAAAAAAAAATTAATTTGATTCAAGAGAAAAAATCACGAACCAAAAAAATTATTTAAAATTTTCTTGTCTTGGATTAAGCAGAAATTGTCAAAAAAAAAAAAAAAATTTCCATAGCTTAAAAAAAAATTAAATTGATTTTTTTTAGTTCAGAATTTCTTTCTTTTGAAAAAAGAATTTTTTTATTAATACATTGAAATTTTCTCTAAGAAAAATCTCTGATAATTTTTCCGTATTTTAGATATTTTATTTAAAATTCAGAATCAAACCTTAATAACTAATTTTCACGCGAGCATTACTTCAAGTACCTTAAAAAGAAACAACCTGTAATTAAACAACTTTCATTTTCACTCCAAGTTCTACTCTCTGTGTTAATTATAATTAGTTGCCAATTTTAATAAGTGAGATTTGTGGACTAGTTCAAGAATACTATTCATATTCGTATTCTAGAATAATAAAAAATGATAAAACAAGCCAATGCGTTCCGCATTCGAATTGATAGCTAATATCCTAACTGGAACCAGACATAAAAAATGAATTTTATCAGTTACAAAATTGTGATTTGTTGATCTTGTTTAGAATCCCGTTTCTTATCTGAATGTGAAATAATATTACATGAATAAGTAGATAATAATAATAATAATAATAATAATAACAATAACGGTGATACATTTTAAAGTGAAAGGCTGCGAAACCCAAAAATATTAAAAGTATAATAATAAAGCATATTCATTATTCCGGTGGAGCTGGAGGTGTTTTTAAATAAAAATATCAAAGTATTATATTATATTATCCGAGTGTGCACATAAATTCAGTATGATAACTTAATTTACACCCGTGAGGTAATTTTTTCGGCCCACGCTGGTTAAATAATTTGAGTAAAACCCTGCGCGCGGCATAAAAAAGATCCTATTCTGGTTATATTATGTTTCATTTTATTATTAAAAATCACTGGCGGTATTTGTGTTCCTGTTTTATTGTAAGTATCTTCTGAAAATAATCTCCGGCAATACGTTTTAAAGTAAAAACTAAAAACTCTAAGGGCGGAGACATTAAATGAGTTAAGTATGTTTTCGCGTAATCGCAACCAACTTATTTTATTTAAAATTTTTATCCCCTCGTTTTTTATCGGATCATCGTGGTGCAAAAGTTGTAAGGTCGGATTTAGGTATTAACAGCATTATACTGCAGGTGTGTTTATTAATTTTCAGAGTTTAAATTGATATTTTTTTACGTACGTCAATCATTTTATTATTTAGATTTTTTTAAAAATTATATCCACTTTTATTTTTATCATTCATATTAACTAAAATATTCAAATTCCTCTGGGAATATTTAAAAAATATAAACTCTTATTTAATCTGACAATTTATATTGCCAATAAAAAAAATTTTTACTCGTATAAAATTTTTTTTAATAAATTTAAATTATCAAAAGGAATAAAATATTGTGGAGCATAAATTTTGAAAAAATAAAATGCTTTTACAATAATAGCAGTAGTACAATAAAAAACGGTATTCAAAAACGAATTGGCAAATTCAGTGCATTCATACGGCATAACACATAACACATAACACCACGAATTTAGTGATATTTTTTGTTGTCATAAAAACCGGAAGTCGGCCAGACGAGATTTAAGAGACTTCTCTTATACTTTTTAAAAACCTCTAAGTACATCATGTATACCACAAGACATTAAAGCGCACAACAAGTACAGCCAAATGTCTCGGTCCATTTCCGTTTTACCTAAAATAACTTTTTTTTTTTCCTAATTCTAAAAAACATTTCTTTCAGCGATTGCAAGTACAGATTTTTTTCTTCGGTCTCACGAGGGTCAATGGTCGAAATTTTTACTATTTTTTTTTTTTTCTTTCATGATCAAATTTTTTTTATACTGTAATCTACCGAGTAATAAAAATTTAACTGAAAGATATTGGTGATAAAATGAAAAATATTTGAAAAATTTTTGGATAAGAATTGCAGATTCTAGATTGTTATAAGAAAAATTTTTGGGAACATTGTACACAGAAAAAAAAATTTACTTAAATCAAGGAAATAATTTTAAAGAATTTCATCTTCTTGATTTGAGTAGAAAAATTCTTAAACTTAGAAATTTTTATTGGTTTAAATAAATTTTACTCGATTTAAGAATTTTTTGTCTTGCTCCAAAACAATGAAACTTCAAAATTATTTTCTTGGTTTAAGAATTTTTCTCTTGATTCAAATTAATTTTTTTTTTCTGTGTAGTAAGTTAAATAAAGATTTAATAGAAATATTGTTAAAAAATTATTGATTTAGATTTTTTAGAATGAGGTAAAAATATAAATTAAATTTAAAGATTTCTTAATTAATTAGAAGTAACGGGTGATAAAACTTTAGCTAAAAGATATTTGCAATAAAATGAACAATATTAAATATAATCAATAAATTTTTATGCTAATCATTATTAAAGTACCTTTTGTTTAAAATATCAACAAAAAATAGTAAATTTTACTGTAAACAAAAATTAAATTAAACATTTTAAAAAATTGTAAAATTTCAACCTCATTCCTTCATTTTTTCGACCCTTAATTCTATTATATTCCAAATAATTATTTATTACCAATCAGGCATCTTTTTTTAATTAATTTGTGATACAAAGCTCAATAATACAATAATTTTTTATGTTAATCATTATTAAAGTACTTTTTCCTTAAAACATCAACAAAAAATGGTAAATTTTACTATAAACAAAAATTAAATTGAACATTTTCAAAAATTTTAACAATTAGAGCTTATTTTAGTAAAGTCGGATAATAAAAGGCCTACTTTAACATAATTAAATAGTTTGCACTATAGTTTAAACATCTTTAGTATTTAAGATTAATAATCAGAGTATTATTTCGTTAATTAACATCATTATTTATCTCAAATACCAAAAGTATATTCACTATAGTTTAATTATTTAAATAATTATGCTAAACCCATCGCCCTTATTACCCTTCTACACTTCAAATCTTTAATTTTGTTTTTGTTTACTGTAAAAATAACTATTTTGTTGTTAATATTTTATATAAAATGTCCTTAAACAATAATTAACATCTAAAATTAAATCAATTTTTCTTAATTATTATTTTTCATAAATATATTTCGCAAGAACTTTCATTGAACATTTTTATTACTGTAAAAAATAAAAATGATTTGTACTTTAAAATATTTGATGAATAGTAGTTTATTCTGAAAATCACCAATTCGATCTGAATTTTATCTAATTAAATCCATTTTATTTCCAAATTTCCCTTAAAATAGTGTTTTTTTTTTTCTACTAATACAGTAAAAATTATTTCCAAGAAAATTATTAATAAAAAAGGGTATTTTCACGGAAAAAATTACATTATATATTGTAACGTGGCGCTCCATATAGAAAACTGAAAAAATTAAAGTTTCAGCTTGTAATTATTACAGATTTTGTAAGAATTACATTATAAAATGTAAATATAAAATTAAAAGCTCTGAAAATTAACATTCAAAGTTTGAATTTACAAAAATGTGACTTTAAACTGAAATTTTTCTAGTTTTTTATACGAAGAGACGCTTATTACTATTTACAATGTAATTTTTACATTTTTCTTTTTTGGCGTATTCTTGGCTTTGAATTTTAAAAATATTAAAAAATTTTTTCCGTCAATAATTCACACTCAGAAAAAAAATTTTTTTTGGATCAAGTAAATAATTTTGAAGAACTTAATTTTCTTGATTTGAATGAAAAAATTCTTGAACTAATAAATTTCTCTTGATTTAAGAAAATTTTACTTGATTCAAGAATTTTTCGTGTTGATTCAAGACAATTGCCCTCTCCAAAATTATTTTCTTGGTTCAAGAATTTTTCTCTCGAATCGTTAATTTTTTTTCAGTGCAAATATCCCTTATTGTTTGAAAAAAATATTTCCATCAATTATTTTGCTCCAATAATTTTTTTTCTACATCATTCCCATGCAAAAAAAAAATCTGATTTAAAATGAATTTAAGATTGAAATTCATATTTTGACACAAAAATGAATTGGTTTTGAGATCAATCCAAATTTAAAATTGAGTTGTTGATAGAAATTAGCACGCTTGTAGAACCTTCAGTCATGATTCAGAATTTTAATAAATATTTAATAATATTTAGAATAAATTTTATACACAAAGTATTTTTAAGTCTTAATTAAAATTCTGAAGCAGGATCGGAAATTCTACAGGCGTGCTAATTTCTATCTACAAATCAATTTCAAATTTAGATTGATCTCAAAACTAATTTATGTTTGTGTCAAAATATGAATTTCAATTTTAAATTCATATTGAATCAGGATTTTTTTTGTACGGATTCTATTGGGGTGAAAATCACAAAATTTAAATGACTAAATTCGCTCTAATTAAAAAAAAAAAAATAAACAAACCATCCTTCCATCTCGGAACAGTAACAAACAATTTATTTTTCCAAATTTCAATTCCCACAGGCAGTCCATTTTCCGGAATATAATCTCCACTTTGAATCGCCGCAGCCCTTGTGATCGGATCTGGGTACGCCCAATCTAAGACTTGCCACGAGAATCTCTCGAGAATTGGAGCTCGTCCAAAATGATTTCCGCCACCCCAGGCCTTGTTAAATCCACTGGCACTCCCGTTTTTGTAAAAAACAACCGTAATAACAAAAAACAGAATCTGACGACAAATCGCCATTGTCGTAGACTAGATTTTCAAAAAAACCAAACAAAAAAAAAAAAAAATTTCAAACAGACTATGAGTTGTAATGTCTTGGGTGAAACTCTGTAACTGAGCGTCCAACAATTTCCAAACGTTATATATTTGAACCCCCAGTTGGCAATTTGCCGATCTACCTGGAAGAAATTGCATCGTTTCGCTTTGAGTAGGATGTAGTGTGAGATTATAGGTGGCAGGGGTGGCTTGCGTGTGTTTGTTCTTTCACTATTTGTATGTATATCTGGCTTACCTGCTCATATCACACACATACACACACTAGGGACGAGACACGTGGGCTTAGTTTCATTCGTAAGGAGGATTTATTATATATGCGCCAGATGAGAAAGAGAGTGTACTGTCTATTAACTTTACTGCACTCTATTTATTATTGACATCATCAAGACAAGACACACCCTAACTATTTACTCCACACTCTCACTTCTGTAATTTCACGTACTATTGACCTCAAGGTTTAGGATATACTTATGCAAATCCTATTAGTCAGTGACATAATTATTTTTATTTTTCGATATTATTTCTTCATCGAATAAATTTTATTCTTATCGACTTATCGAATCATTTTAGTGAAATGAATTACTAGAGTATTATGCTAAATCTTTAATCAGGAATTTCGAATCCTTAAACTTGTTTATTTAAGGAGAGAAATTTTTATTTAAAGCGGAAGATCGAGAGGATATTATATTTGTGAGATGCAATCAAATTCGGCATCCGAAAATACTACTTTCCAGAATTTATCATTATTTCCGTCTCTTTTGAGGATTTTATGTTCTTGGTTCAAGAAACTAAAAGAAAAGAATTTATTTTTTAATTGGACTTGTCTTGAAAGTTTATTTGTGATGATTCCAAAAATAAGAGAAATTGGAGAATTTAAATTAGTCGGTAATATCTTGAAATTACGTTACCGAGTATCTTAATCCTCCTTGAAGAAATTTTGGGGTCAAATGGAGGTGATCTTGTTTGAAAATAGTAAAGTGGTTGGTTGAATTGATAAAATTAGTGAATGTTGAATTTTTCCTGTTTATCCTCTATGTTTTATTTTCTTGATTTTTGAATGAATTTCTTAAATTAATTCAAACTGGGCATTTCAAAGCAAGAGTTAAATTTTGAAAATTATATTTTTTTTTAATCAAGTATTTTTTTTCAGTGTTTGATTAAAAATTTTGTAGAATTTAGAGTTTTTAGTGAATTTATCAGAAAAAAATATCCAGAAACTTTGTTTTATTTTATTAAAAAAATTGTTGGATATTTTTGTTACGAAATAAAGAATTTTTTAATTTAAAAATTAATATATTAATTCATAGAAAATTTATTATCATTTTCCTCGAATTGATTTTAATTGATAATTATTGAAAAGGTAATTTTTATTAATTAAGAGTTTTGATGTACTGAAAGTAAAATTATGATTGTAATAACACACTTGTAAGTGATTTAAATCATCGGGAAGGAGTCAAATAATGTTTGACAAATTTTTATAGAAAATTAAAAATTTAATAATTTAGAGTGTTCTTTTCTTAAATATAAATTAGTAATTCCTATTATCAAAATCAATTATCCACTTTTTCGTGTAAATTTAATTTTTTTGATTTCAAACTTCTTCAATTTTAAAAACTAAAAATTTAGTCAATTCTGTTCTTAAATTTATTGAATTAATTCAAACAGAATTTCTCAAAATTTTCAAGATATAAATTTTTCAATGAAAAATATTTTAGCCTTTTTTTTTTCTTCTACAAAATAAATATTCCTTCTAAGTTTAAATCGATTTTTTAATCAATTTAAAGCATAAACTTTTTTCTAAAAAAATGTCTGTTAGTGTGTTGTAAAATAGGGCAGCCGCAGTAGTTAGCGACTTTCAATAAATGTCCAACCTAGTCATAATTGAATTTTACCACAATAATCTAAACTATGACAATAAATGCGCGTAATGATTTTTTAAAAGTCAGGAAATGTAAAAAAATAATAATTTACAATTATAATTGCAGTTTTTAGTTGAAGCTCTGGATCGAAAGTCTTGTAAAGAAAAGTTTAAAAAAAAAACTCGATGAAAGTACTGGAGTACAAGATGTAATATAAATAATAATAGTTATTTGACAATTTATTTTAAAAATATATTATACTAAAAATTGTTGCTTATTTAATATAAAAAAATTTCGACGTGAGATTTCTTCTAAAATATTTTTGTGAAAATTAGAAAATAAATTTTTTTACATTTAATTTAATTTTTTTTTAAATTGATTAAAAAAAAAATGTAAAAATAATTTAGATTTAACTTCGAAAAAATTTTTTTAAATTAAGTTATTAAAAAATATAAAATATTATGAATGAAATTCTTTCTTGGCATATTTGTATAACATAGTAAATAGAAAATGAATAATAATTTATTTAATGAATATAATTTAACGAATATTATTAGGTATAACTCATAATATACTTAAATGTGAAGGTGTCAACTCAGCAAATGAAAATATAAAGTTGATAAGGAGTAAGTGAGTGTTAATTAAAATAATTGATAGGTGTCAAGCACGCGCAAGTGAGAATTAAAATTTCATTTTACAATTGATATGCGTATGTTGCGTATGATTAATTGGTAGATTGTTAGACCGAGTATCGGGGGGGGGGGGACAAAGTAGAGGAAATAGTATGAAAATACAGAGATTGATTTTTCCACAAAGTAAATATAGGAAATGTAAAATAATTAGATCAATTATCGAGAGAGTTGAATTGCGTATAATTTTGAAGTAATCCCTGGTAATTTAGTTGGTAGAAAATTTATCAATGCGTACGTGGGATTTCTTTTAATGAAAAATAAACAAACACGTAATTCCGTGTGGTACACTTATATGTTACTTTACTTTACTTTACTTATTGATCAGATTCTGTCTGTTTCAAGCTGAATAGCAACATATCATGTTTCAAAACACTACTAGATATTATTTTTATCTGATTTTTTGTCTCTATAAATCCTGTAATTAAATTTTTAAATTACATTTATTATTATTTCTGTTTCTATTTATTATTTTTTATACTTCTTAAAAGGAGTTTGAATTGTAATAATTATTTTTATATTTTTTCAGACTTTGAAATAAAAAATTGGGACTAAAATATTACAAATATGAAAAAATTATAAGAAACTTTTTTTGTAGAAAATTTAACGCTCTACAAAAAAGGTTTTTGTAAAATTTTTTTCTATTTCTTATTATTCAGACAAAATTTTAATTAAAAATAAAAATAAAACTAGAATTCAAATTTGCACGCGCAAGCGCGCGCTTCGACTGTAGAGTTTGCATATATTTTCATGCTTATGATATATTCAACCAATCACGTTACGAATAGTTTGTTTTCATGATATATTTTCATATTTTTCATCTAAATTATAAAAGTGGATATGAAAAATAAAAAAAATGAAATCAAGAATGTGAAAAAAATATATAAAACAGCAAACACCCGCGGCACTTTTTCCGACGAAAACGCATTTTTCTAGAAACTACTTTTTTTGAACTGGTAGGAACTGCAATTTGAAAATTTTGATTTTTAAGATTTTTTAGGGCTATTTGAATCCAAAAAAATGGGAAAAAAAAATTTTTTTATGTCGCTATTTTTTTTTAAATCCAAACTTTGAAAATCCCCTACGTGCAAAAATAACCACATGCATGCAGATTACAACGCTGTTTCGTTTTTTTGTTTTAAATAATCCGTTTTTGAGTTAGAGATCACACCGTGGTGGGAGAAATTTTTTTTGCTGCTCCACAAAAATGCTAATAAATTTATAACAACATGATATTTTTTTATCAAAATTTAGGAGAATAATCTGTAATGATTACTTTATGAGACAAAAAAAACCCGATCCCCAAATTCTTTTATTATCTCAGTCAAAAAAATTTCTGATGCTTTGCATCATGAGTCATGCAATTATAGGAAACTTTTTTTATAAAAAATTTAACGCTCTCCAAGAAAAGTTCTTGTAAATTTTTTCGTATCTCTTATCATTCAGACAAAACTGTAGTTAAGTCAAAGTCCAAAATAACAAAAATTTAAAAATCAAAATTGGAATTAAAATATTAAAAATATGAAAAAATCATAAGAAATTTTTTTTTTGTAAACAATTCAATTTTCTACAGAAAAAGTTCCTTGTAAATTTTTTTTTATCTATTATTATTTTAATTGCCATTACAATTAAAAATCAAAATCTATAATAGTACAAAAAATAATTAAAAATAACATTAAATTCTCGATAAAATAAAAATAATTTATTGCAAGATAAAAATAATGACTATATAAAATGACCGTCTGATTGCAATTTAAATTTCAATTCAGAGAAAACATATGTAACTTCAGTGGGGATTAGAGAAAAATAAAGCAACTAGCAATCACATTACGGTTTATTTTATTTGATTTTATATATATTTCTGTCGTATAAACAGTCCCATAAAAAAGTGGTTATTAGTTGATTTGAAACGTGGAAAATTTTAAAGTTGGTGTGGAAAGTAGGCTGAAATAGTTCAGTAGATTCTCGCGGTTTTGGAGGCTTCGTAATAAAACTAATGACTAATAACCTAATTAACAATAAAATTTATAAATTTTTTATCTGTCGAAGTAAAGTGTTGCTTTAATGATTAGTAAAAGTAAATTAATTAATTTATAAAATCATATAGTAACATTAAATAATTTCTCAGTTGAAATAACATGTTGAAATAAAACCTATATGTAATATGTAATATGAATATTAATAATAATTAACAGTAAAGTATCAAATAAAATCTGAATAATTAGTAAATGCGTGTGCCAATGTACTATCGATTTTCATCGAGGAACATATTTACTTATAATTGCGCAATTCCGTGTATTTTTATTCCTTTTTTTGTTGTTAAAAAATCCAATTATTTAAATGCATAAGGAAAAATATTGTTGCATTAGTGATAAAGAAAAAAATTGATGGAAATTACAATAAAATTGATCGCGTGAGTGCCAGGAATTCCTAATACGTGTAAACATAGAGTTAACGTAATTCTATTTTCACTGTGTAAACATTATTGACAGTTGTAACATATTTTTCGTCTATGTGCATAAAGAAGACTGTTAACTCCCTTTCTCTTTTCTTTAAGTGATAAAAAACAGACTAGGCTCTGGTTATACGTATGGAAAATAATTGTTTGCGTTTTAAAACATAACGGTTCAAGGAGAACACCGGTTTTATCGAGTGCTTTTTCGTCTGTTTCACATGAATTATTGTTTTGTTTTAGTTCTATAAATATTATTAATAATACGTAATTGAGAGGTTTGATGTGAGACAATATATGATATATGATGTATGTAATGTGCGTATAAAAATGTTATTATTAATCAGAGAGATGTCTTCCGTGTAGCTGCGTCGGGTGAAAGCTAGTCTTACTCGTAGATCGTCGACTTTTAACTCTGATGGTTTAGTTAGTTAATTAAATCGACGGGAGACACTGAGTTTTAAGCTGAGAATTTGTGTTTGCACCTCTCAGCATTCACCACAATTTATTTATTCACTTTCCATTTTATTTATAAGCTTTAGAGGGTAAGAGTTACAGGATTTTTTTTTTTCACTTTCAGTTGCTACTGAACCTTTCTACAAGCAATTTCGAGTTGGCTGGGATTAAACTTTAATCTCTTGCGATCGTAGATGCAATCCCATTTTAGGATTGAGTATTAAGTACTTTGATTTTATAATAATGGTTGTTTTTTGTTTTGAATTAGTTTTCAAATTTTTTTCTGTGAAATTTTTAGTTAATCGTTAATCCAATGTTTACTCAAATGTAAACGTAAGCTGGATGTAGGTTGGAAAATTTATTTGATTATGGAGAAAACGTCTTTAATAGAGGAAATAGTTTTTAGAATTTTTTATGGGTTTTAATTGAACAGAAAAGTTTTTAATCAAGAAATATTTTTTGGGATTATTTTTTTCTCGGTTTTTTTGTTCGGTTATACTGCGAAAACTACTTCTTATGCAAAATTCAAACCTTCTACCAGGCTCTCTATCGCCCCTCACAGTAACAAAAAAGAAAATAATTCTAATATCAAAACAAGTTTGTAAAAGAAATCGACGTAAAATTTTCAGCTATACAAACCAATTGCACGCAACAGTAAAAACAAACTACAACAGATATCTAACATAACAAAAAAAAAAAGGATTTAGAATAAACGTTTAAACCGCAAAATTAAAGTTTGGTCGAAAGAAACAAATAATTACAATAATACTATCCACAGAGAGGTATAATTTAACTCTTAGTTTTATTTTCCGGTTAAAATTTTATTCCATCATACTATCAGTAGCTCTTAACGGTGTTATTTTCGCGTTCACGATTATTTTCTCCTATGAAGAAAGAGTTAACCATACACTCATTGGCACTTACGATCATACCAGAAGCTGCATATCACCTTGATAATCTTAACACCTTATACTTTACCGCGAGCTCATTTCATCGTGGATCAAGCATCAACCATCAAGCATAAAGCTGCTCATCTACCCAAATTGTTGATAATCATTCTGACTCTCATTTGATTCTTTTTACTTCCTCCTCCTCCTCCTCCCTCTTCTTCTTCTTCTTCTTCTCTTCTCATCCCATTTCTTTTATTCCTATCCGTCGATTTTATACTTTAACTTAACTCTTATCCTCTCCTCTTACTCGAAACTCTTCACTACGGACTACGCAAACCCCTTTCTTTCCCTTGGTGCCTTTTTTTTCCTTTCCATCAGCTCAGATCTCGCTCGCAAGAAAGGACCGAGTGCTCGTTAGCTCGTACACCTGTGCTAGTGTTTTAACCGTCTCAAATTTTTCATTCCAACCCCCCACTTTTTTTTACCGAGTTATTATTATTCGCGACATATGCAGTGACATTTGTTCCCTAAAAAACTCAACCCAACTCAACTTACAACTTCAACTTCAACTCAATCAATTAAATAATTTCCATCAATAACATCCTTGAGGCCTTGAGCAAAATCGTCATCAATATTTATTGCAATTATCAATCGTGTGACTTAGTCGCGTGGCCCAACCGCGGTCCGCTCCAACACCCATCAAAGGTAAGCTGGACAAAATAAAACTCATGCACCTGCTTTTTGTCCACTCTCCTCTCAGTCTTTTACAAGGTTTATCATCCCAGCCACTTCCTTATCCTCTTTTATTTCACTAACTCTTAATACTCTTATATTATATTAATATTCTGCACTGAAATAAAAAAATTTATTGAAAATTTTGGAATATTCTGTTTCCATCCAGAGCTTTAATTAAAAACTGCAATTATAATTGTAAATTATTATTTTTTTACATTTCCTGACTTTTAAAAAATCATTACGCGCATTTATTGTCATAGTTTAGATTATTGTGGTAAAATTCAATTATGACTACGTTGGACATTTATTGAAAGTCGCTAACTACTGCGGCTGCCCTATTTTACAACACACTAACAGACATTTTTTTAAAAAAAAGTTTATGCTTTAAATTGATTAAAAAATCGATTTAAACTTAGAAGGAATATTTATTTTGTAGAAGAAAAAAAAAAGGCTAAAATATTTTTCATTGAAAAATTTATATCTTGAAAATTTTGAGAAATTCTGTTTGAATTAATTCAATAAATTTAAGAACAGAATTGACTAAATTTTTAGTTTTTAAAATTGAAGAAGTTTGAAATCAAAAAAATTAAATTTACACGAAAAAGTGGATAATTGATTTTGATAATAGGAATTACTAATTTATATTTAAGAAAAGAGCACTCTAAATTATTAAATTTTTAATTTTTTATAAAAATTTGTCAAACATTATTTGACTCTTTCCCGATGATTTAAATCACTTACAAGTGTGTTATTACAATCATAATTTTACTTTCAGTACATCAAAACTCTTAATTAATAAAAATTACCTATTCAATAATTATTAATTAAAATTAATTCGAGGAAAATGATAATAAATTTTCTATGAATTAATATATTAATTTTTAAATTAAAAAATTCTTTATTTCGTAACAAAAATATCCAACAATTTTTTTAATAAAATAAAACAAAGTTTCTGGATATTTTTTTCTGATAAATTCACTAAAAACTCTAAATTCTACAAAATTTTTAATCAAACACTGAAAAAAAATACTTGATTAAAAAAAAATATAATTTTCAATATTTAACTCTTGCTTTGAAATGCCCAGTTTGAATTAATTCAAGAAATTCATTCAAAAATCAAGAAAATAAAACATAGAGGATAAACAGGAAAAATTCAACATTCAAAAATATTATCAATTCAACCAACCACTTTACTATTTTCAAACAAGATCACCTACACTTGACCCTAAAATTTCTTCAAGGAGGATTAAGATACTCGGTAACGTAATTTCAAGATATTACCGACTAATTTAAATCCTCCAATTTCTCTTATTTTCTAAATCATCACAAATAAGCTTTCAAGACAGGTCCAATTAAAAAATAAATTTTTTTCTTTTAGTTTCTTGAACCAAGAACATAAAATCCTCAAAAGAGACGGAAATAATGACAAATTTTGGAAAGTAATATTTTCAGATGTCGAATTTGATTGCATCTGACAAATATAATGTCCTTTCGATCTTCCGCTTTAAATAAAAATTTCTCTCCCACGCTTAAAACATTTGGTAATTTTTACCCAATAATATAAAATTCTTAAAAGAACAGAGAGTAATTTTTTTTTTTACACATCAAATTAGATTTTATTTTATGAAGATACACTCTTAATCTTCCGAGTGAAAATTTTTCTTCGCCAAAAATAACGAGTTGCAAGGCTTAAAAAATCTTGAATGAAGAAATAACTTCCGAAGTTATCTTAAAAATAATTTTTCCCTTGGATCAACATCATTTCTCTTTTATAAATATCTTTTTTCAGTGTCCTCAGGCACAACAATTTGACAGTCTTAAAAATAATCACCATCTCAATAAATAAATAAATAAATAAATAAATAAATAAATAAATAAATAAATAAATAAATAAAAAAAAACAAAATTTATTGATTTTACTAAAAAGAAAAAATGATCATACGGACAAAATATATTTTATATTGCCACGAAACTTGATCCCCGAGAAAAAAATAGTATCTGCTGATCCACTTATCTCCCACTTAGCTGAGTCGTACGCGTGCCGCACGCGATACATTTTTACATACATACAATCACGATATTATCATTCCTGAATTACAATGTATAAATCTATAGATAAATACTAGATTTATTACTTGCGAAGAAATCCAGTAAGACATTATTATAAGACATAAGACATATAAGACATAGCAGCTACTGTTAATTCGTGGAAAAAATATTTTTTAAACGCCTTGGGTAACGCTCTGAGGATAATTGTACATCAATTGACTGATTAAAGACGGAAATGGTCGAGCAAACTTGTAAGAATGCTGCAAAAACGCTAAATATATAGAAGTAATGATACATATTTTTTGTTAAATTGCCGACAAGAGTAGTAAGTATACGTATTTTCAGTCATTCATTAAATAAAAGTAGACGGTAAGACCACTTGCACTTATGTTTATATATGTTTGTACGTATGTATTCACATATTGGCTCATTGGACGACCTACTCACCTACCGACGGGTTTGCACATACGTATATACGTGTGAGCTGTCTCTTTCTATCGGTCACTTGCTTTTGGTCGTTCACGGTCGAAAGGAAGAGCCGGTTTCCCTCTCGGTACAATTATTTATCCGGATATTTACCTAAAATAATACAATATAATTTTTATTTCTTACTGGCCACTTAATCATCATTTTTTTATTTATTTTTTTTCTCTTTGAAATATCGTTGACATTATGTACGTTACGTTTTAATTGACAGCGACACTTCGAGTAACAAGTGGTCATTAGAATCTTCTGTCGAGTGGAAAAACTGAGTTATGTGTCATGTGTTGATACCGATCGATCGACAAACTATTTCGATTTTTTTCGCTTGAAGTTAAGGGAGCGAGGAATTCTCTTGACTTTGCTGACATGATTTGGTGATAAGTTGATGAGAGTATACTAAGAAAAATAAAATAGTTCTATTATGGAAATTTTTTTATAAAGTATCCCCGGGTAATAAGGCCGAAGTGATAGAAATGCTATTTAAAATAACCGCTTCCACTAAAGACTTCTCTAGTTGAAGCGTCTAGCATAGAAATGTCGCTACAAGGTTATAGAATCCCGATAAAACGTTCCTTGTCTTCTATATTTCATCATCCGTCATATGCTAAAGTAGCACAGAAGAAATCCTAAAAAACGATTTGAGTAAATGGTAAACATTTTTTATAATTTTATATTTAATAATTTAAAATCATTGTTCTAATTTTTATCAATATCTTAAAAGTATTGTTACTGAATTTAAGTGATGATTGATCTCTAATACCAATTTTATCAAGTATAGTATAACTATTTCTAGTATGTATAACACGGTGAAAAAAACATAGGAATTTTTCCCATTTTTGCATAGGAAAAATTTCTATGTTGACTTAGAAATTTTTCTAATGGCAACATAGGAATTTTTCCAATGTTAACATGGGAATTTTTTTTTTTGTTAACATGATAGAAATCTCCATGTGACATAGGAAAAATTCATTTATCACTCAAATTTATGTAACTTAATTTAATAATTACAAACTTACATAACAATTTTTTCATTCGAGCAATTTCAGTTAATTTAAAAGTAAAACAGTGATATACAGTCGGTTTGTGATAAAAAAATTCGAGGAAATTTTTTTCAAATTTTGCTTTACATTTCGAAAAAATTAAAAATCCAGCAGATTATGGACGGTGTGGCTTAACTTGCCATAACTTTTTCAAAAATTGATTTATCGGGACGTTTTTTTTTTTCAAAATTTTTTTTATTAAATGTTCTCTTTGGGAAAAAATAGAAAAAAATTCAAACTTATCTTCATCGTTATTTTTTAGATTTTCCGAAAAAACTCCGAATTTCTCGATGATAAACATTTTTAATTTATTTTTTTTTTCTTTCATATGAAACTTTGACATTTTCTACAAATATCCTGAAAATTTCAGAATGGTGTTTTTTCGATTTCTATTTTTTTTCAATTGAAAAAAAAATTTTTTTTTCATGTCATAAATGACTTTTTCCTTTGTCACATGGATATTTCTATCATGATGAGAAAGAAAAAATTCCCATGTTAACATTGGAAAAATAGGAAAAATCCCTATGTTTTTTCCGCCGTGTACGTCTTGACAGAAGTAAAACTGAGAATTTTAACAAATTTTCCCGCAATTTATTTATTTGTAAAGAAACGTTTTCGGCAATTTACAACAGTATGTTTACATTTGTATGTGTAGAATGTTTAGTATTAATTATTTTATACAATACATGACATCTGCAAAGAGAAAATATATTGAAAGAAAAGAAAAGAAAAATTTATAAAAAAAAATTTTAAGGAAAAGAGAGACATAACATGTCTGATAGTCTATAATCACTATTTGATAATTTATAATTACAATTTTGGCCGTACTTTAATTTTCTTACTGATACCAAAAAAATAATTTTCGATAACAATTGACGTATAATAAAATGATTGACATAATATTCGATAAAAAATAAAACTCTCGAAATAATTTAGTGTATAATTTTTTGTAGCCAAACTCGAATGATTAAAGTTAGAGGCACTGGTTAAAATATTGAAATAAAAAAAAAAGCATACCGATATTACATCTGCCAATTTGTAGAATAATAATTGATAGATGAGCTACAGATGTCAGATCATTAGCATGAGAATGACATAAATATATAATTATATTTTAATAAATGTTAAAAAATGTGTCGAGAGTAAATCGGTATAAGAGTATGGTTTCGCCCAATTAATGAGGATAAAATCCTCCGTCGGCAACGGGTGGCAAGTTTTGGGACGACTTCATTAGACTAGCTATAAAATTTATCTTTCAGTTGTGAAACGGCTCACCAATGAATAAGGGACAGGTGCCGCGTGCTCGTCGTAGATCACCAAGCCTTTCCATATAATACACATATACACATATATTATCCATTTTATATTATTTATTTTTTATCGCCGAGTTTAAGGCTGGATCCTGGAAAAAATTACACTTAAGGTCGAGAACCGACCTTACGAATAGAAATGGCAGCAATAGTTATTGGTAGTATAGTAGCTGGATACCGCGAACGGTAGGTGAGCAAACACGCGCGTTTTAGCGAGTAATAATTCGGGGATAGAAATATATTAAAGAAAAGAGAAAGCTTACTCAAATATCGCTTTTTAATTAAGGTTACATTTTTTTATACGCATTATTATTAGTATTTATTGTTAGTAAGTTTAATTCCACGCGTAGAAAAGTCTACACTTATAGAAAAATTTAGTACGGAGTACTAATTTAATTTAGTAACAAAATTTTTAATCATTTATTTGGAGGAAAAAAATATTTTTTTACCCATCAATATTATTTGTTACAGTTGAATAAATTATTTTTTTATTCTAAATAAATTGTATTAATATAAATAATTAATTAATGAATATAAACAAAGCCTTATTACATGATGGAAATAAATATTTGTTTCCACTAAATAATATTTAGTAGTAGTTACTAAACATTTCTTTGTTAAATATTGTCACTAGATGGCTTTAATTCTAATGTAATCTATTTTATTAAGAGAATAAGCGGAATTTTGTGGCCAGTTTATTTACACGATAAAATGGGTTTTTATGGTTAAATTTTGTATCTTTGGAAAGATCTTGACCTGAAGTTGTGCCTTTTCAAGATTTTATATCATTCTCACCAATAGTCAATTTATGATGGAGTTTTTAGGCTGCGTTCGAAAATGCTCTATCTCTAGATACATAATTATGAAATGACCCTGTATCTCGTGAACTATTGACATTTTTAAAGATATAAGCTCATCCCGATGTTACACTCATCAAGAGCTATCATTTGAGTACCCACATCAATTTTTCATATATTTATATATATTATATATAATATATATTATATATGTATATATGAAAAATATATCAAAATATATGTGGGTACTCAAATGATAGCTCTTGATGAGTGTAACATCGGGATGAGCTTATATCTTTAAAAATGTCAATAGTTAAAAAAGTACACTGCAATTTAACAAAAGTCATTTTTCAGTAGAGTTTAGTCTAAATTTTAGTCTAAACTATTACTAAATCTTATTAAATCCTTCTGTCAGTGTATGAGAGTAATTTTCCAGATTTAAAATTTTAAATTTAAAGTGTTTAAAAATATTTTGTTGAGGAGAGAAATTATTTCTTCTTTGTTTGACTTTTTTTTTTTATTTGACTTGTGAATTTTTTAATTAATTCAACTAATTTCTAAACTAATAAAAAAAATTTGCTTAATTTAAAAAAAATTTTTTTTTTTTTTAATTAAGCAAAAATATTTATTAACTTAAAAAAATGTTTGTTCAAATTTTACTCAGTTAAAAAATTTTTTTCCTTGATTTAAGACAAAAAAAAAATAAGTTTGTTGTTTAAAAATAATCTCTCTTAAGACTAAAGCAAATTTTTCTATCAGTGCAGAGACCACCGGGTGCGTCTTAATTATTTTCTCACGATAAAAACTCAGTCTATTAGGCAAAAATTCACGCGATTTATAATAATAGTAATTAGACGCTAAAACGGTGGCAACCGCGAATAGAACTCGATCTCCTAATCCCGAGGTTTTGTTTGTTTATTGTTGTTATTTGTTGGTTTAATAGAACGTGTGTTGAAGGTGTGAGGCCTAAAATGAAGAGATTAGATGAAGAATGTAAATGAGACGTGAGAATATTTAAACGCTCGGGTTTATTTAATAAAACTCTTACCAGGGGAAATTATCTGGCTGTATTTAAGTCTCGGTATTTTGTGGTCAAATATTAAAAAGGTACCGGGTACAAGATTGAGTGCGAAAGGGCGAGAACGAGGAGAGAAGTTAAAAAAAATTAACAATAATAAAAAAAAAAAAATAAAAAATAAAAAAATTGAGTAAGGTGAGAGCGATGACCACCGACACGTGAGTCCTGTGTTAGTCCTGTGGCCACTGCCCAGAAGACAAAGACAAAGACACGAGCAAGACTGAGACTGAGAAAAAGGGTTGATAGACTTGAGATGCACAAGTTAAGTGATGGAGAAACCATTCCTTGAGGAAAAAGATATTATATGAGAACTGGGAGGAGGCCAATGCCCATTAGCCACCGCTCGAGCCCCTTACTTACCTTAATTATTTCCACGTGACTCGTCGAAATTCTCACGCGGACCGTCTAATGAATACTAATTTTAAACTGGGTACTTCTGGATTTATTCCGCACTTTTTTTTTCGATTATAGATTATAGTTGTCCGAGCTCGTCATAAGTTAATTTATATATCGATGCTTCGATTATTTTATCACAAAAACTCCGGCTTTTTAAGGAGGACCGCAAAAAGTTCCTTTATTTTCAAATTTTTTGTCTTTTTTGCCGGATCTTCTAATGGAAAGATTTGTTAATATTTAATAAGCTTTATTAATTTTTAATAAGTCGTTTTTTAACATAACATAATTTTATTACTATTTATGAATTAAATTAAAAGTATCAATAGTTAAAAATTTCTCTAGATTCAAGAGAAAAATTTTTAAGTCAAGAAAATAATTATAAAGAGCTTCATTGACTTGAATGAAGAAACATTTTTCAGTTCAGGAATTTTTCTCTTATATCAAGTTAATTTTTTCTTCAGTGGAAAAAAAATTAAAAAAGTTATTGAAAATCGTCCTAAGAACGAGCAACGTCACGTTGAGAAAAAAGGTTCACTTGAACCAAGAAAATATTTTTCTTCTTACTTATTTTCTAGAGCGGAAAAAATTTTTTTTTTGACAAGAAATTTCACCTATTCCAACAAAATTAATTCTCTTGCTTTAAGGAATATGTATTTTGATCCAAGAAAATTTATTTAAGTCAAGAAAATCTTGTTGTCTTGGGAAAATTTTTCTCTTGCTCCATAAAATAGGACATTTTTGGGACATTTCAAAAATATTTTTAGAACTTTTTTAAAATATTTTTAAGACAATTTTCAACGTTTTTCAAAGTCCCAAAAATGTTCTAAAATTGTCTCAAAATTGTACTTAAACTGTCCCAAAAATGGTCAATAAATGTTTTATCTATTAATTTCTAGACAAATCTACAGCTGTGTAAAAATGAATTATTTTTTCTTAAATCATTTAATAAACGTTTAAAATTGTAGTAAAATTGTAATATACGTAAAATTGACGACAAATTACTTAAATGCACTATTTTAAAATTTCTGGTTATTTCTAAAATATCCCAAAATTGTCCCAAAAAATGTCCCAAATTGTGTCACGTTTGGATGTCCCAAGCTTGGGACATTTTTGGGACAATTTTTTTTACACGGGTGAGTTAAGGTTTTTTTTCTCTTTTTCAGAGTATCTAGAAATTCTAATCTGTTCACAACTTCGAAAAATGTTCTTAATAAATTAACGACTTTAAAAAACCTTTAAAAGGTACAAATGAAAGTCAGAAACTTTTCAATTCTACAAAATTCATATAAATAACTGTTTTGTCGGCGACAAAATTTTCCTTATCCTCGTAATTAAAAAGATTATAATAAAAAATGTCAGGAAATAAAAACCGAAGTAATTGAAGTGAATCTTTCCGTGTCCAAGTGCGAGAAATGTTGTTTTTAATCCATTTATATGTATGTATAGCTGAAGGGAATCACAAAGCAGAATATGGCTTACGTCGGCAAATATAAAAAGTAACCAAAATTTCAGGTACCTACCGCGGGAGATAGGTAATTGCCGGTCGTTGAGTTCGCGTGCGACAGAGAACTCCAAACTCTAAGTCTTTAATTCTCCAAAAGTGGGAGCAAGAGAAGGGAGAAACAAGAACGCGAAAAACTTTTTATTTATTTGGCTTATGCTTTCTTGCTCGCCATCAGAGGGCGTAAGAATGTGCACGTGCCTTTATTTATTTTGCATAATTATTCCGCAATATACACACACGTGGAATTTATAAGCATGTATATGCGGATTTTCTTGAAGACTCTTGCACGAGAGACGAGTGAGTGCATAGAGGGAACGCGATGCGTTTCTCACATGGCCCGGGGCTGGCTGCCTTTTTTACATGAACCTTTCGCCGTGTAATATATAGTGCATTATAAACTGACGATTAACTTTATCGTTGCGGATTTATAATTTTTATAATTATAATAGTGCGCTGGAATAAAGCCATCGGAGGTCAAAATGTTAACGAATCGGCATTATACTTATTTTATTGTTATTGTTAATGTTATTATTTATGTCCCTCTCAAATTTCACGACGCACTCGGTAGAAATGGAACACGTTTAAACTGGAGTAAAGGATATATAGATATATGTATAAATTTATATTCAAAATCATTATTTCAAAGATCGGGCACAGTATGTCGATGTAAGTCTGCATCAACCGGAAAAAAATTACGAGCCGACACGCGAGTTGTACGCAAACCAATTATACAAGTTGATTAATTAAAATTTCGCTGTATCTTTTTTCGCTCATCGATTAATTATAAGTGATTTTTATAAAGTTCACAACTCAATAAAAAATTTTTTTTACGAATAAAAAAATATTTTCCTAATTCACCTGCTACTGCATCGAAAACATTTTTTTTTTTTTTTTAAACAAAAAAAGTCTAATAAATTCTCGTTGAAAATTAATAAGACAATTCAATTAGTAATTTAATTATCAAATAAGGAATTTCTTTTATTACACGCTTTTTATTAGCTTCACTTGTATGTTTGTTTGTAACCGACTTCTTTGGGCGCGATTTTGATGCATTTTAAACGGCCAGATATCGTTCAAACTTTGTAGATTTATCGAGGACCGATGACAATACACTAATTTGATAAAATTATTTCATTTTTCAATTTGCAAAATAAGATTTTTGTTAATTTATATAATTTTCATCTTTAGTCGATAAGGCAGAAATTTTAATTTTCCAACCATTATCTTTAGACGATTTATCTAATATTAACAAAGTGCATGCTGGTAAATTAGTTGCCAAATAATAGTTTAAAATTAAAAAAACAAGCTATTATAAATAAACCAAACTAAAAAGTAGAAAATAAATAATAGTTTAAAGAACTAAAAAACACGCTTTTTATGGAAAACCGAACTAAAAAAATAGAAAATAAGTTTTAATAAATTTAAATTAAGAATAGTGTTAAAAATTTCAATAAATGTAATTAATAATAGTGTAAATAAAAAAAAAATGCATTTTATTTTAAAAAAAGCGTGGGGTGCATGGGTCAATAGATATAAATATTCTATCGACAAATATGAGTAGAGTGATTATCATTTTTAGAATATCTTAAAAAGCACCCCACGCTTTTTTTAAAATAAAATACATTTTTTTTTTTTTATTTACACTATTATTAATTACATTTATTGAAATTTTTAACACTATTCTTAATTTAAATTTATTAAAACTTATTTTCTATTTTTTTAGTTCGGTTTTCCATAAAAAGCGTGTTTTTTATTTTTTTTAAACTATTATTTTTTAAGATATAAGCTCACCCCGACATTACACTCATCAAGAGCGTTCATTTGAGTACCCACATGCATTTTGATATATTTTTCATATATACATATATATAATATATATAAATATATGAAAAATTGATGTGGGTACTTGAATGAAAGGTCTTGATGAGTATAACATCAGGATGATCTTATATTGTTAAAAATATCATTAGAAGACATCTACAGTCATCTTCAGTGAATGCAGGTTACTAGTTTATAATTCAATGCTATCACTCATCAATTATCATTATAATTATAATAATTACAATAATCTAATTAATTCGATTAATAATGAAGTATTTTCGTGTGATAAAAAATAATTTAATAATATTTCATAACAAACAAAAAGTTTCAATAATTACGAAAAATAATGACTTTAATATCAAATAAATTAACTATAAAATATTTCGATAAAAAAAAAAAATCTAGAGCCGGTTAGTAGTTTTGTTAATAGATTAGTTAATTAAACGGTAAAATGACTTTCCCTTTTTACAGCAATGGGTTATTAGACACTCTAATTGTTTTTTATTATTTGACGCAACGGGTTAATAAATTAGTATATCTGGGCCGTCGATAAATTCTCCGGTTTTTAGATTTATGCTTATTGGAGCAGAATTTAATGGGGTTAAAATTTTAACAAAGGACCAAGGACACTAAAAAAGAGAAGCCCAACAAACAAACGGCATGTAAGAGAAGAGTGATTACCATTAAGTATGATTGCTCCCGGAGAAATTACATAAAGTTGAGACATGGAATTACATTTCCCGTATAAACTTTCTTCCTCTTACTGGTATCGTTATCTTTATTATTATTTTTATTATCATTATTATGATTATTATTTCCAGTGCAATTATTATTATGAGGCTTTAAAAGACACATTGCAGTGGAAGTTGCGTGTACTTAAGGACATTTAGCCCGGTCATTATATTACTTAAATTCGCGTCTTTCAAGTAAGTTATATTCTCGCCTGCTTGCACTTCCATTGATCATTATTTTATGCAGTTCTCCGTGCGTAAAACCCGCCCAAATTGTTCGACTTTTCGGTACTGTAAATTATATTTTTTCTTATTATTGTCAATAATTGCGCGATATTTTTTGACACCAGCATTTAAACACAATCTTCTTGACAACTTTAATGATAGCTCATTATCGGTTCATTGGATTTTTTTTAGCTTTAATTTATTAAATAAACATTTAGATACTTTGCGTTTAATTAAATTTCATGCAATAAATTTTTTTTACAAAAAAATAACAACAAAAATAACGATAATTACAAATAATGATTAAAAAAACTTTTGATATTTTTAATCACAATTTTTATAGCTTGGGTGTTTTTGGAATGAATTCAAAAACTTATGTTGCTATTATAGAATTAATTACTAATCATTTAATAAAAATTGTGAAGGAACAAAATCATTGAACTAACAAATTATTCGAAAATTCTTCAAAAATTAGGCGTAAAAAATTGACTTTTAAGTCACCAAAAAAATATATTAAATTGTGAAAAAAAGCTTAGATTTTCGTTACGATTTTTCTGATGATAATAAATTTAATTATAAAAATCCTTTTTTAAATAAAAATATCCTCGTCACAAAATTATCCTTATTCTCTTAATTATTTATTTAATAAAGTTACTATCGTCGGAAGAAATATCAAACTGGAAGAAGACACAAATTAAGATTATGATATAAATTTATTTTATACACTGAAAAAAAAAACTAACTTGAATTTTTGAACCAAGAAAATAATTTTGAAGAATTTAATTGTCTTCAATCAAAATGAAAAATTCTTGAATTAAGTAAAATTTACTTAAACCAAGAAAAATTTCTTAGTTTAAGAATTTTTTTACTCAAATCAAGAAGATTAAATTCTTAAAAATTATTTACTTAGAAAAAAAGTAATTTAAAAAGAATTATTTACGAAGAAAAAAATTATTTTGGAGCAAGAAGAAATTTTCTTGGTTCAATTTTGACTCAAGAAAATTTACCCTCCAGCCAAGAATTTTTTTTTTTTTCAGTGTACACGGAAAAAACAAGATGACACTGGATATCATCCCAGATTATACTGAATGAAAAAAAACTTCAGATAGTAGCTAGTATAATCCAGATTACAATGAGTATAATCTCGATTAGAGTGAGTATAATCCAGATATCACCCAGTATAATCTGGATTATACTAGCTACTATCTAAAATTTTTTTTTACCTCAGATATCACTGAGTATAATCTGGGATGATATCCAGTGTCATCTTGATCTTTCCGTGCAGTGTAACAAAAATTTTTCTTATTCTATTAATTATAAATAATAAATAATAATAAAAAATCCCTATAACTAAAAAACAAATTTTAATTTTAAAATGATTATGAAAAAGACTTCTCAATGCCTAAATAATTTAAAGTATAAAAATATTCGAAAATCTTTCAAACCATAAGAATTTAAAAATCCTCAACTTAAAATTCCTAACTGTTGGGCCAAAAATACATAGCACTTAAAAAATATAAGTCTGTAGGAGTGTTTAAATAATGCGAGATAGCATTTTAAAGAAATTAATTCTCCCGCAATTATCGTTCTTTGAGTAACACAAGCCTCTATTAAAGTCGGTCAAGAATAGTCGCAAATTCTATGTCATTCGGGCAAAAAGTTATCGTCGGTATAATAATTATCTCGCTCCTCCCCTGGTTTCCTTAAACCGAGCGGTCCTTTCAGAGTAAGAAGTGACCCAGCAGTACAGCACTACTTGTGCTTACGATTATACTTATACTATAACAACAATTCACCGTAATTTTTGGTCCTTTTGCCGGGTGGTGGTTTCTTATCCAGTCAGGAGTGTCCGAATCCTGTCATTGAGATTCTTAAGTGCTGGCTCGCGCCGGCACTTCCTCTTTGTCTCCTAACTACTGGTCTACGTCTAAATCTCAAAATAACATGTCTGTGGTCTATAGTCTAAAGACATAGATGAGGCATACTAAAACTCAAAGGACCGATATATTTTACCCACAGAAACATAAATCCAAAGATCCTTTTCATTTGGTCTCTGGTTCTTTCTACTTACTGGGCGTATTGTTCAATAATAGTCTAGAGGCCAAAACTATAACCTAGACGAATTTCAGCTAAAGTAAATGACAGGGACACGCGAATAGATTTGGTCAACATCGTCAATTAGAGCATCTTCATTTTTAGAATAGGCGGAGCTCGACAGGCGCCGACACGAGCTACATATTTTTAAGGCATTAGTTTGCATCCTCCAAATCCAAAAACCAGTCATTACATTCTTACAATCATCTAATTCGATACACTGGAAAAAAATTTTATTTGATTCAGAAAAAATATTTTTTTTTTAAATTAAATTAAATTAATTTTACATTAAAAAAAAAAAATTAAATTGAATCAAGACGAAAAATTCTTGAATCAATAAAGTTTGTTTAAAAATTAAAGAATTTTTTAGTTTAAGAATTTTTGAACTCAGATAAAGAAGATAAAATTCTTCAAAATTATTTACTTGATTTAAGTAAATTTTTTTTTCTGTGTACACAAAAATTTTTACACTTTACACAATGACGAAAAATTTTTCTGTGCAAGTTTTAAAGTAGTTATTTTGGTTAAGAAATACTGTCAGAAAATTCTAAATTTTTGTATACTTATTAAGGACATGATGATACAATTACCCTTAAAATTTGAAGTCGATTGACCACCTATAACCTGAGATGAATTCAATTAAAATTTAGATATTTAACATTGATTGCATACGCTTTCTGCAGTTCTGTACCAGTTTCTTAATTATTAAAAAAAAACTAACTGTCAGAAACTTTAAAAAAACTGACAGTCTTTTAATGTATTTGTTGTGAGTTTAAAAAAAAATAAAAAAAAATTTTTGACCGTCTAATTATTTATAAATAACGGATTAAAGTTCAACAATTTATGAAAAAGTATATATCTACAAAGTCGGACAGAAACAATTGTATGGGTTGCGTCTCCACGGGTACAGTCTAGCGTAAAAATTATGGATTACTTAGAAACAAGCTCATATACTTTTGCCGCGTGTATAATCTCTAATTTTTTGACAATATTGTACTATGACAACTACTTTATGCCAAAAAAATTTCTTAGTTTAAGAATTTTTTCACTCAAATCAAGAAGATCAAGTTCTTTAAAATTATTTACTTGATTCAAGTAAAAATTTTTTTTTTCTGTGTAAATTTACCCAAAATCTTTTACTACCACAGAATTCATGTAGATGAGTGTGACCGTCTCTGGGTCCTAGATACCGGTACAATCGGTATCGGAAACACAACCGTACAAGCATGCCCTTACACACTAAATATATTTGATTTGAAGACCGATAAAGTGCTTCGAAAATATCGATTACGACCCGACGATATTAATCAGGTAAAATATTCACATTTATGGGTTGCGTCTCCACGAGTACAGTCTTGCGCAAAAATGATGGATTACTTAGCTACAAGCTCATATACTTTTGCGGCTCGTATAATCTCTAATTTTTTGACAATATTGTATCACGACAACTACTTTAAAAAATGTTAATTTCACCGAATTTAGCGCTCGTAGCTCCATCAGTGTGTAATGTCACAAAAATTTCTTAGAAAATCAATGTACACTTTAAAAAGTGTTGGAAAATTTTAATTCGTGTACTTTGAACATGGTGTGATCCATTTTATTAACTATATTACACCATTTAATATAACTGGCTCTGTTATGTCTCCGCAAACTATTGAGCTCAATTTAATTACATAAATAAAATATGAATCAAAGAGGAAGAAAATTATTTTCTAAATTCAAGAATTTTCTCTGGAATCAAATTAATTTTTTTTTTGGGTAGAATTAATTCTTTTCAATCGATTTTCTTAATCAGAAATTCAATTTTTCTTCAGGTTATTTTTTTAAAAATGATTATTTTATTCACCAAACTTCTTTTTTGATTCAGATTTACATTGAAAATTGAAGCTCCTTATTTCTTCTAAATTCTTCATGATCATTGCAGAAGATTTTCCGTAGATTTTTTTTGCTTCAATAATTGCAATCATTTATCAAAACTTTTATTTTTTTTTAATCTTATTGGCGGGGACAAAAAAAAATTATCAGATTTGAAGTCTCTTTATACAATTTACGATCTCAATAAAAGTTTCATATCCTCAATAATTATTCGCCATTAACCGATAAATTACCTACTCATTAGATCGTTCTCAAAGAAGTTGTTTGTACTTCTAAAGCCCATAAAAAACAACATTTTCCTCATTACCCTGCAAAAGAGTGCCGCGTTAATTTATCAATTAATAACATATCCACCATAAATACGAAAAAGTAAAGTTATTTAATATAAAAAATCTTAACATCATAAAATTAATAGGTATACCACTAAAAGATCTATAAATGTTAATAGAGTTTGAGAAATGGAAATCATATTAGAAAGTTTAAACTTCTGCATGTGCAGTGCTATCTCAATATTTTCCGGTTTACCATTTTATAATTTCCGACTAGAATATTTGTAATTTCTCAAGTACATATGTGTTTAATTATTTATTTATTTATTTATTCATACGTAATATTAATATAAATATAAATAATTTTTTTCTTGATATTTGGCATGAGATATAGCGAAATTCTATACATGTATATGAAAATACAAAAATTTAATAACACAATTATGTTTATGTTTAGTAATTTCTCCTTACTCTTTGTAAATTTGGTATCGCGATAAATATCTCGGGTGAATGTGACGCAACGTCAGTGCAAGAGTAGAATAAAATTCCAAAGTGTCGTGTTGATAAATCGTTGATTCATTTTTGCTATTAAATCGTGTCATGTGTGGGCACTCAGCCGCGTTAAATAGGATACCTTGTGTTCGTATTTGCGTTTGCTAGATGACAAGTTTAATAATTAGAATTAATTATGTAATACAGTCGCAGTTTGGAAAATTTAGAGTTGCATGATTTATAATTTACTAGAAATTTATAATAAAAAATAGATTTTAACTGTTTCTATTGAACAAGATTTGATCATAGTTGGTGTCATTCGAAAGGTCTTCGTCAAATTTAGATTTCCTGTGAGTTGGAACTGATTCAGAGCAGTAGATTTCGAGAAATTGCAAAAAAAGTAAAAAAAAAAGTTGTTTTTTTTTTTTCGTTTTTTTTTTAATATCTCCTAATTGGCTGAACCGATCAACCTCAAAGACTAATTAGCTGTTAATCTTGAAAACCCGCATCGATCGCCACCTAGAGCGTCAGAATCAGTTGATGCGTTCGTGAGATATCGTTGTCGAAAAAAATCGAAAAAAGTGTTTTTTTTTGTAATAACTCCGAAATTTTTGATCATATAAATTTTTCTTGTTCTAAATTTTTATAGAGCTTAAAAAACTACATCGATCATCATCAACCGCGTGAAAATCAGTTGATCCATTCAAAAGTTATAACAGTTTGAAAATTAAAAAAATCGTGTTTCATCGAACTTTGATAAGACTTTTGAGCTCGAAGAGCTCAAAAACGTACTATGAAAAATTTTGAAGATAGAATTAGTGGAAAGTCCAGTGTAGAAAAAAAATTTGTCCCAAGCTTGGGACATTTTTGGGACAATTTTTTTTTATACGGGGTTGCAGGGATGGCCTTTAGGGTCAACCGTTTTCCTAATTTTTTTCTATCGTTAAGTAACAAATATTTTTTAACCATCCGTTGATGCTGGCCGCAGATAGTTCGCTAATTATTAAAAATATTATAATAATAAACTAAAATTATGAATTTCCCCAACAAGCATCAATTATTCTAAGCAAAATCTCAGAAGTAAGAGAGGATGAACAGAAAGGATATACACGAGCACATCAGACAGGAACTTGGTCCAGAGTAAGCGATCCTGCATTTGTTGTTCCCAGGGTCTCGAGCTGCTTCTCCAGTCCGATCGTATCTTAGCAAGGATTTATTGTTTGGTAAATCATTTAGTCGCTGGCAAGCTGCCGCGGGCGGCCGCGAACCAGGCCCAATACTGACGGGCCGCACTTGCTCTCCTCTCCTCGTATGAAAGACTTTCGACCCTTTTTCGTTTGTGTTTTATATCCGCTCGAATATATATTTATTCCCTTTTTTTCTATACACACATTATATACATTACATCACATTATTTTATTTAAGGCATTCTGTACCTCTACCGAGTACTTTTATAAGCCTTTCCTCTCCTCTTTCCCAGACAGATTTATTCAAATCGACTCGCCCAGAATCAGAATAGGAATCACAATCGGAATCAACCCCGTGTAGCCTCAATTTTAATTTCAATTGCACGAATCACATAATAAGAAGAATTCGAGAGCTTTACAATTAAAAAAATTTTTTACACTCTTTTCAGCAACGAATTTTAATATTGTACAATTGTTAAATCACCGAAGTAACATAACTTGCAAAAATTTATTTAATAAAATGTTTAGGAACAATTCCATGTTTTGAAAAAATTTTTTTTTATATTTATTGCCAAGATGTAAAATTTTGAAAAATATTCTAAAATTTGGAAACTCATTATTAATGTTTAAATTACCAAAATTTTTGAACCATTGAAGATAAAAAATTGGTCCAAATTTTATTCGATAGATTAGTTTTCCAACTACAATTTCATTTTTGTAATGATCAACTTTCGACCAATAGTTATCGAGATATAGAATTTTTAAAAGTATGTAAACAATAGAACTTTGAATTTTTGAAAACTTGTGTGTTCAGTAAAAAATTTTGCGTCATGGCGTCAAAAATTTTTGTGTTAAATATTTAACACTTCTATGTGTAAATTTAACATTTATTGTGTTAAATTAACACAAAAAAGTGTTAAATATTTAACACAAAAATTTTTAATACAAAATTTTTTTTGACGAATTGATGCAATTTTTTTTACTGAGTAGAATCTGTAATTCTCATCCAAAAATTAGTCTGAAAAATTATTTCCTTAAACCCGCAATTAAAAAAAAAAAAATCTCATTCATGCTAACCAGCTTCTCTTCCAGCAACTTTCAATTACACTCGCGTAGAAAAAAATAGTCGTAGTAAAAATAGTAAAATCAGTAAGAGGAAGAACAAGAATGTACCTCGGTAGTAGCTCGTAGGAATGAATGAGCGCTCGTACTCGTATACTCGTATACTCGTATACTTGTATACCTCAGTAACCTGTGTGCAAAAAAACGTAAAAGCAAGCAACAAAAACAAAAGCTAAAAAAACAAGAGTAAAACTCGAAGCAGACTGAAGAGCCAGCAGAAGTAGCAGGAGCAGAATCAGAAGCACCACCAGCAGTAGAATAAGTAACAGAGAGCGAACTCCTCTACTCCACACTCCGCAAGTCCGGAGGCATTAAATCAAGTTTGGTGGGTTTAGTTCCCAGTTAAGTTCCAGGTTCCCAGTTCCCAGTTCTTGTCTTGGGTTAGCTATAGCTGTATCTCAGCATCCTACGTCTCTTTGATGTGTGCTGGGTTCTACACACGAGCGCATGCAATGGTGTGAGAATGTGTGGATCATTCTGAGCGCTGGGCTGGATCCTTTACTCAGCAACTCCAAGTTCTCCACCTCCTTCCTGGTCCTCTTCTTCCTCTTCCCCGTCAGACCTTTATCATTCTCTTAGGTTATTTTTTCTTCATCCTCCTCTACATCCACACACAAACCCAGACACAGACACAGACACACTCAGTTACTCATTCTTTGGCTTTCTCAGCCTTTTTCAGTTCGGTGTCTGGTATTAGTACGGCTGAGAACACGACGCCGAAGGAGAATAAGAAGGCGACTTCTCCTCCTCCATTCATCCGCAAACCCTGTCGGATATCTCGCTCCCATTTCGCTTTACGTCTTTGTACACATAATACTCTTTGTACTGTACGGCGTTCCGTCTCATCCCCCATAAAGGGCTCTTTTACTCTCTCACTCCTTGGCTCTTTCTTCCTGTGCCTACCAAACAAATATTAAGTACCCGAAGGATCTTACAGCTTGAATCTTCTGGCAACCCAATGTACATTGCCCTCCTTGACTTAATCAAATCACTTAGACTTTATTCCCCGATTTATTTTCGTTGTTGTGTTGATGCATACTCTAATTTTTGGTAGTCAATTATTTAATCATTTTGCCAATTTTTAAAAAGATTAGAAGTTTTGATAAATGACTGCAATTATTGAAGCAAAAAAAATCAAATTTTAAAAAATTTCACTTAATTCAAAGATTTTTTAAAAAATTATTTTAACGTTGGTTGAGAAAATTCTTTATCGATCGGCTATTTTCGTTGGCTTCAACCTGAAGAAAACCTTAAACGACGTTTTCTTAAAGTTTTAAGTAACCGATATTTCCTCCAGATAAAAATAAAATAATTTCACCCTTTTATTATTCAAGAAACCCATTTAGAATTTGGAATATCACTAATCCCTTAATAACCTGCAATTGTACTCTTTAATTGCGAGTTTCAAACCCAAAGAAAACCGAAATCTAAACGTTTGTAATGACAATAATGCTGACTAATTTCGGTAGAAAAGGAAAATATCAAATAGAAGGGTCAAATCTCCCCTAACCCTAACTCAACATCTAACCGCACGTATTTCCCTTCTATAATAATAATAATAATAACAATAACAATATTATTCTTCATTTCCAAAATTTAGTATTTTGCCCCAACTATCTCGATAAATGGATCAATCAAGTCTCAAAGTAAAATATTTATGATAGCATAATCAATTATGATTTTTTTTTCTAAATTCTTTTGTTGTCACTTTAGTTCACTTTTTTCAAGCTCTTCGCCCTAATGAAATAAATTTATTTTGAAAATCAATGAACAATATTCATTTTTACACGCTTTTTATTAGCTTCACTTGTATGTTTGTATGTTTGTATGTTTGTATGTTTGTAACCGACTTCTTTGGGCGCGATTTTGACGCACATTAAACAGCCAGATTTCGTTCAAACTTTGTAGATTTATCGAGTGTAATCGAGAATAATTTGATAAAATTATTCCATTTTTTAATTTGCAAAATAAGATTTTTGTTAATTTATATAATTTTTATCTATAGTCGATAAGGCAGAAATTTTAATTTTCCAACCATTATCTTGAGACGATTTATCTAATATTAACAAAGTGCATGCTGGTAAGTTAGTTGCCAAATAATAGTTTAAAATTAAAAAAACAAGCTATTATAAATAAACCAAACTAAAAAGTAGAAAATAAATAATAGTTTAAAAAAACTAAAAAACACGCTTTTTATAGAAAATCGAACTAAAAAAATAGAAAATAAGTTTTAATAAATTTAAATTAAGAATAGTGTTAAAAATTTCAATAAATGTAATTAATAATAGTGTAAATAAAAAAAAATGTATTTTATTTTAAAAAAAGCGTGGGGTGCATGGGTCAATAGATATAAATATTCTATCGACAGATATGAGTAGAGTGATTATCATTTTTAGAATATCTTAAAAAGCACCCCACGCTTTTTTTAAAATAAAATACATTTTTTTTTATTTACACTATTATTAATTACATTTATTGAAATTTTTAACACTATTCTTAATTTAAATTTATTAAAACTTATTTTCTATTTTTTTAGTTCGGTTTTCTACAAAAAGCGTGTTTTTTAGTTTTTTTAAACTATTATTTTTTATACTTCAAAATACACTTTTGATATACATTTGTTCAAGACATCGACAAACTCTTCAGCCCTTTAAAATCTAATACTTTGAAACGCACGTGGTAAATCCCAATCCTTTATCCTTTTGCATAACAAAACCCTCGAACCTCGGGTCCGATTCGACAAAGAGTTGGCGTACCCCAAAGCCTCCCGTGTCATCAACTTGATTATACATTGAACATGTTTTCCATATTTCCATCTGGGCACGCGTCTCTCAGCAAGAATTCCCGCCGGACCTTGTGCAAGAATTTGTCCACCTTGTTCCAAAATAAAAGAATCTTTGAACTCAAAGCCGATCCTGGTTCAGTCATACATACACAACATACTTCGTTCCTCATATTATCCTTACAATAAGCACCGCAGATAATCTGTATCTCTGGTCATCCTTTTCACGGGTAGAATCTCCAGTGATTTAATACTCTTTCTATCACTATTACTATTCAGGTTGGCATTATTCCCAATTAGGAATATCAATGCCGTGACTTAATAGTCCAAGTCCGAGTTTGGATTTTATTTCCATCGGCGTTTTTTCGGATGATTCGTTACAATTTTCCGTGACAATTCACAATGGAATATTTATCCACCCAAGAAAAATAATAAATAATATTCCTTGAGCTTCGGGATTGGTGTGGATGGTGCTAAATATTAAATACCGAACAGAGAAGGAGGACGGGAATCCTCCTACGTTGATGTTGAGGAAAGCAAAGGTGATGCCGGAAACATATTTTATTTAGGATGTTTTTTTTCCTTTCTGTTCCATTCCATTGCCGAAGAATGACAAGATCCCGGGTGTATCCAGCTTGACCATTGTCCATCTCGGTTACAATGCCGTGGCTGCTCTTTTTCGCACGTGGTAAAACTATTTCAATCGCCCTTTTATGTTTATTATTTATTTTAGTAATTCATCTTTTTCATTCGACACTTTCCGAAAATCCTCGTCACTCCTCGTTCAAATTTGGGATTACCCAACTGCAGTTAGACGTTATGGTTAAGTGTTTTTTTTTTTTTTTTAATTTTATTGTAGTAGCTGTTGTCTATTTATTATTTTTTGTACTGGTTTGCAATCGGTAGAAAAATTGGGTGAGTTTAAAGAAATATTGTTGATTTTAAAAATAAAATTATTTTGTAGAAAATTCGGGGGATTCGTTCAAAAATTTATGGTTTTTTGGTAAAATTTGAAAATCAACAATTTTTTCATTTATTTTTATGTTTTTGGTTCAGAAAAAAATTTCTTTAGTCAAATCACAAAAAAAAAAGCGAAAAAATTTTTTAATTAATGTCGAATCTGGATCAAAAAATTTTTATTTTAATTGAAAATAATCTATATTATTAAGAGAATAAGTAAAATTTTGTGGCCAGTCTATTTGTATGATAAAATAGGTTTTTATGGTTAAATTTGGTTTTGTTGGAAAAGTCTTGACCTGAAGTTGTGTCTTTTCAAGATTTTATATAATTCTCATCAATAGTCACTTTATGATGATAAGTATTTAGACTGCACTTAAAAATGCTCTATCTCTAGATCAATAATTAAGAAATGACCTTGTATCTCGTGAACTATTGACATTTTTTAAGATTTAAGCTCATCCCGACATTACACTCATCAAGACCTTTCATTTGAGTACCAACATCAATTTTTCATATATTTATATATATTATATATATGTATATATAATATATATATAAAAAATGCATGTGGGTACTCAAATGAAAGCTCTTGATGAGTGTACCATCGAGATGAGCTTATATTTTTAAAAATGTCAATAGTTAAAAAAGTACAGTGCAATTTAACAAAATTCATTATTTAATAAAGAAAAATTTTATTTATTTATAGTTCACAAGTCACGACAGTCACATAGTGACTGCAAGGTTGCTAGTAATTTATTATTATCCATTTTTTTATTTCTACGATAATTTATTATAATTATTAAGCTTATGAAAAATACATCAATTGAAGTTTTTAAATTATTAATTATTTGAAAAATTAATATAAAAAATGTAATTAAGTTATTTTTTGAGAATTTAAAATTTCAATAAATTATAATTCTTATATTTGTTTAAAAAATTTTTATTTTTGATGAAAATTTTGTAAAATTGTGAGTTTTTATTAAATTTCAAAGGAAAAAATATCCAGACTTGAAGTTTTAGTTTATTTAAAAAATGTTTATCTATTTTTATTGTAAAAAAATTTTAATATCAAAAATTAATATATTAATTCAGAAATTCAGAAAAATTATAAGTTACACAATGATTTCTTATCGATTCGATAAAAAATTAAAATTATTCAATAATTTTTTATGTGCTCGATGCAACAAGCAAAATATGTTGTGATATGATGAATTTTAATAGAACTAAGAATTCAGATTTGGATATTTATTTGTAAACGGTAGTCGGGAACGAATTGTCTGGCGTCTTTCCCTCTACCACGTGGGGAGCTGCCCAGTCATTGTTTATATGAGCCTTTGTATGTATTGTTATTTTATTCCAGAGAAAGTAACATACCATATATCTTATATATACATATAAACTCAAATGAAATATAAATAAGACCATTATGTTGATCGATTTTGGTTTAGCTGTGGTCCAAATTTGCCCACCCACCAACCGAAAAATTAATCTAATGGACTCGATTAGTTCGACTTCTCTCTGTTTTTTCTTCTTTTATTTTCAATTGGACTGACTTATCATTGGCCGTCTTTTATTCTTGTGGCGTCTAGGAAAATTTTAGTTTGGTTAATGAAACGAGGGGCGTAAACTAATGACTCACGAGCCACGAGATTACATCATAGTTTTCACGGGGGTAATTATTTTTTTTTATTCTTTTAAAATCAATTTATTTTATCGGTAGGCTCGAAATCTAACACCAAATCAGGTTTTTAATTTAAAGAGTCATTTTTCATTTTTAGCGAATAGAAGTAGTTTTTTTTTTTTTTTTTTTTTTTTTTTTTATATTAGAGTAATAATAAAATAGTTTTTACACTGATAGAAGGATTTAGTTCTATTTAATAAGACTTAGTAATAGTTACTAAATCATTTAGTAACAAACTTTTAATTATAAAATATTTAGTAATAGTTATTAAATTATTTATTCTAATATTAAATCTTAAAATAGTTTAAAAAAAATCTTAAAATATTTTTTTAAAAAGCTTAAGATAGTCTTAAAAAGATAAGAAGTTTTCAACACCTTCAAATTCAATTTAAAAGGAACTTACTCAAAAATGTAGCGGTTAGAAAGTCGTTAAATCGTCTAAAAATTAATTTTCATAACAAATTCGAGAACTAAATTTCAAAAATCTGCTCTCAGAATTTTTTTTTGGCGTCTTAAAAATGTCTTAAAATAGTTTTGGTTTTTAGTCACGTTTAAGATCTTAAACAAACGACAATTTTAAGATGATTTTTTTTAAACGGGACTTACCAAATAAATATTTAGTACCTACTACTAAATATTGTTTGGTGGAAACAAATATTTATATCCATGTAATAAGGCTTTGTCTATATTAATTTTTTATTAAGAATAAATAAATCATTTATTAAACTGTAACAAATATTATTGATGAGTAAAAACTTTTAGTGACTAATAATATTGTTTCTAAATCAGTTTAGGATTCCGTAATAAATACTTTTATCAGTGTAGAATAGAAAACTTATTTTCTTTAATAATTATAATTTGTTTGCATAAAAATATCGTGTTCTCAGACAATTAATGTACTATGAATATTCTAATGATATAACATGCCATTCATCCGTCACAATAAATTTTTTCCGTATTCATAATATGTAAGCCAAGATTGAAGTGGGGTCAGAAAGGTCATATTGTACTTTTCTGTCAATAATACATTTTCTAATCTGCCTGTTAAAGAAACAAGTTCCTTATTATTATAACCACATATGCACAAGTAATGAGTTATAAGTAATCTACTATTTTATAATCATAATCAAATTACCTTATTGCGTCCACCGTTTCTTATTATTCATTACTCATTCTCATTACTTTAATGACATATTTGTTCGTAAATGTCAGATAGTATCTCTCATCGCTCCCATGCACTCTGAATTAAGTATAAAGACGATTAAAATTTTTACTGGTACACATTTTTTTATTTTTAATAGTCTGGGGCCCATAACCTGTTCAAAATTTTAGCCTAGTATTATAATATTTTGGAAATATTAAAAATTTGAAAAAAAAAAAAAAATGGATTGAAAATTTCGAAAAAAAATATCGATCGAAAATTTATAAAAAATTTGAAAAAAAAATATGGATCGAAAATTTATAAAAAATTTGCAATATTGTATTTTATGAATTAAAAATTTTAATCGAAAACTATAATTTGAAATTGAGGTAATTTTTATAAAAATGACCAAGAATTACATGGAAATTTAGATATCAATAAAACTTTTCTATTAAAATATTTTATTCACTAAAAATTTAATCCTGAGCTCATAATTTCTTGAAATTAAAGTAAATTTAAAAAAAACGGAATTAATTTTTGGTAATTATTTATTAGTGGGGTCAATCCTATTTTTGGCTCTATCTAGGTGAAAAATTAACATTTTTTAATTTTTATTCTGAATCTAATTGTCTTTACGGCAGATTTATGATAAAAAATGGCGCGAAAGGAAAATTTAAAAGTTTTAAAAGCTTTTTTGCCTTTAAAAGGCGGAAAAAAATTGGCTTTCACGTTTTTGGATAAAATTTCTATTTCATTTTTTTTTGAAAAGTACATAAAAAACAAATAAAAAAAATTGGATCAAAAAAAAAAATTAACATGGCTCAGCATGAGTGGACCCTTGTAAATAATTATCGAATTTTTTATAAAATTTTGATACTAACCAGAAATTTATCTTAAAAAAAATTGAAATTATATTCTATAGGCTTAAGGTAAAAGACCCAGTTACTGACACTGGCCTAGTTGTTTGACACTGGCAGTTTTATTTCAATAAAAAAAATAAAATGTTCTCAAAAAACCAACTATCAAATTATTTATAATTCACAAATTGAATTTATTAATTTATTGGAGTTGGCTTTTTTTTTTTTTTTTTTTTTTTTTTATTAAAATAAAATTGCAAGTGTCGATAGCTAGGCCAGTGTCAACAACTGGGTCTTTTACTTTATATCATATTGAAACTCAATATTTTGCCGAAAATTTTGCGGGATCTTTCAAAAAATTCTTACTTAAATAAAATTTCTACCATAATTGATTAAAACAGTCAATTTAATTAAAAAACTCAGCCGGAGCCCATAACCTGTTAAAATTTTGATTGTTTTGAGAAAAATGAGTCTTTTTTTCAAGTGTCTACTTGAAAAATAATTTTCATCACCAAAAAAAAAAAAACCAATCGCCTGCAATCAAAATTTATTACATCCCCATAAATGAATACTATTATTTCTCTGGTAATAACCGGGGGCTGAAATATTAAATCGCGTATTTCCTTCCGTATGATTACCAGCTATCCCGACGAGCAATTACTGAATTTTCCACGGGTCATACCGATCAGCCTAACGAGGCAAGCAATAAAGATAATTTTCCACAGGATTTTCATGTCTTAGTTTGCGTGGCAACATTATCCTGCGAACCCTATCGAAAATTTAAAAAGAAGCAATCTATTGGGCCCGTAGGCGCTTCTGCCCTCACACAACTACCTAAAAGTTGCCTTCATACGTCATATATACATATATCATCAGATCGCGTGGTATAGCACATTGTCGAACATCCCAGCACACACTCACACAAGAAAACTAGTGTGTGATCCTGGAAGTTCTTGGAGCATGTAAACCTGAGCCTCGTTGATCATATCGCGATGAGAACGCGGCTATCAAAGAACCGTAAGCCAGTATCCTCGGATTATACACAGCAATTTTTATCCGTGTTGGTACAAACACACACAAACACACACACGCACAAACATACACACACACATGTATGTACGTTCACTTGCATAAATTCTATAGGTATATTAGTCTCCTTTCATCTTGCATTAGGAGTGGGAGCCTACCAACGAGAGAGGGCGGCACTGACCATTTATCAACGGTGGCGAGTCCCTTTAGGCGTGTGTATAAAGTCTGCTGAATATCAAGAACGTGTAGCATATGAGAAAAGAATCCTTCCCTCCTTCCGGCACCTCTGTTGTTATTGTTGTTATTATTATTAATATTGGTGTATCTTTTTCAATGCCTTTTCGGTTTCTTTCCACCCCAACGCTAACAAATTTGCCACACCCGGACCCTTAAGTAATAGTTTTCGAACCGAAATCCACATTTTTAGACTCTAATCCTGATAATATAATATGTAAACTTTTAGGCCATTAAAATTTATTCATGCCCGATGGAAATTTTACGGTTTAAATCCTCTCACCCTGTAATTAAATTTTAGAATTAATTTTAGAAATATTTTTTCGGTTTCTTTGTTTTCAAACTGAGGCTTTGGTAGAATTAGTCCTACACTGAAAAAAATAAAATTCTTGAACCAAGAAAATTATAAAGAAGACTGAAGTTATTTTGTAGCAAGAAGAAATTTTCTTGGCTTAAAAAAATTTAACTTTATTTAAGAAATTTTCAGTCTTCCTTAAGATTTTCTTGTTTTTTTTTTCAATTGAGATTATAGAAGAATAATTTTAAGTTACATTCTACCGGAATTTTTTTTTTTTTTGATCACTTGCAAAATATTTTATTGATAATTAAAAAATCGGATTTCTATTCGAATATTAGCGGTATAACTATAAAATTTTTAAACACTAATTATTTAGTCGGGAAATAAAAATGTAGACGATTGATTGTTACACAGTAAAAAATTTTGCGTCATTGCGTCAAAAAATTTTGTGTTAAAAATTTTTGTGTTGAATATTTAACACTTTTATGGGTAAATTTAACATTTATTGTGTTTAATTAACACGAGAAAGTGTTAAATATTTAACACAAAATTTTTGACGCAATGACGGAAAATTTTTTACTGTATAAGATTAATTATAAAAATAAATAATTATTGATAAACTGTTGTTAAATTTTTCCAATTCTAAATCTTGAATCTTAGATTATTTTTTATCAAAAAAAAAAAAAAAAAAAAAAAAAAAAAAAAAAAAAAACAATTTTGTTCATTTACTCGAATTATTTTTAATGTAAAATTTTTCAAGTTAAATATTTAAGGGAGCCTTCTGGTTTGATGCAGGGATTTTTGAATATTTTTTTGGAATTTTTTTATAAAGACCAATGAAGAGATAGAACTTTGAAATTTTTACCATTTATTTATACATATTTCAAGAATATACAGTTAAATTTTTAGCTAAAAACATTCAGTAGAATTAAAGTTATGGTGGTCTAAAGACACCCTCGTCTAAAAAAAATTGACGCTCCTTTCCTCAGTGATATCTTTTGATTGGTTTATCTGAAACAAAAAAACTCGGTGGGGTTTTAATCTGTATACTATACCGAGTGGATTACGATCAAAAAAAAATTTTGAAAATTTCTATTTTTTTTGTATCAAAAAGATTTTTTTGTTCCTAAGTCTGTAAAAAATTCAATTAAAGGAAAAAATTAATTTTAAATTAATTTCTTCAGACATTAAAAGTTCTATCAACTTTCTGATCTTAAAAATCATCAATCCAAAAAGCAAAACCTTGAAAAGTATCACCAATTGAATCTTCCCCAAGCATTTCTGGCAGATCGTCAGCTGTGCGAATCAATCAACCTAGAAAATAAATCTCGAGGATCAGTTGGCGGTATAAATCTCTTCAGCACCATTTCTCAATTCCTGGTAAATCGTGGAGGGTTCCCCTAAAAGCGTTTGGACTTGTTTTCAACAATTGGCAAATGTAAAGTCGTCGTCGTCATTAAATGTTAGCCGAAATTGAGGAACCAATACCTCAAGGAAAGAAGTGCAGCAATTGCTTCTCTCTAAGCCAGGAGATGAATTTTCCCACGAGATCTTTCACCCGGTCTGGTTGGCGATTGGCCGTTTTCTCTGAATGGACCTTAAGCGCGCACACACACGGTATTATAGCTTAATGCCAGTGAAGTCGGTTCATGAATCGGTGAATCAGTGAATCGGTGTAAGTACTCATTCTCTCCTCGAAAGGGAAGATAAAAGAGTAAAGAGAGAGAGAGAGAGAGAGGAGAGGTTGATCTGGAAGAGACGATCCAGCATCAAGCAGATATTCAGATACTCAGATACTAATACATCGAGCAGGGCTTCCTCTTTCATTGGAGGGCGTTCTTGGCGCTATCTTTGGTAGCTCTCTCGGACGATATTTATCAACGTCCGGGATACGAATCAGCGAGGCTTCATTTACAAGACAAAGCTGATGCCGTGGTGGCCAGCGAATGTCTCTCAGACCTCACAGTTGAGTTTAATCCAACAACAGTTGTTGTGTTTAGCCGTTCCAATTCTTCTGCCGTTTCTTGAGTTGAGCTACCAACCAACGAACCAACAAACCGACCAGTTACACACACACACACACACACACACACACTTGCATAACCATAAACATTTGCCTTGGGTTGCTAAATTTCATCCTCCCTGGCTGCTGAATCCTTGAGCTGGACACATAAACTCCACCCACGCAGGGCACAGTTCTTGCCGAGGAAGAAGGACTTAATTCGCTTGATCGGTAGATCCAATCGCTTAAAACACTCCAAGAGATATTCGGTTTCGAAGACAATCGCCCGTCCGACGGCGTCTTAATTAGTAACTCGAAACTCGATCCGTGAGTAAATGGACGAGCTAGAGAACAAAACCACCGGGTAAGCCATCTCTTTTGCAATTCTTCAGCATCTGTCTCTTTTATATGCCCAGAGATGTATATATTTTTACCATTTGGGTTTATTTAACTCCAGCTACAGAATTGCAGTCCGATTCTTCGTTCCAATGAGTTACAAGTCCGGCTTCAGTTTATCCAGTATACTCAGTTGTTTTTTATTGAGGATCTATACAAAACACTCCTTTTGAATATTTATATTTGCTGTTAGTCGAGATTTAACGTCAATTAATTCCCGTGACAATTAGATCCAACGATTGATGCCGGTTTCTAATTTTTAAGGAGAAAGTCACGGATTTTGTTCATTTTTAGTGTTTTTAATGGAACACTTTTGTTGATCAGGTACATTGATAAAAATTTAGGAATAATAATAATAATAAAATTTAATGTCCATAAATGAATTGGTATAAAAATTGGCCATATCAAACCATAGATTGATGTATCTAGCTTGATATAATTTAACATGCTTATGTTAGACCTGATATGATCATCCGAAGGATTTAGTTCTATTTAATAACATTTAATAATAGTTATTGAATCATTTATTAAAGCCCATTTATTTCCACCAAATAAATACTCAGTAGTATTTAACAAATTATTTATTATTGGCATTAAAGAAATTAATTTTTTAACTAAATTTAGCGTAAAATCTAATTTTTTTATTTAAAATAAATCAAAAAAATAAAAATAAGTAGTTTTAAGTAAAAATATAAGGTATTATAAAGAAAATAATCACATTAAATTATAATTTTTTATTTGAGTCATTTATAAAATTAAAAATTAAACCAGTTTTTAATACATCAATAATAGACTAATTAAAAAATTTAAATTAAACCACTGAGAAATGACAAATAAGCCATTTGAGAGTACGTGTGTTTTCAAAGGTTTGATAAGTCTCCCAAAATCGAGCTGAATAAAATAATCTGTGTCACTGAATTAGTAAAATAGCTATTTATCGACAATACTTACCAAAGAAATATTTAGTACCTACTATTAAATATTATTTGGTGGAAACATATATTTATTTCTATGTAATAAGGCTTTGTATATATAAATGTCGTTTATTTAGAATAAAAAAATTATTTATTAAAATGTAACAAATGATATTGATGCATGGAAAGAACAAGATGACACTAGATATCATCCCAGATTATACTGAGGGAAAAAAAATTTCAGATAGTAGCTAGTATAATCCAGATTACCATGAGTATAATCTAGATTATAATAAGTATAATCCAGATTACAGTGAGTATAATTCAGATGTCACCCAGTATAATCTGGATTATACTAGCTACTATCTAAAAATTTTTTCACCAAAGATATCACTGAGTATAATCTGGGATGATATCCAGTGTCATCTTGTTTTTTCCGTGTGGGTAATAAGATATTTTTCTCCCAAATAAATGACTAAAAATTTTGTTACTAAATCAGTTTAGTACTCCGTACTAAACCCTTCTATCATTGTATTTAATTTTTCACCCTAAGGTCAAAAACTTCCGATAGAGGGCACATGGTCGCTAAATCGTCTCCTTACAAAAGAGTTAAGTTTGAGATTTCAAGTTTCAAAATAATGATTTGTTGACTCTTCTAAGAAGCTTATCTGGTACCTATAGATATTTAGTCTAATTAACTTATAAAATAATTCTTGCTAAATATGACATTAATTGAAGTCTACCTTTTTGGAAAAAAATGGTATATTTTTTTTTTGTATTTTAGTTTATTTTTTTTTTTTTCTTGATTTGTTTATAAAGTCGTATTAATTATATGATCATGAGCGACTTCGGTAAAATTACAATAGATATTATACTATTACATAATAATAGCGATAGAGTTTAGAATTATATTTTATTAAATATTTTTAGTAACTTTAGTTGCTTTAATAGTTTGCTTATTTTGTTGATGTTGTTTCGACTTTCTGCTGGGTCCATTTGAACTTTGCTGTGTTTTTTGCACTTGTTTTTTGCATTTCGTGTTAGGATATGGTTTAGTTTATTAATTACGGAAAAATGTTTGATTTTAATAAAAAAAAATTTAATAACACTATTTGTTAAAATATAAACTTTTAAAAAATTATAATGATAATTAACATTATTATTTTTTAAAATTTTATAGTTACCTTTTATTCGGATAATTTTATTTAGTGCGTTCACACTTTAGTGGGTCTGGTCGTTAACAAGCAGATACGTTGAACGATAATCCTCGGGCTACACTAGAGTGCTAACCTGCTAACGGTTAATGAGAATTCTCTTATGCGATCGCCAAGAAGACCGAGCCAATAACACTGACAAGTGTGAGCAGAGGTGTAAGGTGTAAAATGTAAGGTGTTTTCTGTTATGCCCATCGGGCGATATCAACGTCACCATCGACGACTAACGATTTTCTTCAGGGCTTTGCTCACCTCTTATTCAAACTAACTTGAATTTTTTACAAACTGAGTACCGTGACTTTGTGATTTTACTTTTCCGTTTCGTCATTTGAATTTTTTTTCAACTTCTAAATCACGAGTTTCCTGTTTTTTTATCCAAGTTCTGTCGGATATTTACATAACTGATAACTTTACGAATTAATTAATGACTCTTATTCCTGAGAAATCGTTATTTAAGATCGGCAGTTGCTTCCGTTAAATTTATACGACTGTGAGCTCTTATTTATACCGATTCAATCGCTCAAGTAAATTGTCATCATTATTGTGCTTATTTATACTCACAACTTTTCATAAAATTTATAATTGATTACCGACCCATCAGAGAAAAAAATTTTCAATTACCCTTTTTAGAAAAAAAACTACCGTCCAAACATTTTTTTTTTAACTGTAAATGTAAAACCAAAAATTAAATAGAAAATTATCTTAAAAAGTCGAATTTTGAAAAAATTACAGTTAAAATAAAAAATTAAAAAATTCAAGTTCGAATTTTTTTGGTAGGCAAGAAATTTAAAAAATTCTTGAAAATTTTTTTTAGTATTAAAATAGTAAAAAAAAATTTTAACAAAAGTTTCAAATTATTTAATTTTCAAAATACTTCATAAAAATTTAAACTAAAAAATTAATGCATCACAAAAAAGATGCAATCGTCAATTTTTATATCAAAATTCATTCAAAGAAATTTTTTTTTAAACAGTAAATTTTGAATTAAGAATTTTCAAAAAAAAAAAAGCTTCTTAAAAAGTCAAATTTTGAAAAAGTTACGGCCAAAAAAAATTTTTTTTTAAGCTAGCATTTTTTTTTGTAAGGCAAAAAATTAAAAAAATTCTTACAAATTTTTTTTAGTATCAAAAAAGTAAAATAAAAATTTAAACAAAGATTTAAAATTGTTTCTTTTAAGCTCGCATTTTTTTGCTAAACAATATTTTAAAAATTCTTGAAAAATTTTATTAGTGTGAAAAAAAAAATATTCAATCAAATCAGGTTAAAAACTTTTTAATTTTCCACATAGAAAGAAAAAAAGTCTCGAGTCAAGCGTAAATTTTCTTAAACCAAGAAAATCTTAAGAAAGATTGAAAATTTCTTGAATGAAGTTAAAATTTTTTGAACGAAGTAAAATTTTTTTAAACCAAGAAAATGTCTTCTTGCTCCAAAATAACTTCAGTCTTCCCTATAATTTGCTTGGTTCAATAAATTTTTTTTCTGCGCAAATACTCCCTAAAATTCCAAACTAAAAAAGAAAATACATTTAAAGCAACTAAAAGACGCAATAGTAGTCTTCTAAACAAATTTACCCAATCAAGAAAAAAAATTCTAAACTATTTAAAACCCAAATATTTGAACCCTAAATTTCTTTACACACAATTGTAGCCATCAAACAAAGAAATGCATTCGAAAAACTTCCAGGAAGGATTTATTCTGACGCTTCAATTTCCACTTGAAATCCTTCTCTAAAAAAATTTTCCTATTGAATTACAACGAAAACAAACGTATCAATAGTAAATGAAATAAAAAGTGTCTGTTGTGGTGTTAGATCTCACTTTTTCTTTTTTTTTTCATCTCGAAGGCATCCGTAACCCATCTAATTACTTTGAAAAGTCATATATTTAGTTATTAACAAGCAGAAGCGTCACGTGTCGGGTTTCCGACTTGGGAATAAATTTTTTTTTGTCGAAATAAAGTTTAGCCCGGATTAGTATTAGATTTTGGGCTACATAAATAATGGGTTTAAAGAAACTACCGGTACCGTCCGTAGCTGGATGAAATTGTCGGCGTTAAAGTATTTAAATGTTTCCACGTATTGAGCTATGAATCATGACTGTTTAGTCCACTAACTACAAACTATAAACTATAAAGATAGTGATAGTAATCCTCACACTTAATTTTATACTAATATACAAGTTTTATATGTTAAAAGTACATAATAAGGCTATACCTGACGGCTTGACGGTGTGATGGTCAGAAGGTATATGGTATAATATGATCCACACATAGATATTGTACCACACCTTTTTCCTAGGTCCTGTAATTACCCGTAATATAATATTGAGAGTCTTTTTCTTGGCCGAAAATCATTTAAGGGGTTATAGTTTTAAGCGCAGCAAGCGGGCTCTCTGGCTATTTGTTGGCACAGAGTGGCTGGCTCCTCCTATCAGAATCTGCTGATGCATTTATTAACTATCGAGTAGTCATCTTCCATCCGATCCACTAAATATCCTTTTATTATTATACAGTGTTATGTACTTTACGAGTTTAAGAGTTTATTTAACACCAAACTCCAGAGAGTCCGTTGAAATTCATAAATCAAATCGACTGTCAGACGTGTGTGGATATAATACCGTAGTAAAACCCTCGATGATTAGCGTCTGACGCGCTAAAAGGCGCCAGATGTTTCCTATATATATTATATTTTATTTTATTTTATTTCATCTCTGTATAAAGTGTACACACACATTTATATTGTCTATGTCTAAGTTTCAGGTCTATCCTCTATTGAAGATGTTTCCAATAATTTATCTGGAGGCGCGTGCAGGCCCGCTTACTGTTTCATTGTTCAAGAAAATTCTCTTTAACCCTTACTAACTTTTTCAGCCATAGCCTTTTATTACGAGGCGTTTTTTTAATTGGGAGTTTGATTTATAAAAACTTCTGATTGATTTATGGCTTACTGGTATTTAGTCGTTCATTATACACTTTTTTGTAAGTATAAGTACTTCATTATTTATGGATTTAGTAATCGGAAGTCTTTCAGGGTCTAATTTTGTTAAAAAGTGTCGAAATCACGGAGTTTGAAAATTTTATTGGCTATCGATGCACCTGGAAGAAATAATTTGAATAATTGATTAGATTAGAAAACTATTGGAGGTATGACAGTCATACTGCTGAATTTTGAGCTCTTTATATAAAATTTGAGATTTATCGGAAGGCTAGTTTAGGAAATACAACTCAAAGTGGTCATTTAGCGCAAATTTCAATGTCTTTTTTTGAGCCAGTAGATTTTTTATAGGTTTTAGTCATTGAATGTAATTTTTACTGAAGGGGGCGTTAGTTTGCTATAAATTGGGTGCGTAAGATGAGTTTTAGATTAATTGAAACAATAGTTTTGAAGAAAACAACTATAAATGAAAAATCATTTTCAGCGAATTTGAACATATCTTTTACCATAATAGATTTTTAATGGATTTTAATGATCAGAAGTAGTTTATACTGAAGGATTCTTTAATTTTCTATTGCTTGAGTTTACCAAAAAAGTTTCAAATTAATTTGATCAATATTTTTGAAAAAAAAAAAAAAAAAAAAAAAAAAAAACGCCAATTTAAAAGACAATTTTAATCAAATTCGAACATCTTTTTTGCGCTAGTGGATTCTTGATAGGTTGCCGTGATTGGAAAAATTTTTTACTGAAGAGTACTTAAATTCGTTATAATTTAAACGTGTAAGTTGAGTTTCAGATCAATCGGAATGATATTTTTGAAAAATACCAAAAAATGAAAAATCATTTCATGCGAATTCAAAGATATTTTTTTGCGCTAGTGGACTTTTTGTAGTTTTTAATTATCAAAAGCAGTTTATACTGAAGGATTCTTTAGTAAAGAAAAGAATATTGGTTTTTGAGTCCAGAAAATTTTCTTAACTAAGGAGTTGAGTTTCAAAAGGGTATCTTTTGATTTTTGATTAATCAAGATAAAAATCGGGTTATCTTCAATTATAAATATTTTTATTGAACTTTTTTAATTAAGCTATAAAGTGCACAGAAAAAAATAATAAATTTGGATCAAGAGAAAAATTCTTAAACCAAAAAAATAATTTTGAAGAATTTCATTGTCTTGGATCAAGACGGAAAATTCTTGAATGAAGTAAAATTTTGTTAAACCAAGAAAAATTTCTTAGTTTGAGAATTTTTTCACTTAAATCAAGAATATAAAATCCTTCAAAATTATTTACTTGATTCAAGTAATTTTTTTTTCCTGTGTGCTATCGGTTATGAAGCTACAATTCGATTTTCATTTAGAAATCTTTATAATTCTCGAGGTACTTAATATTTACAAGATCAAAAAACTGTTTTTTTTTTTTTTTTTTAAATATGAAACGGTACCCTTTTGAAAATCAGCTTCTCAACTGAAGTATTTTATCTTCTCAGTAGACCATTACAGTTCTGGATCAACGTCATATTTTCAAACGAACGACGAGTTGAAAAATCTATTTCGTCAAATTTGCATTCTATTATTTACTTAACTTATGACTCGGGTACAAATTTACCATAAAACCTCTAAAAAAAAGATCCTTCTAAATCCGAGCAAGATCTCTAAGTCAATATCGAAAAATTCGAGTGAAACCTTTTTGAACCCGATCACTTTTAAGAATCTGCCGAAAAGATGACTGGAAACTTTTTCCTCAGAACTCGCGTGGGAAATAATCTTAAATCTGGGACTTTGAAAGAATCTTAAAAGCAAACCCGAAGATGAATAACTTGAAACAAAAGAGCAACCCTTTGGTATAAACAATAAAATGGCAAACTTTCTCTCTTTACAAAATATCAGAGATTAATATATTTAAATGTATATGAAAAAAATAAAGGGAATAAGGAACCGTGTACAGCTGTCCGCTCGCGGGGGCGCATCTGCCCAACACTCCTCGTAAGTGGAAATACGCCGTAGATTTATTCTTCCTTCTCTCTCTATCGCCCAAATACTAAGTTATACACCTTTCTCCAGTTTAAATCTCACTGTCAGTCTTCTCTTGTTTTCGAGTAAATGTTTTACTCCGATATCGACAACGATCTCCCCCATCGGACGATACCGGCAACAACGCCCCAAGTACGATAGATATAGATACCCCGTCCACGTTTAGGCCCGATTTATTAACGATCTTCTCTCTAAAAATATTTTTTACTCGATTCACTATAAATTTATATCTTTTCCGTTCAATGAATTTCGTAATATAAATATATATTATATTGCATGGTATTTAGTAACATTACACATCTTCCGATGTTTGTTGTCTCGTAATCTCCGATCTATATGTCAAAATTTCCCTAATTGACACCAATAATTTACATTTTTTTTTCTAATTCGAAATCTGTTGTAATATTGGGAAAAATATATTTTTTTTTACTGTCATTTAATTTTTTCATAAAAAACAATAAAAAATTCTTCATAGTTTTTTTAAAAAATTAGTAATTAGAAGAAAAATTGTGACTCTATATTTTTTAAATCATGGAAAAAAAAATTCTCTGGTGAACTAATAATTTTTGTGCAAAATTAATTTTTAGAAAATTAATATAACAATTACTTTTTTTAATTGAATAATTACAGAATGAAGCAACAACAAATTTATTCTAAAATTTGCTAATTAGAAAAAAAAATTTTTTTTTTTGATTTAAAAATTAATTTTCACTAAAATTAACTTTAATTTTTTCATTATTTAATAATTTTATTAATAGTAATAAAAAATTCTTAGTAGTTTTTTTAAAGAATTAGTAATTAGAAGAAAAATTGTGACCTTATTTTTTTTAAATCGTGGAGAAAAAAATTCTCTGGTGAATTAATAATTATTGTGTAAAATTAATTTTTACAAAATTAATATAATAATAATTTTTTCTAAAAATTTAATAATTAAAGAATAAAGCAGCAGCAAATTTATTCAAAAATTTGCCAATTACACGGAAAGAACAAGATGACACTGGATATCATCCCAGATTATACTCAGTGATATCTGTGGCGAAAAAAATTTTCAGATAGTAGCTAGTATAATCCAGATTATACTGCGTGATATCTGGATTATACTCATTGTAATCTGGATTATATTAGCTACTATCTGAAATTTTCTACACTCAGTATAATCTGAGATGATATCCAGTGTCATCTTGTTCTTTCTGTGTAGAAATAAAATTTTTTTTTAATTAAAAAAATTAATTTTTCATAAAATTAACTATCAAAAAAACTCATACTTTCATTTTTGTAAAAAATTTTTATTTAATGATTTTATATTCTTATGAATTTACGTTACATTTTTAGAAATTAGAAAAAAATATGATTTTATGAAATATGACAAAATTATAAAACTAATTACTTAAATTATTTTCGAATTCATAATAAGATACAAATAAGTATTTATTTTTCAGAAAAAAAATTTTTTTCTAGTTTTTTAAGAAAAATTAGTGAAAAAAAAAATATTACTCAGCAGATGCTAAATAATTTACATTTTCAATTTATTGATAATTTTTCAACCAGAACTAAAAATTGCGCCGATGCATTTACAATTATTATTGGGCATCTCGGCCATAGATCATGCATTACCTTATCTAAAATCTCCCACAGCGGACGGTAAACCTCAATTGAAGATCCACGAGCCACTAGATGATTATCAAAAAAAAAAAAAAAAATCATATATATGCCGCGAATGGCTCGTGTGGGCGCAGCTGCGGTTTTTTCGACACTAAAGTATACTTTTGTTAAATTTCGTACCCCACAACTTACAATTTACAATTCCGTATCCTCGATCTTAATAATAATCTTCACTTTTCATTTTTTACTAAAAAATTTCAACAAAATCGAAATCAGATCTTTCTGGTCATGTGTGGCCAGTTCCACAGAATCCTCATACAAATGAATCTCCAAAGTATTTTTTTGAAAAATAGCACTTGAGATATAGATCCGATTGACCGTAATCGATTTCACGGTCCTATGAATTTTCGTGACGTCTTTTACGGACGAGCGCTTCTAAATGACGCAACTGAGGACACCATTTTTCAGGAGTTTCTGTTAAGAAAATTTGTAAAGCGATTTTTTTTAAATTTCATAAAGATGCTTTTGCCGAAATTACACGCATCAGAAAGCATATTCTCATGGTTATTGAACCGTATTTCATTGTTGACTTAACTCTTTAAATTTTATGTAAAAATCGGTTTTCCACATTTGAATTTTTAACGCTTATTTTAAAAATAAAACGAAGGCTCTTGAATAAAAATAAAGAATTTTTCCGGAATGACGCAGGATTTTTTTATTTGTTCGGTAAATTTTTAAAGTATATCTTTTGAGAAAAGCTAACACTCATCTTCGGTTCGAATTTATGAGCTCAAAAAAATTAGGGCTTTAAGTTTCTAGTGACAATTTATGCTCCAGTAGCCCAAAAATAAAATTTATTGAGTCGAGAGATTTACAAAAAAATTTTCCACGAAATTTTGATTAATGTTTTTGAAAAAAAAATTTTTCTTTTCAATTTTTCGGTGTAAAAACATTTTTTTTAAATTATTTTTTTTCAACAAAATAATTACAATTATTATTATTAATCTAATTCTCTATTGCAACTAAACTATTCAATAACTTGGTGGACTATATGGCGTTGAATAAGTACAATTGTTCAATTGTAATAATTATGATTAATATTATTTTACTTTTTTTCTTTTCATTTTTGTTAATCGCTATTGTTTTCTTGGGTTGCAATTGTTAACACATTAATAGTCTTTTCATTTAGTAATTTAACTATTGAATTACTATATTTTTGTATAGGAAAAATTTCTATGTTGACATCGGAATTTTTTCAATGTTAATATAGTAATTTTTCGAATGGTAACATGGGAATTTTTTATATATTAACATGATAAAAATATCCATGTAACATAGGAAAAATTAATTTATGATATGAAAAAAATTTTTTTTTTCAATTAAAAAAATATAGAACTAGAAAAAACACCATTCTGAAATTTTCAGGATATTTGTAGAAAATGTCAAAGTTTGATATGAAAAAAAGAAAAAAGAAATTAAAAATTTTTATCATCGAGAAATTCGGAGTTTTTTCGGAAAATCTAAAAAATAACGATGAAGATAGGTTCGAATAATTTTTTTCTATTTTTTCCCAAAAAGAACATTTAATAAAAAAAATTTTGAAAAAAAAAACGTCCCGATAAGTCAATTTTTGAAAAAGCTATGGCAAGTCAAGTCACACCCCCCATAATATGCTGGATTTTTAATTTTTTCCGAAATGTAAAGCAAAATTTGAAAAAAATTTCCTCGAATTTTTTTATCACAAACCGACTGTATATTACTGTTTTACTTTTAAATTATCTGAAATTGCTCGAATGAAAAAATTGTTGTGTAAATTTGTAATTATTAAATTAAGTTACATAAATTTTAGTGATAAATGAATTTTTCCTATGTCACATGGATATTTCTATCATGTTAATAAAGAAAAAATTTCCATGTTAACATTGGAAAAATTTCGATGTCAACATAGGAATTTTTCCATAGGAAAAATTCCTATGTTTTTTTCGCCGTGTACATAAAAAAAATTTTTATATACTAACCATTGTAATTATTAACCCTATCAATGGCCTAAGCTGTTGGGTTTGTTTATTTAAATAAATAAATTACCAATAAAAGAAAAAAATTATCGCTGATCTAGGTTTTGAACTTAGAGTCTCACGCATCGAAAAGAATTGTAATTTTTTTCGTATAAAAAAAGACAATAGCAGAATGAAATATAAAATCATTGCAAGATCCAACACATTGGGATATATTCTCCTGGGCCGGCGGGGGTCCGCGAGAATCCAGTCGTGTCGCATTGTCCTCTTGAGAGGGTGGCAATTTGTACGGCATTGTATCCTAGCTAAGGACACGTAGTGTTGCTATCTGATGAGTGAACATTTTCATAAATATTAGCAGCCATATCTTCCCTTGACAGCTGGGCTAAAAATAATTTTAGTAAAAAAATTTTCAGATTAATATTTAACGATTTTTTTCTGCCTCGGTAAAAAAAAAAAAAAATGAGCGAATCTACTTAATAAAAATAATAAAAAAGATAAATAAATCGTAAGGAAGTATCGGAGATTTTAGTCGAACGGAAGTGAAACAAAAAATGAATAAAAAGATGTATAGATGAAATCATATATAAATATAAAAAGGATCTCTTTTCAGTCCTCGGAACCCGAGACTCAATACCTCCTACAACTCTAGCGTACCTTTTTGTGCAACCCTTTCGAAAGATCTTTCTATCGGTATTTCAATATGAAAAAAAAATAAAATATCATAAATTTATATACATGTGTGATTTCTCAGTAAACACAGGTACTCGAATCAGGCAAATACAAGAGTCTGAAGGAATAATAATACATGCTCCTTTCTCATCATATTTTTCCCAAAGTTTGATCTTTTTCAAGCTTCCAGACAACTCGCAACCCTTTTGAGGCGACATATCGTCTGGATGAAACTTTTGAGTCTTATGCTCCCGAATTTTCGGGCATTGTGCTGCTGACAGCGATGAAAAATTCACGCCTCATCGGTTGAAAGATTTTGTATTCTAAATTTCTATTCTTGAACCTTTCTATCGATCCGAGTATTGTTGTCAAATCCGGGATTTAAATCCAGTCAGGTCATGCAAATTTTATTTTTTAGTAAATATTGTAAAGTGTATAGGCGCACATCAATTTTCATTTTTGAAAATTATGGATAAAAGTTATAGGCTTGTTTTTTTACAAGAAAGTTGTTGTTTGAATAATTTGAGTTTTAAAACTATTTAAGTGCTAAATTTTTGAATTTCATTACAGTGTTTTTAAGTGTTTTAAGCATCGAAAGTCTTTTTTACTGAAAAGCACTTTACTTTGTTACAAGTTAGGCTTGTAAAATGAATTTTAGATCAATTGAAAGAATATTTTTGAAAAAAAATTGGAAAATTGTTTTGGATGAGTTTGAACTCGTCTGTTTTGCGCTAAGGGATTTTTAATGGATTTTAACTATCAGGAAAAATTTATAATGAAGAATTCTTTAGGTCGCTACTACTCAAGTATATTTATAAAGTTTCAAATTGATCTGAGTATCATATTTGAAAAAAAAAAAAAAAAAACACCAAAAAATAAAAAATCATTTTATTTTTTATTTATATTTATTTAAATGCCAAGGCTAAAAGTCGAATAGCAAATGGTAGAAATTACATAATAGTAATGGTACACGTAAGTAACATTATAAAACAGTTTTACATCTTTGTATAATATTTAGAAACATAGTATAAGTATAAGTAAAATACAGAGAAAAGAAATACAAAAGAAAAAATTTTTTAAAATTAAAAGATCCTGAAATATTGTTTATATAATAGCAATTTGTATAAAACATTAAGTTTACAGGTAGTTTTAATTTAAAATCGGTTATTCAAATCAGTTTGGCAATAAAATTAATTTTAAGATCAGTAAAAATGATCGTTTATAAATCAATAATTTATTAGCACCTTGAATTTTCTAACTCAACGAATTCAAACATCTTCTTTTTGCTTGTGGGCTTTTTGTGGCTTTTAATTATTTAAAGCAGTTACATTTATCCCTCGAATATCCCAGTGAAATTCCAGATCAATCTGACCAACATTAAAAAAAAAGAAATGAAAATTATGTCGCTTCTCAAATGAGGAGTTAACTTTCAAAAGGGTACCTTTTCATGTTTTAAAAGGATAGTTTTTTGATTTTTTAAATATTAAGTACTTTGAGAATTATAAAGATTTCTCAATGAAAATCGAATTGTAGCTTCATAACCGATAGCAAAATTAAAAAACAATAAAAATATTTGTAATTGAAGATAACCAGTTTTTTGTTTCAATTAATAAAAAATAAAAAGATACTTTTGAAATTCGACTCCTCAAATGAACTTTAATTTTTCAATACTAAACAGATAAAATTCTATCATGGATTATAAATGATAAAAAATGCTTATTCAAAAGAAATATTAAAAACTTTGAATGAAAAAAAAAAGAATACCAAACTCACCATGTTGCCAAAAGCATCACTAGGATTTTCTCACACCGATAAAACCCCGGACTGAAGTAAACAAACATTTTTCCGAGATTTTTGACCTAGATTAATGGAAATTTTATTCTTTTGTAAGAATATTTACCTGGCGTATTTTTTAGAGCGATGATCGATTTCGGGTTTGGCCGAAAGTTAAGAGAACGATTAGTGAAAAGGGTTTCCTAGCTTTTAGTCGGGGTTTCTCATTTCTCGGGAAAGATCATTGAATATGATTGACCATTCCCCGGGTTGTGAATCGTGGGAATAAGATTTTTAATTTGTGATTTTTTAAACTTGATCAAATAATTAGTGGAAAAATTAAAAATTTTGAGTGGCAATAGCGAATCGGGTGGAATGAGATAAAGATAACTTGTCTGGCACTTATATTTATGTAAGTAATTTTTTATTCATAAGAGTTGGACGGTTCGCGCTCGTGCGTGGTTATCTTCTTTTAAGGACCTATGTGTGTATGTATATAGCAGTTCACTTCTCGGGGCGTGTGTCAGTGTCGAGGCACCTGTATTTTTTCATATACACCTGCTCCAAGTGTCTCTCGAGATAGCTTCGGCATCCTTGTTCCTTTAAGACTAACCGAGTACACCCAGGATAGGAATAAGAAATGAAACAGGAGTAGGTCCTGAGACTGAGAAGCGAGGGAAAGAGTAGGTGAGCGCGTGCCCGGTTCAACCTCATTCCTTTATTTTTTCGACCCTTAATTCTATTATATTCCAAATAATTATTTATTACCAATCAGGCGGCTTTTTTTAATTAATTTGTGATACAAGGCTCATTAAAGTTTTTTTTTTTAATTAGATGAGCATTGAGGCGCGCACTTTTGAATTTTAAAGAATTTTTATCCTTAGTTTTAGTTAAAGTATCGAATAATAAGGCCCAGCTAAGGGATATTTGATGTAAAATTAAAAATATACAATTTAATCAATAATTTTTTATGTTAATCATTATTAAAGTACTTTTTCTTTAAAACATCAACAAAAAATGATAAATTTTACTATAAACAAAAATTAAATTGAACATTTTCAAAAATTGTAACAATTAGAGCTTATTTTAGAAAAGTCGGATAATAAAAGGCCTACTCTTAACATAATTAAATAGTTTGCACTATAGTTTAAACATCTTTAGTATTTAAAATTAATAATCAGAGTATTATTTCGACAATTAACATCATTATTTATCTCAAATACCAAACGTATATCCACTATAGTTTAATTATTTAAATAATTGTGCTAAACCCTTCGCACTTATTACTCTTCTACACTTCAAATCTTTAATTTTGTTTTTGTTTACTGTAAAAATAACCATTTGTTTGTTAATATTTTATATAAAATGTCCTTAAATAATGATTAACATCTAAATTTATGGATAGTTTTATTTTAATTATAAATATTTGTTAACTAGGGCTTATTACCCGACAGGCGTTACCACCCGCGAGTACTCAAATTCTCTCATCAAAAAATTTAACTAAAATTACATCAATTTTTCTTAATTATTATTTGTCATAAATTTGTTTAGCAATAACTTTCATTAAACATTTTTACTACACAATAAAAAATAATAAAAATGATTAATACTTTAAAATATTTAAATATTTAAAATATTTAATATGTAAATATTGATCAATAAACAGCAGTTTATTCCTAAAATTACGAATTCAATCTTAATTATCATCCAAGTAAATCCATTTTATGTACAAATTTTCCTTAACATGGTACATTCTCCACTAACGCAATAAAAATTATTTCCATCGATTTTTCCAAGTGAACTACAATAAAAAAAAATTATTTTTATATTGGCCTTTAGTTTTTAAAAATATTGAACATTTTTTCCTACCGATAAGCAATTACCATGCATTAAAAAATTTTAAAAAACGACATCTTAAAATTAAAAGTACAATAAAAAATTTTGAATTGCTCAAAAGTGATCTTGATTCCTTTGAAAAAGGTACAAAAAATGTATTTATAATAAAAATATAACAATCGTATAATCAAGAAAATAATAAAAGAGACTTCTTATTCCCTATAAAATTGACCGTAAAAACGTACGTTATGCATCACCAGAAAAACAGTTTCAATGCAGGACATAGGTCACCTTAAGAATAATTCAAAACGTTATGATTTCAATGAATTACAAAACTACTAGAGCGAAAAACATTATATTATATTATATTTATTCCCTTCTGGTCTTTCCAGTGTAGTCCTCTTCTGTCCTAAATAAATCGATGGACACGAACAACTTTAGCCGTACAAATATTTTCGCATCAATTAAGCGGCTTCTTTTTATTTCATTTGGGTCCCCCTGAAAATATAATGGAGCCGAAAAACTCTGACTACCAGTTCAATTGCGCTGACAAACAAGGAGTTGTCTTCTGCTTCGGTCTCTCGTCTATAGTCTATGGAAGTCTATGGGAATCGGAAATATTTAAAATAAAACTATTAGCTACTACTGAGACCAAGACAGAACATTAAGCTTCTGGCGCCATTTACCTACTTGTGTAAATCTGTTTTCCGTCCTATCCCCCGGGTGGGTATTCCGTTCTCAAATAACCGTTGACAAGCTCCTCGACGAACGGCTTTATAACACACATATATATATATATATATATATTAATGTATGTTTTGTCGTTTTTGTATTTATATACACTATGTATTTGAACTAGTACTTCCGTCGGAAGACCACTTGTAGCTGAACTTGGCTTGCTTAATGGCTCCCTGGATGAATCCACTTGGGATTTGTCCTCCAGAGTTGTCTAGTCAAAAGTTATTTATGTGTCTAAACAATTTTAGGATCTTTACACTATTTAATCGTTAATTTTTAGTATCAAGTTGTCACATTTTGTTTAATTATGATTAATTTTTATTATTACACTAAAAAAAAAAAAAAAAAAAAAAAAAAAAAATAACAATTATCGTACGAAGTAATTCAGATCCCAGTGAATATAATTAAATAAGTAAATGATTCAGGTTATTATGAATCAATTTTTTTTTATGTTAATTTTATTTTCAATTCAGCGACGTTTCGCCATGGATCATGGCTTCTTCTGGCATCTATTACATACAAATGTAATTACATATTAGCAATATTTCTTTACATAACACATTTTTAAAAAATTATTAAATAACAGGAAATTTTAGAAAACTTTTTTAAAATTATTTCAAAATTCTTATTTAGAAATTTCTAAAAGAAAAAATAAAAAAAAAAAAAAAATTTTTTTTTCAAAAAATTTTCTCAAAGAAATTCTAACAAAATTAAAAAAAAATTTTTTAAATTAAAAAAAAGATTTTTTTTTAATTAAAAATTGCAATTTAAAAAAAAATCAATTTTGGATTCAAGCAAAATATAATTTTAAAAATTCCACACTTTTAAAAAAAAAATTTAGTTTGATGTAATTCAAAAAATTCAAAGGAGAAATTTTAGCTTAAAAAAAAAAAATGACTTTGGACGACTTAGCTGTCAGGTAATCAATTTATGCCTAAATAAACTATACATAAACGAGCAGTATACATTTTTTTAATGAAAAATGTTTGAAGTTAGTGACTTTCGATATTTTACGTGAGGTGAGAAAAAAATAGTAGCCATAACCTATTGGTGTCTTTTTCTTGCCTATGAACGTCTTTAAATTAAGAAATTTTAATTAGTTTAAGAATTTTTCTCCTTAAATGTTTTTCAAAATTTTTTACTTGATTCAAGTAAGTTTTTTTTTTTCTGTGTAGTAAAATTTTGGTTACAATTTTTAACTAATAATTGTCTCTTTTGAATTTAATCTGACTTTTTTTGAAGAAAAAGTAACTTAAAAGTTCTGAAATTTGAAATTTAGTAAACTTTTGACCCTTTTGATCAAACAATTGAAATTTCAAAATTTCTACTAAACGATTACTTCAATTCAGTTCCGCTTATTGGGGAGAAAAAATAATTTAAAATCTTTGAAATTTGATAAAAAATTGTAATTTTGATCGACCATGCCTTCATAAGTCGTCTAGTAGGCTCTTTTCAATAGAATCTTGGTCAAATGTGTGTAAAAAAAAACCAATCTGAAAAATGGTTGACTTAGCAGGCCATTATTAGAAATTTCATCTATTTTCTAGCTTAAAACGCTCATACACTTTATTAAGCTTTTAAAAAAGTAATTATTTTCTGCTATTACGAGAATATTCAGTACAACTTCACAGAAGTCACAATAAATTCTCAATTTCTGGAAATTATTGATGCTCATATCAAAAAGTCAAAAACTGTTAATGATTCGCCTGAAAATTCAAACTCATAATTTATAAAAATGATTCAATGGTGGATTCAAACATATAAGTTGTGTCAACACAAAAATTATTGAGAAATTTATGACATCGATTACCAATAAATAGTCAAAAAACGTCGTGTACTTTAAAAAATAAAAGCAAAAATTAAACATCGATAAAAAAGCAGTATCTAAAGAAAATCTTGAATTACTGGGTAATAATAATCCGGAAACAATTGACAAGCAATATAAGCAAAGAATGGAGCTGCTCGCGATCCCCCGCGGCTTAAACAAGACTCCAAGCCGGCCCGAGTTTCAAGTTCACCATCGTAGTTTACGAGGTGGATTTCAGTATAAGAAATAACTGATGTTAAAAAATGTGTCCAGCAGATTCAAAGAAAGTAATTTGAGTCTCTTGATTTATTTTCAGCCGGCTTCTATTCATTCTAGTTACTTTTCATTAAAATTAACATTTTCATTCAAAACCCATCTCTCTAGTCCGTACATACTTATTTCGTATGGTAATTTAAAAAAAAAAAAAAAATGAAAAGTAAAAAAAACAAACAGAATAGCTTTATTCATTACGAAAATTTAAAGAAAAATATCATTATAATTAAGGTGATTATTGCTGGCTCGAAAAACCACACCCTCGGCGTCGAAATACAAATCGGGAAAAACAAACCCATCAAATTTTTATTCTACCACACCCGCCTTTTTAATATTTCAGATTCTTGTGCTCAAGGTAATAGTTAAGTTAATAGTTCAAAAACAAATTATCCGAACGATTAAGGCATTTATTTTTTCGTCAGTCAATAAATTATCAGAGATTTCAACGTAAAAAATTTTAAGTTATGGAGATCATAATTAGTATTATGGAAATTTTTTTAAATAATGCGCAGTTTTGCCTTCAATTATAAAATTTTTCTGTTTTTCTAGAATAACGTCATAGTACGATCGGTCTTTTAATTTGAGAAGTGTAGAAAGTCATTATTAGTTTAATTTATCTAAGAAGTACCCAAAATATGAGCCTAGAAATACTTAACAGGTTTCATACATTTGAAATAATAAATTTCATCTATTTTTTGAGCGTAAAAATAACTTTTGTCTCAGAACTGATGTCTAATTCCTCCCGAACTATTTCATCAGGATTTTATAGTGTTTAGTTACCATAAATCGACTAAGTTTGCTCTCCCTTTTTGCTCAGAGTTCCCCTAGTCAAACAATTGAAAAAAATAATTTACACAGCCCCCATCTAAAATTTCCCGAAAAACATTATGTTTTTCTAGTATACATTATTAGAATTATTGAAAAAATGAACATTATATTCAACTAAACTAAATATGTTTTTTTTTTTAATTTTAATTTAATTAGCTAATTTTTTTAAATAACTAATTTTATTGGACATTAAATCATCCATGTTCATATTTATTTTTTTTTAATATATTTTTTAATATTGAATTTAAATAGTCGATTTCCAAACCTTAGAAACACTTAAAACTAAAACTTTTGAATTTTTCATGAAATTAAAAATTGACGGTAAATTGCAAGTCTCAGATAAATCTGGATAAATCTCTGGAATTTACATGTATAGTATATCACTACACTGAAAAAAAAAAATTAACTTGAATCAAGAGAAAAATTTTTGAACGAAGAAAATAATTTTGAAGAGTTTCATTATCTTGAATCAAGACGAAAAATTTTTGAATTAATTAAAATTTACTTAGTTTAAGAATTTTACTACCCAAATCAAGAAGATGAAATTCTTCAAAATTATTTACTTGATTCAAATAAATTTTTTTGTCTGTGTACACTATTATGCTCACTAGTCTAAATTTATCCTCTTATCATTACTAAGTCAAATTATTATTGCGATAAAATGTATATTATTTGTATCATGGAAATATTTGCTGTAACCATACGTGTATTTATACTTATAATTATATTTAAATATTTGTAACTTTGCCATTCGGCTAACTGCCTTGGCATTTAGATTAAATAAATAAATAAATAAAAATAAACATATACTTTGATTAAATCAATATAATTATTTTTATTTGTGATATTTTCGAGCTTCTTTCTTCCGTTTTAAATTTATATTTATTTAAAAATTTTGTTTATCAATTTTTGCCTTTTAAAATTTTGCATATTCATAAAAAAAAATATTCTCACGTTTTGATACCCGTGAAATGACATAGCAAAAATATAGCGAATTACAATAAATAATAATATACCCAAATTTAGTTACGAAATTATTCTATTGTCGAAGGGAACAATAAGCGATGCAAAAAGTAAAACAAAAAACGGGTCAATAATTATGCTACGGCTTATTTCACGTGATAAAAAATAATAACGCCGAGGTACACCTAATATACACTATAATAATAATAATAATAATAATAATAATAATAATAATAATAATAATAATAATAATAATAATAATAATAATAATAATAATAATAATAATAATAATAATAATAATAATAATAATAATAATAATAATAATAATAATAATAATAATAATAATAATAATAATAATAATAATAATAATAATAATAATAATAATAATAATAATAATAATAATAATAATAATAATAATAATAATAATAATAATAATAATAATAATAATAATAATAATAATAATAATAATAATAATAATAATAATAATAATAATAATAATAATAATAATAATAATAATAATAATAATAATAATAATAATAATAATAATAATAATAATAATAATAATAATAATAATAATAATAATAATAATAATAATAATAATAATAATAATAATAATAATAATAATAATAATAATAATAATAATAATAATAATAATAATAATAATAATAATAATAATAATAATAATAATAATAATAATAATAATAATAATAATAATAATAATAATAATAATAATAATAATAATAATAATAATAATAATAATAATAATAATAATAATAATAATAATAATAATAATAATAATAATAATAATAATAATAATAATAATAATAATAATAATAATAATAATAATAATAATAATAATAATAATAATAATAATAATAATAATAATAATAATAATAATAATAATAATAATAATAATAATAATAATAATAATAATAATAATAATAATAATAATAATAATAATAATAATAAATAATAATAATAATAATAATAATAATAATAATAATAATAATAATAATAATAATAATAATAATAATAATAATAATAATAATAATAATAATAATAATAAATAATAATAATAATAATAATAATAATAATAATAATAATAATAATAATAATAATAATAATAATAATAATAATAATAATAATATAATAATAATAATAATAATAATAATAATAATAATAATAATAATAATAATAATAATAATAATAATAATAATAATAATAATAATAATAATAATAATAATAATAATAATAATAATAATAATAATAATAATAATAATAATAATAATAATAATAATAATAATAATAATAATAATAATAATAATAATAATAATAATAATAATAATAATAATAATAATAATAATAATAATAATAATAATAATAATAATAATAATAATAATAATAATAATAATAATAATAATAATAATAATAATAATAATAATAATAATAATAATAATAATAATAATAATAATAATAATAATAATAATAATAATAATAATAATAATAATAATAATAATAATAATAATAATAATAATAATAATAATAATAATAATAATAATAATAATAATAATAATAATAATAATAATAATAATAATAATAATAATAATAATAATAATAATAATAATAATAATAATAATAATAATAATAATAATAATAATAATAATAATAATAATAATAATAATAATAATAATAATAATAATAATAATAATAATAATAATAATAATAATAATAATAATAATAATAATAATAATAATAATAATAATAATAATAATAATAATAATAATAATAATAATAATAATAATAATAATAATAATAATAATAATAATAATAATAATAATAATAATAATAATAATAATAATAATAATAATAATAATAATAATAATAATAATAATAATAATAATAATAATAATAATAATAATAATAATAATAATAATAATAATAATAATAATAATAATAATAATAATAATAATAATAATAATAATAATAATAATAATAATAATAATAATAAGCGATGCTTGCTACGTGGCCTCCAAGCGGCGCATCGCGGGAAACGCAGACCATAACATCAGGTCTGTAGGCGAACGACGTAGCCCGTGCAGTGGGCCAACTACCCACTGCATGGAAATAACTGAGTTACCACAAGATACCAACTCAGAAGTGCTCCCCACAACCGGTCCTTTTCGGATGAGGACCATTCATCAGGTGGGCGGAGCACGCCGGACCCGATGAATGATGACGACCCTGGCGCCTTAAGGACTTACTTTAAGTGGACGGAGGAACTGAGAGTCGATCTCTTGGTGTGCTACCAACGTAGCGAGCCGGGGGTGAGCGGCTATATGGCCCGGATGCACACTCTTTGGAGTGATATGCATCCGGAGCTAGCGCATTTTACGCCCAAACACCTGCGTAATTATGCCGCTCATCTTCGGCGAAATAGAAGATCGCTTGTGCCGGACAGAAGGCAGTCTAATAGACTTTCCTTTCCGGCGCAACTACACCAAGAGCGACGCCGTTCCTCCTTGGACAACAACAATCCCTTTGTAGGACGGCAAGTAAGTATATCTAAAAAGATAACTTACTCCCAACAACAGCTTGACGCGGTAAACGAAGATCTCCGTGCAAACATCCTGGAGGATTCCACCCTGCTCACTGTGAGCCAGGTTGTGTATGGTGCAGCAGTTTCGGCTTTTCCGAGAGAGAGACAATGTCTCTCGATCGAGGCAAGGTTGAAACAGCGCATCTCACAACTTGGCTTGAAAATTGACATGTCCGGAAACAGGTCTCCCGCATTCAGTGTGTGATTGAGTACGACACAACTCAAACACCATACACGCCCCGAATTCGGCGCATTGCTGCTGAACTTCGGTGGCGTCATCACACACTGAACAAGAGTACTCTTCATGTCATCAAGGAAGAGTGTCTTAATAAATTGCGGGCTCTAGTGGCTGCTGCTAAAAAGTCATTAGAGAAAAGGCTGAAGCGGTTGGTCGACAACTCGTTGTTTCGATCCAGCCCTTCACGGTTTCTGACACCAAAGACCGATGTTACCGGGAATTATCCAACACCTGAGCGGGTGGAAGCTTTTTGGACTGAGTTGTATGGAGATCAACCAAACGTGAACGCCAACACTCCAGCTCTGCACGACTTCAAAGTATTCTGTCGGGAACACCGTCGACAGAATGCTGATGAAGAGAGCCCTGCAGTCAGTGTGGATGAAGTTCGTTCAGCTCTAAATGGCAGCAAAAATTGGGCTGCCCCGGGACCAGACGGCATTAATGTCTTTTGGTGGAAGAAGTTTACTTCTACCCACCTCCATCTGGCCCGCATATTTACATCATACATTAGAGCTGACGATCCGATTCCGGACTGGCTTGTAGAAGGGCGAACCGTACTGATACCTAAAAAAGGTGACTTGTCTGACCCTAAGAATTTCAGGCCTATCACCTGCTTGAATGCGGTTTATAAAATTTTTACAAAAATTTTAAATAACCGTATCTTGCAGCAGATAGAGCCTGTATGGCAACAGATATATGAACAACGTGGCACTAAAGAGGCCTGTCAGGTTGCAAGGAGAACCTGATAGTGGATCGATGCGTCTTACAAGATGCGATCTACTATCAACGCAACCTGTCAATGGCTTGGATTGACTATCGCAAGGCATTTGACTCAACTCCACATGAGTTGATTTTATATCTACTCAAATGCCTGGGAGTCAATCCCGAAATAGTGGAATGTATTCGGCGTACAATGCAGCTCTGGCGAACGCGATTTCACATTGGAAGTGGAAACGCATTGCACGTAACCGGAGTTGTAGAGTACAAACGAGGGGTCTTCCAAGGCGATTCCTTGAGCCCTCTGCTGTTTTGCATTTCACTGCTGCCTATATCTGTTGTTCTCCGTAAAACTCATGGGTACTCTGTGGGGCCTCCGGGTGATCGAAACTATTCGATTACCCATCTGCTTTACATGGATGATCTGAAGTTGTATAGCGCTGATAAAGATCATCTACAAGCGGCCCTCAACATCGTAGCAGAGTACACACGAGATGTCGGAATGTCTTTTGGGTTGGACAAGTGTGCGGTCGTACATCTGGCGAGGGGTAAGTGCTCTGATACTGGTGATGATGTCGAATTAGTGGATGGGAGCGTCTTAAGCCAATTAGACGCCGGGGAGTTGTATAGATATCTAGGAATGGAAGAGCACCGCATGCATGCGGTCTCTGAAGTCCGAACAACTCTCCAGAGCGAGTATGTTAGGAGACTCCGGAAAATTTGGTCCTCCGAACTTTCCGGCAAAAACAAAGTCTCAGCTACTAACATGCTCGCTGTCCCAGTCTTACTATACTCTTTCGGTGTCCTGAAATGGACCCGAAAGGATTTACGAGATCTCGACATCAAAACCCGTAAGATCATTAATATGAATCGGAGCATGCACCCCAATTCATCAGTCGCCAGATTATACCTCTCCCGGTCCATCGGTGGGAGAGGTTTGCAGAGTTTGGAGCGGCTTCACGACCGTTTGGTCCTGGGTTTAACTCACGAAGTTGTCAATTTCACTGCAGACGAGGATGACTTTCTTATGCAAATTGTACATAAACATGAAAATGCGCATAAGGGGTCATTCTTGTATAAGGCAGCAATATATGCGGCAAGAACCCTTGGTCTTGGAGAAATAAACGCTCTTATGGAACTCCGAAAGGAGGAATTTAAGAGCGTCATCAGGAACGCCGAGGAAAAACTACTCCTTGGCGAACTGATGGACAAGTCCATGCACAGCGTGTTCTTTAAACACGTGCGTGATCATGGCTTGTCCATCCAGCTGACGTTTTCCTTCTTAAAGTCAGCGGGCCTGATGTCCGAGACTGAAGGGTTCATATTTGCCTGCCAAGATGGTGTCATTAACACTCTTGAGTACCGTAGCAAGGTGCTCCAGGTGCAGCTTCCGGACACGTCCTGTAGGAGGTGTAGACAACATCCGGAGACGCTTATGCACCTTTTGTCGGCATGTCCAGTGCTGGCGAGAGGTGCATATATCCAGCGTCACAATGCTGCCCTGAGAGTACTGTACTACTATCTTCGTCATTGCTACGGTATTGACGTGACACCAGTGCTGCCTTATTTGCCAGGAGATATTCCCCAGGTTGTTGAGAATGACAGTTGCAAAATTTATTGGAACATGCCATTTGCAACAACCCGGCGGATAGATCACAACAAACCTGATATTGTGCTCTTCGACAAGGCCACTCGTGACATTTATGTCATTGAGTTCTCGGCCCCGGCTGAATACAACATCTCAGCCAAAGAAGAGCACAAAAGACAAATATATCAGGATCTCCTGTTTGAAATTGGCAAACTTTACCCAGGTTACCGTGTCAAGCTTGTCGTCCTGATTGTTGGCGTCCTAGGAGGGATGAAACAGTCTTTTGTATCCTCACTTGCCAAAGTTCCAGCTTGCTCATCAAAAGCTGAGTTCTTGGCAGTTAGGATGCAGAAGGCTGTTTTACTTGGTTCTCTCCGTCTCTTAAGGGAAATGACTTTGGCCTGCTGTGATCACTAACCGCCTTGTTGTGCGGAGTGGTCCAGCAGTAACGGATGGAGCTCAGGCTGGGCCCTCGGAGAATCGGACTCCGGGGATAACCCCCTGAGCATTTAATAACAAAAATAATAATAATAATAATAATAATAATAATAATAATAATAATAATAATAATAATAATAATAATAATAATAATAATAATAATAATAATAATAATAATAATAATAATAATAATAATAATAATAATAATAATAATAATAATAATAATAATAATAATAATAATAATAATAATAATAATAATAATAATAATAATAATAATAATAATAATAATAATAATAATAATAATAATAATAATAATAATAATAATAATAATAATAATAATAATAATAATAATAATAATAATAATAATAATAATAATAATAATAATAATAATAATAATAATAATAATAATAATAATAATAATAATAATAATAATAATAATAATAATAATAATAATAATAATAATAATAATAATAATAATAATAATAATAATAATAATAATAATAATAATAATAATAATAATAATAATAATAATAATAATAATAATAATAATAATAATAATAATAATAATAATAATAATAATAATAATAATAATAATAATAATAATAATAATAATAATAATAATAATAATAATAATAATAATAATAATAATAATAATAATAATAATAATAAAATAATAATGATAATAATAACAATAATAATAATAATAATAATGATAATAACAATAAGAATAATAAAGAATGAAGAAGTATAAGTAAGACGGGGAGGACAAAAATGGAAAATAAAAGCAGGTAGCAAGAATGTCAAAGAATATAATCGGGGTTGAGGGGTACTTCCACTTCTCGTTTTTCCTCTCCTTTGTACTCGATCATTCCTTTTTTATTTTATTATTTTTTTTTATAGTGTACATAGTGCGCGATGGATGGCTTTGCACATATAGAATAGCAGGTCATGTGATTCTAACTCTGGAATAATTCTCCGTGGACGAGGCTAACGCACAGACAGAGCCTTGAATTATACCCGAGGACTAAATCCAAAGAAGCTTGTACCTATTACTGAATATATATAGTTGTACTGAACTAGAATTTACCCGTGGATTGTATGTACTAGTTTGCAGTAAGCCCGACAGTTCCCTATCAGGCCTTTCCTTTATAAGGTGCTTTATAACAAAGTTTCCATTTTTAATAAATGGGTCACGAGCCTGTTTTTTCACTTTTAAATCTTTTCCTTCGTCACACACGATATCCGTTTTTTATTCTCAACTCCGGTAGTTTCAATTTTTAGACTTTTTAGATACAGCAGGTACCACAAAAATTTATTTCAACTTTCAATCGCTTTTTATGCAAGCTAAATGTCAGTTAACAATTTTTATGATTAAAAATTAATTTTATTTCAAAAATATAGTGTTCTTTTTTTTTTTTTTATTTTTTAGAATGCGTAATGCTCTTCAGTGTTTAATTTTCGGTGAGTTCTTTTTGCAATAAAATTTACAATAAAATTTTCATACTTCCTAAAAAGTGTTCGAATAAGTATGAAGGATTTTTGGAACCGTAAAATTGGAACTCATAATTTTTTGCAAAATTTTTGAATTTGTAGAATTTTTGAAAAATCTACACTGAAAAAAAAAATGATTGATTAAAAAAAGTACTTTTGATTTTTGTTGCGCCAAGAATTGCATCTATTAATTTAATTAACAGTTAATAATGACAGACATTTAATTCATAGAAAAATTTGTAAAATTTTTTGAAGAAATAAATTATTATAAAGATAAATTTTTTTGAAAATTTCACCAATAGAAATATAGAAAAGGTTTTTTTTTTTTTTACCGTATTTAAGACTTATTTTTGATGTTATAAATTCCAATTTGGATGAGAAAATCCAAAAGTGCACGCCTCATCATCTCATTTTACCTAATAAAATTGATTAAAATAAAATATAAAAACTTTAAAATCTTTCGCGCCGTTGTCCACCGAGAAAATAAAGGTGCCGTCGCATGTGTTGTAAACGAACCTTATTTACATAGATATAGATATACAAACGATAAGGAAATTTTAGTGTATTGTTAATTATAATTAAATTACATTGAATTAGACCGTGATCTGCGAAAGGACTTAGTTTTGGATAATTCTGAATTGTATAAAAAAAAAAAAAATGGACTTGATTAGTTAAGTTTTTCGGCAGTAATCGTGACCACGCCAGTTTTCATACATACATCAGACACACGGACGTCCATGGAATAATTTTTTTATTTATTTAAAAAGCAAAATGTCTTTTAAAAGTGTCATAAGTGTTGAAATTAGTCTTTCCAATGACATTTATGTGTCAATGTTATTAGGCGAGATTAGAGCACCACTTCATCCGCTTCGCTTATGAGGCGTGCAATAAGTTGATATCAAGTCTTAATTATTTTTCTTAATTTTTTGGTAGATCTTAATATTGTTTATAAACGTATTGGGAAAAAATATAAATTAATTTTTTCCGTAGAAAAATTTTATTTTATTTTCTTCATTTGATTAATAAATTTCCAAAATTAATTCAAACCGAATATTTCGAAGGACAAGCATAGCAAAGTTATAAAAAAAAAATTTTACTTGAATCAGGCAATTTTTTTTAAGTGCATAAAATAGTTAAAAGTTCAAATCAAGATCCCAAGAGTATCCATAGAAGATCAAACAATATGTATCGATTTTCATCCATGATACATCTATTCACATGGTGTACATCTTCTTTTCGCATGCGTCGTTTTGAATCGAGAACCAAATCTCCATATAATACACAATACAGATCCTCATTCATCCTCAAAGCCCGCATCACAGTTGATAGTTAACATTTCCCTCATTTATTCCTCGTTGAAAAACCACAATGCCGCGATATAAATCCCAACTACATATATACATTCCATAATGAACTGTTCCCATTTGAAGAAATTTACTTTTTCCACTAGGGCTATTGCGGCATTGTAAACTGTAACGCGATAGCCAAAACATTTATTGTTAGCTCACCAGCTGAAGCCAGATCGATTTTCAGAGGAACCAGAACACACAATTAATGCAAATTACACCGAAGTGAAGTATTCGATAGGTGCATGCTTCGCAGGCATTACAAATTGCGTAATCCTCGTGTATATTTTGGGCAGATAATTATTTAAAAAAATTACAGGCTATAATGAGCACGCTTTGCTTGTTACTTTTCGAAAATGAGGAAGAAAGAGCAAGAGCGCTTCTCTTTTGATATCACGAGATGATAAAATCAGTAATGGGGAAGTAAAATGGCCGGGTTTTGGTAAGAAGACCCCCATCAAATGATGATTCTTGTTATTATTATCGAATTTTTGCGGGTAAAAAAAAGAAGAGGGTAAACACAAAATTAATAATGAATTTTTTTTTTGTTGATCATAAACCGGTGGTTTATAAGATCATAATAGTTGTCAAAAGTTAAATGTAGGTGTCGCGTGTCATCTCAAGTAACAGTTTAATATTATTTATTTTTTATAAGAGAAAGGATATGTTGTGTGTTGTGTTGGATGTCGAAGTAAATTCTTAAGAATGTCCAAGAAAATATGCCCCAGGAGAGTCCATCGAGTGTAAAATGTCCAGTGCTGAGTGTACAAGTACATACATACATGATCGGCGAGTTGAGGAAGAGGACCAAACGCAAAATGAGGAGACAGTGTCCAATGTTCGGACCAAGTCGCCTGGATAATTTGAAACCGATCCAATCTCGAGGGCAGCTGCCTGCCTTACGCGTAAAATATTCAAGAACTGGTCCCTCTATCTGCCTTTACTTAACTTTACGAGTCCCTTTATAAGCTTTATTGTCGTCATTATTATTATTTTTATAAATGATCATCATTATTTTTTGTGAATTGGTTCATTAATTTTTGATTTTCCAACATTAACCTTAGGCTTCGTCCAAATTTATTAAACTTCAGTATAAATGTATTTTGTCAAGTAATTGGAGCTTGGTATCGAATTTTTGATTTTAGGTTCACTTTCGGTGAGGGGGAAGCCCAGATTGGTTGGTTAAATATTTTAGTAGCTCTTGAATCCTCATCCCGCTGACAGTTTGGCAAATAGAATCTGAGAAGTTGGTCTACTAAAACGTCACTCCAATCTGGGTTATTTAGAATCTGTGATGGAGAGCTTGAACACCTGGAACACTTGGTAATGCTAACCCTTTCAGATACTTCGATAGTTTTCATTTCATCCTCATTGTTAACGAGAGGACTTTATTTTTCTATCGGAAAAATTTGGTTGATTTTTTGTTATTTTTGGAAATTCAATTTTTGGGATTTTTTGACAGTAATTTTCGGGCTTGTTTATTTGATTGATGATAGTGGAAATAACTCACGTGTTTTTGACTTGAATTTCTAAAAATTTGTCTTTTTTCAGTGAAGTTTTTAAAGGGAAAAAATTTAGTATTTTTTTATAGTCCAAAAATTTTGAAACAATTATTGCAATTTTTTTTCCAAACTTTGCATTTTAAAATTTTTATTATATATTGTCAAAAATCAATTTTTTTAATTAATTAAAATTATTACTTCAATTTAATAATTTTGATCATTTTTAGTGTTCAAAATTTTTTAAAAGAAAAAAAATCAAAATTAATTTTCTTTTTGTTAAGGGGTTATATATCCACTTATAAGTCCGCAAAAACGTATTTTTTTTGTGAATTTTTTGTGAAAAGGCTTTATATTAAATAAATACATAGAATAAATGTAGATATAGCGAATTTAATTGTATTATAAAAATTCACGATGTATTTATACAAATATTGGGTCCTGTTGTTCCTAAAGTAGATCTTCTAGAGGACCTCCACAAAAAGGTGCCTGGCGGTGTGTCTGGAAGATATCTCTGATCCAAATTATCAGAAATAAAAAAAAATCAAAAGATTTATATTTAGGATAGACGAATACGGATAATGATCGAGAAAATAGTCAAAATTTTGATTTTTACATAAAAATTACATAAAATTTATATTTTAAAGTGGTTTCAAAAATCGAATTTATTGTCAGAAACTTTATTCCTTCAATCATTACCTCAAAAATCTTAAAATAGTTTTAAAAAAATCTTAAAAAATCATAAAATAGTCTTAAAATAGTTTTGGTTTGAGTCATGTTTAAAATCTTAAACAAACGACAATTTTAAGATGATTTTTTTTTTAATCGGGAGTATTCTCATATATATGTAAATTCAAAATACGCAAAAAAAAATTCGATTTTTTCAAGATTATAAGATACAACTCTTTAAAACCTCGATCAATTCTCATTTTTTTATCATTTTTTCATCCTTCAATTTTTCTAAAATAAATAATTGATTTAAAAATTTTGAAACTCGGATTGTTCAGAAATTTCAACCCACCACTACAACCTCAAACCACCCAAAAACCGAAAGAAGTTAAAAAATGCTAATGCGCTCTAATAATTCACCAATGAAAAATCTATCTTAATAAAATCTCAATATTCATCAAACAAAACAAAAAAATCAATTTCGGACATTAAATCACTTAGAAATAAAACATATTAATAACCCCGTTCCAACTCCCGAAGACCAGACCAACAATTCTTCTCCATCGAGCACCGAAAGAAGAAGAAGATCCCCTGAGGCTCCAGAACGTAACAAGTTTTATCACCCGGGGTGAGGACCTCTACTAATTATTCCCAGGGCTCGGATTAGTCCCCGAAATACATATAATAGCTAATAGCTGATAGTTGATCATTCACTTACACCCTACGGGGCATTATATTGTCCATGCCTGACAACATTGCTTTATAAAAATTGTAAAAACATATTTACGAGCCCGAATTTCTGATTAATTCCCTAGCGAGCCGCCCGCCGCGCTAACGCATGATCATCGCTTTGTCTTACATCCATTCGTTGTCCACAAATTCGAACTCGATTGACAAATAGCCGATTTTTTTTGTTATTCAAATATCCTAAACATCTTCATACCTTTGCCAGCATTTTTTTTCAAGCTCTCAAAAAAAAAAACTGAACCGTTACATCGATGTCGATGAATGGATTTAAAAAAAAAAAAAAGGATGACAAATAGAAAAAACACCCTTCAGAAATTGCGTGCTGGAACTTCCTTAACTCACTTATGGAATTTTTTTCGACAATAATAGGATTTCCATGATGACGTTTGCAAACTAAACTCGTCCGAAAAAACGTGTATTCATTATAGATTTTTTTTTCGTACTAAAAGAAACTGAAAAAAAGGATCCACCTCGCGAGCCAGGTAAAAATCTACCAGCAAAACCTCGATAAAAAAAATTACGTAAAAAAAAAACAGTTTTGAAAAAATGGGAAAACTTTTTTCCGGCAGCTGAATGCAATAATCTTCAGGTTGTTTTTTTTTTCTTCTTTTTTGACGCACCCTTTTTGCCCCGTGATAATTATCTTAGATGTTATCGTGATTTTAAAAAACATGAAAACGTTCGTTTTTACACCTCTTACAATACCGTTTTTTATTTACTTCCGCTGAGTAAACCTTTTCTTATAGTTTATACGATGTTTTATGTATATATCTTTTTCTCTCATTTGCGATGCAATTCACACCAGCCTCCGTACTGTCGTGGCTATGACGCAGATACTTTCTATCTAACCCAGAGACGGTAAAAAATTAAAAAAAAATTAATTTGATCTAGAAGTTTACGCTTGAAAATAATTTTCAATCAGAAAAACATCGTAAAATTGACTTTTTATTCTATAATAAATTTTTGTCGGATGAAGCAAGTTCTATATGCAAAATTACTGACAAATACTTAAGAAAAAAAATTTTTTTTTTTAATTTAATTTTGTAAATATTTATTTTTATTATATTTTTTCAGAAAATTTTACTTTAGATAATTGAACCAAATTTTGATAAAAATTATTTTAGTTTGAAATTTTTGTTGATAAATCCTTATGTAAAAATTAAAAAATTATAAATAATTTTAATTTTATAATTATAAATAATAAACCAAGAAAATAATTTGAAAAAGTTTCACTGTCTTGAATCAAGATGAAAAATTCTAGAATCAAGTAAAATTTACTTAAGCCTAAAAAAATTTCTTAGTTTAAGAATTTTTCTATTTTAATCAAGAAGATAGTTCTTCAAAAATATTTACTTAATTTAAGCAAATTTTTTTTTCTATATATACTTATAATAATTAATTGTAATTTGCAAGAATTAGTAGGAGTTGTAAATCTTGTTAACAGTAGATTTGTAAATCTTAAATTGTTATGTTCTTAATTACTTACGAAATCAACTAAAAACTAATTACAAATGTATGTAAATACATTTCCTTTGTCTTGTATTTTTGCCATTCGGCTTTGCCATAAAAATAAATAAATAAATAAATTATTAAAAATCTGTCATTTTTTTTTTATTTTAGATCAGAGGAAGAGATAAATCACCACCCACCAGTCAGGTCCATTTTTTTCAAGAGGGGGACTTTAGCGCTATTTTTCTAATGGAAAAAAAAATTTTTTTTTTTTTATTTAATTTTCATTTTTTTATAGTTGATAAATAATAAAATAAGGGTAAAAAATTTGAAAACATTAGTCATTACTTTTATATAGAAATAAAATTTTTTAAAATACTTAAATTTTAGACCACCGGGTTTCCTTAATTGAATAAAATTAATTAGCTTAATATTGTTAAAATTAACGTTTAAATGGCTATTTTAAAAAATTTTTTAACTAATAAATTATTACAGAAAGAATTTATAAAAAAATGCTATTTTTAGAAATTAAAAAAATTATTAATGCAATTTTTTTTTAAATATTAAAATTTTTGTTTTATATAAAATTAAGGAAAAATGTTTTGTTAATTTTTTTTTATTTTATAATAATGATAAAAAAATTCTCGTGGAATTTTTTTTTTGTAAATAATAGAAATAAAATTCTATAAAAGATATTTAAAAAAAAATCTATTTTTTTTAATTAAAAAAAAAAAAATTACAGAGTCCTGGAATTGAACCCGGAACCAATCCAATGAAGGATTTGACATCCCGAATACATAATTTAATTGTCATGGTAAAATTTTGAACATCTCTTATTTTTCCTTGTAAATTAGAGAACGAAAGTTTTCCGAATAAGATTAAGATCTGGTAGTGTGAAGAAAAAATTGAATGTTTTCGATTCATAGCGCATCAACAAAAAGGTGGCACTAGCGCCACGTGCGTGTGGGACTTACTAATTAAATTTAGCTGGTAATAGATAGACAAACCTTTCTCTTTCTCTCTCAAGCGTACTGATAGACTGAGGCAGGCAGGCATAATGAGTAATATGTTTAAGAAGGTTTCTCTTTTGTCTCGGGGATGATCTGAGGAATAACCAAGTACGTGTCTATTCCTTGGTATTCGATCTAACGAACGACAAATGTGAGTTAAGTATCAGTATGTGAATGAGGAAAAAAGGAGCTGAGGTTATTATGGCTTACGTCTGTTGGATCAGTATTATATCCTCATGTTTAACATGTGGCTACACGATGTCTGCATGCCAACTGGGGCTCATTTTCTTATGAGAAAATTTAACAAATAGATATATGGATTTTCAAATTTAAGTCCAATTTTTTATTTTTTTTAAGAGTCTATTGGTTTATTTTTAGTCAGGAATTTTGAAATAAGCTTACAAATTTTATTAATAATAATATTTTTCTGCAAAATAAATATTTTAGGAATTATAGTAATTTTTAAAGTGACTATATAGTAAGCTCTATTTAAGTTGCTATACCTCCTAAGATATTCAAAATAGTCTTATAGTACATAAACATTTTTTGTAGAAAATTTTATAAGCTACAATTTTTTATTCTTATGATTTTTCTAAAAAATCATTATTTTAGAAGTTATGACCATTTTTTTAGTAACTAGATAATGATTTTTCAATTTGAACGATATTTCAATACACAAAAAAAAAAGGCTAACTTGAGCCTGGAATTTTCTTTAATTTAAATATTCAAATATTTTTTTTCCTAATTATATTTTTGCGCGGAAAAAAAATTTTTTTTTTCTTGCTTTAAGAAATACGTATCTTGATCGAAGAAAATTTATTTAAGTCAAGAAAATCTTCTTGTTTTAAGAAAATTCAGTCTTTTGCTCAAAAAAATTTATTTCTTGATAGAAGTAAATTTTCTTGTCTCGAGAACATTTCTCTCTTGCTCCAAAAAATTAAATATCTCAATCGAAGTAAATTTTCATAAATATTTTTATTGACTAACATGTCAAATGGGAAGATCAAATAATATTGAACCATTTTTTTCATTCAATATGTATAATTACACGCTAAAATAATATAAAATGGATATCAAATATTCAAGAGAAAAATTTTCTCAAGGTGAGAAAATTTTTTTCTCAGCTGAAGTAGGTGGCGCTGCTTCTCTAAGGTATCTAAAAATCTTGATCAAATATAAAAACTTATTGTATCAAGTATTTATGACAATTTGAATTAAGAAAAAATTACTTCCATCAAGAATAGAATTTTAAGAAAAATTTTTACTTCGGCCAACACAACTTTGGTCTTCGTTGAGGCACCTGAAAATTTTCTTGAGCCAAGAATTTCGTTCTCCAGTCAAGAAATTTTTCTTTCTGTGTACTATTTAAGTTACTATATTTCCTAAAATATTAAAGATTTGTCCATAGTATGGAAACATTATTTGTAGAAAATTTTATAAGCTACAATTTTAGTCTCCTATAATTTTTTGATAGTTAATATTTCATAAGTTATATTATATCTATTATTAGAGCAACTAGATAATAATTTTGTAATTAAATGAAAAGAAAAAATTTTTTTGAAATACTAATAGTAATAATTACAACCCGTCTTTTCATTAAAAACAAAAAACATAACACCTGGAGTGTAAAATTGACCAAAAATAATTTTTCTTTCTTACATCGCTATTAAAAAGTCAAACACTTTTATTTTCAGAGTAACACAAGTGCGTAAATATTTTCTACATGTAACGATCGTAAGAATTAAAATTGCGGGGTGAAATAATTCGCTAACAACAATTCTCCTGATTTGCATACTGTATATACCCTAAATGATATACATTAGCAGTGCATGCAAGAATCAACTCGAGAGTCAATATTAAAGAATGTAACAAAAATAATTTATAAAAAAGTATAAATAAATGAATGCAAGTACAAAGTATAAAATGAAAAACACAATAAATTTATCTCGATGAGGGCTCGTGCCACTCATCCGGGTTTTTCAGCTGCCAGAACGGAATCTGATTTGCATATATGTACTTGTCCCCTCTTTTATTAACGATATTCTGTTTATGCCACAATCTTATGGAAGTTCATACGAATAATACTTATATTTAATATTCCTTTGGTTGGTTAATAACTCGGTGGAGATGGAGATGGAAACCAATCGCGACTTTCATCTTCGGCAAATCGCGTGTCTGTCGGTTGCGTGATGACTTGTTAAGTATTTATTCATGTACGGGGTGAAATCGTTTAAAATTAGTTGTGTTAAAGTCGTTAAGGCACGTGGTAGTGTCAAAAAAGGAAAATTTACAAAAAAAAATTTTTTTAAACACACTGATAAAAGTATTTATTACGGAGTACTAAACTGATTTAGTAACAACATTTTTATTTATTTGTTTGGGAGAAAAAAATGTTTTTTACCCATCAACATTATTTAGTACGCGGTGAAAAAAATATAGGGATTTTTCCTATTTTTGCATAGGAAAAATTCCTATGTTGACATAGGAATTTTTTTTATGGTGACATAGGAATTTTTCCAATGGTAACATGGAAATTTTTTCTTTATTAACATGATAGAAATATCCATGTGACATAGGAAAAATTCATTTATGATATGAAAAAAATTTTTTTTTTCAATTGAAAAAAAAATAGAACTAGAAAAAACACCATTCTGAAATTTTCAGGATATTTGTAGAAAATGTTAAAGTTTCATATAAAAGAAAGAAAAAAGAAATTAAAAATGTTTATCATCAAGAAATTCGGAGTTTTTTCGGAAAATCTAAAAAATAACGATAAAGATAGGTTTGAATAATTTTTTTCTATTTTTTCCCAAAAAGAACATTTAATAAAAAAAATTTTGAAAAAAAAAACGTCCCGATAAGTCAATTTTTGAAAAAGCTATGGCAAGTCAAGTCACACCCCCCATAATATGCTGGATTTTTAATTTTTTCCGAAATGTAAAGCAAAATTTGAAAAAAATTTCCTCGAATTTTTTTATCACAAACCGACTGTATATTACTGTTTTACTTTTAAATTATCTGAAATTGCTCGAATGAAAAAATTGTTATGTAAATTTGTAATTATTAAATTAAGTTACATAAATTTTAGTGATAAATGAATTTTTCCTATGTCACATGAATATTTCTATCATGTTAACAAAGAAAAAATTCCCATGTTAACATTGAAAAAATTCCTATATTAACATTGAAAAATTTTCTGTGTCAACATGGGAATTTTTCCTATGCAAAAATAGGAAAAATCCCTATGTTTTTTTCGCCGTGTACAGTTTAATAAATGATTTTTTTATTCTAAGAGAAAAATTCTTAAATCGAAAAAAATAATTTTGAAGAGTTCCATTGCTTGAATCAAAACGAAAAATTCTTTAATCAAATAAAATTTATTAGTTTAATAAATTTTACTCAAATCAAGAACATGAAATTCTTCAAAATTATTTTCTTGATTCAAATAAATTTTTTTTTCTATGCAATAAACGACTTATTGAGTCCCAATAAATCATTTGTTAAATACAACGTAATATTTATTTGTTGAAAAATAATGGCCTTTAATAACTATTACTGTCTCAATAAATAGAACTAAATCCATCTATCAGTAGCACAAAATTAAAAAAAAAAAAAATGAAAAATTCAATTTTTCTGGAAATAATTTCCATTAAACAAAAAAAAATTGCTGACGTAATAACAAAAAAAAAAGACAACGGGATTTATCGAAAAACCCAAATTTTATTTAATGATTGTTATTGTGGTCGAGGCTGGGCACGTACTAAAAAGTATTCAGTAGAATGATTTACAAGTCGTAGTCGGCACTCCACCGTAAAGGCAGGTGATTGTTGTGCTTGAACGACAACACGAGCTACGACACTATAGTCTACAAGTACAATCCATAGATAGCGTAGTAAAGAGTGTTTCTTTCCTCATCCCACTCAAGCGTACACTTTAATAGTTTTTATACTTTCCTCTACTCTTTTTGAGCCGGTAAACGTGTATAATATATTATGTACACTTTTATTTAAAGGGAAAATATTGTATTAGGTAAATAAACACGCGTCGGTTTATTTCCTACCAAACACCGGAAGTTTTGCCGCAATTATACTTTTAAAATAATTCTGTTATTTTTGGGGACAACTCAATCTGCATATATTATATTGTATTAATTTTAAGTATCTGGTATTAATATTATTTAAAAAGAGAATTTTTGAATTATAATACATATATCATCTAATATGACTTCATCTGGTCATATATAGGTATATGATGCTATAAATGACCAGATGAAAGAATGATTTGTTATATGTGACTCAATATGGCTAGTATGACCTGATATGGTCATATATAATTTGATTTGACCATATATATGATCTGATATGGCCAATTTTCATACGAAGCAATATTAGAATATACCATCAATTTTTTCACCGATTAAAAAAAAATTCTTGAACCAAAAACACAATTTTTAAGAGTTTGATCGTTTTTTATTCAAGTAAAAAAATTTTGAACCAAGAAATTATTTTTTATTGAAGTTAATTTTACTCGATTTTAAAATATTTCTCTTGACTATTTTATCTCTTGATTCAAACTTTCAAAGACTACCCAGGTGGAAAAATATTATAATGTCATATAAAAAATACCAAAAACTCTGCTTTAAGATAATTAAGTTTGAGCTGGAAACAGTCATAGCGAGAGAGGTCAATTGATAACTTCAAAATAAAATTTTTTGAAGGATCAGGAAGTCAGCACTAAGACGTTTTTTCCATAAGCTTTACTTAAACGATTAAATCAAAGGAGGTTTACTCAAATTTCATAAAAAAATTGTACAATGATTCGAGAACGCTGCGCCAAAATATTTTTTCTTGACCTTGAAACACTGAAATTTGAGCTAAATTAATTTATTAATTAATAATTATTATATCGTCTTGAATTTTTATAATAACTGTTTATTGAAAAACAAGAAAAGGAACTCAAACCTAATTATCTTAACACAGAGTTTTTGGTATTTTTGACATTTTTGATGGGAAGTTTCGGAAAAATAAATATTTTTGACACACATTATAATGACATTATAATGCGCAAATCATTATAATGAGTAATGACATTATAATATTTTTCAAACTGGGTAAGGACTCCAATAGAAATGGAAACTTTAATTGTTTAGATGTCGAAATTTTGATTTTTTTCGGTACGAAAGATTTATAAAATATTGAGATGAATATTAATAAAATTGAAATGATAACTGGATTCAAGTCTAGTTTCTAGCGTATGTACCTTGAGTGATACCTCGACGATAAGCAGCTAGAGGGACGATAAAAAAATGATTTCCTCGGAACAAGGTGTTGAGTACAGCCAAACACAATGAGCCGATTCAAGATTAAAAGGTCGCGTGTTTAAGTATTTGTATTTATTTATACTTCTTTACTGGGAAGATTTGGCTTGAGTGAACAAACACGCGTTATCTCATTGCGCCCACGCGGCAATCAAATAAAATATATCTCAACTCGTGCTCGGTTTTTCTCAAATAAAACTTGTATTGAGCAAACTAAAAAGCGCGTGCCGTCTTTTATTTGTTTCTTTACTTTTAGTTTATTTTTTTTTTTTTTGTTATTTTTCGTTTTATGGCGCATCTTGTATTTCTCTAGTGTTTGCTCCTCAGGATAATCTGTTATCACTTATTATTATTATGTTAGAAGCACAAATATTTTTTGGTGGTGTTTTTTTTTTTTTTTTTTTTTATTTAGCTATAGTTTTAAAAACAAATTTAATTGGATTTTTACTGGCCATTAACTTCTTTTATAATTTATACTTTTATTTAATCGCGGCCGCTAACACTGACGCGCTCGAGTAATTTTTATACCTCGATGCGTGTCCAAGCAATCTCAAAGACCCCCACGAACGATTTTACGCTCGAATAATATCTTCGTTACCCCCTGACGTAATTTTGTTCTGTTTTATAGTATTGAAAAAAAAAAGCTTACTTTAAATAAAAAATAAAAAATTTTATTCTTTAAATAAAAATAATAAATTTTTTCTTTAATACATTATTTAGAAGTTATGGTCATTTTTACTACACAGTATCTCCTAAAATACTGGAGATAGCTCCATAGTATAAAAACACTTTTTGTAGGAAATTTATTAAGCTACAACTTTGAATATCGATCATTTTTCCCAAAAATCATTATTTAAGAAGTTATGACCATTTTTATAATAACAAGATAATGATTTTTTATTTTCAATTAATTCAGCGCTATTTAAATTAATATTTCTTCTAAATTATTAAAAATAGCCCGATAGTATGAAAACATTTTTTATAAGAAATTTATTAAGCTACAATTTTGAATTTTTTTTTTTTTTTATTTATTTATTTGGAAATATATGCCAAGGGAAATAATGAATGGCAAGGTATATACAAAAATTTTTTATATAACATTCCGTGTAAAAAAAAACCGTCTTAAAATTGTCGTTTGCTTAAGATCTTAAACGTGACACAAACCAAGACTATTTTAAGAGTTTTTTAAGACGCAAAAAAAAAAAATTCCGAGAGCAGATTTTTGAAATTAGGTTCTCGAATTTGTTATAAAAATAAGACAATATCACAACGATAGCTCCGGAAAATTATTATAGAGAGTCTTAAAATAGTCTTAAAAAATTTTTTAAAAATCTTAAAAAAGTTTAAAAAAGATTTTTCGAGGCTATTTTAAAATGAGCTAACAGCAACAGAGCCCTGGAACATTAAAACGGAGTGTCTTAAGTCGTTATATCAGATCATATTTGGTCATGCCAGGTCATATATGATCATATAATGTCATATATGATTATATAATGTCATATATAGACACATCAAGCGATATTTAATATAATAAACGTAACAAATTATTTTTTTATTTTCACATTTATTCTGATATGTCTATATATGACCAGATCAAATCATATATGGTCATATGAGGCTATATCAGATCATATATGGTCAAATCAGGTTATATATGCCCATACTAGGTCATATATAGATAAATCAGGCTCTATATAAAATAACAAATATAACAAGTTATTTTACTATTATCATATACGGTCTAATATGACTATATCTGACTGGGTGAGGTCATATATGATCAGATCAGGTCATATATAGATATATCAAGCCATATTCAATACAATAAACGTAACAAATTATTTTTTTATTTTCACATTTATTCTGATATGTCTATATATGACCAGATCAAATCATATATGGTCATATGAGGCTATATCAAGTCATATATGGCAATATCTGAAAATTTTTTCACGAAAATTTTTCTTATCGGCGAAGAAAGCGTTTATTACAGTTGACCTTGGACTTAAAAAAGTAATTTTGGTACATACTCAAATCGTTTCGTATCGAGTGGAGGGTTCGCTCGTACTTCACCGGAACGAGAGTAGTTTATTGTTCTTAAGGACTTTGTCGGTCTTAACTCAAACTGTACGCGTGCACGGTGTTTGGTGCACGTGCCGGATCGTGCTGACTAAAACGTGACTCGCGCCTCATACTCATATACTCATATTTACTCATTACTTATTGCTTGTGTTTATCCTTCGGTTAAAAATTATAGCTTCGACCAAACAATCACGGCGCGTGCAATTTTTGCAAATATTTACACTCTCAATTTTCAATGTCTCTAAACTCCGAATTTGTTTCATTCTAATGTAATGAAATTAACTTTTTTTTTTTTTTTTTTTTTTTAAATTATAGGTTAAATTACAAAGTAACTTAGATTTTTAAAAATTAGATTACGCGTCATAAAATCCGTGAAGCACCAGCCGGTCAAACTTTAAGCGTCGAATATAAAAAATACTCTGTGCATACGGTTGATTAGTTTTGTTTTAACGCGTCTCAAATAAAACTGCATCGCTCGACATATTGTCCTTTAGAAGTTGAGAATTCTTAATTTTTGAATATAAAAATCCGTCTTATTTATTTTTATATTCTCTCTTTGTATTAAATTTTATCCATATGCTTCGAGAAATTAAATTTGATATGGATTATTATTTTTTTTTAATTTCTTGTTAAAATAAAAATGGTAACCTATATTTATAAATTTTACAATTATTTAATTACAATGTAAAGTAATATAAATTTAAAAGGCATTAAGTTTTATAGAATACAATTTTTTATGATTTTTGAGTATTTAAATGCTTACATCTTCGAAACTAACCATTTTATAAATTACTTCAAGAGTTGATAAAATTCATGCGTGAGACGAGTTGGAGTAAAATTGTTGAAGCTCCTTCAAAGAGCACTAAATGTAGAGTAAATAACAGTTTTTATTAATTTAATAGTTTATAGCCTGGCAAAATTATGGACATTAAAAAAAATATTACTTGCAATTTTTTTTTAAGGAAAAAAAAATTATTGAAGATCTGAATTTTAGAAGATTTTTTTTCGATGTTTAGAACAATATTTTAATATCATCAAAAAAAAAAAAAAAAAAAAAAAAGAGCCATTTCCTCACACCCGACATGAATAGGTAGATTTCTTGTTTGAATAGTGAAAAAAAAATATTGTTAAAAGGCAATAATGTCTTATAATTTATTTTTTATTATATTTTTGCAAATAACGACATGAGACCGACTCGAACAAATAGACATTCAAAGACATCTACCTAAAAAAAAATTTAAGCTAACTTTTGCGGCTTAAAAATTATTTAAAGAAAAACGGTCGAAATACGTTAATTGAAAAACTTTTTCAAATTTTCAAAATCACGGAATTAATTAAAAAAATCATCAAAGCTAGACGAACCATAGCCTTAATTGAAGGTAATTTAATGAAGTTTAAGATAAATTTCATAGATTTTATTTATCTTTTACATCTGGAAAATTATTTCCATAAAATATGCAAAATTCAAAATTTTTTAGAAATGAAAAAAATTTTCGAACACTCACTACTTATAAACTAACCGGCTGATTTTACTCATCTTCGAACTTGATCTTAGTATTGATCCACAGAATGAACTCATAAAATTTCATGACGATCGGTTGAGAACTGTGGACGTAATTCTGGTTATATTTTCAGGTCAGGCATTATATCAAAAAATTTAATTGCACAGATCCATATTTAAAGTATTCTAACCATGTGAATATTCAAGTTTTTTAGTAGATTTTATTGAAATCTAACTATTGCATTTGTCCTCATGGTGGAACTTCTGAAAAATTTTACTATTTTCTAACTCAGTTCATCGAGCTGGTTCAGAAAATAGATACAATTCAAAACTTTATATAAATATATACGATATAACGCGGATTTTCCGGATGATAGCGTCTTTAATTCATAATGGATCTTTTCCAAACTCAGCATACTTAATCTTTATACGAATACGAAAGTGAAGTTCAAATTTGAGCTCAATCGGTCAATTAGTTTATGAGTTATAGCATTTTATAGTTGTGAAAATAATGAAAATTCAAATTTTTACTTTTTATTTCTTACATAACTTTTGATTAAAAAAACGTATAAAAATTCTGCCAACTTCATCTTAAACCTTTTTTACTAAGCTTTAAATTCCATATATCACTTTTATAATTTAGCCAGCAATCATATATCTTACGTTATAGTTTAATAAAATTTTTCTCTTGCAGTCGTTTCTAGTAGGTTAAATAATTTTTAGTAGACTGAGCGTAAGTTAATTGATCATTAGAATTTTCATTACTATTTTCTATTCAGAGAAGAAATCTACTTCCCTTTCGGCTGCCAAATGGCATTTTTTATGTTTCTAGCTGTAAGCTTCCACACAATATCATAATGATAAAATAAAAATAAATGAACGGTTAGGTGACAATCCTTTAAAAAAATAAAGTGATTTCGGTAATTAGGAGTGCATATGCTCTCCACGGTAATTTTGTAATAACGGGCTTGGGGAAAAAACCAAAGAACGTACTTACGGACCATATTGTGTTGAATGGGTGAAAAATACTCTGTAAAATACGCCGTAAAACATAACATTATGATGTAATATATAATGTAAATGTAGTGTAGTGCGTAGTACGAGCTTTCGTGCACCCTAGATTGAGAATAGTGGAGGAGTTAATGCAAGAAAAAACATAGCGTGCCACACGGTACCACATATTTCCTCCCTCTTCCCTCTTATTTTATTAACCAACGGAAAAGTATAATAAATGCGTGGGAATAATTTATCCTATCGATATCAGACGATCTATTTATATTTTGTAATGACTGTTCTAATCACCGGATATGAGATACTGTCCCGCTGACAATTGTTTATTAAACATTAAATGTAATGTCTATTTATTTTATTTTGGTCGTTAACAAACGATCAAACATCAAATTATGATAACGTGAGAATGTTTATCCCTTATTGTTGATTTTCATTCTATTTTTGGACATCACGTGAAAAAATTTTCTGATGTAGTCTGATATGGTGTGGTATGTGCATGCATAATTTTTTATGTCATGAGATATTCATATATATAGCTTAATGCAAAAATGATCGACAATTTATTATATAAATCGTTAAAGAAAAATTTGCCAAAAAAATGTTATTAAAAGCATGTAAAAAATATTTACACAGAAAAAAACGTTTACGAGCCAAGAAAATATTTTTCTTCCTAATTATTTTCTTGAGCAAAAAAAAAATTTTTTTTGACACAAGAAATTTCACTTATTCCAACAAAATTAATTCTCTTGCTTTAAGAAATATGTATCTTGATCCAAGAAAATTTATTCAAGTCAAGAAAATCTTCTTGTTTTAAGAAAATTCAGTCTTTTGCTCCAAAAAATTTAGTTTTTGATAGAAGTAAATTTTCTCGTCTTGAGAAAATTTCTCTCTTGCTCCAAAAAATTAAATATAAAGATAGAAATAAACTTTCATTAATATTTTTATTAATTAATTTATTGATTAACATGTCAAATGGGAAGATCAAATAAAATTGAATCATTTTTTTTATTCAATATGTATAATTGCACGCTAAAATAATATAAAATGGGTATCAAATATTCAAGAGAAAAATTTTCTCAAGGTGAGAAAATTTTTTCTCAGCTGAAGTAGGTGGCGCTACTTCCCTAAAGTATCTAAAAATCTTGATCAAATATAAAAATTTATTGTATCAAGTATTTATGATAATTTGAATTAAGAAAAAATTATTTCGACCCAGAATAGAATTTAAAGAAACATTTTTACTTCGGCCAACACAACTTCGGTCTTCCTTCAGGCACTCGAAAATTTTTTGGAGCCAAGAATTTTATTCTCCAGTCAAGAAATTACAAACGTATAAGCATTTTTGGTCTAAAATATGTTCGAAAATCAGCCAGAAGTTAGCTATTGAAAAATTATTTTTATACATAGTTTATGAATTTTTTATAATTTTTCATGACAGATTTTTATCATGAAGGTATATTTATCTTAATATATCCTGATATAACTATATAAGTCCATATCAGGCTTGATAGGTTAATATATACCGCCATATAATTTATTAATCAAAATTAGTATTAGAAGTATCCAACAGATGGCGTATTGTCACTAAATCATCTTGCTACTACAAAGTTAACTTTCAGAAATTAATTTACAAGATAAAAGAATTATTTTAACTCTGTTAAGAAGCTTATCTTCGACCAGCTTTTAGTTTAATCAATTATTAAACGAATTTTATAAAAAAAATTAACAATGGCCCTATCAGAAACTTTCTTCACGGAATCGCGTATGCATAAATAAAAATGATTTTTATATATTAGATTAGTAGAGATAAAAAATATGAATATTTATTCACACGGTTGATTTCTCTGTTCGCTGGTCCGAGTTAGAGGTTGAGGGCCCTTCAAGGTTCGTTGATCTTGAATCACTGCTCAAGATGAAACACGGAGGATGCAAGTAAATATAAAGCTTCATATAGATAGATATAGATATGTATATTCAGTGTCTATAGATGAAGGATGAAGTATGAAGAATAATTTATGGAGAGTTAGACCTGACCGCCGACCACATGTCACCATCGAAACCTATATGTTGTTTTAAATTTATGATTTTTTTTTTTTTTTTTTTTTTTGAGGATGAAGAAAAGGAAAGTGATGAATTTTACGCAAAAGCGACAGTGTTCTGACCAGGTACACAATATAAACAAGCGAAGGTCAAGATTCTCTGCAAAGACTGCAACCTTTATGATTGCAAGAGGGAATTGGTCGGGTGTATAGTGCAAAGTATTGTTCTGGGCTTTCTTACGGATGAGGTTGCTGGTAAACTGTTGCGGTTTTTAAATCACTGATTTTTATTGTCTTTTGTTATTGAGACGGCTATTATGATTTTTTTGTTTTTATAGGTGCATCATTTTTTTCTATTTTATTTATTATTTATTAATTTTATTATAATTGAGAAAAATAATGTAATTTTAGTTTAAGTTTTTGAGAAAAAAATTTGAGTACTTGCAAGTGATAACGCGTGCCGGGTAATAAATCGAGATGTTAGTCATTATTTAAAGACATTTTATATAAAATATTAACAACAAAAGGGTTATTTTTAAAGTAAATAAAAAAAATAAAATTAAAGATTTGAAGTGTAGTAGGGTAATGAAACCGAATGTTAATAAACATTTGGTATTTAAGATGAACAATTATGTTAATTGTGGACATAATAACTCTGAGTGTAGATCTTAAGGTAATTGTTGTGGTTAAGGCATAGCGTCAGAAAATTATAAATGTTTGTATACACTGAAAAAAAAATTTCTTGACGAGTGTAAATTTTCTTGGCTCAAGAAAATATCAAGCAAGATTGAAAATTTCTTGAATGAAGTCAAAGTCTCTCGAGACAAGATAAATTTCTCGAGCCAAGAAAATTTCTTCTTGCTCCAAAATAATTTTTGTTGTCCTTAAAATTTTTTTGGCGCAAGAAATTTATTTTTTGTGTGTACTTATTAAGAACATGATGATACAATTACCCTAAAAATTTGAAGTCGATTGACACAGTAAAAAATTTTGCGTCACTGCGTCAAAAAACTGTATGTTAAAAATTTTTTAACGCATTGACGCAAAATTTTTTACTGTGTATAACCCGAGATGAATTCAATTAAAAATTAGATATATAACACTGATAGCATACGCTCTCTGCAGTTCTATACCAGTTTCTTAGTTATAAAAAAAAAACTGACAGTCTTTTAAGATATTTGTTGTAAGTTAAAAAAAAAATTTTTGACCGTCTAATTATTTATTTATAAATAACGGATTGAAGTTCAAAAATTTATTACTGAGTCTTATTACTCCAGTGGTATATATATCCACTACTTTTTCTTAAAATTGATATCTTTGGTTTAATTCTAGACATTATATAATATTGAATTTAATCAAAAAATTCCAAAAAACCATAAAATCTCCAGTGAACCGCTCGATGATTTTGTTTTGACACCATCACGGTTGGTGGTCGAGCCCTCGTACGAATATTACAAGGTAACATATTATAACACACCATCTGCACCCACCTTTCCGAGCTACCTAACTCAAATGTGCTTCCACATACCGAATCGAGCTAGAGAGTAGAGTTTCCATATATATATGTAAATAAAAATTCTCATTATAAATTCTCTTTTTCCTTTCCAGCTCTCCAACGCTAAAGCAAACTCTTTATAACAAAAGTAAATTTCTGAAGAAAGAGATTGAAGGGGTTAGGTATTATATTATAGTGTCTATTTCAAAGACAAATTCGAGTGGCCATCAGACGCGTGCCGAGTCCGACCAAATGCGTCACCTGCTTATACGCAAAATCAGGAAACTTGGTTACAATAGAAAAACACATTAGAAAAATGATGACCCGAGTCTTCTTGTATATTTATGAAGACGGCAGCTGTACTGTCGCTTATTCAAATATCAAAAACCCTAAAGGGTGCAGTGTACTTTGTATATATTATATTGTACAAATAATAATATATACAATGTAATAATGTATCGAAATTCAGAATTAAGACATATATATATATTTTTTTTTTTTTTGAAAAAAGTGAAAGGATTCAAGATCCAGCAGGACAGAAAGGAGAAAAATGATTCTGCATTTTATTTTTTAAAATTAAAGGGTTACTTTTTTTTATTTTTGTGCCTGAGATGATGCATCTGTCGATCTGGAATCGATTCACTTTTCCTTTCCTCTTTTATAAGAAAAATATACGGTGTATGTATATAAAATTTGAAATATGGAATCGCATGTCCATCTGCAAGGACACTATAGGGGACAAGTATCATATATATAAATAAATAGAGTTTTGGGGTATCGGCATGTGCGTGCCATGCAGTAGATTGCAGGTAAAGATTTTTGTTGTTAAAAAAAAAAAAAAAAAAAAAAAAAGTACGAAAACGCGTGCTCAGAACACCTGGGTAGAAGAATATACGCTACAGTAGAAAAAATCGTAACACCCCCGCGATGTACGATAATCTCTAGTTTATTTTTTTGCGATAAACTTTGGGATTTTGTGTGTGGTGTCTTAATCTGTAAAATGAGGAAAAGGAAGGTTACGAGGACTAATATAAATATTGTATTAATTATTGGGACTATATCGATAGGTTTTTTATCAGAGAGACAAACAAGGGCGATAAAAGCCGACGATGTAGAAAAAGTGTAGAGAAATTTATTTTTATTAAATAAACCGACGGTATTTAGTTCTTGTGTGGGTATAAATAGGTAGAGGCAAACCGAAATCCGATGTGTGGATATGCAATCACCTGCAGGGGGCAGGTGATACCAAGTGTAATCAGGACAGGGCACCACCCTCTTTAGTTTTTTTAGGTTTAAATACTCCCGTAACTTGATTTTTTATTTTTTATTTTGAGTAACTGTGTATTTATTTATTTTTATTTATTTATTATTTATTATTATTAAATCTTTAAAAAAAATTCTGATGTAGAAATTAAAGTAGAATTATAAAAACAATTTTTTATTTTGTTTTATTATTATTGTTATTGTTCATAAAAAAATTTAGAAAATAAATTCCTTTGAAAGAAAATAAATGTAGAAATTAAAAAAAAAATTATAAATAGAATTTCATTAAATACTAAAATTATTTAAATAAACTGATAATATATCTGTTAGCATGTAAGAAAAAAATGTAGAGGGCAGCCACCAACGCCATGCATTGTAATAAATGTAATAATAATACAAATAGAATGTTATTTTAATTTTTATTACAAAAATTTATTTTTCAAATGAATTAACTAAAAAATCGTCAGAGATCTGTTGATTTTAGTTTCTAAAAAAATTATTAAAGTATCTGTTTATTTAACGAATTTAGAAGAAAGTTCGGTAATTATTTACAAGTGGGGTCAACCCATGCTTAGCTATGTTATATATATTTTTTTTTAATTGTTCGTTTTTTTATGTACTTTTCAAAATATATAATATAATAAAAACATCAAATGAATATAAAATAGAAATTTTATTCAAAAATACGAGAGCCAAAATTTTTTCCAACTTTTAAAGGCAAAAAAGCTATCGAAATCTTTATTTTTTCCTTTCACGACATTTTTTATTATAAATTCGCCGTAAAAACAAGCAGAATAACAAAAAATTTGAAAATGTTAATTTTTCACCTACTTGTAAATAATTACTGAAAATTTTTGATTTTATTGTTGGAAAAAATATTTCTAGAGTGATAATTAATTATCATTCCACTATTAAATTTTTCTGTGATAACTTATCCTCTTCTACAATGATAAAAAAATTAACTTGACTCAAGAGCCAAAATCTTGAACCATGAATATCATTTTAAGGAAAATAATTTTCTTGATTCAAAAGAATAAATTTTTGACAAAAGAAAATTTTCTCAAATCAAGTATACTTTCTTAACTCAAGAATTCATTTTCTTGACTCAAGTAAATCATTTTCTTCAAAATGTTATTCTTGGTTCAAGAGTTTGGCTCTTGAGTCAAATTAATTTATTTATCAGCATAATTTTATTATCACTATTATTATTTTAAAAAAAAATTTTTTAGGAGTTAATAAAAATTCTTTAATATTTTTTTGTAACAAGAGTGATAAATTACTACAAGTGTGTCACTTAAATAGTTGTAGATTGAGTTATAAATCACATTACATGAGTACCATTAAAATGATAATATGATAGTAAGTAGTAAGTAGCAAGTAGTAAGTAGTAATGAGTAGTATGAGTAGTCAGACTGCAACTAGACACTAGACCGGTTACAAGAAAAAAAGTATCGTACTAATAAAAATAAGAATAATGATAATAAAAAATGAAAATAATAAAAAAAATTAAGTACACTGTTGAAGTACAGGACACCGGGCCCCGGTATCTGTCGTCGTTACTCTCTGGGTTAGTCGTACGAGGTGTCTCGCATTACTTTCAAGATAAGTATCCTTGAATCTCGTTCGTCTATTTCTTCATTTTAATTTTCAATTTATTGATTATTGTATGCGGGTCCCGGTGCTGTTCCCCATTGGCCTACAGCAATGTTAACGGCTTAACAACCTGTCTCAGCTTTATATTTTCTTATTGTTATAACTCACTTTTCCTTTTCTTTAATACTTTATACTTATATTACTTATTTACAGCTGAAGCCTTTATTTCCCTCAGCCGCGAGACTTTGCTCTTTACTTTTACTTTAAGCTTGGAGACATAAATGTCTGACCACACTTACATACCGAGATAACTATGCAGTACCTTTTTTTTCAGTTTATTTATTTACTTCGAGTAATAAAATATTTATAACTGTCATACGATTTTTTTGTTTACAAATATTTAAAATTATGTTCGAGTAAAAATTTTTTTTTTTCATTACAAAGTCAAGAATATTCATTTTTAATATGATATTGATATTGAAATTACACTTATATTAAAATTTATTTGTTATAAAAAATAAAAAAAATTTTTTTTAATTTTGCCAGTAGAATTTTTTAATAAATTTTCTCTATAACAAAATTTTTTCATTTATTTATTATTTAATTTCAATGTCAAGGCAGTATAGCCAAATGGAAAAATTATAATAAAATACACGTATGAACAATGAAAATATAAAATTAAAAAAATTTAGATATTAAAGGGGTATTCTATTCTAAAAGCATGAATTTCAGGTAATTTTTTGAAGTGCCGTAAAAAAAAGGCAATCAATATTTTTATTATCCATTTTTTTAGAAGTTATTCATTAACATTACAAAAAAAAATAAAAAAAAGGAAAAAGTTGAAAATTCAAAAAATTAGTAGCTGATGAAGTGGGGGGGGGGTCTAAAAAAATTGGCACGTGACCATGCTATGGCGTGAACTAAGTTCATCCCAAAATTTCAATTTTTAGTATTTTTAAAAAAATCGAAAAAGTCAAAAAAAGTAGTAAAAAAAATTTTTTTTTTTTTTTTTCAAGCAGTCGACATTTTGTAAAATTTTTTTTTTTCAACTTTTTCCTAGTTTATTAAACTAAAAAATGTAACTTTTACACTTTCTACATGAAGTTTTGTAATATTTACATTTTTGCCACTCCGATGTCTGTTGTGTTGCTTGAAATTATAAAAATTAACCGGAATCCAAGTGAATTTTACTGTTTACCTTTTTCCGTGTTAATTTCAACAACATTAAACTAATTAATTTCATTAAATGAAACGTATTAATGTTAATAATTTATTGTTTTTAAATTTATAAATAAAAAATAATTTTTATCAAAATTTTGTTCATTATTCAAGTCAAATTTTTTTGAAAAAAAATTACTATTTACAAACTTAAACTTGAAATAAATTATTTGAAGTATTTGTCAGTAATTTTGTATATAAAACTGGTCCATAATTACAGTAATATTAACAATAATAATGATATTGATATGAATATTATTAACATTGATAATCATAGTGATAGTGGTATTGAAAATGATAGTGACATTGAATCGGCTAAAAATTTTTCTGTCGACATATAATTACTAAAAAAAAAAAAAAAATAAAAAAAAAAAATAAAAACATTACAAATAAATCAATAATTCATGAATCACAATAAAAATCACATATTGATTTAAGCTTTTCATAACTGGTTAAAGGCATGCATTTATCGACAATAATATTATAATACTACTTATTGAATTATCATCCGTTGGAATCTCTTCATTTCTAACCAGATTATACAGTTCACTGATACAATTAGCATAATTGCAGTACCAGTTTATCGTGAAAACGCGAGCGAAAAAATGGCTATGATAAAATCCTTAAAGCGAAACACAAAAATAACTGCGAAGGTTATGGATATCGTGTTACATTTAATTGAATCGGTATTAATGCACATTCAGGGTTGTTCAATTTACATCGAATTTCGATATTGATACGGATAATGTGGAACATTAAATAATTATCAATTTTACGATCGACTTGAATTTTTTCACTTCAAATCATTTAATATAGTATCTTAAGTATCACACAGAAAAAAAAATTTCTTGACTGAAGAACAAAAAATTCTTGGCTCAAGAAAATTTTCGGGTGCCTGAAGGAAGACCGAAGTTGTGTTGGCTGAAGTAAAAATTTTTCTTGAAATTTTATTTTTGGTGGAAGTAATTTTTTCTTCATTCAAATTATCATAAATACTTGATACAATAAATTTTTATATTTGATCAAGATTTTTAGATACTTTAGGGAAACAGCGTCACCAGCTGAGAAAAAAATTTTCTTACCCTGAGAAAATTTTTTTTTTGAATATTTGATACCCATTGTATATTATTTTACACAGAAAAAAAAATGTTCTTGAATCAAGTATATATTTTTGAAGAGCTCAATATTCTTGATTTGAGGAGAAAAATTCTTGATTTAAGGAAATTTTACTTGATTCAAGACAATTACCCTCTTCAAAATTATATTCTTGATTCAAGAATTTTTCTCTTGAATCGTTAATTTATTTTTCTGTGTACCGTGCAATTAAAAATATTGAATGAAAAAAAATGATTCAATATTATTTGATCTTTCCATTTGACATGTTAATCAATAAAAATATTAATGAAAATTTACTTCTATCTTTATATTTAATTTTTTGGAGCAAGAGGCTGAATTTTTTCAAACCAAGAAGATTTTCTTGACTTAAATAAATTTTCTTGGATCAAGAAATGTATTTCTTAAAGCAAGAGAATTAATTTTGTTGGAAAAAGTGAAATTTCTCGTGTCAAAAAAAATTTTTGCTTCGCTCAAGAAAATAATTAGGAAGAAAAATATTTTCTTGGTTCTGTGCATTATTATTATTATTATTATTATTATTATTATTATTATTATTATTATTATTATTATTATTATTATTATTTGTGCAAGATAAAATTTTTAGGGAACAAGAAGAGAGATTAAAACAAAAATTAGATGTCTGTAAGGATACGGGTATATATATACATACATACATATATCTAAATCCACCGGGCTTTGGCTTTTTCTTTTCGGCAGGTGCTTTAAGTCTCACTCACGTCTCGCGGCCGCGGTGTCTCAGTACCGTCATCATCACTACACTACACTTCTGTCTTATATACGTATATATATATATATATATATATATATATATATATATATATATATATATATATATATATATATATATATATATATATATATATATATATATATATATATTGTATTGTATAGAACCAAGACATACATCTGCTGATCATTCTCGTTGCTAGGTCCCTTGAGCGTTTTCTTATACGTGTATGGCGACGGCAAGGAGAGGGCTAGCCACGCGCCAATCCCCACCTTTATGTCTTTCATTTACCTCTTATGTATGTATGTATGTGGATGTATTCATATTTATTTATTTCTTTATATATTATAAATTATAAATTATCTCGTTTATCGTCTAAGCCAGTTGACGCTTGATAAATTTCTAACACGAATTCCGACAGCAGTATTTATTTTTAATCTCGAAAATATTGTATTATATTATATTAGAGATATGTTTAAATTATTCCGGGGGAAATAAGTTGTTATTAAGACAAGGTGTGCGTGTATTATTATTGCTTTTTTTTTTTTTTTTTTAATTATGGGGAAGCTCGATGGATGATAGAGGCTTGGAAACTAGGTCATTTGTAGAACAAAGAATGTAGAATTTTTTTTTTATAATATTTGGGATGATTATCACCTGTCAAGTGAGAAAATTTTTTTTTTTACAAAAATAGGAAATTTTTTAAGTTTTGATTGGAATTTTTAATTAATTTAATTCGGATTAATTTAAATTGGGAAGAAATTTTATATTTTTAATTTTGTTGGATTTTTACAAAACGAAATTTTTAAAATATATTGAATTTTGTAAAAATTTTAAATTTTGATGAAAATTTACTGTATAAAAAATATTGCATTCATCAATCGCCTAAAAATTTGAACCTTTTTTGGTTTTTAAAAATTTTATTTTTTTTAGCTTGAAAAAATTTTTGATCTTAATTTTATCGTATGAAAAAAAAAATTTCTCGATTTTTTTTTCATGAAAATGTAAAAATTTAAAATTCATTAAATTTTTGATTTGTTGAAATTTTCATTTTTTTTTCTTCAACAAAATTAGAATTTCGTTCATTAATTCCAAGGCACAAGTCAAATGGCAAATTTCATTACATGGTAAGTACATTTATTACATAAAGAAACATTATAGTAATTTTCTTCAATCAAGAAAATCTTAAGGAAGATTGAAAATTTCTTGAATGAAGTTAAATTTTTTTAAGCCAAGAAAATTTCTCCTTGCTCCAACATAACTTCGGTCTTCCTTAGAATTTTTTTGGTTCAAGAAATTTTTTTTTTTTATTGTGTAACACAACTATATAAAATAAGAATATTTTAGATAAATTTGATTTACAACTATATCGATATTCACTCGATAAATAATTATTAAAAAAACAAAGATTTAAGGTATATAAAGTCTTAATTTCACTTTTACTTAGTTCAACTATTAATTTTACGTATTGCACTGAGTTTATCTTTATTACCTTTACTAAAGAATTAATTTTTGACTTCGTACACCGTATGTGAGATTTGTTCATATATTTTCTCTTCATTAGACGTTATTTTATTTGTCGAGATTTAATAAATAGTTAAAAACTTTTTTTTTTAAGACTTGCAAGCTGCTCGAATTTAAAATTTCACTTGAAAGTTCTTCCCAAAGTGTTATTACCGTCACCAAAAAAAAATTTTTTAAGTAGCTGGTAGTAAAAAGAGGTAGCTTGAAGGAAGTATGTTTTCGATTCAGGAAATCGATTTGAACATCGTTTTTTTCATAAAAAAAAAAAATATGAATTGTATATTTTTACAAGAAATTAAATAATTCAATTATGCAATTTAAAACTTATTAATAATTCATATTTTAAAAGATGATAATAATAATTTTCTATAAATAATACACGTATTACATGATATTCATTCATAAAATGATCTTTTAAAAAAAATGAAGTAAAAAAATCTCAATAAAATTAAATGAAAAAGGAGGGTTAATTCAACCTCTTGAATTTACCATTACAATAAAAATTTCCTAAAAATCTAATATGAATGAAAAATTAATTATAATTCAGTAGACATCGTAATTGTGATGTCAAAAAATATGTATAGTGTATAGTAAATCAAGGAGCTCGAGTGTAGACTGTACAACTCGAACTAAAACTCCCCCGCCGTATTAGCGATGTATTATATTCATGATTCACGCTTTAAACATTATTCTTTCTTGTTTTCTGCGTGTATACAAGCGTTGTTTGAGGAGGACTACGAATTCATCGGGCTCTGGACGTGAAACGTGAACAAGCGTAGTTATTATTTGCATTGACGGAGAACAATCTCACCGACAAAAACCGGGCCACAGACTCCCAACTCGAGTTGGATCCGGACATTGAGATTCGAGAACAAACGAGCTTTTTTTTTTTTTTTTTTTTTTCATTCCTTTTTCTCCCAAGCAACTCAACTGAATCTCCTTCTGCTCAGCACAGGAGCCAAAGAGAAATCGAACGTGAGTTATAGTCGAGGAACGAGGAAGTAATGGCTACACCAAAAACGTGAGGATATGCACGCGTCGCGGCCAAGACATTGATACACGGCGTGTGCCGTCAAACGCTTCCGTTTTAAATTCACAACTTGACTTTAATTTTATTGACAGGTACAACTGCCACAAATATTTTACTAAATTTGTTATTTTTTTCAATTAAGAAAAATACTAAACATTATTTTCATATTCTCAAAAAAAAAAAAAAAATATTAATTGTGATTAAAATAATCAAAATTCTCCGAAATAACAATTTATAATGATATTTGATTTAAATTTGAATTTTTGAAAGTTAGTTCTTATTTAACCCAACAGATGGCGCATGAAAAATAAACTTTCTCGCTTTTTAATTGCCACCATTCTTAAACTAATTGACCAATTTTGCTCATCTTCGAACCTGACTTAGGTAATTACCTAAAGAACATACGTACCAAGTTTCATGAAGATCGGTTGAAAACTTTTCGAGATTTCCTGATGACAATGCTGATTACATTACGTATGTATATACATACTTATATAAATTCTCAACCAATGGTATTTTTGGAACCTACACGGAAAAAACAAGATGACACTGGATATCGTCCCAGATTATATTCAGTGATATCTGTGGTGAAAAAAAATTTCAGATAGTAGCTAGTATAATCCAGATTATACTGCGTGATGTCTGGATTATTCTCATTATAATCTAGATTATACTCATTGTGATCTGGATTATACTCATTGTAATCTGAATTATACTAGCTACTATCTGAAAATTTTTTTTAATCAGTATAATCTGGGATGATATCCAGTGTCATCTTGTTCTTTCCGTGTACTCGACTAATTATAACATATTGTATCAAAATCAGGTGAAAATTCCACTATAAGGACTAATGCAAGAGTTAGATTTCTAAAGGAATCTACCTAAAAACGTAAGGACTAAGTGCGGAGTTGATTGTTAATAACAAACACTCAAATTTCTAACGATTTTAATTAAATACAGTAATGACCGAAAGTACAACCAGAAAAATGACGTAACACTCTTAAGAAGCGAGCCAAAATATCTTCTACCTCGGGCAGGTGCATTGATCCATGAAAATATAAGAATAAAAATTGGAGCTCTCAGTTCTGAGTGTCCTTGTTCAGGTCGTTAATACTTGTACCGCACATCCGTACTCGTTAAGTCCCATACAGTATATAGCATACAGTCATACGGCATCCAGTATCCGCGTGTACTTAAATCTCAGTAGATTTTAATTGATCCAGTTTAATTACGGCCATATTTTATAACTGAATCAGCAGGGCCTGGATAATTGGAAATTTTAGGAAGTATTACTTATATATGTGAGAAATCGATATTATTTATATTCAGGGAAGATTTAAAAATAATAATAATATAATTTAAAATGTACGTAGCTCTCTAGAGTACAGGTGACGAGTCTGGTGGTCCTCGACAAGTAAAACCGAAAGGTATGATGCACACGTGTACGCCTTGTCAAGTTGTGGAGTAGTCGAATTTTATATACATACACGCACATACCTACTTTTATTTTCATTTTGTGATCACATATATGTATGTAGGTGTGTGTGTATGTATGTATTAAATGCAATGGAAAGGACCTGGAGTGGTGGAGGGCGCGTGGCACTTGGTCATAGCAGCTGCAGCTGCCGTTTCACAGCGTGTATAATACGTGAGTTAAATATTTAAGTGTGTAGAAATGACATTAATGTAGAGAAGTGTGTTATATATATATATATGTATATGTCATACTACACACACTAATACTTATCCTTTGGTACTGATAGATGGTGTTGTGGCGCGCGCCAAGTCTCATTAACAACTAAAGTCGTTTTCCCGCCATTTTAATAATATAACCAGTCATTTTAGACTTTGTAGTTGTTTTGCTCACTTAAAAAAAAAATTTTAAAAGTTTGAACACTTATAGGCTGTATATTGTGGATTCGATTCTAATTTAATTGGGTGTAGGTATCTGTAATATGCTCTGCTCTAAAGTAAACTCTGCAGTACATGTGCGCGGTTATTGTTTGTTATTGTTCGCGTAAACGAGCCTTTAAATAAGTTACCGAGAAAATTTGCCATTGTTTGGTAAAACAATTCGTAAGACTGCTCAAGGACATAGAGGTTTTGTAAGCACTAAGTACTCGCTTATTTGAATTTCTTTTGGTTGTTGATATTTAGAAAAAATTTTTTAATTTTTTAAGTTGTAAAAAAATACACTGAAACAAGTTTTAGGTGCAGAATTATTGATAAATACTTGAAAAAATTTATCTCAAATTTAATATTGTTAATTTTGATTGTATTCTTCAAAAAATTCGACGGGAACATTGAATCAAATTTTCATAAAAATTATTTTTTTTCAAGTTTTGTTGATAAATCCTGATTTAAAAAATTTCAAATTATAAATCATTAACATTTCTGTGTTTAATAAAATAAAATTAATTACTTTAATAAATTTTAAATAGCAATTTTTCGGATTTTTTAACAAATAAATTATTATAGAGAGAATTTTTTTAAAAATTCTACTTGCAGAAATTAAAAAAAAATTTTGTTTGTTGCATACACGAATAGAACAAAATGACACTGGATATCATCCCAGATTACACTGAGAGAAAAAAAATTTCAGATAGCAGCTAGTATAATCCAGATTACAATGAGTATAATATAGATATCACCCAGTATAATCTAGATTATACTAGCTACTGTCTAAAAAATTTTTTCACCACAGACATCACCGAGTATAATCTAGGATGATATCCAGTGTCATCTTGTTTCTTTCCGTGTAAAAGTAAAGAAAAAAGTTTTATGAATTTTTTAATTTCTAAATTCGCATTTTGTAAAAAAATTTTTTTTATAAAAAAGTTCATAATTAAAATTTTTTTTTTTTTTTAATAAAAGTTAACAATCTAGAATCAGTGATTCAATTTTTTCATTTAAATGAATTTTTTTTTTTTTATTTCAAACTTTCTTAATTTTAAAACCAAAAATTGTCTTCATATTATCTTCATGAGTTTTTAATTTATTTATTACAGTCCCAACAGCCTACTGGCCAATAACAGGGTCACTTTATGGTGCAATAATGTAAATTTATGGTAGAGAGTTTACATTACATGTTGATTATTATAATTATAATTATGCTAAATTATTACACATGAAGATTTAAAGGCTTTATATAAGTAATAGAAAACTGCTAGAAAAATTTATAATAAAATGAGACTAGTTAACATTTTTTGAATTATTTAAAAACATTTTAATTGAAAAAACTACATTTTTTTACTGAAATTATGATAAAACTGAACCGACAAAATTATGAAACATTACTGATTATTGCCATGCTTAAATTTAATAAAATTTAAAGAATTGACCGGAAAAAAGACTCCAAAATTCAAAAATTAATGAGGATGTGCACTAAATTTGCATTTTGTATTTTTTAAAGAAATTTAAATTTTGGTTTTTATTCCATAAGATTCACTCTGCAAATTCTTACAGTGTAAACATGAAAAAATCCTTTACAATATCAATTTTTTTTGTGTATGTATTTAAAAAAAAGAATTCCGAATTTCTTATAGAAATTTGTCTACATACTTATGTTTGAAAAAAAAACTGCAATTTCATCTAAAAATGAACTTGCATAATTTCTTGGCACGTGTCCGTATATTTATTTATTTTTAGTAAAAGCAGTGTAAGTTAAATACAACAAAACTCTAAAATTCGATTATGACGACCATCATCGTCCATACAAATATCAATAAATCTCCGTAAACATTATTATTATTGTTGTATTATTGAAATTGGATAAAAAGCGGATGTGTAGACAAAAACTATTGTCAAAAATAAAAAATAGAGATTTACAAAAATGAATTTTAAGATGAAATAATAAATTTATCATTTAGATATTAACTTTATTTGGTATCGGTATCTGTATCCTTGTGTGATTGTGTGATGTGTACACGGCAGCTGCAATAGTAATTGGTAGCTTTAGAGACCCGCATATCTCGTTCAAATGTCCTCGTGCATGATGTATCGAATTACCGAAGTTTGACAAAAATGCATTCGTTAAATTGCTCCGTTGTATATAAAAATAAAAATTAAAATCCATACTAACAATAATGATAATAAAAATAAGCTCGAGATAAAAAAATCAAAATCCTCGTTATTTATTTTTTATATGTAATTATTTAAAATTTTTAAAAACTCAAGTGCGATGTAAGATTCCTTTCACCTGCTGCCGCTTGGCGCTCTCTCCTTTGAGTATTTATTTATTTAATTTTTAAAATTGTTTTATAAAAAACAGAATTTTTTTTAATATATTTTTTTGAGTAAAAATAAATTTTTAAAAAGTAAAATAACTTTTATTGTAAATAAGTCGAACTTCTTTTGATCGGAAAGAGGGCGGATGAGACAGAAGAGAATAATGGAACCGAAAATAAGAAGTAAAGATCGAGAGAGCGATTACGATTGAAGAGGCCTTTACTTTTAGTTTTTAGTGCTCTCGTTTTATTTCTTACCAGACTTACTCGTTAATTACCAGCAATCATAATTATCGGCTCCCGGTGAGTTAATAAGTCAGGTGATTATGAAATTACCGGGAGTGAGACATTGTTTGACGGAATTACTCCAAGCCAGAACCAAAAGAAGAATGAATTTTGAATAAGCGGCCCAATCAAAGACGCTTCGAAATATTTAGTCCTTCGTCATCGCGCTTTGTTATCAAACATCATTTTTTATTTTAGTCTTTGCTTTTTAACTATGTTTTGTGGTTTTGCTTTGTCTAGATTATTGGGAATTAAATACACTTTTTGATGCTTATCAATGCAATCAATCAGTGAGATTCTTATTAGTTTTCAGTTTGATTTGAAATAAAATAAACACTGAAAAAAAATTAGTTGATTCATCAGGAGAATTATTTTTGATTTTAGATTAAAATATATTCTTTTGGATATGTTTTCAAATTGAAACAGATCTTTAAAAAATAACAGTTTAAAAAAACTAAAAAATACGCTTTTTATAGAAAACTGAACTAAAAAGAAGAAAATAAGTTTTAATCAATTTAAATTAAGGATAGTGATAAAAATTTCAATAAATATAAATTAATAATAGTGTAAATAAAAAAAAATGTATTTTATTTAAAAAAAAAAGCGTGGGGCGCTTTTTAAGATATTATAAAAATGATAATCACTCTACTTATGTCAGTCAATAGAATATTTATATCTATTGACCCATGCACCCCACGTTTTTTTTGCGTCAGTAAAGGCCCCAGTAAAGCTATGCCTTCGAACGGTCGCGCTGCAATTATTTTGAAAAGAATTTTAATTATTTTTTTTTTGGCGGATATAAAATTGGCGTACAAAAATTTAAATAATCTTTAACAAATTTTTATAAAAAAGTTAATAATTTATCTTTTTTTTTTTTTTTTTTTTTTAGCGGAAATTAATATTCTTAGATCAGTTATCCAATTTTGGCATTTAAATTTAATTTTTTTCATTTTAAACTTTTTTAATTTTAAAACCAAAAATTGTATTTATTTTATTTTTGTAAATTTTTAAATTATTTATAAAAATTTTTATTGAAAAAAATACACTTTTTTTCCTGAATTTATGAAAAAAATTGAACCGACAAAATCATGAAACATTGCTGATTACTGATTTCCTTAAATTTAATAAAACTAGATATAACACGCTCGCTTCGCTCGCCTTCAATCATTTAAAAATCCCGCCACTATCTCAGTCGACCAATCAACAACCGAATAAAATGGTCACAGAAGTGACGTAAAACGATACGACATCCGGCCATCAACTTTTTAGAAGAGGATCTAAAGAATTGACCGGGGAAAAAAGACTCCAAAGTTAAAAAATTAATGAGGGTGTACACTGAATAATTCATTCGACAGTTACTACCCTTTAAATCTGAGTAACTTTTAATTAGACAGTTATCTGAGGTTAACGGTCAAATTAAGCGAATGTTAATGTTAGTTATGTGAACAGATAGCCCATAGTATACTAATACGGACTACGGTATCTGTAATAATTAAACTACACGAGGCACGGGTGTAGAAAAATACCAACCGGTCGTTTAATTGGTCAGAATTCTATCCTAATCATAGACCAGCTAAATTTCTCCTTCATTTATTCTTTCTAATATAATCTTTTACTAATACGAGGATGTTAGAAGTTGTCCAATCGATAACTCTGATCTCCGGTGGTCCACGATCGCCGATTTTGTTCAATCGAGAAATCAAAGGAAGTAATTATGCATGTATATTAAATACATCAGAACAAATATAAATAATATAATTAAAAATAATTTAAGCGGGCATCGGAAGGATGAAGATAAAGAGGAAGACATGTGGAAAAAATTTGATAAAGTAAAAACGCTTCCGGCCTGGCATGGGAAACCAGATTTCCAGTTTTGTGGCCCAGATATATATGCATGCAGGCTCTAATTGATCTGGTCCAGATGATGATAATTATTGCGAGATAATAAAGTTTTAATGATTATAAATTTATATTTATTAAATCCGGCGTTTTATTGTTTTACTCTATACGATTCTGAGAAATTGGCACTGATTATTTTTGAGCTCGTTAATTTTGTTTAAATTACTTTTTTTGGTTCATCCTGCATCCGAGTACAATTTTAGTGGTTTGTTTTATTGAGACGTTCTCGAATTTTTATTGATGGTAATTACATCATTTTTTGAACATTTTATTTTTAGTTCAGACAATTTAATAACAATTTAAATCCGTCACTGTTAGTATTCAATTTCTGGGTTAAATATTAGAAATTGGATAAAATCACAAGGAATCTTTTTTTTAGGAAATTTTATTCTCTGAAAAAAGTCTTCATCAATTTTATCATATTTTTAGTATTTTGGTCAAAAATAAAAATTTTGCTTTGAGATATTTATTTGAAATTAATTTAATTAAATTATAAAATTACTTTTGATGTTATTAAGGGGACCCGGTGATCTAGCGGCCTAAAATTTAAGCTATTTTTATAATTTTATTTCTATATGAAAGTAATGACTAATGCTTTCAAATTTTTATTACACTTATTTTATTACTTATCAATTACATGAAAATTAAAATCAAAACAAAAAATAAATTTTTTTAAATAAGAAAAATGGCGCTGAAGTTCCCCTCTCCAAAAAAAAATAGATCTGAGTGGTGCGTGTTAATTGACCTCTCTCTCTGATCTGAAATTAAAAAAAAATGACAGATTTTTAATTAGTATACACGGAAAGAACAAGATGACACTGGATATCATCTCAGATTATACTCAGTGATATCTGTGGTGAAAAAAAATTTCAGAGAGTAGCTAGAAAAATCCAGATTATAATATTATCATATTTTTTTATTTTGGTCAAAAATGAAAAAAAAAATCTTGAGAAATCAGGAAAATACATGTTTACATTTTTAAATCAAAATTCTGAGTCAAATATAAAAAATACAGAGAAATGACCTAAAGCTTCTTTATAGGAAATTTGATTCTCTACAAGAAAGGTATTTGTAGATTTTGTCATGTCGTTAATATTTCAGTCAACATTTCCGAAAAAAATTCAAGAAAGTAAAGTTTTAAATAAATTTTAAAAATAAAATAAATAATTTTTAATCTTTAAAAAAAATAAATTTTAATCTTGAAAAAAAATATCAACATATTTTTTTTCAATTTTTACAAGCAGAATTTTTTATAAATTCTCTCTATAAAAATTTATTCCTTAAGAAATCCTTACAATTTCCATTCTTAAATTACTTTCAGTAACATAGAAATAATTAATTTAATTTAATTAAACGCAATAGTATTAATAATTCATTATTTCAAACTTTTAAGATTTAAAAATAAAATAGCCTTCATAAAAATTTGTTTCAACATTCCAAAAATATAATTATTATTTACAGTGTAATAAAAAAAAAAAAAAATTCTTAATTTCTTCTAATGTTCGTCCCAGCAATTATCAAGAATCTCTGGTATTTTTTTTTCCTTATTTCAACATTTGTCCTGTTATATACCCACAGCTTTCACTAATTTTTCCCGGAGATATCTGCAGTAAGAATAAGTAAGAAGTAAGCGGCAGAAAGACAGAGTCCCGGTAAATAAAATTAATACAAGCAGATCTGATCCCATTCCAGGGATACTCGGAGGCATTTATGTTGCCAATACTCCAAAAATAATGCACGTTCGTTCCCGAGACTCTTAACTTTGCCGAATCTTTTATGTTGACACTCGGTGGCTTTTTAAACCATTAATCTTAGGATATCCTATCCTGCACAGCAGTTACGTGTGTCGCATTGTCAGAGCCAACAAATAAATCCATTATTTGTACTACTTAAACATTCAACAAAACAAATTCGTCCGTGACATTCAACATCATTTTCACAATGATTTCGTTCCTTTTCTTTTGGATCTATTAACCTCTTCAGAATGGATAGAAACTTTAATAACTTTAACTTTACCAGACTTCAGTTAAATTCTAGAGACTAAATTTTTGAGCCTGACAGTCGCCATATGGCGCCTTTATGTTCTTCTGTTTGTTTACTCCCAGTTCCTTGGAAATTTTAAAATCCGTATCCAAATTAAACACATAACATAACCGAAGATTATTCAGACGCTATGATAGAACCATAAATCACAGATGCAATTCAGGAGAAAGCAGCTAGATTAAAAAATAGTAAGCAGAACCAAATCTTGAAACTCAAATATTTGGAAAATTTACAAACGCACGCCTCTTATATAAATGATCCTTTTTATTCACAATAGATCCAAAAAAATTGAGCAATACAAACATCCTTGCCTTTAAGCTTTTAAGATTCCAAAAAATCAACTGTCAAATTTTACTGTTACATATTAGGTAGATTTTTTTTGGGAATCAATTTAGCAGATAATAATTTATTTTAAAAATTTTTATAACAAATAAATTATGACAAAAAAAAAATAAAAACAAAAAATTGACATCGAGAAAATTAAAAAAGTAAAAAATGCAATTTTTTAGAATTAATTTTTCGGATCAAATTTATTTAATAAAAAAAAAATAAAACAATTATAATAGTGACAGCTAACTTTAATGTCATAGATTTCTTCAGAAATTTATCTGTTGTAGCCTGTCTCATGTCGTAATTTTAAGAAAATTTTGCCATAATATGTTTCATTTCATCGAATAATGTCAAAAATATAACATTGGCTCAAAAGTTTATAAATGTACTTATGTAAGTCATATAACGCGCCATGTGAGCAGGATTGCGCCCAAAGTTTTCAACCGATGTCATGAAATTTTGTAGGCTCATTTTATGGATCAATACCAAGATCAAGTTCGAAGATGAGCATAATCGGCCGGTTAGTTTACGAATTGTGAGTGTTTAAAAATTTTTTTTGTTTTTAAAAAATTTTGAATTTTGTATATTTTATGGAAATAATTTTCCAGATGCAAAAGATAGATGAAATCTATTCAAGATCAACGTATTGAACGTTAAAGTCGTCATTTGAACGTAATGAACGTTAAAAACTTATGTTGAACGTATCCAACATATTATAAATTTAAAGAGAACCAATAATGGGTGAAAATAAGTAATATTAAAACTACTTAAATAACTACACATGCTTGAAACGTAAATAGACAAAAAAAATTTTTTTTTCAGTTCTGTTAGGAAGATTTTACATTTCTTAGCTTAAATTTACCATTTTTTTTTTTTTTTTTTTTTTTGACGGAAATGTTTTATCGAAATTTTTTACCCTCGGAATGGTTTCCAAAATTGTGTAAAATTTTATGAAACATTATTCATACGATTTTACAATAAAAATGGCCTCATAAATCTGTATATAAAATGATAACTTTTCGTACAATTTTATAAAGTTTTGTACCACTGGATTTTTATTTAAAAAAAAAAAAAAAAAAAAAAAAAATTAACTTCCCGCTAGAAAAATTAAAAATGTGTAATTATTTGTTTGAGTAGTTTTAATAATACTATTTTCACCCATTATTGTTTCTCTTCATATTTATAATATGCTGGGTACGTTCAAATTACGATTTAAACGTTCAATACACTGATCTTACGTTTTCAACGTCTAATACGGTCAACCTACAATTTGAACGTTCAATACGTTGAATCTACTATTGAAATTTCGACTCGGGTAATATAAATAAAATTCTTTTTCCAGTGAATTTCCCTTTGGAGGAATTAAATCGCTCTGCTAATTTTTTATAGTACTCACCTAAAATTTTTCAAAAAAAAAAAAATCACTGCAAAAATCTACAGTCACTTTCCCTTCATCACTTCCACAGAAAGCCCAAAAAAAAAAAAAATACAGTGGACCCCGATGATCTGCACTATTTACCTCAAAAACTCCAAGAGCTCCGGCTCGTGTAGCGCTCCGTCAAAATCGTGTGTCTTTCCAAAAATCCTTTTTGTTACAAGACAAGACTAGGTTACACTACAAAGGCGTTCATTTTATGAATGAAAAAAAATTTTTTATTCTCCTGACGGGATAAATATTTTCATACTGATCTTTCGTCAGAAAAACCGGAGTATTAATAATAAAAAAAAAAATATTTTTAAGGCATAGACCAGCATTTACTTACTTACTTTGTTTATTTCTTCACTTTGTTACCAGTAACCAGCATAATCCTCAATACAAGATAAAAAAGAAAAAGTAAATGGTGGAAATCTTATTCATTTTGCCTATTCATTTTACATATTATTGAATCGGGTTTATCAACGCGGACACATTTACAAAAAATTTTTTCGAAAGAATAAATCTTAGAACTGAACGAAGATAGTCGTTCTGTGGCCCGATTCACAATGACAACGAGTCTATTCATCAACATGTAACATTAAATTTTATTATTTGCACAAGATTAAGATTTCAGATTAGTTTATCGATTTTTAAAAATAAATAAATGTCAATAATATAAATATAAATATAAAAATAAATTGTTATTGCTGTTTAAATGTTTATTAACAAGACATTTATAGTTAGTTTATTTTTTCCAAGTAGATTTATTGTTTATTTCTAAACATTTACTCGTTGGTGGTATTTCAATAAAAATTTATTAATTTTTCTTAAACAAAACACGATTTTGCAAACAGCAGGTTGAAGCTGTACAAATAAAAAAAAAAAAAAATGAGATATTTTGATGGTAAACACAAACTTTGACGGTGGAAAGATCTAAATCCTGCGCCTAGATAAATTTTATTGACGGTAGAACTGTTGAAATTTTTTTAAAAGAGCAAATTCATTTTAAGAAGAATTAAATGTTAGTTTTTGGAATTATTGTATTACATTTCATTTTTTCCGGCTTTTGTATTTATTTATTTCGGCATTGAGCGGGAATTAATCTCATCGATCGGCTGAAATTCATGCTGACAATCATGACTTGTTAAGTAATAGGTGTCAAGGATTTTTAATAAGTCAAGGATTGGGATTTAATTTTAATACAAAGGGCATTTGTTTATTTTTTTTTTTTTTTTAATAATTAACTTTTTATTTTTCTGATTTGAAATTTATTTTAAAAATCAAAAACTTACTTTTTTCAATAGAAAAATCGAGAATATTTTGGTCGAAGAATTTTTTCTGAAAAAAAATTATCTTTCTTAATTTAATCATTAATTAATCATTTATATTATCCTGTAAGTACGGTATTAATAAAAAAAATCAATTTCAGTTTCGAGAAAACTCTTTTTTTGACATGTCGAGAATAGAGCACTACCCTAACGCTTCACTTATGAGGCGTGCAATGGAACAATAATTTATAAGAAGTAAAATAGTTGCAGGTACAAGTAATTTTTTTATATCAGAACATGACGAGAAAAAAATAGGGATTTTTTCTACTTTTGCATAGGAATTTTTCCAATAGTAACATAGGCATTTTTTCTTTATTAACATGATAGAAATATCCATGTGATATAGGAAAAATTCATATATGACATGAAAAAAAAATTTTTTTTTCAATTGAAAAAAAAATAGAAATCGAAAAAACACCATTCTGAAATTTTCAGGATATTTGTAGAAAATGTCAAAGTTTCATATGAAAGAAAAAAAAAAGAAATCAAAAATGTTTATCATCGAAAAATTCGGAGTTTTTTCGGAAAATCTAAAAAATAACGATAAAGATAGGTTTGAATAATTTTTTTCTATTTTTTCCCAAAAAGAACATTTAATAAAAAAAATTTTGAAAAAAAAACATCCCGATAGGTCAATTTTTGAAAAAGCTATGGCAATTTAAGCCACACCGTCCATAATCTGCTGGATTTTTAATTTTTTCGAAATGTAAAGCAAAATTTGAAAAAAATTTCCTCGAATTTTTTTATCACAAACCGACTGTATATCACTGTTTTACTTTTAAATTATCTGAAATTGCTCGAATGAGAAAATTTTTATGTAAATTTGTAATTATTAAATTAAGTTACATAAATTTTAGTGATAAATGAATTTTTCCTATCACATGGATATTTCTATCGTGTTAATAAAGAAAAAATTCCCCTGTTTCGGGAATTGGAAAAATTTCTATATCAACATAGGAATTTTTCCTATGCAAAAATAGGAAAAATCCCTTTTTTTTTCGCCGTGTAGTATAGAAATTTTTACGTAACTTTAGGCTATATAAAATAGCATCGTTCTCGACTAAAGAAATTTTTTTTTCGTATTAAAATTTAACGTGACATTTGATTTAATCAATCGACTTAATTTTACCAGCATGTTTGTATATGTGAATCTCGGTATTAATATTAATTATTATTTTTGTAATTTCCGGTGATTACAATGACGATAATGAGGCTGGAGCAAGATGACTAGATAATAAATTTTTTGCTAGTCAGTAAAATAACTTGCGTCGAAAAAATTAAATTGCAGAGTGAGAGATCGGGAGGTGAGTAGAATTAAATGTATTTGTGATTAAGACGTGATTGCATATTTAATGTAACGAGGGGGATCATCGACACCCCATTGCGTTTGTGTGCATTTGATTATGAGGAGCGTCAAGTCTCAAGTCTGACACAAGGTCGTACGTTAATTTAACACTTTTACTGCATATTTACGTACTTGTAAGTACAAGTACGTATGCAAGCACCAAGAGCATCTTATTCTTATTTCTCTTTATTTTTAATTTTATTATTATTATTATTATTATTATTATTATTATGTTATGTACCTCCAACCTCCATCTACTTCTACCTGCCATGCTTATTAAACATAAATCATAAAGTACTTTTATTTATAATTACAACTTCAACTTTTAAATTTTCTTACACTCTCTCTCAAAAAATCAATTAATTAGTGTTATATATTTTGGCAAAAAAAAAAAAAAATATGTACATACATTGTTTATATATTTATATCTTTTGAGCTAAAAAAAAATTCGGCAATTTTTTTATGCGCCCGAAACATCTGGTTGCACCTTATGGCGGTACATAAATCTATAAGAAATATTTTTTAATTGTTTCTAAGTTAAATATCAGATAAATATTTTCAAAATATTTATTATTATTATCATCATTAATTTGAAAAATTCATTTAAATCTTAAAATTGTCAGTTACTGTCTTTAAAATTACGTAGTTGTATTAACGATATAAAAAAATTTATAAGAACTTCTATAATAAAAAAATTAATTTTCTACAAAAAATGTGGCTTATAAATTTTTTGTATACTTAATATTTCAGCCATAATAATAATAACAAAAATTTTAAGTCAATATTATTATTATTATTATTATCTATATCATTAAGAGAATAAGAAAAATTTAGTGTCCAGGATATTCATATGATAAAATCGGTTTTTTTTTAAATGAAATTTAGTGTCATTGCAAAGGTCTTGACTTAAATTTGTGCCTTTTCAAGATTTCATATCATTCTCACGGATGGTTAATTTATTATAATAAGTATTTAGGCTAGATTCGAAAATGATCTATCTCTAGATACATAATTAAGAAATGACCTTGTATCTTGTAAACTATTGACATTTTTAATGATATAAGCTCATTCCGATGTTACACTCATCGAGACCTTTCATTTGAGTACCCACATCAATTTTTCATATATTTATATATATATTATATATATGTATATATGAAAAATGTATGAAAATTCATGTGGGTACTCAAATGAAAGCTTTTGATGAGTGTAACATCGGGATGAGTTTATATCTTAAAAAAAGTCTATAATTAAGAAATGACATTGCTATTTTGTCAGCTAATGCTATTTTTAAAGAGATGAAAATGATATTTTTAAAGAGATAAGCTCACCCTGACATTACACTCATTGAGACCTTTCATTTGAGTATCCACATCAATTTTTCATATATTTTATATATTTATATATTTCACAAATACCATATATATATATAAAATATATATAAATATTCATGTGGGTACTTAAATGAAAGCTCTTGATGAGTGTAACGTCGAAATGAGTTTATATCTTTAAAAACGTAAATAGTTAAAAAAGTACAGTGCAATTTAACAAAAATCATTATTTAATAGATCAAAATTTCATTTATTTAGAGTTCATAAGTCACGGTAGTCACATAGTGACTGCAAGGCTGCTATTGATTATTATTGTTGTTATTATTATTCACAAAATAATTTTTGAAACTATAAAACTGTAAACAAGATACCAAAAGAGTTTTTTCGCACGGTGTCTAACGAACTCACAAATGACATACTGATAAAAAACAAGACATATGTTGCATACGTTACTCCATATATCCATCACATGGCCCATGATCACGAGTTAGTTCCCTTTAACTCCTAACGGCTCAACTTGAGGTATTTAGATTATGTATACATGCGCACACATGCACAATTACATATACATACATTATATAATATATAATATAAAGCTGTTCTTATCCCCCTCGTAGTGTAAGCATCCAGACAGTGTATACGCACTGTGTCATAGTATAACTATACCCCATGCGTACCACGGAATTTGTATACGTAATATAACCTGTGCCGGGTCGTGTGTGACAGATGCTAGTCGCAAAGTAGAGGCTAACATGTGGAAATCGATATTCGTATTTGGGGTGTATATGTAGACTGTAAACTGTAGCCCGTAGTCTCCCTTTGATTCCTGATGGAGCACATGTGTCTATAAAACAGGTACTCGCGTATCTCATGTGTATCAACTATCGAGCACAGGCATGCTAATGTATGTCATCTCAAACTTTAATGATATCAGGTATGGTATATTATAAGGACTTATATTAAATACTTTCGCTTTTATTAACTTTCAGAAAAAAGTTACAGTGCATTAAAATTCTCATAAAATTTTTTTTTATGTGGATATTTATAAAAATTAGCCATATTAGGCCATATAAAGCCATAACAAAATATTGATACTTCCATATACGGTCTGATATATAGCTAATTAGCCGCATCAAGCTATATATTGATATACGAAGCTATATTAAACATTACATATGGACAAATATGCCATATATATGGCCTGATATGGCCATATAAAATTTGAAACGTTCTGATCTTTCCATATGTAAGCTGATATAAAATTTGGCCATATCATGCCATATAAAAATTATAAATAGATATATAAAGCCATATAAAAATTATGTGAGTCCTGATATGGCTACAGTAGAACACGATATTCTCACAAATTGCCATATATGAAAATATCGGCTATATCAGGTCATGTATGGACATATTAATAGATATATATGAATATAAATAATACATATGGCCTTAATAGAAAATTTAATATTCCCATATATGGTCTGATATGCTAAATTAGCCATATCAAGATATATATGGATATACAAAGCCATATTAAACACCATATATGGACATATCGCCATATATATGGGCAAATTGCCATATATATGGACACATTGCCATACATGGACATATTGCCATATACATGGACATATTGCCATATGTATGGACCTAATGCCATATATATGGACAAATTGCCATATATATGGCTTAATATGGCCACACATAATTTGCGATGTGTGCTGATCAGTCTATATAAAAGCTGATACAAAAAATCGGCCATATCAAGCTATAGATAATGTGTTCGGAAAAAATTAGTGTTGAAAAACTATTTCTCAAAATTTCTCTCTCGTCCTCCAACTCTTTTAAAGAAATTCGATCCTCTGTAAAAATCCTGATCAATTTTTCTCTTCATAAACCCTATTTCCCCGAAATTAATAAAAACAAGTATCGTATTTTCGTCATTATAGAGACGACATTAAATTTTTCTAAAAGATAGAAAAAAAATAATACTACCGTAAATTATCACTTAAGACTTTGGATCTCTAAATTACTAGTTATCAGTCGGTCAAGCTCTGTGGGGTGTCGTCTTTCGCTAATACGAGTCCTGGGAGCTCAAGAACTAATCCTCTTAATTTTTAATTCTCTACTTGTGTCTCTTTACTTAGATAGGCTGTAAAATACGTATTTGGTACTACTGAACTTCAAATTTTAAGAGGAAAGATGTTTAAATCACTTTTAAAATTCAGCTCAAGTAACTAAAAAAAAAAAAAAAAAAAAAAAGAAGTAAATACATAAAATGAAAATTTAGTAGAGGTCATTTTTTAGAATTAAACAATTAAAATTATAAAAATTTTACACTTATTGAAATAAACAAGGAAATTAAAATTACCAAAATTTAAAGTAAAAATAATGTTTTATTTTCGACCCGGGTGTATTTCGAAAATGTATGTATTTATCGAGAGCCAGGACAGGGTATACTTTCATTTATAACTGTTGATGGAGATCATTAATAACCTTGCGTTCTTCCTCATTGACTCCTCAATTAATACCCGCTTAATTGCATTCCCATCGGAATTTATTTCGGAGCATAAAATAAAAAAAAAACTATAAAATTGCACTGGTTAAAATCATGGACCGGCAATTATCACAAAATTAATTACCGGCGTGGTGAGATGACCGATGCAGTGATTAGTGACTGTGATTGCCGATCTATAGATCTCGAGACTCCTGTTTGGAAATATACAATATGTATTTTATTGAAAAAAAAGGTCCGGAATAATAATCCAAGAGAAGATAGCACGCACTAGCCGCGGGCCACACGTCGAAATGCAAAAAAAAAAAGTATTTGGGATAGATAGGCAAGCCTCGATCGAAATGTTGTTGTGGTTGTTATTTTTGGTGAGCAAGAAGTGATCGGGAGATTACGATCTTAATGGGGTAGTTTTGCCAGTCGATCATTCGATGAACGAGGATTTGATTCTTCGATCGGCATATCGACTATCCACTCTCTAGGGAGCTTTATAGATTGATCTGACTCGATTGTCCAGATATGCCATTCTGATTTAAGTATTTTATATTATTTTATACGATATCGGGAACTTACAGCTTCTTTTTGTCGTTTGATCATGTTTAATTGGAATTTATGACGGCGAAATTTAATATCCAGAAACATTAGTCGGACATCGGTCGTTAAAACGTTAAGTTGTTGCTGGAGATCTCTTCTGGAGATTTTTTTTTAGTTTTTTCGGTGATTGGGTTCTAGTTCTAGGTAATTGAGAAGTTTTCCAAATTTTGAAGTTTGAAGGTTGATACTGAGAAAAATAGTGGGTAGATGTTAATGTCTATGAAAGTAAAATTGAAGATTAAGACCTAATTTATCTAATAAAATTTGGACCAAATTTTTATCTTCAATGGTTCAAAAGTTATGAGCATTTAAACATAAATAATGGGGTTCAAAAAATTTATAATTATGTTTTAGACAAATCATGTAAAAAAAATTTCTATCTTGAAAGCTATTGGTCGAAAGTTAATGATCATGAAATTAAAGCTAGAGAACTAATCTATTCAACAAAATTTGGACCAAATTTTTATCTTGAATGGTTCAAAAGTTATAACCATTTAAAGATCGATGATGAGTTTCCAAAAATCAAAATTACATGATTTAGACTATTTTTAAAATTCTATATCTCGGTAAAGAATAGTGGAAAAAAAAATTTTAAAATAGGAAGATATTCTTAACCTTACAAGGTTTCTAAAAAAATTTTGAAAATAAATTTCAACTCCATTTCCGAGTGATGATGTTACAAAAAACCAGAATTTAAGAGTTGAATAAAAGTAAAAAAGAGTAAATTTTATTAAAAAAGTGTCTTAGTCATGGCTTTCTCAAAGAAATTGCAACACAAGTGTCAATAAAAAATAATACCGACTCCTTACCGAGAAAAGAACAAAAAAAAATGTAAAATGGGATTAAAATTAAAGCCGAAATTGGTTCACGATCAATGGAAGGAAATTCGGTTGATAGCCGTGGCAAACGTATCATCACCGTGCGAGCTGTATTTGTACATACACGTGATTCGGTAATTACCTATATATGCATATATTTATGGCTTATGAGCTCCGGTGGTATCGGTACGACCAAAGCAGGTTTCCAGGACAATCCGATCCGGAGAAAACGAATAATCAGACTAATTTTAAACCCATTGCGCTTATTTATTCATTAAATAAATGTGCCATTGTGTATTACAAGCGTCTCTTTTAATTCCCATTATCATTTCATATGTTTATTATTATTGTTACTGTTATTGTTAACATTTCAATGCCTGCAATTACTAACTATCATGTTGTCTATTTTAACGGGTCTAGAGTTAATTAAATTTACTTTATGTTATTGTCGCGGGTTTTAATTGTGGGTTTTATTAATTGCGCATCCTTCCTTCTTGCAAGGACTTATAAATTTTCTTAAGGTCGCTCGCTACAGATTTTGCTATTTTCAGCTGGGATGCTTATGTTACTAATTAAATAAAATTAATTAAAATAAAACTTTATAAATTTTTACTTGTCAGAAGTTATTTACAATTATTATCAAGGTTTTTTTTTTAGTTTTTCAGTTCATTATGAAGTCCCAAATTTTGATCATTTTGATAATTTTTACTCAAAAATTGAGGAAGAAATTTTGATCATTTAGACAATTTTTACTTAAAAATTAAAGAAGAAATTTTTGCAGGATTCTACAGATTCAAAATAAGTGATTCAATTTTTTTTTGGGTAACTTTTGAACCGTTGAAGATAAAAAATTGAACTTCATTTTTTCCAGTAGATTAGTCTTTTAGCTTTATTTTCATTTTTGTAATCAACTTTCGATCAATAATTATCAAGATATAGAATTTTTACGAATAATCTTCTGAAAAAAAATTTTTGAGACTCATTAATAATGTTTAAATGACTGTAACTTTTAAACCAGTCGAGATAAAAAATTAATATAAATTTTTTTTGGTAGATTAGTCTTTTAGCTTTAATTTCGTTATTATGATCATTAACTACCGGCCAATAGCTTCCAAGATAGAAATTTTATTTACATGATTTGTCTAAAACATAATTATAAATTTTTAGAAACTCATTATTTATGTTCAAATGGATGAAACTTTTGAACCATTCATGATAAAAATTTGGTCCAAATTTTGTTGGGTAGATTAGTTTTTACCCTTTAATTTCATTCTGGTGATCATCAACTTTTGCGCGACAGTTTTTGAAATATCAAATTTTGAAAAGTGGTTGCCCTGAAACATTATTATTAATTTTTGGAAACTGATTATAAATGTTTAAATGTCCATAACTTTTGAACAATTGAAGATAAAAATTTGGTTCGAATTTTGTTGGATAGATTAGTCACTTAGCTTTAATTTCATGTATGCAATATTGAAGTTTCCATTTATAGTTTTTAAGATATGATTTTTTTAAAATAATCAAAATAATAACTCGAAATAAAAAATAAAAAGAAACTCCCTCAAAAAATTGATTAATAAAAAACGTCGCCATAAATTTATCACTTAACCATCAAATCCAGAGTCTCAACTTGCAAAGTAAAGCACTGTCATGGAAACCCGTTGAATTTTTTGAGTCAGCATCTTGCAGCTCGACAAATTTCTTGACCGCAAACCAGGTACCTTCATTATCCCGTCCTCGAGACCCAGTGCGCGTAGCACGACACTTATTGTTAGTTATACCCTCGAGAGTGCTGCTGCTCTTCAATTTTTTCCCTCTTTCAGTTTACAGTCCGGGGTCCTTTCCCACATCGAGTTTCTTGTCCACAAAAATGTCGACCCAGGTGACAACGCTGAGATTCGCGGACGCGTCGCTAAAACTCTAAATAAAGCCGCCATATCCCACACCCTTGACACCAAATAATCCTTTCTTTCCTTTTGCTTTTCCTTCTCCGTTGGACTTTGCCTTCCCAGCAACCTTACGATCCAGCCAAGTACCTGCTTTGTTCTCTCTTGCCAAAGTCAAGTGTCCGATTTATTACTACCAGGTTTCTTACATCTCCAGGCAACGGCAATAATTTTTGACAGCTATCATCTTTAAAAACTTTATATCTTGAGAACTATCAGTCAAAAGTTGATCATCCCAAAAATGAAATTGAAGCTGGAGAACTAATCTATTCAACAAAATTTGGACCAAATTTTTATCTTGAATGGTTCAAAAGTTATGACCATTTAATCATTTAGAATGAGTTTCCAAAAATTCATAATAATCTTTCCGTACAATCACTTTTCAAAATCTGATATTTCAAAAACTATCGCTCAAAAGTTGATGATCACCAAAATGAAATTAAAGGGTAATAACTAATCTACCCAACAAAATTTGGACCAAATTTTTATCTTGAATGGTTCAAAAGTTACATCCATTTGAACATTAATAATGAGGTTCAAAAAATTTATTATTTGGTTTTAGACACACCATTTTAAATAAATTTATATCTTGGAAGCTATTGGTCGAAAGTTGATGATCATAATAATGAAATTAAAGCTAAAAGACTAACCTACCGAAAAAAAATTATATTAATTTTTTATCTTCATTGGTCCAAAAGTTATGACTATTTGAAGATTAATAATGAGTTTCCAAAAATTCAGCTCTAAAATTTCGACACTTTTCAAAATTGGATATCTCCAAAATTATAAATCCAAAAAAATTTTTTAAATCATGAAATTTTCGATTAACACTTAAACTTTGTACAAAAATTTTGAAAAAAATTTTTAACAACTTCCAGGCCCAAAAAATATCAAAATTCAGAGCATGAAAGTGATCGTACTTCCAAATAACGACGTTAACACAAATTTAAATATAAATATGATAAAATAAATGAGTACTTTCACGCATCGACCTACGCAATAAGAGCACTTGTTCATCGTTAAGTTAACTCAGTCTCGAATTAAATTGCGGCTCGGGCAGAAGAAGCTGAAGCAAAAGCTAAAGATGAAGATGAAGAAGAGACGGGAGTAAAGACTTGATACCTGTTTGGAGTTTGGTGTTTGGTTCTGGAGCATATTCCAGCGGATAGGGATAGAAGCAGAGAACAGAAGACGCCCGAGAACGTGTTGCTACCACGGGCTCAGCATCTCTGTTCTCTGGTTCGCATCAACCATCAACCATCAACCGGTAGAGTGAGGAGAGGAGCGATATAGGGAGCAAAGAGCAGATACAAGAGTCAGCCAAGACGGGTGCTTTGTATATTAAGATTTTTATACGTGTGTGTGTAAGCTTATGTGTGTGTAGGGAAGAAAGAAGGGAGGAGAGCGCGAGCCAGTATACAACATACACAACATACAACATATATCGAAGATGCGCGGTGGATCGCACGCGATGCGCCCCGCGGGCAACTTAAGGTGGGGATCAGGCGGTGGTACGGCGCGCGCCAGAATCTGAGGAAGGGAGAGGCTCGCGTCTTATACTTCCCCTCACACACGCGTTCCTTCACCCCCCTTATTTTTCTTTTTAACTCTCCAAGCTTCTTCTTGCTCTTAATCTTTAAATTTTTTCACTTTTTTTGATGAAGTTCATTTTTTTCTTGCAGAAATTTTTAAATTTTCTTCAGAATTTATTTTGAATATTTGGAAAAAATTTTTTAAAAATTGGTGAAAATTTTTTGATGTAAAAATAATTAAAAATTGAAACAATTTTTCATTAAAAATGATTAAAAAAATTAAAATAAAATTTTTAGAGGGTGAAAATTTTTTGATGTAAAAATAATTAAAAATTGAAACAATTTTTCATTAAAAGTGATCAAAAAAATTTTTTTTTGATTAAATTTCGCAATAAAAAATTAAAATAAAATTTTTGGTACAAATTTTTTAATAATGAAATCAAAAAATTAGAATTTACAAATCAAATTTTTCAGTAAAGAAAGCATAAAAAATTTTTTTTTATTGAATTTCGAAATAAAAAACTACCAAAAATAAAAACATAATTTTCTTCAGAATTTTTATCGATAAAAAATGATATTTTTTCATTATTTAATATTCTTAATGAAAAATATTGTAATTAAAATTTCTTAAAATTTTAATAATTCAACAATGTTATATTTAATAAATTCTTAAAAAATTAATACCAAGTCGATCAACTATTTTCCCAAAAAAAAAACCCAAATTCAGAACTCATAGCTTTAAAAATAAATCTATTTTTCTAGTATCAAAATTTAACGAAAAGTAGACAATTTTCCAAACAATATTAAATCCCTTACAACTCTGAAATAGTTCTCGAAATAAAAGTAAAGAGGGGAGTCCCTAAGCCTTCTCTGGACGCATCGTCCGAAGTAAGGTGGGAGGCTACTTTTCGTACTCGGAAGGTCCTAGTGGGGCGGAGGGCCCTACGCGGGGCCTGGGTGGGGATGCGGCGCGTGCCCAGGCAACCTATAAAAGCCGGCGGTACCCTCTTCTGCCGACATTTCGGGAGCTGCTTTCGTTGCGTAGGCATCGAGGGTGCGTTCGGTAGTAGCTATAACTTCGATAGTATCGTAACATATCGTGGAGTTAATCACAAACCGTTTAACACTTATAATTAAACATTGATCATAATAATCTTGCGTACCAAGTTCGGTAATTGAAAGTTTGAATTTTCCGAAATTCTCAAAGTTTTTTCAAGTGCCGGGACTAAAAAAAAAAGTACATTGGTGTTTTGTGATATGACATTAGTGGGAAACGACGAAAACACATCGCCCATAATGTTGACCATGCAGCACCATCAGCAGCACCACGCTCACACACAGCAGCACCATCATCAACACCAACAACACAATCACAGTCATTCAAATAACAGTTTGACCAGCAACAGCGTGAATCTCCAGACCCACCGGAGCAACGTGATTGTTTCAACCGGAGGACTGTCCTCGGGTTCCAGCGAGCTCAAGGCCCAGAGCTGCAAAAGGAGCAAGATGTACCAAACTACTCCTTACGGAACAGTTCCGCACCAGCCGGCCTCAGTTGCCCGCAGGAACGCCAGGGAACGGAACCGCGTTAAGCAGGTTAACAACGGCTTCGCGACTCTAAGGCAGCACATTCCTCAAAGTGTCGCACAAGCCCTCGGAGGCAACACTGCGGGGACCCACGGCGGCTCCAGGGCTGGAAGCAAAAAACTCTCCAAGGTTGAGACCCTCAGGATGGCTGTTGAGTACATCAGGAGCTTGCAGCGCTTGCTGGATGACCACGATGGCTCTGACATGGGAAGCGCTCTTTCTGGCTCCAGTTCTCCCAGTCCCTCCTCTACCTGCGGCTCCAGGGTCGAACTTCACCAGGATATTCAGGATCTCCATCATCAGCATCTCAGGCAGAATCCCAGTCCTTCGAACTTCATGCTGCCTTGCTCTGAAGCTTCCAGCTCCCCCACACCCAGCTTTGTTTCCGAAACTTCTTCTTCGGGAAGTCAAGGATACGGTGCCACTTTTACTACTCTCTATGCGCCCAATACTGATGGGTACAATATTAATTATGAGCCCATGAGTCCGGACGATGAGGAATTGCTCGATGTCATCACCAAGTGGCAGGAAAATCAGCAGTGAAATTTTATCAGGTTGGTTTTTTTTTTTTTTAATATTTGTTTTGATTATTGAAGTGTGACTTTTCATCATTTTTGGAAAATTTTTAAGTGCTTTTTTTTTTAATCAACTTTTGATGATTTTCTTTCAATTTCAATCTATATAAAATTTTTTAAGTGTAGATTTTTATTTTTAAATTGTCAAGTTTCGATAATTTTTTAAAAATTTTATGCCAATTTTGACATGTGTAATTTTTAATAACTTTTTTAAATCACCGTAAATTTATACAAGTGTATTTTTTTTTATTTTTTAATCCTATCAAAATTTATAAATTTTTTAATGAATTTATTTAATATTGAATATTTATTTAAAAAAAAAAAAAAAAGATCAAAAATTGACAAAATTTCTTTCAACGAAAAATATTTGAGATTTAAAAAATGACAGACAATTTTAATCAATGACACAAAATTTTTCCACAATGAAAATTAAAAAAAAATGTATTATCGTGACAAATGAGTGCGATTGTAAAAATCTTGTTTTTCTGAATGAACGTTCGAATTGTTCGGATCTATACCATATTTTTTTCTCCATCTTTATCCTCATATACACATATACACCCATAGAGTATCCCCAGGACAATTTAGTCTCGCGGTGCGTTTAACTTGAATGCCTGAAAGAACGTTCAGGATATACCAGTCGCCTCCCTCCTCTTTGTCGGTTTTTGAACCGGTACGCTATTATTTCTCTCTATCCCAATGCTCTATCTCTTTCCGAAGCTTATATATCATATATACATATAAAAACTCCCGCAGTTCTAAACGCAAAGCCCTCCACTACCTGACAACCCCGTCTACCTGCAGTTTTAAAATCTCAAATCCAAAGTACAAATCAGAGTTTCTAAAACACATCGAATCGATCTAAAAAAAATGTGAATTTAAAATTAATAAAATTTTTTATTTTTTTTTTTTTTTTTTTCAGAAATTTGGTACGGGATGTGCAAGGACTGAAATATACGCCTGTGATCTAGTCAATACTCTCTTGGAATCCTGAAAAATTTCACAATTCCTCAATAAGGAACGACAAAATTGTAAATAATTACAAATTTTTTAAAAAATGTAATTTGTAATTTTGTAAATTGTTTTTATTTTATAATTAAGATTTTATAAAAATAAAAGATTAAAATTAGTTGAAAAATATTTATAAAAATAGATAGAATTTATATTGTAATAAATTTAAACCTCGAAGATTGTAAATATTTTATATATGATACATTATTTTATTGAATATACAAATATAATGATGGAGTAAAATTTATGTGGTCTTGTTTATTTGAGTATTTAAATTTTATTTGAGTACCTGAAGGCATTAAAATGAAGAATTTTCACTTGATTTATGATTTACAATCCTAAACAGATTTAAATGGACAGTCTTGAAACTGTTAACGTGTCTGGATCAAGTGTAAAATTTAAAAATTTAATTACCCTGAGACATTTATTCTAGGGGGTAAGTTAAGCATTAGTTCCAAAGTACAGAGCTGAGTTTTAAGTTAAGACTGAGGATGAGTATTTGAGGCTTAAACTTAAGTCTGAGGACACACGGCAATAACAGCCCGAGGGTTCTATTCGGTATAATGCATAATGGTGAGCGAGTGAAATAAGTAAAACGTTAATGTCCATAAAGTTGGAATGAGCCTTAGGGATAAGGGCGGTTGCTCAGGCATAATATCCCTCAGAGCTCCGAGGGAGCAACTTATATGTAGTTTGTAGTATGGTCAGGTATAACTAATTTTTGGACAAGTGGATCTCGTGAAAAGCAGGACATACCTGTTCGATGTACGCACAAACACCCATTTATAAATTTTACGAACCCTTATTGTTCTACCGGGTATTATGAGTGCTTAAGTTTACTGCCAGTAAGAAAATTGTTACTGGCAATGGTTAATGTTAAAAGTTCAGTTTTACTCTATACTTTGTACTTTATAAATGATTTTTTTTTCAATTTCGTCATGCTTCGATTTTTTTACACGCTGGTTTGTCGCTGGTATTGCATTACTTTCATTCGGGGCTTGTTTTTGTAACTTTATTGAAAGTTTAATGATCATTTTTATAAATTTTTTTTTTTTTTTTTTTTTCAATATAACCCGTGTAAAAAAAAAATTGTCCGAAAAGAGTCATAAGCTTAGGATCATAAACGTAACAGAATTTAGGACATTTTTATGACACCAAACCGAAATGAAATTTCGATTTTAGAAAAATATTGTCGCAATTACTCAGAGAAAAAATATTGTAAAAAGTACTTTTATGACAATTTTAGGATACTTTTATGACAATTTTAGGACACTTATAACAATTGTCATAAAAGTATCATAAAATTGTCCTAAAATTATCATAAAAGTGTCCTTAAATTCATAATAGTGTCCTAAAATTGTCATAAAAATGTCCTAAAATTTTGATAAAAGTATTTTAAAATTGTCATAATATTATTCTTATATTTTATATTAATGATTCTCAGTTTTTTAAAACAATCCTAAGAAAAATGCGATTGATATTTAATAAAACTTCACTTGAACTTCGGTCAGCATACACAGAAAGAAAGAAAGTCTTGAGTCAAGAGTAAATTTTCTTAAATCAAGAAAATCTTACAGAAGATTGAAAATTTGTTGACTAAAGATAAAATTTCTTGAACGAAATAAAATTTTTTGAAGCCAAGAAAATTTCTTCTTGCTCCAAAATAACTTTGGTATTCTTTACAATTTTCTTGGTTCAAGAAATTTTTTTTTCTGTGTAGGCTGTGTGAAAAAAATTTTAAGAAAACGGTTTTTTCTTGGAACGTCCTTAAAATAAATTTTTCTAATTTCAAATTTTAATTTTAAATTAACAAAAATTTAATTCTTCTATAATTTGTAAAAAAATTTTAAAGAAACAGTTTTTTTCTTGGACCGTCCTTAAATATAAATTTCTTTAATTTCAAACTAACAAAAATTTAATTCTTCTATAATTTGTACAATAATTTTAAGGAAACTTCTCTAATTTGTAAATATTAAAATTTAAAACTGTAATGTTTTTTTTTTTTTTTTTTCGTGAAGTCTACTATCAAAACACAGAGTCTCAAAGAATAACAACGAGCAGGTCATTGACACCGACCACAACTCGGCTTGACTCAATCAATCGAAAATCCTCGTCAGAAGACATTGACGAATTTAAAATTAAAACTTTTCCATGCATAATCGTTTCCCCGAAGCGCTTTGGGTTTCGGCGTGCCTAATCGGCCTTCAAATAATTAAAATGTCCGATATCTGACAACAAAACTTGCTTTGAAGGTGCCTCCCCTTCATCATAGATCCGTCGAAGATGTTCCCTCCTTCCCTAACATATCCATTATCCGCATAAATATATAACATAACATGTAACACGTCGCCGGTAGCTTTGTTCGAGTATCACGCAATCACAAAGTACAGTCATTAGTCATTACCATTACATACATTGTAACAAAGCGAGAATCTCTAATTTGCAGTACCAAAATTCTAAAAAATATATCATTGTATTTTTTTTATGTCTATGCAAATTTCCGACAAGATTCTACAACTCTAAATTGGACAATTGTCAAATCTGCAAAGAAAGAAGTTTTCGTAAAATTTAGCTCTCATTAAATTAGCTCATTTAAAGTCACGCGATATAGCGAAGAAGCCACAACAAACCCGTTCACAATTTACCATTAGACAAAAATTTTATTTCAAGACTTGGAATTTATATTTAAAAAGTAAATAGTCGGTCGTAATCTCCTCTTGAAGCTTGATCTGTTTTGTTGAGGTTGAGCCGAGTCCGGTTTAGATTATTGTGGTCGATTTGGAGGGATGTTGGAGCCTCCCCTGGACCGTATTATATTTTTGGGTTTTTTTAAGTCCATGCCCAAGCACGTTAGCTCGCGATTACCGTGCGGTTATTTACTCAAAAACTTCAAGAGGACATTGACAGGGATATAATAACACCCGGGACTACCCGGACTGACGTTACCGGTCATTAACGAATTCTCGCTCTCACAAGTTCGGGATTGGGTGAAGAGGATCGCAAAAAAACAAACCGACTAAAAAAAAAATTTTCCGATTTTTTGGACCATTATTAGTAGTCTAATGAAGATTTGACACAATTTGCTACTATTCAATAGAGTTTCTAATTCACTTTCAGTCTGTGCTTACATTACCCTTTTTTTACTGAATATTTAATATTTAAATTACGAATTGTACTTTATATATTATTATTTTAAATTATACGGGATACTAAGTTGTTAAGTGCCCGTTAAATTGGAATATATTTTATGGATTATTGTTAAGTTGATGGGGTAAGGAGCAATGCGCTATCGAATGATGTTTTATACATGATTCATACACAAAAAGAAAAACTTTTTGATACAAGGAAAAATTTTATCAGACGGAGGAAAACTTTTTTAAGCAATTTCAAATTTTTGAAAATTTTTTTTGATTAATTCTTGAAGTTTGAAATTTTGACAATTATTTGAATCATGAAACTTAAAATTTTTGGCAACTTATTATTAATATATTTAAAAGGGCTGTAACTTTTGAAGAATTGAAGTTAAAAAATTGGTCCAAATTTTGTTGGATAGATTAGGTCTTAAGCTTCATTTTCATTTCTATGATAATCAACTTTCCGCCAAGAGTTTTTGAGATATGAAAATTTGAAAAGCAATCATCCTGAAAAATAATTATAAATTTTTGGCAACTTATTATTAATGTTTAAAATGGTTGTAACTTTTGAATAATTGAAGATAAAAAATTGGTTCCAATTTTGTTAAATAGATTAGGTCTTAAGCTTCATTTTCATTCCTATAAAGATTAATATTCGACCAATAGTTTTCGAGATATAAAATTTTAAAAAGTAATCATTCTGAAAAATAATTGTAAATTTTTGGCAACTCATTATTAATATTCAAAATGGTTGTAACTTTTGAATAGTTGAAGATAAAAAATTGGTTCTAATTTTGTTGGATAGATTAAGTCTTAAGCTTCATTTTCATTTATATAATGATCAACTTTTGGCCAATAGTTTTTGAGATATAAAATTTTGAAAATTACCCTAATGATAGAACTTTGTATTTTTGGAAACATAATTAATGTTTAAATTTTCAAAACTTTTCTTTCCAAAGGACAATAAATACTTGAAATTCTTTTGAAAAATTTTTTATATCGAGTTCGGATATGAGTCAATGATAAAAAATTTTAAGTCACTGCCGGATTATGATCCGAGTTTTTTATGAAAAAGTTTAGTAAATTTTGGAAAAAGAAAAAAAAACTGGAACATAATCAATAAAATTTGGTTACCTGAATATTAAAAAAGAAATTTGAATGCTCTTGAAAGGCCTTTGACAGTGACGGACTTTTACTTTCATTATTCATTATGTTATTATAGTTATACATATATACATATGCGTCATCTACAAGAGACATGGGACATGTAATGGTCCTTCGAAGGTGTGTCGGCCCCAGTGATGGGAAAGTGAAAAATCGAGCAGGACCAAGAAGAGTGAATGACTTTTCGGCGGATACCTTCAGGTTGAATTCTCCTGGTACCAGTACGACAATAATAATAATAAAATTTTTATTCAATAAATAAGTATTCTTGTTTTTCTCATAATTTTGGCTAAAATGTTGAAAAAAATAAAAAAAAATTTTATTGAAAAGTTTAAAAAGGTTTTTTTAATTATTTTTTTTTTTTTTTTTTTTTGGCCGAAATATTACAAAATCGAAAAAATTATATGGAATCTTTTTGGTAGAAAATTTTTTCAACAATATTTTCGTGTTTCTAATTTTTTAAACAGAATGTTAATTAAAAAAAAAAAAATGAGAAAATTTTATTAAAAAGTTTAAAAACAATTTTTTAATTATTTATATTATTAAAAAAATAAGCAAAATTTTATGGCCAGTGTGTTGATATGATAAAATGGGTTTTTATGGTTAAATTTGGTATCGTTGAAAAGGTCTTGACTTGAATTTGAGCCTTTTCAAGGTTTCATATCAATCTCACAAATAGTCAATTTATGATGATAAGTATTTAGGCTGCATTCGGAAATACTTTATCTCTAGATACATAATTAAGAAATGACCTTGTATCTCGTGAACTATTGACATTTTTAAAGATATAAGCTCTTCCCGACATTACACTCACCAAGACCTTTCATTTGAGTACCCACATCAATTTTTCATATATTTATATATAATATATATATGTATATATGAAAAATATATGAAAATGCATGTTGGTACTCAAATGAAAGCTCTTAATGAGTCTAACATCGGGATGAGCTTATATCTTTCAAAACGTCAATGGTTAAAAAAGTACAGTGCAATTTAACAAAAGTCATTATTTAACAAAAGTCACATAGTGACTGCGAGGTTGCTAGTTATTATTATTTTGGCCGAAATATTAAAAATATGAAAAAGTGATATGAGACCTTTTTCATAGAAGATTAAATTTTCTACAAAAAAAAGTTCTTATCAATTTTTTAATATTTTGAACATTTTGAACAGAATATTGTTTAAAGACAAAAAAATTTATTGATGAAATAAAAAAAATTTTTAATTAATAATAACAATGATAATAATAATAAAAATAATAATAAAGACATTTAAAAATTTAAATGCGAGCAATTGTCAAGCAATAATTTATTTAAATTAATGACTGGTGTATATTAAAGAATATGTAAGTGCCTCAACAAGTTTATAACTTAAATAGAAAATGCAACGGCCGAAACAACAAAACCGGCTCGCGAGTTGAATTAACATTTATTTCAATTACACCGATACTGGGCAAAGGCAAGGGGGTAAGGTAGGTAAGTCACTCGAGGGTTAGGTCCGCTTTTTTATAGTTCAACGTTTTTTTATCTAATATATGTAGGTAGTATATACATATATGTATATATGTATATAATATAAACCCCGTAAAATGTCACCCTTGTCACTCCTCAGGCAAAGTATTTACTGTCTGGTCCAGATTTTAGATTTAAGCTCGGTCCTCATAAATTTGAATTTAAATATAAATTATTCAAATTCAAATAGACCGTCTTGGTTCCAGAATAAGCGATTTTATTTGCAATAACTTTTTTTACGAGACGGGCTTTTGTTTACATGACTCTTTTAAGCCGTCTACTGCTCCTGATATGTACTACGGATAGGATAAGGAATACCGAATACAAAATAACAAACAAGAAATATCTGGAATAAGAAATAAGGAGGGAGACATACCAGTACCATACAACTAAAAAATGAATAATAAAAAAGCATATGAGGAACGCGCCAGACACGCGCGACCGTTGAAATCTTGAGCGGTAGCTTTAGCTCCTTTCTTTATCTTTTTCTTCTCCTCCTTCTTTTGAGCCTGCTTCTTCATTTCTTCTTTTATATTTATTATTATTATTGTTATTATTATTTAAAAAATTTGTTTAACTTTGTCAATAAAATTTTTTGATAATTGTTTTTTTCAATTCAGTATTCTGTCTAAAATATTAAAGATACGCGAAATTTGATCAAAACATTTTTGATACAGAATTAAATTTTTTACAGAAAAGGTCTTTTATCATTTTATCGTATTTTTAATGTTTCAGCCAAAATAACGATAACTACAATAATAACTGATGAAACTTTAAAACTCGTAAAAAAAATTTTTTTATTTTTTGTTTAAATCAATATTCTGTTCAAAGAATTAAAGATACGAAAAAATTGGTAAGAACTTTTTTTGTAGTATATTTAATTGTCTACAAAAAAGGTTTCTTATCATTTTTATGAATTTTTAATATTTCGGCCAAAATAATGATAATAATATAAATAACTTAAAAAATCTTTTTAAACTTTTCTATAAAAATTTTTTTTTTTGTTTCAATCAGTTTAAAATATTAAATACACGCAAAATTGAAAAAAATCTCTTTTTATAGAAAATCTGATTGTTTACAAAAAATATATTTTTTGGCATTTTTTAGAATTTTCAATATTTCGACCTAAATAATAATAACAATATAAATAATTAAAAAAATCTTTTTAGACTTTTCAATAAAATTTTTTTATTTTTTGTATAAATCAATATTATATTTAAAAAATTAAAGATATGAAAAAATTGACAAGAACTTCTTTCGTAGAAAATTAAATTTTCTACAAAAAAAGGTCTCTTATAATTTTTTCATATTTTTAATATTTCAGCCAAAATAATGATAATAAAAAAATCTATCAAATAAAAATGATATTATAATTTTTTTTTGTAATTTTGACGTATAAAAAAAATTATAATTAAATTATACTGAAGAAATATTTATTGACGCTTATTAACAATAAAACAGCAATAAGTAAAAGTATTACTTAAAAATCAAGTTGATTGCGGCTGAATATCCGGTTTGACCTTGAGACGTTCTTCATCTCGACTCATTAAGGCCCACGAGCTAATTACCTTAGTCCTGTTCAAAGGCTCGGTTCGTTCATTGGCGTGCGTCGAGTTCATTGAGAATGAGAATAAGCCGGTCCACGTCCATCCATCGGAACCAGCTCAAGGATTCGCCACAAGACAGAGGACAAGAGGATGAGAGGATTTAAAAAAATTTTAAATATGAGAGCAAACAACTGTTACAAATTCCGGCTCTTTCCCTGTCTCTCTTCCTGCCCGAGAACTCAAAAAATTACCTCTTGAAACTTCTAATTATCTTCGTCCTTATGTTTAATTATTTACCCCGAGTCCAAATTTTAATTATTTAACTTTTCAATTGGGCTCTAATTTTTGGCTATAAGAACTCGAGCCTAATCCTTGCTAAAAAAGTTTGTTTATGGTCCTCCGATGTCTTCGGATCGAGTTAGTAAATATCGCTCGGTAATTGTCGTTGTAATTAAAAGGAGAATTGCTATTTATGACCGAGGAAATAAAGATATCTATCTGCTCTAGACTGTTTAGAGTTTTTATATCTCTATTTTATTAATTAAGATATTTATTGTTGTTTCTTTTTTTTTTTTTTTTTTTTTTACTATTAGGTCGTTCGTCGAATTGTTTTACGAATTAGTAGCTAGAAAAGGAAGAATTAAATCATTTCTCGGTCGATATTGTCAAAATATTGCCTACAGCTTACGTAAGTGTTTAATTTTTTTATTACTGCAAAAACTCGGAAGTTTCGAGCTATGAATAACTTCAAGACTACTCAATTTTTATTTATTTACGTATAAGCCGAGTAGATGAAATTTTTGTACTCGTGTGTCAGTACACACACTCTGCTCGTTGCGTCGTATTTTAAAGCCATTTCTACTAAATCCAGAGTTTAATTCATTAGAAACAGTTCACATTAAAATTTCACATAATTTTTTTTTTTTTTTATTTTTTCTTAAAAATTTTTTTAATGAAAAAATAATTAATCAAGTTCTAGCCATATTACAAAAAATACTTAGAGACATAAAATGTATGATAAATGAATTTTCAATCAATTAAAAAAAATCCATTTTTCGCAACTCTAATACCCACACAGTAAAAAAAACTTCTTGCACCAAGAAAATTTTAAGGAAGACAAAAGTTATTTTGGAGCAAGAAGGAATTTTCTTGGCTCAAGAAACTTTGACTTCATTCAAGAAATTATCAATCTTCATTAATATTTTCTTGAGCTAAGAAAATTTACTCTTCACACGGAAAGAACAAGATAACACTGGATATCATCCCAGATTGTACTGAGTAAAAAAAAATTTCAGATAGTAGATAGTATAATCCAGATTACAATGAGTATAATCCAAATAGTAGCTAGTATAATCCAGATTACAATTAGTATAATCCAGATAGTAGTTAGTATAATCCAGATTACAATAGATATAATCCAGATATCACACAGTATAACCTGGATTATACTAGATACTATCTGAAATTTTTTTTCACCACAGATATCACTAAGTATAATTTGAAATGATATCCAGTGTGCACTCAAAAATTTTTTTTTTCAGTGCAAACTATTTTTTTCTTTCCGATAACTTTCCAAAATTTCTCATTTCTAAAACTTATAAATTTTTTCTAAAATTCCATTTCAAAAAGCGACACCTTCACGGTAATAATAATTTCTAAAAACAAAATTTAGCCACGCCAAAAATCGATATTCAAATACAATAAAGAAAGTTTCTCCTTCGTCGACCGCAGAACCAAAAATCGGTCATTTAGTCCAAATTATATTGTATTTCTTTTTCTATTTACGGTCTGGCTGCATTGTGCTTTAAATTGACTGTGATGCTAGAATCGCCAGGTTCTCCTATCACGCCCGCCCACAATAAGTAAAGTCAAAGTATACAGAGCATGCAGAGTATAGAGTCCGATGAAAGGACCGGAAACTCCGGGAAATCTTTTAGAGAATTTTCGCGCCAACAAGATGAATGAAGGAGATAAATAATAACCACAACCGGCATGACGGGAGGTCATTTATGTCACCGTAAATGGACAGATATATACCACTAAATAGTAAAAGTTTTACACTTTTACCGATTCAGCACAGTGTCCTCTATCCCCGACTCGTCCAATGCCGTTCAGTTTTACTCGGTAGGAGCCATCGCTATCACACTACACTCTTATAAAAAAAAAAAGAGAAAAATGAGAAAACGAAGACGATTTGCGCTCGGATGTCCTCGGGTGGTCCTCAATAAGCTTCCGATGGATTGAGCCACAGATCGTGTGGTGTTGCTGATTAATCTTCGCTCATATGTCACATATGAAGAATTGGAAGTAACAGAGACATCAAATAGGTCAATGACAATCAAAACATAAACATAAACAGACTTTTGGACTTTCAAAATTTGACTCCTTTTTTGAACTCAACTTTCTTTCACTTTGTTTGGAAAATAGTGTCCTGTGGGGTCAGAATGGTGTGGGTGGTCGGACGAAGGACGAAATTTGGAGATCCAACCGCAGATCTTAGTTTGGATGTAGATGGGTCTGAGATAGATTGTTTTGAGCGTCAAATATCGAATAATGTTCGGAAGGACCAGGACCAGCATTGATGCACGCTTGTACTTTTGCTCTCCAGACGGCAGGGGCTTTCTTTTCTTTTGTTTCTAATCAAGATTTTAGACGCCAGTCGCGTGACAGTTTACGGGTTTTTTGTTATCTTGGAAAATAATGCTCGCTGCTGCCGGAGTTTTTGGAATTGAGGTGTAAATTATAGGCTTTTGAGGGCAAAAAATGGGTTTGGGATAAGAAATGGTGACAATTTTGTAATGATCGAAATTTAGATAATTTTAGTGTAAACAAAATGATAAAATGATGACAACAATAATGACCTTTAATTTTATTTTTATTTTTTTATTTAAAAAAACTTCTCAAAGTCAATAAAATTTTCTTATTTTTTGTTTAAGGGGTTATTCTGGTCTAGAAGCATGAATTTCAGGTAATTTTTTGAAGTGTCGTAAAAAAAGGCAATCAACATTTTTACTGTACATTTCTTTATAAGTTATTTAATAACATTATAAGAATATAGAACAAAATAAAAAAAAAATAATAATAATTTATTGCATAGAAATTTAATAAAAATTATTTTGATCAAATCGACCAATTTTTCAGACAAAAAAAATATTTATGCTTATTATTATTATTATTATTATTATTATTATTATTATGTTATTAAATGCTCAGGGGGGTTATCCCCGGAGTCCGATTCTCCGAGGGCCCAGCCTGAGCTCCATCCGTTACTGCTGGACCACTCCGCACAACAAGGCGAGAGAACCAAGTATAACACCTTTCTGCATCCTAACTGCCAAGAACTCAGCTTTTGATGAGCAAGCTGGAACTTTGGCAAGTGAGGATACAAAAGACTGTTTCATCCCTCCTAGGACGCCAACAATCAGGGCGACAAGCCTGACACGGTAACCTGGGTAAAGTTTGCCAATTTCAAACAGGAGATCCTGATATATTTGTCTTTAGTGCTCTTCTTTGGCTGAGATGTTGTATTCAGCCGGGGCCGAGAACTCAATGACTAAATGTCACGAGTGGCCTTGTCGAAGAGCACAAATCAGGTTTGTTGTGATCTATCCGCCGGGTTGTTGCAAATGGCATGTTCCAATAAATTTTGCAACTGTCATTCTCAACAACCTGGGGAATATCTCCTGGCAAATAAGGCAGCACTGGTGTCACGTCAATACCGCAGCAATGACGAAGATAGTAGTACAGTACTCTCAGGGCAGCATTGTGACGCTGGATATATTATTATTATTATTATTATTATTAATTTTTTAGAAAAGATAATATAATTTTATTTGCATAAATTTGGTTTAAAATTTTTTGGTTTAAAATTTTATTTTGCCTTCAGCAAAACTTACGTCTCATATATATTTTTTTGTTTTTTTTTTTGTAAATAATTAGGTTGCTAAATACTTAATCTCTCGCTTCAGGTGGTTTTATATCACAAATCTCTGAGACAAGAAGGGATATTCTAGGGACTGGAGATTCCAGATTACTCTAGTTTTAGTATAGAGGTTCGTTGCCTCGTGGGCCCATTGTTCGACACCCGCATGCCATAGATTTAAGACAACAACTACAACTAAGACTTAAACTAGGATCTGGTAGAAACGGTGTCCCGTAGCGCCGAATTCTTCATGCTGATTTAAATCTTGAAATGTCAAACATTTAAAACAACTATATTAAAAAATAATTATCTATCCTATCCCAACCTCATCTTCATATATTTAATTATTATTATTGCTAGTACTATAAAGATCAATACTTAAAATACAAGGATTGTTATTTAAACATGTAAATAAATATGTTTTTATTATTAATATAAAACCAACCGGTTTTTTTACAAGCGCCGACAGGATAATTACCGATGATATTCACAGGATCCTACGGGTGGTCCTGTCTTTGTATTAACACTATTTTTTTTACAGGAATAAAACAATTAACAGCTTTTGATTTTTTAAATACCCTATAGGATTTTAGGTTATTACAATTGATGAAATTATTTTTTTAATTAGTTTTAACGTGAATTAATTATTCTATAAAAATTTTAGTTCACAAAATTGATGGTTTGATATTTTTGAGAGAATTTTTTGACATAATACTGTTAAAAAAATATTTTAGATGATATTATAAAAAAGATATTTCTCACAAGATAATTTTGTGATATTTTTAATCCGATATTTTTGAAAAAAATTTTTTTTTTTGAAATTTTTCAAATGATATTAGTGACAGGATATTTTGGAAAGGATATTTTTAATTTTATATTTTTTAGAGGATATTTTAAAGGTGATATTTTTAATTACATATTTTTGAGAAGATACTTTAAAGGGGAAATTTTTGAAGGAATCCTTTAAAATTATAATTTTGAGAGGACATTGAAAGAAAATAATTTTTATCCACAATTTTTTAAATTAGATTTTTATGATATTTTTCACGTTGAATTTTTTAGAAGATATTTTTGAGAGGACTTTTTAAAGGTAATATTTTTAATTTTATGTTTTTGAAAGGATATTTTAAAGGTGATATTTTTGAGGAAATATTTTTAACATGATATTTTTGAGAGGATATTTAAAGAAGATAATTTTTATCCGATATTTTTGAAACTATATTTTTCATATTAAATTTTTTAGAGGATATTTTAAAGGTGATATTTTTAATTTTATATTTTTGAAAAGATATTTTAAAGGTGATATTTTTGAGGAAATATTTTTAACGTGATATTTTCGAGAGGATATTTTAACGAGGATATTTTTGCTCTAATATTTTCTAAATTACATTTTTATGATATTTTGTTAATGATATTTAAAATACGACATTATTGATAGAATATTTTTGATATGATATTTTCAATAAAATTTTCCACTAATACTCCCTTAAAACAAACCCCAAAAATTTCTTCAAATTCCCCAAAAATCTTTCAAAATTTCCTAAAACATTTCTTCTTCATCCAGCAATAAAAATTAATCCCACAAACCTGACCAAAATTTAAAGATTTTAAAGACCGCGAATTAAAACACAGATTGGATCGGCACGCGAACCTCCAAGTATCCTCGTGTGGTCTTCTTTGAAAAGATTACTGCCCGAGATTATTAGCAGAGATATTTTATAAAATTTACGGTGATTTGAATTCTTCCCAGTGATCTGCTATCGAGTTTTAAGTTTTATAATTGTTAATACGAATATTAACGATACCAGCAAGCGATACTAAAACACAAGTGCATTAGCATCCACCTTAGATGGTAGTTTAAATCTTCGGTTTACGATTGAGGAGCCAGAATTGCAGTGGGCAACGTCTTAATTAAAATTACACCAAAAAAAAAAAAAAAAAGCATTGCAGACCCAATTCGATATCAATTTGGCGCCATTTCGATCTCTATCGGCGGAACAAATGAACTAGTTAACAACTAACAAGGAACTGACTGGTGCAGAGCAAGGTAAGATTGTACCAGTAAAGATCGGCACCGATATAATGTCTTCTTGCATCTCCTCTGTCGGCATCGCCACGATTTCAAGATTGTCGATGGTGGACCTGTTTATTTTTTTGGGACACTGAGGCTATGGTCATGTTAACTGAAATAATAAGCCGTTTAGGTGGAACTAACTTATTAACATGATGTCGACAGAAATTCCAGTGTTCTAAGCTTATCGCTCGGGCTTATCCGATCGTTAATGATTTGGCGACCAGATAAATTGGTCTCATTTTTCTTCGATCCTTGTCACTTTTTTCTCTAGCCTTCATTTTGTGTCACGTGTTTCGACACTTTTTGGAATTTTACTTAATCCTCGAAAATTTTTAAAAAATAACATTTCAGTAAAAAATTTTTTTCTTTTTTTTTTTTTAATAAAAAAAAAGTGTCATTTTTTAAAAAATTACTCTCTAATTTTTCTACTTTTTACTCCCTCATTTATAAAGTGAGTTATTGGATCCCGAACCTCCCACTTTACTCCCACATTTCAGATCTTAAATTTATCTGAAAATACGGCAGTCGAAATTTTGCGAGGAAAGTTGTTTTTTTCAAAATCTTCAGGGTCCCAGGGAGGTCGTCATGGATCTTCTCAATTTTTCGGGGTTTAATTTTTAAAGTATAGACTGGACTTTTACTAGTTCCAACCTTTTTAATTTGGGGGTAAATTTTTGATGAGCATATCGAGAACTATGAACGCCTTTGTATTTTTTAAAAATTACAAAATTTTTGACAGTTTAATATTTAATAACTAATTATGGTAAAAATTTAAGGTTCATATTTGTTTACAATAAAGTTAAAAAAAAATTTTTTTTAATTAGTTGAATCTCTAGGCTACCCCAGAATTTTTGCTACTTTTTATTAAAAATCTTCAATAAATTCATTTTGATAATGTGACGTCATTTCCGGCGAGCTCTCGGAAAAAAAGATGCGTCCGCGTGATCAGTTGGACTCCAAGCATGATCATTTGAAGTGAAAAAAAAAAAATATGTGCTCTAGTTAAGACTTCAAACTAGGTTTTGAACGGAAGAAAAAAAAATTGGATTTTTGGCAGAGGTTTTTACAAAAAAAATAAAAAATTTGGCTAAAATTTCGCGGAATTTTTTTTTTAAATCGTTGTAATTAAAAAAAAAAATCTTCCGTTCAAGATATTGTAAGTTATATCTCAAAGATCTATCTAAAATTTTATCAAAATCGGTTTAGTAGTTCTCGAGGAATCGTGGGTACCGTTTTTGAAAATATAGTTTTGAGAAAAACACGTTTAAAGTTTTGTAACCCCTTAAAGTAGATATATTATTAATTATCTATATTATTAAGAAAATAAGAAAAATTTTGTGGCCAGTGTATTTATGTGATAAAATGGGTTTTTATGGTTAAATTTGGTATCGTTGAAAAGGTCTTGACTTGAATTTGTGCCTTTTCAAGGATTCATATCATTCTCATCAATAGTCAATTTATGATGATAAGTATTTAGGCTGCATTCGAAAATACTTTATCTCTAGACACATAATTAAGAAATGACCTTGTATCTCGTGAACTATTGACATTTTTAAAAATATAAGCTCATCCCGATGTTCCACTCATCGAGACCTTTCATTTGAGTACCCATATCATTTTTTCATATATTTATATATATTATATATATTATATATATATGTATATATGACAAATATATCAAAATGCATGTGGGTACTCAAATGAAAGCTTTTGGTGAGTATAACATCGGAATGAGCTTATATCTTTAAAAATGTCAATAGTTAAAAAAGTACAGTGCAATTTAACAAAAGTCATTATTTAATAAAGCAAAATTTGATTTATTTGTAGTAAAATTATTTATTTAAGAAATACTAAAGTTATTTTGGAGCAAGAACAAAACTTTTTTTTGGGTCAAGAAAATTTGACTCAATCCAATAAATTTTCAATCTTCCTAAATATTTTTTCGAGCCAAAAATTATTTTTTTTTCAACAAAAAAAAAAAAGTTTTCATAATAAAATTCAATTAAAAATCAAGCAAATTGTTATCAGTGTCCCTTTTACATTGAATCCTCGATTAACTAATTATTAAATAACATCAAAAGCAAACATATTTATCGTAATCGAAGCACTATTAGCATTCACCTGTACAAACTGGCTGCAGGGTTGGATAAAATGAATACTCGATTGATACAAGCCGATCAAGGATTTATTTATTCATTCATATACACACATATATAAATAAATACCAGATACCGATTCGAAGGATAACTTCGTTAGTTCCTACAACTTTGTTCAATGCCCAATCCAGTGCATAAATATATTTACTCGATTGAATAAGTAACATCGAGACGGAGCCTGGATGTATAATATATTAACCAAGTAGGCGTGTTCTCTTCTCAAGCCCTTTAGTCTTGCAAAGTTCATTTGGAACTCTCACACCTATACCAGTAATATATTTATGCAGCTCTCGTATTAATTCACATTCACCGATTATCGCATCCTCGGGCCCTAGTATGAGCTAAAGCAAAAGCTGAGCCTCGAGAGTACTGTCTTATATGCTCATCCTTATATATGTGTTAAATATATGTGAATGTGTATATGTATAAATGGGTCCCTAAAGGATCAAGGATCGAAGAGTTCCCGGCGCGCGAAAGCAGTCGTACATGCCAAAAGGAACTCGATGTCTTCGTTATCTCACCTCGTGGGGTCCATACCATTCTCAACATATATGTATATATAAATATATATGCCTTTATTTATAGTGTCCATATGCGGACTTGGACTTTTGGAAGTTGACTTGGGGACCCGGTACGTGTACGGACACCTTACGCGGGATATCAACATGATAAAATAAAAAAAAGTGGGCAATGATTGGTCATCACGCGACCTAACTGTCCAAGTCTTCTTCTACAAGAGTGTGTAGGCTACTTTAAATTAAATACCAACTCACTTCTCTTTTTCTCTTTCGAGGTGTATAGTGTTTGAAATTTTAAATTCGCGATTGTATACTCGGAATATATTTAACTTATTTAAATTATGCTTCCACACAGAAAAAAAAGTTCACTTGAGCCAAGAAAATATTTTTCTTCCTAATTATTTTTTTGAGCGAAAAAAAAATTTTTTTTGACACGAAATTTCACTTATCCCAACAAAATTAATTCTCTTGCTTTAAGAAATATGTATCTTGATCCGAGAAAATTTATTTAAGTCAAGAAAATCTTGTTGTTTTGAGAAAATTTAGCCTCTTGCTCCAAAAAATTTAGTTCTTGATAGAAGTAAATTTTCTTGTCTTGAGAAAATTTCTCTCTTATTCCAAAAAATTAAATATAAAGATAGAAATAAATTTTCATTAATATTTTTATTAATTAACATGTCAAATGGGAAGATCAAATAATATTGAATCATTTTTTTTCATTCAATATGTATATTTGCACGCTAAAATAATATAAAATGGGTATCAAATATTCAAGAGAAAAATTTTCTCAAGGTGAGAAAATTTTTTCTCAGCTGAAGTAGGTGGCGCTGCTTCCCTAAAGTATCTAAAAATCTTGATCAAATATAAAAATGTATTGTATCAAGTATTTATGATAATTTGAATTAAGAAAAAATTACTTTCACCAAGAATAGAATTTTTTTAAAAATTTTTATTTCGGCCAACACAACTTCGGTCTTCCTTCAAGCACCCGAAAATTTTCTTGAGCCAAGATTTTTGTTCTCCAGTCAAAAAACTTTTCTTTCTGTGCAATGATTTTTACAAGAAGAATTTTTTTCAGGATTAGTATTAATTTTTCATGAAAATACATATTTTTTTAAAATTTATTTGACCAAAAGTTATTATAAAATTCCTTGCTACAGAATTGAAATTTAAAATAATTAGTTTGATAATGATTTTTAAGCTATTAGGCATTAACTATCATCCCGCGTGTAGTAATAATCCCTATTTTGTCTATACTTAAGACTCTAACGCTCTCTTTCTCTCATTATCCCGTTTTTTACCTCTAGTATCTTCGACCGGTGTATTTAATCGTCAAACAAAACTTGAATCTTCCTCCGGAAACTCAAAAAAAATCCACCCTTCAAATACTTGACTCATTTCCTCTGAAAAATCTGTTTCAATCGATACTTTGAGGGCCCTAGGTGGTCAAAAATTCTCTCGGTCATTTATCAATTCTATTAGAAGATAATTTTTCATTTTTGATGTGATGAGAAAATTTTTTATTTGTGTGAAAATTATCACGGCTTATCACAAACTTTAAATCAAAATTTTGGAGATTATAGAAATTTTTTCTCAAATTTTACTCAAAATTTTTTTCTCTATTTTCTCACGCCATATATTCAAGTCCACGATTGTCCAACTTCCGATGGTCAGTGGTAATTTTTCAATCCAAATTTTTTTATATCATCAGTGCTTTAGTATTATAATTTGTCGGAAGCATTTATTTAATTTAGTAACAATTGCAATATTTACCTATTTTTTGATTCAATAATTTTGACAAAAAATTTGACCTGATATTGCCATATGTGACTTAATATGGTCATATACGATGGAATATGGTCATATATAACTTTTCCACTAAATTTAGTTTTGAAAATATCCAACAGGTGGCGCATGGTCGCTTTATCTTTTCGTTAGAGGAGAATTAAATCTTTTAAATTAAGTTATTAAATGAAAAAAAATTCTTGTGTTCTTTTAAGTAGCTTATCTGACTTTTATTTTTAGTTTAATCAACCAATTTTTATTTACTAAAGCATGTTAATTATCCAAATTTCTAGAAAAAAAAAATTGTTTTAAAGAATTAAATTAACAAATTTTTTTTTATTTCTTGATTCAACAATTTTGACAAAAAATTAGACCTGACATTGCCATGTATGATGGAATATAGCCATATATAACTTTTTCGCTAAATTTAGTTGTGAAAATATCCAACAGGTGGCATATGGTCGCTTAATATTTTCGTTAGAAGAGAGTTAAATTTCATAAATTGAGTTATATAATGAAAATAATTCTTGTGTTCTTTTAAGTAGCTTATCTGACTTTAATTTTCAGTTTAATCAACAAATATTTGTTTACTGAAGCATGTTAATTGTCCAAATTTCTAGAAAAAAAATTATTTAATTGGTATAATAAATTAAATAAATAAATAATTTTTTTATTCGTTAAAATAACTTGATATGGCTATTTATAACTAGATCAGAAAATTTCCCCACAGAAAATTCACTATCAAATCATCGGCTGAAACAATAACAACTGACAGTTTTCTGACCATAATCCTCTACAAGAAACTAATAAAAAAATCGAAACCTGATGATATCGACAAATTCAAAATCAAACTTTCCACCTATAATCGACAATCACTTTCAAAATTTTTCCCAGCATCCAGGACAACAAAGTGCCGGATGTTGTTAACTTCAATTTAAAAAAAAAGAAACAGTGAAGAGTCCAAGAGTAGTCTCTACAAAAACAAAGTGCTTCCGGCGAAGAGTGTCCGTACTTGAGGATCTCAGGATGACAATTGGAAGTTATTTATACTTGGCAGTGAATGAGACTACTCTGAAAATGAAAACATGCTAAGTGGAATGAGATGAAAGAAGTTTTAAGCTGGGTCGAAATATTCAGTCGGTTCTGCATGATGATGAGCAGGTCTCAGTCTGGGTCCTTGCTTTCGGATGAAGGGTAGTAATTGAAGTTAAACGAGATAGCTCGGCATTCATCAACCATCCAGTGTCTTGACAATGAACTTCTGGCCCTATCTAGGGGCAAAGTGATCCAGGGCACCACAAAGTGTATGAACATGGCTTCAATCTCGTTGAATATTCAGAATCCGGCACACACGCCTCTAGCGACAGACAATGGCGCTGCTGGAGTCGTTAGTGTTATATCTGCTAGAATGGAAGTTACCGAGAGAGATTCGATTGTTATGGCTTTCGGGCTTTGTAATAAGGCTAAAAAATCCTTTTTGTCTTATTATATGGTGGATGTCGGGTGGGGGAAGGACGGGGGTGAACTTGTTCGGAATTCAATGACGTTAAACAATTACGCCTCAAAGGTTACGGTCAACCGGTAAATTACGCTTTTAATAGTCTTGTCAATGCTTTTTAGTTTTTATTATTTCTACTGACTGGGAAGGAGCTCCTTGTTTTTTATAGATGTTTACACAAATAACCATAATCACCTTTCCGTAGTTAAGTCTTCGTTATTCTTTGTTTGTAAGTGTAAGGTACCGCAGGGTAATAAGGTGCTTTAATGTTAATCATTATTGAAGTGATTTTTCTTCAAAATATCAACAAAAAATGGTAATTTTTCCTGTAGACAAAAATAAAATTAAACAATTTAAAAAACTGTAACAATTCGGATCACACTAAAGTTAGCTGACGATTGTCAACTGTTTAAATTTTTATAGCAAATCAATGACAATAAAAAAAATTAGGAAATTGACCCTAAAGGCCATCCCTGTAACTTTCCGCTAATTCCATACTTAAGTGCTCAAAATTGCACTTATTACGGGTATTTGGCATTTATAAGGGTAGGACCATTCAGGTTTAGTCGAGTAGGAGAAAATGTGACCTTATATATCTGGAGTAACGACAAAAAATAACAAAGTCGTCATGATAAAAGTAACGCGGACTGGTAATTTATCTAACGGCGCATCTATTCCAGAACCTATGGAGATCCGAATAATATCCAAAAACCCGTTGCCAAAATCACTACCATTGTGGATTACTAAAATCACGAACGATACCACTAAAATAAGAATTGTTATGCTAATAATTCCAAAATTTAAAAATGTTTCATAGTTTTTAATTGTCCAAACAATACTTTTGCGATGAGTGAGAATCATGAAGCAAGTTTAACGATTCAAATTTATAAAATCGACGTTGGATATTGGTTCAAGTATGCAAACATTTAAAGCCAAATCATACACTGATGGAAAATTTATGTTGACTCAAGAGATATTTTCTTGATCTAAGAATTTATTTTGGAAGACAAATGATTATTTTGCTTTAAGAATTTCTTGCCTTGATTTAGATTTTCTTGGCTTAAGAGCTATATTACCTTCAATCGATACATTTACTTTTTCAACCAAAATAACATTATCGTTTAAAAAACTTAAAATAATTCATCAAAGTATATTTCAAAAACTAAATAGTCTTCAATTGTTATACCGAAAAAAAATTATTTCTTGGAAATAAGTAAATTAATGACTCAAAAAAAAACCATTGTTAACACAAGTCGGTAACATCTTGAATCAATGTTATCGCCTATCTTGAACCAAGAGACAAAAATTCTTGAAAGAAATATATCTATATCTAGTTTCAAAAGTTCAAATTATGAAGAAAAAAAGTTTCTTGAATCCAGATTGTTTTCTATCAGTGTATGTACTATCCATTAATCTCTTTAAATACCCAAATGCAGTATGATTAATCCAGTAACCTTTTTGATCATAGTTAACCTTTTTAATAATAGGTTAAAATTTTTTTTTCTTGAATTAATTTAACTTTTTTATCGTGTAATTTTTATGTAAATTTTTTTTTGTCTAACCTTAATCCAGAGTTTAAAAATTTGTGAATATTTTCATGAAATTCAGTACAAAAAATCTGTCCAAAACTTTCTCACCATTATCAAAAATTTCGAGAATGTCCGTAAAAAATCGGTGTATCAACAATTAAAAAAATCTGAAAAATATGTGTCACACCGTGTCACAGGATTATATATTTTCACTCCAAGCTAAACTTATTCTCTCATCGTGAGAATTTTATAAAAATTACCAAAAATAATTGCAAGGCTACAATCACCCTCACCCCTAAATTCCGATTTGTTCGGCATACTCAGCACTCGGTAACGGATCCGGTAATCCCCCGTAAGAAAACAAATCAACGCAGCTATAATGTAAGAATAAATGAAAATGAAAAATAAAAAAAAAAGTAATGGCATAGAGTTTGCTCAGGACCTACAAAAATATTATCGCAAGCCTGGATTTAATCCAGATAGAATTATATATATATATATATATATATATATATATATATATATATATATATATATATATATATATATATATATATATATATATATATATATATATATATATATATATATATATATATGAAGTGTGGAACAAGTTGACGGTTTGGGTAAGTTTGCCCTTGGCGTGATCGTCCCTCAGGTTCTTTTCTTCAGGTTCACTCCATTCCTCCCTTTTTATATTATATTTTATTATTACTATTATTATTATTGTATTTTTTTATCCGAACTCAAGAACGAAAATGAGAGCGAGAGAGAAAAAAAAGAGAGAGAGAGACTTTGGCTCTGGGCTAGTGTAGGTAAAGGTAAGGTAAGGGTACTAACTTTAGCTCGTTTGGAAGGCATTCTTTGAGGTCCATTCAGGAGGACAAGAGTCTCGCGTTTTCTCTTTACTTATTCACTTGTACATGGACACAATAATTCTCCCCTAGTCCCCGGGGTTCTCTCACGCCTCGGCATTCACCGAGACACCATTCACAATATTACAATTCTTTCACTTCGACAGTCTTTGTCGAGCAGAGCCACAAGCATTATAACTTTAAAATCAAAAAATATATCAAGAACGATGGATAGACCAACAGGAAAATTGTTATTACTTATACTGCGCACTGTATACTATATATAGCTTACATTCTTAGATAGATATAGATAAATTATAAAACTTCGCGGAATCCATTTCTCGGGTATAAGAGGGTATCAATGGGACATTAGACGCTCTATAATAACTATTGTTATACAGACCTTTTTTTCGCTAAAATACCTCATTTATTATTTTTGATTCTTATTGTTTGATTTTTTTTCTTTTTTTTATAAATTGTTTAAAATTTGTAATATCGATTGATCGATTTTATGGTTTGACACTTGTGACTTGAATCTTTTAATTTCCATGAACATATTTTTTATTATTAGTTTTTATTGGATGTTGTCCAGTTTAATACACCAATTTTTTCTTTAATTTTTCGTAATTTTGTTAGCCTGTATTTTCCTCCAGGCATAAACAATTTATTGTCAATTCATATCTAAATTTGTCATTAAAGATAAATTTGACTGACAAAATAATTCAGACGGCCCAGACCAGGACTCGAACCTGGATCTTTCGGTTACGCGCCAAATACAGGCTAACAATATTACGAAAAATTGTTCTATTAGACTGGACAGCCAATTCTCTAAATTAAAATAGATGAAAGACAAAAATAAAAAACGGGCCATGATTCATTATTAGTTAAAGTTTAGGCGCGCGCGTTATTCGAATTTCTAATACCAAATAAATTACAATAAAGAAATTCTTTAAAAAATTTACACTGATTATTTTTTTTTATTTTAAAATTTATAATTTTTTATTAAATTTTTTTCATAATAATTTAATTGTTAAAAATTTCTAATATCAGTTAATTTCAGTTGTAATTACTGAAGTTAACTATCAGATGTTAATTTTTAAAATTTGTACAATAAATGAAATACAATAAAAAAATTGTTTAAAAAATTTCTACAGACGATTTTTAAAAATTTGAATATTTAGAATTTTTTCATAATAATCTCTTAAAAATCGCTACAATAAAAATACATGAGAGTGTAAAGTTAGTCAATAGTCGAAACTCGCAAAAAATGGGACCTGATTCCTTATTGGTCGAAATTAAGGCGCTAATTAAATTTCTAGTAAAAATTAAAAATATAAAGTATTATAAAACCAGTCTTTAGAAAAAGTAAGTATTAAAAAATTATTATTATTATTATTATTTTACTTAAAAAAGTTCTGATATGGTCATATATAGACACATATGGCCTTATATGACCATATTTAGCCTGATCTAGTCATATATCACCTTATGCAGCCTGATATGGTCTAGTCTCGGCATATGTAGCCTAATAGATTATTATTTAAAATTTAAAATATTGATTATTTAACGTCAATAATATCCATTTAAATATAAAAAAAATATATAAATATAAAAAAAATTCATTTACAAAAAAAAGTAACAATAATAATAAATTCTAATGATGATGAATAACAATAGTAGTGATTTAGCATCGATAGTCAGGACCCGTGCCATAATACACTAGCTGTATACTTAACAATAAAATGTCACAGGCACCCTTGAAAATCAATTCAACATTCAACTGTTCTCTTGCAGTTTTCTATTCAAAAAACATATATATTATTAATTTTTTTTCTTATTTTCTCGACAATAACAAACTCCTGACAATTGATTCTCATTTTTAGATTAAACTATAGAATACATTCAATTAGGGGGTTTTCATTCCAATGAACAATTCCTCGTATGAAATGTACAAGGTGCACACAGTGCATAGAGCAGGTATATTAACTTACAATATCAATACATCAAACATAAAAATATTTTAAAAATCGTGCAAATTCTTTTCTATTCTAAAGTTTCACCTGTAAAGCTTTATTTTTTTTTTCAGCAGGAAAAAAAAATACGCAATAATGAACTGAGTAAAATATTGGATATAATTACTCTCGTAAATAAGTAAGCCCTAGAATTTATGAAGTTGATGATGATGATGGATTGAAGTGCATTATTTGACCGGTATAATTAGGATAATTAATCAATAAATTTAGCGGCAGTTCATTAGGGAGTGAAGGACTCTAAATGAGAGTTAACTGCCAGCAGCACATCAACTACTGCTCCTCTTCTTCTACCTCTATTAAACCCCTTGACTAAAAAATATATTTATATAAATAAGATATCTGAAAGGGTTAACGATAAAGATAGCAGACCAGCATTTAGGTTTATAACGCGGAATAAATGCAAAATACCGGCGATAAGAAGTAGTCCCTTCTGATTATCTATCCGGGGAATAAAGATCCGGCTGGAGGGACCCAGAGTGCTCAATAAAAAATCCCAGGACCACCATGTTCTTCTTTCTCTTCTTCTTCTGCTTCTTCGTCTTCTTCTTCTAGCGAACCGTATATTTTATTTATTTTTTTAGACTTATTTTCATTTATAAATTTTTTAAATTTATTTTCCTCGGGCCTCTCTTTCGGGCTCAAGCTTTAGCCATTTCGTTACTCGGTCATATTAATAATTGCACTGGCGAAACCTGTCGGGGTTAGCGTCCGTCCAGGAGCAAAAGAGAACGGAATATTATGATGAGAGTAGCAGCTTCATATTCGGCCCGAGTGCATCAGCTTCTTATATTATTCGAGATCTCACGTAATTGCAGCTACGAAATATACACAGCGTGCAGTGAAGAGTCATCAGTGTGTGGAGGGGCGGGGGGAGGACCAAGATCCGAGGGCTAAACTTTTGTTTGTCATTTTTTATTTTGCTCCTTTTTGGTTTGTTTTTTAGATGCCGTACGCTCCCGACGAATACTTACTGGACGCGTCTTTCTTGACTCGCGTGGCGCAAGTCTTAAGATTTAGACACGCGCACGTGCGTTCACGAGCTACAGAAATCTTGGATTCGACCAAGATTCAAATTTTTTTTTTTTTTTTTTTTTTTTTGTTCGGGGAATAGAGGATTGGGTGCTTAGATTTTATTGTCAATTGATTGGGCCTCTGGGTGATGGATTGGATCTGATGAATCATTTTTTTTTTCATTTTTGGATTATGTCATGTCAATAATATCTTTTCAAAAATATCATATCAAAAATATTCTATCTAAAATATCGTATTAACAATTTTCTCCCAAAAATATGGTATCAATAATATCCTTTCCTAAAGTATCGTCGAAAATGTCATGTCGAAAATACCCCCCTCAAACTATCAAAATATTCAAAAATATACTTTTATAAATATTAAATCAAGAATATCACATCCTGCCAAAATATCCTGTACTCAATTCATTTTAAAAATGTATGTTGCAAATTGCAAATATATTCTCAAAAATATTCTGTCGCTAATATCGTTTCAAATATTTCATATTAAAAATATCTTTTTAAAAACATCATTAAAAAATATTTTTGCAAAAATATCTAACAATATACACATAAAAAAAAAATTAACTAGAATCAAGTAAATGATTTTGAAGAGCTTTATTCTTCTTGGTTCAAGTAAATTTTACTTGATTCAAAATTTTACTTGATTCTCTTGAATTTCTCTTGAATCAAGTTAATTTTTTTTTCTGTGCATAATTTCAAAAATATCATTCTAAGAATATCTCCTCCTGAAAATATCTTTTAAAAAATATCCACCCAAAAAATATCCTCTCATTAATACCAATTTAAAACAATCATATCAAAAATATCGAATCAAAATTATTCTTTTAAAAATATATCAATAATATGTTTTAAAAAATATCATATCAAAAATATTCTAGCTAACATCGTATTAGAAATTTTTTCCCAAAAATATCAGATATAAAATATCTTAAAAAATATGATATCAATAATATCCTCTAAAATATTCTTCCTAAAGTATCTTGTCAAATATTTTTTCATCTGAAATACCCCTCTCTCTGCCATTAATGTCAATTTGAAAATATTCTCTTATAAATCAAAAATATCTTGTGCTAATTTCATTTTAAAAAATATCTCTTAGAAATGTATGTTAAAAATATATTCTCAAAAATATTCTGTCTCTAATCTCGTTTAAAATATTTCATGTCAAAAATATCTTTTCAAAAATATCATTAAAAAATATTCTTTCTTAAATATTTTTGCAAAAATATCTGATAATATACATGATTTCAAAAATATCATTCTAGGAATATTTTCTCAAAAATATCTTTTTAAAAATATTCACCCAGCAAATATCCACTTATTAATATAATTTTTAAAAAATTATACCAAAAATATCTTCTACAAAATATCTTTTCAAAAATATCTTCTTAAAAATATCACAACTACACCATATCAAAAATATCTTTTATAAAATATCCTATCAGAGATATTTTCTTAAAAATGTCATTTTAAAAAAATCCTCTAACTAATATAATTTTTCAAAAAATATATTTAAAATATCTTCTTGAAAATATCACAACTATAACACCATTTAAAAAATTCCTTCTATAAAATATCCCGTCAGAAATATTTTCTTAAAAATATCATTACAAAAAAATACGCAAAACTATATTTTAGTTTGAATATTATCAAGTCAGGATCTTTAAGAAAAACGAGAGTAAGTGCTACTTGAGGAGCCTTTGTACCTCGGAAACCGTAAGCCGAGTCTGAGTTAAGGTATTAAACCCACACCCATACGGAGACCATACTTAAACGCGAATGTGCCCCAGTTGTAAAGAATTAAAATTGAAACCTTTGGTGTTTATGTTGGGAGTTAAGAGTTACGAACCTCGAACCTCCACTTGTAACTACATCATATACGAATATGGTCTGTATATAAACCAGCACTACCAAACCCAGTTGAAATAACATTTAGCTGGCAAAAAGAGTGGATACAATATGTAACAAGCCCCCACTGGCCCGTTGGCCCACGGACCTACAAACCTCCTGTAGATGTGTTAAATAAAAGTTATTTCTTCCGAGCTGATCCACCAAAAACAAGTACACTCACCGATGTATGAAATAATCGACGTTACATCGGATAATAACCTACCACCCATTTCTTCTTTCTTCTTTCTTCTTTCCTTACAGCAGCTTTGTTCTCGTCCAGCACCAACACACTGGACTGTTTTTTACATTAGTTCTCCAATACTGAGTAAGTGGTTCGGTCTCACTCCAGTCAATTTCAAGATCGGTAGGCCGCGTTTTTTTCTCGTAAACAATGACGGCAATGTGCTGTTACTAATACATGTCTGTACATAAGTATTTTTGAGGCATTATAAAACGCTAAAACCGCGAACCTCAGAGCCGAGATCTCTTTATGCCCTTCACCCAGATCTACACACACTCACCAAAAACTCGATGAGGATCATTACCAGATTCAAGATTCAACATGAAAAACAATACCTCTCAATTTTTATTCCTGCTATTGCCCCGTTTTTTGGCAACTCATTTAATGGCGCCGTTTAAATTTAAGAGTAATTTCAAATAATTATCCAATACTTTAAAGTTCTATTAAATAAAACCAAATGGCCCAATCCATCAAGGTAATTTTTGTGAAAAAATTTGCTGGAAATCTTCGACGGATTTGGGCCAGAAGTTTTTTAGTGGCACTGATTTAACTGAAGTTTTTTTTTTGTTCAAAATTTTTGGGAAGATTGTTACTTAAAATGGATTAATTCTTGAGTTTTTGATTTTAGAGAATAATTTTTGGAGCAAAAGTTGTAGAAAAATTCATTTTTTACAATTTTAGTCTTTATGAAAATTTTTGTAAAAGCTATATTTTGGGAAATATACGGTAAAAGTACCGTTTATGGCTATTTATTGTCCAAATAAGCGATAGAAATGAATTTATATTAATAAACCATGACAAAATCAATTTGTTTTGATATAAAACTCAACAAAAATATGGTTACAATATTATAATTTTTTATAAATTAATTCAAATATTAACTGGCCAAAAATAGTGCTAAGGTGGCCAAAAACTTCTACTCTAATTGTTTTTTTGGAAAAAGTAATTTGATATTTTTAAAAATTGTGATTGTAAAAAAACTGTTATAGTTTTTGAAATTTTTTTTTTTGAGAAAAATGTTTGAAATAAAAATTATAAAAAATTAAATGATTACAATTTTAGCATTCATGAAAATTTTTCTAAAAGCCATATTTTGGGAAATAATACAAAAAAAAAAACAGCAAATAATGTATGTTAAAAAATTGTTTTTCTGAGAATACATTATATTTTTTTGTAAATAATTAAACAAATATATCAAAAAAGAATTGGTAACGCCACAAACTAAAATAAAACTCGTAAATAATAAAAAAAAAAATGACGCAAAATTTTTTACTGTGTAAGTGATTACAAAAAAACTGTTATTGTTTTTGAAATTTCCATTTTAGAGAAAAATGTTTGAAACAGAAGTTGTAGAAAATTAAATTTTGAATCATTTTTGTCTCTGTGAAAATTTTTGTAATAGCCATAATTTAGAAGAAATAATTTTTTTTTGTGTAAGTTATAATATTAAATTTTTTAACAAGTTACAAAATTTAGAAAATTGGATTTAATTTTTAAAATTCTGATTTTAGAGAGAAAAAATTCAAGTAAAATTTCTAGAAAATTAAATTTTAAATATTTTTTGTCTCCGAAAAAATTTTTTTAAGATCAATATTTTATAAGATCAAGATACAAGTAATTTTTATAAATTTTATTACATCTTGCATTTTATTTTAATAAATTTATAAAAATTTAAAATTTTTTCTCAAAATTCTAAAAATAAACACTATTCTTTCCTCAGCGTATAAACAGTCAGAAGTTTTAACCTCAAAAGAATTTAATTTAAAAAAAACAGACTTGAATTTATTCCTGAAAACATATATAAATATATCCATAGCATGTAATTACCTTCCTGTTTTCTCTTGCTCAAAAATACAAATCGTACGTGTTTCTGATTTCAAATAATCGATTAGCATACCATATATATATATATATATATATATATATATATATATATATATATATATATATATATATATACATATATGTACAAAGGGGTAAAGAAGGCCTGGGGAAAAATTAATCTCTCTTTTGGACATATCGCACGTGCGCTTACTCCGACTTCACTTACATTAGCTACTACTGCTGTACTTATATTTATATTTTTACTGCCTTGTATACGTGCGTGTATGTATGTGTTACGTGTTAAAATTTCGCTGTAGTATACTCTGAATACCGTTGTAAATGATAAAAAAAATTCATATGTGAAATGTATATACGAGGGCATCTCACTTAGGGGTATTAAAGATCGGAGTATCGGGCCAAGTATGGCGATGAATCGATGTCGATTTGTGTCATCAGGAATCGATAACAAAAACGCTTTTTTCATTTTAATTATATCGGAAAAAAAGGAGAGATCTTGTCATTGATATAACATGTAACATTGTAAATATCCGAGCCATAAATGATTGATGTTAATAATTTATTAATAATTATCGGTTTACATTGATAGAAAGGTTTGTTGATATTTAATAAACTTCATTTATTTTTAACAAATTATATGGATGTTTTTTATTATTAAATTTTAATGTGATTTTTTTTCTTATTTAACTTTCAGTCAATATTTCGACAGTTATATATACCGTAATTATTTACGAGTGGGGGCCATCCTATTTTTGGCCAATTCTACGTGGAAAATTATGAAAATGGAGTTAGCCGACATTTCAAAATTTTTAGAAATTTTTTATTGAAAAAATTTTGTTAAAAAAATTAAAAAAAAAATTTCACTTGTAAAAAACTTGAAAAACTACAAGTGCAATTTTTTATAAATATCTTTTTAGTTGTAATTTAATTAATAAAAAAAATTAAAAATTTTTAGACGTCTGCTAACTTCAGTTTTAGGAATAATTAATATTTTTTTATTTTTTTTTATTCTACTTATTTTCACGGCGCATTTATAATAAAAAATTTCGTGAAAGAACAAGAAAGAGTTTGATAGCTTTTTTGCCTTCAAAATTCGGAAAAAATTTTGACTCTTATATTTTTGGATAAAATTTTCATTTTATCTTTTTTTGATAGAATTTTTTTTGAAAAATTCATAAAAAAACGAACAATTTAAAAAAAAATTGAATATCACAATTTTCTAAAAAATTGATAAAATTTTTTTTTATTTGTTAAAATTGTGATAATCAATTTTTGTTTCTTGAACTGTTAATTTTTTTATGAATTTAAAAAAAAAAAAAATAAAAATAATATCAAAAACATTAAATAGAAATTTCGTTCAAAAAAGTAAAAATTAAAATCGTAGACCCCACTTGTAAATAATTACTATATATACTTAAAAATTAATTCTAATTCTAACTTTTTTATTTTTAAAACAATTTTTTATTCGTTCAAAGCAAAAATCATTTTTAAAAAAATTTAAATTACTAATAAATATTCATTTTTATTTGATAAAAATTTTTTTTATGTTAATAAATTTTTTTAACTATTGATAAAGATTTATTTTTAACATTAAAAAAAAAATCAGTGTCCAAATTTTATTTAGAAATTTTTTATAAGCTTATAATTTGAAAAACTGATCATTTCAATATATCAGAAAAATTAATAGTTATTTTATAAAAAATATAATAATATGGAATAAATATAATTTTCTTCCAAAAAAAAAAAAAAATTTATTACAAAGTTAAAACAATTGCCTATACTTGAAAAATTTTTCCTAAAAAAATAAATTTGTCTAATAATTTTTTTTAATCTGTTTTATATTTTTTTAATATTCATTTTCTTCTCAAAAAATAATTGTTGAAAATTAAAAAATATTACTCAATAAATAAATCAATCGTTTTATTTTGAAAAATAAATAAACCCTTTTATCAATAAAAAAATTGTGGAAAAATATCGCGGAAATTTAAACGCTGATAATGACAATTTTTTCTTCTTTAAAATAATCCGGCTGGAGAATCTGCGAAAAATGAAGCAAGTACTCCAAAAAGTAGAACGATTTAAGCAAATTAAGTCGGTATAAAATTTCACTTGTGAATTTAGCTCTTATATCTGCCCGGTTTCGATTACCGGTTATGAGTATTTTATTTTATATTAATATATATAAGTCTTGGCGCGTTATATATGTTATATCAGTCCGGGTGATGGGTATGGATCGTAATCGATAAGCAATTGCGATCAGCGATCTTCAAGATTATTCTCTCGAATGTAATGAAATAACCTTAAAAAAAGCGGCTTGTTTATCTTTTTTTCAGGAGATCGCGTGCCCGGAGCATGCGTAAATTTTGCCACGCGACCGGCATACTCTACTTTTCGTTTACGGACTCCGCTTACTTTTGTTGGTAAGTTGAGTTTTCTTTTTCTTTTTATTTTTATGATAAGGCTTATTTTTAAAACTAATTATGGAGAGTAATAGAAAAATTCGGAATAGTTGTGGATGATAATTTGCTTGGTAGAAAAAAAAACAGTAAGTATAAGGTTTTTTTTTTTTTTTTTTTTTTTTCATGAAAAATTTAGTTTTGAAATTTTAGAATATGAAAAATTTTTAATTTGCAAGAATTACCGCGGTAAAATAAGCGAGCGGAAGAATATTTAAGTGATAATAAAATTTGATAGAAATATTGAAATTTTTCATTGACTTTTAAAAATAAAAGACATTGTAACACTTTATAAAATTTATCAGTAAAATTTGAGCTGAGAAGAAAATTTTTTTGTGAGTAAATTAATTTTCCATAAAAATATATCATTTTCTTTTTTTTTGTACAGAATTTAAGATTAGAGAAAAAAAAATTTTTTATCAATAAAAATTTTGTAAAATGAATGCTAATTAACTTCAATTTTAGAATTTTTTAATGAAAATGGAATATATAAAAATTGAAGAATGAATTTATTTATTAATAAGGTTATGTTTGAAGACGAAGGTAATTTGGAAATAAAGTGATTTTGAAATTTTGAAAATTGTTAATATTTATGTTTTTACAATTTTAACTTGCATGGCGAAAAAAACATAAGGATTTTTCCTATTTTTGCATAGGAAAAATTCCTATGTTGACATAGAAATTTTTCCAATGTTAACATAGGAATTTTTTCTTTGTTAACATGATAGAAACATCCATGTGACATAGAAAAAATTCATTTATCACTAAAATTTATGTAACTTAATTTAATAATTACAAATTTACATAAAAATTTTCTCATTCGAGCAATTTCAGATAATTTAAAAGTGAGACAGTGATATACAGTCGGTTTGTGATAAAAAAATTCGAGGAAATTTTTTTCAAATTTTGCTTTACATTTCGAAAAAATTAAAAATCTAGCAGATTATGGACGGTGTGGCTTAAATTGCCATAACATATTTAAAAATTGACTTATCGGGACGTGTTTTTTTTTCAAAATTTTTTTTATTAAATGTTCTTTCTGGAAAAAAATAGAAAAAAATTATTCGATCCTATCTTCTTCGTTATTTTTTAGATTTTCCGAAAAAACTCCGAATTTCTCGATGATAAACATTTTTAATTTATTTTTTCTTTCTTTCACATGAAACTTTGACATTTTCTACAAATATCCTGAAAATTTCAGAATGGTGTTTTTTTGATTTCTATTTTTTTTTCAATTGAAAAAAAAAATTTTTTTCATGTCATAAATGAATTTTTCCTATATCACATGGATATTTCTATCATGTTCATGAAGAAAAAATTCCCATGTTACCATTAGAAAAATTACTATGTTAACATTGGAAAAATTCCTATGTTAATATTGGAAAAATAGGAAAAATCCCTATGTTTTTTCGCCGTGTAGAAATATTTGCTTAAATATAAAAATTTTGTATTATTTATAAATTATATACTTTAAATTTTAATTATCTTAATACATACATATTTTTTACTCGTAAAAAATTTTGTAAATGAAATATTAATTAACTTAAATTCTCGATATCGTTCACAAAAATTGAGTATGTAGAATAATTAAAAATTAAAATGTGAAATTCATAAAAAAATACTACGATAAATTAACTGTATAAAAATGACCGAGCAATACAATATTAAAAAGATATCAAATTTCAATATGTAATTTTAAAATTCAAATGGTGAATTAAATATTGAAGACACAGAAAAATCACCTGACACCTTATTTGCAGGAAATAAATTCCCAACAAAAAATATTCACACCAATTTACCTGAATCTTTTACCAATAACCCAAAATTAAACTTCCAAAAATTTTTTTTCACTAATCAAATGAAACCCTTGACAAGTTTTTTATGAAATATCACACGATTGATACCCAAAAAAAGTTAATTACGTTGAAAATAAAATTGAACATGATACACGTGAGGAATAAATTTCCTCTTAACCCTTAATTTATCGAATCACACCCCTTTCGTGTTATTTCAAAAAACTAACCAAACAAAAATAACAGCAAAAGCTTCCGTGACTGGAGAGTAAAAAGAGGAACGAATGAAGATGCAAAAATCTTCAATTACTTAAATAACGTCTGCGTCTTTTCTTGAAGTTTGAAGTTGCTCCGGTTCGCTTGGGCATTAAAGTTGTCTCGGCTGCATAACTTCTTCTCATCCTTCGTCCTTATCTGGAAGATAACTTTTAGCTTCCCAGAGCTGTCAGAATTGAAATTCGGTCTTTAAAATTAGCTGCTCCTCCCTTCGTCTTCATCTTACTTATTCAAATATTTTTCAGCGGTCGTTTATCATCGCGTTTTTCGCGTCATTATCAAATTAAATCGAAAGGACAGTGACCTTAAATGTGCATTGAATAACCCAGGACAAATTTTCATTTAAAAATGTATAAAAAATAATTTTATAAAATTTTATTTAAAGTGTGCTAAACTCGAGTAGTTTTTTATGGTTGTAGTAAAATGTGCCCACACGCATACTACACACTCGCCGCTAATTGTCGATGGAAGTGCGTGTGGATCGATGTTGTCTTGTAAGTTGTATTGGGAATGAGGATGAGGTCCGAGGTCCGGCAGCCAGAAATCTCGAGACGCCAGGAGGAGGGATTAGATGAGATGAGATGAGAATGACCGGGGGCAGCGCACGCGAGTTTATAATGATACACCACCCCGACCAAAATAAATAACAAAATTTAGTATATCGAGCTGAGGATGAGGATGAGGATGAATGAGGTATAACGCGGAGGTAGAAGCATCATCCCAGATCAGCTCGCTCCAAAACTAAATACGTCTACTTAAATTTTTTTCAGTCTGACCAAACCATTGATATACTTATAATAATAAAAATAAAATAATAATAATAAGAATGATATTTTTATCATTTATTGTATTGCTATGTTAAACTACTCTCTGATATTCTGAAGGATAATATAATAATTATATACTTACAATTAAAGATGAGAGCAGCAAAAATTATTTTTATGATTTTTTTTTATCATGAAAAAAATATTTTGTTCTTTTTCACAAATATTTATGTTAAATAATATGTAATGATTGACAAAAATTGGTTAGATGAAAAATGAGCGCCTGAAAGGCTCCTTAGAAGGAAAAAAAAATTTTTAATTTTTTATATTAAGTCCTTAAAATTAAGTCTTCTGTGGCGAGAATATTTCATGCTCATGCGCCACCTGTTGGAGGTTTTTAGAACTAAGTTTGGTTGAAAAATTATATATGAGTTTATATAACCATATTAGACCTAATATGGACATATCAAGTTATATAAAGGCATTTTGGGCCACATACAGAAATATCAGAAAATTTATGCAAAATATTTTATTGATGATTCAAAAAATCAGGTTTTTTTTCGAATTTTTTCAGTATAATTTTCTAAAAATTCTTCTATTGTTCACGTCTGAGTTTTTTCTGTACATTATCAAAAATTTAATCTTAATCGTAAGTGTAGTAAATTAGTCATAACTGAACAAAAATGACAAACTCTACAGATTTAGATTCCCTTGATTGTATCACTCGAAAGTGACATTGAAGAAAATAATTATTAACTTTAAAATTGAACTTTTGGAATGTAAAACTCGTGTCTCACGGAAAATAACCTTCATATCACGGATTAATTTTTTCCGAAAACCGTCGTCAAATTTTTCTAATTCTAAATCATGGATTTAGTCAATTCTTCCGTAGATTTTTATTATCCGTCTCGGGTCCTAGATTTTATAAACACAAAAGAAAGGACACAATCCACAGCGGATAAAATGTTGCCGTAGCCAGAGTAGCGAAAGAACAGAAGAACGTCATGGTCACAGTCATGAGGAACACGATCTGATGATTTTTAGAGACGATAAGTCGTTTTGTATACGCGATCTTGATAATTCCCATGCTTCTCAAGGGATTCCCTTCGAAAGGATCCTAAATAATATTATACATTTTTTATTATAATTTTATCTATAAAATTCATTAATTTGAATTATTCTTCATCGATCATTTAAAATAAATTCGTGTATGGATGTTTGTAATTCCATGGGAATGGAAAGAAATTTGCGTCGATCTAGGAGTCGCTAGTAGGCGAAGTCAAGATATTTTATTATTTTAATTAAGATAAAAAGTATATAAACGGCGGGTATTAGAGGAGCGTTTAATCCTTAATCGATAAGATTATTCACCATCCACCCGGGATTCTTGGGCCGCGAATGTCAGAGAGTAAATGAGGCGGTTTTGGTGGCTATTTATATATACCTATACAATATAGAGGATAGATTCGAATATCTCAGCCACCGGTTACCGGTTGGGCTTAATAATCGATTAGGCAATCTGAGAGACACGGCGAGGCTCTAAACCCGGCGAGGCATCAACAACAAACAGTGTAACTCAATTAGGCGAATAAAATGGCTGGTGCTTATTTTTATCGAGGAATGCTGAAACTTTTTGCTCACGGTAGACATTTGTCTATTAATCCTTATTTTATACAATTTGGTAGTGACGTACGAATTTTTACTAAAAATTTTGTTATCCACTCTTATAATTTAGATGAAAAATGTTAAAATATATCATGAATACACTGAAAAAAAAATTCTTGACTGGAGTGCAAATTTTCTTGGCTCAAGAAAATATCAAGGAAGATTGAAAATTTCTTGAATGAAGTTAAAGTTTCTTGAGACAAGATAAATTTCTTGTGCTAAGAAAATTTCTTCTTGCTCCAAAATAACTTTTGTTTTTCTTAAAATTTTCTTGGCGCAAGAAATTTATTTTTTGTGTGTAGAAGCGAACTATGCCTTACGTGATTGGTCAAATAGTATCATAAGCATGAAAATATATGTAATTCCATATTAACATTCAGAAGTACATGTGAGAATGCATCGAAAAAAGGAAAATGGAAAAATTACGTTATATAATGTAAAGTGGCGCTCCGTGATGAAAACTGAAAAAATTACAGTTTCAGATTGTAATTATTAACGATTTTATAAGAATTACATTATAGAATGTAATATTTACATTTTAATGTAATAATTACAATCTGAAACTGTAATTTTTCCATTATTTTTTTTTCGTGTGAGATATTATATACCCGACTAGAAAAAAAATTGTAAAACCAATTGGAATCCAATTGGGTGCCCAATCGGGAACCCAACATTGGGATGTAACGCAGCACCCAAGATGGTCCCGATCGGGTAATCCCTATTGGGTCCCATAGGGGTGTACCCAACTATATTCCAATTGGGCATACTCTACAGGGTTCCAATTGGGTCAGCCCTGCATAAACCCTAAGATAACCCAATAAAATCCCAACATACAAAAGATTTGCTAGAATTAATTTTTTATTGAAATAAAATAAATAATAAGAATAATTTCATTCTACTACACTATTATTTTTTTTCTTCATACTGTTTATTTTTCGAAGAAGACCATGGCCGTCCCAATCCCGAGCTCCTCGTAAAACCGATTTTAGACCATTTAAAATTGCCGGTTTGTCTACAGCATAAGCTGTATTTGATCCCAATTTTTTTAATAAAATATCTAAAATATTAAAAAAAAATTTGTTTTCAATAGTTAAAGATATACATTCAGCAAAATTAATAAATATTATAGTAAAATAACTCACCTTCAATAGAAGTGTAAAAATTTAATGTCTTGAAAACTTTTTATTTTTATCAACATGTGACACGTTTGATGGCACATAGTTTAGAGCAATATCACGGGAAATATATGCTCGAATAAGACGACTCATATTTTTTACGAGAGTCTCGTTTTTGTTGACATGCTGCATCATCTGACATTTCTGCAAACAATTTGACACTTATAACTTATAATTTTTAACTAGTATATTCTATATTTCAGTAGATTAAAGAATCCTTTTTTAAATAATTAATCAATCCTTATTTATCATATAACCAATTGATCCCTGCAATTTTCTTAAAAACGATTAACTATTTGCAGAAAATGATAATATCAATAATATTTAAATTTTCAGTAGGTTATTACACTCATTAATACAGATATTGTAGTGAACAATTAAATGTTAAATCGATAATTTCGAATTTGAAAGTTAAATCGATAATTTATTTTCCAATAAATGATTTAAAGCAATATAAAAAATCAATAAATTGAAAATTGTTTGTTCGATAATTTATTTTTAAATTGATAAACGTAAGGAATATAATCAATCAATTTTTTATCAAAAAAAAATTTTTCATCAAAAAAAATTTACAATATTTTGATTGAACATTTTCATTAAATAAAAAATGAGTATGTTTATAACTTTTAACCTTTTTTTTATTTAATTATAATAATTAATTAAGCTGTTAAATTTTTAGTTTAATTCATAATTAAACTTTTGACAATTGATTGTTTAAAAAATGCTTAGTATTAAATTGGTTTTCGATTGAATAAATTTATTTCTATTTATTTATAAAAATAAGAATAATACTTTACCAAAGACTCATTAAACTTAGAATCAGTGTCAATTTTATCATTAAATTTAATGAAAATTTCTTCTTCTTGAATAGGGAAGTTAAATTCTGCCTCTTGCTTGTCATCATTTGTACTTTCACTAATATCTTCGTTATTATTGCTATCGCATGAACAATTTTTAATTTTTTCATCTCGATTTGTAGAAGTTTTAACTCTGACGTATTGTTGACAAGTTGCGAATTTATACATGCAATTTGCTTACACAAACTTTGGAAATATTTGATTACAGTTGATTTCTCTGTAGAATGGAAAATAATAATTAATACAATAATTACGCATTAAATTTCTAAGATATTTTCTAATTAAAATACGCTAAAAAAACTTACCATCTACTGCTAAAGTTTCATTTTGTCTTTGAAGAGCGTTTTCATTATGATCTGTCATAATTTTTTTTGTATTTTCATCACCCTGCCCTATATCATGCCCTATAGAGTCCAATAGACAAGCAGATGTACTTTTATCTGTTAAACAGTTAATCGTATCAAGCTTGGATTTTTTAATATTCATATTTTGTTCCTGAATTTTTCTTTTTTTGTTGGAACTTAACATTAATTTTGTTGAACATAATGATCGCTTCTTATACGGTGAAGTAGCACCAGATTTGGCTGGAGTCTTATTGGATGATGATAATGATGATGAAAATGAAAGAGATGTGTCGACATTTTGGTCAGATTGCTTCAAATCTCTTTTCTTCATATTATTGAATCGTTTTTTTTTTTATGACGTGATAGACTGAGTTTCAAATGAAGACTCATTTGAAGATGGTAACGGTGATAACGGAGATAAATTGTTTTTCTTGCCAGATCGCTGTAATTTTATTTTCTTAGGAAATTTCATGGTTCCTCCTTCCTCATCTGAGTCACTTGGTTTATCAGAATCTATACAAAAAAATATAGAATAATTAATAAAAGAATTAATTAATTCATTTAAATTGTACATACCAGTTTTTGTTGGCGATTCATTAAATTTCAGACTGCTTTTGTTTAATAGATCTTTTATTTCATCTGCATTATCAGCATGTGATTTTATTTTTAATTTTTTTTTGTCACTTGTTGCTGTTAGTTCAGCAGATTTTTCATTATCAGTAGTATACGCGTATGCATTTTTGTCTAGAGTTTCCAGTCTTTTTTCCGCTTCTTTGTATGTATCTGTAATATTAATTGATTAATGATTAATATAATTGTAAAGATAACACGTTACGTTTTAATAAAAAAATAGTTAAGCTTACAAAAGTTAACCCACATAATTTAAGATCACTGAACTTAGCAGACTTTTAAAAATTTTCTGATTTTTTTTCATTAATAAAAATTAGAATTAAAAAAAGTTTAAGAAATTGTACTTTTAGTATTTCAAGTTTTTTACACATGAAATTTTTTAAAAAGATTGTTTTGTGATAATTTATTTAATAATAAAAATTTTTAGATGTCGACTAATTTCAGTGTCATAATTAAAAAATGATAAAAATAAAATATAAATATGTAAATAAATGAAAGGCATAACATACTTGCTCTGCCTCGAATGTCCACGAGGTATTCGGACCATAAAGACAAAGGCTCAGCACACTTCATAACCATATTTTGCAATAATTTAAATTTCTGTAAATCATATGGTGCTGGCATAAATTTACAGTAAGTATTGTCCGTAATTTTGTCATATGACAACCAAGAACTGGGAACAATATCAATACTTTTCTTCGAACTGTCGTCCAAAAAAACAATCAACTGATATTTATGATTTTTTCTAAAATAAATAGAAATATTAATGCCAATATAAAATTAAAATCAGTGTAAGATAATCAAAAAAAATTAATTATTTCACAAATTCTTACTTTGAATTAGACATAATTTTTATCAATTGTATTATTCACTATACTAGCACTTAATTAATATTTTATCAATTATATTGCACTGCGTAGCACTTTTTTTATTATTATTATTTTTATAAATTATCTTGCACAGTAATATAACCATAAATTATTTCAGAAAAGCAGCGTCTTGATTAGATGCGTTATTCAAACGTTCTTTGATGCAGTGGTCACGAGTGTATAAGTATTTATCTGATAGTTCTTTGTTTTAGGCGCGGACCTGTCTGAACTTATATATATTATAGTCACAGATTCGCCACCACGTGCACTGCTGGTGTTACACAAACAACTATTAGATTTTACCGCCATATATAGTAATAACAATAATAATAATAATAATAATAATAATAATAATATAGGTTGATGAAAATTGAAAGTAGTAAATATTTTATAATAAATAATTATAATAAATAAATCCCCTATAGGGATTATTTTGATGTTATAGTTTGAAATAAATTTATTTCTTTTTAATTAAATAAGTAATAAGACGTTAATATTTGAAAGTTTTTAATTATTTTTTTTTTTTTTTTTAAATAAAAATGTTTTATTTGAGAAATTTTATTTTTTTTTTTTACAATTATTATGAAGTTTGAAAACAGTTTAGAATTAGTTTTTGTAAGTATTTCACAAACATTAGGATAATTTCTGATATTTAATTATATTATTGATAAAAAAATCTTTAAAATATAATTATTATTTTATCAATTTTTTCAATTTTATTTAATAAAATTACCTTTTTGTAGTAATTTCTATAATACTATAAGAGTATAATAGATTTGTATAATACATATGTAATAAAGGTATGGCGTACATTTTTTCTGTATTGTTTATATTTATTAAAAAGGGTACCATTTTTTTATCTATGCTAATTAATGGAACTGTTACTCTTTGACAGTTTCTTTTACTAACAGTCCATTCATCAAGGTATTCTGAATTAAATGGATATTGAAAAATAGGACCTTTTTTTTTTAATTTTAAGCCGGATATTTTAATCGAATTTTCACCTACTGGTATAAATATTTTCTCAATTAACACTATATTTTTATTTAACAGCATTACTACATTGTTTGGATGTTTTGATGTAATAATTGACTGTTCAAACTCAACACATTTAATCGGTATATCATTCATTTCATCCGGAGGTAATTGTTTTAGAATTTTTATACGAGCCGGAATTGTAGGTTTGTCTGTATTAGCTAAAAATAACTCGCTTAATCGCCGACATACTTGAGCAAGTGGGCGATTTCCAGTTCGAATGTATTTTTTTAATTTTCCAAGATAATTCTTGAATGAATAGCCAGATACTTCTGGGATCGTGCAGTTCATATGTTGAACGTTATCAGAAAGATGGTATAGACTATGCATATTACTAACGAGGCATTGTTTCCCATATAAAACTATTGACGTTTGAATAAATAATTTTAAACAGTACTTTGCATGATTTACTTTTTGAATAGCTAAATTTTTAGAACATAGTAATCTAATCCCCACGTGCAACAGTAAAAATGTTTGTAAACATCTTCAGACAGGACTTTTTTAAAATTACTGGACCAGCATACAATAATAAAAATGAGTACTCAGTAGCTTTAAATTTTGAAATATTATCTAGAGACCTAGTTGTTCTCTGAAAATCTTGAGGGACTTGCGACTTCAGCCGGAGTAATAAACTTGATAATAAATCTTTCATATTCTTACTTAATTTTACTGATTTGATATTACTACTGAGCCAATAGTCAAATATTTTTTAACGATTCCTAAATATACTAAATGCATTGAATCTAATGAAAAATCATTTATCATATCAATTTGAGGATTAATATTAAGTAGAGGTGATATACCAATGTGATGTTGAGGATTACTTTGGTTCCGAAATGAATTATCAGTTCTTGGTGTACACATAGCTGCATTTATAGGATAAATTGTGCGTCCTGCTACTCGTTCACCTTCAACTTCACACCGTTCACAAGCCCAATAACCTCCATGACCTTTCATACACTTAACGAATGATCGAGCTGGTCTATCACAAATAAATGCCTTTACTGTTACTTGAAATAATAAATTATCTATTTGCACTCCAGATTCCAAAAGTTGATTTACTTCAATGACAAATTTTCTTAAGTAACTTTCCACACAGCTGGGTTTGTGATTTCCACAATAAATGGCTACTGTAAAAGGCTTATAAATATCGGGTTGGTGAAATACTTTGCACAAAATAGGCCAGAATTGCATGGAGCTAGATTTATAAAGAGGTAAACCATCAATATTAAAAAGTAATTGAAGATGACGGACTTCATGTAACTCTGGATTTACACATTTTTTTAAATTCTCTATTATTCCAAAATAAACAAATTCTCCTGAATCGTTGTCGATTAATTTTTCTATGGTATATGGAAAATTATTTGTCCCTAGAAATGTTTTAGAACATTTAGGTAATTCAGGATAACGTGTTCTTCGTAAAATTTTTAAGAGATCATCTAATCTACTGTGTGGAAGTGGAGGTTCCTTCAATGCCCATTGACGAAGTTCCTCAACTTCATCTATATCATTTTCTTCGTCAACACCAATCATGTCATCTTCACTATCTTCTAACAACTCTCTAAAATCATTTAATTCTTCTTGATCTGCAACATCAATTTCTTCATGATTATCCACGTCATCAATTTGTTCACCATTGTCACTTGATACATAGCCATCGAGATCATTATTCAGGAAAAAGTTTCTATTATTATCATTAATTGCTTCGGGTGCATCTTCGATATCACTAGAACTAGATGATAAGTTGTGATCACGATCAACCATTTGACCATCATCTTGAAGCTGAAACGTTCCTCGATGTCTTCTGGCTCTTAATCGTCCAAGCTCACGTTTAACGTACTCACGATCACCAATAGACATTTTTAATAGTTACTATTACTATGCTACTAACTACACAGTTGATATATTTTGATTTAAATGAAAAACCAATTACTAATAATAAATTATTATCACTTTTCAATAACTATGAATAAAATTTTTGGTTAATTTTACACAACACAAGTTAATTAAGAACACAAAAAGTTTTTGATAAAGTATGTCAACACTTACAAAACGTGATTTAACATTATTTTTAGGTTATTGATAAATGATATTTGTAAGATGCCACCTTGTAGTCGAAGACTACACTAACACTATTCAAAACGAATAAATAATCTAGAAAATTATTTATTCGTTTTGAAATTAAAATTATTTTTTAAGTTGACATTTCTATTGTAAAAACATTAGTAGGTAACTATACTGTATCATTATGCGTCGATTTTTAAGTTCGGATAACCTAATGTATTCCTAAAAATATTCAAAAGAAAAAACCGACAGCGAGTTACTGATAAGAAGGTTTAGTTTTCCCAACGTGTTACCAATTAGTTCCCAATCGGGTAAACCTCACAGCAAGTTATTTATTTTGACGTTGGGTTACCCCAAAAAAATCCCAACAGTAACCCAACTGGGCAAACCAATCACGAGTCATTAATTTTTACATTGGGTTTTCCCAACATGTTCCGAAGTATATCCCAATTGGGTAAACCCATTCGCAATTTTTTTATTTTAACGTTGGGTTTACCCAACATGGCCCCAATCATATCCCAATAGGGATAACCCTATTGGGCTTGCCCCATCAATAGCCAATTGGGTCCCCAGGTATGCTTGGGAATAATTTCTAGTCGGGATATTATTCATATTATTAATTAGCCAAATGTTGAAACTCGTATCTAAATTGTAAATTATATTATGCGTTATATTGTGTTTCTATGAGTCAAGTGGGTTCAAAAAGTTTGGAAAATCCAAAATTGCACGCCTCATAATTTCATTTTTTACCACAAATATGATTAAAATAAAATACAAATACTTTTAAATCTTTCGCGCCATTTTTCACCCAGAAAAGAAAGGTACTGTGCATGTGTTGTCTGCACAGAAAAAAAAATTTACTTATAGTAAATAATTTTCAAGGATTTGACTTGAGTAGAAAAATTCTTAAACTAAGACATTTTTCTTGATTTAAGTAAATTTCATTTGATTCAAGAATTTTTCGCTTTGATCCAACACAATGAAACTCTTTAAAATTATTTTTTTGGTTTAAGAATTTTTCTCTTGATTCAAGTTAAATTTTTTTTGTGTGTGTTTATGGATCGATGCATGTGGCAGGGAAATTGGTCGAAAAAATAATCCTACCAGAGTAATTTTTTTTTTATCATCTAAAATAACACACTAAGAACTTTCTCAATTAATATGAGCATTCATTCAATTTACTGTGATTTTTAGTGATTTTATAAAAATTTAATAAATATCATTTTTTAATAAAATTATTTTTGAATGACAAAAGTACGGCCAATTCTTGGAATTTTAAGTAAATTTTAAGAAAACAAACTCATTACAGTTTTTTAATAATTTTTATCACTTCAATCTATAATTTAAATTTAACTTAAAAAATTTTATTGTTAATTTTAAAAGTTTATTTTTTTCAATAAAATTAAAGTAATTAATTTTATTTAATTAAACTGATAAATTTTAATAATGTATAATTTATTTTTGACTTTTTTACGCGTAATTAATCACTGTTAACGTAGGGATCAATAGTTAGTTTTATACAATTTTTCGGCATATTAATTAATGAAATAAAAAAGGGTTTATTGCGTGACAAGCCCCCGAAATACCAGGAGACCATAAAGTAGCTTGTGTTTAATAGCTTTATAATTTAATGAAACGTGCTCAGGATTACGTACACTTAAAAATAAAATAAAAGTCGGTTTACTTTGGGACTTTGCTCTTTTATGATATTTTATATGTTCAAAGTAAAAAATTGGCAATATAACTTCTTTTAAAAAAACCGAATCTTGCGATGACGATGACGAGAGAAGCGCCAATTTGGATGTCAGATGATCATCATGAGTAGGCATAGGGATCACGGATCACCAATCTGAGGATTAAGACGTAAATTGAGACGGAGATAAAAAGAAGCATAACCGGTGAAATATTATACATAACCGTGTTATGTGACCGTTCCTTTTTTTTTTTTTTTTTTCTTTTTTTAGACTTGAAACTTAAAATATATTATTATTTTGTCTTCGGGAAAATAAATGGCACATACTTTACGGCTTTACTGCTTCTTATTTGTGCTCTACTCTCTACTCAGCGAAGATATAATACATACTCAATTCTTAACTCCAAGGATCAGGATCATCTTGGAGCTTGTTTTAACGCTTCCCATTTTTTTACTGATAACTAAATGAGTTATATAAATAACACACTTGTTTTTTTATTTTTTTATTAAAATTTTTTATGGCAATCATTTATATAATTATTTTATTAAAATGCTAATATTAATAATAACAATAATAATCTTTATTTAACAAATTACAATTTTTTTTCATTGCAATAATTATAAAATAAATAAAAAATACATTACCAATTAAAATTTTTCAACTACAATATAAAATATGTTATTAAGATAGATTTTTTTCATATTCTTTTAATTATCTTTTATATTGTCATTTTTTATATTTTCCGGAAGCTTAAATATACAACAACTGTACGCTATTCTCTGTCTAATATTTAACCAGTCTAATTCTTTAACATACCACTAATACTTCTGTATTGATTAACACCTAATACAAGTCTCATTGTTCTATTCTGGATTTTCTGCACACTGATTAAAAAATTAACTTGATTTAAAAGCCAATATCTTAATCCAAAAACACCATTATAAAAAAAATGATTTTCTTAACTCAAGAAAATAAATTCTTGAATCAAAAAAAAATTTTTTAGACCAAAAATAATTACTTAACTCGAGAATTGGTTCTCTTGACTCAAGAAAATCGTTTTCTTTAAAATGGTATTCTTGGTTCATGATTTTGGCTCTTGAGTCAAGTTAATTGTTTATCGGTGCAGTTCATCAAGCTTATTTTTGGTAAAATTAAGCATTAATGAGCTACAATAGTCAAAATATATTGCTATGGCTTGTAAATTATATTTTTTGCATAGCAATCGCTATCTTGATACTGTATTTCCCAATCTACACATAAAATTCAATTTCCTAAGGAAAATTTTGGTGACTTTTGACCCTCCCTACCCCAATGTAAGTATACGAAAGATTTCTCGACCCCTTCCCTTTCTAACGTTAGATTCTATCTTAATCTTCTAAACAATAAACTGATATGTTAGGAAAGGATCAGTTTGACTAAAATTTAAAGTTCAACATGAATCCATCATTTTGATTTTTTAACAAATAATAATTTTAATTAAGTAAATTTCAATTTAAAATGTGCTATAATTTTTTCTATAGAACCAAATATGGATAACAATAAAAACATATGAAATTTTAATAAGTTATTTTTTTTTTTAATAAAATAAAAATTCGACTTTACACTTTAAAATTAAAAATAACTATTTGGAATCCAAAATGGAATTAGATTTTTAATATTGAATTTTGATTCACGAAATATTACGTAAGAAAGAATTTTACCCCCCTTCCCCCAAAATAACAACATGTAGAAATTTAATTAACCCCTCCCCTCTCCCTCAATAGCCTTACTTAATTAATGAATGGCTCATTAGCATATTCTTTAAAGTTTGAATTTAGTGCTATTCACTTCTTCAATGATTGTATTATTTATTTTTATAAAACTAAGTTCTTTAGTGTAAAGCCTACGTTGGTAATGTATTAATATCTATAATAATAATAAAATAATTAAAATGTAATATCAATTTAAAAAAAAATAAATAAATAATAATAATAATAATAATAATAATAATAATAATAATAATAATAATAATAATAATAATAATAATAATAATAATAATAATAATAAACAGAAAAAAAAAATAAAGGTCCGGTGTACATACATGCGTGCAACATCCATTTAAACACACGACAGTACCATGCCAGATGCAAGGTGTGTATAGTAAAAGGTACAAATACGGTTGCGTTATTTCTTCGCGCGTTTAAAGAAGTACATACCCTCTTCTCTATACTCTTTTTCCTTTCTTCTTTCCTCACTCTGCGCACTTTTACTGTTTGTGCAGTGAAAGAGTGTCTCAGAATGCAACATCGTAACACCGGTCACCCCTCGTTGGATTCTCTCCCTTCCATCAACGACGAGATAAGTGAAATAAGTATAATGTCGATGTACAACGCGAATAAAGAGAAAAAAGTTAATAAGCACGGCACGCGCTGCTTCTTCTTCTCTTTCTTCTTCCTATTCTTACTCTCCTCTGTCTTTCTTTTTCTTAAATATTACTTTTATTTTTATTGTTATTATTGTTTCAACTCTGTACTTTGCAATGATATAGAATATGTATCAAGATCCTTCCACTAAATAATTTTGAATAAATATTTATTAAACGCCGCGGGCTTCTTCTACTGTTAGCAGGTGCGCGACTTCTCTTTACAGAAAAAAATTTTTTTTTTAAATTACTGTGAAAATGACAGTATTATTCTGACATTTTAATTAGAAGTTTTTAATAATTATTTACAAATATATTGTGAAATAATTTTGAGAAGTTTACGAAAAATTTTAAAGAAAATTTTTTTTTGAAGATTTTCATATTTAAAAAAAAATTTTTTTATTATTGAAAATTGACTATTGATTGTGACTTTTTTTTTTTTTTTTTTTTTAAGTAAAGGGGTTAGTTGGACCACCTGGAAGAATTGATTTATTACAAAAAGTATTGATCTAGTGTAAATACCAATAATATATAAAAATAGTCGGTGACAATCCTTTATAGTGAGACGAATTATTTATAGTGAGGGATAATAAAGAGCCGTGAACGAGGAACGAATGAGTTTGGGATGTCATCGGTCACCTGGGAAGGAAATCTCGGACCCCCCAAACGTCAACGCTTTTCTCGAGGCGCTTTTGATAAATAAAAATGATGGAGTCATCTTAGAGGAAAAAGAAAAAAGTCACACGGTTATTTATACATATATGATTTTAAATACTTGCGATTTAAATAGAGACTTACTCGTGACTTCTTTTAAAGCTTCAATCGGCAGGTTTAAGTCTTTCTAATTTCATTCAATCCTTCGATTACTGAATTTAAATCAACACAAAAAAGCGTTAAATATTTAACATAAAAATTTTTTGACGCATTGACGCAAAATTTTTTACTATGTTGACTTGAATTTATGCCTTTTCAAGGTTTTATATCATTCTCACCAATAGTCAATTTATGATGACAAGTATTTAGGCTGCATTCGAAAATGCTTTATCTCTAGATACATAGTTATGACCCTGTACCTTGTGAACTATTGACATTTTTAAAGATATACGCTCATACTGATAATGCATTCATCAAGACCTTTCATTTAAGTACCCACATCAATTTTTCATATATTTATATATATTATATATATGTATATATGAAAAATATATCAAAACTGCATGTGGGCATTCAAACGAAAGCTCTTGATGAGTGTAACATCGAGATGAGCTCATATCTTTAAAAATGTCAATAGTTAAAAAAGTACAGCGCAATTTAACAAAAGTCATTATTTATTAAAGCAAAATTTTATTTATTTACAGTTCACAAGTCACGGCAGTCACACAGTGACTGCAAGGTTACTAGTTATTATTTTTCTGTTAGAAAAATGAAAATTAATTAATTAATTAATTAATTAATAATAATAATAATATTTCCCGCATTTAGAAAATTTTACAGCTGACAGTAAAAACGATTCATTTTTAACATTGATTAAATGGGATTCGACTGACGAAAATATTTATTTAAAAATAGTAATTAAACTATTTGACGACTTGCATTATAACGTTATGATTCCATTTTTCAAAAAAAGTCAATTTGTCAAATTTTGTGGGATACGACGTATTCGAATGGCAGGATCGATTTATGATAAAAAAATCAATAAAAAATTGATATCAATAACAACTCAATCGTCTACAAGATAAAAAACGTAATAAAATTTTTAATTCTTTGATATTAACTCAATATAAAAAATAAAAATTTGAAGTGATAATTGATAATTGGTAATTGTAAAAAAATAATAAAAATTTTCCCTGGTAATTAAGTTCGATAAAAGGAATAATATAAAAAATAAGAAGGAAGAACGAGAAATTACTCGATCAATGACAAGTTTTAAGAGATAATTCAAAGGATTCAGCCACGTGCCGTCTCTCTCGTAGCATCTCGCTCTCGTTATCTCGTATCTCGACAGCTTTTGAGTGCTCATGAGCGAGAAGAATAACTCTGGCCGTCGACGTGAACAAGAGAGACACACTTGCACCTGTCTGTCGCGGGCAAGGTGTCTGCAGACATCGGGGCTCTTACTCTACTGCACATTGCACACGCACGCGCCTCTATCTATATAAATATACCTCCGATCTGATATCCCAAGGTCCATCAAGTGACTTACTGTATTATTTTCATAAATTACCCACCAAGACCCCATTTTCTTCATTTTTTCTAGGTTTCCTATTTCTTTATTCCGGGGGCCGATTTTTTTACGACTTATATAATAATAAAAAGCATTAGAGTATTCTACGATCGAAAAAAAATTTAAACTGATATTTCAATCATGATTAATGTTGCAATTTTTAAAAATTATTTATTTAAATGTTTCAAAACAATTTAATGTTTTGAAAAAATTTTTTTGATTATTAATTTTTGAGAAATAACATTCATTGTTGTTGTTTAAACTGTCATAACTTTTGAACTTTTGAAGATAAAAAATTGAGCCAAATTTTTTTTGGATAGATTAGGTTTTTAGCTTCAATTTCATATTTGTAATCATCAACTTTCGACCAATAGTTTTTAAGATATAAAATTTTTAAAAATGATCTCCGCAAAAATAAAAAATTTTTAAAAACTCATGAATAATTTTCAAATTTTCGTAACTTTTAAACTATTAAAAATAAAAAAATGTATCCAAATTTTTTGGATAGATTATTCTTTTACCGTCAATTTGATTTTTGTAAGTATCAACTTTCGATCAATTGTTTTCGAGAAATTGAATTTTAAAAAATATTCAAAAATGAAACTCAAAATTTTTAGAAACTTATTATTAATCTTTAAATATTCATAACTTTTGAACCATTGAAGATAAAAAATTGTTCTAAACTTTGTTTAAAAGATTAGTCCTTTATCTTCAATTTCATTTTTGTAATCATCAACTTTCCACCAATAGTTTTCAAGATATAAAATTAAAAAAAAATAATTTCTCTGAAACCTTATGACAAATTCTTGAAAATTGATTATTAATCTTTAAACAGTTTTAACTTTTGAACCATTCAAAATTTATTCCCCAACAAAATCGCTCCCGAATTAAAAAACAATAATTACTCCTCACAATTCGGGATTTAATAAAAAAAAAAAGACAAAGTAAAAAAAATAAAAATTATAAATAAATAATTACGAATAAAAAAAAAGTTTTATTACTCGGCGAAAAGAACGAGAAGGGGTTTAGTGGCTCGCGCGGCGATAATAAGAATAAGCTCCAGCACACGCGACGTACGTGCTCTAAAATAAGTAACTCACTCTTATTTTTCAGTTTTCAGCCACGCCGCTCGTTTTTTATCCTTCCGAAATATAATTGGCGGTAAGATGCACCTGTCTCCCCTATCCCACTCCGAACTCGCGCTCAGGTACCGATCGAGGAGAAACCGCCACTGCATCAGACTCAGTTCTATTTTCCAAAAACAACAACAACGATAATAACAACAATAACAGAATCGAACTGAATGAATAAAAAATCGGCGACCCGACGCGTGCCATTTTACAGTGGCAGCTTTATTTGTTATTACATACTCAATATTTAACATTTACCATTTAAGATTATTTTCTTATCGGCAGGCTATCTCAGTGTTTTCTCTTTATGCACTCACCCTGCGAAAGGCTCAGGGAAAAACAGGTGAAAGTATTATGTGCTCCCTATAAGACGTGAGTTATTTGTCTCAAGGTCTTTTGAAAAAAATATAAATGTCTTTTTAACTGTCACTTATTGATCTTCCCGATTTGGGATCGATATATGTTACGTCAAAAATTGTTTTTAGTGATCATTAACGATTTTAATCGGAGAGAAAAAAACTAATAAATTTTTAGTAGCAATACACGGAAAAAAGTAAACTAATAAAAAATGGTCGATTTATGAATAAGTAATGATCAACTGAAAAAAATTAACATTTTGAACAGTAAAATCGTTATTTTAAAAATCACTTAATTGTATTCATTATTTAAATGCTACAATTTTTTTTTAGATGAAAGAAAATACCATTTCAAACAGTTATAATTGCTATGTGAATGTTGAGAATGTTAAAGTTTAATCATTAAAAATTTTGACTTTGATATTTATCGTTTTGTACTTAAAAAATTATCGCATGATAAGTAAAAAATGTAAAATACAGTTACTAAATTTCTATGCAAGTAGCCGCTCAGCAGTTAGAATACACTGAAAAAAAAATTAATTCGAAACAAGAAAATAATTTTCAAGAACTTCAGTGTCTTTAATCAAGGCGAAAAATTATTGAATTAAGTTAAATTTACTTAAACCAAGAAAAATTTCTTAGTTTAAGAATTTTTTTACTCAAAACAAGAAGATGAAATCCTTCAAAATTATTTACTTGATTCAAGTATAGCATTTTTCGAATTTGCTGCAATAATTACTCGGAGACAAATGGCCCGATCACAATCAAATTTTTTTCTGCATGTTCTGTATAAAGTTTTCTATACAATGACCTATCAGTTTTTGATCTGATCAAAAATCAAATTTTGGCAAGCCAAAAAAGCCCAGAATTTTTGGTAAAATTCAATTTTTTTTTTTAAACGCCACTTTGTCAATTTTCGACATTTTTTTCGGCCTTAGGTCATTGTACGGAAATATCTTCTAGTTTAACGAAAAAAATCTTTTTTTGGCCTTCTCCGGCCACGGAGAAGGCCGGAATTACTGCAGCAGCGAAAGACTTTTTTTTAGCGCCATCGGAGATCGTATGTAACTCGAAAAATATTTAATTTTTTTCTTCAAAAATTTTACTGTGTAAATCGCCTTTTTTTAGGTCGTCACACTAGGTGTGCACACTGATAGAAGGATTTCTTAGTATTTAAGTAGATTTCTTTGTATTTAAAAAATATTTCTTAGTATTAGTCGAGATCTAATAAAAACTCGATTTTTGAAAAACGGAGTAAAAGAAATAACTTCCCGATTTTTTAAAATCTCCGATTTTTTTGGGGGCAAGTTAAAAATAAATTGCTTAAAAAAAAATTTCAATTCTCATAACCAATCAAAATAAAAAATAAAATAAAAAAATTTTGATTTATGGTTACGTCAACGAATTTTAGATTTGACCTACCGATAATATTGTGTCTTGAATTTTGTGTGTTTGTTAGAAATGAAATATATATAAGCCGTTGATCAAATATTTTACTTTATCCAAAGAGTATTTTCTCAACGGATCCTGGTATTGTTCCCAAGGTATTCGTCACATTATCCTTTCAACATACTTACATTTCTTCTTAAGTTACAGTTACACCGATATTTCATTTTTTATTTTATAAATCAGACGCTATGGTAAATATTTTTCGGTATCGAATTTTGTTATTTTTAAGCGGTAAATTTTTTGACAAATAAAAATTTCTTTCAATGGTTAAGTAATGTTTGATAAATTTTCTGTCTAATAAAAAAAATATTTCCTGGTCCTTAATTTAAAAAAAAAAAAAAAAAAAAAAAAAAAAAAATATAATTTTAAAAATTTCATTAATTTTTTTTTTGAAAATCACATGATAAAGAATGACTGTTTAGCCATCCTTTCCAAACATCGATTAATTATTCCCATAAATATATACGTTGTCCCTTAGCGAGCCAAAAAAAACTGAGGACGAAAACTTGTTTAACAAAAAATAAAACTTCCTTTTGCCGGAAGTCAAAAACTTATTAACAAATAATTGAAACGAGCGGCAGTCTAAAGCAAAAAAGTCACAAGTAAAGTTTTTAAATTTTTAAAAAGTAAATGATTGAAGAAAAAGAATGATGCGGGTCTCTTTGAAATAATGATCCAATCGTCGAAAGTAATATTACGAGGCCGACGACACCGACAAAACGTCAATGAGCCGAGGGAATCAAACGGATCGTATGTACATAACATATAACATTATATGGGGTACAAAACACACAAAGAAAATATACAAAAATTTTTCTTTATTCTATCCGTCATTCGTCATAAGAAAACGCAGGATTCGAGACGGTCCCCGTGCCACTGTTCTCAGGTTATGGGCCGGGCTCGCGTCTTTTCCTTTGGCTTTAATAACTTCAGCTTTGGCTTGAATTTTTTATTTTATTTTATTATTATCCCGAGATTGTAAGAAATCATCGGTCCTTTCAATTCATTCACGTGTTTCATTCTTTGAATTTTTAAAAATCTAATAATAAAAAAAAAATAAGATATGGAGATTTATTTTCTGTGGCTCAAGATACTCTCTAGTAAGAGCAAGTGAATATAAAAATCCTTATGAATAAGATCAAGAAGATCCAGAAGTGAAGAGAAGAAAGAATTATTTTATTGTGAAGAATTGATCGTCATGAAGATCTAGGATTTTTATTATTCTTCGTCCTACACTCCGGTGATTTTTTATTGAATTTTTTTATCAGGTTGCGGTTTAGAAGACGAAGATTTAGACAAGGATCTTCTTTAAGTCTTAATAGGGGAGGGAAACTCATATTTGTCGCATGACCCTTCTTTTTAACTTATCATCCCTTTCTTTGTTTGTGACTTTAGTTAAAAAAAATTTTTTTTTTGTTTAATATATTTAAGTAGTCAAATTTTTAAAACTTCCTGAAAATTTATAAATTCAATCTACGTAGCCTAATAATTAATATAATTATTTACTGAAATTTTTCGGAATTTTCGTCAAAAATGTCATCAATTAATTTTAAAATGCACAACAAAAGTGTCATATTTTATAGACATTCTTTATACTGAGAATACTTGGATCTCCTTAAGCAAATATTGTTTCTTGGTTCAAAATTTTTCTTCTTAAATCAAATTAATTTTTATACGCACGAATTTTAATTAAAATTTTTAACACTCTGTTCCATCGACACACTTAAAAAATTTAGGAAGTAAAATTTTGTGGAAAAAATTGGAAAAGTTTTGAATAAACAGTGAATCCTTAGAGGTCACAGTACTTGGAATTTTCATAACAAACAGGAATTATTAAAAAATAGCCTTAGCCACAAAGCGCTCGAAGAATTCAGAGGACAAATGACAGTAACAAAGGAGTATGATTTATGAAATAGTAAAATAGAAGGATCCGGAATTTAGAGCAGAGCAGTCTATAAGCACGTGTACTATAATATAAATTCCTGCCTAATGCTCAAGTACTCATATTCATACTTATGCTCACGCGCCTATAGTTATAGTTATAGTTATAGCTGTGTATTTGTATTATAATGATAATAACAACAACAATGACCGTAGTTATGGGTATAGCAGTAATAATTTATTCGCTGCGTGTGACATGTCAAATGCGTAAGCACGCACACTACCCAAAAGCTAATCCTAATTTGCATTTGCTGTATGAATTAAGCGCGTATAAGTATGACCGTGATTATGATTATGATTATGATTGTAATAGCAAGATTTACGTCGTAGAAAAGTGTTGTAGAGAGACCTTTACCTTTTAATAAAATCTTACATATGAATACACATTTGCATACAGATGAGGAAAAATGATATGAGTGAGAGAGAAAATTAAAGTTTTGAACATGCATTCATATTCGCATGTGTAAATTTATTCATATATGTCTCACATATGTTACGTGTTATCATATGTTATGTGTGATCATATGTGTCATCTGTGTCATATATGCTCATATTTTTAGGTGTCATACGTGATCATATACAATCATATATGATCATATGTGTCATACGTGATCAAATATAATCACATATGGTTATATGTGACATATATACTTATATTTTCATATGTGGTCATATATAATGATATATAATCATATATGATCATAGGCATTCATATATGATCATATGTATCATATGTAATCATGTATGACCATATGTGTCACATATACTATCATAGGTGTCATGTGTCGTGATATATGATCATTTGTATCATATCTAATCATATGTGTCATAATTATAAGTTTCATATGTGCTTATGTATGTACATAAAAAAATTTTTTATGCATTCACATGTATTCGTACGTGTTTTATATGATCATATGTTTACCTGTGAATTTAGATATATTCATGTGCGTAGACGTTTTCATATGTGTAAATATGTTCGTATGTGTTTTTATGTACACATATGTGAGACCAAAAAACCTGACTAAGGCCGGCGGGTTTTTTGGGCATTCAGGTGGCATATGTCGAGCCGCTCAACGTATGTCGAGGGGGTATAGAGGGTTTTGAGTACTACTATAGCTACTACTACTTTATAACCGTAGAGTGGAGAGCGGAGGTTCTGAGTAGATATAGAGTGTTGAGAGTAAAGTTGAGGGAACACCGACCCCAAGACCGGGGTCCTGAGAGTCGTTTTTGAACCCTCGGGTCCTGATCCGTAGTGTGTAGTGGGGAACCCACTGATTTACAATGATAATGATAATCGGACAGTGGTTGTCATTTTTAATCGCGATGTTTATTCAATATATTTAATTTATAAAGTCAATTTCTGTTTTCTATTTGGTGGATTAGGATCTGCAGGGACGCAATTTCCGGGATTCAATGGAAGTAAAATGAATTAAAAGTAGAACAGGGTTGATTTCAAGATCTAAATCCGGTGCATCTGCAGTTTTAGTTTTTGTTTGCAAAGTAGGATGAAGGATTTAAAATAAGGACGAATTGTTTATTTGCGAAATGGGGATGGAGACTTAGAGATAGTTTGATTTTAGATTAGGGTTCATGTCTAGTATTTGTTCGTGAGCTATAAGGATTAAAGGGTGAAAATAATTGATTTTGAACTTTAAAAATTAAAGTTCTAAAGATATGATTAACAAATTTCGATCAATAGTTACTGAAAGGTAGAATTTTTTAATTTAATCTTTTTAAAACATAATTTTTGTAAAATCATTATTAAATTTTGGTAAGCTATAACTTTAAAAATATCAAAGGTAAAAAATTGGGTCAAATTTTATTCCACAGATTAATTTTTTATCTTTAATTTCATTTTTGTAATCATCAACTTTTGATTGAAAGTTTTCAAGATACGGAATTTTTAAAAATGATCTCTGCAAAAATAAAGAAATTTTTGGACATAATATTTTCATAATCAATCTGCAAATAGTTGTAACTTTTGAACCATTAAAAATAAAAAATTTATCCGAATTTTAAATTTTATCCAAACTTTAAATGTTTAAGAACAATTTGGTATTTTGAAAAAATTTTTTTGATTATTAATTTTTGAGAAATAACATTTTGGAAAGTATCTAAGTCGTGGAACTTTGAAATTTGGAAACTTATTATTGTTCAAATTGTTGTAACTTTTGAACTATTGAAGATAAAAAAGTAGGATGAATTTTTTGGATAGATTAGGTCTTTACCTTCAATTTCATTTTTGTGATCATTAAACTTTAGACTAAAAGTTTTCGAGTTATAAAATTTTTAAAAATATCTTTCTTAAAATGAAATTCCAAAATTTTGGAAACTTATTATTAAGCTTTAAAGAGCAATAATTTTTGAACCATTAAAGATAAAAAATTGAACTTAATTTTGTACGGTAGATTAGGCTTTTAGCTTTAATTTCATTTTTGTAAGTATCAACTTTCGATCAATAGTTTTCGAGAAATTGAATTTTAAAAAAGATCCAAATGACAGAACTTTGAATTTTCGGAAACTTATTAATTATTATTAATTTTTAAATATTCATATCTGCTGAACTATCGAAGATAAAAAATTGTTCTAAATTTTATTTAAAAGATTAGTCCTTTATCTTCAATTTCATATCGGTGATAATCAACTTTCGACCAATATTTTCCAAGATTTAAATACGAAAAAAAACAAAAATCCAAAAATCATTTCAAAATATCAAAAAAAAATTGAGAGTCACCGTGTTACAGCAAAGGTAGTCGTATTTAAAACCCGAGGAGGTGAAATGGGCCGTTCTATCTCGAGGGTAGGGGGAGGGGTAGAGTAGGCACCCTCGGTAGCACGAGCCTGCACATATGTGATATGTGGTACGTGTTATGTGTAAGAGCAAGAACTTGCTGCGCTCTAACTCTGCCCGGAACAATAGAAACGCCGTACAGTGGAAGAACGAGAAACTAGGGTGCGCTGGTGCGTGGAGGAGCCACGGGTCTTAGTTGTATGGGTAAGGGGACAATAGAATATCGTCGCATGCCACGTTAGGTTCCCTTCACCCTCCGATCCCCAAATAAATTCTCCTACGTTATGCTTGACGAGATTTGCGCAAGGTTACTACCTACACCTATATCGATATTCTACCTTCTACCTTTCTAATTTCTTTCTCTATTGTTGTTACTTTCAATGCGCAGTCTAGTCTCAGTCCCCGAATTTATATCATTCAACGTACTCTATTCAAGTAATTTTGCATTTATTCACCCAATTTATATTTATATTTATTTCTATATCTATATACACCTCTATCAGAAATACATTTCATTTTAGACTTTTTTTTTTATTTCTTTCAAGTGATAATTTATTTATTTTATTTATTTTATTGATGCAGTGATTTTGATTTATACTCAAGTGTATATTTTAATATTTAATATATTTTTTTATTAAATTTCCATATTAAATGATGCGATATAACCTGATCTAGTCATATATAATTTTTTCACTAAAAATAGTTCTCAAAATCTCCAACAGGTGGCACATGGCCGCTGAATCTTCTCCTTACAGAAGAGTTAATTTTCAGAAACTAAATTATAAGATGAAAATAATTTTTTTTACTCTTTTAAAAGCCTTATCTGACATTGATATTTAATTTGTTAATTACCTAATTGATTTTCATAAACAAAAACATGGCAATCGACGTACAAATTTATTTATTTGTGATAATAAATTAAATAAATAAAATTATTGTTTCATTATTATACATAGCCTGATGTGACCATACATGACCTTATACTGCTATATATAAAGTGATATGGTCACATAGAAGCGTAATCTGATCATATATAATTTTTTGAATAAATTTAGTTTTGAAAATCTCCAACAGGTGGCGCATGAGCATTAAATCTTCTCGCTACAGAAAAGTTAATTCTGAGATTATAAGATATGAAATAAAAATTCTTTTTTGACGCTCTTAAGAAGCTCGTCTGAGATTTATTTTTAGTTTAATCAATTACTGAACTAATTTTTATTCAATATGACATATGACATATTGATTAACGTAAAAGTTTTTATAAAAAATAACAAATTAGAAGAAAAATTTTTTTTTCGAATAAAATATCAATAATTAATAAAATATAAAACAAAAAATTAGAAAAAAATTTTATCAAAAATAAAAGAATATTTTTTTTCTGTCAATAAATCCACGTGTTGAATCAAAAGCAACAGTTTGATGAAGAAAGTGCCGATAAAAGGAAGTTAAAAAAGGCAACAAGTGGTTGAGGGTGCTCTCAAGATATTTTAGGGGAAAAGTGGGTCTTGAAATATATTTTGGTCCATGCATAACATGTGTGTGTAGAGTTATGTGAAAAGAGAGTAAATGAGAGAAAGAGAGAGAGAGAGAGAGAGAGAGAGAGAGAGAGAGAAGTGAGCCCTGGGGTTTTCGGGATGGATGGTGTGGGGTAACAGCGGTACAGTATAGAGTGTAAGGTTTACAGTACGAGCCAGTAGGGGAATGGGATTAAGGGTACGAATGAGTGAGGGGGGCAGGGTGTTGGAACCATCTGCCCGCATACGTTATCCCCCACGAGCGACACGGGCATCGCGCTGTAGATATAGATAAAGTGTATGGCCACAGACTTGTACGTGTACCGTAAGTAAAGGGAACTGAGTATGTATGTATATATAATGTTCGGGCGAAATTTTTATTTAGTTTATCGAGAAGGCAAGGGAACAGGGAACTGTTTTTAGACAGAGTCGGAAATGAACCTCAGGGCGGAACAACCACTGCCTGATATTGCTCTGACCATTGCCCCATGAAAAAAAAAATATGTAGCAAGTACAATTCGAATTTAATTATATATGACGGTTTTTTTATGTGTCATTAAATATAATTGATTTTTTGTAATAAAAATAACCATTTTTTTTAGTTGTTTTCGATTTTTTTTTTTTTTTCAGTTTTAGTTTAGTAGACAAAATTTTATTTATTTTCATTGGTAAATTTTAGTTTTTCTCGATTTTTCCTCAAAAATTTTCCATTTTCTCCAAAAAATTTTCATTCTAATTCTTCTAGAAATTTTCAATTTCTTAAAAAAATCTTGTCTTCAGTTTTTCCTTCAAAATTTTCAATTTTGTAACTAAAATTTCTCAAATTTTCCTTTGAAAAGTTTTTCTCAAATTTTTCTTGAGAAAATTAAAATTTTTTAATGAAAATTTCAATAATCTATATTATTAAGAGAACAAAAATAATTTTGTCTAGGATAGCTATATGATAAAATCGGTTTTTTTTTATGAATATAACATCGGAATGAGTTTATATCTTTAAAAACGTCAATATTTAAGAAAGTACAGTGCAATTTAACAAGTCATTATTCAATAAAGCAAAATTTTATTTATTAATAGTTCACAAGTCACGGCAGTCACACAGTGACTGCAAGGTTGCTAATTTTCTCTTAAAGATTTTTAATTTTTTTGAAAAAAATTTTCTTTTGAGTTTTTCCTTGAAAATTTTCTCTTGATTTTCTTAACAAAATTTTCTCTCGCGTTTTTTTTTTAATAATTTTTCATTTTCCCAATTAAAATTAAATTTTACGTCGAGTTAACCCTTAAAATTTTTCTCACAATTTTCTTTACAAAATTTTCTCTTGATTTTTTTTTAATCATTTTTTATCTTCCCAATTAAATTTTATCTCGGGTTTATCCTTAAAAATTATCCATTTTCTAATAAAAATTTTCAATTTTCTCAAAGAAATTTTTCCTCCAATTTTTCTATTTTCAAGCCAAATATTTAAAAAATGTCTCTTAAATAATTTTATTAATAAAAAAATTTCTTTAAATTTACAAGTGTCAAAAATAAAAAATAAAATTGTCAACACTTATCCAAACAAAGGATTGACAATTACCGTATTGTTGTTAGAAAGCAAGTAGATACCCGATTTCATTAGATCATCCAAACAAACGTACCATGAGAGATAGAAAAAGAAGGATAGACTGTAACTGAGTACATAAGTACGCATATGAGTATTTAGAAAAAGTACCGACATAGATAAATAATAGAATAGAAGACAAAACTGGTGAGTGCGTGAAAGGGGCAGTATCGGCAGCTGTTAAGCTCCTGCTCCTGCATCGGTTGCTCCGGGCACGCTTACACTTTCTTTCTCTCTCCCTCTCTTTATCTCATCAATCCCCTCTGCATCCCATAGCATACACAAGAATAAGTATGAGTATGAGTAGTGGCCTCTTTCTCTGACAGACGCGTGCACAAGGCACCTTATAACCATCACAAGGCATCCTCGATGGTAGATGGTAGATGGTATATGTACACTGGATACTGGTACTGGTCCTGTTGGTTGCTTATTCGCCTCACCTGTCCCTGTCCTCGTTCATCGCCGCTTTACTTCTATACATCTCGACAATAAGCACAACAGAGACGACACTTGGTCACGCTTTGGCCACGCGACTATCCCCAATCTGTATGTATGGATATGTTATGTATTTATTCTTTACTTCCGATTCATGCTCATTATTCATCGGAAAACTAGTTTTCATTCATTTTTAACCTTCGTTAGCTTACGAATTTTTTTACTCCTTTTTCTGGTAAATTCTTGGTATTTTTTTCGTTGCTTAATTGTAATCTCATTAATTTTTTAATTGCAAAATTTTTATTTAAAATTTATTTTTATTTTTGAATTTAATACGAAATTTTTATCTATTTACTTTAAAAATTGCCATAACTTCAAAAATATCAATTTTATCGAAAAATCATAAGGCTAAAATTTTAGAAAATTATTTACACAGGAAAATAATTAATTTGAATCAAGTAAATAATTTTGAAGAACTTCATTTTCTTCATTTGAGTAGAATAATTTTTAAACTAAAAAAATTATGAGAGTGAATTTAGCAGACATCTGATAATTTTTTAATAATTTATAAACAATTTATTTGTTACAGAAAAACTAGCAGAAAAAAATGCATGTGGAAATTTTCAAAAGTTTTTTCTATACAATTTAGTAGATTTTTTTTACAACCATTAAGTTAAAATTAATCTAAAAATTTTCAAAAAATAGCTATCCGCTGAATTCACCCTCATAAAAAATTGTCTTGGTTTAAGTAAATTTTAGTTGAATCAAGAATTTTTTGTCTTGATTCAAAACAATGAAACTTTTAAAAATTATTTTCTTGGTTCAAGAATTTTTCTCTTCATTCAAGTTAATTTTTTTTTTCTATGTACAAACAATATTGCCACACTAAGGGACTATCTTTAATATTTCAGGAGATCTAACAACTTAAAGTAGTGCTACTGTACTCTCTTAAAAGAAATCAGTGGAATTTCACTGATTCTATACAGAAAGAAAAATTTATTGACTGGAGAACAAATTTCTTGGCTCAAGAAAATTTTCGGATGCCTGAAGGAAGACCGAAGTTGTGTTGGCCAAAGTAAAAATTTTTTAAAAAATTCTTTTCTTGATGAAAGTAATTTTTTTCTTAATTTAAATTATCATAAATACTTGATACAATAAATTATTATATTCGATCAAGATTTTTAGATTTTTTAAGGAAGCAGCGCCACCTACTTCAGCTGAGAAAAAAATTTTCTCACCTTGAGAAAATTTTTATCTTGAATATTTGATACCCTTTTATATTATTTTAGCGTGCAATTATACATATTGAATGAAAAAAAAAAATGATTCAATATTATTTCATCTTCCCATTTGACATGTTAATCAATTAAAATATTGATGAAAATTTACTTCTATCTTTATATTTAATTTTTTGGAGCAAGAGAGAAATTTTCTCAAGACAAAAAAATTTATTTTTATCAAGAACTAAATTTTTTGGAGCAAGAGGCTGAATTTTCTCAAAACAAGAAGATTTTCTTGGTTAAATAAATTTTCTTGGATCAAAATACGTATTTCTTAAAGCAATAAAATTAATTTTGTTGAAATAATTGAAATTTCTTGTGTCAAAAAAAAAATTTTTTTCACAAGAAAATAATTAGGAAGAAAATATTTTCTTGGCTAAAGTGAACCATTTTTCTGTATAACTCCTATAAAAAACCAAAACTAAAATATTTATTTAAAAGAAAAATATTATTAACATCATAAAATAATAATAATGAAATTCTTAATAGCGAACATCATTCCTAAAATACCAAAACAGTTTTTTACATTGAATATTTTAAGTAGCATCCGGTAAGGTCATTTTCTTTTTTCGGTGACGAAAAATAAATAAGTTATATGATATTAAAATAAGAACATGTGCTGGGTTCTTAAATATATTATAGCAATAATATTCATAAGATTGATAGAGAGGAGAGGAAAAGATGATTCGACTAGTCATCGGCATTCTTTGTGGATTCGTTCATCCACGAACTCGAGTTTTTTGGATTATCAAAGGCGCTGCATTGATTAATCGCGCTTGAGTTTAATTTACCAGAACTTTTAGCTTGTAATTTACTTACAAGCTTTCTCAATAATAAAAAAAAAAAAAAATTACATGGCAGAAAAATAATTTAAAATTGCACGCCTCATAGCGCGAAGCGCGTGAGGTTGTGCTTTACACTCGACTCGTCAATGTCAAGCAATTTTGCGATCTTTAAATGCCTCTATCTCAACCATATTACACTTATACAATAATTTAAGTAGATGTACACCGAGAAAACACTTAAGTTAAGCCATCTTTTACTTTCTAAAATCATTTCTTGTTGTTATTTTGAAAAAAAAAAACGTTTCAAAAAAAATTTTACATGGACGTCCGGATGTCACCCCATTTAGGATGTACCAACGATTACTCCCGAACGAATTGATATTTCGAGACCGGGTTTTTTTTATTAGTTCAAGATTGCGATGAACTGGGTCCGTATTTCATTTCAGTACTCTAGCTCACGTAATTTTTTTTCTTTAAATTGACTTTTTAAAAAATTCACTATCACATACACGTACAGAAAACGAACTTTTTTTTCTTTTCTTTTTTTCTTTTTTTTATTTTCCTCACGTGAAAACGATGGCGCCACTTAATCCAGTTAAAATGAAATAAAGCAGTTCATTTTTTTTTTTTGGTACTTCTGTGTATAACGAGTATATACGAAATTTAATAATAATAATAAAATATAAAAAAAATTAAAAATTAAAATATGTTTTTTTTTTGCTAACTGTGACATACCAGACTTCCATGCTTTTTAGTATTTACAGAAACATATAGAATTCAGGAACTAAATAACGAAAAATAAATACTTATTGTTTATTTTTTTATTATTGTTGAATTATATATAGACGCTAAGCAGTACTGGCTAAACATTTAAAATACCTAGATACCGATTAGTTATAACCTCCAACATCACTAGATTTTTTTTTCTCTCTAGATGGAGCCACAAGAGGAATAAGTGTCTTTATATTTAAAAAAAATAATATTTTTTTTTTTAAACTGCACACGCAAATGGCGTGAAGAATTTTTTATATTTTACTTTAATCAATTTTATTGTGAAATATGAGATTATGAGGCGTGCACTTTTGGATTTTCCAAACTTTTTCTTTTTTTTTTCAGAATCAAAGTATCAAAAAACTCTTTGAAAAATTCTGACACTTGAATAGACGGAAGAAGCTTTAAAAAAACTTGGAAAGTTTACTCAACACTTAGCTTCCTTTTGAGTAAATTTACCCGATCTGAGTAAAGTTTCGAATTACTAAAAACTAGATACGTTTTATAAAATAAAATAAAATAAAATAATGTGAGCGTGTGACAATATCTGGAGCTCGTATATGATGCAGACAGCGGACATATAGATTGTGAGATGACACTTAGATAGAGATATCGGAAGAAAGTTATCGATGCACCGAGTGAAGCGCATGTGGACGCAATACTTGAGCCAAATGTCCAGCACGTGGCATTACTTAAACTCAAAAAGTATTCTCATATATCTGGAACATGTATATGTATTAAAAATTAAGTATAACGCCTCGAGTGATTTATTAAATCTTTGTAGAGATCACACGTGTTTTTAGACTCCTCGCCGCCTTCCATCGTCTCCATCCGCTGTCTGTCTCATTACCGCTTTTCACTCCTCAATGTCTTTCACACTTTTTTTTATAACGCCAGTAATTAAAAAGTTTCCATTTTTATTTTATTTATTTTTATTAACTTTGTAATTAACATACATTTTTACGAGATCTCTATCGAACTTTAGAGATCTGGATTTTTATTTATGTCGAGCTTAATAATACTCTGAATTATATAACTTCGATGCATGAACAGAACACTGAAAAAAATAAAAAAAAATTATTCGATTCAAAAAAAAAAATTTTTTTTTTATTTTGAGATATTTAGAGAGAATGATTTTTTTTTTACAGTTTTACTAATTCAATGAACTTAATAGTTATCTTCAATAAGGATAAACTGGATTTTAGCCAACTCGAGATATTTCCAATTTATTTGAAAAAATTTAAACAATTCTTCCATTTCTCATATTTTCTATTTAGTCTAAGAAGTTTTGTTAAAAATCGACGAAAAAAAATTAATTTAATTACATTCATAAAACGGTACTAATTACGGCGCCGTAATAAAAAAAATCGCAAACAAAATAACCGAATGACAAAATAACCATGGACAAAATATCCAGATCATAAAAGTTTATAATTAATCTCTCGAAAATAGATCAATAAGTAAGCTTGTTATTTTGATATGCCCTTTTTTAATGGATTTTGTGTGTTTATTTAAAAATAGGCCAACACATGAGCTTTTTACCGTATTGTGCCCTTTTTTCATCAATTTTCTGTGTGTTTATGCGAAAATATTTTTATTATAATATTTTGTCGTTCGATTATTTTATCACACTGATAGAAAGATTTCTTAGCATTTAAGAAGATTTATTTGTATTTAAGAAATCATTTCATAAACATCATTTCTTAGTGTTAAAAAGTATTTCTTAGTATTTAAAAAATATTTCTTAAATACTAAGAAATTATATAAATACTAAGAAATATTTTTTTAATACTAAAAGATTATGTTCAAGACATGATTTCTTTAATTCAAAGAAATCTTCTTAAATACTAAGAAATCCTTCTATCAGTGCATAGCTCTTTTATCCACGATTTATTAACTTCGGTTATTTAATCGTGGTTATTTTATCCGCGGCATCAGTAAAATTTACTGAAACTAAGAAAAATTTTCTTAGTTTACGAATTTTTCAACTCAAACCAAGAAGATGAAATTCTTCAAAATTATTTACTTGATTTAAGTAATTTTTTTGTCTGTGTAATTTTTGATTCAAGAGAAAAAGTTTTAACCAAAAAAAATCATTTTAAAGAGCTTCTTTTTTTTTTAGTACCTACTAGAAATTTGAATAGCGCTCTACGCGCGCGCCTTAATTTTGACCAATAAGGAATCAGGTCCCATTTTTTGGCGAGTTTCGACTATTGACTAACTTCACACTCTCATGTATTTTTATTGTAAGGATGAAAAAAGTTTCAGAACGTATATTTCCGTTTTTGGTATTGTTAATAAAAAATTTTTTTTCGAACCAAACTAACATAAAATTCTCAAATTAAAACAAAATTATTGTTAATTTTCAAAAATAAATAAAATAGTATTTTTTGATGCCGAATTTGATCGCAAAATCAAATTTCCAAAAACTTCTATTTTAAATTCTCCCAAAAGTTCCAAAACTTCGAGCCTCTAAAAATTTCCATCACTTGCAATGATCACCCAAACGTGTCTACTGACCGTAGAAGCGCAATGGCTCGTACCAAAAAAGTTCCCAAATCATGCTTCACGCTGAGTATAATTGTACATTTATGTAAAGATAATAATGACTATTTGACTAAGGTAAAGTCGAGTGTTACAAAAAAAAAAAAAAAAATAACAATAATAATAATAATAACGATAACATTATACAGTAGGATATTTTAATAATACCTTCGGTAGTGAGTAGTGAGTTGGAAAAATGTAAGTGTACAATAAAAGAATCAGTAATCAGCAGATATGCCATCATCGACGGTAGACATTTATATACATATATATATACATAGGGGTGAATGACGTTGAATGTTTAATATCGAAAAGGGGAACGGGGCGAGACAGAGAAAGCAAATTTAGGAGTAGAGGGGGTGTAGGGTTCTTTGTCAAGGCGCGTGCCCGTGCACGTGTGCAAGTCCAATGCCTACGCACATATATTTATATAGATATCTTTGTCTAGTGTTCTAAAACTCCTATACTTTTTCTAATTTTATTATTATTATTATTATTATTATTATTATTATTATTATTATTATTATTATTATTATATATGTTTGGTAGCTATACGACCTGTCTCAAACTGAGTTGGTCTTACGTCAATGCCGACGTAGGTGCCCGCTTTCAATTCAAAAAGGTAATTCAACTCGGAACATTGGACCCCACACTTTTTCTTTTTCCCTCTCAGTTTACATGTATGTGTGTATAATATATACATATATATAGAGTGGAGACTCAATAACGTTCATTATGCCAGGTCGCAAGATCGGAGACCGAACCCGGGGGTGGCTTTTATATACAATGTACTAAATTATACGCGATCGCGAGTGGAGGCTTTCAACGCTCCATTGCGCCGGAATTTTGTTATTTTTTTTTATCGACTGCACGTGCGTAAACTTAAATGTAGTTAGTAGTTAACTATAACGTTGCGGGGTGTATGCAATTATTTTTTCAAGGGGAGTATATAGTTTGTAATATAACAAGTCGGGCTACTTCGTTATAAATTGAAAATTATAAATCCGCGATCGATGGCGCGAAAAAAGTAAGGAAACGTTCATTTTTTCTAGTAAATAAATTTTTTTAACCAATAATATTAGCTGGTAATATTTTGAAAAATATTAAAAAAAAAAATCTAACAAGTAAAAAATTTTGTTTCAAAAATTTGTTAAAGATTTTTATGTTAAATATTTAATATTTCATGAGTAAATTTAATATTTATTCTGTTAAATTTTTAAAAAATTCATTTTTTTCTTATTTACACTATTATTAATTTATATTCATTAAAATTTTTTAACACTATTCTTAATTCAAATTTATTAAAATTTATTTTCTATTTTTTAGTTTGATTTTCTATAGAAAGCGTATTTTTTAGATTTTTTTTAAACTGTTATTTATTTTATGGTATTATTTTAATTAATTAACGTAATGAATAAAATATTTCGTAAATAATCGTGATAAAAAAATTAATTATCATATCAAAAAATAGTTAGAAAATCCAAAAGTCCACGACTTATAATGCTCATATAATGATGAAATAATAATAAAATAAAGCGAATGTGAAAAAAAAAAATCTAACTGCTGAAATCTTACCATAATCCTGTAGTGGCACCTCTAGTGGGATAAATGTACTAAATATATATAGATATACAGCCTTGTGGCTTTTTTAAAATTTTATTAATTATAAATTAATGAATCTAAGTTACTTAGCCATTCGCCTTATCGTGCCTTATTAATAAAGCATTGTATTTTAATCAAAAGCCTCTAATCAGACGAAACTTAGAAATTCTTGAGCCTTGCCTACGCCGAGGAGATATTCGTCAAGACTATAATCTTGAGTTACCGGTTTATCATTCAGTATGAAAAATTATTCTTGATATCTTTGATTAAAATCTAGAATCAATTGCCAGCTGATTGTACGACGTTACCGACCTTTACGGAGTTTCGAACTACTTGTTTTCAATATTTTTTAATACCGGGTAGATCATAATATTCATTGTTATAGAATTTAGTGATTGAGTATTTAACACACTATTATATATTATATATTACATTAAGATTTTTTTTTGTATGAATTTTGGATGGCCGCAAGGAGTTTCGATTTCATGGCCAATTAAATAAATAAATAAATAATAATAATAACTTGCAAGTTACAGAGTTTTCAGGGTTTTATACATGATAGACAGGAAAATTTTGTAAACTATTTTGATGTTTTTTTCCATTTTTAATAATTTTTTAATAAATTTTTGAAAAGTATGGAATTAATCTCCATTAAATTATCATTACAATAGTATGCAAAATATCTTGATTCCATGAACAAAAAAGGGTATTTAAACATCATTAAAAGGGTATGAAAACATTCATAAATTTTTTTACTGAAAAATATTATTTTTTAAAAATGCTGATAAATATTAGTTTCTTTTCAATATTATAAAATTTAACTATTTAATCACGATATTTTGCAAAGTATTCGGCTAGTTAACCTGCCGATCACAGTGATAAAAAAATTGCCTTTATTCAATATAAAAAATCTTTTACCCAAGACATCACTATGAAGATTTTTTTCTATAGAATATATCTATATCTTGTTTTAAGAGTTTATTTCTTGAATGAAGACAGCTAAAAATTTTGAAACCAAAATCCCTTTGAACTTTTGAAGAAAAAAAGTTTCTTGAATCAAGATTGTTTTTCTATCAGTGTAATCAACCAGAAAAATTCTTCAACTCAGAAATTAATATTTGACCAAATAAATTTTACTCAATTAAAAAATTACTCTGCTTGATTTAAGCCAACATTAATTCTTCAAAATGTTTTTAGATCAAAAATTTTTTTCTTAAATTTTTTCATCAGTGTAGAATTAAGTCAAACTAGATATTTCGAATTAAAGCTTGAATAAAATTTTAAAGAGAATATTTTTCTACTCGCACCATGTAATTTTTTTCAGTGCCCTAATTGCGAGGTACAAAAAATGAATTGATATTCGGGTCGAGTATGAAAGGTTTATGAATTATGAATCATGATTATGATTGATCCAGGTGGTGAATCGATGCAATTGAAATCGAATTTATTGGGAGTACATTATTATTTATTATTTTTTTTTTTTTTTTTTTTTTTTTTGGGAAAGAATCGCGAGCAAGAGACATCCGGCGATATCTTCCCGTCTTTTATTTTATTATTTAACATGATCTGAGAAGAGTATGGCAGAGCAATATGAAATTGGTGATGGGATATGAGGGATGGGGATGGGCGGGAGGAATTCGGTTCGCCACGGAAGTTTCGTGTTACGGGGCGGAGATACACCTCTCGTGAAACTCAAAAGTTCCGGTCTTCAGCTACTTCATCTACCATCAACATCTCCATGCAAACATCACTGTCTACGCTACACGGAGTGTATAATATTTTATTTAACACACACGTGAGACTATTTATCCTCCACGTGTATTATTCCTCGGTGTTTAGGTTCCCAGCGGGATTTTAAATTTATGTTTTCGTATATGTTGCAAAACAACGATAGTTAATGGGATTTTTATATACATATGTGCAGTCACGTCTATTTAATATATTGGAAAAGTCTATTGTAGGCGGAGATTATGTTTGGGGTTTTTGTTGAGAGGTGAGAAAAATATAGATTTCACGGGGCTTAATGAGATGCTTTTGATTTATTTATTTACTTGTTAATTTATATATTTTTTTTTAAATGTGATATATTTTATTTATTTATTTATTTAATTTATATGCATAATTTTTGTGATAAAGTACACACACAAAAAAAACAAATTTCTTGCGCCAAGAAAATTTTAAGGAAAACAAAAATTATTTTGGAGCTAGAAGAAATTTTCTTGGCTCAAGAAATTCATCTTTTTTCAAGAGACTTTGTAAAATCATATATTTGCGTTGTTAAACTGTACTTAATATTTAACGAATTAAGCATTTAAATTTAACTTTTAAAAACCTATTATTTTTATTTCCTCAATTATTAGACATTGTTCTCTTTCTCATAATTAGTATATCACAGAATTTGTATCTATATTATTAAAATCATTGCTAATTATAAAATTTCTTAAACTTGATCCTGTCTGTCTTTTATATGCAATATTGATATACGTGGACTGAAAAAAAAACATTATCGACTGGAGTGTAAATTTTATTGGCTCAAGAAAATATCAAGGAAGTTTGAAAATTTCTTGAATGAAGAAATTATTCTTGATTTAGGTAAATTTTTTTTGTCTTAAGAATTAAGAATTTTTTCTTTTTACTCAAGAAAATCATTTTTTTTTCAAAATGGGATACTTAGTTCAAGATTTTTTTTCTTCAATGAAGTTAATTTTTTTATCAATGTAAATAAAGTAATTTTCGTTTGAATTTTATAAATTTTTTTTTCTTATCTGCAAATGAAGAAATTAGATGCTCGGAAAGACTGGCTTCAAAGTACAACAATGTCTCGTTCAGCTTTCCAAATTTATCAACATCAATACTGATGTACATGAGCACTCTTTCTCAATCTTACCAATACGCCTTTGGCGCGAAATACCACTGGATGTCATAAAATCACTTAGCATTGAAGCATTTAAATCCAGAGCCTGTGAATTCTTGTACAATCTTGTACGGAAAAAAAAAAAAAAAAAATAAAAAAAGTATATTTCTAATGTATTTGATCTCAAACTTGTGATAAATTACAAGAAATCACAACAAGCAAGTAGCAAATCACAACATGCAAGTAACAAATCACAACAAGCAAGTAGGACAATACAACCAGCAAGTAGGAAAACGCAAGGAAGCCTAGGAACCAAAATCTGAAAATATTCTACATAATTTATACACAGTAAAAACTGATACGTTTATATTTTTCTAATTTTCTATTTTTATATTTTACTATTTATGCTATCATTTATAAGTCACAATCCATTTTATTAATATTGACTATGTTTATGGTTTTACATGTACTTTAATCATTTACTTGTATACTTTTGCCATTTAGCTTTTTGCTTTGGCATTTAAATCTGAATAAATAAATAAATAAAATAAAGAAATTTTTGTTCAAATTTTATGATCTTTGTTAAAATCTTCATATCTTAATTTTAAGATCCCCAAATTTTTTATAAATTTTTCGAATCATTTTTTTTTATAGTTTTATTTACATTCTAAAAAATTCCCAATAAATTTGCATACTAAAAAATTCCTAAAAAATTTACGTACAGACTCAAAATTATCTATTTAAATTTTCCAGCCCTTTTCCCTCAAACAACCAACCCAAATCTCGAGCACATAAACCAAAAACTGCGCCCTGAATTAAAAATTTTCCAATAAAGAATTCCCAATGAACATAATGTAAAATTGATGCACTAGACAAGAGTCCGGTTATGATCTTGGGGTTTAAAAATATCCGGTGAGTTATTCTCCGGCACCCCGGATGTACTTATACTCATACTCCATATATTAAAAGTTATTATTGTTATAAATTCAGTCGAGCCCTACTTAAATATTGTATATTATATTTTATATTATATATTATATTATATTATACATCTTCCACATATATATAGGTGGTAGTCGGGTTAGGGCTTACGGTGAATTTAGCCGGGCTTAGGAACAAAACAGGATCCACTGGAACGAAAAGTTGGGCCCGGTCGTTGTCCTATCGAATCCATCCCTCTCATCTCTTTTTGGCATCATCTGAAATCCGTTTTCTAATGTTAATCACTGGGGTGAGATTTTGATTTATACGCGAGCATACCTACCCCGTCTACCTAGATTTTTTGATATTATTATTATTCTTATTTTTATACCGGCGACACAGGCTCTGATCTAATTAAAAAAAGAGGGAACAATAATATAAAAAAAATAAAAAAAGCGGAGATATGATAAAAAGAGGGTAAGAGACCGCATTATCGGGGTGCTAGTGAATAAATTTAAGTTTTAACCAGTCGCCGGTGAATGTGCCTTATATTCCTTTTTGATCATCCAAACTCGTTCATTCTCTTCTTTATAGTTGTTATATAAATTTTTTACGGACATTATTGTTATTATCCTCGAGGTTGTTTGCATCAATTCTTTTTCTTAAATATTCGCTTGAATTATTTTTACTTTTTCCCCTCAAGAGCCCTTTAAGATTAATTTTTTAAGTTTTGCAACGAATCGCTCTTGTCTGGCTATTTTTATTGTCATTTTTATTTTGTTCAATTATTTTTATTTTTTTTTCTTACAACAGACGGTTGCTGAATTTCAACGGGAGCTTTTTTTGAGAAATTTTGTTTGAGGTTTGACGAGAAAAAATCTTACCCTGCTGTAACATCATTTTTCAATTTTTTTCCCGCCCACAGTTTCAACCCAATTTAGAGAGGGAAAAATAAAAATTCTAGTATTAACTATTCATCAAACTGACAGGAAATTTTGGATTTACTTAAATCGGTAAACATTTCAGTGTCAAGGGCACGTACTACCGTAACATCTGTGACTACGACAAAAGCGCTCCCGGGATTTAATTCATGAAATTTTGAAAGCAAAAATGAAGTATGCTCATCTTCGGTCTTTATTTTGTTATATTTTATACGGAAGCGACTCATCGGATGTGATAATATAAATTTGTTTTTTTTTTTTTTTGGCGATGAAACTAACCGAAAAAATATTAAAGCTCAGAAATACACAGAAAAAAAAAATTCTTGACTGGAGAACAAAATTCTTGGCTCAATAAAATTTTCGGGTGCCTGAAGGAAGACCGAAATTGTGTTGGCCGAAGTAAAAATTTTTTTAAAAATTCTATTCTTGGTGAAAGTAATTTTTTCTTAATTAAAATTATCATAAATAGTTGATACAATGGATTTTTATATTGGATCAAGATTTTTAGATACTTTAGAGAAGCAGTGCCACCTACTTCAGCTGAGAAAAAATTTTCTCACCTTGAGAACATTTTTCTCTTGAATATTTGATACCCATTTTATATTATTTTAGCGTGCAATTATACATATTGAATGAAAAAAAAAATGATTCAATATTATTTGATCTTCCCATTTGACATGTTAATCAATTAAAATATTAATGAAAATTTACTTCTATCTTTATATTTAATTTTTTGGAGCAAGAGAGAAATTTTCTCAAGACAAGAAAATTTATTTCTATCAAGAACTAAATTTTTTGGAGTAAGAGGCTGAATTTTCTCAAAGCAAGATTTTCTTAATTAAATAAATTTACTTGGATCAACATACATATTTCTTAAAGCAAGAGAATTAATTTTGTTGGAATAAGTGAAATTTCTTGTAAAAAAAAAACTTTTTTTTTTAGCTCAAGAAAATAATTAGCAAGAAAAATATTTTCCTAAGTGAACCTTTTTTTCTGTATATTTAGAATGTTAAAAATAAAATTTTGGCCAAATGGTAAGAGATTGGGTAAAATTGACAAGGACCTTTTTTATAGAGTAATAAATTTCCTACAATAAAGGTTTTTTTATCATTTTTTCGTATCTTCAATATATTTGCCGAAATTAAAGTTGAAATTTTGAAAACAAGATTTTTTGTCAATTTAATAAATTTTACGACTCTAAATTTAAAATTATGGTTAAATGGTTAAAGATAGAGTAAAATTTGCGAAGACATTTTTTGTAGAGAATCAAATTTCCTTCAATAATTATTCGATGTAATTTTTTCTTATTTTCAATATTTTTCCCAGAAATTCAATTTTCAAGTTATGCAATGTTATTTTTATTGAAATTCTTCATATTTTGTACTTTAGTAAATTTAAAAAAAAAATTTTTTTATATTAAGCAAAAAGACTCAGTTATTGACACTGACCTAGTTATTACTTGCAATTTTATTTTAATTAAAAAAAAACGAATAAACTCTAATAAATTAAAAAATATAATTTTTAGGTTACAAATTTTAGAAAAATTGTTTTTTTAGAATATTTAATTTATTTAATTAGAATAAAATTGCAAGTGTCAATAACTGGGTCTTTTACCTTATAACAAACTTTAATAACTTCAACAAACTTAAATAAAAATTAACTTCAATCATTAAAATCATAATTAAATTCCTTTTCAATAAAAAAATTCTAAATTTCTTAAATTAATTCCAAATAAAAATTTCAAAGCAAAAATTTTTTTTTTTTCAAGATAATATTTTTTTTAAATCCAGAATATTTTTCCAGCAAAAAATAGAACTAATAATTAGCCGATCTTTGTCTAAACTAACAAAACCTTGAAATACTTCCTCAAGTATCATCGACTAAATAAAAAAAAAAAAAATAATCTCCGTGTCAATTTAATTACCTTTCCCAGCAAGTAAAAAAAGAAGAAAATTGTCCCGAAAAAACTGACATTACCCACGAAACTCGAAATAAAACGAACTCACCGACACAACCCTCGGATGTCTTGGTAAAAATACGTTGTGCCATATGGTTTGTGCTCAACAACAATCAACCATCGGACACAAACACACACAACCCCAATACCGGAAAGAACAAGTAAGTATTATATGTTATATCCGACGTGCGACGCACATACACACTTTGGTCCCTTAGAATATAATACATAATATATAATATATATAATATATAAGAATATAGAAGGGCGAATACGCGGCGCGTGCTCCAAATCCCCTCTCCAGTCTCTCTTCCCCTAAGTGCTTCCTCTGTTCATGGATATACTTACACTTATTACACACACACAGACACACATGCTTCTATAAATTCATATATACGATGTACATATAATTCGATGTGCATGGCGAAACCTAAATCATCTCTCTAGAGCTCACTCCGAATGTGGACGGCATGCGGCGCGTAGCACGCGACTATTTTTATATTTTTTATAAAACTTTGTGTTAGTGTTTTTTCATTTTTTTATTTTAAGTGTGAAGTGTTCCGTCATTTTCATTCCATTCAATATTTTTATAGTTTAAAAAATTTATTTATCAACCGATGGATTAATTAAGTTTGTGCTAGATCAAATGGAAATTTTAAAAAGTGCACACCTTTAAATAAAGTTTAAAATCAGTGAAATAATTTTATAAAACATTTTTTTTTTAATTAATTTTTTGAAAGTAAAAAAACTGATGTAAGATAAGATGAAATTTTTATTTTAAAAAATTTTTTAAGAATTTCAAAAAAGCACACCGTAAGAAAAAATTTTTTAAGTTATTCATAAAAAATACGTGACTAGTAAATTCAGAAAAAATTTATAAATTTTTTTGTTAAGCACACCAATAGGAAAAATTGTCAAAAATTAATAACAAGTGTTTCATAATTTTTTTTTTAAGTTAATTAATCATATTAATAAAATCAAATTTCACTATTAAAAAATTTAAAAATGCACACCACAAGAAAAAATTAAAAAGTTGTGCCTAGTAATTAAAAAAAAATATCAAATTAATTTATTATAAAAATAAGAGCAAAAATAATTTTTTTTAGTAAGAAAAAAATTTTTTAAATTGCACACATCAAAATGAAATTGTTTGAATTATTATTAAAATAAATCATATAAATAAAGAAATGATTAATCGAAATTTTGTTTAAAGACAAAAATTAAAAGTGCTTGAAGAAATTATTCATAACAATAAAAATAAAAGCAAAGTGAAAGTTAAAATTTAAATGACAACTGGATAATACAAGTTTAAAATGGAGCAAATTATTCCCTGACACTTCTTGACATTAGTTCGGGACAGTAGCGATTAAAAACAAAGAATTTAAATTGACAATTGAATTTCGTGCTCGAAAGCATTGACTGGTTAATATTTAAATAAATAATAAGCCATGACAACAATGGGCGTGACAGTGTACTGCAACAGAGTGCAGATAAACGGGGACCAGGAGCAGCTGATGCTGCTGAGAACTCTCCAGGATAACGAGAGCAACATCCTGGGAAGTTCGCCGCATCTGATCGTCCAAAAGGGTCTGAATATGAACATGAAGATGGATCATGGAAGCAGCAACAACAATATCGTTCTCCCGTCTTACGACCCGACCAGACTAAAGAAACACGGGAAAAATGGTCAGCCTCCGCCAGTTGCGGTCGCAAAGAGGAATGCCCGCGAGAGAAACAGGGTGAAGCAAGTTAACAACGGGTTCGCGACACTCAGACAACACATTCCTAATTATATTGCCGCGGGGTATGGAGACCGCGGGAAGAAATTGTCGAAGGTTGAAACTCTCCGGATGGCTGTCGAGTATATTCGCGGGCTTCAGAGACTACTTGCGGAGGCCGATGGTGTGGAGTTTGATAGTGGGAATAGTCACAATATTCCATCACCCAGTAGCAGTATTTCTGGGCATAACGGGTCGGGGGAGAGGGTCGTTTTTGAGGATGAGGGAAACAATGATGAGGAGGAACAACACCAGGATGAAGAGGATGAGAGAGTTACTAGGTATTATTTTTTATTTTTTATTTTTATCAAAATTTTAACAAATGTGACCATTTATGGTCATGTGTGATCATATGTGATCAAACGTAATTGACATATATACGAACAATTGACTATATGTGACCACATATGACCATATCTATCCATGTGTGACCCATATTAGTGATCAATAAATTATATATGACCACTAATTACCATATGTGATCATATGTGATCATTCGTGACTTACATAAATACGAAATATTGATCATATGTGACCATATACGAACACATGTATCTATATAATCCATATATGTGATCAATGGATCATATATGCCCACTAATGATCATATATGATCATGTTCGATCATATGTGATCATTCGTGACTTACATAAATACGAACAATTGATTATGCGTGACCACGTATGGTCATATGTATCCATGCGTGACCCTTCTATTTGATCAATGGATCATTTATGACCACTAATGATCATATGTGACCATATATGATCATTTGTGACCATATGTAACCACATGTGATCATGTAAAACCATGTTTGTCAGTATGTGTGTGATGAATTTCTCATATTTACGTACATATGACCATTTTTGAAAACATATGATAGTATGTGACCATCTGTGATTTATTTTTCCAAGCTCACATTTATGGTAAAATAAAATTGTAGTTATAATTAAAATGTATGTACTCAAAAATCATACATAATAATGTTTGTTTACATATGTAATGCATTAATATTATTTACACATCTGTGGATCATGTGTAATTTCAAAAATGTGAACATAAAACTATGGACATAAAAATATAATAATATATGAAGTATAATATGAAAAATAAAAGCAATAAAATGTTGCTCTAAATAATAAGAAACATTTTTGTACAATTATCAATCACACATAAACACACGTGGTTATATATCATTAACTTCAATTACTTTTCAAATCTTATCAAATCTTTGCATCAATTCGAGGCCATAAAATTTGTTATTTTTCGTCTTTGACTCAATACATTTAAAAATTTTTGTGGTCGCTTTATCAATTAATTGTCTTACAGTGATGAAATTAAATTTTTCTGTCATTTATTTTTACAACCAGACAATTTCTATTTTAAGGTCAAAGTATAAACCCCAACACGTAATTTTTTTTTTTTTTTTTTTTTTTTTCAACGGTTGTATATATTTTTATATTGTTACTGAAATTAATTCACCGATTCAAGTCTGTCCGGCTCGGGATTTAACAATGAAAAGAATCCTACCATCCCTTATATTAAGGGAATAACGCGCGAATAATATAAAGAAACTCCCCTATAAAATGATCGTATTTTCTCAGGAATTATTTTTACTTTATTTTTGGCCATAATTTAAATTTAAACTCACAAAAGCCTTGGGAGTTTAAAACTTAAACTTTGGCTAATTATTTTTATAAAATTGCAGACTATCACCGGCAGCCGCGACGTCGCAGAAAAATTTGTACTCCGCGGGGGATGAAGAAAACTTGGAGCCCGCGATACCTGTGCAAAACTTTGCAAGGTTGTCCCCAAGTCTGGCGTCACCCGCGACGGAGTACTATCAAAATGAGGAGAACCTGGAGCCGCAAATCCTCTCCCCTTACAGCGGAGCCGGAGACAGTGAGGAGGGTGGAACTATTTACGCAGCCAGTCCCGAGGGATTTGGAACCATTTACTACAAACAGGAGATCTCCGACACCGGGGAGTTCATGGACGTTGTAAGCTGGTGGGAACACGAACAGGGAAGACTAGTACACACTCAACCCCATACGCAACGGCTCACCCATGTGTAATTTTAATATGTATAAAAACTGCCCGATAAAATAAACCGGTAAGTTCTCTATTTTTTTATTTATTACGCTGGGAGCTTTTTTCGCTAACAAATTAAACAACGCTAAAAAATTTTTTTTTAATTTTGATTTGAACAAAAAAATATTTAAACTTCAAATGAAAATGTTTGTAATGAATGATAAATATTCAAATTTAAATAACGCTCGAATTTGTAAGTAATTTATTATTACACTGCAATAAATCGGAGGTAAATTAAAAATTCAAGTAACTTGTGAAATATAAATAAATAAAATTTTGCTTTATTAAATAATGACTTTTGTTCGATTGTACTGTACTTTCTTAACTATTGACGTTTTTAAAGATATAAACTCATTTCGATGTTACATTCATCAAGAGCTTTCATTTGAGTACCCACATGCATTTTGATATATTTTTCATATATACATATATATAATATCTAAAAAATATGAAAAATTGATGTGGGTACTCAAATGAAAGCTCTTGATGAGTGTAACATCGGGATGAGCTTATATATTTAAAAATGTCAATAGTTCACAAGATGCAAGGTCATTTCTTAATTATGTATCTAGAGATAGATAATTTTTTAATGCAGTTTAAATACTTATCATCATAAATTGACTATCGGTAAGAATGATTCGAAATCTTGAAAAGGTACAAATTCAAGTCAAAACCTTTGCAATGACACTAAATCCCCCCCAAAAAAAAAATGATTTTATCATATGACTATCATGGAGACAAAATTTTTCTTATTCTTTTAACAATGAAGATTAGTCAATTAATTTATTGAAAAAATAAATTAAAATTCTTAATTACTATTCAAATATTCAAACTGGGTTTACATAAATCTATTTTTTTTTTAATTTTATTAGTAATTTAAAAAATTAACAATGGCCTAAGAGGTGAATAAACTTTTGAAAAATTATTTCAATTTTATAATTATTTATTCTAATAATTAATCTCAATAATTTATTGAGTCACCCATTAAAGTCGTTTTCATTCTTATTGCCGGATTAAAAAAATTAGTGATTAAAAATTAAGAGGTTGTAGTTGCACCAATATTCAAAGAAAAGACCGATTTTTAGTCATTAATGAAATATTTTACAAGCAATATAGAAAAAAAAAAATCAAAAACATTCAATTTTTTTCTATTAAAAATTTATTTGACATAAGACTTGATATTAGGTCTAAAATGATCATACATACCCGCATATAATTTAATTATCAAATTTAGTTTCAAAATTTTCCAAGAGGTGGCGCCTGATCGTTTAACCTTCTCGCTTTTAAATAGTTAATTTTTAGGAACTAAATAAAAAATAAAATAATTAATTTTTTAATCGTAGTAAAGAGCTACGACTTTATGGCCTTCAAAAAATAAATAATAATAATAATAATAATAAATTCATTTAAAAAATTTTGTCATACTTTGAATGTTTCCAATCGATTTACTTTCAGTGTCTTTTAAAAAATATTCATTGTATACCTTAATTAACAACCTTCAACGCAGTAAATATATGTACACGTGGCGGATGCGAGGAAGCCCCGCAAGTGGAAACTTGTGTTCTCAAAAAGTACACGTGGTTGAAGTGCCGTACACTTGTATGCATACATGCTAAAATAAACTCGAGATACTAAGACCACTTGCAGCTAGACACTGTAATGTTAAAAGCTAAATAAAGGGGTGCAACACCCTTCACTATTACTCACTATTACTCACTAAATAAAGTTCCGTTTACACTTTCCGGGTCCAAATGAACCCAACCCTGTACTTTGTGATCATCATACTGAATATTAAATACAATACAAATCCTCTACGACGTGCCAAAAGCTTCATCATTCAATCTGAGATAGATCCTACACCCTTGTGATCACCCTCATCCGGATCCGGATCCCGATTTTGAATTTGAATTTGAATTAAGCCAGAGGCAATTGTTTAAAGAACAACTGATTCGCGAATTGTAGGAGCACGTCGCTCAAAGGTAACCTTGAAGTCCTTTTCCTTTCCTTTAGTCCTAGCGAATAATATAAATAGCGACCGCGAACGGAAGAGGACTCCTACCGCCATGTGTCCGGAAACAAACGTCGAGATGTCTCTTGGTCTCTCGGTCGCCAGTATATTCACTTAATATTTTTTTTTATTTTATATTTCATATTATGTGCATTCGTATATCGGTGGTATTTGTAGTAGGCATTTGTTTGACCCTAAAAAATCATGCGGTTTTACTTCTTCCTTCTTTAGTTTCTATTATTCTTCTTCCGTTCGTATTCTAGCGAACAACTGCTCGTGAGACTGTGTAATGCTTCATTTTTTCTATCCATCAGAAAATTAATTCGGAATTTTTGCGAGAATTGGGAGGTGGAATGTCTTAAGTCGTAGGTTCAAGTTAAACTTAAAATATTAAGTGAGGGATGTTTGGAATAAAATGAAAAATATTTTATTCAATTAACAAGTTTTTATGTTAATAATTATTGAAGTAATTTTTTTGTAAAATATCAACAAAAAAAATAAATTTTAATATAAACAAAAATTAAATTAAACATTTTTTAAAATTGTAACTATTTTAGCATAGTTTGATAATAAAAGGCCTACTTTAACATAATCAAATTGTTTGCATTGCAGTTTAAACTTTTTTAGTATTTAAGGTAGTTGTCATGGTACAATATTGTCAAAAAATTAGAGATTATAGGTGCTGCGAGAGTATGTAAGCTTCTAGCTAAGTAATCCATTATTTTTACGCAAGACTGTACCCGTGGAGACGCAACCCATACAATTGTTTCGAATATAATGAGAATTCATCTCGGGTTATAGGTCGTCAATCGACTTCAAATTTTAAGGATAATTGTATCATCATCTCCTTAATAATTATATAAAAATTTAGAAATTTCTGACGGTACATAGTAAAAAATTTTGCGTCAATGCGTCAAAAAATTTTTTGTTAAAATTTTTATGTTAAATATTTAACACTTTCTTGTGTGAATTTAACACTTTTTTGTTAATTAAAAATTTTAACTAAAATTACATCAGTTTTTCTTAATTATTATTTTTCATAAATATATTTAGTGACAACTTTCATTAACGATTTATGTTACTGTAAAAAATAATAAAAATGATTGGTGCTTCAAAATATTTGAATATTAATAAGTAAACAGCAGTTTATTCTTAAAATTACTAATTCAATCTGTATTTTCATCTAATTCAATTCATCTTTTCTTAAATAGTGTAATATCCACTAATGTAATAAAAATAATTTTCATAAATTTTTTTAAACAAACTCACAATAAAAAAAAATATTTTTATTGGCTTTGAGTTTTAAAGATATTAAAAAAAATTTTTCAATCAATAAGTATCTCTTAATTAGGCTTTAATACCAAGTAAATATTTTTCAATTAAAATTTTAATAATTAAAAATCACTTCAATGATTTAAAAAAATTTTCAAGTTTTGAATTTTTAAAAAACAATAAAATCCCCAATTATTTTTCTATTTTAAAAACAAATCCCAAAAGTAAAAGTACTTTTACTTTCTAAAAAATTTTTACCACATGCTTCGCAAACAATCAGTGGTTTTTTTTTATTTCTGAATTCCCATGTGAATATATAATACTCCGATATATTTATTATATTTATAAAATATATATAATACATACGCAATCAATACAACAACAGCAAAATAAAAGTTTGGATGAGTCGACTCTTGCTCTGGTCTTTAGTTTTGTCTGGTTGAATATAACATATACATATGTATATGTAGTTTAACTTGAACTTAACTCGAGAACCACATAACAGAATAACAGAGACGTGCCATATGGGCAGCAATGTGATCGAGCAAGTCCAAGTTGGTGCTTACCATATGCTCGCCCGCTCAGCAGACGGACCGATTTTCGTCTTTATTCTCTTCTACTCAATATCTATCTGTGAGAAACTTGCATCTTCTCTGCTGAGTACCGATTCTTCTTCTAAAAAAAAAAAGGGAGAAAAAAATTAATTATAATTATAGGACGGTGTAATCTAATAATAACAATAACCGATAGAATACGTGCTATATCAAGCGAAAAACAGAATCTTAACGAACTAAAATGTCAGTTAGTTACTTACAGTTGTCTATTTTTATTTTTTATTTTTTTTGTTTTGCATTTCAAGTAATAAGGATAAATTTTAAGTACTTAGGCTTATGCTGGTAATGTTTATTGATAAGATACGCGTGGATCGTGTGCTAACGCCTTATGCGGGCGCGCCACCGTCATCATTAATATCTTTGTTTCCTTTCTATGGTTAATAATTGTCTTTGCTGTTATTATTATTATTATTATTATTATTATTATTATTATTATTATTTTGTTATTATTAAATGAAATTTCAATGTCACTTTTACAAGTCGTATATTTTATTTTTAAAATAAAAATTTATCTTTTTTTTAAATTAGTTCATTTTTTTTTATAAAATTTTTAATTTTTTTGAAACATTCTATTAGTTTATTATTTAATTTATTATTAATGCCAAGGCACAAGCCAAATGGCAAATTTCACTAATATAATAACAAAGAAGTATAATTTTTTAAAAAGTTAATGAAAAATGTAAATACATTGCACAGTAATTCAATTTTATCGATTCAACAATATACTTAAACCTGTCAAAAATAAAAATTTTTCTAATCAGGAATCTAAATTCAATAAATAATCGAAAATTTGATTTTTAAAAACTTCCACTCGAACGTGGTGGTTATATGTCAAAAATTAATTTATATCATCAAGAGAAACTAAGAAAATCTTAGTAACGACCATATCTTTATCGTAAATTTAGTTCGATATTTTTATGATTCGAATAATTGAGCGAGGAAAAAAAATTTTGTGACGAGCATATTATTATTTTAAAAAAAATTTTTGTAGTTTAATTTGATATCATAATAAAGGTTTTTCATAAAAATTAGTGCTTTTTATTTTTATATTTTTTTTTAGTAGTTAATTTTTTATGTCAAGTTTTTGGAAGAGTTTTTAATAGTTTTTTGGTTCTACAAATTTGTTCGGTTACGTTTGTCCATTAAATTATTTGTCATTGACCCCTTGACAGCACTATTATTTTTAAAATGTATTTTAAAAGTACCCAAACTATGTAAAGTGTGATTATAAATATAAAAAATCATTGAGCCAAAGTTTTCGTTAGGGCACTGGAAAAGAATTATTTTAAAAATTTTGTATCTACGAATTTATCGGTCGGAAGTTGATATATATGCAATAAAATTTTTAAATAAAAAGATAAGCTTTCGAAAAAAATTAGATTGAAGTCTCTGCTTTAATTATTCTAAAAGTTATGACCTTTTAAAATAAAAAACTCAAATTTTTCTCATCTGTGGAAAAAGAACAAAATTTTATCAATTAGTACTCGGCTTTAAAAATTTATTTTCGGAGATTCGTAAAAGAAAAATCAATAATTGTACAGTGGGAATTAAAGTTTGAAAAAGAACTACTCGGATAAATTTTAGAATTTTTATCTAGTGTAATTATTTTTCAATCTACAGCTTTTTTAAAATAACACCGAAATCTAGTAACTTTAAGGTGCTATAAAAGGATTATTTTGAAAATTTTATATCGAAGAACCTAATGTTCAAAAGTTGACATATATGCAATGAAATTTTTAGCTGAAGTTATAAGCTTTCGAATAAAATTAGATTAAAGTCTCTAACTTAATTATTTTTAAAGTTATAACCTTTTAAAAAAAAAAAAAACTCGAATTTTTTTTTCTGTGGGAAAAAAACCAATTTGTAAAAATAATTTTTTTTTTAAAGAAAAAATGAAAATTTCTCAAAAAAAACTATGAAAATCATTAAAATGGACTATTGGGGTCACAAAAACTCGGTCAGTAAGAAAACAAGCGGACAAAATAATTTAAAAAATCCAAATTTGAAACATTCCCACGATTCTTTCCCTGCGAAAAATTTGTAGATTTAATTTTTTCTAGTTCAGGTAAAAAAAAAAAAAAAAAAAAAAAACTTATAGTGACATGAATCATCGCTTTTAAACTGAGCTACTGTTCTTGATGGTACCTTGCTACCGGGTACTGTTATGTGTACACAGTGTAAATATATATCAAGCATTGTGGGACTTATATAACCGTGCTCGGGACAAAGGGCCTTGGACAATGAAAAAAGTATAAAAAGAGGATACAAAAGTATCTTTACCCTCCTATGGATATATCCGCACAGTATCTACTCAGAAAGACACGCTCCACGTGCATCCCGATCAGATCCCCAGGGTCAGGGATATCGATCAGATCCTACCAAATAATTCGGAAGTACTTTTTTCGTACACATAAATCTGTCTTAAGCCTCTAACGGTTTTAATCGATTCGCGCTTAGAAATTTTTTTATAAGAAATTTTAAAATAATAAATAATAGGTTAAAAAACTAAAAAACACGCTTTTTATAGAAAACCAAACTAAAAAAATTGAAAATAAGTTTTAATAAATTTAAATTAAGAATAGTGTTAAAAATTTCAATAAATGTAATTAATAATAGTGTAAATAAAAAAAAATGTATTTTATTTTAAAAAAAGCGTGGGGTGCATGGGTCAATAGATATATATATTCTATCGACAGATATGAGTAGAGTGATTATCATTTTTAGAATATCTTAAAAAGCACCCCACGCTTTTTTTAAAATAAAATACATTTTTTTTTATTTACACTATTATTAATTACATTTATTGAAATTTTTAACACTATTCTTAATTTTAATTTATTAAAACTTATTTTCTATTTTTTTAGTTCGGTTTTCTATAAAAAGCGTGTTTTTTAGTTTTTTTAAACTATTATTTATTTTCTACTTTTTAGTTTGGTTTATTTATAATAGCTTGTTTTTTTAATTTTAAACTATGATTTGGCAACTAACTTACCAGCATGCACTTTATTAATATTAGATAAATCGTCTAAAGATAATGATTGGAAAATTAAAATTTCTGCCTTATCGACTATAGATAAAAATTATATAAATTAATAAAAATCTTATTTTGCAAATTAAAAAATGGAATAATTTTATCAAATTAGTGTATTGTCATCGGTTCTCGATAAATCTACAAAGTTCGAACGAAATCTGGCCGTTTAAAGTGCGTCAAAATCGTGCCCAAAGAAGTCGGTTACAAACATACAAACATACAAGTGAAGCTAATAAAAAGCGTCTAAAAAAAAGCGTCGTTCGGCCACGCCCGTCACGGATAGGTAGATTACTTGTTTGAATATTGAAAAAAAAAAACACCTCATTAAAAAGCAATAATGTCCTAAAATTTATTTTTTTTTAAACTATATTTTTGCAATTGAACAAATTCAAAAAAATTAAAAATCTAAATTTTCGTTAAAATATCAAAAATTCGACAAAATTACAGGACACCTTTTTTGTAGGAAATTTAATTTTCTACAAAAAAGGTTTCTATTACTTTCGCCGTATCTCACACTCTTCAGCCATAACTAGCATTCAAAGTCATACAATAATTTTTTCATGAAATTCTAGTTATATCTTAAATAAAATTAAAAATTAAACGATAAAAAAAATATCTTGACAAAACTAAGCGACACGTGAATGCCGTAAAGTCGGAATAAGATTTAATCGTTAGATAAAACTCAAGTGCCCCAGCAGAATCGAGTGATAATATTAAATGAAGATTATATCGGAGAACAGACACCAAGATTAATATTTTTCAGCTCTCATTTTAGCATCTTACATCTGGAGATACATTTGGAAATGATTTCCTTAATGAAAATGATAAAAAAAAGAGTACAAAAGTCTATAAAAGTAAAACTAAATAATATATAATTTATAACACATAAGTAGACTTATAGACTGGTTGTTTGTGTAAGTATACCCAGCAATTCACGACAATTATAAAGTGAGGTCATCCACAAACTTTACGATGAGATGCGTCGTCGCGGCAAGTTAATTTAATAAATTCCTTTCTTGACTTTCTGTCAGTTACTCCATACACCAGCCAACTACTTAAGCCTCAAATTAAACTAAGCCCTAATAAATTAATTTATTAAAATAAAATAAAAATTATTTTTTTCTCATACTCATCTTTACTATTTTTTAGGTAGATTTTTTTAAATATCTATCTGTTGTAGCCGATCTTATATCGTAATTTTAAGAAAATTTTGTCGTAATATGTTTCATTTTATCGAGTAATGTCCAAAAATGGCACTGGCTCAAAAGTTTATATAAAAAACTTTGAATTTTGTATATTTTATGGAAATCATTGTCCAGATATAAACGATAGATGAAATCTATTTAATTTATTTCAAACTTCATTAAATTATCTTCAATTTAAACTACACAGAAAGAAAAATTTCTTGACTGGAGAATAAAATTCTTGGCTCAAGAAAATTTTCGGGTGCCTGAAGGAAGACCGAAGTTGTGTTGGTCGAAGTAAAAATTTTTTTTGAAATTCTATTCTTGGTGGAAGTAATTTTTTCTTTATTTAAATTATCATAAATACTTGATACAATAAATTTTTATATTTGATCAAGATTTTTAGATACTTTAGGGAAGCAGCGCCACCTACTGCAGCTGAGAAAAAAATTTTCTCTCTTTGAGAAAATTTTTCTCTTGAATATTTGATACCCATTTTATATTATTTTAGCGTGCAATTATACATATTGAATAAAAAAAATGGTTCAATATTATTTGATCTTCCCATTTGACATGTTAATCAATTAAAATATTAATGAAAATTTACTTCTATCTTTATATTTAATTTTTTGGAGCAAGAGAGAAATTTTCTCAAGATAAGAAGATTTACTTCTATCAATAACTAAATTTTTTGGAGTAAGAGGCTGAATTTTCTCAAAACAACAAGATTTTCTTGATTTAAATAAATTTACTTGGATCAAGATACATATTTCTTAAAGCAAGAGAATTAATTTTGTTAAAATAAGTGAAATTTCTTGTCAAAAAAAAATTTTTTTTTTCGCTCAAGAAAATATATAGGAAGAAAATAATTTTCTTGGCTTAAGTGAACCTTTTTTTCTGTGCGTATAGCTAAGGGTTAATAGAGATTCGTGCTGAAAAGGCGTATAAAAAATTTTTTTTTTGCAATTCGGTTTAAAATTGTCTGAAACGTAAAAATCTGTGAAAAAAAAGTTCGTATCCTAAAGCTGAAAGGGCGTATCTCAAGCCATACGCTCTTTTAGCTTTAAGCAAAGTACTACTTAAAAGTAAAAGGGCGCATAAAAAAAAATAAAATTTTCAATAAAGGAAATCTTTGTGTCCTTTGTTCTTTCCATTTTATATTAAAGAAACAAACAGCGCCACTTTGTCGGAACTACGTAGTGAAAGCATCAGTAGCAACTAAAAAAAAAACTAAACTCACAGTCGATAGCATAGAAAATTTTTCTACAAAAAAAAATTATTTAAAATTTTTTAATTTACAATTTTTCGTTATTTGTTTCTAATAATTATTTTTTTTTTCTGTTACAGACTTAGATATATGTATACGAAGTTTAAACAGACCAAGGGGACCAAAATGAATACTTAAAAGTCAATGACTTACTGAACAAAGGATTTCAAAGGAAAAATAAGAAGAAAAAGGCCGTTAGTGTCTTTAAAGCGAAGATATAATTTAATAATCATGTGTCATATTCATAAGGTGCCTCGGAATAAATTTTCGCCAACATAAATTATTTATATATTTTATTATGAATTAAAAAATTGATAATAATTAAATATTAATAATAATTGATAAGTAAAAGCCAAATGATATTAAATTTAAAAGCGTCTTTGTTGTCGCGTGATCTAATCAGGTAATTTAGTGCCTTTGATTAATGAAAAATTATATTTTATTATTAAAATTTTTAATTAATAATATTAATAGAAATTAATTAAATATGTTTATATGAAGACAGTTTTTTATTAAATTTTTATCAAAAATAAGGCTTGAAAATTTTTTTTGGAAAAATATTTCACGATTTTTTAATAAACTACTTAAACTAAAATTCAGTAAAAAACCTTTTTTATAATTAGTACCATGTATACTTAATATTACTATTTTTTTTTATTATTAATCTTATTACTATTATATCGCGTTACTAATGCCAAAAGGGCGCATCTAAACATCTGCAGAGCCAAAGCGGCGTATAAAAAAAAAATTTTTTTTCTCCAAACAACCTAAAAAAGTTTGTTTTATTTATTTTATTAATACTTTAAAATTTGTTGTACTTATTTGAACACTACTTATGTATATAAAATTTGCCATTCGGCTCAAGACCTTGGCATTAGAACTAAATAAATAAATAAAAATGTTTATAACATTGAGATCTGTAATTAAAATGAATAAAAAAATTTTTTTGTATATTTAAAAAGAAAAAAAAACAAAGTTATATTACCGGTAACAATAATGACTTTTCAACTCATTTTGTTTAAAAAGAATACGGATTTAAATAAAAAAAAAAAAAAAAAAAAAAAACAATATAACAGTAATATTCTATTTGAAAAAAAATGTGTTTGACTCAATTATAAAATTTTCATTTCTATTAAGTCAATAATCTTGTCTCCACTGATAAAGTGTAATCAATTATGTTTAATTGTACAAATTACAAAATCATATCAGATTAAAATATTTTTTCAAAGTTTAGATTTACAAGCAATATATATTCATTATTTTTAACGTTCAGAAGCAAAAGATAATGATAATAGAGGCGGCATCGGAGTAATGCCTAACTAGTGATATTTTAGTTTTTTCATCACGGAAAAAAGAAACCTTGAAAAATTACATTATAAATAGTAATAAATGTCTTAATAAGAGCTTTCAATGTAAATATTACATTCTAAAATTTAATTCTCATAAAATCTGTAATACTTACAATCTGAAACTGTTATTTTTCCAGTTTCTATCACAAAGCGCCACGTTAGATTATAACTGTAATTTTATATACTGTAATTTTTCTATTTTTCATTTTTTCCGTGTTTAATCAAATACATTTTCTCTTCAAATAAAATGAGTAGAAGAGTCATTATTTTTACCAGTGTTACAACTTTATTTAATTACAATTAAAAAAAAAAATAATCCGCCCTTTTGGCTTAAGAATTTTTTTGTCTTAGAGCCCAAAAGGGCGTATACAAAAAAAATTTTCTTATTCACTTTTCTTACAGATCTAAATGTTATAAACATTTTCAAATTAGTTGGAGTGAAAAAAAATTTTTTTATACCCTCTTTTGGCATTAGTAACGTAATATTATATTTATATACTATACAAAATATACTTACAGTAAATTAGAGTACTTAAACTTGCTCAAGTTTTATTGTAATTCCATTTGTATTATACTTTTATAATTATTTTTTATCTAACGTTAATAAAAAAAGTATTTTATTAATTAATAAAATTATTCCATGTATATTATTATTATTATTATTATTATTATTTTTTTATTAATAATTGTAAGGTATAAAAAAGTGGAAAATTTACTAATATAAATAATTCACTGAAAAAAAAAAAATCAAAATTGTACATAAAACAGTGCCTTAAATAATATTCTAATAATATATTATAAATTTATTTATAATAAAAAAAAAGTAAAACCATGATAATTAATTATTAAGTGTATAGTAGTTAAAATAATCTAATTATTTTTGTAAGTACTGCGATACTATTTTTTGTACTTGTAATTTTTATTAGTATATTAAATATATTTGATATTTATGCTTAAATATTTTTTCTTCTTCGTTACATTTATTATAATTAATATTTAATATTATTGTGTAATTATTGATGAAAAATGATAATTATAAATGTTAACAATATCTACTAGCTCATATTTCATAGTTAAAAATAGCTGTTTGCATCAACGCAAACATAATTCACTGCACAAAAAAAATAAACGCATGTGTAATCATACACTCTTCACTATTTAATCGTACAATGCAGAATATATAAAATTGCCGCGGGAAATTAAAGAAAGTGCGAATGAAAACAAAGACCGATGAGGGTCGAAGTTTGGCGGTAATCATCGAAGTCGATCGTCTTTGTTCAATTCTAAGTTGTATGACTTCACTAAAATTGTTATTGAATCATTTAAAATTATCATGACAATTATTTTTTATTGTTGTTATGATTCATAATTAATCTGTAAGAAAGAAATCTAAGAATTGTAAACATTAAAATTATTGAGAGAAATTTTTATTTATTTTTAATTTTAAATTGAATCGTTTATTTTAAAAATCCCGTAGTTCAAAAATACTAAATTTTTTTTGGAAAAGCGAAAAACATTTTTCTAGGTCAAGTTTGCATTAACATCATTAACCAAAGATGAATGATAATAATGTTAGCATTTCTAATAAAGATTTAGCGTGAAAAAATTTAATTGTTAATCACTACAATTAGTAATAATGATTTAAGGGAGAACACCACTGTGACGATTGAAAAAAAAAAGAGGTGATTTTCGGGAATTTTTTTTACAGGGAAAATAAAGGAGTTTTGGGATCGGATTTTTTTTATTTTATTAAGGATACATTAAAGATTATCACCCTAAATTTTTATGAATAAATATTTAATTATTACAATTTTTTAAAACCTTTTTAAGACTATTTTAAGATTTTTTTAAAACTAATTTAAGATTTCTTTAAGACGAATTTTAGATTATTTTAAGACTCTATAGTAATTTTCCGGAGCTGTCGCTGTGATATCGTCTTCTTTTCATAACAAATTCGAGAACAAAATTTTAAAAATCTGCTCTCGGAATTTTTTTTTGGCGTCTTAAAAAAGTCTTGGTTAGTTTCACGTTTAAGATCTTAAACAAATAACAATTTTAAGACGATTTTTTTTTACACGGGAGTAAAGTTAATTTCTAATTATCTGATAATCAATTATTCTAAAATCCAAGTCAGTCAAATCACATTAAACAATAAAACAATAATTTAATTGCATTTATCAAACTAATACTACAAAAATTATTAAAATTTAAGTATTTTGCATTGAACTGAATTTTTTCTAGTCAGAAGTTTTTTTTGGAAAAAAACAAAAAGATACTTATTTTTGGACCTTTCAACCCTGGTGCGAATTTTCCGGATTTTTCTCTGAAAAACTCTGAAAAAGTCTTTAGAACTCAAGACAAGTATTTTTTAGAGTTTTTCAGAGAAAAGTCCGAAAAATTTTAACCAGGGAAATCGAATGTTTATTCGGAAAACTCCATGAGTCACTGACTTATGGGGTTTCCCAATTAATCGAGATTTGTATCAACCGATTGGTTAGACCTCGAACACGGTTTGAACATTTTTTAAATTAATTAAAAAAAATAGTATTGCAAATTAAAATTTTTATTTTTTAAATTTGCTCCGATAATTCCGAAGTAGATAATTTTTAATGGAGTGAAAAAAAATTTTATAATAATTATTCAATTAAATAAAAATCCACAAATTTGATCGATTAATTAAAAATTTTAAATTCTAAGTTTTTTTATAACACTCTAAATAAATTTAAAATTAAAATAAAAAGTTGTAGAGTAAAAATTATTAATTAAAAAAAAAATAATAAAAAATTAGTTTAATTTCTATTGTCTGATGTATGACAATAAACTGCTGAATAATTGGAATTTCCTCGAGCCTTCTTTTACTAAAATTTTTTGACTAAAAAAAAAAAATAACAATAATAATAATAAGACTAATAAAATAATAAGAGTGTTACAAAATAAAAAAATTCCATAACATCTCGACCCGATGAGCTTTATAATAATAATACCGGACGTTAATGTGTAAATATGTTTAAAATGAATTATTTATAATTAGTCGTAACATAACACACAACTACTGACCTCATTATTGTTACGTGGTCACTCGTTTTTCCATTTATTCAAAATTTGTCCTTTTTAGACGAAGCTAATCACTACCCTAACATTTTTAGTGTTGACCTTGAACTTGATCCGCAAATCGCCTTAGGTGGGCGGGCGTTTGAATTTCTACCCGATGATTTCTTCAGCAATGAGCAAGTGAGCCAATTGATGGCATTTTTAAACCAAAATTGAAGTAAAAATAAAAATACTAATTAAATAAATAATGAAGTTTATTGTTATTGTTATTGTTATTGTGAGTAAGAGAAGTTCGTCTAGCCGAAAAAGAATTAAAATTTCAGCAAAGTAACAGAAAGTTGGCTAATTTGTAATGCAAAACGTCGAGGGCAAGGTCGTATGCATTTCGATTAATAAAACCCCCAGAAATTTATATTTTTATTTTAATGAGCCGCGGTTATAAAAGTACCTGCGGAACTTCGTTTGCTAACACTGGATGCACAACTTGTGACTTAAGTGCTGTTATTTTTATTTAATTTTTTTTTTTTTATAAAAACAAAAATACCTGTTCGTTTTTTTTAATTTTTTCAAGTCGTTTGATTACTAATTATTGGATTATTGATTACTTGGAAAAGAAATTTTTTGAGTGATAAAAATGGACGTGGTACCAATTCCAACGTCTCCGTCGTACCTACCGACGGGGTTTTTCTACCCGCTTGTCTTCATAGCAGCGACACTGGCGTTAGTTCATTTCTACATGGAAAATATGAGGATTGTTAAAATGGGAAATAAAATACCAGGTTATTTTATGAATCAATTAAAAAATTAATAATTTTTAAATAATAATAATAATGTTAGCCGACATTTAGCCATCAATACTAATTTACGACTTCTCTCTTGTATGCATATTCACTTCAATCATTGTATATAAGCCAATTGGTGTTAATTTACTAAATAAATAAATAAATGCATTTTTTAATTAGCTTCATTTATTAAATTATAAATAAAATATATTTTTTTAATTGCACACGGTAAGAACAAGATTACACTGAATATCATCCTAGATTATACTGAGTGAAATTTTTTTCAGATAGTAGCTGGTATAATCCAGATTATAATGAGTATAATCCAGATTATAACGAGTATAATCCAGATTATAACGAGTATAATACAGATTATAATGAGTATAATCCAGATATCACACAGTATAATTTGGATTACAATGAGTATAATCCAGATATCACGTAGTATAATCTGGATTTTTTTAGCTACTATCTGAATTTTTTTTTTCACCACAGATATCACTAAGTATAATCTGAGATGATATCCAGTGTCACCTTGTTCTTTCCGTGTACTTGCAGTTTTTCAAATTTTTTACAAATGAATTTTTTTCTTTCAATTTTTGCGTAATACAATTTTTTCAATAAAAAAAATGATAAATTTTATAAATATCGGCTAACTTTATTTTCATAATTTTTAATCTAAACTTTAAACTTTATAGTTAATAATTATTTAATTATGAAATTTTTGAAACTGACAATAAATTTTTATTTGACCTATTTTCGGTGTATCAGGCCCCAAGACAGTGCCATTTTTTGGTAACGCCTTGATCGCGTTAGGAGTGCACCCAAAAGATGTTCTCAATACAGTTTTGCAATACTTGCATCACGGAAGAGTAATCAGAGCATTTCTGGGCACCAAACTTGTCATTTTTATAATGGACCCACATGATGTAGAAATTATTTTGAGCAGCAATGTTCATATTGACAAATCACCGGAGTATAGGTAAATTTTTAACATGAAACTTTCATGTAAAAACTATTAGAAGTAACATAGGAAACTTTTTATTAAAAAAAAACAATTAATTTTTTACGAAAGATAAAAATAGTTTGTCAAAAAATTAGAATCACATTGATTCAATTCTTCGCGGATTAAAGCTAATTAATTATAAAAAAGAAAAAGAAACTAAACTAAATTAGCAAAATTTTATGATTTTTTTGAATTTTACAAAAAATAAAAAACTACTAAGAAAATGTTTCTAAAAAACTGCAGCAATTACTTTTTGATTCATCTACAAGTGGAATTTTTCTTAAAAGAAATTTTTTTAATTTGCACCTGTATTTCTTTTGAATTTCTAAATGTGGAATTTTTTTATTATAATTTTTATGGCATTAAATTTAGCAGACATCTAACTATTTTTATGATTATTCTTATTGAAAAACTGATTACAAAAAATTAAAAATAAAAATTCTACCTGTAGAAAATTAAAAAAAAACACTATAAATGGAAATTTTTAAAAATATTTTTTCAGTTCTAATTTAATTAATAAAAAAATCCAAAAAATTGACAAATATCTATAAATTTATATTAAGGAGGTAACACTTTTCTTACAATATCTTCCAATTTTTGAACACACATACTTTTAAGTGTCTTTTATACGTAGGATTTTTTTTTAATGGTCCTTGCGGTACCAAATTTCAAAATATTAGCGGTGTCTTTTTTTTTACCGATGAATCTCTTAAACAAAGTTAGCCAACATTTTTTATTTTTTGATTTTGGTTAATTTATTGAATTAACTAAAAATCAACTGAAAAATATTTTTAAAAAATTGTACTTCTAGTTTTTGAAGATTTTTACAAATGAAAAAGATTTTTTCAATAAAAAAAATTATAAAAATTTTTAAATGTCGGCTAACTTAATTTTCATATGAATTTCCTTACAATTTTTCACTACTCTAACCCTGACCTTAAAATTTGCTGAATTAAGATTTTTCAAACCATGGTTGGGTGAAGGATTGTTAATAAGTGGAGGTGAAAAATGGCGAACTCATCGCAAAATAATAGCCCCAACATTCCACTTGAACGTGCTGAAGACATTCGTTCCTCTTTTCTACGAAAACAGCATTGATTTGGTGAAAAGATTGAGATCTGAAGTGGGAAAAGAGTTTGACGTCCACGATTACTTGTCAGCTGTGACAGTAGACATTTTGATCAACACTGCGATGGGAGTGAGGGGCAAAAAAAGGGAAAACACTGGATTTGACTATGCAATGGCTGTCATGGAGTAGGTGGAATATTTATTTTTCTCTTACCATTGATTCTGGAACATTGATTATCAATTATTGATCAATGATTGAATTTTCCAGCTTGTGCAACATCGTTCACCAGCGACAGTACAACATAATGCTTCGCATTGACCAATTGTTCAAATTCTCAAAATACGCTAGCCAGCAAGAAAAGCTTCTCAACACAATCCACACGCTTACAGGCGGAGTTATCAAGAAAAAGAAGCAAGAGTTCGCAGAAAAAGGCGAACTTGCGTACCCTGAAGAATTCCGTAAGACTTCAAACAACAACACAAGCAACAATACATCAAAAGTTGAAATCGAAAAGATTAATGAGTCAAAAATGCGGTACGCTCGCGACGATTTGGACGAAATCGATGAAAATGATGTCGGTGAGTTTACTTTTAATTAATGAAACGATAAATTACGGGATTAAAATAGTTGTCATGGTTGAGGCATACCGTCAGAAAATTCTAAATTATTGTATACTTATTAAGAACATGATGATACAATTACCCTTAAAATTTGAAGTCAATTGACCATCTATTACCCGAGATGAATTCACTTGATATCTTTAAGAATATTTATAATTAAGAAATTACACTGTATCTCATCGCTTAATAATATTTTTAAAGATATAAACTCATCCTGATGTTACCCTTATCGAGACCTTTCATTTAAATATCCACACGGAAAGAACAAAATGACACTGAATATCATCCCAGATTATACTCATTGTAATCTGGATTATACTAGCTGCTATCTGAAATTTTTTTTCTCCCAGTATAATCTGGGATGATATACAGTGTCATCTTGTTCTATCCGTGCACATGAATTTTTTATATATTTTATATATTTTACAAATGTGATATATATATATATATATATATATATATATATATATATATATATATATATATATATATATATATGAAAAAATTCATGTGTGTATTCAAATGAAAGGTCTCGATAAGCGTAACATCAGAATGAGCTTATATTTTTAAAAATATCATTAGTGGACAAAATACAACGTCATTTCTTAATTATCGACATTTTTTAAGATATGAGCTTATCCTGGTGTTAAACTTATCGAGACCTTTCATTTGAATATACACATTAATTTTTGATTAATTTGATTAATTTTTTCATATATTTTATATATAAAATATCCTTCATTAAAAAGTTAATGGGACGTTTTCATTGTTGTCATTTTCCGTTGCTATGGTGATCACTTTGGCAACGGTTATCATAGCAACGGTTACTATGAAAACGGTTACCGTAGCAACGGTAACTATAACAACGGTTAACACAGCAACGGTAACTATGACAACGTTTAACATAGCAACGATTACTATGGCAACGGTTAACATAGCACCGGTTACTATTACAACAGTTACTATGGGAACGGTTAAATATTAATTAGTAAAATTTGTAAAAATATTGATTAATTAAATTGTCGATAATAAACATTTTGAAAGAAGCGTGTAAAGCGCGTTCGATTTTCTAGTACAAAAAATTCGTGTGGGAATTCAAATGAAAGGTCTCGATTAATGTTACTCCAGGATGAGCTTATATCGTTAAAAATATCATTGGTAGACAAAATGCAACGTCATTTCTTAATTATTGACATTTTTTAAGATATAAGCTCATCCCGATGTTACGCGCATCGAGACCTTTCATTTGAATACCCACATGAATTTTTTGTATATTTTATATATTTCACAAATATCAGAAATATCATTCATATTAAAAATGTCTTCGGAAGGTTCTGGGTTCGAATCCCAGTCCGAGCTATTTGAATCTTTTCTCGCATATTCTATAAACTCACATTCAGAAGATCCTCTCCACATTCCTTTCTCAATCCTTTTCTTCCAAGTATCCTGTTACGTGAATGTGGAATGCTTCACGTAATAATAACCGTAACTCCTATTCTTTCCCGCTTTACAACATTATTTAATTTGTAAGGCTAAAAGTTCATATACTTTTGCGGCACGTATTATCTCTAATTTTTTGACAATATTGTACCACAACAACTACCATAATTAAATTGAATCATTAAAATAATTTGAACTTAAAAATTTTAGGGGAAAAAAGAAGACTAGCATTTTTGGACCTGCTTCTTGAATTGAACAGGAACGGGTCAACGCTAACTGAAGAAGAAGTCCGTGAAGAAGTCGACACAATTATGTTCGAGGTGTTAATTTATTTATTTATAATAATGCAATTTCGATTAAGTCATTCTCATTTGAATAGTGATTATCAATTCATCAACTAAAGTAGCTCTCAAGATTATAATAGATGCAAATTATTCCAGGGTCACGATACCACTGCCGCTGGTTCTAGCTTCACGTTATGCGTCTTGGGAGTCCACAAAGACATTCAAGTATGATTGATTTGAATTAGATGTTAACTAATACGATTCTGTTTGATTAATTGAGCATTTATGATGAAATGCTAAATGTTTTTGCAGGATAGAGTTTATGAAGAGTTGAACGATATTTTCAAGGGCTCCGACCGGCCATGCACATTTCAAGATACTTTGGAGATGAAGTATCTCGAAAGGGTGATCATGGAGTCACTGAGGATGTTCCCGCCTGTTCCTGCTATTGCTAGGGAGCTGAAACAAGATGTTAAGATTGGTAATTGGTAGTCGTAGAGTAAAATTTAAGATTGAAGGATCTTTATAAGTTTTTTTCAATTTGGTAAATTTGTTTGTACAGCGACTGGAGGATATGTTTTACCACGTGGAAGTACTGTAATTGTGCCGCCATATCAGATTCACCGTCTAGAGGAGTATTATCCAGACCCAGAAGTGTTTAACCCAGACAGATTTTTACCTGAACATACTCAAAATCGGCATTACTATGCCTACGTACCTTTCAGTGCCGGTCCAAGGTAATTTTTATCCATTTTTCGCGGTTAAGTGGTGCAATCTAGTTTAAAGATGGAAGTATTTAAATAAACTAACTTGAAAACTGAATAATTACAGGTCATGCGTCGGAAGAAAGTACGCGATGTTGAAATTAAAAGTTTTAATATCAACAATAATCCGAAATTACCGGATCCACTCGAATTTGACGGAGAAAGATTTCAAACTGCAATTAGACATAATACTGAAGCGGACAGATGGCTTCAAAATCGAAATTGATCCGAGGAATAAGTCAACCGCCACTGCATAATTATAACGCACTCATACTTTCATTCACTGTTCACTATTGCAATACAGCCCATGTACTACTCATAAGATATTTTTAAATAAAAAAATAAAGACCAAAGAAAATATTGCAAAAATTATCAACTATTTTAATGTACATTCGATTAAGCTATCACGTGATTTTCGGCATTTATGTTGTCGGTAGTATTAACAACTCTGTTTCTTCTTTTCTGCCGATAGTCCACCAGAAACTCCAACGCCCAGGGTACGATGAATGCGCAATTTAGCGTTACTAGAACGAGTTGTCCCACCTTGAAGCTGTCAGTTGCGTCTTTGATTATTCCTACGGACACCAATAATAAATTAGTCGATAGAGTGTTGTTTTTTTGTAAGCTGCATTTTTAATTGATTTTTCGGGCTCGATTAGGCGCTGAGATAAGTTTGTTTTTATTACCGACTAGTGGCCCAATAACAATCATAATAATTCCACTGATCAGAGCGAAAATTCCGTAGCAAGCCGCGTACATTTCGACGGGATGATTTTCGACGACTACCAGCGGCTGCGGGACTATCAAAAATGTCCTTACGATTCCCATCGCCGCTGTGCAGATGTATATCCCCATTAATGTGCTTTCGAAGTAGAGGTAAGCTGAAAAATATATAATTAGTACCTGAAATTTTAAACTAGATCCCTGACAATTTAAAGTGAAGTTGGTACCAAATCTGGCGAAGCCCATCACAATCATCGCTCCGAAGAAAATAAATCTAGCCCGACAATTTACTACCATAGTGAAGAGCAGGTAGAAAATCCTTGAGCCCAATTCTGCAGCAGCGGTTATGCTTATCGTTCCAGCGGTTTCTGTATTTGTGTACCCATCTTCCAGCATCGCCAGAGGAACTAGAGAAACGAATGTCGAGTCAGCTACAAAAACAAACGAAATTCCTAGGGTCATTATCATGAACCTCCTGTCCTTCAAAAGCGATAAGTCGAACAAGTCCGATAACTTGTGCCTGCAATAAAAAATTTCTCAATTTTTTTTTAACTAAAATTATCAACAAAAATATTCACCATAAAGAAGAGTCTTCTTGGCTGGCTACAGACTTCCTTTTTATGACAATTTTCTTCCCTTCAGCTTTTATATTACTATCCTCAGAATTGAGGGAAAGAAGAGGCTCCTTAACGGGACTGTCTTTGACGCTGCCTTTTAATTTTCGTCTCTCCTCCAGAACTTCCTTTGGATCTCTCAGGTGCCACTCTACCGGATGCAGCAACATCATCCCCGGGATTGTGTTCAGACTGAGAGCAGCAATCAACGACACCATTCCTTTTAATTCACGCACCTTCGATCATTTAATTTTGAGTTTGAAAAAAAAGGAATTTATGTTGAGTTACTCACCTCGAAATCCGTAAATTTCCATCAGCGCATCAATTATCATTGGATATACTATTCCTCCTATGCCGATTAGTACTTGAGTCCCACTTACTACCTTTATTGGAAATCATAAGTCTTTAATTTTTATGTTAATTGGGGTTTTCATGATTTAATTGCCATAGTAACCACTTCGGCAATGGTTATCATTGCAACGGTTAAATACTAATGAATAAAATTTGTAATAATTTTGATTAATTGAAAATTCGATAATTAACATTTTGAGAAAAGTCCCGAGTCGAAATTTAAATCGTAGTTTCAACGTATTGAACGTTAAAATCGTCATTTGAACGTAATGGACGTTAAAAACGTATGTTGAACGTATCCAACGTATTATAAATATGAAAAAAAATTACTCAAATAACTACACATGCTTGAAACGTAAATAGACAGAAAAAAATTTTTTTTTCATTCTTGTTAGGGAGATTTTATATTTCTTAGCTTAAATTTACCATTTTTTTTTGACGGAAATGCTTTAACGAAATTTTTTACCCTCAGAATGGTTTCCAAAATTGTGTGTAATTTTATTAAATATCATTCATACGATTTTATACCAAAAATGGCCTCATAAATATGTATTTAAAATGATAACTTTTTATAAAATTTATATATAAGAAGTTGAGATTCAAAAGGGTATGATAGAGTTTCAAAATATTATGTGATATTTCTCATATTTGTCAAATAAATAAAATATATAAAAAAATCGTGCGGTCGTTATCGGCAGTGAAAATCGGTTCATTCGTTCAGAAGTTATTGCAGTTTGAAAATTCAAAAAATAGTGTTTTATTAAACTTTTATTAGAGTTTTGAGCTAAAAAAACTCAAAATCACAGAATAGCTTACTCGTCGAGCTCGGTGAGCTCAAAATAACAGAGAAATTATATTATTGATCTCAAAGACATCAGAAATTTAAGAATTATAATTTTAAGCGCTTAGATATGGAATTCGTTTAACGTAAAACGAATGCTTTGTAATATTCCTTTATTTTAGCGTTAAGTGCATGACAACTGTCCCTATATCGATGCAAAAAGAGTCGGTTACGCCGAGATCATAATCATAGCTTTTCGAATACACTAAGTACATCAATCCATAATTTTCTGCAACATTGAGCTGTTACTTTAAGTAGTTAGTAAACAATAAAAAACTTGCAGGTTTCAAGTTAGCTGATGAAATTACACCGATATTCGGTTTGCAATAAAAATTCACTTTTACGATTCAGTTTGTTGTGACGACAAAGCCTCGTTGCTTAGGACGTGGCTAACCCAGTTGCGTTTTTCATTCCTGAGCAGGATGACGTGCTTCAATATTCGATGCACCATTAAATCCGATATGCCAACCAGTCCTCTAAGTTTGATTAGTTTCATTATGTGGTTGATGAAAGCTACTTTGTGTAGTTATCTCTTATTTATCGGTAATGTGTCGAGTGATGATATTAAAATTATAAAACACACCGGAATTTCCTCGAACCTGCATCGCGACGCAGTAAGTTTTTCAATAATTACATTAATACATAATCAACGTTAATTAACGAATTTATTTTTAACTTCAGAAAGAGTTGGCTGAAATGTGTTTTAAGAATAATTCGAATCCAGTTATTATCTCCGCGGATCTAATGAGCAATGATTGGAATCCATGTGATAGTTCATGGGTTGTGATTGACCACAAATTCCAGAAACAGGCTACGGGTTTTTATTCAGCTTATCCAACATATATACTGTCATTTGAGTCTATTGGTGACTTGACAGCAGCTGTTAACCATTTTCGAAAATCGACTGCATGGAGCATCAAATCTCCATTTTTGATCATTGAAAGAAAATCATCTTGTTTGAATGCTGGAGAAGTATTGCAATTCATGTGGACGCAGGATCTATTGGCTGTCTTTTACCTGTGTAGTGGTCAAGATACGACGAATGTTTTCACGTTAAATCCATTTGCAACCAACGCTCCAGCACCGTGGGTTTTTGTTCACCAATTCAGCGAAAATGGAAAGAAATCGACCCTTTATGCTATGAAATATACAAAAGGTAAGTTAATGATTTTGAGTACTTAATTTGCTGTTACTCGAAATAATCAAAACCTGACTTTTTACGGTTCTGATTTTTTTTTGGACATAATCAAGTCGGGCGCAAAATTGCAATCAATCATTTTAATCTTTCCAATTAGGTACTATCCTTCTGAGATTCGATTAAATTTTTTTCAGACCACAATATTTGCAGACACTTAACTTTCGACAAGACAAAAAAATTAAATGGTCATGAGGTGAAGATAGGAACTTATATTGATATCGAAGGCATCCCTCAAAAAGATTTAAATTCTGAAATGAATAATTATTTAAGGATAATGAAAGAAAGAAAAGCTATGAGAATATACGAATTATTACCGCTGATCGAAGCCACTGACATTACATGGTTTTTTCCTTTTTCGGATCAAGAGATGTCTGATATAAACAGATATGACAGGCATCTAGTCTATAAAACAATTGATCTCATAGACAAACCGTTCCTGTTAGCTAATACCAACTACAAATACATGGACATTTTAAGGCAGTATGGGGTATTAACTTTCTCAATCCTAACGAAAAAATCAAACTATTTGACGACGATCAGTCAAGTTTCTTACAATTATCAATTCCTGTTTCTGGTAATCGTCATGTTAATTTTCATCGGGATATTAATCATAATTAACAACAAATTTGACATTATTAGCGGTATCTTGGATGTTATGAACCTGACAGCAAACATGGCAGTGATCACACCTCTAGACCGATTGTCGATGCGGATAATCTACATCTTCGGATTCTTTTTTATTTTAACTGTAATGCCTGATTTCCAAGCTCAGGTGTCTGCTATACTGTCGGAACCGTTGAGGCACAACGTAGAATCATTAAAAGATCTTTATGATAACAAATATCATGTTTATTTCGATGGATTTTTGTTCAGAGACATAATTAATGAAAAATTGTGGGTAACTGATGAGGACATGCAGTATTTGCATCCATTTAGTATATCTGAGCTACAAAGATGCGCAGTTAAGGCGCAGTACAACTCGACGATTGCCTGTATTTTTTTTAGGAGTTTACAAAAAAAATATGCAACAATGACATCGAAATTGCATGTATCAAGAGACATTATTTTTGAAAAGTATTACATCGCTTGGGTCAGGAAAGATTGGAGTCTTAAAGACAAACTTGATAGAATCAGCTCTTGGACCGTTGAATCAGGTTTCCATTATCGTAAGCTAACTCAAAATTTGAAGTATTTTTCAAAAAAATTCCGAGAAATGAAACGGATTGAAGAACGTGCTAGTGTTGAGTTAATTGATTTCGATAACTTAACATTGAGCTACATGATCGTTCTCGGGCTTTTAATATGGGGACTGGTTGTCTTCGGGCTGGAACTGTTTTTTCGAAAGTATGAAGAACGTCGCAGGGAAACTCTGATCAGAAAAGGGTTGCGTATGGAACTTAGATCACGTCTAAGGAATATTTCTTCTATTGAGGAAATTATTCCTTCCAATCCTGGAACCTCTTTTGGCGTTTAAAAATATTAAATGAGCATATTATTACGTAGTAATTTTTAAATATTAGTAGTCAGTGTTTAATTGTGTGTTTTCTGTGGTCACACTTTAATTCTTGGTATCTTGAAATGTGTAATTACAAGAAAATAAAGTTCGATTGTAGATAAAATTGACGTTTTTTCTTACGATATTTCAGTTTAAACGTTTTTGAATTCTTCGAGCTCAAAAATATAATTTATATGTTATTTCGAGCTCTCCGAGCTCAAAAGTCTGTTAGCGGTTTACTAAAACAGTATTTTTTGAATTTTCAAACCGCAATAACTTTTGAATGAATGAACCGATTTTCACGCGGTTGGCGGCATTCGACGCAGTTTTTCAAATTCTATGATACATATTTAAACACAAATTGATTAAACCGGAAGTTTTGGTGTAATTCGAAAAAAACGCTTTTATTTGATTTCTTTCGTCAATGATAACTCACGAACGAATCAACTGATTTTGATCAGCTTGGTGGCGATCGACGTGGTTTTTTGATGTTAAGAGCTGATTAGTTTTTGGATTTGATCAATCGAGCCGTTTAAAAGTTATTAAAAAAAATAAACTTGATTTGAAAAAAATTTTTTTTACAATTTTTTTAAAATTCCTCAAAATCTACCGGCCGGAATCGGTCCAAATTGTATTTAAAATCTAATTTTGGTCAACATCAAAATCTGATGGACACTCGATTTTTGAAAAACGGGGTAAAACCAACAACTTCCCGATTTTTGAAAATTTTCAATTTTTTTTAGCGGGAAGTTAAAAAATCAAAAACTGTAATTTTTTTGCTGACATAAAAGTTACTATAATTCAATTTCTTATCGTTTAATTATCTTTTAATTCTATCAACATGGACGAGAAAAAATGCATTAGTAATTAAACTAACTGGTAAGTTTATATTCTTATCTGTAAGGTCACAAACGCTATCATAAATCCAGTTTGTATTAAAATTCTCTCAATGATTTGTTCACAAATCATTGACTATTAAGTGTTCAGGTTATTTAGACAGCATTGAAAGATAAAATTTTAAAATTAACTTCATTAAAGCTGATAAAATTTATAAAATTAATACCTCGTATATATTTCATAATGATTAATTTGTTAATCAAAATTATTATCAAAAAAAATTCTTCTGAATCAAATAAATAAAATCATTGTTACGCTGTCAGTACACAAAGTAAGATGAATCACGCGCGATCATACATACAATTTACAGACTATTAATTCTGACCTAGTGTCCTAATTTTTCGCGAGTAACTTCTCCTTCGAAGCGATTACTTTTAAAATAAACTCATCATTCAATTGTATACAATGATTTTATTCGTAAAGTTTTTCAACTACATAGAAAGAAAAATTTCTTGACTGGAGAGAAAAATTCTTGGCTCAAAAAAGTTTTCGGGTGCCTGAAGGAAGACCGAAGTAAAATATTTTTTTGAAATTCTATTCTTAGTAGAAGTTATTTTTTCTTAATTCAAATTATCATAAATATTTGATACAATAAATTTTTATATTCGATCAAGATTTTTAGATACTTTAGGGAAGCAGCGCCATCTACTTCAGGTGTGAAAAAAATTTTCTCACTTTGAGAAAATTTTTCTCTTGAATATTTGATACCCATTTTAAATTATTTTAGCGTGCAATTATACACATTGAATGAAAAAAAATGATTAAATATTATTTGATCTTCCCATTTGACATGTTAATCAATAAAAATATTAATGAAAATTTACTATCAAGATATTTAATTTTTTGGAGCAAGAAAGAAATTTTCTCAAGGCAAGAAAATTAACTTCTATCAAAAAATTTAGTATTCTGGGTCGAAAAAAATTTTTTTTTTAGTGTATGAATTCAATTATCAATGGAAAATTCATAAAAATTATAAAAGTACCTTAGCCCGGTTTTTAATAAAATACGCGTTAAGATTCGCACTGAGGATAGTGTCCATCAATCCAGCACCAGTTCCTTGGATGAAGAAAATAATTCCCAGCTGATAAACATGTGTGGCGAATGCACACGATAAATTAGGGACCACACAGAGAAGGGCCGCAGAAACGCTGACGAATCTTAAGGAATATTTCTTCAGCAGCGCGTTGGTCATAACACCTAAAAAAAATAATAAAAACAGTAGGTGAATTGTCTCCATAAATTTCAAAGATAATGGATGAATAAATAAATGGGAAAGGAAAAAATGTCAACCTGACAGAGAAAAACTTATCATATAAACGGAAGTTAGGATCGTCATCGCGGATCCTGACTGGCCTGTCGCCTCGAAAAAGTCCCCGAAGACTATCGAGAAGGAATTCCCCGGGACGAACGCCGTCACCTGTAATTAATTATATAATAATACATCCACACGGCGAAAAAAACATAGGAATTTTTCCAATGGTAACATGGGAATTTTTTCTTCATTAACATGATAGAAATATCCATGTGACATAGGAAAAATACATTTATGACAGGAAAAAAAATTGTTTTTTCAATTGAAAAAAAATAGAAAGCGAAAAAACACCATTCTAAAATTTTCAGGATATATGTAGAAAATGTCAAAGTTTCATATGAAAGAAAGAAAAAATAAATTAAAAATGTTTATCATTGAGAAATTCGGAGTTTTTTCGAAAAATCTAAAAAATAACGATGAAGATAGGTTCGAATAATTTTTTTCTATTTTTTCCCAAAAAGAACATTTAAAAAAAAAATTTTGAAAAAAAAAAACGTCCCGATAAGTCAATTTTTGAAAAAGTTATAGCAATTTAAGCCACACCGTCCATAATCTGCTGGATTTTTAATTTTTTCGAAATGTAAAGCAAAATTTGAAAAAAATTTCCTCGAATTTTTTTATCACAAACCGACTGTATATCACTGTTTTACTTTTAAATTATCTGAAATTGTTCGAATGAGAAAATTTTTATGTAAATTTGTAATTATTAAATTAAGTAACATAAATTTTAGTGATAAATGAATTTTTTCTATGTCACATGGATATTTCTATCATGTTAACAAAGAAAAAATTCCCATGTTAACACTGGAAAAATTCCTATGTTGACATTGGAAAAATTTCAAAATGCAAAAATAGGAAAAATCCCGATGTCATTTTCGCCGTGGAGCTGCTTAATATTTAACATAATTATAATAACTGGTAGAAATCCGTTCCTGTATAAAATCCTTATCAATTTATCAACCGGTCTAGATAATTATCTTAAATAATCTCTGTTTGCATTAAATATCGACGGATTGCCTTCGACAGCCGACGAACCAGCTGAATTTTAAAAGTCAACAATAAATGACTGGTGCGTACTTACGTAAACAATAATCATAGCGAGGGCGCTCATCCACCCCCATCCGCCATCCGGCGCCAAATCTTCCAGCGTAAGTTCTTCATTTTGGTCACTAAAATAATTTGTTACTTCTTTGGAAGTAATCTTTGAGCTTTTTCGGTTCTCGGCACTCGGTTTATCACAGTCACTCATTGTTAACAGCAAACTGACACTTTTAACGGTGATTTAATTCCGGCTTTAAGATAATTAAATGCTCGTGGAAATTTGAAGACAACAACTGTGATAAGAAGATAAATTCAACCGCTACTCGGATGTAGAGATCGCCATTGACTGAGACATTGATACTATCCTTGAAAATAATGCGACATTGGCATGGCCACAGATGTCATCATATCAAACGCGCGTTGGTGCGATAATTATTGAGGGGAATCGTAAATATTGTAAGCACTAACATTAATCCATTTTCAAAATTTTATAACAATTTTTAAAAGCTTTGATATTTATAATACTATCAATATTTATATCTAGCATGCATGACTGGATGAATTTAACGCTTCTAGCTTGGTCTCATTTGAAATTCATAGTAGTATGAATTCATTATTCTTGTTATCGTTTTATTAAAGCTGACTTTGTAACACTTTATTGAGGTTTTCATTGTACTCATTGACAATTTAATCGGTTAATTAATTAATTGTGTAGTTAGATAACGAAAAAAATGAGTAGTTGAATTTTTTTAATTTGGTAAATTTGTTTGTACAGCGACTGAAGGATATGTTTTACCACGTGGAAGTGGAAGTACGGTAATTGTGCCGCCATACTAGATTCACCGTCTAGAGGAGTATTATCCAGACCCAGAAGTGTTTAACCTAGACAGATTTTTACCTGAACATACTCAAAATCGGCATTACTATGCCTACGTACCTTTCAGTGCCGGTCCAAGGTAATTTTTATCCATTTTTCGCGGTTAAATGGTGCAATCTAGTTTAAAAATGGAAGTATTTAAATAAACTAACTTGAAAACTGAATAATTACAGGTCATGCGTCGGAAGAAAGTACGCGATGTTGAAATTAAAAGTTTTAATATCAACAATAATCCGAAATTACCGGATCCACTCGAATCCACTCCATACTTTCATTCACTGTTCACTATTGCAATACAGCCCATGTACTACTCATAAGATATTTTTAAATAAAAATAAAGACCAAAGAAAATATTACAAAAATTATCAACTATTTTAATGTACATTCGATTAAGCTATCACGTGATTTTCGGCATTTATGTTGTCGGTAGTATTAACAACTCTGTTTCTTCTTTTCTGCCGAAACTCCACCAGAAACTCCAACGCCCAGGGTACAATGAATGCGCAATTTAGCGTTACTAGAACTAGTTGTGCCACCTCGAAGCTGTCCGTTACGTCTTTGATTATTCCTACGAACACCAATAATAAATTAGTCGATAGAGTGTTGTTTTTTTGTAAGCTGCATTTTTAATTGATTTTTCGGGCTCGATTAAGCGCTGAGATAAGTTTGTTTTTATTACCGACTAGTGGCCCAATAACGACCATAACAATTCCATTGACTAGAGTGAAAATTCCGTAGCAAGCCGCGTACATTTCGACGGGGTAATTTTCGACGACTACCAGCGGCTGCGGGACCATCATAAATGTCCTGACAATTCCTATCCCCGCTGTGCAGATGTATATCCCCATTAATGTGTTTCCGAAGTAGAGGAAAGCTGAAAAATAGATAATTAATACCTTAAATTCTAAACTAGTTCCCTGATAATTGAAAATGAAGTTGGTACCTAATTTGGCGAAGCCCATCACGATCATCGCAAAGAAGAAAACAATTTTAGCCCGACAATTTACAACCAGAGTGAATATCAAGTACAAAATTCTTGAAGTCAGTTCTGCAGCTGCGGCTACTGTTATTGTAACAGCAGCTTGAGAGTTTGTGTATCCATCATGCATCATCGCCAGAGGAACCAGCGAAATGAATGTAAAGTCACTTACGAAGACAAACGAAATCCCCAAGCTCATTATCACGAAGGTCCGGTCTTTCAAGAGCGACAGTTCAAACAAATCAGATAATTGTTGCCTGTAAGTATTTAAAAATTTCATAAATCCTCAAATTTCGTCTCCAATCAAACATCAATGCATACCAAAAGTCAGGTTCTTCTTTCTGACTTATAATCGACTTCCTCTTGATGACCAAATTTTTATTTTCATCTTGATGATCACTCTTGTTATGACAAATAATATTATCACCAATAGGTGTATTAAATTCCTTCAGTTCATCAAGTGAAGCTTTAGTGATCAAATCCCGTCGATGCTGGGCTTCTACCAAGGCTCCGGTGATGCTCCCGATGCTGGAAGCCGGCAGCAAAGACAGACTCTTCGCTAGCTGCATCTTCATCGAAATCGACTTGGACCTAGGTCTCATGTCGGGGTCCAGGTCTATACTGATTGCTTCTACTGTCTAAAAGAAGAAATTTTCAGAATAGTAGGAACAGATAAAATGTTTATTGTATTACTTTAATGCTGATAGAAAAATTGACTTGATTTAAGAGAAGAAATCTTGCCAAGAAAATTTTTTTGAAAAATTTGATCCATTTGAATCAAGAAGAAAAAATTTTTAAGTAAAAAATTGTTTTTGGCTCAAATTTTACTTTATTATGCAATTTTTATGTTTGATCCAAGGTAATTAAAATTTTTAAAAAAGTTTGGAAAATCCAAAACTGCACGCCTTATTTTCCACAATAAAATTGGTTAAAACAATACAATACAGTACAGCAAAAAAAAAAAAGCAAATTGTAGCTCCAAGTGTCTTGTTTTCAGATATGACCATGAAAATTTCTTATCATGTTCGGGTCTGGAGAAATCCTAAGAAAACTACAAAAAAAAAAAAATTTTCCAAATTTTTTCTCGTCTTAAAAAAGGTCTTCTTAATAAAGGGTTTCAAAAAAATTTTTTTCCATTGTTTCGCTGAAAAATCTTTTTTAGAAAATTTAATGCCCTTCAATTTGACGTAATCAAAAAGCCTGTACGATAATTTGCTGCGGAGTTATGGTCAGTTAAAACAAAAAAGTACTTTTTTTACTTTGACAATCAATAACTCTGGAAATAATGATCGTATAGGAAATCGAAGGACGGTTTTGAAAACTATACGATATTTTTCATAAGATACCGTGAATACCTTTTATCAAAAAAATTTTATTTGATTTGAAAATTTTAACTGAAAAAACGACAAAAATTTGCATTAATTATTTTTAACACTATTCTTAATTTAAATTTATTAAAACTTATTTTCTATTTTTTTAGTTCGGTTTTCTATAAAAAGCGTGTTTTTTAGTTTTTTTAAACTACTATATGCTTTGTTGAATTAAAAATTCTCTTTGGTGTTTGAAAATTTGTTAATATTAGATAAATCGGCTAAAAATAATGGTTGGAAATTAAAATTTCTGCCTTATCGACTATAGATGAAAATGATATAAATTAACAAAAATCTTATTTTTTAAATTGAAAAATGGAATAATTTTATCAAATTAGTGTATTGTCATCGGTCCTCGATAAATATACAAAGTTTGAACGAAATCTGGGGGTTTAAAGTGGGTCAAAATCGCGCCCAAAGAAGTCGGTTACAAACAAACATACAAACATACAAGTGAAGCTAATAATAAAATAAAAAATAAATAATAAATAATAAAAAGCGTGTAAAAAAAAAATAAAAAAATAAATAACAATAAAAAAAAGGGTTTAAAATAAATAAATAAATAAAATAAAAAAGCGTGTAAAAAAAGTCAATTTCAGTTTCGAGAAAACTGCTATTTTGGACATGTCTAGAGTAAAGCACTACCTCAACTTTTCGCTTATAAAGCGGGCAATTATTATTTATAATAATAAAATGTGTAATTATCTATTCAATTTAGATAGTTCGTGGAAGGTATATATTTCTTCCGGTTGTTTTAGTTTAATCTAATTAAAATTAATCATCTAAAATAATTTTGTTTAAACACAGTTACTTATAAGTGTCTTAAAAATTTTTGTACACAGTAATATCACTGTCAAAATCTTTTTAAATTACTTTACCTTTGTAATTATTACATATTATATAATATATGTATAATTTGCGATTTGGCCCATTGGCCTTGACACAAATGAATTATCTATTTAAAAATAGATCTTCTTGCTTTAAAAAATTTCCTCTCGAATCAAGTTCATTTTTTTTTTATCAGCGAAGACTTACTTTGGAATTGATTACAAGAAGAGGTTCCTGACATCCAGGATTGGCCTTTATGTTACACAAGCTACTCCACCTTGCAGGCTCCATGAAATCTTGGGTACCATGGATCGTCGACCGGCGGTTACTCGAACTGAGTATTTTGACTTTGTTGAGTGCAGAGTGGTTGTGTTCGGATTGGGGCTGCGGGCCCTTTAGTTGTTTTCTTTCTTCCAGCACCTCATTTGGGTCTCTTAGGTGCCATTCTACCGGGTGCATCATCATCATTCCTGCTATCGCATTCAGACTCAGTGCGCCGATCATCGCTGCCGTTCCTTTTTTTCAAAAAATATTTTTATCATCAACTTTTTTTTTCTTGCAAATTATTAAAATTTAGCAATTTTCTTTTAGAAGATATTCACCTCGAAATCCATATACGTCCATCATTTTTTCAATTATCATCGGGTACACTATTCCTCCCAATCCAATTATCACTTGCGCTGCACTCATTACCTTCAATGAAAATTTTTATTTAACTTAAAATCTTTATTTTTTATTTAATTCTCAAATTATAGGATAAATTTTTTTTAAATTTGACGGAGTAAAAACTCAATTTTTCATTTATGCACGGAAAAAAGAAAACTTGAAAAATTGCATTATAAATAGTAATAAGCAGGCCCTTTTTGTCTTATTTGTCTTATTGACTTTTTGTCTTACTTTTTGTCTGCAAACACACCAAGTAATAAATTTATTTATATTTCATTTTACAGCTAATTTCAGAGATCTTTAACATAAACATACGTGTTTTTGCTGCCAAACTTATTTTGTTTTGACATTTAATTTCTAGGCTATGACATGAATTATGCGCGTGAATTTGCTCGCTATTGTTTTATTGCTAGGCATTGTCGTGTGAATTTCGCTCTTTTTTTTATTTTTAATTGTTTTGCCCCAACTTCCAGACCCTGATAATCATTGTAATCTGGATTAAACTAGCTACTTTCTGAAATTTTTTTTCACTCGGTATAATCTGGGATGATATCCAGCCTCATCTTGTTCTTTCCGTGTAGAAAAAAAATTATTTAAATGTCACACTGAATTTTATCTCCAAAAATCTATAATTCTTTACTTTTTTGTTTTTGAAAAAAATTATTACTAATAAGTGTCCCGTCCTATTCAAAACTAAAAAAATTACAGTCCGAAATAACATTTTTGTAATTCAAACTTTGAATGTTAATTTTCAAAGCTTTCAATGTAAATATTACATTTTACAATGTGATTCTCATAAAATCTGTAATACTTACAATCTGAAACTGTAATTTTTACTGTTTTCATCACAAAGCGCCACGTTTCATTATATACTGTAATTTTTATATTTTTCTTTTTTCCGTGTGACTTCTTTTAATTTTAAGAGGGTTTTCTGGTCTAGAAATTTGAAAAAATTAATTTTTTTTTTTATATTTTCAAAGATTAACCCTTCAAAACTGTGTCTTTATGAGAATTGTAGAAAATTCAAATCATATTCGGAGACATGGCTGTTTTGCTGACGCGGCATCCAAACCGGCTCGGTCGGAACTAGACTGCAAATAACTTTGCGCGAAACTGTAAACGCGTCTTTCTCGAAACTGTATTTTTTAAGATAGTTGTCGTGGTTAAGGAGATCCACGAAAAGTAGACAAATTTTCGGGATATTTAATGAAATAATTAAGTTTGAAGATTCTAATTCTTACATCTATAAATTAGTAATCTTTTTTTTCCCAAATTGACAGGAGGGTTGGAATCGTGGGATCACTTATAGAAGGATTTCTTAGCATTTAAGAAGATTTCTTTGTATTTAAGAAATCATTTCTTAGTTTTTAAAAAATATTTCTGAGTATTTAAAAAATATTTCTTAAATACTAAGAAATGATTTCTTAAATACAAGGAAATCTTCTTAAATACTAACAAATCCTTCTATCAATGTGCTAATTTTTAAAGCCCCCCATTTCATTAGCTCCTAACTTTTTGAATTTTTTTACTTTTTTTTTCTGTATTCTTGAAATAAGAATAAATATTTTATAAAAAAATGAATTGTAAAAATATTGCTGGCCTTTTTTTTATGAAACTTACCTAAAAAAATTACCTTAAATTCAAGTTTCTAGACCAGAATACACCTTTAAAAATCGTATATTGAGTAAAAAAAAAAAAAAAAATAAAAAATTAAAATTAATTATTAAAAAAATTATTTTGAAGAAGACTAGTCGTCGTTTTTAGAATTTTTTGGGTTTACAGATCTTGATTAAAAGACTTTGGATCTCCGATCGATAACAAAGATTTTGTTTAAAACTACGTCACTTTAAATGAAAATAATTAAATTCTTCTGTTAAAAGTTCTCTATAGTTGAAAATGTTTTTTTTTTAGTAAAAGTTTCCGGATTTCTTATGAAAAAAATTTCATTTTTCAAATTTAAAATTCAAAATTCAACAAAAGTTTTTTTTTTTTTTTTAAATGATTCACAACTCTATTAAACTGTTATTTTTATATTGCTATATTAATAATATCTTCAGTAAAATCTTCAGAATTTTAAGTATTAATTTTTTCATTCAAAATTTCATCGAATTAAACTCAAAAAAGTAAAATTATTCTAAAGCTATAATAAAATAATTCTTTAAAAATAAGCTTCAATTTCAATTAGAAAAATTATAATAAATCATGTGAAAAAAAAAAATTATAAATTGAAAGAAAAAAAAAATTAAAAATCAAATGTTTAAATTTCTTGGTCAATTAATTAATTTATAAGTGATTGTATCCGATTATTTAAAAAAGTGTTAATCTCAGTAAACAGATCATCAATAAAGATTAAAAATCTTCCATATCGGAAAAACAAGGGAAAATTTTCCGTCTCAATAGTTGGCTAGAGGTTCAATAGACTTCCCAAAGTACCTTGGCCCGTTTCTTGACAAAAAACGCATTGAAACTGGCGCTGCTGATGGTATTCATCAGCCCGGCGCCGATTCCTTGAATAAAAAAAATAACCGCGAGTTCATAAACATGCGTAACAAACGCGGACCAAATGTTAGGTATCGCAAAGAGCAGCGCCGCGGTGACGCTGACCAATCTCAAGGAGTATTTCTTCAAGAGCGCATTTGTCACAACACCTGAAAACAAACAAACAATAATTAAATTGCCTCAATAAAATCCAAAGATAAGACTTAATAAATAACTCGGGGACAAAAATGTTTACCTGATAGCGAAAAACTTATCATAAAAACGGAGTTTAGAAGCGTCATTGCGGATCCTGATTGGCCTCTCTCCTCGAAAAAGGCCCCGAAGACTATTGCGAAGGAAGCTCCCGCGCAGAATGTCGTCACCTGTAATTAATTATTTAATGACACACCCAGCTGCTTAACATTTAACATAATTATAATAACTGGTAGCAATCCATTCCTGCATAAAATACTTATCAATTTATCAACCGGTCTAGATAATTATCTCAAATTATCTCTGTTTGCATTAAATATCGACGGATTGCCTTCGACAGCCGACGAACTGGCTGAATTTGAAAAGTCAACAATAAATAGCTGGTTCGTACTTACGAAAACAATAATCATAGCGAGGGCAATCATCCACCCCCATCCGCCATCCGGCGCCAAATCTTCCAGCGTAAGTTCTTCATTTTGGTCACTAAAATAATTTGTTACTTCTTTGGAAGTAATTTTAGAGTTTTTTCGGTCCTCGGCACTCAGTTTATCACAGTCACTCATTGTTAACAACAAACTGACACTTTTAATAGTGATTTAATTCCGCCTTTAAGATAATTAAATGCTCGTGGAAATTTGAAGACAACAACTGTGATAAGAAGATAAATTCAACCGCTACTCGGATGTAGAGATCGCCATCGACTGAGAGATTGATTCTATCTCTGAAAATAATGCGACATTGTAACAGCACCCAACACTAGATTTTATAAATATAAATAAAGAACGCTTATCTTACGATATTATTTTGGATGTCATATCACACGTGTGATTGCCTTGTCATTCTAATTATTGTTATAAATTATATTACACTTTAAATACGGAAAATTAATATTTAATCTCTATAAATATTTATTAACTCAATGCAACTGTAATTTTAACTAAACATGACTTGAAACATTTTAATTAAAACTCTTGATCTTTTAAGTTTTAGTCTTAAGTAGTTTTTTTTTTTTTTTTTTTTTCCCGCGTTATTATTGTTGATTTATTAATTATTTATTTATTCTTCTTATCTTTTCTTCCATTAGACAGACGTATACAGACTAATGAACAAATTGGGCCCGGACTATTTTCAACCGAAATATTATTTCGTAACAGACAGATTTTATCTTCACTTTTAATTAATTACTTACGAAGATAATGGTAATAATAACATATAAATAAAACAATCAAAGAATTATTTTTAATGTTGCATAATTTATAGCCGTAGAAAATAACCGCGGTTGATCTTAAGTTGTTGACTCGAAGATTTGGTTTTGTATTTATTGTATTTTTAACAAGTGTACCTGTGTTACATTATTGTTAATTACTGAAGAAACAAAATGAGACTGAGGTTGAGCTTTTTTCGAGGTGTATCTGTTTTTGTTTTTAGATTTTATATATTAAAAACGAAGGTTGTGTATGTTAATTAAGTTATTGATTTAAAGAAGATAATGAGATATGTTATCTGGTAACTATTTGAGAAAAATAAAAAGATAAGTGTCAAAAGACTGTAAGTGTTCGACGTTTTCAGTGTTGGGCTTAGGCGTGAGTTTGAAGGTAGAATTTTTTTATTAATAGTTATCTTAATCATCATTATATTTATTACAATAAAAATTATTGGAATAAAGATAGTAATAGAAAGGAAAAGTTAGAAAGAGAAATTTAGAATGTCGAAGAAGAGTCAGGATGATGATGAGCGGCCCAAAGCCCCTGATGGAGGCTGGGGATGGTTTGCTTGCCTGGGCAGCAGTTTTATTACGGTAATTTTTTTTTATTACTCAAGTAATATAAAATTATGAGTTTTTTTTATTTTTGCTAAGATTATGTAATCTTTTTTTATTATTTAAGTAAAATAAAAGTAAAATTTTTGGTTCTTATGCAAACTTTATAACTTTATTTTTAACCTTTAAAAAATTTATCTTTAATTTATTTAAAAATTTTTAGTACAAATAATTAATTATAAAACTTTAATCAGAAGACAAGTGACTATTTTTTTTTTTTTTTTATCAAAAACCAATTATAAAAAATTTATATTTTCTTTTTTTATTATTTTAGTAAAATAAAATTAAAATTCTTTATTTTTATGCAAATGCTGTAACTTTATTTTTAATATGTATTTTAAGTTCATTTAAAATTTTTTAGTACTAACAATAAATTATGGAACTGTGATCAGAAAACATGTGACACTTTTTAAAATTTTTATTACTAACCAATCATAAAAAAAAAACATTTTTAAAAAATAAGTAATTTCTTTTCAAAATTTAAATGTGAAATTTTTTAAACAGTAAAAAAATTGAGATATTTTTATCAAATTCAGGATCATAATTAACATTCTTCGACCAAATATTTCATGACTTGGTTTTGTAGTATTGATATATGTATTTTGTTGATTGTTACTTAATTGTTTATTTAGAGTTTAAAAAATTTGTGTTAAGATCGCATTTAATATTTACTTTAATTTATTGATTATAAAATTATAATATGTTATATTATATTTAACAGAGTTTCATCGGCTTTATATTGTCTGAAAAAATTTATCTCAAAAATTTCATGAATAATTTTAAAACTGCTTGCATAATTTTGTAATCTTTTTAATTTTAATTTCTAGTTTACATTTACGGTCATCAATTTTGCTTTTTTTCTCAATATTTCAATATTTTATTTGATAATTGATCATAAAAATTTGTAAAAAAAATTTCAATTACTTCTGAAGCTTTTAATGTTAATTTTTTAGTTGCAAAAATTTTTTTAAATGAAAAATTGACTTTTTAAAAAATTTATTCTATTTTGAATTTAAAAAAAAAATCTAAATAAAACAAAAAAATGGTTTTCATTAATTTTATTTTATAAATTATTAAATCATTAATTTGAATTTTAGTTGTCACTAAGATCGCTGGAGCCATCCTTTGGCCTGATCTTCCATGATCTGCTGATAGATTTAAAAATCGACTCAACAAGGATGTCGACATTCCCAAGTGTTTTTGACGCATGTTCAAATTTTTCAGGTACTCAAAATTATAAAAAAAAAAAAATATTAAAATTTTTTTTTAAATTATAAATACTGAAAAATAATTTTGTATTTTTCCAGGAATTTTCGTAGGTCCGCTGCTGAACAAATTCTCTTACAGAAAAGTCGCAGTTTTTGGATCCTTGCTATGTTGCACTGGACTGACACTCACAGCGTTTGCCAAGAGCGCCACACATATTATTTTAACCTACAGTATTTTAAACGGTAAATATTTAGAAATCAAAAAAGTAATTACTACGGATTAATTACAATTTTAATTAAAATTAATTACAGGTATCGGCAATGGTTTAGCACTAGCTTCAGCTTTCATAGCATTAAACACATACTTTGACAAAAAACGCGGCCAGGCTGTCAGTTACTCATCAGCTGGCACTGCAATCGCAATGATGATTGTCCCCCAGGTAATTAAAAATAAAAATTGCCATTCGGCCAATCCTGACATGGATAGGTAGATTTATTTAATTAATATAGAGTAATTAAAATATTTTTCAAATTTTCAAAGCAACTAAAGAAATTAAAAAAAAAAATTTTAATTTAATGAATTATAGCTTCAATTAAAGATAATTGTATAAATTTTACGAGTAATTTCATAGATTTTAGCTTTCTTATGCAGCTAACAAATTTTAAAACGATAAAAGCTATAAACGTGTTTATTAATTAATGTTTCACAAGTTTTTGAGTCACGAAGTGGGTATCTTCGGTTCTGTCATCCTTGAACTCGAATGAGTTCATAATTTTTTCATTCAAGGCATTGAAGTCAAAGCTTTCCATTTTTAAAAAACTAATAATTATTATTTAAAATACACTTAAAAAATAAATTAATTATTTATCAATACGTGGTTGGGAAATAGGTTATAAAAAACTTGGATTTGAATTCTTATTTTTAATTAACACAATTTAGAAGATTTTTATTAACAAATTCACAATTTATTAACAATTTTTATAGAATTTACAATCAAGTAACATTAAATTAGCGTTAAAAATAATTAAAAAAAAATATTGTGATGCGAGTAAAGATTTGGGAAGAAAAAACTTGGCAGATACGTTGTTCACTTAATGGCTGTTCAGCTTGTTCTGACTACTTATATCATACAGTCTATAGGCCTACAGAGGTTATACAGCGCTGCGTTTCCGCGTGACAGACTACGCAACTACCTTTTGAATTTACTATAGAACTTGCCCACGTGACATCTAACAACTTAAAAATTACCTTAAGTTTTTTTAACTTATTGCAATTTACACACTAAAAACAATAATTCAAAACTGTTAATAATTATTAACGACTAGCTTTTTTTTAGATCTTATAAATAAATTTAATTGCATATATGTTATTAACCGTCTCGAAAATTATGATAAGTATACCATGTGATACAAAATATTGAAGATATTAATCATGCTTGTTAATCACCTGGTCTGGATACAATGTAATAGTTACTACGTAATATATTCAAAAATGATGTATACTCACCAGTTCTGTAGTTTTTGGATAGAGAAATATTAAAAAAAATACAAACTATTAAAAAAATTGATTTGAAAATCGAAGTAATGATTTAGTAAAAATATTATGTAGACAAAAAAATTAGATTTGGAGGAAATTCTTGTTTCCGGTATTTTATACTTGCAAAATATAATAACATTGATTTAAAAAAAAAAAAATTTTATACGCTTTTATGCTTTTTCAACAATAATTTTCTCAAATAATTTTTTAATCACTAGAAAATTGGTATTAGAATTAAATACGTATTTTAAAACATTCAAAAAATGAAGAAACAAAAAGAGTACAAAATTTACTAGCAAAAAATACTTTGCTTGAAATTATGAAGAAATAAATCTGAAACAATCTTTATAAAAATAAGTTAAATAGAAAAAATCATGATATTGTCGTTTCTCGTTATTTTCAATAAAAAAATTATAAATGAAAAATAAATTTGAACACAGTAAAAAAAAATTTGAACGCAGTAAAATAGAGAGAGGTAGTGATATTGTGATGAAAAATTTGTAAAAAACAGTTCTTACTGTTGTACAATGTAACACTTCTACACTGATAGAAATGTTTTTCTATCTATTAAGATTGTTATCTTAATTCAAGAAACTTTTTTTCTTCAAAATTTGAACTCTTGAAACTAGATATAGATATATTTCTTTCAAGAATTTTTGTCTCTTGGTTCAAGGTAGGCGATAACATTGATTCAAGATGTTACCGACTTGTGTTAAGAATGGCTTTTTTTTGAGTCATTAATTTACTTATTTCCAAGAAATAATTTTTTTTCGGTATAACAATTAAAGACTAATTAGTTTTTGAAATATACTTTGATGAATTATTTTAAGTTTTTTAAACGATAATGTTATTTTGATTGAAAAACTAAATGTATCAATTGAAGATAATATAGCTCTTAAGCCAAGAAAATCTAAATCAAGACAAGAAATTCTTAACGCAAAATAATCATTTGTCTTCCAAAATAAATTGTTAGATCAAGAAAATATCTCTTGAGTCAACATAAATTTTCTATCAGTGTATCTATCTACTTAAAATTCTTAAAATTTTTACACGTCCATTTTTTTTTGCTATGATTTATTTGTTAAAAATTTTTTTTAATTATCAAATATCTGCTAAATTAATTTTAATTTAAAAATAAAATTTTTTAACCAGGCAAGTCACTTTTTACTCGGTCGCTACGGCTTCCAAGGCACCATGATGATAATCGGCGCCTGGACGATGCATTCTATTGTCGGAGCTTGTTTACTTCGGCCACTCAAACCTCCTAAAAAGATTATCAAAGTAAGTCAAAAATTTTCTAATAATAAATCTTTGATTTAATATTTATTTATTTTTTACAGACAGAAATGAAGAGCCAAGTTTCCGACGAAACAGAACTGCCGTTGATGGAAAAGACACTAAATGAATCTCCGAGTAAATTAGACTCAAAACCTGAAAACGAGTGTCTAACTTTTCTCAAATCATTTACTGACATATTTAACTTAGACTTACTTAAAAATTTTTCGTACTTGAATGTCATCTTCGGGCTGAGTCTCTTTGCCGTTTCTGAGGTTAACTTCAAGTTGGTTACGCCATTCTTTTTGCGTAACACCATTGGTATTCCCTAATACAAATTTAAAACACATTATCTGAAATAATTAATTTATTTTAAATAATTAATTAATTAATCAATATTAACTAATTAATATATTTTTAATAGGAATGACTGAAGGTGAAGTTGCGTTTTGTTTATCATTAACAGCATTTACAGACATCTTTTCGAGATTGATGCTCCCGGTTATTTATGATAAGTTTGGGTTTAAAAAGCGACGCCTTTTTTGGGTTAATGCGCTTTGTCTTGCCATTGGAAGATCTGGTAAATTTCTTATTATTATTGTTATTTTTTTTTTTTACATTGTTGCAACATGATACCGAAGTTAACGAACACAACTGTCAATTTTTTTAATTTTTCTAAAATAAATCAATTTCAATAAAAAATGCTAAATAATTTTTTGTGACAATTAAATTATTGCAAAAAAAAAATTGACTTGTAAAAATTAAAACAAAATTGCAAATTTTTATGAAAATTAACTTAGCAGATAGTTGATAATTTTAAGAATTTTTGGAACAAATAAAATATGACAAAAAAAATTTATTAAAAAAATTGACTTTCATAAATTTTAAAAAACTACAAATGCAATTTTTTTAAAATAATTTTTTGGAGCAAATTTATTTGTTAAAAAAAATTAAAAAGACAAGTGACAGCTAACTTTAATGTCATAAATTTTTAGAATAATTTTTTCGAACAAATTTTTTCGTTAAAAAAAATTAAAAAATGGTCAAGTGATTGCTAACTTTAATGTAATTCAATTTTCATATCTAGAATTTTTTAATTAAATTTTTTTAAATAGTAATTCCATTTTTTTTTGCATTCTAAAAAAATTTCCAATGTCGGTTAACTTCAGTGTCTCTATTGGAACGCATACTTGGTTCAAGTGACTACCGTATCTCTAAAAATGATAAAATAAATTTCTGCTTGCAGTTTTTGCGGAACAAACAAAAGGAATGTGGTTGTTCGTAATTTTGGTAATAAATGGATTTATTCGGGGAGCAGTCATACAAAATTTGAATCTCTCTGTCTCAGAAACGTGTTCTTTAAAAAGTTTACCTCACGCTTATGGATTTTTTATGGTGTTCAAAGGAATATCTTCGCTTTTATTAAGTCCAATTGTTGGTAAGTAAGACGTCTGACAAATTTTAGAATTTATATAACCAAAAAAATTTATAAAAAAAATTGACATTTATTAATTTCAAAAAACTACAAATGCATGACACTGAAGTTAGCAGACGTCTGAAAATTTTTAATTTTTTTTATTAATTAAATTACAATTAAAATGATATTTCCAAAAAATTACACGTAGTTTTTCAACCGGTGAAATTTTTTTTTTAATTATTTAATTGAAATTTTTTCAATAAAAAATTTCAAAAAATTTTGAAATGTCGGTTAACTTAATTTTCATACAAATGCAATTTTTTAAAAATAATTTTTTGGAACAAATTAATTTGTTAAAAAAATTAAAAAATTTTCAAGTGACAGCTAACTTTAATGTCATATTAAATTCACTTTCAACCAATCAGAATGAGAATAGGCATTTTCGACTAATCACATCACGAATAAATTGGTTTTACATACATTTCATCATAATTTTATAATAGGATTTTAAAATTTTAGGATACATCAGAGACTACAGTGGTAGTTACAGAATTTGCTTGCATGCGATGAACTTTTTGGTAGTGATATGCTTCATAAGCTGGAGTTTAGAATTTGGATGGTCTGCTGTAAAAAGCAGGAGGAAAGATAGCAATGAAAATCAACCAGTTTTAGTTAGTTAATTTATTATTATTATTATTATTATTATTATTATTATTATTATTATTATTATTATTATTATTATTATTATTATAAATACAAATGAATTAGTGAATTGATCGATCGAATGTTAAAAATGATGTTTGATTTTGTTTTGTATTTTTGTTTTTAATCTAATTATTTAATAAAATATTTTATTAATACTTGGCTTGAAAATTTTTTTTTATCAACAAATTTTTTTTTATACACGGCGCAAAAAACATAGGGATTTTTCCTATTTTTCCAATGTTAACCTGGGAATTCTTTCTTTGTTAACATGATAGAAATATCCATGTGACATAGGAAAAATTCATTTATCACTAAAATTTATGTAACTTAATTTAATAAATACAAATTTTCATAAAAATTTTCTCATTCGAGCAATTTCAGATAATTTAAAAGTAAAACAGTGATATACAGTCGGTTTGTGATAAAAAAATTCGAGGAAACTTTTTTCAAATTTTGCTTTACATTTCGGAAAAAATTAAAAATCCAGCATATTATGGGCGGTTTGGCTTAAATTGCCATAACTTTTTCAAAAATTGACTTATCGGGACGTTTTTTTTTTCAAAATTTTTTTTATTAAATGTTCTTTTTGGGAAAAAATAGAAAAAAATTATTCGAACCTATCTTCATCGTTATTTTTTAGATTTTCCGAAAAAAACTCCGAATTTCTCGATGGTAAACATTTTTAATTTATTTTTTCTTTTTTTTATATGAAACTTTGACATTTTCTACAAATATCCTGAAAATTTCAGAATGGTGTTTTTTCGATTTCTATTTTTTTTCAATTGAAAAAAAAAATTTTTTTTTTCATGTTATAAATGAATTTTTCATTTGTCACATGGATATTTCAATCATGTTAATAAAGAAAAAATTCCCATGTTACCATTGGATAAATTACTATGTTAACATTGGGAAAATTCCTATGTTAATATTGGAAAAATTCCAATGTCAACATAGGAATTTTTTCTATGCCAAAAAAGGAAAAATCCCTATGTTTTTTTCGCCGTGTAATTTTAAAAAAAATTGTAAAATATTAGTAAGAGAATTTTCCATGACAAAACAGAAAGGATAATATAATATGAACATGCCAGAGTAACCGTGTTCCGTAAATAAATAACTTTCACCATCAGTAGCCTTAGCGCAAACTAGTCATTCATCTACAAGATTGTTAACAACTTTTATCCAGTCTAGTCGGTAGTTTCTAAATCTCCGGTAACATTAAACATTACAGATAATTCATCAGTTGAATGTTTTAGTACTTTCATTGGAACTTTGAGCAGTATCAATAAAATAATTCATCAATCACTCGTGAGTCCAGTTGATAAATAAAGAGATAGATAAATAAACAATTTAAAGATATAATAAATACTACAAACAAACAATCAATCAATAACAAAAAAATTATATCCTACGTAATTCATTGTGAATGAGTGCCTGGATTTTATTGAGTGTATGATAAGCCACGTGCTTTAAAAATATAATCTTTAAACTATCATCATTACCACTCTCAGTTCTTACACTCAGCTCATCACGTTAACTCTTGTTGATGTAAATATTTTTTTGTGAAGCTATCTAATGCGTAAATATTAAAAAAAAATTATTAATTTAAAGTAATAAAAATTATTTATTAAAATAAAATGCAGCTTAAAAATAATCATTTGAAAAAACCTAAAAATACTTTGAAAGATAATTTTTTACCACCTGATGGAGGGTGGGGTTGGGTAATTATTTTTGCTTGTGGATTTTCTAATGTAAGTATAAAATTATTATTATTGTTATTATTTTATTCAATATGTGATGTGAAGATCAGTTTTTTTACTTAATAGAGAGTTAATTATTATTTTAGCCAAAGTACTCGATCCGATTTGAAGAATATTCAATTTTTATTATTTTTTTTATTACAAAATTTTCGATATGAAATTTCATACCATCTTCGAGTAAAAATACAATAATTAAAATTTTTGATTTTAAAATTAAATTTTCCGAATTTTTTAAGGATGGAATTTTTATTATTATTGTTACTACCAACCTTGCAGTCACTATATGACTGCCGTGACGTGTAAACTATAAATAAATAAAATTTTGCTTCATTAAATAATGACTTTTGTTAAATTGCATTGTATTTTTTTAACTGTTGACTTTTTTAAAGATATAAACTCATTCCGATGTTACACTCATCAAGAGCTTTCATTTGAATACCCACATGGCAATTTTTATATATTTTTCATATATACATATATATAATATATATAATATATATAAATATATGTAAAATTGATGTGGGTACTCAAATGAAAGGTCTTGATGAGTGTAATGTCGTGATGAGCTTATATCTTTAAAAATGTCAATAGTTCACGAGATCCAAGGTCATTTCTTAATTATTGACATTTTTAAAGTAATAAGCTCATCCCGATGTTACATTCATTCAGACCTTTCATTTAAGTACCCACATGGCAATTTTTATATATTTTACATATATATATGGTATTTGTGAAATATATAAATATGTAAAATATATGAAAAATTGATATGGGTACTCAAATGAAAGGTCTTGATAAGTGTAACATCGGGATGAGCTTATATATTTAAAAATGTCAATAGTTCACGAGATACAAGGTCATTTCTAAATTATGTATCTAGAGGTCATTTTTAAATGCGGCCTAAATACATTATCATAAATTGACTATTAGTGAGAATGATATGAAACCATGAAAAAACACAACTCTAGGTCAAGAGTTTTCCAATGATACCGAATTTAACTATAAAAATCCCTTTTATTATTTAAATACACTGGCCGTAAAATTTTGCTTATTCTCTTAATAATATAGATTATTATTTTTATTGGTATTATTTATTGAAGAGATAGTGATTATTTTTAGCTCAAGTACCTATTTCTTTGTTGAGTAAAAACACCTATCTTTAATTCACGTAATTATTATTATTTTTTTTTATTATTATAGATTTTTTTTTAGTTTTGTTTATTGGCATTAGTACAATCATTTGGTTTATTATTTCGAGATCGATTGAAAAAACTTGGAATATCTTCTTCAGAAACTACAATAATCTTAAACGTCAACCTGGCAATGATTGCTCTGATAGGTAAAAAAAAAAAAAAAAAAAAAAAAATTAATAAATATTTTTTTATCAAAATCAACCATTTTTATCTGATAAAAAAATATTACACTCTTTACTGCATATTTTTATTGTAAAATTAATTTAAAAAAAAAAAAATCTCGTAAACATCAATGAAAATGAAGTCGACAAACATTTGTAACGCAATCTAATATTTATGACACTTATTCTAAGTTTGCAGAATAATTCTAAACTTAGAAATATAATATGTGGTATGTAAAATATACATTAGTATTGGCATTAGCATTGCTTATTATCGCTAACAAGAATAAATACTTGATAAATTTAATACAATCTAGGTCGATTGTTATCAAAACATACGATGCCGTCTCATTGTTATTCAATGTTTCTCAACTATCATGTAAATAATTTACTAATTGTTAATTATTGCTGCGCAATTGTTTTGATTTTAGATAATTTAATGAAATATTCTCATATTTTCTTTGATAATTTTTCAATTTATTTTTTTAATAATATTATTTATTTTTAAAGTTTTTTTATTAATAATTATGAAAAAAATTAACTAGGTTTAGCAAATGGCCCAATATTTAGAAAATACACATTTAGAAAAGTATCAATTATTGGGGCACTAGTAACTTCAATATCAATAGCAATTCTATCAACAATTACATCTTTCACGGGAATTCTTATCTTCTTTGGTATTCTCTATGGTAATTACCTTTTCTTACTTTTTTTCACGGAAAGAAATAAAAATACATACTTTACGGGGTTATATGGGTTTCACGGCTTCAAAAAGGCTTTTTTTATTGTCTTATTAAATTCTACATCTCTACAATATTGTATTAAAGTTTCAAATCAATCCGAATAACAGTTTTGGAGATACAGTTTTAAAAATTTGCGCGCTCAAGGCGGGATTGTATTGCCGCTCAAAATTTTAAACGCGTTTTTCTCAAAACTGTATTTTTAAGGACAGTTGTCACGATTTCTCGAGACAAACAAATTGTCTTTTAAATTACAATTATTTAAAAAAAAAAATGCCGCGAAATTTTAAACAAATTTTTCATTTTTTCGTAAAAACCTCTGCCAAAAATACAATTTTCATTTTTTTTTTTTTCGTTCGTCCAAATTCTAGCTTAAAGCCTTAACTAAAGCAAGTTCTTTTTTTTTTATACAATGGCAGAATTTTTGATATTTGTTTTCAAAAATTTCAGCAATCCTTTATTAAAAATGTATCTTTAAAATATTAAAAAATTTGAATTAAATATTTCATTTTTTATGTTAAAAAAAAATTTAGTAATTATTTACAAGAAGGGTCAAACGTATTTTTGGCCATATCTAGGTGAAAAATTTACATTTTTTAATTTTTTTCATTCTACTTATTTTTATAATATTTCGGTAGCTTTTTTGCCTTCAAAAGTTGGAAAAAATTTTTGATAAAATTTCTATTTTATCTGTTTTTGATATCTTTTTTTTTTTAATTAAATAAAAAAAAAAACGAACAAAAAAATTTGAATATCACAATGTTTTTAAAAAATTTATAAATTTTTTTGAAGATTTTGAAAATTTGTTAAAATTGTTTGGTAGTAAACTTTTATTTTTTTTAATTGTTCATTTTTTATGTATTTTTCAAAAAAAAAATATATATATCAAAATTAAAAAAAAAATTTGTTCAAAAAAATGAAAATTAAAATGATAGACTTCACGAATGAATAATTACCAAAAATTTTTAAAAATAGGCCATTTTTTTCGGAGGAAACCCATATAACCCCTTAAAATAAAAAATTGATAAAATAATTGATAATTAATATTACTAACTTACTTTATGTCTATAATCTATAATCAAGCTGGCGGATTAGGAATAACAATGTCAGCAAACGCTCTCGCGTTAAACACGTACTTTAAAGCTAAAAGAAAAATAGCAGTTGGTTTTACTTGGACTTGTACTGGATTAGGACCAATAATAATGCCTCAAGTATACTTACAATCTTACATTAATCTATTAACCATCTCCAGCTGCTTGAATTATAATTAATTAATTAATTGACTGGTTTTTAATGCAGCTGATCACGGCTTTAATGCCAATTTTTGGAGTTCCCGGAACTCTGCTTATTCTAAGCGGAATTTGCATGAATGCAGTGGTATGCGCGTTGCTTTTGCAACCAGTCATGTGGCATGCAAAAAAAGTCATCAAGGAATCGGAAGAAAAAGAGCTGCTGGAAGATAAGGCTAAGAACAAAATTCTGGAAAGAAAAATTAGTAAATTTGGAAGCCAGTTTCTTTACTATGACGATGAAGCCGAAAGAATTGACGTTGTTGAATCTGGAACGCCCATGATGTCACGTTCTAATGACGGGTGGTAAGTTAAGATGATTTTGAGAGACATCTGATAATTTTTGTAACAAATAAATTATAAAAAGAAAAATTGATTAAAAGAATTCTATTTTTAGAAGCTCTAAAAAATTATAAATCCAATTTTTTTAAAATAATTTTGTGGATCTAGAAGAAAAGTAAAAAAATTGTCGAGTGTCCGATAATTTAGTGTAATTAAGTTTATTTTTTTTTTTTTTTTAAGCGACTTCATTGGTTCTTTTGTCAATTTTTAGGTTTTCAAAGAAACAAACTTCTGTAATTTCTTTGTCGAATAGAAATCATGATGAAAATTCAAGGCCGATGAGGGTTTCTGTGATTTCTAGTAAAAATTCTAGTGTTTTGACGCTGAACAATGAGAATATTAAAAACAATAGCAGGTAATTCAGAAAAATTTTTATTTTTAAATATGATTTACTTTTTTTTTACATTTTTAAAAAATTCGTCCATTAAATTTGTTGTTTTGAAAAAAATTAGCCATCAGAAAATTTATATATATATTAATTTTTTTTTATTAAAAAAATAGTTACAAAAAAATTGGAAGAAAAAATTTCACATGTATACGGAAAGAACAAGATGACACTGAATATCATCCCAGATTATACTGAGTAAAAAAAAATTTCAGATAGTATCTACTATAATTCAGATTACAATGAGTATAATCTAGATTATAATGAGTATAATCTAGATTATAATGGGCATAATTTAGATTATAATGAGTATAATCTAGATTATAATGACTATAATCTAGATTATAATGAGTATAATCTAGATTATAATGAGTATAATCTAGATTATAATAAGTATAATCCAGATATCACCCTGTATAATCTGGATTATTCTAGCTACTATCTGAAATTTTTTTTCACCACAGATATTACTGAGTATAATCTGGAATGACATCCAGTGTCATCTTTTTCTTTCCGTGTAGATGTTTGAAAATTACAGGTGCATTTTTTTAACGTAATTTTTTACTTGTAATTTAATTGATAAAAAAAAAATTCTTGAACATCGGTTAATTTTAGTATCATAAGAATTTTCTTGCTTCATTTTTATGAGTCTTCCGGGGAATCAGAATAATTTTTTTTTAAATTCATTTTTCTTGACATGTTTTTGACACTTGGTTTTCTTAGGCTTGCGCGCGCAAATTTAAATTCTAGTTCCATTCTTTATTCTCTGTGTAAAGTAGCGCGGTGAGAATTTCGTGAACTATAACAAACTCTACATAAATAACTACCATTCTAGCAGTCGATAATAAAGAGCGCACCTAGTTACCAGAAAAATTTTTAAATTTTCAGCGAAAACGAGTCGAACAAAAATAAATTTATCGAACAACCAATTCCATTCATAATAGTAACAGAAATGATCAATGGAACGAATATAGAAAAAGAATTAGAAATGGATCCACCGGAGGTGAGAAATAGCCGGTAAGGGACTTACCAGAAATTTAATTTTTTCCCAGAAATTACAAAACTAATCAATTGTAATTTTTAGGAAAAATCTAGCTTAAAAAAATTTCTTGACTCCGTCATAATATTCTTCGACTTTGAACTCCTTCGGGACCACGTTTTCCTCAACATAATCCTGGGAATAAGTTTAGCGAACTTCGTAGAGATGAACTTCGCCATGTTGACGCCCTTTATTTTGGCAGAATACGGGCTCCAGAAGCCCCAAGTTGCTACAGTAATGTCAGTGTTGGGTGGAATTGACGTAGTAGCAAGATTTTTAGTTCCTTTTGTCACTGAAATTATAAAACTGAGTAACAGGACGTTTTTCTTGATTGGTATCGCTTGTATGGCTGCTGGACGAATAAGTAAGTACTTTTTTATGACACTGAAGTTGACAGACGTTAGAAATTTTTTTAGAATTTTTATAATACTGAATTCAGCAGACATTTAGGCATTTTTTAGATTTTTATAATATTTTAAATATAGTGTATAAAATTTAGCAAAAAATTTCACGATTAGAAATTTTAAAAAAATTATGTGCGAATTATTTAAAAATATTTTTTTTATAATAATTAATCGGTCATGAAAATTTCAAGAATTTTTTTATTTTCACTCATTTCAGCATCATGGATTTCATAAGAATGAAATTATAAAAGAAATTTATTTAAAAAATTATAACATTAACATTAGCAGTCACTTGAAAATTTTTTTAACAAACCAATTCGTTAAAAAAAATTATTTTTAAACAAGTTGCATTTTGAATTTTTTTTTAATTTCTAAATGTCAATTTTTTTTTCCTAATTTTGTTAACTACAATTTATTGGTTAAAAAAATTCTTAGCATTATTAAATATCTGTTAAATTAATTTATATAAGAAAATTCTACATATGAAAATTTAAATAAAACTATCAACCTTGCAGTCACTATGTGACTGCCATGACTTAAGAACTATAAATAAATAAAATTTTGCTTTATTAAAAAATGACTTTTGTAAAACTGCACAGTATTTTCTTAACTTTTGACGTTTTTAAAGATATAAGCTCATCCCGATGTTAGACTCATCAAGAACTTTCATTTGAGTACCCACATCAATTTTTCATATATTTTTCATATATACATATATATAATATATATATAAATATATGAAAAATTAATGTGGGTACTCAAATGAAAAGTCTCGATGAGTGCAACATCGGGATGAGCTTGTATCTTTAAAAATGTCAATAGTTCACAAGATACAAGGTAATTTCTTAATTATTGACATTTTTAAAGATATAAGCTCATCCCGATATTACACTTATCATGAGCTTTCATTTGAATACCCACATGCATTTTGATATATTTTTCATATATTCATATATATAAATATGTAAAATATATGAAAAATTGATGTGGGTACTCAAGTGAAAGGACTCGATGACCGTAATGTCATGGTGAGCTTGTATCTTTAAAAATGTCAATAGTTCGCAAGAAACAAGGTCATTTCTTAATTATGTATCTAGAGATAGAGCATTTTCGAATGCAGCCTAAATACTTATCTTATTAATTATAGAGAATAATATGAAACTAGGAAAAGGCACAACTCCTGGTCAAGATTTTTCCAACGATACACAGTAATAAATTTTGCGTCATTGCGTCAAAAAATTTTGTGTTAAAAATTTTTATGTTAAATATTTAACACTTTTATGTATAAATTTAACATTCATTGTGTTAAATTAACACATAAAAGTGTTAAATATTTAACACAAATTTTTTTAACGCATTGACGCAAAATTTTTTATTGTGTACCAAATTTAACCATAAAAACCCAGTATATCATATATAGCCAATACACTGGCTACAAAATTTTACTTAGTCTCTTAAAAATATCAATTATTAGTCGTAATTTTTTCAAAGGATTTTTTAAATTAATTTGTTGTAAAAATAAAAAAAATTTCCAGTTTTTAGCTAACTTCAGTATCATCCTAATTTTTAAATAAATAAATGAATAAATAAATAAAAAATGACTTTATTATCCATTTTTAACCAGTTTTAGCTCACGTAACTTCTTACGAAGTGATTCTGAGCATCGGAGTGCTTATAGGCTTCGGAAAGGCGCTGAGAACAATATTTATGGCGTTAGTTGTCCCGGAACATGTTCCATTGGAAAGATTACCAGCGGCTTCAGGACTTCAACTGATCATCAGCGGCCTACTATCGCTGATCTTGGGCCCAATAATTGGCCTGCTGAAGGATATTCTGGGAAATTATTCATCTTTACTTCATATTATTAATATAATAAGCTATCTAACAATTTTAGCGTGGATCACCGAAATGCTTTTTCGGAAATTTAATTTTAAATGTTAGATTTAAAGAAAGCAGCAGATAAAATTGTTACTGCTGTTAAATTAAATTAATAATCAAACAAATTAAAGTATTGATACTAGTTATTTGTTTAAAGCAAAACAGAAAGCATATATTATGGAAAGTTAATATATAGTGATTAGATAAAAAGTTTTAGTCTTATCTGAGTAACAGTTGGTCTTCAGTTTGTTAACTGAACTACGCTGCTACGGGTCGGTATCTAGTTTTCTGTTACATCAAGGCGCGGTTTTATATCCATAATTATTTTTATTATTATTATTATTCTCGTATGAGTAGAGAGAGAAGAGATTAAATAATTCCTTTATTGGCCGGAAGACGTGGCTAATTTCTGCTAAGAAAGACATCAGTTCATCTTTATCAGTGTCACTGCAGCACGTATTATTATTGAGCACATAAATTGGATCGCGACATGTGGTTTATTTTTATCACATGTTGTTTTAGTTTTATTTTATTAAATGAAGTTTTTTAAGTGTATTATAGAGATTAAGTGCTTATAGAGAAGATAACATGGAGGGGATGTTACCCCCTGATGGAGGCTGGGGGTGGATAGTCGCTCTTGGTTTTGCCTTGAATAATGTAAGACTTTTTTATTTTATTTTAATAATATGATTATTAATTAAATTATAAGTTATTTTTAATTTCTCTTAATAATTATGAGTCGTTTGATAATTAACCTTTGGTAGTTTGTCGTCTAAGAAAGGAATTTAGTAGTTATCTTGAAGGTAATTGTCATTTAAAGTATCCATTAGTAAATATTATATATTGATAAAATAATTAAAATACTTTTTTGAGTTTAGACAAGAAAAATAAATTACAACTATTAAGATTTATATCTTTAATTAGCTGTTAAATTATAATTATTTTTTTTAACTTCCCGTCAGAAAAATTGAAAATTTTCAAAAATCGGGAAGTTGTTCGTTTTACCCCGTTTTTGGAAAATCGAGTTTTCATCAGATCTTGACGTTTTGAGGTCTTAGAAAGCTTCCCTAAGTATTCCCGCGATGGTATCTGTATTTCGATATGTATGGATGTATGTATGTGTGTATGGTGTGTAAGGTGTGTATTAGGGTGTGAAAAAAAATTTCAGATAGTAACTAGTGTAATCCAGATTACAATGAATATAATCTAGATTACAATGAGTATAATCTATATTACAATGAGTATAATCTAGATTATAATGAGTATAATCTAGATAATAATGAGTATAATCTAGATTACAATGAGTATAATCCAGATATCACCCAGTATAATCTGGGATGATATCCAGTGTCATCTTGTTCTTTCCATGGAGGTGAAAAATTGACATTTTTTTTTTTTTTATTTTGCTTGTTATTACGGCCCATTATTTACAAGTGGGTTGACCCTACGTGTAAATAATAATTAAAATTTTTTTACATGATGAAAAGAAAAGGTAATTATTTACAAGTGGGTTCACCCTATATTTGGCGATATTCAGGTGAAAAATTGACATTTTCAAATTTTTTTTTATTCTGTTTGTTTTTACGACGTATTTATGATGTTGGAAAAAATTTTGGCTCTCATGTTTTTGGATGAAATTTCTATTTCATCTTTTTTCGATCTATTTTTTTTTTTAAATACATAAAAAAACGAACAATTAAAAAAAAAAGTTGAATATTATAATTTTCTAAAAATTTAGAAATTTTTTTGAAAATTTGTAAAATTTATTAAAATTGTGATAATCAACTTTTTTTTCAATTGTTTATTTTGATATATACTTAAAAAAAAAAAAAATATATATATATATATATATATATATATATATATATATATATATATATATATATATATATATATATATATATATATATATATATATATATATATATATATATATATATATATATATATATATATCAATAAAATCAAATAGAAATTTTGTTCAAAAAAATGAAAATGAAAATGGTGGTCCCCTTTTTTAAGCCGTAAGATGGACGGCGGGGTGAGATGGTCGATCTTAACCAGCATCGAATCTTATAATTCTATGCTTGTATGGCTACCTTGTATAGCTACCTTTGAAGTATTTTTCTGGTTAATAGCCTACTATCAGACAAAATAGGTAGAATTTACATAATTTTTCATGTAAAAATTCTTTGTAAAAATAATAAAATTTTTTGTGTCCCCGACCGAAAAGTCCCCACTTTTAAATAATTACCAAAAAAAATTTTTAGAAGTCTAATTTTAATATCAAAAAATTTTTTACTCTGTCTTTGATATTAATTGTTCACATTTTTTTCAGATTGTGATGGTCCCGCTGATCACAGGAATGAGTTTAGTGTTCATAGATGTCTTCGCTTCTTTAAAACTCCCACCCACGAGCGTGTCAATAATAATGAGCACAAATATGTCATTCGGTATGGCGATGGGTCTATTACACGGGCCGCTTCTTCGAAAATTTGGGTACCGGAAAGTAGCAATCACCGGAGCTTTGATGTTCTTCACCGGAACATTGCTCACTGCTTTTTCTTACAAATTTATCCATTTTTTAATAGCCTACGGGCTTATGACCTGTAAGCATTAATTCATATGAATTGTATTAATCTCTAAAAAAAAAAAAAAAAAAAAAAAAAAACTATTGATTAATAATTTCTTCAGCTATGGGCGTCGGTTTGTCAATGGCAGCCTTTTCTTTGGCTCTGAACACGTACTTTTTGGAAAAAAGAGGACGAGCGATGGGACTAGCGATGACTATTACAGGTTTGGGACCCATACTGATGCCACAATTAATTTCATTACTCTTGTATATATACTCAGCTCAGGTATTCATATAATTTAATTTTTTTTTTATTCATCTATATTATTAAGAGAATAAAAAAATTTTTGTCTCTGTATTCGAAAATACTCTATCTCTAGATACATAAATAAGAAATTACCTTGTATCTTGTGAATTATTGACATTTTTAAAGATTTAAGCTCACCCCGACATTACACTCATCAAAACCTTTCATTTGAGTACCCACATCAATTTTTCATATATTTTATATATTTATATATTTCACAAATACCATATATATAAAATATATGAAAATTGACATGTTGGTACTCAAATGAAAGCTCTTGATGAGTGTAACATCAGGATGAGCTTATATCTTTAAAAATGTCAATGATTAAGAAAGTACAGTGCAATTTAACTAAAGTCATTATTTAATAAAATAAAATTTCTTTTATTGCTAATTTAAAATTAAACAGTTATTTATATCTTCTTTAAAAAAATTTATCTTTTAGGGAACAATAATTATTCTCGGAGGAATAACAATGCATACATTAGTGGCAGCATTGTTGTTACAACCTGTTAAATGGCATGCCAAGCGCCCGGTTACTGAACCCAAAGATAATGAAGGTGAATCATATAATAAAGTCTGCTAGAATAGTTTCCACTCATTAAATAAAAATCGATTAATCATGACCTCATTAATTTTACAGATAAACAAGATGATAAAAAATTAATAATAGATTCTAAAACTAAAAACATGAGCTTAGAAACTGTTAAGCTTGATGTTAGCTCTAATAATTTTGAGCTCAAAAGGACTCTCAGTATCTCAAATTTAAATATTGACGACAAAGATTCACAGAAGGAAATTGTAGAGACTGAAATTTTGACTGGTAATTTTGAGTTTTTTTTTTTTTTAATTTTTAGGATTAGTAGCTTAGACTTAGGAAAAATCTGATGTTCATTAAATAAAGTTTTAAATAGTTAATAGTCGGAGACGAAGTATTTATCACTCGCAATCCGCTTATGATATCATCGAGGCTGGTAAAGATAAAAGTTTGGTTAATGAACACGCTTACAAATGGTGGACTTCAGGTAACTTTAATATTTTTTTAATTATGAGAATAATATTAATTCCGGATTTTTTTTTTTTTTTTTTTTTTTTTTAAGGAAAAAGTCTAAATTCAATACATTTAGGAAGTTGTCCGATGATTTTCGACGATACAATGATCTACGGAGCGGTTTCAATTGATAATGTTGATAAAAATGAAGATAATATTAAACTAAATGGAAAAGAACTGAAAAAAATTGACGAAGAATCAGGATTAAAAGATAAGCCAGACGAGTGAGTTGTTATAAATTTAGATTTGTGTGGAAAAAAAAAAAATAGAAATTGGACATTCCACTACAAATCGACCATTTTGACCCTTATTTAATTTGATTGGAAATTTTTTATTATTTTTTATCCTACAAAAATTTTTTTTTCCAGAATTTTTTCAAATTTTTGTCAATTGTTTATTTATTTATTTATTTAATTTTTTTTTTTTTTTTTTTATTGATTTATTTAGATCCTGAAGTTTACAAGTGGGGTCAAATATATTTTTGGCCATATCTAGAAGAAAAATTAATATTTAAAAATTTTTTTTATTCTGCTTGTTTTTACCGCGCATTTTTGGTGGTGATTTCGGAAATATGAAAAAATTAATATTTCGATTGCTTTTTGCCTTCAAAAGTTGGAAAAAATTTTGGCTCTCATATTTTTGTACAAAATTTCTATTTTATCTTTCTTTGATATTAATGATATGGATTTTTTCGAAAAATACATTAAAAAAAATTTTAATGGAGTTAACTGACATTTCAAAATTTTTAGAAATTTTTTATTGAAGAAATTTCAATTAAACAATTTTATAAAAAAATTTTCAACCGTAAAAAATTTGAAAAACTACAAGTGCAATTTTTTAGAAATATTTTTTTAGTTGTAATTGAATTAAAAAAAAAAAAATCAAAAATTTTTAGACGTCTGCTAATTTCAGTTTCATAAAAAAATACATTTGAATAAAAAAAAAAAATTTATCATTACAGTTTTCTACAAAATTTATAAATTTTTTTGAAAATTTGTTAAAATTGTGGTCAACTTTTTTTTTTTAATTGTTCAATTTTTCATGTATTTAAAAAAAAAATTTGTTAAAAAAAATGAAAATTAAAATAGTAGACCCACTTTTAAATAATTACAAAATTTTTATTATCTGACTAAAAAAAAAATTATGAATTATTGAAAAAAAAAATTTTTATTTTTTTTTTTTTTTTAACTAAATTTATTAAAAATTCAAATATTTCAAAACTTTTGTTTTTAAATGTATTTAAAAAAAGTACAAAAAATTGATTCAAATTTTATCATTATTTTTTAGATTTTTGAAAAAAATCGAAAATTTCTTGATGACCATTTTTGATTTTTTTTCTTTTTATTATATTAAACTTTGACATTTTCTTCAAATCCTTACATTTTTTCAGAGTATTATTTTTTTAATTCTTCTTTTTTTTTTTTCAATTAAAAAAAAAATCAAAAGATTATCTCGTAGAAATTTTTTGTATTTGATTAAAAATTATTTAATTAATAATACTTAAAAAAATTGATCAAAGTTTATTATTAAATTATTTTCTGATGTTTAGAACTTCAACTTCATAATATAATAAACTAATTAAACGAATAAATATCGTAATTATAAATTATAATATGAGTTAGAGTAAATAATAAATAAAAAATTATAATTTCAGATCAAAAAGTGAACAATCGGGAAAGTCGGAGGTCGGTGGATGTTGTGCTCGTTTGACCCGCGTTCTGCGTAGAATCGTTAATGTGCTCGACTTGCGTCTACTATGCGACCCGATTTACGTCAACCTGATGCTCGGGCTGTCGATAGCAGCCTTTGCGGAAATAAACTTCTCCGTACTGATGCCGTTTATTTTGAACGAAATTCAGTTCACCAAAGTACAGATCGCCGCTATAATGAGCACCATGGGTTTCGTCGACTTGATGATGAGAGGAGTGTCGCCATTTATTGCCGAGTGGCTCAGGCAGACTCCAAGAAAGATGTATCTTGTTAGTTTGCTGATGCTCATCCTCAGCAGATCAAGTAAATTAATCATCATATAGAGACAATTCACAATTAAATTTATGAAATAAACAAAAAATTTTTTTTTCTCCAGTCGTGACAGTTTTCTCCGACTTTACCTCTATGATAATTATGGCGGTTGGCATAGGATTTGCCAAAGGATCACGTTCTGTATTTATGTCGCTTGTGGTACCTAGTTATGTTTCCATAGAAAGACTTGCTCACGCTACGGGGATCCAAATTTTTGTCAACGGCATTATTATTGGGGCACTTAGTCCTGTATTAGGTAAATTAATTGTTAAATTTAAATAATAATAATAATAATAATAATAATAATAATATAGTTTTTCATTATCTTTAAAATTTTTTTTTTTAATTTTAATTATTTCATACACGGTAAGAACAAGATTACACTGGATATCATCGTAGATTATATTGAATGAAAAAAATCCAGATAGTAGCTAGTATAATCTGGATTACAATGAGTATAATATGGATTATAAGGATTATAATCACGATTATAAGAAGTATAATATAGATTATAATGAGTATATTCTAGATTATAAGGAGTGTAATCTATATTATAATGAGTAAAATCCAGATTATAATGAGTATAATCCAGATATCACGCAGTATAATTTGGATTTTTTGAACTACTATCTGAAATTTTTTTCATCACAGATATCACTGAGTATAATCTGGGATGATATCCAGTGTAATCTTGTACTTTCCGTGTAGGCAGTCCAATCTTTTTTTTTCAATTAATTTTTATTATTCTTATGATGACCAACCAATTAATTATTCATTTAGTTATTTATTTATTTAGTTTTAATGCCGAGGCATTAAAATTAAAGGGAAATGGCAAATTTTATATACATAGATAGTGTTCAAATAAGTACAATAAATTTTGAAGTATTCATAAAATACATAAAATAGATTGCATTCAAAACAAGAATGTACATAATGTTATTAATATATATCACGTTATTATATTATTTTCAGTCATTTTTTTTAATTTTCAATGAAAATTTATTTGACGTTTAATCGGAGTATTGAACGATAAATATTCAAAGATCATAAGAATAATAAAAATAAACTTAAAAAAAAAAGACCGGACTGCTTTTTAAATAATTAAAATTATTAAAAAAAAATTTTTAAAATACTGAAAAAATAATAATAATATTTTTTAATTAATCATTTAATTATGTTAATTTTGTAGGAATAATCCGTGAAGCTAAAGGTAATTATGTGCCATGTATATTTCTGATAAACTTGATGTCAGCGGTGACAATAGTGATGTGGTCAACAGAAATGATTATCAGCAGTCGGAGAAAGAACGGAAAGAGCAAAGAATACAAAGCTGTGACTTAAATACTCATTAATAAATAAATTGTTAATTAATTTACTAATTTATTTACTTAATTATTAAAATCCTCAGGCGATAATTTCTTCTTGGAATTGAAAAATTAAGAAGAAAATTTAAAGTTTTCAACTAAAAAAAAAAAAAATAAAATTCAAGTACATAAATATCCAGTTAATTAAAAAAATAATTGAAATTTAATTTCACCGTTCGCACATTTTACATTCGCTTCCTCATTAAGGTCGCGTCCTTGTTTGATCTTTCTCTCGGTTCTTCACTGCAACATGTAACTCATTTTTTAATTACACATGAGTATGAGATCACGGGTCTTGTATTTGTTCTCTTTTAACCAACGACAATGTGTGTATATAAATATATAAATATATACATATATATAGAGCAGTCTTGTTATGGAACCAGCCACTGAGTAATCCTCGACGGTATCACTAAACAATGGAAACGCTTTTCCACACTCTTCCATCCGGCATTAACATTATTCACACGGTTCATGACTCCATGTCAAGTTTAATAGTCTTTCATTTCTTCTTTCTTTTTTTTCTCAAAATCATCGACCCCGAAAATAAACACCGCTTCTCTAAATTCTTCAAGTTCATTCTGTTAAACCACAAAAAAAAAAAAAAGCAAAACAAATAAACTTTTTTTTTTTAATCAAAAACAATGATAAATAATTAAATTACCCATTCTGAACAATTTTTTCCGGTCTTAATAAATATTTATTGTTTATACAAAAATAACAACAACAAAAATATTGGCAGTGACCCAACTAAACGGTTTCACGAAATCAGCGAAAGTCAGAATAGAAGGTGAATCACTTTTTAAAAATCTATTTAAATTGTTACCACGTCTGGGCACTATTTGCATTATTTTCTCCTTTAAATTCCACGTGATTTCTATTTCAAATTCTGTCGTTTTATTTATTCATACAAATGTAATTACTAATTCCAATTAAATTTATTACGATTAGCAATTACATTAAAATTAAAATAATTTATTATAATTAAGCGCCCAAATCTGGCCATACTGTATCACTGGTCGCGTTTTTGAACTTAATTGTTAATTAAATTACTTATATACTTATTTAGACTAATTATTATGTTAACTTATATTAAGCACGTAAGATAAATATTTATTTGGCAGTCTATAGAAATACGCATGAGCGCACTAACTTCTTGCATGAGACACCTGAAACATAAATGTATATTTTCATTATTTTCCATTTTAAGTTAACATCATTAATCATGACCTATGAAATTAAATTGTACTGAAATTATCAAACTTCTGACAATTTTTTCTAATTTTTAAAACAAATCAATAAATACCTTAAAAAAATTCAATTTTTTTATGAAAATTAAATTAGCCAACACCGGAAAATTTCTTTAATTTTTTTGTTGAAGAAATGATTGCAAAAAAATTTTCATATATACACGGAAAAAACAAGATTACACTGTTTAACATTCCAGATTACACTCAGTAACATCTGAAGTAAAAAAAAAATTTCAGATAGTAGCTAGTATAATCCAGATTACAATGAATATAATCTAGATTATAATGAGTATAATCCAGATATCACTCAGTATAATCTGGATTATACTAGCTACTATCTGAAATTTCTTTTCACTAAATATATCACTGAGTATAATCTGAAATGTTATCCAGTGTAATCTTGTTCTTTCCCTGTAGAAGATTTAAAAAAAATATTTTCTTATAATTTAGTTGAAAAAGAATAAAAAATTTTTTAACTCCGGCTAATTTTAATATCATAATTGGTTTAAATATCTAAATTTCAAAATTTTTTTCCTAATAATTTATGATGAGAATTAATTTAGCAGCTATTTATTAATTTTTAGAATTTTTTAACAAATAAATTATGGCAAAAATTAATGAGAACAAAAAAATGACATTTAGAAATTTAAAAAAATTATAAATATAATTTTTTAAAAATAGTTTTTTAGAAAAGATTTAGTTGTTAAATAAAATTAAAATGACACTAAAATCAGCAGCCATTAAAATTTTTTTTTTATTAATTAAATAAAAACTAAAAAAATATTTTTTAAAAATTGCACGTATAGTTTTTCAAATTTTCTACCTGTCAAATTTATCTTTTTATTTTTTTTTTTTTTTATTAAGAGTAAAAAACAGTTCTAAAAGTAGCCGAAATTTTTGATTTTTTAACTTTTTCCATTTATTAAATTAGAACTAAAAAAAATAGAAATAATAAAAAAAAAATTGACAGGTGTCTAATAATTTCAGTACCTGTAAAATTAAAAAAAAAAAACTGACCTTTGAGTGACCTGAGTATAAAACCAGAGTTTTTGGTGAAGTTTTATTAAAACTCGCGTACTCTTCATGCTCCATAATACCCCACAGTGGAACAGTAGCAGGCCCGGTTGACACTACAGCGAGATTATTGACGGCCTGAGGTAAAACTTGATACGATTTTTCAATAGAGTCAAATTTTACCGTCGAATTTGCTGATGTTGAATTTTTAGCATTGTCTAATAACTTACTACTGCTACTATTATTACTATTATTATTATTATTATTATTATTAATCTTATTACTATCATTGCTGCTATTGAAAGCCGCAGGTTTCAATGCAGTCTGTGGCGTAACAACGTACACACGTTCATTACTCAACGGTGAAATCGAGACCGGAAGTTGTTCCCAAGAAACATCTTCATTAGAACCATAACTAATGTCACTTGGAATTGTGCTTGACTCCGATGATTCCAATGAGTTCGATGAAACGTCACTCTGAGGACCAAAAAAAAAAAAAAATATTTAGTAACTCAAAACTTAAACTGAGTTAGTTGCGTATACTTTGGGTGCCACCTCCACCCGGCGGCTCATTTTTTACATAAATTGACACTGAAGTTAACAGACAATGTAATTTTTTTTTAATTTTATAGCAATGAAATGATTATGAAAAAAATTTAATAAATACATTTTACATGTGAAAATTAAATAAAAATTATTAATGAAATTTTTTAGAAGCATTTTTTAAATTGTAATAATTGACTTTGTTACAAAAATTAAAAAAATTGACAGCTGTCAGCTTATTTCAGTATCATCAGTATCATAATTTTACACAGAAAATTTTTGGGTGCTTGAAGGAAGACCGAAGTTATGTTGGCCGAAGTAAAAATTTTTTTCGGGCTAAATGTTTTTTTCTTAAATAAAATTAAGAAATTATAAAGTGACTGCTAACTTTAATGTCATGCTTAAAAATCTCAATAATAATAATTTTGATACTGAAATTAATATACATCTGTTTATTTTTTGATTTTATACAAAATTATTGTAAAAAAATTTTTATTAAAAAATTCTAAATCTACAAATTAGAAAAAAAAAAGAAGTTACTGAAGTTAACTGAGGTTAAAAATTTTTTTAGAACTTTGTTGCACTTATTGAAATTTACTAAATTTAATTTTTTATTTTTTTAATTAAAATTTCTGTCGATTTTTTTTTCTTATCTTTTTTTTTACTATATAATTTAATTGTTACAAATTAATCTGCTAATTTAATTTTCATTATCAACTAACTTAAGTATTATAAAAAATAATAAAAAAGTGTAAATTTTCTATGTTTATTTTTTTTGTAATATATTTATAATAAAAATAAATAAAATAGTCAAATGTCAGCTGATTTTAGTATCGTTAATAATTACCTGGACATTTGAAAAATCAACGCGACTGCTGGCAGACCCCTCATGCTCAAGATCATTGAAATTAAACCCCGCCAAAATATTCCCAAGACTCTTTTCTCCTCTAGACTCTTGAACCGGCTGTTGAGCCTCGGTGGTTAAATATTCATCAGGAATTTTCTTGGACTGTAACAGCTGGTGAGAATAAATCGGCGTGGAAGTAGTCGCGGTAGTCCCACGTGAGTATTCCTAAGAGAGAGAAAAGCGGATGAGAAAATAACTAACGACTCGCTTTTTCGCCAGGTCACCCCGGTAAGAGTAACCCACATCCATGTCTCGCATAATTTACGATCTCATCAGTCATCACCATCACATAATTTACTACAACATATCATCAACCTTGGACCTGTATTTTATTCAGACTTCTTCTCACTTCACACTTGCACGCTTCCCTGAGAACTCTGGATCCATTCATAAATTCATAATAAAATGTTATATTATTCAATTCAACGCCAGACATAAAACTAACCTGGATTGTCCAATTGTCTATGTTCTTCTGCAGCCTCAAGACGTCTATCGAGGTGTTGGCTTTCGCCGTTGTGGGCTTCACTGTCGATTCTTCTTTTTTCTGCGTCCAAGAGTCATTGAACAATTTCTTTAAATCCTCAACTTCCTCCAGTTCTTCATCTTCTTCTTCTTCTTCTTCTTCTTCTTCTTCAGCATTAACATCTCCAATATCTTCTTCTTCTTCATCTGCTTTGAATTCCTGATCAACAGGATTGTGATTATCTGGCATCACCGATCTTTCTTGTGCTCTGGATATCTTTTCTTCGCTGGACCTATGAGTGTGGAACGGCGTCGGCATGTGGTCAGAAGTGTAAGGAATTATAATTTGTACCTGCAGTAAAAATTTTCATTAAATTACTTAATCAAAAAATTAAACCCACACAGCGAAAAAAACAGGGATTTTTCCAATGGTAACATGGGAATTTTTTCTTCATTAACATGATAGAAATATCCATGTGACATAGGAAAAATTCATTTATGACATGAAAAGAATTTTTTTTTTCAATTGAAAAAAAATAGAAATCAAAAAAACACCACTCTGAAATTTTTAGGATATTTGTAGAAAATGTCAAAGTTTCATGTGAAAGAAAGAAAAGAGAAATTAAAAATGTTTATCATCGAGAAATTCAGAGTTTTTTCGGAAAATCTAAAAAATAACGATGAAAATAGGTTCGAACAATTTTTTTTTATTTTTTCCCAAAAAGAACATTTAATAAAAAAAATTTTGAAAAAAAAACGTCCCGATAAGTCAATTTTTGAAAAAGTTATGGCAATTTAAGCCACACCGTCCATAATCTGCTGGATTTTTAATTTTTTCGAAATGTAAAGCAAAATTTGAAAAAAATTTCCTCGAATTTTTTTATTACAAACCGACTGTATATCACTGTTTTACTTTTAAATTATCTGAAATTGTTCGAATGAGAAAATTTTTATGTAAATTTGTAATTATTAAATTAAGTAACATAAATTTTAGTGATAAATGAATTCTTTCTATGTCACATGGATATTTCTATCATGTTAACAAAGAAAAAATTGTCATGTTAACATTGGAAAAATAGGAAAAATTCCTATGTTTTTTTCGCCGAGCACAAAAATCAATCAGCTGGCCTTATTTTTCCTTATTCCAGCTTGCCGATCAGTGGACCTCGGCGTGAATTCCTGAGACTCTTGACTCAGAACCGAAATGGTTGAAAAATCCTTTAGGTTTAACTTTCTGTTCCCGTAATCCTGCCCTCGATCCAGCGAATTGATCTCTTTTTCAAAAGTATTATAAGACTTGATGACAGATTTGATCAACGACTCAGTTGTCCCTTCAGCGGTTCTGTAATTGTTGCTAGCACTGCTAGCAGAATCGGTGAGGTTCAAGTTGACATTCTGAAAGATTCTCGGAGCTTCGTTGGAAGCCTGAGCTGATTCTGCAGACCAAACCCGGGAAGAATCTCCGTTGGACCAAGTTGCGTTGATTCCGAAAGTACCATCCGGGTTTTGGAGAATCACTGGTGATTCCAGATTCCCGGAATCTTCTTCCGACAAGTCGATTACGGGAGATTGCTCCACGTGGATGATGTATCCTGATGGTATTTCGAAGCTGTGAGGCTTGCGAGCAGGACTTGGGGGGTCAGAAGTTTTGATTTGGCCCGAAGCAGGAGCTACTTCTGAGATTTGGTGGGTTGAGTCAAATGCTGATGAATCTGAACCAGAAACTTCAGCTCCTGGGGGAAGAATGTCTACGTATCCAGAGTTACCTGATGGTCCTGATGGTTGATCAAAATCTTGGGAACCTTGGAACTGTTGGTTTGGAACTTGATCATGTCCTTGAGTCTGTTCCTGGAACTGATTGGAACTTTGAGTCTGTTCTTGGAACTGATTGGAACCATGAGTCTGTTCTTGGAACTGATTGGAACTATGAGCCTGTTCCTGAAACTGATTAGTCCCTTGACCGAACAGATTGTTCCCCTCATTTTCAGAGACATGTGCCTCAAAACTTAAAGAAGCAACTTGCAAATTCTGCCCTGAATTCTGATTCCCTTCAAAAGGAACCACTTCTTGATTGACACCAGAATCAGCAGAATGCGTATCAAATGCAGTAGCTTTAAACAAAGGTGGAACAGCACCTGGGTACATATGAGGGTTCGAAATCGCTCCGTTAGGAACTCCATAACTAAAATCCGGTTGCTTGACATCCAAAGGCGGCGCTACATGAAGATCCGCTTGGACTGGAACATTATGATGTTCTGGACTCCCATTCCCTGGATTTACTTGAGGAACATCAACGTTCTTATGGATTGGAATCCAAGGCACCGTATTGCAAGGATCGCAACTTCTTCCAAAGGTATTCAAAGGTGGTAAGTAAGTTTGACCTGTTGAAGGCGATGGCGCTTGAGGTCTAGATTTAAATAAAACAACTTGGAAAATTATTTATAAAAATTTATAAACAATTGAATTTTCTAGGAAAACTTACGGTTGATACTGAGACGGCTGGACCGGTGGAGGTTGAGGCGCCGTAGGAGCTGGAGAACCGTAATTACTTGGAGGAGGAGGAGGAGGAGGAGGTTCGAGAAATCCTCCATGGATGTTTCTATTCTTCTGGGCTGGTCGTGGAGGCTGCTGGTCTCTGAAGGGGTTCAAGTACCCCATCAGCCGGGAAAGGTATCCTGGAGCCTCGGTGCCCTTTGTTGGCTGAAGATTAGGGGTTAAGATTTTTCCATGCCTGAAGTTGTTAGCTGGCCGATTTAGAGGCAATGGTGGCGCCGGAGGTGTTAGAAATTCGCTTGGCACCGCCCGTCGGATGTTCCGTCGAGGCATTGGACGTCCATTGGGTCGTGCTGGGGTTACATTTGGTGCGTATGTAAAGAGGATTAAATACGTGAGGCCCTGAAAATATATTTAGCGTTAGTAATGTGGAAAATCTATATTTGGCTGGCCAGATACTTCTGACTGCGGAAAGATTTTCTAGCCTGAAGCCACCTAGTGGCGATTTTTAGAACTAAAATTTTTTTTTGTTTTTTTTTTTTTTGGTATGTTTTAATTGTTCTGAACTTGAAAAAAGGTTGAAAAAAATTTTTTTATATTTTTGAAGATATTTTAGAGATCATCTATATTATTAAGAGAATAAGCAAAATTTTGTGGCCAGTGTATTTATATAATAAAATGAATTTTTACGGTTAAATTTGGTATCGTTGGAAAGGTCTTGACTTGAATTTGTGCCTTTTCAAGGTTTCATATCATTCTCACCAATAGACAATTTATAATGATAAGTATTTAGGCCGCATTCAAAAATACTTTTTCTCTAGTTACATAATTAAGAAATTGCCTTGTATCTCGTGAACAATTGACATTTTTAAGGATATAAGCTTATCCCGATGTTACACTCATCAAGACCTTTCATTTGAGTACCCACATCCATTTTTCATATATTTTATGTATTTATATATTTCACAAATACCATATATATAAAATATATCAAAATTGCCATGTGGGTACTTAAATGAAAGGTCTCTATGAATGTAACATCGAGATGAGCTTATATCTTTAAAAATGTCAATAATTAAGAAATTACCTTATATCTCGTGAACTATTAACATTTTTAAAGATATAAGCTCATTTCGATGTTACACTCATCAAGACCTTTCATTTAAGTACCCACATCAATTTTTCATATATTTATATATATAATATATATGTATATATGAAAAATATGTCAAAATGCATGTGGGTACTCAAATGAAAGCTCTTGATGAGTATGACATCGGGATAAGCTTATATCTTTGAAAATGTTAATAGCTAAAAAAGTACAGTGGAATTTAACAAAAGTCACTATTTAATAAAATGAAATTTTATTTATTTATAGTTCAGTCACGGCAGTCACCTAGTAACTGCAAGGTTGCTAGCACGCATTTAAAATGGTTAAAAAATCATTTTTTTTATTTTTTAAATTTTTATTAATTTTCACTGAAAAAAAAAAAATTAATTTGATTGAAGAGAAAAATTCTTGATCAAGTGAAATTTACTTAAATTAGAAAAAAAAATTCTTAGTGCAAAAATTTTCTATTTTAATTAAAAAAATATAATTTTGCAAAATGATTTTCTCGATTAAGTTAATTATTTTTTCAGTTTATGTAAAAAATAACACATTTAAAAAAATTGATATAACGCAAATTATAAATGAATTATTAATACATTAAATAAGTATATTATAATTTTCTTTATATGAAAATAACAAAATGTTTATTCACCATAACCATAACTAATGTATGTTAATTCAAATAATTAGCGTGAACGCTTTAAATTAAAAAATCACAATTAAATTAATTATTTAAACTATAAATTAATAAGCTACATAAATTACAATAAATTAGAGCAAAAGTTTATTTTTTCTAAGGCGCGAGAAATAATTTTTATTTAAAATTTTTGAGAAAATTACAAAACACGTCGAGTCATCGGAACTAATGTGGGTGTAAATTAAATTAACTGACATTAAATTAACCGTCAGAAAAAATACAATTGAATAATATAATTGAAGTTGGTTTGTAGTTTATCTTAATGAATATTTTTTGAGTGATAAAAATTATCTTTGGTTTGCGGGACAATGTTTATATGAAAAGTTTTACTACTGTAAGAAGGAAAGAAAAGACAATACTAACGATTTCTCTTCTTTGGAAATCTCCGGGCATGAGCACGCATATTCATACGTACAAACATATATTTATCTACGTACAAATATAGATACAATCGCAGGTAAATAAAATAATAAAAAGAGACCATTGAAATTTTAACAATTTGCTAAGTATTACATAGTAAAAGTCTAATGCGCAGATATAATTAAAACAACTTTCAATTTGTCAATATAAAAGTTAAGTGTTTACATATTTTAATGAAATCAAACAAATTGTTTGGCTTTTTAAATTTATGCGACTTTCACGGATAGTATTGGGTGACTAAAAATTTTAAATTTCTTATCGTGTGTCTGAATAATAAATTATCGAAAATTCGCAATCCTTTAAACTATTGTAGGAGGTGCGTAAAACAATACTCTGTTGTTGTGAATAGTGAGTCCAATTATTGGCAGCCGTAAATTTTTAAGGAGATCCACGCGAAGTGGTCAAATTTCTAAAACTTCCTGAAAATTTTTAAATTCAATCTACTTATACGTATTATAAAATTGATTTTCTCATTAATTAAGTAAAAATAAATTAATTTCATATATTTTTAGAATCACTCAACATTTTTAAGAAACTTAAAAAAAAAAAAAAATTACTGTTGTCGTAGAACCAATCGGTTACCGTTTTTTATCCGGTTTAAAATTAAAAAAAAAGTAAAATTTTATTTTTATTTTTTGAATACAATACGAAATTGATATTATTATTATTTTTCATGAAATATTATGCCAAATGGAAAATTCTTTTGAGTGTGATTTACATATTCATCATGAAATGTAATTTTCAGTTATTTATTCATGTATTGTTAAAATTGTCTGGAAATTTTGGAAAAAATTTAAATAATCAATGAAATATTTATAAGTCCTACAACTTATTAGTTAGTTACAAAGACATCACCATGGAGCAATCACATGATCCGCATTGTTGAAACTAGTATTAAAAATCTTCGATAGACGGCGCATGGCCGCAGAATTGGTCCCTTTTTAGATACTTGACTTAGAAGTGTTAAGTTCCAAAAAGAATTTAATTTTGTACTCCTCATATGGGCATTTTCAAAATTTCTTACCCCAAACAATATTATTATTATACCATTAACTTAACATAAACAATAACAATATAAATATTCGCTCCGAGTGTGACTGCAGCGCCAGACTAAATATGAACTACGGGAGGCTATCAGTGTATGTTTTTATATGTTTGTCAATAGCCAAAGAAAAAGTTTATTAAAAGAATATTATAAATAATAATAAACAAGTCATAAAAAAAATGTGAAAGTTAAATATCTATTGACATTTTATAATTGACTTTAACATACCAAAAATACAAGTAAGTATAATGATTAAATAAATAAAGAAATGCAGTAAACATTTATAAGGTTAAGTTGCTTAAAATTTATGTCAAAATCTCGGAATAGTTCTTAAAAAAATAAAAAAAAAAAAAATAATGATTGAAATGTTTTTCTCAATAGAATAAGTAAATAATAATTTAATTCATTACTTTTTTCATTATTTTTAGTTGAACCAAAGACATGGATATTATTATAAAGACAGGATTTCAGTCCATCACCCATCAAATAGAATTTCAACCGGAAACAATGTCCAAAGGCAAAAAACTTGTTGATGCTGGACATGTGAGAGAAGTCGAGGAACATCGACGAAACTTGGAAAGTTTTTTGATAAAATCTCGCGTTATTCGGCAAGCATCGGTTCACGCTACACCTTATGCTACTTCTTTAGACGTAATGCACATCTGAATCATTTATTTTGTTACTGTAAATAATGTTTAAGTATTATATAATTAATAGATTGTTCTATTTCAATTTCAGATAAACTCTGCACGTTACGTGACAGATGTACACTGTAATTGTGTATATAATAAGAGTGACAAGTGTAAACACGTTGCTGCGTTAATTTATTTCATCAATAATGAAGAAAGTGCTTCAAAAACGAGTCACGAGCAGCAGTGGGGTAAGCCGGGCGCTCGCCAATTTGCTAAACACAAATATTCTAAAGGAGAGTATTTCAAAAAAATGATGCCGCATAAATACACTCAATTACATGAGCCTCAGAATGTTTTATTGACTGATTTAGAAGTCAATTCACCTTTGAAACGAATTATGGAAGCACAGCTTAGCAAAAATAATAAACACACAGTTAGAAATGTGATTAACTCTCTGTTGGCGCAAGTAGAACTGAATTTAGAGAAAGAAGAATGTGCTGCATGTGTAGAAAATTTTTTAATTTTTTGCGAGGAATATTCTATTTATGAAAGTCAGTATAATCTGGATCCGAATCTCCGTGAGTTTTATTTGAAGAACGTGCAATTATCAGAAAATGAGATCATCCAAATGTCTTGTGAAACTGTTAAGCAGTCTTCTTGTAACAATTGGTTCCAAGCTAGACGCTTCAGAATTTCTGCAAGTTCAAATGTTCACCATATAAAAGTTCTAAGCAGGAAACCAGTTGAAACTTTGGTTTCAGACATGCTACATCCATCCAAAATTGACAGCAGCTCTACTAAATACGGTTTAAAAATGGAATCTTCCGTCATTGATTACGGTTGTATTTCCAAAATTGTTGAATTTAAATGTCCTAGTACCTGTGAAAATAAACCGGTTATCAATGATGCTGATCAAGTTAGTAACGTTAAGTATTTGGAATTTATGAATAATAAGTTGGATCTCAAAAAGTCTGATATTTATTACACTCAAGTTCAAGTACAAATGTACGTCAGTGGTATGAGTGTTTGTGATCTCTTTATTTTTCACCAGTTGAAGATGGCTGTTGTCTAATAGAAGTCCACAGAGATGAAGAATTTTTAAAAAGTGTAATTTTGAAGAGCGAGAAATTCTATTTTGAACAATATTTGCCCGCTTTGTTTGCAACAGTAGCAACTACTGACATTAATGAAGAAAATACTAGTAACAATTATGAAAAAACTGATAATTTAGATAGTAGTAATAATGAAGATGAAAATTCAAACCAAAAACGAAGCTTTACCAGAAGTGATCTTATAAATATTTCAATATAATAATTTATTTTCTATAATTTATAACAGTATAAAAGCACCAATTGTTGTGATTTTAATAAATAAGCTAAGAGTAATCAGTTAATAATCAGTTAAAAAAAAATTAATATTTATTAAGTTAGTAAAGAGTGTTATTGTCTGTTACAATACTATCAATTTAAAAGTATTTTATTATTCGTTTCATGTTTTACAAAAATCTTAATTATTAATCTAATTAATAGCTGAAAATAAATGTACAATTTTTTACAAATATAAATTTGTATTTTTACAAGTACTCACTGACCAACTTTTATGAGTATTAAAATATTTTTATCCCTCATTTTCAGGATCGTTTTTTTTTAGAAATAATTGGAGGCTGTAAATTTACCAAAACACAACAAATGTGCAAAATATCATCAATGCAATGGAACAAATGTTGTGGAATTTTATGCAATATTTGATAAGTCCTTAACCGCTGCATTATTCTTTCGACGTGAATCCTAACCCTTGCAACACTGTATGTCTGTTGAGTTTCTTCACTTGAAAATTCATTCTTTTTCTCTAGAAAAGGCGGCATGACCATTTGCACTTTCTTGCCGCTTGCGTCAATCACTGTTTTAATATCTGGAAAACATTTATCAGCTAAAACTATGTCACCATCCTCCAATAAATCCAACAATCCTGACTCTATTGTAAGCTGAGAATCGGATTTCCGTCCTCCAGCTACGTCAGATCTCAAGGATATGAAGCCTCCAGGAGTTATACCAATAAGAACTTTGGCCGTGAAATTCTTTTTGTATTGTGAGTAAGTAAAAACACGGTTGTCGACACTTGTAGGAATATCTATTCGGAATTCAGTGCAATCAATTATGACCCTAGTGTTTTTATAATCAGGTAGAAAACAATCAGGCATAGTTTCTTGTACTGCGTCGATATCAGGCCAAAATACTAAATTTCTTGTCGCACTAGCAAGATGTTGTAGGATTTCATAAAAATTGTTGAAATTGTTGTTCTGTGAACACTAAATAATACACCAAGTGCCGAAAATGTTAATCCAGTTTTAATTTTCATTAAAAAAATTAATAGTCGGTCATTTTTTGATACAGCGTATTTTCGTGACGTAGATGTACATAGTCTACTCAATAAGAAATCAAAATTTGGGAATGATACACCGGCCAGATCAATGATTCCTTGATCCTTTGTTACCGATGCGAATCCTCTGAAGATTTTATTATCCGCTTGACTTTCCTTATCAGCAAACGTTTTTTATCTGTACCACATTCTTTGTTAACAAATTTTTTATTACTAGCATGAATTTTTATCGGCCTAGTATCTTCAACTATTTCTGTCTGAGTTTCAGCATGACACAAATCATTTGTGACATAACGATTGCAAATAAAGGTTTGAGAATTGACATCAGAGTTTGAATAAAAATCAACTTGACACTCTTGATCAACTTTTAAAGACACAATCGGAGGATTATCATATTCATTTATCACTTCCATCGGTTCTAATACAGTGAGTTCAGAACTTGATTTTGGGGGTGATATTTTTTTCATCTGCCGGTTAATGAAACGCTTGTATCTGAAAATATGAAATTATTATAATTATGTTGTTAACATTAATCTAGTTTTACCAAATAATTTTTACCTGTTTATGACCGGAGATTCATTAACTTTCGGAGACTTGTAAATCGAAGGAAATATTGTTGGAATGTAGCTAGGACTCAACTCCTTTTCTGATTTTTTACCACCAATAAAATGGTCACTACAAATACAATCATATGGCTTGGGAACCCACGGTGATCCATCAACACTACAAATATATATTTTTGATTATTTCTTTGCAAAATCTTAAATCTTTGCAAAATTAAAATTTTTTCACTCTGTGATAACTTTTATTTTTCTTTTAATCATTAAATTTCTATAATATTACAATTTATTGACTTATAAATTTTCTCTTTGCTTTTTCATTACAGAATTGCAAAAAAAATTATCTACGTTTTCTAAACTTAACAATTTTACAAAAATTTATAATACTCCAAATTATTTTTTTTTGGATAACAATAAGGTTATGGAACTACTTACTTTAGCCTTTTAACCGCAGCTATCCACTGATTCCGTTGATTTATTTTCCATTTAGCGGTAGGAAATTTATAAAATTTGCACTCACTTTTTCTGCTCGTAATTTGACAATTCACTACACAACAACTTTGGTGTCTCATTTTCATTTAATTTATTTAAATTAAAAAAGAAAAAAATTATTTCAACGTGTTTTTGTTTACAATTTCGGTTATAGTAGCCTCCCGTAATGTTCAAAGTGACCACTGCGAACGCTTCAGTCGATTTAAATTCCCCTACCATGCCTTCCCTCGGAGCGAATACAGCTAGTTGTTTTTAAATTTTTGTTATAATTATAACTGCGATTGTTACTTTTGTTGCAAAATTTGAATTTTTTTTAAATTTAGTAGGGTTCTATTTTGCTTCTAATTTTTTTTGCCTTATTTTTTATTAGATTTTTCTATTTCTTCTTTCCTACAATTATATTAAAAAATTGTTACATTTGTCATTTTCTTTTTTTTATTTTAGTTCTGTAAAAAATTATTAAATTTGTTAATTTCTTCTTTCTTCAGATTTTTCATAAAATTCATAAAAAATAATTTATTAAATTTCTCAATTTTTCCTTTTTCTTCAGTTACATCTAAAAATCAATTATTTATTTCTTTGGTTTTATTTAACAATAAATTATCAGATTTGTAAATTAATTGTTTTTTTTTCTATTTTATTTAAAAATTAATTATTAATCAATTATTAGAAATTTCTTTCTCTAATAATTTATTACTTTTTGTACTTATTATTTCTTTTCATTGTATTATCAACACAAATTTTGTACAAAAGTCTATAGACTTATTGAATATTAATAATTATTTAATGAGTAAATTTTTCGGAAATTTTCTCAAAAATGTTATTAATTAATTTTAAAACCAATTTTAAGATGCATAATAAAAATATTTTTACGTATTATTTTTTTATAGACATTCTTTACACTAAGAGGGTACTTGATCTCCTTAAATTTATGCGACTTTCACAGCTACTAGCTGAGTATTGGGTGACTGAAAATTTAAAATTTCTTGTCGTGTGTCTGAATAATAAATTAACGAAAATTGGCAATTCTTTAAGCTGCTCTTGGTAATAGTTAGGCACGTAAAAAATTACTATATTGTTGTGAATAATGAGTCCAATTATTGGCAGCCGTAAATCTTCAAGGCTATTTGCGTTTTTTTTTTGTTACGTTAAACGGGGTAATATAACGAGTTACTCATATGAGATTTTATGTACCAAGGTACTCTGGTAAGCTGGAGAGTACGTATAATTTAAGTAGTGTAAGTTCGAGGTTTGAACTCAGTCAATGTCATGAGAATAAGTACGACGAAGACGATACGAGGATGAGGAAAACGACGACGATCACTCTTAAGTAGGCCAACGCGTGAGAATTATTTTTTACCTACGCGGAACGACCTCGCACTTGGTCTTCGTTATAGAAAATTTTATATTTTATTTGTTATTGTTGTCAAAATAATAATAACACTAATTTTTTTCTTTTTAATTTATTTTTTCGGAGTTATGGTCATTTTTATAGTGATTAGACAATAGACATTATTTAGTTTATCTCCTAAAACACTTAAGATAGCTTTATAGCACATAAACACTTTCTATAGGAAATTGACTAAGCTATAATTTTTTATTTTTATAATTTTTCCGAAAAATCATTATTTTAGGAGTTATAAACATATTTTTAAACTAACTAGGATAATGATTCTCCATTCTTAACTCTGTGAAGATTATTTAAATGACTATATCTCCTAAAATATTGAAGATAGCTCCATAGTATATAAATATTTTTTCTAGGAAATTTTATAAGCTACAATTTTGGTCTCTTATAATTTTGTGATAAAATTAATATTTCAGGAGTTATAGCGATTTTTTAGACTGACAAGATAATGGCTGGTATTTAGTTCAAGAAAATTTTCATTAAAGAATAATAATTGGAAGAAATTAAATTAAAAAAAGTGATTTAGATAAATAAAAGAAATAAATATGAGCGAGAGTTAATAATTGTTAGCGCCTTAATACTCCGGAAACAATCTCAGAGCATGTATTATTAAAATAATAATAATAATTATTATTGTTGTTTGTTGATGTGTTTTACACTGAATTCGTTACAAGAAAGTGAAGAAGGAACAGTAATAGTGCTCACGAAAGATATGAATTTCCGTTTTGATTCATCTACGTAAATAATGTAAACTCACACGATTTTCCCTAGTTATCCGCTATTCTACTTCCACCTTCATCCGAATAAGACTTACTCGACTTGGAATCTCGATTATTTTTGTTAGATCTTTATCTCGAATTCTTTCATTTATTTATTTATAATTAATTTTCATTTAGAATTAAGAAAAGAAGAAATTTACAAATGTGATAATTAATTTGTGAATAAAACTGAAGAAAGAAGAAATCTAAAAATTTATTAATAATTAATTTTTAAATTAAACTAAAAAAAAAAAAGAAATTATAAAATTTAATAATTTAGTAACAATAAATTTTTAAATTTAACTGAAGAAAAAAGAAGAAATTGACAAATTTAATAAATTATTAACAATAGTAAATTTTAAAATGAAACTAAAGAAAGAAGAAATTAAAAAATTTATTAATAATTACTTTTTAAAAGAAATTAAAAAGAGAAGAAATTAAAAAATTTAACAATTTTTTAATAATCAATTTTAAAATAAAATTGAAAAATTTGATAATTTATCATTAAATAAAATTAAAATAAAAGAAATAGAAAAATCTCATAAATTATTAATAATTAATTTTTTAATGTAACTGAAGAAAAAGAAGAAATTGAAAAATTTAATAAATTATTGATAGTAAATTTGTAAATTAAACTGCAAAGAAAGCAAAAATTTAATGAATTATTGTTTGTGAATTTTTTAATGAAATTAATGAAGAAATTAAAAATTTAATAATTTATGAATAATTACTTTTTAAAGAAAACTAAAGAGAGAAAAAATTGACAAATCTATTAATTAATAAATAATTAATATTTAAATAAAATTGAAAAAAAAAATTGACAAATTTGATAATTTATTTTTGAATAAAAATAGAGAAAGAAGAAGTAAACAAATCTAATAATTTATTTATAATTAATTTTTCAATAAAACTGAAAAAAACAAGAAATTGACACATATGATAATTTATCATTGAATAAAATTAAAATAAAAGAAATAAAAAAATCTAATAATTTATTAATAATTAATTTTTAAATGGAGTTAATTTAAAGAAAAAGAAGAAATTGATAAATATAATTTATTTATTTATTTGTTTGTTTATTTATCTATTTATTTAGTAAATTTACGCCAATCGGGTTTATGCAGTGATTAAAGTAAATATGCATACAAGAAGGAAGTCGTAAATGATGGTAATAATAATAATGGAAGAATTACTAAGTTTATATAATAAGTGAAAAGTTGTAATAAAAATTTAATAGCATTTAGCATTAATCTAATTTAAATCAATTTGTGGCTTCGACTTTAACATTAGAGAGATATGGGAAATCAATGTTCGGTGAGTTGGTCACATGAAGGTTTCTAATTATTGATAAATAATAAATTTTTAAATAAAATAGAAAAAAAACAATTAATTTACAAATCTGATAATTTATTTTTAAATAAAATTGAAAAAAAAAATTAATTTACAAATCTAATAATTTATTTTTAAATGAAACCAAAGGAATAAAAAATAGAAAAATCTAATCATCAATTATAAATAATTGATTTTTAAATGTAACTTAAGAAAGAAAAAATTAATAAATTTAATAATTTTTTAATAAAACTAAAATAAAAAACATAAAATGACAAATGTAATAATTTTTTTAATATAATTGTAGGAAAGAAGAAATAGAAAAATCTAATAAAAATACGACAAAAAATGTTTGAAGCAAAATAGAACCCTACTAAATTAAAAAAAAATTCAAATTTTGCAACAAAAGTAACAATCGCAGTTATAATTATAACAAAAATAAAAAAGAACTAGCTGTATAATTAACATTAATGATCCACGGAACACACTTTAACGAAATTAATGATTTTTAAGCTCTTTCAAATGAAAAATGCCGTTTGCCGTTACCCTCGTTTATTTATGTAACGCTAATTGCGAATTATTTCCACGGTCAGTTGTGTCCGTACGTCGAATATACAAATAACCCAGAAAGAATATGCCGATAATTGATTGTTTTTATTTTATTATTTCTTCACTATATTAATAGAGAATAGAAGAAAATTAACGCTTTATTTAATGGTTAGAAAAGGACAACTTAGTTTTTATTTATTAGATTGTTGAGCGAGGATGATTCTGAAAGAAGATGATAATGGAACAGTAGAGCAGTACAACGCAATATAATATGAATTCGCGGTTCACTACAGGTAAGTATAGGTATATAAATATATAAAGAGACGAGTTGGTATATATAAATTTTTACTGGTGGTTAATGTAGGTAAGTGGGCTGTGGGGATTACACGAGGACTGAGGACTGAGAGCCAAACTCCATACGACTTGTGTATACATATTTATCTCCAGCCTACTGATCAGGATGCTGTGTCATTATTGAAATGTATACAATGTATATATAAACATTAATGTGAGAACCGTAATAACTTTATTTAATTTAGTCTTGTTTTACTTTTTATTATTAAGTTGATAATTTAGAAATTTAATAAAAATTTTACTATTTACAATCTTAATAAAAATTATTTGTTTAGAATTTTTTTTTTTTTTTTTTTTTTTTATAGAAATAATTAAAATTGAAATTGTACACAGAAAAAACGAAATGACACTGGATATCATCCCAGATTATACTGAGTGAAAAAAAAATTCAGATAGTAGCTAGTATAATCCAGATTATAATGAGTATAATCTAGATTATAATGAGTATAATCTAGATTACAATGAGTATAATCCAGATTACAATGAGTATAATCTAGATTATAATGAGTATAATCCAGATATCATTCAGTATAATCTGGATTTTTCTAGCTATTATCTGAAATTTTTTTTCACCACAGATATCACTGAGTATAATCTGGGATGATACCTATATGTCATCTTGTTCTTTCCGTGTAGGTGAAATATCTAAATTTCAAAAAAATTATAAAAAACCTTTTTTGTAGGAAATTTAATCCTTTATAAAAAAAATTCCTTATGAATTTTGTCATATTTCTGATACTTGAGTCAAAATTTAAACCAAAATTCTTAAATCATCATTTTTTTGCAGTCAAAAAAATTTTCAAAATTTTGAAATTGAAATTTTAGATAAAATATCGAAAATTTGAAAAAATTGTAAGACATTTTTACTAAGAAATTTAATTCTTTACAAAAAAAGAGCTTATTTGTTTTTCTCATAACTTTGATAATTTAATCAAAATTTTAACTTAAAGTCTTAAAAATAATTTTTTTGCTATCGAAGAAATTTAAAAAATTTTTAAATTAGAATTTTAGGTGAAATATCAATAATTTTTTAAAATTATAAGATAATTTTTTTGTAGAAAATTAAATTTTCTACAAAAAACGGTCTTCGTTAATTTTTTTATAACTCTAATATTTTTGTCAGGATCTTAATTTCAAGAAATGAAGAATATTTAATTAAAAAATCACCACAAATATTAGTAATAATTAATCTATATTAACAAATCTAATAATAAGCATGAAAGCATAATTCGCGTTGAAAGTGATGATTTATAAGCGTAAGGTCAATCGAAGAAGCGATTGGAAATTGTAAGGTCAGTCGTAAGTCTTAACTTCTAAATCTTGATAAAGAAAGTTATATTGTGCTGATTTCAATACAATCCTCGTATTATTTTATAACCGACACTGAGATAACATGTCAACGCAAGTATAAATATTTATATTGCATTATCAGATTAGTAGTGATATAAAATCTAAATATCTAGATTAACAAGAAAAGGAAATAAGGTAAAATAGCGGAGATTCGGTGGTGACTTGCCTCTAAAGGTACAAGGTAAGTGTCGTAGTGTTAATAGGTCAACGGGTAACGAACCGTTCTAGTGTTATCTACAAACTATTTACTGAACCGAATAGTTAAGTAGTCTAGTGGTTTATTTTACTCAACCTTTAACACTTTAACACAATGAGCAAACATGAGTGAGTAAAAATACGGAAAGAATAGAATGAGCATCATTATATGATATGGGAATAGAAGAGATCAAATCAGAGGGTTTTTAATATTATTATTTTATATTCTTTGAGGATAGTCTTCTTTAGATAACCCGCCCTACGATTATTTTATATTATTTTTTATTATTCGAAACAATAGAGCCCGGAGAAAAGGAAAAACTTTGGGAGGAAAATACAACTATTTTTAAAAAGCAATTAAATATCTTTCACTTTTCATTTTTAATAATTTTACTTTCTTATAAATTCAAACGCAAATTTTTATTTCGACCGTGAGAATGCTAAAGCATTTTATTTTATTCTAATCTTTTAAGTTAGGAGCCATAAAAATTAAATTGTCATGGGAAAAATTTAATATATAATTTTTTTACTGCTTTTAGTTTATTTAATTATCAATAATAAAACCGTTTTGCATCGCAGACAATGTAATTTTGTCGTTAAATTCATTTTATTTAAACAAGAATCATAAAAATACGGCATTTTAAATTTATTCTGCAAATACAGAATTTTATTTTACTGCAAAATTTTAATTTAATTATCTAATTTGTTAAATTTATTACCAGGAAGTCAAAATAATTTATTTACTAAAAAAATTTCTCGCGTTACTTATACTATTTTATAATTTTTGTGCAAACAAGAAAAAAAAATTCCGCAAGCCACCTGGCGGTCATTTTTAGAACTAATTTTTTTTGGCGGGAAATTAAAAAAATTTGAATTAATTTATATTAAATATACTTACTAGTCTTAAGAACATTTCTTAAATATGTCTTTGAAGTATCATCACACTTTTTGACACAGAAAAAACCCACAAAAATCCACGAAAGTAAACAAAACTTATGAATAACAACAATATAAACCCATAACTTTTTCACTTTCACGGTAACTTGGTAAAAATATTCAGCTAAAAAAAATAAATTTAAAAAACTAAAAATTAGTGGATTGAGATGCTTACTTGACCAGGGTCAAAGAGAGAGTCCACGAGCCAGAGCATGCAGGTAACTTATATTGAAGAGTTCTCTCTCCAGTTCCTGCTGTAATCCACCTTCTTACTGGATATAACACTGAAACTGGAAGTGGAGATGGCTCCCCATACAATACCATAGTTCGCCGGTATTGTACATTCTTCCGTATCTAATAACAATAACAAACAATAATGCGTTAGCTCGGATATATAATTGTAAGCAAACGGCTAATACCTTATTACTTTTTATTGAAAATATTTCAATGAATTACTTGCCAATCATCCGTTAAATTTTCTTCTCTTTTGCTTTGATCCAGAGAAAATCCGGAAACTGTAAAAATGCAACCACAGGTGTTCTTTGATGAGCAAAGTGCCAGATTGAATGAGAAAACGTTGATAGAAAATCTGTAAATACAGCAACGCTTTAAATTTGTCAATTCATTGTCCCATATAAAATAATAATATTAATATTAATAATAAAAATAAAAATTCAGTCTACAGTATTGAACTTGTTTTCACGATTTCATTGAAGTAAAATTAAATCATAAGAGATTAATTAATTATTTTTTCAATCACGTTTTATCAATAATTCATTTTAGACTCTTAAAAATTACAAAAGGATCTGTAAATTATTCTTGCACCAGATACATAAAAAAATATTGAAAATGAGCAATAACAATAATTCAATACGCAAATGCGTGAAACTGCATATATTTGTAAAAACCGCGCCCGGTGCATCATTTGTTTTAAAAATACCATGTATGACCGACAATGAGGAAGAAATCGAGGGTGAATCTGTGGAATACAAAATGGATTTGCAGAAAGCGACGAGAAAGTCAATGTGACCGGATTTAACGTCCGCATACGTGATACTCGGCCTTCGATTTATTGCCTACCACTTTACTCGGGATTATTAAATTCTTATTCATGGAATATCAAATATCTCTTGTTTGTAGATAATTAATTTATCAATTAAAAAAGATAAGTGTTAATTCTGAAAGTAAATAACATATAAATGAATATCCAGTGACATTGCTTCTTATCTAAGTACGTTAAGTCCTAACGACCATAAATTTATCAGACGAGATCATTCACTAGCGAAAGTATATAAAGGTATTTAATACCAGTTTTCTTTAAAGAGTTATCATTGATCAAAATGATTAGATTGTTATTGTACGCTGGTTTTGGTTTGCTGATACTTGGTTTTTGTGAAATTGGTTACTCTCAAGATGTAACTGTTTCTTTATCTTCAAATCCTACTGAACTTCCTTCATCTTCAAATCCTACTAAACTTCCTTCATCTTCAAATCCTACTGATCTTCTTTCAGCATCAGGAAGTTCTACTGAACGTCCTTCAACATCAGAAACTTCTACTGAACTTGCTTCAACAT